>NC_092753.1:25089727-27489727 GCF_047496795.1 Chiloscyllium punctatum
CTCATCCACACACACACACACACACTCTCATCCACACACACACACTCTCTCTTCCACACACACACACACACTCTCATCCACACACACACACTCTCATCCACACACACAAACACACACTCTCATCCACACACACACACTCTCATCCACACACACAAACACACACTCTCATCCACACACACACACACACACTCTCATCCACACACACACACACACACACTCATCCACACACACACACTCTCATCCACACACACACACACACACTCTCATCCACACACACACACTCTCTCTTCCACACACACACACACACTCTCATCCACACACACACACTCTCATCCACACACACAAACACACACTCTCATCCACACACACACACTCTCATCCACACACACACACACACACACACACACTCATCCACACACACACACTCTCATCCACACACACACACACATACACTCTCATCCACACACACACACACTCTCATCCACACACACACACACACACACACTCAACCACACACACACACTCTCATCCACACACACACACACACACACACTCTCATCCACACACACACACACTCTCATCCACACACACACACACACTCTCTTCCACACACACACACTCTCTTCCACACACACACACACACTCTTCCACACACACACACACACACTCTTCCACACACACACACACACTCTCTTCCACACACACACACACTCTCATCCACACACACACACACACACACACACACACACACACTCTCATCCACACACAGACACTCTCTTCCACACACACACACACTCTCTCATCCACACACACACACACACTCTCATCCACACACACACACTCTCATCCACACACACACACACACTCTCATCCACACACACACACACGCACTCTCATCCACACACACACACTCTCATCCACACACACACGCACTCTCATCCACACACACACGCACTCTCATCCACACACACACACTCTCATCCACACACAGACACTCTCTTCCACACACACACACACACTCTCATCCACACACACACACACTCTCATCCACACACACACACTCTCATCCACACACACACACTCTCATCCACACACACACACTCTCATCCACACACACAAACACACACTCTCATCCACACACACACACACACACTCTCATCCACACACACACACACACACACTCTCATCCACACACACACACACACTCTCATCCACACACACACACACACTCTCATCCACACACACACACTCTCATCCACACACACACACTCTCATCCACACACACACACTCTCATCCACACACACACACTCTCATCCACACACACACACACTCTCATCCACACACACACACACACACACTCATCCACACACACACACACTCTCATCCACACACACACACACTCTCATCCACACACACACACTCTCATCCACACACACACACACACACACTCTCATCCACACACACACACACACACTCTCATCCACACACACACACACACTCATCCACACACACACACACACTCTCATCCACACACACACACACACTCTCATCCACACACACACACACTCTCATCCACACACACACACACACTCTCATCCACACACACACACACGCACTCTCATCCACACACACACACACTCTCATCCACACACACACACACTCTCATCCACACACACACACACTCTCATCCACACACACACACACTCTCATCCACACACACACACACTCTCATCCACACACACACACTCTCATCCACACAGACACACACACTCTCATCCACACACACACAGACACTCTCATCCACACACACACACACACTCTCATCCACACACACACTCTCATCCACACACACACTCTCATCCACACACACACTCTCATCCACACACACACTCTCATCCACACACACACTCTCATCCACACACACGCATTCTCATCCACACAAACACACACTCTCATCCACACACACTCTCATCCACACACACACACACACACACTCTCATCCACACACACACACACACACACACACTCTCATCCACACACAGACACTCTCTTCCACACACACACACTCTCTCATCCACACACACACACTCTCATCCACACACACACACACACTCTCATCCACACACACACACACGCACTCTCATCCACACACACACACTCTCATCCACACACACACGCACTCTCATCCACACACACACACACTCTCATCCACACACACACACACAGACGCACTCTCATCCACACACACAAACACACACTCTCATCCACACACACACACTCTCATCCACACACACACACACACACACACTCTCATCCACACACACACACACTCTCATCCACACACACACACTCTCATCCACACACACACACACACTCTCATCCACACACACACACTCTCATCCACACACACACAGACACTCTCATCCACACACACACAGACACTCTCATCCACACACACACAGACACTCTCATCCACACACACACAGACACTCTCATCCACACACACACTCTCATCCACAAACACGCATTCTCATCCACACAAACACACACTCTCATCCACACACACACACACACACTCTCATCCACACACACACACACACTCTCATCCACACACACACACTCTCTCTTCCACACACACACACACACTCTCATCCACACACACACACTCTCATCCACACACACAAACACACACTCTCATCCACACACACACACTCTCATCCACACACACAAACACACACTCTCATCCACACACACACACACACACTCTCATCCACACACACACACACACACTCTCATCCACACACACACACACACACACTCATCCACACACACACACTCTCATCCACACACACACACACACACTCTCATCCACACACACACACTCTCTCTTCCACACACACACACACACTCTCATCCACACACACACACTCTCATCCACACACACAAACACACACTCTCATCCACACACACACACACACACACTCTCATCCACACACACACACACACACACACACTCATCCACACACACACACTCTCATCCACACACACACACACATACACTCTCATCCACACACACACACACTCTCATCCACACACACACACACACACACACTCAACCACACACACACACTCTCATCCACACACACACACACTCTCATCCACACACACACACACTCTCATCCACACACACACACACACTCTCTTCCACACACACACACTCTCTTCCACACACACACACACACTCTTCCACACACACACACACACTCTCTTCCACACACACACACACTCTCATCCACACACACACACACACACACACACACACACACTCTCATCCACACACAGACACTCTCTTCCACACACACACACACTCTCTCATCCACACACACACACACACTCTCATCCACACACACACACTCTCATCCACACACACACACACACTCTCATCCACACACACACACACGCACTCTCATCCACACACACACACTCTCATCCACACACACACGCACTCTCATCCACACACACACACTCTCATCTACACACACACACACACACACGCACTCTCATCCACACACACAAACACACACTCTCATCCACACACACACAAACACACACTCTCATCCACACACACACACTCTCATCCACACACACACACTCTCATCCACACACACACACACACACTCTCATCCACACACACACACACTCTCATCCACACACACTCTCATCCACACACACACACACACTCTCATCCACACACACACACTCTCATCCACACACACACACTCTCATCCACACACACACACTCTCATCCACACACACACAGACACTCTCATCCACACACACACAGACACTCTCATCCACACACACACAGACACTCTCATCCACACACACACTCTCATCCACACACACACTCTCATCCACAAACACGCATTCTCATCCACACAAACACACACTCTCATCCACACACACACACTCTCATCCACACACACACACACACACACACTCTCATACACTCTCTCATCCACACACACACACACACTCTCATCCACACACACACACACACACTCTCATCCACACACACACACTCTCTCTTCCACACACACACACACACTCTCATCCACACACACACACTCTCATCCACACACACAAACACACACTCTCATCCACACACACACACACACACTCTCATCCACACACACACACACACACACACACTCATCCACACACACACACTCTCATCCACACACACACACACACACTCTCATCCACACACACACACTCTCTCTTCCACACACACACACACACTCTCATCCACACACACACACTCTCATCCACACACACACACTCTCATCCACACACACAAACACACACTCTCATCCACACACACACACACACACTCTCATCCACACACACACACACACACACACACACTCATCCACACACACACACTCTCATCCACACACACACACACATACACTCTCATCCACACACACACACACTCTCATCCACACACACACACACACACACACTCAACCACACACACACACTCTCATCCACACACACACACACACACACTCTCATCCACACACACACACACTCTCATCCACACACACACACACTCTCATCCACACACACACACACACACACACACACACACACTCTCATCCACACACAGACACTCTCTTCCACACACACACACACTCTCTCATCCACACACACACACACACTCTCATCCACACACACACACTCTCATCCACACACACACACACACTCTCATCCACACACACACACACGCACTCTCATCCACACACACACACTCTCATCCACACACACACGCACTCTCATCCACACACACACACTCTCATCTACACACACACACACACACACGCACTCTCATCCACACACACAAACACACACTCTCATCCACACACACACACTCTCATCCACACACACACACACACACTCTCATCCACACACACACACACTCTCATCCACACACACACACACTCTCATCCACACACACACACACTCTCATCCACACACACACACACACTCTCATCCACACACACACACTCTCATCCACACACACACACTCTCATCCACACACACACAGACACTCTCATCCACACACACACACAGACACTCTCATCCACACACACACAGACACTCTCATCCACACACACACAGACACTCTCATCCACACACACACTCTCATCCACAAACACGCATTCTCATCCACACAAACACACACTCTCATCCACACACACACACTCTCATCTACACACACACACACACACACGCACTCTCATCCACACACACAAACACACACTCTCATCCACACACACACACTCTCATCCACACACACACACACACACTCTCATCCACACACACACACACTCTCATCCACACACACACACACTCTCATCCACACACACACACACTCTCATCCACACACACACACACACTCTCATCCACACACACACACACACTCTCATCCACACACACACACTCTCATCCACACACACACACTCTCATCCACACACACACAGACACTCTCATCCACACACACACACAGACACTCTCATCCACACACACACAGACACTCTCATCCACACACACACAGACACTCTCATCCACACACACACTCTCATCCACAAACACGCATTCTCATCCACACAAACACACACTCTCATCCACACACACACACTCTCATCCACACACACACACTCTCATCCACACACACACACACACACACACTCTCATACACTCTCTCATCCACACACACACACACACTCTCATCCACACACACACACACACACTCTCATCCACACACACACACACACACTCTCATCCACACACACACACACACTCATCCACACACACACACACACACTCTCATCCACACACACACACTCTCATCCACACACACAAACACACACTCTCATCCACACACACACACACACACTCTCATCCACACACACACACACACACTCTCATCCACACACACACACACACACACACACACTCATCCACACACACACACTCTCATCCACACACACACACACATACACTCTCATCCACACACACACACACTCTCATCCACACACACACACACTCAACCACACACACACACTCTCATCCACACACACACACACACACACTCTCATCCACACACACACACACTCTCATCCACACACACACACACACTCTCTTCCACACACACACACACACTCTCTTCCACACACACACACACACTCTCTTCCACACACACACACACACTCTCTTCCACACACACACACACACTCTCTTCCACACACACACACACACTCTCTTCCACACACACACACACTCTCATCCACACACACACACACACTCTCATCCACACACACACACACACACTCTCATCCACACACACACACACACACTCTCATCCACACACACACACACACTCTCATCCACACACACACACACACACACACTCTCATCCACACACACACACACACACACTCTCATCCACACACACACACACTCTCTTCCACACACACACACACACACACACACACACTCATCCACACACACACACACTCTCATCCACACACACACACACTCTCATCCACACACACACACACACACACTCTCTTCCACACACACACACACACACTCTCTTCCACACACACACACACACACTCTCATCCACACACACACACACACACTCTCATCCACACACACACACACACACTCTCATCCACACACACACACACACTCTCATCCACACACACACACACACTCTCATCCACACACACACTCTCTTCCACACACACACACACACTCTCATCCACACACACACACACACACACTCTCTTCCACACACACACACACTCTCTTCCACACACACACACACACACACACTCATCCACACACACACACTCTCATCCACACACACACACACTCTCATCCACACACACACACACTCTCATCCACACACACACACACACTCTCTTCCACACACACACACACACACACACTCATCCACACACACACACACACACTCTCATCCACACACACACACACACACTCTCATCCACACACACACACACACACTCTCATCCACACACACACACACACACTCTCTTCCACACACACACACACACACACTCTCATCCACACACACACACACTCTCATCCACACACACACACACTCTCATCCACACACACACACACACACTCTCTTCCACACACACACTCTCATCCACACACACACACACACACACTCTCATCCACACACACACTCTCATCCACACACACACACTCTCTTCCACACACACACACACACACACACTCTCATCCACACACACACACACACACTCTCATCCACACACACACACACACTCTCTTCCACACACACACACACTCTCTTCCACACACACACACACACACTCATCCACACACACACACTCTCATCCACACACACACACACACACACTCTCATCCACACACACACACACTCTCATCCACACACACACACACACACTCTCTTCCACACACACACACACACTCTCATCCACACAGACACACACACACTCTCATCCACACACACACACACACACTCTCATCCACACACACACACACACACTCTCATCCACACACACACACACACACTCTCTTCCACACACACACACACACACTCATCCACACACACACACTCTCATCCACACACACACACACACACACTCTCATCCACACACACACACTCTCATCCACACACACACACACACACTCTCTTCCACACACACACACTCTCTTCCACACACACACACACACTCTCATCCACACACACACACACACTCTCATCCACACACACACACACACACACACTCTCATCCACACACACACACACTCTCATCCACACACACACACACTCTCATCCACACACACACACACACTCTCATCCACACACACACACACACTCTCATCCACACACACACACACACTCTCATCCACACACACACACTCTCATCCACACACACACACACACACACTCTCATCCACACACACACACACACACACTCTCATCCACACACACACACACACACACTCTCATCCACACACACACACACACACACACTCTCATCCACACACACACACACTCTCTTCCACACACACACACACTCTCTTCCACACACACTCTCTTCCACACACACACACACTCTCTTCCACACACACACACACACACTCTCATCCACACACACACACACACACACACACACACACACACACACTCTCATCCACACACACTCTCTTCCACAGACACTCTCTTCCACACACACACACACTCTCATCCACACACACACACACTCTCATCCACACACACAAACACACACTCTCATCCACACACACACACTCTCATCCACACACACACACTCTCATCCACACACACACACACTCATCCACACACACACACACACTCTCATCCACACACACACACACACACACTCTCATCCACACACACACACTCTCATCCACACACACACACTCTCATCCACACACACACACACACTCTCATCCACACACACACAGACACTCTCATCCACACACACACAGACACTGTCATCCACACACACACAGACACTCTCATCCACACACACACAGACACTCTCATCCACACACACACTCTCATCCACAAACACGCATTCTCATCCACACACACAAACACGCATTCTCATCCACACACACAAACACACACTCTCATCCACACACACAAACACACACTCTCATCCACACACACACACTCTCATCCACACACACACACACTCTCATCCACACACACACACACTCTCATCCACACACACACACTCTCATCCACACACACACACACACACTCTCATCCACACACACACACACTCTCATCCACACACACACACACTCTCATCCACACACACACTCTCATCCACACACACACACACACACTCTCATCCACACACACACACTCTCATCCACACACACACACACACTCATCCACACACACACACACTCTCATCCACACACACACAGACACTCTCATCCACACACACACAGACACTCTCATCCACACACACACAGACACACACACTCTCATCCACACACACACACACTCTCATCCACACACACACACACACACTCTCATCCACACACACACACTCTCATCCACACACACACACACACTCTCATCCACACACACACACTCTCATCCACACACACACACTCTCATCCACACACACACACTCTCATCCACACACACACACACACTCTCATCCACACACACACACACACTCTCTTCCACACACACACACACACTCTCTTCCACACACACACACTCTCATCCACACACACAAACACACACTCTCTTCCACACACACAAACACACACTCTCATCCACACACACACACACACACTCTCATCCACACACACACACACTCTCATCCACACACACACACACACACACTCTCATCCACACACACACACACTCTCATCCACACACACACACACACACTCTCATCCACACACACACACACTCTCATCCACACACACACACACTCTCATCCACACACAAACACACACTCTCATCCACACACACAAACACACACTCTCATCCACACACACACACACTCTCATCCACACACACACACACTCTCATCCACACACACACTGATCCACACACACGTACTCATCCACACACACAATCACAAACGCACTCTCATCCACACACTCAGAAACACACACTCTCATCCACACACTTACAAACACACACTCTCATCCACACACTCACACATTCTCATCCACACGCTCACAAACACACATTCTCATCCACACGCTTACAAACACACATTCTCATCCACACGCTTACAAACACACACTCTCATCCACACACTCACATATTCTCATCCACACGCTCACAAACACACATTCTCATCCACACGCTTACAAACACACACTCTCATCCACACACTCACACACTCTCATCCACACGCTCACAAACACACACACTCATCCACACGCTCACAAACACACACACTCATCCACACGCTCACAAACACACACAACCATCCACACGCTCACAAACACACACACCCATCCACACGCTCACAGTCACACACACCCATCCACACGCTCACAGTCACACACACCCATCCACACGCTCACAGTCACACACACTCATCCACACGCTCACAGTCACACACACTCATCCACACACTCACAAACACAACCTCATCCACACGCTCACAAACACACATTCTCATCCACACGCTCACAAACACACATTCTCATCCACACGCTCACACTCCTCAACCACACGCTCACACTCCTCAACCACACGCTCACACTCCTCAACCACACGCTCACACTCCTCAACCACACATTCTTATCAACACACACACATTCTCACCCAGACTCTCTCTCACACAATGTCACAAAAACATTCGCATCCAAACTCTGTCACACATACGTTCTCACACACTCAATCACATTCGCATTCCTAGACTTTCTAACACACACACATTCTCACCCATTGTCACACATTCTCAAACACACTCTCATTCATGGACATATTCTCTCACACTATATTCGCACTCATATTCTCAGAGATTTACACACGCGTTCTCATTCTCACATTCTCAGATAACTTCTCACTAACACATTCTCACTTACACACAAATTCTCACTCAGGCACATTCTCACTCACTCACACTCTCCCTCACTCATGTATTTTCACTCACATTCTCAGACATTCACAAACACTCAGATACACAAGTTCATTCGTACACACTCTCACTCAGACAGACTTTCTCAGTCACACACACATTCTCAGTCTCACACACATACACATATTCTCACTGACACACACACATTCTCAAACATTCACCCAGACTCAGAGTCATTGAGTCATGGAGTCATACATCTTTTAGTCCAACTCATCTATTCTGATGAAGTTGCCCGAACAAACCTTGTCCCACTTGCTTGCATTTTGCCGAGATTGCTCTAAACCTTTCCTTTTCATGTACCTTTCCAAATGCATTTTAAATTTTGTAACTGCACCTACATTTACCACTTCCTCCAGTAGTTCATTGCACATATCAACCACTCTCTCTGTAAAACAATACCCCTCATGACCTTTCAAATCTTTTTCCTCTCACCTTAAAAATATGCCCACCTCCCCCAACCCATTTTGAACTTCCTCAGCTTCAGGAAAAGACCTTTGCTATTTAACTAATCTATGCCCCTCATGATACCATGAGGATACCCCCTCTCAGCCTCTTATGCTCCAGTGAAAAAAGTCCCAGACAATCCAGCCTCTTCTTATAAATCAAACCCTCCAGCCCTGGCAACATCCTTGCAATTTTTTCATGAATCCTCTCTAGTTTAATTATAATCTTTTCTGCAGCAGGGCAACCAGAACTGTAAACTGTACTGCTAAAGTGGCCTCACCAACATCCTATACCCGATGCCCAATGCTTATGCCCGAAACGTCGATTCTCCTGCTCCTGGCCTGCTGTGTTTTTCCAGCACGACATTTTTCAACTCCTATACAACCTCAATGTGACATCCCAACTCCTATACTCAATGGTCTGAGCAATGAAGGCAAGTGTGCTAAACGCCTTCTTAACCATCCTGTCTACCTGTGACACAACTTTGAAAGAGCTATGTACCTGAACCCTTGAGTTTCTCTGTTCGACAACACTACCCAGGGCATTACCATTAACTGTGTAAGTCCTGTCATTAATAAAAATTGAATGAACTGCAGGTTCTATAAAACAAAAACAGAAATTGCTGGAAAAGCTCAGGAGCTGTGGCAACACCTGTCGAAAGAAAACAGAGTTAACTTTTGGGGTCCAGTGAGCCTTCCTCAGAACAAGTTCTAACCTTTCATTCAGAAAGTTAGGAGGTATGAGATACAGGGAAATTTGGCTGTCTGGATACAGAATTGGCTAGTGAGTGGTAGTAGATGGAAAGTATTCCACCTGGTGACCAGTGGTGTATCTCAGGGATCTGCTCTTGGGCCTCTGCTCTCTGAAGTTTTTATAAATGACTTGGATGAAGAGGTGGAAGGGTGGGTTAGTAAGTTTGCCGATGACACAAAGGTCAGTGGTGTTGTAGATAGTGTTGAGGGCTGTTGCAGGCTACAACAAGTCATTGACAGGATACAGAGCTGGGCTGAGAAGTGGCAGATGGAGTTCAACCTGGATAAACGCGAAGTTAAATGCGAAGTGATTGATTTTGACAGGTCGAATAGGAATGCTGAATACAGGGTTAAAGACAGGGTTCCTGGCAGTGTGGAAGAACAGCGGCATCTTGTCCATGGATCCCTCAAAGATGCTACCCAAGTTGATAGGGTTGTTAAGAAGGCTTATGGTGTTTTGCCTTTCATTAACAGGGGGATTGAGTTTAAGAGCCACAAGGTTTTGCTGCAGTTCTATAGCATCCTGGTTAGACCACCCTTGGAATATTTGGTCCAGTTCTGGTCACCTCATTAAAGGAAGGATGTAGATGCTTTAAAGAGGGTGCAGAGGGTGCTGCCTGGATTGGAGGGCTTGGCTTACGACGAGAGGTTGAGTGAGCTAGGGCTTTTCACATTGGAGAGAAGAAGGAAGAGAGGTGACTTGTTAGAGGGGTACAAGGTAATGCAGGCATTGATAAATAGTCAGAAACATTTCCCCAGGGCAGAAATGGCCATCACAAGGGGTCATAATTTTAAGGTGACTGGAGGGAGGTTTGGGGGGAGATGTCAGAGGTAGGTTTTCAAAGTTTGTGAGAAGATTTGTCAGAGGTAGGTTCTTTACCCAGAGAGTGGTGGGTGCGTGGAATGCACTGCCAGCGGTGGTAGTAGAGTCAGAGACATTAGGGACATTTAAGCTACTGGGACAGCAGTAAGTTGAGGGGTGTGTAGATTAGGTTGATCTTAGATTGTGCTCAGCACAACATAGTGGGCTGAAGGGCCTGCATTGTGCTCTGCTGTTCTACGTTCTCACTTGCTTGGTCAAAACGGAACACCTGCTATTCATCCAAATTAAACTCCATCTGCCATTCTATTGACCCAATTGTTCAAGATCTCCTTGTCATCTTAGATAACTTTCTACACTGTAATCTATATAAACAATGTTGGTGTCATCTGCAA
This sequence comes from Chiloscyllium punctatum, assembly GCF_047496795.1. Lineage (NCBI taxonomy): Eukaryota > Metazoa > Chordata > Chondrichthyes > Orectolobiformes > Hemiscylliidae > Chiloscyllium > Chiloscyllium punctatum. The sequence goes on from NC_092753.1 coordinate 25,102,876, forward strand.
ACTAACCATGCCTCCTGAAATCTCCCCCAAACTGTTTATCAGACACACAAGTTCACTTATTCTCACTGACTGACCTGAAGCCCCCGCTGGTGTTGGTAGTACCAGATGAAACCGATGCTGAGAGCGAGTTGCAGGAGGCTGACACACAGGAAGGAGGCCAGCAGAGACCGGGCTCCGGGGCAGAGGCAGCCGTCGCTCGGCACCTCGGCTTTGGACATGGCTGGCCACAGAGTGTGGCTGAGCCCAGGAAGGAGTGAGGGACCGATGTTAGACACTCCCCGGACCACACCCTCCCTCCGGCTGAGACCGCAGACCCCCTCACAGAACCGCTTCCAGTCCCACTGTGCAGGGCTAATACAACGCTGCAATCCGATCTAGTCGGTCTCTCAACCACACACACACGTATGCACACAGACTCCCTCTCTATCGGAAACTCCCACTCTCTCTCAGACGCACACACTCTCACTCACACACAAAAACACACTTTCTCTCTCTCACACACACATTCTCTCAACTCCCACACATTCTCATGGACACATACTTCTTTTTTCTTTCACAGACACTTTCTCCCTCTACCATACACACACACTGACTCACTCTTTCACCTACACACTCTCACCTACACACACTCTCTCACTCACCTACACACACACACTGTCTCACCTACACACTGTCTCACTTACACACACACACTCACCCCTCTCACCTACACTCACTCACATACACAAGCACTCTCTCACCTACGCTCACTCTCTCACCTCCACAATCTCACCACCACACATTCTCTCTCATACCTGCACACTCACTCACACACCTCTAACCCCCTCACCCAGATAAAAAAACTCACTCTCTTGTCTCTCACACATAAACACAGTCGCTTATCCCCCCCAAACCGTGCCTCTGCCACAGTCACTCTCTCACACACCCAGTGTGTCTGTTGCCCTCATGCTCTCATGCACTTGCTTTCTCACATTTGTAAAACCAGTCTTTCACACATAAAAACTCTCTCTCACCCTCATGTAGTCTCTTTCTCTCTCTCTCTCTTTTGCAGGTGCACATGTACAAGAAGGATGGGTTGCATCTAAACTGGAGGGGAACTGGTATGGTGGCAGAAAGGTTTGTCAGTGCCATTCAGGAGGATTTAAAGTAACGTGGCAGGCGGGAAGGAACTTGAGTAGTAGGTTAACAAATAAAATGACCCAGGAAGAGTCTGAGATTAAGACCTGTTCAAGATGGCAGCAGGGCAGCTGCACAAAGTGCTGGAGCTCATCTGCTGCATCTGCATTCAATTTGTTTTCTTTTTTCACTGTTTAAGAAAGGAAGTAGACAAAAGGCAGATGGACTACAATGTTGGTAAATGTGAAGTCATCCATTTTGGTAGGAGTGACAGCAAAATGCACATTTATTTCAACGGTGAAAAATTGCAGCATGCTGTTGTGCAGAGGGGCCTTGGTATCCTTGTTCATGAATCACATAAAAGTTATTTTGCAGGTGCAACTGTTTTTTTTTTAAGCAGGTAAATGGAACATTGTCCTTTATCGCTAGAGGGATGGAATTTAAAAGTGGAGAAGCTATGCTGTAGCTGTATTGGGTGCTGGTGAGGCCACACCTGGGATACTATGTGCAGGTTTGGTCCATTTACTTGAGAAATAATGTCCTGGCACTGGATGGGGTGCAGGGGAAGTTCAGTTGGTTGATTCTAGAATTGAGAGAGTTGGCCTATGAGGAGAGATTGAGTCGACTGGGACTGTACTCATTGGAATTTAGAAGAATATGTGGGGGAGGTGGTTCTTATAGAAACAAGTGAAATTATGAAGGGAATATATAGGAAAAGAAGCAGGGAGGTTGCTTCCACTGGCAGGTGAGACTGGAACTAGGGAGCATCGCCTCAAAATATGGGGGAAGCAAAGTTAAGTAAGTGGAGGAGGAACCTCTTCACCCAAAGGGTTGTGAATCTGTGGAATTCCCTGCCCTGTGAAACAGTTGAGGTTGGCTCGTTGAATGTTTTTCAGGCAAAGATAGACTTTTGAACACTAAAGGAATTAAGGGCTATGGCGAACAGGCAGGTAAGTGGAGCTGAGTCACCAAAAGATAGGTCATGATCTTATTGAATGGTGGCATAGACTTGATAGGCCAGAGGGCCTACTCCTGCTCCTAGTCCTTATGTTCTTCCCTAATTTAATCTGTTTACCTTCTGTGGAGAGCTTGGTGGTTTCGGCGCCTCTGATGCGAGGTTTCTTCCTTGGTGGCGAAGGGAGTCAGGTTTGCGCTCCTGGCAGCTGCAGTGGAGGAGGGAGGCGAGTGTGCTCCTGATGGTGGCGGAGGAGGCAGGTTTGGACCCAGTGCCTGGTAACTTCAGCGGTGGCTGCATTGACAAGATTGTGGCAGTGATGTCGTCAGTAGAGGCAAGATGGCAGTAAAGACTGGTGACTCCAGCTGGCCAACTGCTTCCTGCTGGTGTTGGTGTCCGCATCGGGACAAAAAGCCCAGATCCAGGCCCATGGCTAAGAAGGTCTGTAATTGAACTTTTACTTTATTTTTCTACTTTATATTTAAGAGTCTGTACCTCGGATGGTGCCAGGAATGGCAACTCCGTCCACTTTTCACTGTACTTGTTATTAGATTAGATTACTTAGAGTGTGGAAACAGGCCCTTCAGCCCAACAAGTCCACACCAACCTGCCGAAGCGCAACCCACCCAGACCCCTACATTTACCCCTTCACCTAACACTATGGGCAATTTAGCATGGCCAATTCACCTATTCTGTACATCTTTGGACTGTGTGAAGAAACCGGAGCACCCAGAGGAAACCCACGCAGACACGTGGAGAATGTGCAAACTCCACACAGTCACCTGAGGTGGGAATTGAACCGGGGTCTCTGGAGCTGTGAGGCAGCAGTGCTAACTGCAGTGCTAACCACTGTGCCACCGTGCCACCCACTTCTTGTATTACTGTACTTGAGCATATGATAGTAAATTCTAATTCTAAGAGGAAAAACAGCCAGAGGGAGGTCACTGAAGTCTGATGTGTATTTGTTTTTATATAAGGAGTGAAAAGGGTAAACTTCTGATGTTGCAGCTATTACAGAGACTTAGGTGAAAGAGAGTCAACACAAGATTTAGATATTTCGAGTGAGATCGAGAGATGTAAAAAAGATGGGGGAGTTGTGTTACTGATTAGACAGGATATCATAGCTGTACTGGGGGTGCTGGGGAGGGAAACCTTGCAGGGCTCACCCAGCAAGGCTGTATGGCTCAGGAATAGGAAGGGTGCAATCAGTTTGATGGGATTGTACTACAGGCCTCCCACCAGCCAGAGGGTGATCGAGGAACAGAGATGTGAACAGATTATGGAAGAATAAGGTAAAAAAAGGTGCTTGTTGTGGGTGATTTTAACTTCCCCTGTATTGACTGGGGCTCCCCTTAGTACCAGAGGCTTGAATGCAGGAGAAATAGGTGTGTCCTAGGTAGTTTTTTGAAACAAAATGCAAATAATCTGAGGGAAGGGGCCATATGAGACTTGGTATTAGGGAATAAGCCCAGCCAGGTGATCAAATTTTCAGTCGGGAATCATTTCGGGAACAGTAACCATAATTTTGTAAGTTTCAAGTTGCTTATGGATAAGGATGAGAGTATTCCTCAGGTGAAATTACTAGATTGGGTGAAGGTTAACACTATGAGGCAGGGACCGGAAAATATAGACTGGGGAGAGCTGCTCAAGGATAAATCCATATCCATCAAATAGGAATCTTTTAAAGGCTAGTTGACAGAGTTTAGGACCAGCAAGTTCCTGTGAAAATGAAAGATAAGGATGGCAAGATTTAGGAATCTTGGTTGACAAGTGAAATTGAGACCTTAGTCAAAAAAGGAAAAGGAGGCATATGTAAGATATAGAAAACTGAAGGCAGGCAGACCCCTCAAAAGATACAAAAGTACAGCAGAAAATAACTCAAACAGGGAATTAGGAGGGTTGGAGTGGACTTGTTGGGCCAAAGGGCCTTTTCCACACTGTAGGAAATCTAATCTAAAAGGAGCCAAGAAATGTCTTTGATTTGATTTCTTGTCACGTATACCTAAGGACAGTGAAAAGCTTTGTTTTTGAGCAGCACAGGCAGATCGTAGTAAGGACATAAAGATCATAGGGTGAAAACAAAACTTGGACAGAGTAAGGCAAACAGGTTACACCATGTAGGATGTGCATTAGACAAGATCAACATTAACAAGATTAGCACTACTTGAAGTTAGAGAGTCCATTCATCGGTCTAATAATGCAGGGAAGGAGCTGTTTCTGAAGCTGCTGTTCAAGCTTCTGTATTTTCTGCCTGATGGAAGAGGGTGTAGGAGAGCATTGCAGGGGTGGGCCGGGTCTTTGATGATGGCAGCCTTTCTGCAGCAACAAAGTTACATTCTGTACAGAGCATCTGGCAGTGGTATTCACTGCCATCTTCAACCTCTCCCTGCTCCCAGCTGAAATCCCCACCTGCCTCAAAAAGACCACCATCATCCCTGTACCTAAGAAAGCACACACATCTCTTCGTGACTACACCAAGTGGCTCGGGCATCCATAATAATGAAGTGCTTTGAGAGGCTGGACATGGCCCACATCAACTGTAGTCTTCCAGACTGCCTCAATTGGGGAAGTCCACCTGGGCCCATGGCTTTCCTTAGGTTAACTTGCAGAAGACCGATCCGGTGTATGCAGTGATGACGAAGAGAACAGATGTACCCAAGGCTGTCGGGGCAGGTGATACCACGCTGCTGGCATTCAGCTCGAATCTTGCTCTGCTTTATTTTGTATCCTGTTATGTAGTTTCAGCCTTGCCACAGGCAGTGGGAGTCCATACGGTTGGTTTGGACCTTTAACTTGGTCCAGTATTGCCTCTTGGCATTACTGGTGGCTTTGTGGAGGTCGTATCAGGATTTTCTGTATAGACTTCGATTGTCCGACTTGAATGCTGCAGGCCTGGGGTCTTTAGTAAGGAGTGGATTTCCCGGTTCTTCCAAGGAATCCGGTTGGGGAACACACGGATTGATGCAGCCCTCTACATGCATTTGCTAATGAAGTCTGTGGCAGTGGTGGCGTACTCGTCCAGGTTTTCCACGGAGTGCTTGAATACGGTCCAAACAATCCCTGAGACATTCTTCCACTGCCTCGGACCAGCACTTTCTGTGAAGGATCCTCCTGTTTCAGCTTATAAGCTGGGAGGAGGAACACAGAATCATGATCTGATTCTCCAAAGTGTGGGTGGGTGATGGAACAGGAGGCATCTTTGATGGTTGTGTTACAGTGGTCCAGGATGCTCGGTTCTCTAGTGGGGAGATGATGTGTTGGTGGGTACCGTGAGAGCATCCTTTTGAGGTTGGCTTGGTTGAAGTTGCCGGCCACAAGGAATAAGGCGGTGTAAATCATGTCTAGGCCATTCTTCACATCGGTATGGGGTGATATGTTGACTGTCAAACAGGATTAAGGAAAATAACATGGCCTCCACAGCCCTGTGCGGCAATGAGTTCCAAAAGTCCCCACCCTCTGGCTGAAGAAATTCCTCCTCATCTCAGTTCTAAAGGGTTGTCCCTTTACCCTAAGGCTGTGCCCCCAGGTTCTCAGTATCCTGCAAGTTTCAATGAGATTCCACAGCCTCCTTATCCTTCTAAACTCTATGGAGTACAGACCCTCATAATGACAAGCCCTTCATCCTCCAGATCATTCTTGTAAACCTCATCCAACACCAACATATCTTTCCTTAGATATGGCGCCCAACACTGCTCACAATATTCCAAATGCAGTCTGACCAATGCATCCTACAGCCTCAGCAGGACATCTCTGCTCTTGTTTTCTAGCCCTTTTGAAATGAATGCTAACCCTGCATTTACCTTCTTAACTGCCAACTGAACCTGCACATTACAGGAATAGAATCCTGAACTAGGGCTCCCAAGTTCCTTTGCACTTCAGATTTCCTAGGACTTTCCCCATTTAGAAAATAGCCTATACCTCTATTCTTCCTATGAAAATGTATAACCTTACACTTTACAACATTGTATTCCATCTGTCATTTCTTTGTCCACTCGCCGAGCAGGTCCAAGTCCTTCAGCAACCTTCCTCCCTCCTCAATGTTGCATGTCCCTCCACCTATCTTTGTGTTATCTAGAAACTTAGCAAATTTACCTCCGTTCCTTCATCCAGATCATTGATATATCAGATCATTAATGTATAATGGTTCTGACTCCTGCAGGACTCCCTGATTCACCAGCTACAATCCTGACAAAGATCCTCCTCCTGTGCACTAATTCTAAGATGGCAGCAGAGTAGGACTCCTCAGCTGGAACTCATCTACTCCCTCCATTATTTTCTTTCCTTCCTTACCTCCCAACCTTGAACCTTGAGTGAAGTCATTGTGGGCTCCTAGCTTCAGCACGAATACTCGAGAGCCTCGAGATGAAGCCGGGGGGGAATCTCAGCCTAAGGGTGGACTTCTGCCCTCGAGAGCCTGGTGAGGTCTGCAGGCAAAAGCCAGCGCAGACTGGCTTGGAAGGACTTTTATTCTGAACTTTGTTTCTTTACTTTTCTAATTTATTCTAATGATTTTGTACTTAAGGTGGCATGAAGGCTTGTAATGTTGGACATTTTAAAAAATCTTTTCCCAAGAATGTTTACTCATGAATCTGTACCTAGGTACCTAAGATGGTGCCATAAGTGACAACTCGTAAGCTTTTCACTGTACTCGTGTGAGTATGTGACAATAAAGCTAATTCTAATTTATCCCTACTCTCTGCCTTCAGCCAGTCAACCAATCTTCTATCCAAGCTGAAAATGTGTTGCTGGAAAAGCGCAGCAGGTCAGGCAGCACCCAAGGTGCAGGAGAATCGACGTTTCGGGCATGAGCCCTTCTTCAGGAATCCTGAAGGGCTCATGCCCGAAACCTCGATTCTCCTACTCCTTTGATGCTGCCTGACCTGCTGCGCTTTTCCAGCAACACATTTTCAGCTCTGAACTCCAGCATCTGCAGTCCTCACTTTCAATCTTCTATCCATGCCAATACCTTACTCCTAAAACCATGGGCTCTTATTTTGTTTAACATTTGTTTCTGCCGACTTTCCCTTGATGTTTGGATGCAAGGAGCTACACTTCAGCTGCAACTGTATATTTCTCCAATCACACTGACTGTGGTTTACAACTTTTGCTTACCCCCTTAGCAGTCTCCTGTTTGGCACCATAGTAATAGAAGACAGAGTGCAGCAGTGGAAAGGTGCTATTTTAACTGGAGATCTGCTACCAGTGGTGTTTCTTTTTTGTAAATCTTTATTTATATTCTACAACCAAGGAAACACCCAAGTTGTTAGTGACAAGCAGTGCCCTTCTTAAAGGATAATGCTGCGTGATCAAACAGTGAAGGGGCGGGTAGGGATTAAATCCAAATACAGTCGGAGCGGGAAATAATACACTCCACTCCCTGCGGTGCCCACCTTTCCCTGAAAAATCTCGAGGGTGTTGGTGGGCACTGCGTGCTCCTTCTCCAGAGACACCCGGGCTCTGACAAACGTGGAAGAGGGGCAGGCGATTGGCACGAACGGCCCGCTGCCTGGACCTGTTTATGGTCAGTTTGGCCAGGTCCATGAGCAGACCCACGAGGAGATCCTCTGGCCTACTCTCCCTCCTCTGCACTGGGTACCCAAAGATCAGGAGCTTGGGACTGAAGTGCAACCAAAAACAGAGAAGACTTTTAAGAAAATCAAACCAGTGGTATTCCGCAGGGATCAGTGTTGGGATCCCTATTGTTTTTAATAAACTTAAATGAGCCGGAGAGAATGCAAGTGGCCTAATTAGTAAATTTGTAGATGACACAAAGATTGGATAAGCTGTGGATAGTGAGAAGGATTGCCAGAGGACACAGATAGGCTGGAGACTTGGGTAGAGAAATGGCAGATGACATTTAATCCTGACAATGCTAGGGGACGTATTTTGGAAGATCCAATGCAGGAGGGAAGTATTCAGTAAATGGCAGAATCCTTAGAAGCATCAACATAGAGGTCCACAGTTCCCAGACATTTGCCTGCTACATCACGTTGATTTGGAGAAGTGAGGACTACAGATGCTGGAGATCAGAGTCTAAAAGCATGGTACTAGAAAAGCACAGTCAGTCAGGCAGCATCAGAAGAGCAGAAGAATCGACGTTTCGAGCATAAGCTCTTCATCAGGAATGTGATGAAGAACTTACACTCAATGTCGATTCTCCTGCCCTTGGATGCTGCCTGACCAGGCTGCCTGACCAAGCTGTGCTTTTCCAGTACCATGCTTTTAGACGTCGTAATGATTGCCAATCACTTGTTGTTTGTTATGTATTAAGGACTTGGATGTAAATGTAGAAGGTATAATTAGTTGGTGAGTCTTGAGAAGATTTATAGCTCAGGTTAAGGCTCTGGATGTAGATTTGCTCACTGAGCTGGAAAGTTCATTTTCAGACATTTCGTCATCATACTAGGTAACATCTTCAGTGAGCCTCCAGTGAAGCACTGGTGTTCTAGCCCGCTTTCTATTTCTATACCCATGGCATCTCTGAAATCAGGGTTCTTAGCAGAGGCAGTAATGCAGAGACTCGAACAAACAACTCTGCCAACCATCCAACCCAAATTTTGGGTCCACTATGTGGATGACACCTTTGTCATCACTAAATGGAACAAATTAGAGGAAACGAAGAAGACCATCAATAGTACACTGGCATAAAATTCACTAAAGAGGAGGAAAACAACAAACTACCATTCCTAGATGTCACAGTAGAGCAAACAGCCAATGGGGAACTTCAGACCAGCGTCTACAGGAAAACAACACATTCAGACCAAATATTGAACTACAGAAGCAATCATCCCAACACAAAGCGGCATTAGAACAGTATTTTAATGAGTCACCACACACTGCAGCACAGAGGAACTACACAGAGCAGAGGAAAATCACATATGCAGTGGTACCTAATGAACACAGCCCGCCAATTTCTCAGCAACAAACCCAAACAAGCAGACAAAATGCGTCCAGAAACCCTAGCCACTCTCCTCTACATCAAAGGCATCTCGGAAATTACTGCCAGACTACTCAGACCCTTTGACATCATGGTAGCCCATAAACCCGCCAACATACTAAAACAGCAGCTAATGAAATTGAAAGACCCGATACAGACAACAAGCAAACCTAATGTCATTTACAAAATACCATGCAAGAACTGTAACACTACATTGCACAAACAGCCAGAAAACTAGCCACCAGGATACATGAACATCAACTCGCCACAAAAAGACATGCCCCACTCTCACTCGTATCCTCATATACAGATGAGGAAGAACACCACTTCGACTGGGACAACACATCCATCCTAGGACCAGCCAAACAGCGACACGCAAGAGAATTCCTAGAAGCATAGCATTCCAACCGGAACTCTATCAACAAACACATTTACCACCCCCTGAGAAAAAGAACAGGAAATGACATCATCATAGGAAATGGTGTCATCATAGGAAATGACATCCACCAACCGAAGGAAACTCAAACATATAAATAGAAAGCGGGCTATACCACCAGTGCTTCATTTGGAGGCACACTGAAGATATTACCTAGTATGGTGACGAAATGTCTGAAAACAAACCTTCCAGCTCAACTGAGCAAACCTACATCCAGGTATAATTAGTGGCAGGGGTTGTTGATGGCAATTATGTCTCAGGATGTAGCCTGATATTGATATACTGGTACATTGGGCACAGCAATGACAGATGGAATTTAATCCTGATAAATACCCGATGAATGGTAGGTCCATAAGGAGCAGTGAAGAATAAAGGGACCTTGGTGTACAAATCCATAAATCCCTGAAGGTGTTAACATAACGAGACATGGTGATGGTGGCAGCATATGGTTTTCTTGCCTTCATTAGTCAAGGTGCAGAATTTGGGAGCAAGGAGCCTATGTACCTTCATGCTAATGGTGATATTCATAACAGATTACTCATCCTTTTTAGCTTGACACTAGTATCCAGTTAGTGGAAATCACTGTGTTGCTACTTCATAATTTCCTTCATCTATTGCTCAAATTCTTTAAACATTTTACCTTTTGTACCCTGGAGGTGGACTGGGCACTTTTCAGGACCAAACGTGACAGCCTTAGGATCATTCCCAGCTACTTTCCCCTCTCCCACTTATCTCTCAGCCCCCTGACCCACAAGTTTCATTTCTAATGAAGGGCTTATGCCCGAAACATTGATTCTCCTGCTCCTCGGATGCTGTGCTTTTCCAGCACCACACTCTTGTCAGCTTGAAGATTATTCATGAGCTTGCGAGATGTTGTGAGCAGGGTTCTGATTGAGGTAGCCAATAAGTTACAGGACAACTATGTGATAGATTTCAGCTGCAGGCATGTAGAATGAACCCCCTGGACCCTTATTTAAAAGGTAGCTGATAAAACCATATGTGGAACTATAGGAATCCCAACACACATCTTGATGAGTGGGCTTGTGTTAGACTATGGGATGATACTGCTCCTTGAACAAGGTTGTGCTGTCCTTGGCTTTTTAAAAGAAAATGTGTAGTACAAGGCAGAGTTGCTGAGATATCTGGGTTTATCTAAGTGAAAAGGTTTTCAAATTTTAAAAGAAAACTTGCACAATTAAAGGTTAGTGGCCAGTTCTCCCAGCTCAGATTTTCTCCAGACTGGTTTGGTTAGCTGGGAATCAAACAGAAACAGCCACATGTTGACTGTCACTGCCATCTCTCTCTCTCTCCTGTAAGACCCAGTGTTTGATTTTACCTTTTTTACCAAGGGGTATTATTGGGGATTGTTGCATCATTAATTTGGGATAGTCTGTTAGGTTTTCGGATAAATTAACCTGTTCTGTATTCTGTTCTCTTTTGTTTGTGTTTCATTCAGTACTCCAAATAAATTCTTTTTTGTTTAAAAAGAGGGGTTTTGACCAGCTGCATTGCTCCCAGAATATCCACTCTACATCTGCTTAAAACAACAAGAAAAATTAGGGTCTGGGCATCCTTGTTGAAATGTTTTGAGGGGGTCTGGCCTGGTCTGGTCTGTGACAAATTAAGATTAGATTAGATTTCCTACAGTATGGAAACGGGTCCTTTGGCCCAACAAGTCCACACCGACCACAAGATAACCTATTAACATATTTTAAATTAATACTTATTATTTTGAAAAGGTTATTCTGTTGGTAAATATAGGAATTTGGCAAAAAAGTACTTCCTCTCTCAGGGTCAAATGTTGCAATATTTTATCCTGATGAGAAAAGATTTATACAAATTAATTCCAGATGAATAAGTGTCCAAAAATGAAGCAAGCAATTTCTGCATAAACATATGAACTTACAGCAGATTGTGCCCATCACCGCTAACCTTTCAACATCAGTGGTTTACGTTACTCTGAAAGTGGCCTGAGCAATATTCTTTTCAATGAGTTGACTCTCACTTACCAAAACTCTGTACACAACAGCGACAATTTACACTGACAGTTTCGGGAGAGCAGATCTGGCTATCCACGTCTTTTGCACAAGAATTTGCTCCACTTAAAGCTGGCCCTACAAAGGGCGAGGCTTGGTTTCGAGTGATATCTCAGTATAGATTAAAACAAGTTAGAGTTTGACGGGCAGAGAGCTTGGATCAGTGCAAATGGTATGAATTATATGATTGTAATGATACACAATAAGAAATTTGTTACACTTCCCCACGTGAACCTAATTAGTTTAAACAAGATGTCTTCTACCTAACTACACCTCATGATAATTCCCATTGTAGCTACAGCTTCACTGCTTCAGAAAGCTTGACATTCTTCCATGTCAAGGAAACAAAACTGACCTTCCAAGGTATTGACAGGAGTCCTCACAGCACCAGGCCATCTTTCAAATCAGTTCTGTTCAATATCAAAATTCCAAGATGCAACTGTATAAAATTCTTTCCAGGATCTACTGTATTTTGCTTTTGTATCTTCTATACCTTACAAATAAAGGACTTCCTCGCCTCATCTCAACTGTCCCTACCTGAAATATGCAGAGTGTGCATTGCTCAATCAGCAGATTTCCCAAACAACTTCAGAAAATTGTATTATGCGGAAGGGACATTAATCTTTCTGTCTTATACACATTATGAACAACATGACGGGTACCCAAATCCACCTTATGTCTGCCCTTTTTCAGGATGAGGCACTCATTCCATGAAAATTCCAACTTAAAGGAAACTCAATAGCAGAGTCAATGTGCAAGTCCATGTTACGCCAGAACAATGACCAACTGGCCTGTTTATTAATGGATCTATCAGGCTTGGTGCAGGCACTGGGAGCAGACAATTCTTTTCTCCTCCATTCAGCCTACTTGCAGGTTATTAAGGGAACAGGGAAGTAATGGTGGTGGTGGTGGCTGGGGGTGGGGTACAAGAGTGTTCAAAAAGTGCAGGTTATTTCAACTAGTAGCAGATGTCAAGATGATAGACTCTGGGGTGTGGGCTGGTTGAACTCTAGCATTACAGTTGGCAATTCCTATGCAAACTTTCTGCAATTGACCAAAAAGTGGTTGTCATGGTAGTAGTAAGATTTCACACAAGACATTTGAAGATCATCACTTCCGCCTGTGAATTGCGTAGAAGACACTCTCCAGCACAGGGTGCCCAAGAACTTACCCCTCTTTACCAAACAAAACACTCCAATAGTGGATGACTTACAGTTTATTTAAGTCATTGCTGGAGAAATAACATTAACATAGTGCAACTTGCAGCATATAATCTGAGAACAGATTGTACACTTGGATTAATAGCTGACACATCAAATCACTATAAGTTAAATGAACATCATTGCTCTATATTTGGCATAATTCATATCAACAGTTAGGGATTACAAACAGCAGACATCACACACTTCATATTTACCCAGCATGTGAGCTACGATGGAATTAACACTGCACAGTAACAAAATAAGTACTATCAGAATCAAGTTAGATTTTAATGGCATCACTAAATACAACTGGAGCAGAGTCAAAGGAACACACAAAGATAAAGTGACAAAGTTACCAGGAATACATTTCTCACCGAGTTCTATGGCCCTGCTGTTATCACTTTGCTTTAAAAAGGTGCTATGTTGAGTTCAAAGTAGTGGGGAAAACACATTCCTAATTCTCTAATCCATGTTCTTTTATGACGACCAGATTGGAAAGTCAAAGACAGGAACTGTGGAATTCCAAAGTGCATTATGAGGTCACTGAATCTTGGGCAATATCATATGAATTTCAATTCCATACTTAGATAAAATGCAATCTGCAAACAATTTTGTTTCGGTTAGTGTGACAAAGATCAACAAACACCTGGCAACTCAAAAGGCTCCATCCACGCAGCCCATCGTGAGTTCAAGGAAGTTTGAGAACTGGTGCAATTCACAATGGTATTCACTACGCTAGCACATGGCAACTTCAAAACAGCCATAGATACTACTGTTGTGGCAATATTGTAACAAATCCAGATATTAAATTTGTTGGAAACATAACAAATGTGCAAGGTGAATTTGAGGTATCAGTGGGTAAACCTGACAATGTGATCAAGCATGTTGGTTTGTGCATGTTGGACTGACTAAAGTGGAGGAATGCATATTAAACTTCCATGAAAAGGTAATGCTTTTGGAACCAACTTACACATCACAAGTTGAGCAGCCCTGTGTAGTGCTGAACCTTCCCTCAATCTCACCAAGGGGTCTTAGGATGAAAAACAATTCTAAAGTCTATACAGCAACCATGATGAGTAGGATTTTCAATTCAACACTCAAATCATGCTCTGTTTTGTACAGAATCATCTCGTTACTCCAAGGGATCAGTTTATGGGAATGTGGTACCTACATAACAACTGACACAATAGTGATAAATATGGATTCTTGCGACGATATATCTTTTCCATTGACAGACCTAATAAGTAAAACTCCAGAGTCAGGATCTATTGCCCCTGTGTTTTTTACTGTTTTCTTTGTGAAATCACAAATCATAGATACCTCCCTGGGGAGGTTCACATCACAAGCAGCGGTAGTGTGAATTTCAGGTCAGTCACAGCACAGGCCCGTAAAGGAAATCATCTGACTTTCTGACATTGCCAGACAGGCCCTAGAAATTCTCCTGTATTTAGCGTATCACCTACAAATTCTGGATTATTTGAAGGTCTTGCAATAAAATGTTTTACGTGGGAAATGCGCAAGTGGTCAGCTGCACACTACTTAAATGAATGACTGTACAAGTGAACCAGAACGGAGGAAACAGAATATCAAATTTAAAATCTGTAACAGTCCACTTTAGGAAATAGGGAGTGTTGTGAATTTGAAATGCGCACACTCTCTGGAGAAATCTCTCTTGATTTTGCAGGATTGCTGCACATAGCTGACTGGTAACGCAAGGATGGTTCAGTAACTCTGGTTTGGATCAGAGACTGCAGCACATGAGTAAATGAGCAGGTTTGACCACACTTGGGTAGATACCGGTAAAATGCGATTTACCTCCACATGCCATAAGCTATCCTGACAAACTCAAAAACAAATTTCTTCCTGGTCAGAATTTTGTTTATAAACAGCAACAGGTTCTACCACTAAACTAAGTGCAGACAGAAAGCACTTGCACGATGAAGTACTCCTCACCAGTCCATCTTTTAAGAATATACTGTTCTCCCTGCTTTTATGAAGCTGGTGGCATATTCTGTGGTCAGGGTACAAAGATACAGACAATTTTTCAGTTCCACAGCACATTCTCTTTGAGTGCTGCAGTCAAACTTGAGTATTAAAATTTAGTTGAGTACAAATTGACATGTACTTTAATAAAGCTCGGTAGAGTCTTGAAATGGAATTTCTAGAGTTTTGAGGAGGTATCATAGTGTCATCTGCTTGTGAACAGAAGGTCCAGTGAAGCCTGGTCAAAGTGAAATAGACCATTAGCCCCTAGTGAAGGGCTAGTGAAACTTTGTCTCATGGTGAGCAGGACCATTGGGCTCCAATGAAGCCTCAGATTCAACTCTGAGTGAGTTATGATCATAAAAGTAGCACCAAGGGAGAAAAGAGCTGGCAAGTTCAATTGCGGTCAGTTCCTCACCCTCTAATCAGCTGGTGAAAAAGCCTCTGGAACTAGGTACTAGTAAAATTGCAGACTGGCATCAGTGGAATGGTTACGTAAAAGGTCCAAAACAACAGGTTTTTTTCCCCCAAAAATGGCAAGAACACCTTTGAAAGGCAGAACTGTTCCACAAGGAACTGATAAGTCTTCAATTAATTCTTATGAGAGGGATTACAAATTCTTCAGATCGGAGTATTAAGCTAGCACAAAACAGGTGGGAATATCATCAGAGCAGTGCTTATTCTGTTAAAATGGGCTTGGAGATTCTTAATATACTTTGCACAAAATGATACTGGCGCAGCAGGAGCAGCTTCGAGGAACTTTCCAGTCTATTTTTTGTATTAATTTGGATCAAAAATCCTGCCCTCACAACAAAGTCCTTCCTATCTTTACAGTAGGAGAGAGTTAATGACCTAATTATGCTTTGCCATAAATAACACAAACCTCCAGGCTCAGTTCCCTGCTCAGTAAGTTGCACGCGTAGCAATACTTGGGTGGTGCATAGCTGACAACCCTCAACAGACAGACTTGCAGCACTCTGTGGGTAAATGGTTTATGTATTCTCCAGCAGCCAGTCAAAGAGAGGGGTGCGAATGTAGTGACCTCCAGTTGGGTGTTGCTCCACATCATTGCAGTATCTCAGTACAGCTTGCAGAAGATCACAGATCTTCCAGCCCCTCACTTCTGCCTTTCTCACCACTGCAGGAAACTAGAAAGCGATAAGCGTCCATGAGTATCAATACATGAAGTGGCTGATTCAAATAAACACTTTGATATAAAGCACACTCAGGATACACTGAAACACTAGACAGTTACTTAGAGAACATAAACAGGGTCCAGAGAGAATACTGGACAGTAGGATCATATTAGTATTACCAACTTTAAAGGACCGAACGCTAGTGTCAGAAGACTCAAGAATAGTCTCCTGTTCACTGCTATCAGGAAAACCAGGAGAAAACAAATCACTGGAATATTAAAATTGGTGTGTTTTTGTTGCTATTTTCTTTTGTTGCTTCTATTTACTCGTAATAAAAATGTAGGCGATAGGGACAAAAATTATTTGCCTGGGTTGATTGATTGCAGTCAGGAAGGCTTTGGTGAAATCTCCAAAAACACATTCAACTGGGGAAATCAGGAAAATGGAAAAGGAGCAGGGGCTCCAGTCAGTGCAGGTCAGAACAGAATCTTCTTCCAGTACAAAACATTTTCATGCTTCAATTAGTATTGTCGATAGTCACATGGAAACTAGTTTTTCTTTTGGGAATAAATCCCATGCAAGGACAAGTCACAGAAAAACCTGATTCTCCGACCACTGTCATCCTGGGGATTATCATTGAGTAGAACCTAACCGAGCCAACCACTGCATCTACAGAATAGACCCTAATCACTTCCTGTGTGAAAGAGTCTCTAACGCTTCTTTTGTTAATTACTTTCAATTTGTGCTCTGTCATCCAAACACCAATGGAAAGAGTTTCTCCCGATCTACTCCGCCCAGTCGCTTTGCGATTGTGCAAAGCTCAATCAGATCTCCTCTCAGCTTTCTCAGAGAAGAACAATCTTAACTTCACTGATCTGTCCACGTAACTGAAGCTCTTTATTTCTGGAACCATTCTCATGAATATTTTCTGCATTGTCTCTAATGTCTTCACACTCATCCTAAAGTGTAGTGCTGAGATTTAGACACAGTATTCCAGCTGAGGATGAACCAACATTCTGTCCCAGTTTAACATACCTTTCAGATTTTATTTTCTATGCCTTGACCTGTCCTGTAAAAGCAAAGTTGCTGTCGTACCAAAGGACTGTAGGGCTGCTCTCTCATTGAAGAGATATTACTGGTGATGGTTTAACCTGAGGGTCACTGTGCCTCTGGCAAGGGATGAAGTCAAGAATTTTAAAGCTTGCTCAATTCTACATTTTTCTGAATGGAAAACAAAGCTTATAGGTTTACCCTATGTCATATAGACACTTTTCCATTAATACCCCTGATCCTCACTTGCTAACCCAACTAGTCTCCAGTTACAGCGCACTGTCCTCCACCATTTCGGCCATCTAGTAATAGTTACTGGATCTATTATTTGGTTACGTTTTCCAGTAGAATTGTTATTCTACATTCTTCTTTCTCTTGTTTGTATTTTAACTAGAGTGTTTAAATAATAGACCCAGTAACTATTACTAATTATCCATTCCAATATGGTTAAATTCATACACATACTCCTTGACAAAAAAGGAAAATAGATTTGTAATCCAATAACAGAGTGCAATTCCAGATTCTGACTGTAACGAAGACGGAAAAGATAGCTTCTACTTCTTCAAGCCCACAATAGCAACTGCTTAAAACGAAACCTAAAAAAAACTAAAACTAAACTGGAAAGCCTGGTCGATGACAGTTGGCCACACCCAGCCAGGCTGCTTCTGTTCTTCCAACTTTCAAACAACCTCAAGGCCTCACAAGATGGTTACTTTCTTACAGATAGCTCTCCACCTCTAGTTCAATCTCTCTTCAAAGAAAAAGGACAAAATACCCGCTTAAAGCCACAATACACATACCTCTGGACCTGAAACCCTTTTAAAAATTGACCCTTATATTGACTATCTTCATTCTTCACACCAAACGCAAGCACATCACGCTTCTCTGCATTAAATTTGCTTTGTGAGTCCACTCCCATCAACCAATTTATGTCCTTTTGAAGACCTACACTATACTGCTCTCAATTTACTACGTTTCCTAGTGTTGCTTGCCTTGTACATCCAGATCTAAATCATTAACATAAATCAGGAAAACCAAGAGTACCAAACACTAACCTGCAGAACACCAGTAGAAACCTTCCTCCAGTTTAAAATATATTCATTAATGATTATTCTGTTTCCTAAGCTTCAACTAATTTTCTATTCACAATGATGCTGTCTTTTATGTTCCATGGGAGGTCTAACTTTAACCACATGTCTGTTGTGTGGCACTGCATCAAACATCTTTTGGAAGTGATCAGCAGCATTAACCTCTGCAGCTTTGTTCAAAAATCTTCAGTAAACTAGTCCAACACCATTTTCCTCCCAACAAACCCATGCTGTTTATACTTAATTAACATACATTCATTGGCATTGCAAGTAGACAGGATAGTGAAGAAACCATTTGGCATGCTTGCCTTCGTCGGCACTGAGAACAAGAGTTGGAACGTCATGTTGGTGAAAGACATTGGGGAGGCCATGGTGAGGTTGCCCTGATATAGATGGATGTATGTTAAATGAGAAAGAGTACAGAAAACTTTACAAGGCTAGAACTGGAGGGCTTGATTTGTATGAAAAGGCTAGATAGGGTGGGAGGTTTGAAGCATAGGAGGCTGAGGGGTGACCTGACAGGGGTTTATAAAATCATGAGGGGCATGGATAAGCCAAGATCTTTTTCCAAGGGTAAGGAAGTCCAAAACTACAGAGCACACGTTTAGGGTAAGAGGAGAAAGATTTAAAAGGAACCTGAGGGATAACGTTTTTCACACAGAGGGTGGTGCATGTATGGAATAAGCAGCCAGAGGAAGTGGTAAAAGTGGGTATAATTATAACATTTAAAAGACATTTGGACAGCTACACAAATAGGAGACAAATGGGATTAGTTCAATTTCGGATGCTGGTTGACATGGATGAATTGGACCGAAGGGTAAGTTTCTGTCCCGAATGACTCTAAGTAACCATTACTTTTGCCCTGAATTATTGTTTCTAACCGTTTGGCCACAGCCGACATTAGTTGACTGGCCTGCAATTGCTTTTGAGCAAGGGCATAATGTTTGTAATTATCGAATCCACTTGCAATGAGACTGTGGAAGACAGGAATTTCACAGCTAATGTCATCCAGTCTTGTTGCCTTATCAATTTCAAATACTGACAGACTATTAGCTTTTAGGCCTTCACAAGTGAATTAGGCTTCACCACAACTTGCACAACATGCTGTTCCTTGGTAAATTCAGCAGCTCCAGAATATCCCCTCCTCCATGTGAAGCCCATTGCGGATCCCTAATCGGCCTCACTTCTCCTTTTACCACCATGACCACCTGGGCAATCATTGTATCCACTACTGACATACAATGGCAACAGTTTCCACCATTTAGAACAGGCACTGGAGCAATCCTCTAAGGCTTCTTGGACAGCACCGTCCAAACCTGCGACCGCTATGATCAAAAGGGACAAGGGCATCTAATACACAACCATCCCATTCAAAGGCTCCATTTCATGGCACTGACCACCATCCCGATTTTAACTTTATTGCAGTAACTTTGGCATGACTGGGTTAAAATCTTCAAACTCCTACCCTAACAACACAGTACCCACACTACAAGGACTGCAATGACTCAAGAAGCCAGATCGCCATCACTTTCTCCAGTTTGATTAGGAATGAGCTATAAGTGGTGGCCTTGATAATGATGCATACACCTCGTGATTAAATAAAAGTGGCCACAGTTCACATCGCGTTTACTTTTCTTGTGTCAACTGTACCTTGCCCAAGTAGTTGGTCACTTTATGTTTGATGACAGATTCTAGTAACATTCTCATCAATAATGATAAAGTGACAGCTGAATGTACAAGTTCCCTGGTTTCTCTCACCTTCTCTTCTTAATAATGGAATGACATTAGTAGTGTTTCAAACAAAAATGGCAATTCTTAAAATTGGGAATTTGGAAAATTATGACGAACATACCTGTTATCTCCCAGTCATTTCTGAGGGTGTCTTAATTTCGCAGAGCTACTTGGTCACTTTTTATTTAGAAAAACTTTTATATTCAAATTTCTTGACTTCCAGTTGTGTTCATGTTCCCTTGCAGTAGTGCTATTTTCCCCTCTTCTTATATTGTGAAAATTAATAAAAATACTCCTGCAACAAGTTTGCCACTCTGTGCCCTGCTTCCATTTTTTAAAAGAAAACCACTTTTTCCATTACAATTCTCTTAATTTATCATATTTTTCTGTTCGTTAAGAGGAAACAGGCCTTTTAGTTCTGGAAACATTGGAAGGAAATGGATTAAGGTTTGGAGTGATTGGCAAAGTGATCTCTTCGTAAGCACATTAAAATATTACTGTGAAATGAGCAATGATCACCATCACAACTAAAAGGACAACCTCTTCTCACAGGCAGCATTTGGATCTCTGAATCAGAGATCGAGGGCTCACAACTTACTTCAGAAAAAGGACTACATTATCTAGGCTAACAACTTAACGCAATGCTGAGGGAGTGTGTTATGAAGGTGTAAAGGGTACTGTACCTTTAAGAGAGTTAAAAGCTCACAAAACTACCTGACACAGCACCAAGTGTTCTGAACAAGGTAACAATGTAACATTTGGTCAAACAGCTGGAGTCACTGGGTTGCCTGGCGACAAAAACAAATTCAAATTCTGCCAATCAGTGTAAATTATGCCCCCAAATACCAAACTGAATTTAGTATTTTGATAATATTAACACCAATGAAACGATCCAACGTTTCGGGGTATAAAACTGAAAAACAAATTGAATAGTTGGAGGAGAACTGCCAAAAGACCAACAGATGTAGGCTGCTAGTCAGAACTCTGAGAGGTACCTGTCTAGAGAAGGAGTTTGCACAGAGAAAAACATCAACACCAACTTAGACAGCAACTCTACAGAGGAAGATACAAAAAGAATATTCAACAGCTGGCTGGTTTTGAAATTTGAATTTTTCTGTAAATCTTGATCGGTTTTTTTAAAATCAGACGAGTATTGTAGACGGGAAGATAAAAGATAGGCTAGAAGAAGTGGTAAGTAGTTGTTAATTAATCTCTGTTAGACTTTTAAAAAAAGATGTAAATTTTTACTTTAAATAGTGAACGTTTGGGATAGTTCTTGGCTTTTCGAATTTTCACTGATTACCGCATGGGGTAAGTAGTGTTACTGTTTTAAATTGGGGGAGGGGGTTTACCCAGTGTCATAACAAGTGCTACACTGCTAAAGGTGCAGCTTTTGAATGAGATGTTGATCCAAGTTTCTTTCTATTCTCCCAAGTGTAAATAAAGGATTACATAGTACTATTTGAAGGAAGAACATTCCCACAAACAATGATGCAATATTGACCACAAAATGTGTTATCAAGAATGTAATTTGAGGGATAAATATTGGCCAGAACATCGGGAGGGGGGGGTGGGGGTGGGGGTACACCCCCATTTCTTCAAAATAGTGTTATGGTTTTTTTTACATCCATACCACTCAGTCAAAAGGGGCCTTGGCTTAATGTCACATTTGAAAGATATCACATCTGTGACAATGAAGTACTCTCTCAGTTCTGTCCGGGAACACCTTTCTCAAGTTTTGGGCTCAAGCCCCAGAGTGAGATCTGAATCTGGAATACAGGATTCAGAACAAGAATACAACCAACTGAGCCACAGTTGGCACCGAGCTGTGATGCAGACAATTAAATCAACATCTAACATCTAACTCTTGCACCCATACTCACATGCAACAGTTCATTTTCATAACATTCCTTGAAATACACCAAAGACACTGGAGACTGTGAGGCTGCTATCCATTGCAACACTGCTCTCATCTGAGGGTCATGACTGCAGGGTTCAAGGTCAATATTTAAAATCGATAATATTTCTTTCACCTGCATCATACCTATAAATGGAAAATTAACAAATAAGTAACAGATTGGACATGACTGCTGGAAGACTAACATTATTTTAGCAAAACGAAAATATCTTTTCCAAATTATAAAAAAATTCAGACGGTCACAGTGGCTCTAAAGAGTAGAACACTTCAGGTCTGTAAATTCATTATCCAAGATTTGCTGATTTTATTTCAAATTTTATTCAGAGCAGCAGTGTTAGCTGACAACATCCTGACAACAAACTCTTCTGTCAGAAAGCCCGTTAGACAATAGGGGTGTACAGAAGCAAACTCATTGTACCAGCTGGTGAGCAGTTGTACTGTTCCCCCAGCGGACACTTATTTCACTGAAGTACATAGAGTCATAAAGTTGTACAGATTGGAAACAATCTAGTTGGTCCAACTTGTCCACACACTCAATTAACCGAGTCCCATTTGTCAGCAATTGGTCAATATCCCACCAAAATCTTCCTATTCATGAACACATCCAAATGCCTTTAAATGTAATCGTACCAGCCTCCACCACTTCCTAAGGGAGCTCATTCCATTCACACATTATCGTCGACGTTAGTAAGTTGCCCCTTCGGTACCTTTTAAATCTTTCCACTCTCACCTTAAACCAATGCCCTCTACAGTCAGAGTCTTACAGCAGAGACAGGCCCTTTGGTCGATGTTGGCCAAAATGTCCATCCATGCGAACCCCATTTCCCTGCACTTGGCCCATATCTCTCTAATCCTTTCCTGCCCATGTATTTGTCCAAATGCCTTTTAAATGTTGTTAATGTACCCTCCTCAACCACTTCCACTGGCAGCTCATTCCATATGCGTGCCACCTTCTGTGTAAAAAGGTTGCCCCTCAGGTTTTCTTTTTATTCTTTCCCCGCTACCCTTAAACTGATGCCCTCTAGCCCTCGATACCCGAACCCTGGGAAAAACACAGTGCATTTACTCTACCCATGCCTCTCGTGATCTTACACAGCTCAGTAAGACTGCGCCCCCCCACCCACCCCCGAACCCTGGGAAAATCACAGTGCATTTACTCTACCCATGCCTCTCGTGATCTTACACAGCTCAGTAAGACTGCGCCCCCCGTTTGCTTAAAGTTCTACCCTTTCGCCTCATTTTTGTTTCTTAATTCATTATGGACTCTCTTTTACTATGAACACAGATAAATTTACTGGAATTGTAGAAGAGGCAACAAGCAGGATAAAGGGGATTTTCAGAAGGTGCTTGATAAAAGATATCACACATTAGGCTACTTAATTTCTAAAATTAGACCATAACTGAAATACTGGGAAGAGTTTTGAGTCTGTTTTCTCAAGGAAGATGTCATTGGAGGAGTCCAGTGAAGGTGTACTCAGCTGATACCAGGTATGGAGGGATTGTGTTATGCGGAGAGATTGAGTAGGTAGGCCTATAATAATTGGAATATGGAAGAATGAGACAATATTATTGAAATGTACTAGATTCTTAGGGGACTTGACAGGGTAAGTGCAGTATGGAGAGTCTTTGGTCAGAGAACGTAATCTCAGAATGAGTCACACAATTAAGACAGAATTGAGGAAGAATTTCTTCTCAGCTGAATTCTTTACTGCAGAGGGCTGTCAAGGCTGGGTATGTTCAAGCTGAGGGGGTGGACAGGTTTTTAAATAATTTAGGGTAAATGATTACGGGAAAAAGGCAAGAAGGTGGATTCAAGATTATTAAGTCAGTCAGACTCAAAAGGTTTGAACAGCAGACTACTGCTCCTGTGTCTTACAGATAGAAAATACTTGTACAGTGTCCTTTCAATTTCCTTAGTTCTTATTAACACCCAAGGCTCATTTTAAAGAGTCGATTGCTCACTTTAGCTACTCTTTTCCTTTCTTTATATTTGTAGGAACTATTACTGTTGCTGTTTACATTTGTTGCTAGTTCCCTCATACTCTAATTTCTCACTGTTTTCTTTTTAAGTCATCTTGATAAGCTGGGTTTTAAAACTTTCCAAATCTTAGCTTAGTGTTAAGCTGTGCCTTTTCATTCAATTAAATGTCATCTTTATTTCCCTTAAAATTTTAAAAGGTGTTTCACAAATCTCAATAAGGAAGAAAGAATCATTGAGAAGGATGCAACACTGGGAAGGGTTTTCTATAAAGACATCTCAAAGTTTAGATTTCTCAGTTACCGAAATGTTTACCAATTCCATGGCTGAGGTTTACCAATTCCATGGCTGAGGTCACCATGAAGATCCCACCTTCTTGACCAAAGGCACACACCTACTGAGAGAAGAGATTCCCCCTTATGTCCAACCGTGATGGGAGAGCACTTATTTGTGATCTCTCCCTCTCTCTCTCACAATAATGATCAACTCCCAGTCTTCTAAACTCTAATACTCTATACAGGCCCAGCCTGTCCAACCAACCAATCCCCTAATACCACGGCACAGTCGAGTGAACCTTCCATGAAGTGATCCTATGAACTGCAGTTAAATTCTTACTTAAAAACAGGAGACCAAAGCATTACCCATCATGACAGATATGCTCTCAAAAACACTCCATGAAACGGAATCAAACCATCCCTTCTTTTACATTCCATTCCCCTTGCAATAAACAGTCATATTCCATTTGTCTTCCTATATCAACATCGTAACTGTTTGTGTAAAACTGGAGTAAATAGAAATTGGGGAAAACTTTTCATTGGTTGAAGTCAAACTTGGCACACAGGAAGATGGTTATGGTTGTTGGAGATTAGTCATCTCAGCTCAAGGACAACGCTGCACGGGCCCCTGAGGATAATGTCATAGGCCAAACCATCTTGATCTGAGGGGTTGCGAATGGTGCTGAACATTGCACCATTAGTCAACATCCCCATATCTGACCCTGTGAGACAGTGGAGGGGTTATTTATGAAGCAACTGAAGATATTTGGGTTTAGGAGATGACCCTGATGAATTTATGCAGAGTCCTGGAGATGACATGACTGACGTTCAACAACCACAGGCCACCATTAAATGTCCTTAAAGTTGGTGAGTCTACTACTGTTGAAATCAGGGTGTTCCACGCCCCTAATACTCCGAGTAAAGAAACTACCGCTGACATCTGTCCTATATCTATCACCCCTCAATTTAAAACTATGTCCCCTCGTGCTAGCCAACACCATCAGAGGAAAAACGTGCCAGATATGACTCCAACCAGTGAAGTGTTTACTCCCTGATGCCCACTGATTTGAGTTTTGTTAGGGATCCTTGATGCCACACTCGGTTGAATGCAGTCTTGATGTCAAGGGCTGCGATTCTCATCGCACCTCTGGAACTCAGCTCTTTTGTCCATGTTTGAACCAAGGCTGTGATGAGGTCAGGAACTGGGTGGTCCTGGCAGAACCCAAACTGGGCATCACTGAGCTAGTGCTGCTTGATTGCACTGTTGATGACACCTCCCATAACTTTACTGATGGTCGATAGCAGACTGATGGATTGGTAATTGGCTTGTTTGGATTTGGCCTGCTTTTTATGTATAGGACATATCTGGGCAATTTTCCACATTTTCAGGTAGATGCCAGCATTGTAAACATACTGGAACAGCCTGGCTAGGGGAGTGGCAAGTTCTAGAGCACAAGTCTTCAGTATTATTACTGGAATGTTGTTAGAGCGTGTAGCCTTTGCAATATCCAGCGTCTCCAACTATTTCTTGACATCATATGGAGTGAATTGAATTGGCTGAAGACTACTAAGGTTAGTTGGGTTGAACAGCTGTTTTTGTGTTAAATATTCTATGTCAACCATATTAAGCAAAGGGTGCCACTTCACAGTGACTATGAAGGCCACAATCTCAAAAACCTGTCAGATGAGACTCTCCTCAAATTGACCAACAATAATTAACAAAGCTAGGAAGAGTTAAACACCATGCTGTTGTCTGAAAATGGAAAGTAAAGTGTAACCAAACGTGCAACTGAATAGGTCCCCATGAAGTGCAATGCTGAATGCCAAGCAGAAGAACATTACCACTGGAAAAGACAGTCTCAACTGACAACGAACTCTGGAGTCAAATGTCTTTGAGGAGATACCATGTATAGTTTTGCTAAATGGTGACCCACCTGGTTGAACGGCATTCTGCAATGTACACTTTTTCAGAAAGGAAAGGTCAGACGAACCAATTCTATTATCTGGGAATTATACTTTTTAAAAATAAAATCATATTTTGTTAATCATGTCAATCAACATTACTGCTGAATTTGGCTCTGGTTTACAGAAAACACCTTCAGAAAGAAAGTTATTTGCACAACTGCAGAGAAAGCACAGGAAAGTGAGAAAAATTGGGGAGTTCTTTCAAAGACCTCCAATTGTGCAAGATGGACACATTGATTTGCTTTTACTGAGATATATAATGAGAATTAGTTTCCACCAAAGAGCTGCTAACTCTCGCTATTTCATTTGTATCTTTGATCTTGCCGGTTAGGTGCTTCAAGGATTACATACAAGTTGATCTTTTGTTAGGATTTTCAGGACAATGCCTGGCAATAACACTTCAGGACAAAAATGGAACTTCATACTATACCTTCAGAATCTTCTTGCACCTCTTCTTCTGTGTCTTCACTATTATCACTATAATAGCAGGAGAGAATTGACTATTTAGTGTTCACTCCAACTCAGTGATTATATTGAAATATTGCAATTAAAATTAAATAGGAAGTAAAACTATTATAAAAATCAAAGGCAGTGAAAATGCTGATTGTAGACATGCATTTCCATCCAGCAAGCCATTAATACTTCTCACGCTATTCCATATTTAACAGTATCCAATGTTTGCAGGCTCATAGCACTTGCTGTGACCCATATTTGGTAAGCCACATGCCAAGAATAAAGTGTTGACATAGCCACTTGCCACTGTGTGAATGCTTGCTTTTTACCTCTTCCAACTTCTACAGGTTCACTTCTCATGACTTAACCTGGGGTGGGCACGGTGGCTCAGTGGTTAGCACTGCTGCCTCACAGCGCCAGGGACCCGGGTTTGATTCTCACTCGAGTGACTGTGTGGAGTTTGCACATTCTCCCAGTGTCTGCGTGGGTTTCCTCCAGGTGCTCTGGTTTCCTCCCACAATCCAAAGGTCAGGTGAATTGACCATGCTAACCTGCCCATAGTTTTAGGTGTATTAGTTAGGGGTAAATATAGGGTAGGGGAATGGGTCTGTGTGGGTTACTCTTTAGGAGGGTTAGTGTGGACTTGTCGGCCCGTTTCCACACTGTAGGGAATCTAAACTTGCTAGAACTCTAAACTGATTTGCCTTGAAATATGCATAGTAAAAATCCAAATGTCACCATCTGACCAAGGACCCACAGTCATTCTTTTCGGTTATGCTAGTCACGTGAAGAGAATCTGTCTTTTACCATGAACTCTTCATCGGCTCTAGATATTCCCCAAGAAAGTGCTCAAACCACAGCCTCAAATCTCAACGTTATTTTTCTACGCTGGCAAAACCAAACATTGTACTGACTTTGGTCCACTGCTGCAGTACCAATAATAGTGAAGCTTGCAGTGTCCCCCGATGTTACAGAAAAAATGAGATCGGAATTTCTGGCACCCACAGTTAAATGAAAATTCCAAAGGTATCTGTCAGACATTACCCATTTCTTTTGGGGACGCGGTCTTTTGAAAACTAACTGAATACAGTGTCTACACCAAACAAGTTCTGTCAGCATTACTTTGAAAAAAAGGTTCTCTTAAAGATGGGTGATGTTGTGCATATAAGCTACACACTCTTAATTTATGCCCTCATGTTGCACCACTGATATTCCCCTCAACGACACTCAGCACTGAAATGATTTCAATGATGCACTTCCACTTGTCAACTACTTTCCCAATAAAAATGGCAGCAAAATTAAACTCTCTGCATTCAGGAACCAGTGAGCTTGTACGTGTGGTAATCATTGCTAAACATCCTCTAACACTCAAAAATGAATTTCACTAAGAGAACATTAGATTTGGTATTCAAAACGCTGGCTCTTTTATCTCACTCCCTTAACCCCAACAGCATTCTAGATAATGTTTACTCTGGAAAAGGCCCATCAAGTTTGTACTGACAATAACTATCACCGAAGGCACGCACTAATCCCAATTTCCTGCACTTGTTCCATATCCTTGAATGTTCTGATATATCAAGTGCTCATCCAAATATTTTTTAAAGGCTATAAAGGTTTCCAGTATCCACAACCTCCCCAGGCAGTATATTCCAGATTCCAATTACACTCTGAGTGAAAACTTCTTTTCCCAAATCCCCTCTGAATCGCCCGCCCCTTACCCTAATACTTTGCCCCCGCATGACTGATCTCTCAACAAAGGGAAACAGCTGCTTCCTACTCAGCTCTGGCACCTTCCCTTGCTACTGCAAGAGGTGTAAAACCTGTATCCACACCTCCAACTATGGCCCCAAAGGGCTCTATCATCCGGCAAACATTTTCCTGCACATCTAAACATCTCCTGGTCTCCTCTACATTGGGGAAACAGGATGCCAATTTGCAGAACATTTCAGAGAACATCTCTGGAACACACGCACCAAACAACCCCACTGCCCAGTGGCCAACCACTTCAACGTCCCCCCTCCCACTCTGCCAAGGACATACAAGTCCTGGGCCACCTCCACTGCCAAATCCGTGCCACCCACCACTTGGAGGAAGAATGTCTCAGCTTCTGTCTTGGGACCCTCCAACCACACAGCATTAACATTGGTTTCACTAGTTTCCTTATCTTCCCTTCCTCCACCTCATCCTAGATCCAACTCTCCAACTTGGTATCGCCCTCTTGAACTGTCCTATCTGTCCAACGTCCTTCCCACCTATTCACTCCAACCTCTGCTCTAACCTATCACCACCACCACCCATCTACCTTCCCCCCCCGGCCCCACCTGCCCTCCTATTTGTCTCTCAGCTTCCTTCCCCTCCACCACTGCACATTTGTGATCAAGAACTTATGCCCGAAATGTCGACTCTCCTGCTTCTCTGATGCTAGGCAAAAGTGAGGACTGCAGATGCTGGAAACCAGAGTTTAGATCAGAGTGGTGCTGGAAAAGCACAGCAGGTCAGGCAGCATCCGAGAAGCAGGAAGATCGACGTTTCGGGCAAAAGCCCTTCATCAGGAATAGACTTGCTTTCTGACCTACTGTGCTTTTCCAACGCCACACTTTTTGACTCTGATCTCCAGCATCTGCAGTCTTCACTTCCTCCTAACTCATACCCATCAATCATGTCCCCCCTCACACTTCTCTGCTCTAAAGAAAACAACCCAAGCCTAGCTAGTCTCTCTTTAAGGTGCAACTGCTGCAATCCAGGCAATGTGCTGGTGAATCTCCTCTGTACACCCTCTCCACATCCTTCCTGTATTGATGATCAGAACTGCACACAGTACTCAAGCTGTGGCCTATCCAATGCTCTGTGTAACCTCAACAGTACTGCCTTGCTCTTAAGTCCTATGCCAGTACAAATGAAAGAATGCATCCCATATGCCTTTTTAACTATCCTATTCACGTGCTCTGCCGACAAGGAATTAGAACCTCAAGATCCCTCTGTTTCTCTGAGTTACACAGAGTCCTGTGACTCATTTAATACTCCCTTGTCTTGCACTTTGGAAGAAACATCACTTCATACTTATCACCTCATATTTACACCTGCCACTGCTCAGCCCATCTGATCAACCCATCGATATCTTCCTGTAACCTACAACCACGTTCTTCACTATTAATCTCCTGACCAATCTTGGTGTCATCTGCAAACTGGCTTAACATTTCCCCCACATTTTCATCTGCAACATTTATGTATATTAACAAACAAAAAAGGGTCCCAGTATGGATCCTCGTGATACACAGCTGGACACTGACCTTCAGTCACTTGAACAACTTTCTACCACTACTGAGTGTGCCTTATTACTAAGCCAATTTCTGATTCATCTTGGTAAGTTTCCCTCAATTCCATGTGCTTTAACCTTCTCAGTCAGTCTCTCATTTGGTATGTTGTCAAAAGCTTTGCTAAAATCCATATGAACTGTATCCATTGAACTTCCTTAATGACGGTGAGGTACCTGAGGACTGGAGGGTGGCTAATGCTGTGCCTTTATTTAAGAAAGACTGTAAGGGGATTCCTTGATCTTTATTCCATTTTGTAGACATTAAATAAATCCAGTTAATATTTTCTATCTTGTATTTCTTAGTTAGAACTCCACAAGGCTCAGTGAAGATTCTTCAACCTGATTAGTTGAGTCGTCACTGTTCCTTGTCCAACACACAACTAACACAGATTAGTTATACAGGGTGCCACACTACAAAGATGTCAAATTAGAGTAAATCTATTCTGAAAAGTGCACAAAACTGAGGGCAGTGTCAATGATGTAAAAAGATGAGTGCTGGCCCTTTATTGCTGAGGGTAGATTCGTAACTGACTTTGTGACCATTTAGCTAAATATTTGTGCTTCTGTGTTTGTATAATCTAGATTCTTATCAGACAGCCAGCAGAGGACTTTTAAACTTTAAACTTTATGACTAGGCAGGCAGATTCAACACACAAACAACAACACTGAAACCCAGGGGAGAAACACCATGTGACTTCCAAATTGAGAATTTAGGAAAAAATTAGTGCGGGGAAACTGCTGAGTGAAGAATTGAGGTGGAAAGTAATACGAGTTAGATACAATAATCCAATCATGGTAGATTGTACATAATTATCATCTTTGAATGTTTAGTCTGAAGGCATTGCAAAATTCCCTTAGATTTGCCGCAAATATGTTGGACAGATGTTTTGCTAATTGCCAATGACTTAACAGAAGTATGGAAATACTTTGCACACAAGTTAAATTCCCACAGAACTGGGAGTCACAGAACATAGAACATGGAATATGGAACAGTACAGCACAGGGATAGGCCATTCAGCCCACCATGTCTGGAGGCGACCATGATCCTATTCTAAACTAATTCCATTTGTCTGCAGATAGTCCACATCTCTCTATGCTCTGCCAAGTCACGTACTTGTCTAAATGCTTCTTAAATGTTCTATCACATCTCTCTACTATCTCCCCTGGTAGAATGTTCCAGGCACATAAAACTCTCTCTGTTAAAAAAAAACTTGCCACCTCTTACCTTAAACCTGTGCCCTCTAGTATTTCACATTTCCACTCCGGGAAGGAGACTTCAACCTATTCATGCCTCTCAATTTCATATACTTCTATCAAGTCGTCCCTCAGCTTCTGATGCACTGGGGAAAACAATCCAAGTTTGTCCAACTTCCCTTTTTGGTTCATCACTCCAATCAGACACAGTGGTTCAGTTTATAGCACTGCTGTCTCACAGCATCTGGGCCCTGGGTTCGATTCCAGCCCCAGATGACCGTCTGTGTAGAGTCTGCACATTCTCCCAGTGTCTGCGTGGGTTTCTTCTGGGTGCTCTGGTTTCCTCCCACAGTCTGAAGATGTGTATGACTGGGTGGACTGGCTATACGAAATTGCCCAGAGTCCAGGCATGTGTTGATTGGGTAGTTTGGCGATGGGAAATGCAGGGTTATAAGGATAGGGTAGAGAATATCAATGTTCCTAGGAGTCTGGCCAATTATAGTATAATTTCCTCTTGCATTTGACCTCCTGAAGTGCATCACATCACACTTCTTAAAAAAAAAAAATCACTCACAGGTTATGGGTGCCACTGGCTCAGCCAGCATTCATTGCCCTTCAAGAATTAACCACATTGCTGTGGGTGGGGAGTGACATGTAGGCCAGATCAGGTAAGGATGGCAGCTTCGTTCCCCAAAAGGACATTAGTGAACCAGATAGGCTTTTCCTGACAAGTGACAATGATTTCATGGTCATTGTTAGACTTTCAATTTCAGATATTCATTGAATTCAAATTCCATGATCATCTGCCACGGTAGGATGTGTGCTCAGGTCCCCAGAACATTACCTGGGTCTCTGGATGACTAGTCCAGCAATAATACCACAAGGCCATTGTCTCCTCTAATTCTCCAGATTAAACTCCATTTGCCATTTCTTTGTCCAAATTCACAGTGGACCTATACCCTGCTGTATCCTTTGATGTTGTTTCTCACAACCACAATTCCAATCAGACTACTGACATTTTGATCCACATCATTTATATATTGTACAAACAGCACTGATGGTTGTGGAACACCACTGGTCACAGACTGCCAGTCCGAAAAACCCCTCCACAACTAACTCACAATGGATTCCATGCAATTTGATCTTCTGGACCGGTTACCATAAAAAATCTTGTTGAATGCTTTAGTATAATCTATGTCGACAGCATCCAGTGCCTTACCCTCAACAATTATCTTTGTCACTTGCTCAAAAAACTCAATCAAGTTTGTGAGGCAAGATGTTCCTATATAAAGTCATGCTGGATATTCCTAATAAGTCCATTCTTCTCCAAATGCAAGTAAGTCCTTTCCCTAAGAATCTTATCCAATAATTTCCCTATCACTGATGTAAGGCTCACCAGCCAATAATTTCCTACTATATCCCTGTTGCCCTTCATGAACAAAGGCTATTCTC
The DNA here is from genome assembly GCF_047496795.1 of Chiloscyllium punctatum. Taxonomy (NCBI): domain Eukaryota; kingdom Metazoa; phylum Chordata; class Chondrichthyes; order Orectolobiformes; family Hemiscylliidae; genus Chiloscyllium; species Chiloscyllium punctatum. Next base: position 25,135,097 of record NC_092753.1, read on the forward strand.
TAGTTTTCTGGAACTTCATCTGTACAATCTCTTCCTGTGCCTCCTTGTATCCGGAGATAGATCCCATCAGGCCCTGGGGTCTGATCTACATTAAACTTTTTTCAAGATACCCAACACTACCTCCTCCTTAATATTGACATGCCTTAGAATATCAACAAACCCCACTCTAAACTTACCATCATTCATGTCTTTCTCCTTGGTGACTAACTGATGCAAAGTGCTCACTAGGACCTCATCCACGTCTGGCTGCGCACACGAATTCTCTTCTTTGTCCCTGAACAGACCTACCCTTTCCTTAGTTACGCTCTTTCTTTAGCGATGATGCTGCCCCTTGAACGAGGTTATTTTGCCCTTGGATTTTGTCAAGAGGTGTCTTAAAGGCTGAGGTTCTGATATACCTGGAAATATCAACTTTTAATTTTTTAAAAAAGGCACTTGTACAATGAAAAGGAAGTGGCCAGTTCTCCCAGTTCAGGGTTTATTCTTTGTAGTTTTGGATTAGTTTTAGCTGGGGCCCGAAGAAACAGTTCCATGCTGATCCTCTCTATCTCTGCAATCTCTCTCCTGTAAGATCCTGTGCCTGAATTTATGTTTCTCTCAAGGGGTGTGTTTTGGGATGTTGCAGGAAATCAGAACAGCTCTTTGTTAAGTTGAGCATTCGTGTCGGTTGGGTTTTCAAATTGTTACTTTATTCTAAATTCAGTTTTCTTTTGTTTGTGAGTGAATAAATTCTGTTTTGTTTAAAACACAGTGGTTTGACCAGCTGCATTGCTCCTGGAATATTCACCTTACATCTGCTTAAAACAACTAGAACGGTTAGGGTCTGGGCTACCCTCTTAAAATGTTTTTTTTTGGGGCGGGTGGGAGGGTCTGACCTGGCCAATAACACTCTGAATATGTATCAATGCCTTGGAATTCTCCTAATCCCACTTATGAAGGACATTTCATGGTCCCTTCCAGCCTTCCTAATTTATTTAAGTTCTTTTCTCCTTCTGCTATACTCAAGGGCCTTATTGCTTTCAGATATTGAATGCTGGAGATCACAGCAGGTCAGACAGCATCCAAGGAGAGAGAGCAAGCTAACGTTTCCAGTCCGGATGACTAGATCAGAGCTTCACTTCAGTATAGATTCCAACATCTGCAGTAATTTGTTCCGACCTTGTTCGATTCCTGTTTCCTTTTCCTGCTTCTTTTTCCAAAACTAATTTTACAGCAATAATCATCATTTGGGGTTCCCAAATCTTGCCATCCTTATTTTTCATTCTCACAGGAGCATGGTGGTCCTGAACACTGGTCAACTAGTTTTTAAAAAGACTAACACGTCAGATGTGGATTTCAAACAGCCCATTTTTTCCAGTTCATGTCCAATACTGTTGTAATTAGCCTTCCCTAAATTTAGCACTTTCACCTGACGACCAGTCTTATCCCTTTCCATAACGATCTTAAAACGTATGGAATTATGATGACTGGTCCCAAAACGCGCCCCCACCAAAACTTGACCACTTGGCCGTGCTCATTTCCCAACACAAGGTCTAATGCGACCTCTTCTCTTGTTGGAGTATTTACATTGTTTCAAGAATCCCTCCTGGATAGATCTCCCTAATTTGGCCCGAGTCCCTGGCACTAAGGGAGATCAATCAATATTGGAGAAAATAAGATCACTCGCCATCACAGCATGGAAAGAAGCCTTTTGGTCCATTGTGCTGGGCATCAAACACCAAGATACTCTGGTCCTATTTTTCAGCATTTGGCCCTCAGTCTTGCATGCTCCGGTGCTTCAATTGGTCGTCTAAATACTTATTAAATGCTGTGACAGTTGCCACCACTACCAACCTTTCAGCTGGTAAGTTCCAGATCCTCACCACTGTCTAGGTGAGGAGCTTCTTTCTTAAATCCCCTCTGAACCTCCAGCCCCTACACCCTCTACTCATTGATTCCTCTAAGGAGAAACATTTGCTCTTTGATCTTATACACCTCGATCAAATTATGTCAGTTTTCTCTGCTCCAAAACAAAAACCTCCAAATCTAGACTCTTTTCACAGCTGAAACCCTCCAGCTCAGGCACCATCCTGGTGAATTTCCTCTACAGCCTCTCGAGCACGGTCACATCCTTGCTAAAGTTTAGCAACCAGAACTGTGCACCACTTAGGCCAACCAAACTTTATATACAGCTCCATCAAAACAACCCTGCTCTTGTATTCATTGCCTCAACTAATAAAGGAAAGTGTCCTGTGTGTTGTTTTGCTATCCAGCTGTTCTGTTGCCTTCAAGGATCTATGCACATACATATCAACATCCTTTGCACTTCCTAAGCTCCTATCATTCATCATGTACTCCTTTGCCTCATTAGACCATGTTAGTCGTGCAACACCCTACATTTTTCATGATTAAATTTCATTTCCCACTGTTCACTGCATCTGATCAGCCCCATCTATAATATTATTTAGTCTAAGGCATTGTGAGAGGGCACAGGCATAGTGGGCTGATGGGTCTCTTTTTTTCTATGCTGCACTGTTTTATGTTGTTCTCCTTATTTACTGCACTGCCAATTTTCACATCATCTGCAAACTTACTGATCGAACCACCTACAGTCATGACTAGATCATCAGTGCACACTACAAACTGTACTTGACCCAGCATTGAACTCTGCAATATGCCACTTGCGTAAGTGAAGACTGTAGATGCTGGAGAAAAGAGTCGAAAGTGTGGTGCTGGAAAAGCACAGCAGGTCAGGCAGCATCCGAGGAGAAGGAAAATCAATGCTTCGGGCAAAAGGCCTTCATCAGGAATGAGGTTGGGAGTCTCGGGCAGTGGGGGGGGGGGGGGGTGGTGGTGGTGGGGAGAACATAGCTGAGAATGTGGTAGGTGGGAAGGAAGATGGGCAGGTAGGACAGTCCTGAGGCAGAAGATGAAGCATTCTTCCTCCAGGAATCGAGTAGCTAGGGAGTGGTGATGGAGGAGGCCCAGGACCTGCATGTCCTCGGCGGAGTGGGAGGGGGAGTTAATGTGTTTGGGCACAGGGCGGTGGGGTTGGTTGGTGCATGTGTCCCTCTGAAGCATTTCAGAGTAGGTGTCCTGTCTCCCAGTGTAGAGGAGACAGCATTGGCAGCAACGAATACAGTAAGTGACGTGTGGAAGTGCAGGTGAAACTTTGATGGATGTGGAAGGTTTCTTTGGGGCATTGGATGGAGGTTGGGGGTGGGGGTGCAGGCTTTGCGAGTCCTGCAGTGGCAGGGGAAGATGCTGGGAGGGGAGGATGCATTGTTGGGGGGGGGGGGGCATGGACCTGACGAGATAGTCATGGAGGGAACGGTCTTTATGGAAAGTGGAAAGGGGTGGGGAGGGAAGGGGTTGGGTCCACTTGTAGTTGGGCAATATGTCACTTGCCACAGGTCCTTGCCAAAAGCCTTAGTGAAGTACGCGTAGACTACACTAGACTACCCTCAACCATACCTAGCCACCACCTTAAAAAATTCAAATCAGTCAGGTATGAGCAACCCTGATAACCATCCTTCATTAATCCTCATTACTTCAAGTGGACTGGAAGTCTTCCCCCTCAGCAGTTTAATGTGAGGAATGACAAAGGAACATGGAAATCCCATGACATTATCATTCTTGCTCAGTATAGCAAATATGGGATATTTAAAGGGGAATTTTCTCTGGATCATATCAAGGAATTAAATAATGAATGTCATGGTGTTAGATGTGGGATTATAACCTAGTTTTCAACTTCTTGCCTGGATTCCCAGCCAGCAAGGCTTCTTGCTGAGCATGCAATTTTTTTTTCAAATTAACCTGTTCAGACATTTTATGACACACCTCCAAGAAGGTGGGCCTTGAACCTGGATCTTCTAGACCAGAGGAAGGGACACTGTCATTGCATCACAAGAACTCCTTTGCCGAGTGACAGTTCTTACTGAAGAAACCTAATTTAACGTAGTCGTATTCTATCCCTGGTTCAGGTGATACTGTGATAATTAAATGCACAGCCGTTAAACATGAAATATCATGAGAAGCAAGCGAGACCCAGATTGCACAAAACACCACATTGAGAAAGAAAGCAATGATTTCTTTGAAGGCAATTTGCACGAAAAAAAGTCTTAAGTGATATTGCACTTCAAATTTAATTGCAGACCTGTCTAAAGGTCTTTCATTACACACACATGCTACTTAACAGCTTCAGTTCCAAAGGCATGCAGTCAATAAAACTTCCTAGATCAAACCAATTTTCATGAAACCTAGACTGGACCAACCTGTCTGATGGTGGAAAGGATATATTCTCCTCATATATATCTCCTTCTAACCCCAGACTGCTCCAGCTACTGCTGTTGCCATTACTGCCAGAAAGGAAAAGAAAGGCAGTGGACATTGAGTGACTGACCATAGTTTCTCATTACCTTTCCGAGCAACATTGCTTGGTCAAACCAGACATACAGAGCAATTTTAAAAACACAGGGATGGTGCATTTCCATTGTCTGATCCTGTACCCACAAGAAATTCAGCAGCTTCTTTCACGTCATACATACAAAAACAGATACTTGGGATATTTTTTAACAACAGGTGGGTAGTGTTGGTTATTTTCATCATTAAAAGGGAAAAATTAGCCAACTCTCACTACCAACAGTTATCTCCAGTCAGTGTTAATTTAATGGGGGATAAAACTGGGTATAACACCTAGTCCTGATGCACTATTTGCTGAATTGCCTGAACCAATCAAGTGCCATGCTGTGAAATTTGATCAGTTTTGTGCTATCATCTATATATTTGTTTATTAATGTTAACCTTTCTCCTCTGCTAGCCTATGTTTGTGCCAGCCCTGGAGTTTCAAAATTAGCCTAAGCAAATGGAACGAGACTAACATGTTTAATTTGGCTAAAATCAGTAACCACTAAGTAATGGTTACCATTTATGTAAGAAAAATTATTACTTTTATTCGCTAGGAGCTGTGAAGATATTTAGAGAAAACAAATTCTCCATTATATTTCTAACATGCACGGGATGGAACAATGAAGAAAGCAAGATTCATACATGAACATCAATCAAATAACGAATGCCTCAGGCTTTCGGTACAATATTAAAAAAATTACTGCACTGCTTCACTATTTGACGAATATATCATGACAGAGAAATCTTGGCGAGATGCAACGAGACCTGGATGCTATAGTGGAACAGTCACTTAAGGGTGCCATACAGGTGCAGCAGACAGTGAGGAAAGCTGATGGCATGGTCTCTTTCATAGTGAGAGGATTTGCGTTTCGGCGCAAGGATGGCTTGCTGCAGTTTTACAGGGCCTTGGTGAGGCCACAACATGAGTATTATGTGCAATTTTGGTCTCCTAGTCTCAGGACAGACATCCTTGTGTTTGAAGGAGTCCAGCAAAGGTTCATCGGATTGATTCTAGGATGGCAGGACTGACATATGAAGAAAGACTGAGCTTGTACTCACTGGAACTGAGAAGAATGTGATGGGGGAGGCAAGGGGGAAAAAGAATGGGGATCTCATTGAAACATTTAAAGTCTTAATGAGACTAGACAGGTTAGATGCAGGACGAATGTTGGGTAAAGTCACTTAATGGTAAGGTCTTAGGGAGTGTTGCTGAACAAAGAGACCTTGGAGTGCAGGTTCATAGCTCCTTGAAAGTGGAGTCGCAGGTAGATAGGAAGGTGAAGGCGGCGTTTGGTATGCATTCCTTTATTGGTCAGAGTATTGAGTACTGGAATTGGAATTGGAGTTGCGGCTGTACAGGACATTGGTTAGGCCACTGTTGGAATATTGCATGCAATTCTGGTCTCCTTCCTATCGGAAAGATGTTGTGAAACTTGAAAGGATTCAGAAAAGATTGACAAGGATGTTGCCAGGGTTGGAGGATTTGAGCTACAGGGAGAGGCTGAACAGGCTGGGGCTGTTTTCCCTGGAGCGTCGGAGGCTTGAGGGGTGACCTTAAAGAGGTTTACAAAATTATAAGGGGCATGGATAGGATAAATAGACAAAGTCTTTTCCCTGGGGTCGGGGAGTCCAGAACTAGAGGGCATAGGTTTAGCGTGAGAGGTGAAAGATATAAAAGCGACCTATAGGGCAACTTTTTCTCGCAACTTTTTCCGTACGTGTATGGAATGAGTTGCCAGAGGAAGTGGTGGAGGCTGGTACAATTGCAACATTTAAAATGCATTTGGATGGGTATATGAATAGGAAGGGTTTGGAGGGATATGAGCCGGGTGCTAGCAGGTGGGACTAGATTGGGTTGGGATATCTGGTCGGTATGTACGGGTTGGACCGAAGGGTCTGTTTCCATGCTGCACATCTCTATGACTCTAACTGGATGTCACAGTCTAAGAATAAGGAGTGAGCCATTCAGGAAGGGGAAGAATTCCTTCACTGAGACAGTTGTGAACCTGTGGAATTCTCTACCACAGAAAGCTGTTGGGGCCAGTTTGTTAGATATATTCTAGAGGGAGAGAGAACAGAAGTGAGTGTGGATACGGAAATTGCGTGAGTAACCACGATCATACTGAATGGCGGTGTATGCTCGAAGTGCTGAAATGGCCTACTCCTGCGTTTCTATTTTCTTTAATAGCAATAATTGTGTACAGATGTTTCTCTGTATATGGGCGGCACGGTGGCACAGTGGTTAGCACTGCTGCCTCACAGCGCCAGAGACCCGGGTTCAATTCCCGCCTCAGGCGACTGACTGTGTGGAGTTTCCTCCGGGTGCTCCGGTTTCCTCCCACAGTCTAAAGATGTGCAGGTCAGGTGAATTGGCTATGCTAAATTGCCCGTAGTGTTAGGTAAGGGGTAGATGTAGATGTAGGGGTATGGGTGGGTTACGCTTCGGCGGGGCGGTGTGGACTTGTTGGGCCGAAGGGCCTGTTTCCACACTGTAAGTAATCTAATCTAATCTAATCTAATCTAATTTAGGATTTGCCCATTAGTCTGAATGATAAATTTTAGTGCTTGTGTACTTTACTCTCTCAAAAATCAAACAACAAGCACCCACTCCCCTCAAGACAAACGATAGTCAGGGTTGATGTGTACCTGTAAGTGTATGATACAGTAGTTTTGAGTAGCTTAAGTTAGGAGAAAGTGAGAAACATTTCAAACTGTGACTGTGGAAAAAGTGATTTGCCAGTGAAAATAAAAACAGAAAATGAAGTGTGAATTAACCGAGGGTTTATGCTGATATGGGGAACTGATAGGGTAGATAGAGATACTATTTCCCCTGCAGGAGCAGTGTACAACATGGAATCAGAACCTTGAAATTAGAGCTAGGCCATTCTGGGATGATGCAAGGACACATCGTAAAACTAAGAATAATGGGCGACTGCAAGATTTCTCAAACAGCTGCTGAGGTTAGATCCAATCAAACTGCTAAACCAAAGATTTAATATTTTTAAAAAATATTCAATAGCATTAGGTATTATGTAAGTGAGATGGGTAGACAGAGTTAAGATACAGATCAGTCTTAATCTAACTGAATGGCAAAACAGGCTCAAGGGGATCAATGACCTACTTCTGACATTTTTAACCATCTAAAAATAGGCATAGAGCATGTAGTTTCACCAATAACTCATCTCTTTTTTCTCATCTCTAACCACCTTGTCCCTAATGTGGTTGAATTGTGAAATGAAAACTAAACTAAACTTTTCAAATAGCTAATTCACTTTCAGCAAGTGAAAACCAATTTCCATTTCGTGTTAACCTTATGGACTGGTTTATCTGCCCCAGCCTATATAATTGGAGCAAGTTCAAACAGGTACAAGAATGTGAAATCAGACAACTCTGACCAATTTTTTAAAGTTCATTTATCTTCAATGGAATTGAACAAAAGGACGTTAAAAGCTCAGCATATACAGAACAAAACAGGCTTCAAAGTTAATCAAAATCTTTCAGCTTTCTAAAGCTTTGTTCATTTGTCAATTTTTTTTATTCCCATTAAGTAAGTCTCTTCCTATTTACTGGCTGCTGAACAGGCGATAAAATGGAAACCATAAGAAGTTGATCAAGCATCTGCAAAAATATTGAATGAATTTGTTGAACCAATCTGAATGTACCTGATGGGACAAACTTTAAGCATAAAGAGGTAAATATTCTGCAAGGGAAGCTAAACAACCTTTCTCTATTTTTACCAGTCACCACTGTATCAGTTCGCATAAAACCAAAAGGACACAACCATTAAAGATACTTGCTAGTACTTTGGGTTTGGAATAAAGTTAGCAGCTTCATAATTTGTTAACTTTAGCTGATTTCATGATGCACTGTTCCTTGGAGGCAAACTGCTAAAACTGTGCACACGTCAATATATCAGATCGCTGTATATTATTTCAAAGGGGCTAACTATGTTTGAAACATGAATTTTCATTGGCACAACTGAGATTTACCTGTCACTGAGGTGCAGGAAGCTGCTGGTTTCATCTGGATGCTCATCTTCAAAACTCAGATTGGACCAGCTGCCAGTACTGTCATCACCGACGCTGAGACTAAGCTGTTGACTGGTGGTGGAATCACTTGATCGCATTCCATCTTTGAGACTGGCACTAGATGCAAAGTACAAAAGACTTAATTACTATATTTTCAAAAAATATGATATATAAACTATTACAATGCTGAAATAATCAACTCGCCATTTTTCAACCATGTGAATATTTTATTGTTGCATATGCAGATCTTGAATATTCAGGTTTTATGAAAGGCAAAATGAAAGACCTGCAGCTGCATGCAATAATGTCTAATATTCTTGCTACAGTTCCTTTCATTCAGTGAGCATCATATTATATTCAAGACAGCGCAAACACTAACCAGCCATTGAATTACCAGCCATCGAATCATAAAAATAGAAGGTAGCCTTTCAACACTGGCTCATTACCACCATTCACGCACTCAAGGGGAATTAAAGGCCCGCAACAAACATTGCCTATCACATCCTACCAATCGATGAGAATAAACATTATTATTTGGCCTGAATTTAAATTTGAATTTACACTTCAAGACTGAGAGTGTTCTCTTATAGAGACATAGAGTTCCAAAGTTGCCCATGTAGTATAGGTTAGAGACAGAAAAACTGCAGATGTTGGAATCCAAACAGACAGGACGGAGGCTGGACGAACATAGCATCAGGGAGGTGGAAAAGTCAATGTTTTGGGTGTAACCCTTCTTCAGGACTGGGAGTGGGTGTGGGGGGAACTACAGATAAGGGGATGGCGGGGGCAGGGTGGTGAAGTGGGGATAAGTGAATACAGGTAGAGGGTACGGCCTGGTTGGTCAATGGAACGAATGAATCCTGTTGGTGGCAGGGAGTAGTGGAAGTGATGGGGATGGGCTGGAAAGGGAGGTTGTTTGAAACTGGACAACTCAACATTGAGTCCTCCAGGCTGTGGGCTTCCCAGGTGGAAGATGAGGTGTTGTTCCTTGTGGCAATGGAGGAGGCCAAGGATGGTCATGTTGGAAAGGGGAATTGAAATGGACGGTGACTGGGAGGTCCAGTCAGCCCCTGCAGGCCCAGCTGCGATGCTCAGTGAACCGTTCCTGAATTTACATTCGGTTCCCCCCCCAATGTAAAGGCCACACCGGGAACACCTGATGCAGTAACCTAGGTTGGAAAAGAGACAGGTGAACCTCTGTCTCACCTGGAGGGATTGTTCGGGGCCTTGGACGGAGGTGAGGGGGGTGGTGTATTGATAAGTTTTGCATCTTTTCTGGTTGCAGGGGAAGATACCTGGGGGTTTCGGGGAGGGGGCTAGAGTGGCGCAAACCAAGGAGTGTCAAAGGGAACTGTCCTTGCGGAAGGCAGAGAGGGGTAGGGAGGTGGAAATGTTCTTGGTAGTGGGAACTAGTTGGCTGAAGTGTTGAAAGATGATGCATTGGATGCGGAGACTGGTGGGGTGGTAGGTAAGGACAAGGGGGATTCTCTCTTTATTGTGCTGGGGGAGTGGTTTAGAGCAGTGGAACATAGAATGGAGGTGGTGCAGTGGAGGGCCGTCTGGATGACAGAGGGAGGAAGAGTACATTGTAACAATTTCTTCCAGATGCCATCCAACCCTAACCTATGAGTTCCAGATCTGCTGAACATTTATGGCACTGCTCTGCAGTAGTGGGAAATGTTGCTCCTGCTTCACTCAGCTTCTCAGTCAAGCCATTGTTTCCTGTTTGTGCAATTCTCAACTCGCAATCCACTTGCAGCTGAGGTCTTTCATTTCCTACACAATCAGATGCCATTTGTCCTTCACTTTCAAAATGCAGAGTGTTCACTTCCAGCTCCAGACCACGTAACAGCTATAGAAATAAATTCAGGAATATGGGCAAGAGCTGGAAATGGATTGCTTACTGAACAAGCCAGTGCATTTTCGAAGGGTTTAATGACTTCCCATTAGAACCGTACTACTCAAATGTGTTTCAAACAATGTTCTCCCCTTTCATTTATTCACAAAATGTGGGTCAGCATTTATTGTCCACCTCTGAAGGAGGTAATATCTTGCTGTCTTCTAGACAGCCGAGGGGTTTTCTAAGCCATTTTGGAGCATTTTCAGCCAACCACACTGCTGATAGTTGAGACTGCGTGTAACCCTGAGCAGTTAAAGACAGTAGACTCCCTGATGAACATTATCAAGCTAGTTTTAACAGGAATCTAACAGTTAGATAGGCATGATTAGTAACATACCTTTAAATTGGAATGCCCCAGCTGCTAGGCTCAGATCTTTACTGGCCCACCCAAAGCGACAGCTCAGGTCTCTGGATTACTAGTCCAGCAACAAAGATTATGTTAAAGTACCCATTGTATGTTCCAGCTTGTATGACCTACAGTAAGAAATTCTGATAAACTGGATACTGGCAACTGTGAGACCTCTGTTCACAGGAACTCTGGCATATGAAAGATCAAAACACAGATCAAAACTTTAGATTGCTTTAAATTTTCCATCACCCAGAGGTCAGCAGAGACCCTCTTCGGTACCAAATGATCACATCTGGCTTTGAAGAATGTGAATTTGAAGCAAGTCTTGAGCATACTTTGGCAATATCAAGATTTTTTAAAGCACAAATGATGAATTTGGACAACTGCCTGAAATTTCTTAACCAAGTAATTCACTGAAAGTGGGTAAAAAAACCTCTTTTAACATATATCCTGAAAAATGTACAAATAGAGGCCATGACAAAGGCACATTGGACCTCCCTCACCTCATTCAACACGTTGACAGTTAAGCAGTGTTTGCTATAATTTACAAGTCTCCCACAAGGTCACTTTCAGTGAGGCAGATAGGTTCAAGGATGCTGCCTGAATGATGACAGGAACTGTCCAGAGCAAGGAGTTGACCTTGATTGGGTGTTGCAGACTAGCACATTCCAAGGTCCAAGACTACATGCTGAGGGATGCAGTACACCTTGGGACAGTTGCTACTAGGATGCTGTGGGGTAAGACCACCATCTGAGGTCTTTCTGCCGAAGGTAACTGGGGGTCCATTCAGTTATTGGAACCCACCAACCCACCCCCTTTCCCAGTCATTAAGCATGAGACAGTGAAATGCTGGGAGTTAAGGTGAATGTGGGAGCTTAAGGGAAGTGCAGGAGGGAGACATTGTTGTGACCGTTGCCCTTGCTACTTCCACAGGTTCAGTGCGGGTTGGAGTAGACCAGATGTTACCATTCAGAAAGTGAGTGGGACCAACAGGAGCAACTGATTAGTGAGGAAGTCCTGGTGGGTATTTCCAAACTATTATTTTGTACCTTTACTTAAGCAAGGGTTCAGTCAAAAAAGAAAACAGCTGTTAAAAGGAGCAGAGCTGGCAATTAGTGGAGTAGTATTCGCCTCCAGTCAGATGTGGGAGATCTGGGAGCAGTTGAATGTCTCTGTCTGCAGGAAGCGTGTCCAACTGCAGCTCCTCTCAGACCGAATGGCTTGGCTAGAGTGTAATTGGACACACTAAGGAGCATACAGGAGACAGAGAGCACACTCTAGATACAGTAACTTTCGGGAGGTGGTCACACTGCAAGTTCATTCAGGTAGATGGACAACTGCCAACAGAGATACAAACAAGCATACTGCTTCGGATACTGTTGTGGGGGAATAAGACCCTCAGGGGAAAATAGCAGCAGCAGCCAGGTCACTGGTACCACAGCTGGTTCTGGTGTAAAGTGGGATATGATAAAATCCAAGCGAGCAGCTGTGATAGGGATTCTCTAGTCAGAGGCACAGACTGGCATTTCTACAGGCATTCTTAGAGCATGACTATAGGATGGTGCGGTTCCTCCGGAGTCAAGGATGCCTTGAGCAGTTGCAGCAATTTCTCAAAGGGAAGCATGAGCAGCCAGAGGTCATTGTACAGATTGGTGCAATGACATCGGTAGAAAAAGGATGAGGTCGTGCAGAGCAAATACAGGGAGTTAGGCAGGAGGTTAAAGATCAGGACCTTAAGGGTAGTAACCTTTGGATTGCTCCTAGTGACAGGTGCTAGTGAGTAGGAATAGGAAGATAAGGGCAGCTGAATGCATGGTTGAGCACTTGGTGCAGGGGACAGAGGTTCAGACTTTTGCATCATTGGAATCTTTTCTGAGGCAGAGGTGACCTGTACAAGATTAACAGGTTGCATCTGAAATGGAGGGAAACCAATATCTTGGCGATGAGGTTTGCAAGAACTACTCAGGAGGGTTTAAACTATTTTGGCAGGGGTGTGACCCTAAACAGTAGTGAGGCAAAAGAGAAAAGGTTGAGGTTAGTACAGAAATTAAAGAGAATAAGTTAAATAGACAAGGCCGGGTACAGCCTGCAGAGAATGAGCCAAGGCTGATAAATTAAACTGCATTTATTGTAATGCAAAAAGCTAGGCGGGTAAGGTTCCATGAACCCAGGAAATGGATGGGTACATGGGACTGGGATATCACAGCTGTTACAGAAACATGGCTGAAGAAGGGATAGGACTAGCAGCTCAATGTTCTGGCGTACATATGTTATAGAAAGGATCGAAGGGGAAGCAAGAGAGGAGGGGAAATGACGTTTTTGATTAGAGAAAGCATCACGGCAGTACTTACGAGAGAATATTCCTGAGGTGAGGCTATATGCGAGGTGCTGCATTTTGGTAAGACAAATCAGAGCAGGACTTACATTTAATGTTAGGGCCCTGGAGACTGTGGTCAAACAGAGAGATCCAGAGATGCAGATACTTGCAAGTGACTTGAAAGTGGCCTCACAGTTAGACAGAGTGGTGAATACATTATCTGGTATGTAAGCATTCAGTGGTGGTCAGAACATGGAGTAGAGGAGATGAGATATTATGTTACAGCTGTACAAGACATTGTAGTATTGGAGTATTGTGTACAATTCTGGTCGCCCTGCTAATAGGAGGGATGTTATCAAACCAGAAATAGTGTAAAAAAGATTTACATGGTTGTCACTGAGATTAGAAGATTTGAGTTATAAGGAGAGGCTGGATAGATATGAGCATTTTCTCCCCAAGAGTTCAGGAGGCTGAGGGGTGATAGAGGTTTACAAGATCACAAGGGGCATAAGATAAGGTGAATAGCCAAAATCATTACCCTGGAGAGGGGAGTCCAAACTAGAGGGCATAGGTTTAAGGTGAAAGGATAAAGATTTCAAAGGGACCTGAGGGGCAACTTTATCCACACCAGAGGGTGGTGCGTATGTGGAACGAGCTATCAGATGAAGTGGCACAGGTGGGTACAATTACAACATTTAATAGACATTTGGACAGGTACATGGGTAGGAAAGGTTTTGAGGGATGTGGGCCAAATGCAGGCAAATGGGACTAGCTCAGTATGGGAAACTTGGTTGGCATGGTTGGATTGGGTTGAAGGGCCTGTTTCCATACTGTATACCTTGATGACTGGCTGCAGTCCAGAGTCATGAAGTTTCTGAAGTCAACTTCAAGAGTTATCCAGGTAAAAAATAATGGAAAGACCCCTTAGAAATAGAGTAATACAATCTTACAGCACAGAGATAGGCCCTTTGATGCAAACTGGTCCAAGCCAATCAAAACGTCCATCCAGCTAACCCCATTTCCCTGCACTGGGCCCATATCCTTCTAAGTTCTGGATTAGTGGTGCTGGAAGAGCACAGCAGTTCAGGCAGCATCCAAGTAGCTTCGAAATCGACGTTTCGGGCAAAAGCCCTTCATCAGGAATAAAGGCAGTGAGCCGAAGCGTGGAGAGATAAGCTAGAGGAGGGTGGGGGTGGGGAGAGAGTAGCATAGAGTACAATGGGTGAGTGGGGGAGGGGATGAAGGTCAGGGAGGAGAGGGTGGAGTGGATAGGTGGAAAAGATGATAGGTAGGTAGGACAAGTCCTGACAAGTCAAGGGGACAGTTACTGAGCTGGAAGTTTAGATCTAGGGTGAGGTGGAGGAAGGGGAAATGGGGAAATGCGGAAACTGTTGAAGTCCACATTGATGCCCTGGGGTTGAAGTGTTCCGAGGTGGAAGATGAGGCGTTCTTCCTCCAGGCGTCTGGTGGTGAGGGAGCGGCAGTGTAGGACGCCCAGGACCTCTATGTCCTCGGCAGAGTGGGAGGGGGAGTTGAAATGTTGGGCCACGGGGCGGTGTGGTTGATTGGTGCGGGTGTCTCGGAGATGTTCCCTAAAGCGCTCTGCTAGGAGGCGCCCAGTCTTCCCAATGCAGAGGAGACCGCATCGGGAGCAACGGATACAATAAATGATATTAGTGGATGTGCAAGTAAAACTTTGATGGATGTGGAAGGCTCCTTTAGGGCCTTGGATAGAGGTAAGGGAGAATGTGTGGGCGCATGGACCTGACCAGGTAGTCGTGGAGGGAACGATCTTTGCGGAAGGCGGAAAGGGGTGTGGAGGGAAATATATCCTTGGTGGTGGGGTCTGTTTGGAGGTGGCGGAAATGTCGGCGGATGATTTGGTTTATGCGAAGGTTGGTAGGGTGGAAGGTGAGTACCAGGGGTGTTCTGTCCTTGTTACGGTTGGAGGGGTGGGGTCTGAGGACGGAGGTGTGGGATGTGGATTCATCAACTTCACCAACACATTCCACCCTGACCTTAAATTTACCTGGACCATCTCTGACACCTCCCTCCCCTTCCTGGACCTCTCCATCTCCATTAATGACGACCGACTTGACACTGACATTTTTTACAAACCCACCGACTCCCACAGCTACCTGGATTACACCTCTTCCCACCCTACCTCTTGCAAAAATGCCATCCCGTATTCCCAATTCCTCCGCCGGATCTGCTCCCAGGAGGACCAATTCCACCACAGAACACATCAGATGGCCTCCTTCTTTAGAGACCGCAATTTCCCTTCCCACGTGGTTAAAAATGCCCTCCAACGCATCTCGTCCACATCACTAATCAACTTAAGGACGTATGTTTAACAGGTTTATCTAAAGAGCTGGATTGAGAAAGCTATCACCTTACTTATAATATTCATGTTATGTTTAAACATGAACCATGATTGTCAAGCAAATAAAGGCCTATAGCATTACCAAAATTCCAACAAAGCTGTGATTGCATTAGTCAACGTTTAGTCCTAATGTCACTAATTATATTTTCTTACAACCACTTTTTAAAACTATTAAACTGTGCCGGGGTGTTAGAAAACGTGCCAGAAAATGACATTTCCAACAAGATAGAATCCACTATCTACACCTGACGTTTAACAGCTTTATTATAGCTGAATCCCCCACTATCAACATCTTGTGGTGAGCACTGACCAGAAACTAAACTGGATCAGCCACTTACATACTGTGGCAATGAGAACCAGCCAGTGTCTGTCCACTGCCTACACGGTACAAGGGAGATGTGTGATGGGATAAGCGCAGATCCAACAAGTCAAGAAACCTGGCATCATCCTGGATAAAGCAGCCAGCTTGACTGATACCCCATACTACTGCCTTCAAAACTCAAACATTCCACCACCGACGAGTCATAGCAGCAGTGTGTAGCACTGCAGCAAATTACAAAAGGTACCTTTGACAGCATATTCCAAACCCAAGAATTCTACCGCCTTGAAGGACAAGGGCAGCAGATGCTTCAGAGTCACTGGGTCAAAATCCTGGAATGCCCTCTCGAACAGCATTGAGAGTGTTCCTCTACAATAATGATAGCTGTGGTTCAAGGTGGCAATTCACCATCACCTTCTCAAAAGCAATACATGCTAGTTTAGACAGGCAGGAGGCTGGAAGAACACAGGCAGCATCAGGAGGTGGAAACGTCAACGTTTCAGGTGTAACCGTTCTTCAGGACCTCCTCCATCTCCTGATGCTGCCTGCGTTCTTCCAGCCTCCTGCCTGTCTATTTTGGATTACAGCATGTGCAGTTTTGTTTTGTCTCAATACATGCTAGTTTGGCAACAACATGTCAAAAATGGACAAGTATGGAAAAGAATATTGGAATAGGCAAGTCAGGAAGTAAAAATATATAATTGAGGATTTCAGCAGCAGGTGAGGTGAAGTACAGACAGACCTGGACAATACATGACACGTGTGTGGATGTCCCTGCAGCACTCTGTGGCCAGAGTAAAAGATGATTGATTTGTTGTAAAATGGAGCTAGTGAAATAATGCTTCTCTCACACCTCCTCCAAATCATCATCAGATGTTTGCACATTATTGTGATCTGCCCAAGCTTTCATGCTGTTAAGACTTAACAAACAAACTAAATACAACATAATGTACACATTTCTTTCCATGCAACAAATACTCCAAACTAAGGAAAGGCATTTCCAATTAACATAATCATAACACTGTATGATCGATTTGAATATGAAAACATGCTCCCAGCAGATATACAGCCTGGTAGCTTCAGTTCAAGGAGCTCCCTGCCATGTCAGAACAAGTCTTCCACTGTCTTTAGAATGATATTCCACTCAGTCTTCTCAGTATCCCTTGACATCCAGTAGTCAGGCCCACCCCCAGCAACTCCTTAGGTGTCTTAAGTCTCCACAAGTTCCAACTCTTTAAACAAGGTAACAGCTCTCATTGGCTTCTGCTTGATGGCTAACACATAGTTTTTTTGCCTTTACTTAGCACAGCAGCAGCTATCTTTGCTACCCTCTCTTGGTCTCTGTTGTGGGCCTGTGTCAGAAAACCAGCTGTCCCTCCTCTGTGTCAAGAGTGAATATTGTCACTTGACGTTCTACAGGTTTTGGCTTGGGCCTTTTTCACCTTGACTACCAGGTCCAATGGGTCTGTTTCTTAGTAGGGTTTAACATTATTGCACCAGCCCTCTATTCGGGACATTGCATCTCACTGTTGTATGAAAGGAAACACTTTCATACCATGTTATAAAGTCTTGTAGAATCAATTGCTCAGTCAATCACTTATGGAAGTCACACAGAAACTGAAGACAGCACCTAACATCATGGTTTACCCTAATCCCTCTCAGATTCTTGCCAATATGAAAGATCCCAGCTGGAACAGCCTTATATTTGTAACCTCTGACAAATGCTGACTAACTTGATGGGCTTTCAACATCTTCTGTGCAACACCAATGAATGGTGATAACACTGTGCCTGGGAGTCAATGGAGATTTTGAGGTAATAATGGTGGGATTAGTGTGGGAGCTGGGACGGCAAGATCAGTTAACCGCTGCCAATCCTTTGGAATCGACAGTGCTCCCAGTTCATTTCCTCCCAGCGATCTCCCCGAAAGATGAAGACAATGTTACAATTGAGGAAAAAAGGAAATATTGCCAACCTGAGTCGAGATAAAGTGATGGGAGGATAATTTTTGCTTACCTTACAATTGACTGGCTTGCACTGATCATAGCTGAAGTCATTATTTCTGCAGCGAGGCTTTCGGTGAAACTTGTCCCGTCCTGTCCGATGCCACTATCTGCTGCCAGGCTGGTGTTACTGAGATCTCGCTTGGCTTTTTCAATGGCCACAGACATCAAATCCTCTGGAAAAAGTCCTCTCTGTTCCAACTCAATGTGAATCCTCGGCACATCTAGCTGGCAAGCTCCGACTGTGCGGTGGACAGAATGCTCTGGCTTGCTAAGTGCTTTACTGTTGAGCCATGGCGTTCTGGTGGCATTTTTGCTGCACAAGGCAGTAGTCTGGGAGCTTAGCCTATTAATGTAACTTCGTGACTCTTTATCAGTTAGAGAGCATTTTAAAACCATTTCTGTCAACTTTTCAGCATATGCTAAGCATTCTTTCTGTTTCCTGCTTTCGAGAGCACCATCACCAGTCTCAGCCATACTTAGCTGGACTGCACTATCCACACTTTTCCCCACATAATGTTCAAGAGCTCGATTTGTGCTATCGATGCTGTGACTGTAGTTGTCTAAACTTCCTGTACTGTGAAAGCGTTTGTTCCTCTGGATAACGGGTTTGATTGAGCAGGTCCATGTCTTCTTGATAAGACCCTCTGCCATCTGTTCCAGTTGGGACCTTTCGTACAGGCAAGAATCTGTTAGGGACTTGGGTAAGCCATGTATGCCAGACACGGTCTTCAGTTTCTGCGTGACTTCATAAGTGATTGTTTGAGCAACCGATTCTGCAAACCTCGTCAAATCTCTGGAGTCCTTTCTGCTTAGTCTTTGATCATGGCCTCTGCTGCAGAGGTCCCCATCTTGGGCGTCCTCCCTCGTCAAAAACTTCAAAAGTTCCTTCGTCCCATCCTCACCTCTTGACTGTTGGTAGGAGAGCAGTCTCCTCTTATACTTTTGCCTGATCCTCCTGGCTGCTTGTTCCAGGCCAACTTTCACTGTCCTAAAGGCAAGTTTACTGGCATAATGATCCACTATTACCTCACCATTTCCACCTTCCCTGCTGATCATTCGCATGATGTATTCTGCATACTCATCAGTCACACTCTCACAGCTTGAATGCTTCGACATGAGCCCAGGTGCACTACCTGAAGGTGAGTGATGCACCGAATCTACAAGCTCCTGGGACCAATGATCAGCCAAGGTATTTAACCCTTCACCTCCAACATGCTCTTGTTCTCCATAGCTGGATTCACTGCTTTCCGCTTGGCCCACATCTTTCTTGAACTTTCTCACCTTCTGCTTCTTTGAGCTGAGAATTTTTTTAGCGTCCCGAATGACCTCTCCAGCAACTTTGCCAGCGTAGCTCCACAAGGACCCCACAACTTCTTCGGGAAATTTAATTTCAGCACCGGAGCCCCAGGTGTGTAGCTCACTTCTGGCTGCTGACCTCCACAGGCTGCTGGGGGGTACCCTGAAGTTCCTTATTTTACTGGCATCGCACTTGCTGGCATCTTCGACGCAGATTGCTGCAATTTCGGTTGCCATGGACACTATACTGGATGCTAGCTGATTGGCATAATGCAGGGCATGTCTCTTAATATCCAACTTTAGTTCTTCTTTCTCCAAAACCTTGGTTTCCCGCCTCGGACTGGGCTGCTCCCTTGACTCACTGTGCCTCTCAGCAAAGTCAAAATTTTCATCATCCTCATTATCCAGAACCTCTTCAGACAGCGACCTCATTAGCTTCAGCACAAACTCGGCCTTTTGCTCAGTATCCTGGGTCATCACCGCCATGCTTGGGGCAGAATGGTTATGGGGGGTAGAAGGTGGGGTCACTGGCATGAACTCTTTAGCCAACTCTCCTTTAAGTTTCCGACTAAAACTCCTCAGACTCTTTCCGTGGAATGATTGCTGTGGTGTAGGAGGTGGTGTTTCTGGGGACCTGCTTCCTTCAACATGGTCAAGACGTTCCTCAGAAAACAATCCATCTTTATTAAGTCCTGCTCTCGACTTTCCAAGCAACCCTAAACTCAGCTCCTGGTTTGGCCCATTTATATCTGCTGAGAGTGTCTGGAAAGTTGACATCACGGCTTGACCCTGAAGATGTTCGGTCAATGACATTAAGCTATCTGCCAGCTCAGGACCACGGACACCTTCTGTACTATCAACACCTGAATTCTTGAGACCCACAGTAGGACTAGGAGGTGGAGTACAGGGAGGAAACTCTTCTGCTAGGTGGCCTTTCAGCTCCTGTGCAAAATGCTGAGGGATAGTCAAATGTTTGCCAGGAATACATTCATTCGGTGACACAGGAGGGGTTCGCAACAAATCTGGTGACTGAGAGCACATGTCCTGATGCTGTCTGTCTGAAATAAGTTTCCTGACTGAAAACTGATCCAGCATCTGTCCCTCTGGAATCTCCTGAAGCCTTGCAGCAGGGGCTTGACTAGTTTCGACATCAGCAGCCTGTGAACCGCCATCTTTATAAGGCATTATGGCTTTTGTTTTCACCTCATCCACTGAATTCCTCACAATTGCTTCAGCCAAGTGTGCAGCAAAGTGCTTCTGGGAAACTGGTGGACTTTCAGAGACACGTTCAAAGAGTATTTTTTTACTTAACTGAGAAGCATACTCCTCTACCTCGTACTCCACTTTAGGCACAGTCACTAAATCAAAAGCATTATTGACCACAAAATCAAGCATCGCCACTGCTGTTTGACAATTCTTGTCTATTGTAGGAGAAACCTCATTAGTGTCCAAGCCTTCACTTTTCGTTGAGGTTTCACAGTCTGAAGCCTCCATACACAGATTCATGGTGTCACAAAAAACATACCCACTGCAGTTGGCACTGTTTGCTTGATTTACCAGTTGGTGCACACAGCTGACAGGTGACACTTTATCCACTTTTCTGCTCCTTGAACCTGGCCTAGCAAGACTGGACTTTGGAGCTTGTTCGAGTTTGACTTTGGACGATACATGATGGCAACAAGAGTGCAGTGCAGAATCTGAAAAATCACACGAAAGCGTCTTGACAACACTGGGAACAGATACACAACTCAGAATGCCAGAAACCCAGAGTAAAGCTTTTGTTATCTTGTAGTCTGCCTCTGGTGAGTGCAAGACATCAAGGTCTTTGCCTGCAACAGCATCTGTGTAGCAGCCTTCAGGATGTCTAAGCAGTGTTTCCTCTTTAACGTTGACTGCATCATTAATAATCTTTAGTGCCTGGGTTACATCTTCACCTCCAACATCTTTTATATTATCTAGGGAAATACTAATGGCTGCTTGTGGTGTGAATGTCACATCCACTTGAGACAGTTCAATGAAGGCTTCCTGAAGGACCGACTCAGACAAATCTCTTGCATAGCAGCTGACAACCTTTGCTTCATCTTCCAGTGACCAGCTTGTGATGGATGTAGGTGTCGGTGGATGGGAGAACTGACAAACCTCCATGATTCCCTCAAAAACGAGCTCCTCAGCCAGGTCGGTGGCAAACCGGGCAACAGCATTGTTGAAGATCTGTTTCTTCACAAACTCCAACTCCTGAAACGCTCCAGAGATTGCATCACCAACCAAATAATCTGCTAGACAGTTGATGGCAGTCCGCCTCCGTGCAAAGGCTTGTCTTGCCCCAATCTCCTGTAGTGCCATGTGAATCACAGAGGATGCCAGTCTTGCAGCTAGATGGCACAGAGTACTCGTGCATGAAGTAACACCCTTTTGTAAGTCCTTAAAGGCACCACCAAGACTTTTCTCCACAAGTTCCGTGGCGATGCGTTGAATGCCATCTTTAAGCACGTTTGAACATTTCTGCTGAGGTAGTGTACAGTCTTTCATGTTGGAATTTTCATTGGAAGCTGGCTTTCCCAAATATGCAAATCCACCTGACCAGTGTATATCCTGAGTGGATCCAGCTGCTCCTCTCTGCTCAGAACCACTGGTCTGTGGATATTTGAAAACAGAACACTTAATGCAGTGTGGAACATTGCTGACATCATTTGAGGACGTGTTGGAAAGCCCTCCTAGGTTCAGTACGTGATAAATGGGAGTGTCAGAGGCTCCGACTCTGCCAAAGCCCTCAGAATTCCCACAAGCAGCAAGGGGGCTGAAGGCTGAAGAATGGACAGGGCTGAAGAGTGGACTGCTATCTTCTCCTGAGGTATTCATTGGCCGAGGGGAATCTGGGACATCAGATAGGTTGTTATAGGGTGATTCTGCCTTGCGAGCAGTTGGCTTCTTTACATTGGCAGGGAGGACTGGCTGGTCAAACCTCTGTGGATTCATAGCAGCAGCGGCAGTCGGGCACTGTTGCAGGGTGAAGTCTGAAGGCAGCTTTGCCGTAGAGTTATTCCTCAGCAGTGGATTCGGAGGGTCGGAGCCGTGCTGCAAGTTCGCAGCCGTGCCCACTAACATTTCACTCAGGTCGTCAAATTGGTCAAAGCTGTCGAAGAATTCACTCAGTTCAGAGTCTGAGTCCTCAATGTCGTCTTTGAGTATTGGAATCTGGGGTAATTCCAGGTTGGCTTTCAGACTTTTCTGGTAGCCTTCCTCATCCAAGAAGATGACAGGACTTGGACTTGAGCCTCCTGAGTCTTCAGATTCAGAGGGAGAAACAGAGGGCACACATTTATGCCTGTTACTGGATGTGAAGATGGGAGCATTACGCTGTCTGTAAAAGCTTCTTTGCTTCCCAGGATCTGAGCTTAATGTTATAACTGAGCTTTTAGCAGATGACCATTGCCTTGAGCACTGTGAATTCTGAAGTAACGGGAGGGCTGACTGGTCAAAGGAAAGTCTTTGTGGAGTGTCACCAGGAATTGTTGTCTCAGCAATATCTAGCGTGAAGGCTTGTAGAGCTGAATCCTGGTGTTTGGGATCAAAGCCTGTGATTTACAAATCAAAACAAAATGATTTACGTATTTGCAAAAAACTGAACTTCGAAAATTGACAGGATATACTGACTGAAATTAGGTGAGTTCTATCAAGAGACAAGACTGTGTACACCAAACTATATCAGAACTGTGCATCTGTCAAGGATCAATGGCCTTGGGTGTGCACATATCACATATTGGTTCATAAAAAGCAGGTGTGTGTGTGTGGGTGTGTTTGGGTGTGTGTATGTGCGCGCCCAAGGATGGGGGGGGGGGGCTCAGAAATTAGCTTTGAATATCAATCTCTCTTTTTTTCCAAATTTAAGTACTGCTGACTGATTAATGATTGAGGATGTGGGCATGTGGTGAGAGAGAAATGCCCTTCATTCATCAGATCACAAATGCACAGAACAGCAGACGGTGATTCAGCCCACTCAAATCAATGTTGGACAACAAGCAGTTACCCCACCTCATCTTTTGGTCTGTAGTCCCATAGTCTATGACTGTGACTCAGTGGTTAGCCCTGCTGTCTTACAGGGAACAGGGTTCAATTCCACGCTCAGGTAACTGTGCAAACTCCACACAGACATTCTCCCCAGTGTCTGCCTGGGTTTCCTCCAGGTTCTCTGGTTTTCTCCCACAATCCAAAGATGTGTAGGCTAGGTGGTTTGACCATGGGAAATGCAAGGTTATAGGGATAGGATAGGTCTGAATGAGATGCTCTTTGGAGGGTGGGAGTGGACTCTATGGGCTGAAAGGCCTGCTTCCACAATGTAGGGATTCCATAATTCTATGGCACTTCAAGTTCAGATTTAAGGCTTCTGAAATATCATGGGGATTTCTTCTTTTCGCTTGTGAATTCCAGACTCCCACCAAACGCCTGGTGAAAATTCGTCCCCTCAAAAGACCCTCCACTTAGCAATGCTTGAACCCCTGGTTATGGTTCTTCCACCATGGAGAATAGAGCCTTCCTACTGATTCTATCTGGTCCCTTTATTATTTACAACTTAGTGTGTAAATAATAACTGTAAATCAGTGTGGGGCTGCCTGCAGTTTAAATATTGCTGCACAGAAGAGTCATCCTCACTGAGCAATTGAGATGCACTACTCATCACACAGCCATCACATAGACCCAGAAAATTGGTAGAAGTGGTATCAAGTCGACTATATTACAGTTGAATAAACAGACTACAGTTAGACCGATTCTTCTGTGAAAACATCAACCCTTGTTATTCATTACAAAACTGCCAAAGTGATAGTCACTTTAAATAAGGCTGTTTATTAACTGTGATACTGAGGCACAGATGATTTTTCTGAAAAAATATTCAATTGAAGTAGAAATCTAACAAATCCTTACAAGTCCACCTTTTGCTGACACTACAAGAACATTATTTGAGCAGCTGAAAGCACATGCAGGAGAATGCACTGGACAAACAAACTGACAGAATGAAAGAAGATGTGGGGGGGGGCAGAGGGAGGAGAGGAGATGATGGGGGGTGCAAGGTGGGGTGAGGACGAGGCAGGGAGAGGCTCAGGAGGGAGGGGGAGGACGAAGGAGGGGCGAGAGCAGATGAAGGGGCGAGGGCAGAGTAGGGAATGGTGGAGGACGAGAGGGCGGGACGGACGAAGGGGCGAGGGTGGAGTAGGGGACGGAGGAGGACGAAGGGGTGAGGGTGGAGTAGGGGACGGAGGAGGACGAAGGGGCGAGGGCAGAGGATGACGAAGGGGCAAGGGAGAAGGAAGGGGAGAGGGTGGAGGAAGGGAGCGAGGGAAGGGGCGAGGGTGGAGGAAGGGGCAAGGGTGGAGGAAGGGGATGGAGGAGGACGACGAAGGGGCAAGGGAAGGGGCAGGGGCGGAGGAAGAGACGAGGGCGGGGGACAAGGGCGGAGGAAGGGGAGAGGGAAGGGGACGGAGGAGGACGAAGGGGCGAGGGCGGAGGAAGGGGGCAGAAGGGGCGAGGGCAGAGGAAGGGGACGGAGGAGGACGAGACAATAGACAATAGGTGCAGGAGTAGGTCATTCTGCCCTTCGAGCCTGCACCACCATTCAATATGATCATGGCTGATCATCCTTAATCAGTATCCTGTTCCTGCCTTAACTCCATAACCCTTGATTCCACTATCCTTGAGAGCTCTATCCAACTCTTTCTGAAATGAATCCAGAGACTGGGTCTCCACTGCCCTCTGGGGCAGAGCATTCCACACAGCCACCACTCTCTGGGTGAACAAGTTTCTCCTCACCTCGCTCCTAAATGGTCTACCCCATATTTTTAAGCTGTGTCCTCTGGTTCGGCACTCACCCATCAGTGGAAACATGTGTTCAATCCTTTAATAATCTTATATGTCTCAATCAGATCCCTTCTCAGTCTTCTAAACTGGAGGGTATACAAGCCCAGTCGCTCCAGTCTTTCAGCGTAAGGTAGTCCCACCATTCCAGGAATTGACCTCGTGAACCTACGCTGCACTCCCTCAATAGCCAGAATGCCTTTCCTCAAATTTGGAGACCAGAACTGCACACAGTACTCCAGGTGTGGTCTCTCCAAGGCCCTGTACAGCTGCAGAAGAACCTCTTTGCTTCTACTGTTATGAAGGCCAGCATGCTATTAGCCTTCTACACTACCTGCTGTACCTGCATGCTTACCTTCATTAACTGGTGTACAAGAACACCCAGATCTCTTTGTACTGCCCCTTTACCCAAATTGATTCCATTTAGGTAGTAATCTGCCTTCCTGTTCTTGCCACCACTTATCCACATTAAACTGCATCTACCATGCATCTGACCACTCACCTAACCTGTCCAGGTCACCCTGTAATCTCCTAACATCCTCCTCACATTTCACCCTGCCACCCAGCTTAGTATCATCAGCAAATTTGCTAATGTTATTACTAACACCATCTTCTATATCATTAATATATATTGTAAAAAGCTGCGGTCCCAGCACTGATCCCTACGGTACCCCATTCCGAAATGGAGCCGTTTATCACTACTTTATTTCCTGTCAGCCAACCAACATTCAATCCAAGTTAGTACTTTGCCCCCAATACCATGTGCTCTAATTTTGCTCACTAACCTCCTATGTGGGACTTTATCAAAAGCTTTCTGAAAGTCCAGGTACACTACATCTACTGGATCTCCCTCGTCTATCTTCAGAGTTACATCCTCAAAAAATTCCAGAAGATTAGTCAAGCATGATTTCCCCTTCATAAATCCATGCTGACTCTGACCTATCCTGTCCTTCAGCCACTGTTACCCCAGGGAGATTGCTTGTGTCTTCCCCAGTGAATACAGATCTGAAGTACCAATTCAATTCTTCTGCCATTTCTTTGTTCCCCGTAATATATTCCCCTGTTTCTGTCTTCAAGGGCCCAATTTTAGTCTTAACCATTTTTTTGCCTATTACATACCTATGAAAGCTTCTACTATCCTCCTTTATATTTTTGGCCAGTTTACCTTCGTACCTCATTTTTTCTCTGTGGGGCGGAGGAAAGGGATGGAAGAGGATGAAGGGGCGAGGGCGGAGGAAGGGGCGAGGGCGGAAGAAGGGAATGGAGGAGGACGAGGGGGCGGGGTGGAGGAAGGGGACGGAGGAGGAGGGGGGACGGGGCAGAGCTGGGGTAGAGAGGGGGTGGGGGTGTGGCGAGGTCAGAGGGGGGCAGGGTGGACAGGGGGCTGGGGCAGAGAGTGGGTGGGACAAACACACTCCTGATGAAGACCTTATGCATGAAACGTTGATTCTCCTATTCAGTCTGAGTATGTTTAAAGTGGAGATTGACAGACACTGCTTAATAGACATACACAGGGTTATGGGGATGTGTAGTTCGAAGACAGCGAAGAGTTCAATTAGCCATGATCTACTGAATGGCAGGGCAGGCTCAATGGCCTACTCCTCTGTTCTTAAGCTGGAGGCTGATATTCAAATTGTGTAAAAGTCAGCCTCGCTGCACTCACACTGACAAAGAGTCACAAATTTCAAAAAGCAACACACTGAGCAAGAAAATCCGAGGGGATGGGGCAGGACTGCACAGCTTCAATTTGATCCATTGGGTGTGGGATCACTTGTGACTTAAGCTCCCGTCATGCAAGTCGTCCGGTTTTGCAGCTTCGCCAAGTTGAATCCTCATTTTCAGATATGACTGGTGCTGCTCCTGGCATGCTCTCCTGTACTCTCCATGCAACCAGGGTTATTCCCTTAGCTTGAGTGTAGTGGTAGAGTTAGGGCTATGCCAGGCCACAAAGTCTAATACTACTGTTAATGCCCCACAGGGCTTCACGAATAGATGCCAAGTCTCGAGTTGCTGGATCTGTTAGACTTGTTGCATTCAGCACGGTGACATTACCACACAACATGGTGCAGGATATTTTCAATGCGAAGGTGGAACTGCCATCTCCTTAAGAACTGTGTGGTGGTCACTCTTACTGATACTGTCATGCATCTGCGGTTGGCAGATTGATGAGGATTAGGTCAAGTAATGTTTCCCTGTTGTTGGTTTCCTCACCACTTGTCCTTCAGTATCCAAAGAGCTTGATCTGTCGTGCTGCAGCCCCTCTTGGTGGTGGCCATTGAAACTCCCCAGCCAGAGTACATTTTGTGCCTTTGTCAGCCTCAGAGCTTCCTCCGAGGGCTGTTCAACATAGACGAGCAGCAAATCATCAGCTGAAGGTGGTAAACAGGAGGTTGCCTTGCCCATGTTTAACTTGAAGTCATAAGACTTCATGCAGTCTGGAGTCAATGTTGAGGACTCCCAGGGAACTCCCTCCCAACTATATACCACTGTATTGCCACCTCTGCTGAGCCTGTCCTGCCGGTGGAGCAGGACATGTCCAGAGACTGTGATGATGGTGTCTAGGACATTGTCTGTAAGGCTTGATTCCATAAGGATGACTATGTTAGGCTGTTGCTAGACTAGCTGTGAGGTAACTCTCCCAATATGTGCATTAGTCCCCAGATGTTAATAAGGAGGACTCTGCAGAGTCAACAGGGCTGTTTTTGCCATTGTCATTTAAGGTGCTGAGGTCAAGTAGTGGTCTGACAGGTTTAATTTCTTTGCTTAGACTTTGCAATGTTGTGATAGTGTAGAGATGTACTGTACCTTTGAGAGAGACTGGAAGCTGGCACAGACTTAGAGAGACACAGAGTGTACTGAAAGTTAAAATGTAACATTTGACTGTGAAACCCAATAGTGCAGCTGAGTTGTCATGATTCAAAAATAAGTTCGGCCAATCAGTTTAAATTATACTCCGAGATACCAAAGTCCAATCAAATTTGAATTTAGTATTTTGACAACATCAAAACCAATGAAATGATCCGATGTTTTGGGGTATAAAGACAAGCATCTTGAACAGTTAGGGGGAGAACTGCCAAGAACACCAACAAATTTAGACTGCTCACTGAAGAGATCTCTGAAAGGTACCTGCCTATAAGAAATTTGTGCAGCAGAAACCAACCTAAAGACAAATCTACAGAGGGAAATCTACAAAGGAGAATCGACAAAGCTGACTGTTTTAAAAATCACATTTCAAAACCCATCTTAAATCGGGTTTTTTTTTTAATTGGACCATTATTATAGAGTGGGAGGTAAAAGGCAGGTTTAAGAGAAAGGAGGCGTAAATAGCTTTGGTTTTAATGTTCTCTATTGGACTGAAAGAATAAAGTTGTTAATTTTTACGTTAAATAGTGACCACAAGGATAGTTTTTTGCCTCTTGAAGTGTAACAGATTATGGCACTAGGTGAGCTTCTGTGTGTTGGGTTTAAATTAGAAGAGGGGTTTAACCTCTTGTCATAACAGGAACAATCTTTGAAACAATCTGAGTGGCTCGCTAGGCCATGTCAGAAGGCAGTTGAAAGTTAACCACACAACAATTCTACAATTCTATTCTATGATAAATAGGGTTGACAGGAAGAAATGTCTCTGCTTGATGAAGGGATCAATGACCAGGGGGCAAAAGTTCAGGCAAGGGGCAGAAGGTTTAGATGAGATGTGAGGAAAGGTTATTTCAACCAGAGTGGTGGGAATCTGGAACTTAATGCCTGTAAGGGTGGTAAAGGCAGAAACCTTCATAACATGTAACAAGTACTTAGACGTGCACACGAGATGCCAAAGCATTCAAGGCTGTGGGCCAAGTCTGGAAATTGGGAGTAGAATAGTTTTGGATGTTTTTTCAGCAGACACGATGGACAGAAATGCCTCTATTTTTCCCATCCTGGAGATCTCTAACTCTTTGACATGGATCCCTGAATCATGCTCAGCAAGCACGGGAAAGCTCAGACTGATGAAAGGGCGCTTGATTACATTTTCCAACGGAGCTAACGCTGGGGTTTACATTTACCTGCTGTTCCATGTTCAGTTCCAGCCTCCTCCTCTTCCAAGTGCTCAAAAGCAGTCACAAAATCATCCTCAATGGACGAGACAGACTGATTGGTGTCATCATCTTCTGTGTGAAGGGTCAGTGCCGAGTGGCCATCTAGTGAAAACTGAATTGCTCTGGTGTATTTGCTGAGTGCAGAGAACACAGAGCTGTCGGTGAACTTTAGAGATGCTGGTGGGTGCCTCATTACACAAACCATTTCAGATGGGGAATGCTGCAAATCAGTTAAAAAAAAAAGACATTTCTTTAATGACACAAGCAGACTTAAGAGAAAGTAGCAAATCCTCAGAAACAATTCTCAAGGAAACCCTGACAACTACAAGGCTGAAAATGGCTCTTGACAAATATTTCGCTCATTCAGGAACATTAGTCCAGCCATGAAGTCTCTCAAAGCTACACCATGCCATGAGATTCAAGAATGTGCCTTATTCTTATGTGAGCAGATATAATGCTGTGATGCCTCCAACATTGACACTGGGAAGATCTACCTCTACTTGTTCTGAGACATGGCTAGCAGGCTCCCTCTTTGAACCACTATCATCCACATGGTGACTGCAAATGATGGCTCTACCCATTATGAAACAGGACTCTCATGTTAGGCCCAAGGGGGCCTTCGCCAGCTAGAAACACACTTGTTCTTGCACAGCAAAATATTCCAGAGGGAGACTTTACTGTTGTCACTGACGCCCTGCTGGACTAAGCCCCTTCCTTAGCAGTTTCTCATCAGGAAAAGTCACAAGGAAAATTGTCCCTTCATCATGGTTCAAGGCCATGATCTCATGCCTTGAGACACTCCTTCTCTTCCTCAATTATCCAAGTTGTGGTGTGTTTTGAGATACAAAATACCTGTGACCTGAAAACAAAAATCAAATTCAACTACATGACTGCCAGAACAAGCAGTTTGCTCACTTCACACAGGTCAAGTGGCCAAAAACTCTAGGTGGGTTCTGAAACAAACAGAAATCGCTAGAGAAACTCCGCACACCTGGCGGCACCCATGGAGATAAAGCAGAGTTAAAGTTTTGTGTTCAGGGAATTCAGTGACTCTTCATCAGACCAGTTCATTTTTTATAAATCATTTTGTGGGACATGGGCGCTGCTGGTTGGCCAGCATTTATTGCCCAACCCTAATGCCTTATGCACTGGGCGGCACAGTGGCTCAGTGGTTAGCACTATTACCTCACAGCACCAGTGTCCCGGTTTCAATTCCCACATCGGGTCACTGCCTGTGTGGAGTTTGCACATTCTCCCAGTGTCTGCATGGGTTTCCTCCCACAGTCTAAAGATGTGCCAGTTAGGTGAATTGGCCAAGCTAAACTGCACATAGTGTTCAGGGATGTGTAGGTTATGTGCATTAGTCAGGGTGAATGTAAAGTAGGAGAATAGATCCAGGTGGGTTACTCTTCGGAGGGTCGGTGTGGACTTGCTGGGCCAAAAGGGCCTGTTCCCACACTGTAGGGATTCTATGTCCTAAATAGATGTACATTCCTCTCAACCCGCACTCAGGATAAAATTAAGGCTAAAATCATAAATCTGCATATTCCTCCTCCCAAGATGAATTCCTTCCCATTTCTCTGCATTGAATCTAATTAGCACCTGACCCTGGAAGTATGGGCGGCATGGTGGCACAGTGGATGGGCGGCACGGTGGCACAGTGGATGGGCGGCACGGTGGCACAGTGGATGGGCGGCACGGTGGCACAGTGGATGGGCGGCACGGTGGCACAGTGGATGGGCGGCACGGTGGCACAGTGGTTAGCACTGCTGCCTCACAGCGCCAGAGACCTGGGTTCAATTCCCGACTCAGGCGACTGACTGTGTGGAGTTTGCACATTCTCCCCGTGTCTGCGTGGGTTTCCTCC
The DNA here is from genome assembly GCF_047496795.1 of Chiloscyllium punctatum. Lineage (NCBI taxonomy): Eukaryota > Metazoa > Chordata > Chondrichthyes > Orectolobiformes > Hemiscylliidae > Chiloscyllium > Chiloscyllium punctatum. The sequence continues at coordinate 25,165,869 of NC_092753.1, forward strand.
GGGTGCTCCGGTTTCCTCCCACAGTCACAAAGATGTGCAGGGTCAGGTGAATTGACCACGCTAAATTGCCCGTAGTGTTAGGTAAGGGGTAAATGTAGGGGTATGGGTGGGTTGCGCTTCGGCGGGGCGGTGTGGACTTGTTGGGCTGAAGGGCCTGTTTCCACACTGTAAGTAATCTAATCTAATCTAATCTAATCTATTTGCCCTTTGGAGAACTGACAGGGATTTTGATCTGAACAAATAAAAGCCAAAGGACCAGTATATTACCTTGCCAGAACAGAAATTTATGTCTCCATTATCTTAAAAGCCCAAATGTTCAAATTGAGGGTCTTGCACAAAATCGCAACAATATCAAACTAATGTTTGTGGAACCAGTCTGCGACACATTCAACTCCACAAACTCAATGCATCCATATCTGCCCAATTCCTAACCAGTAGCAAAAACCCATGAAAATGCACAGCGCACAACGTGGAGGAAATGTACAAAGGAAGCTACAATTTCCAGATGCCAACACCTCACAAGGCTGTGAAAGCTTTGGCATTCTTATTTGTACACATTCTTAGTATTTCAAGCACAATGGCATGAAGATATTAATTTTAAGATCTGAATGAAAATCATAGATAAATTGGACCATATATGAACTACATCCCATCTTGGAGGGGATATATGAAAGAATTGTTGTGAAGTTGGGTAGAATAATTGTAGATTGGGAGACAGGAAGCTAAAGTTTGGTGTTTGTAAAATTGAAAAGTAGGGAAAGCTTTGTGTGGTGCCTTTAAGATGCTTTTTTCGTGAACTGCATTTTGAAAGTTTGCAAGTATATTGTGAGCCTGAACTGAAACATTTATAATATTAAAAGTTTGCAGACCAAGCAACAGTTTTTAACCAAGACTTTGAATTTAGCTAATCAATCCAGACACTTAGATCCCAAAAACCTATTACATTTAAATCTGATGTTTTGACAACATAGGACCAATCCTATTGTAAGGAATACTGACATGCCATCAAGGGTATAAAAGGGGGCAGTTGGACAAATACCCCAGAGCTAACTGCCATTCGCCAGAGCTAACGGCTTTCAGCGCTCTCTCTCTCTCTCTCACACAAAAAAAAGTTAACACAATTGCAGTTTCTCACTTGAGATTAGCACCAATCAACTGGGGGCTAAAGCTTATAAAATTATGATATATGAATAGGAAGGGTTTGGAGGGATATGGGCCGGGTGGTGGCAGGTGGGACTAGATTGGGTTGGCATATCTGGTCGGCATGGACAGGCTGGACTGAAGGGTCTGTTTCCGAGCTGTACATCTCTATGACTCCATGTTTAAGGTCTGTGGGTTTTGATTGATAATAGTTGGCACTGTAGTTTTAAATATAGGACAAATTAAGGAGGCCATGTGACCTCTGCCCATCAGTAAGCCTGGTGGTTTGATTTTGAGATCAAAGGAAGGCTCAGAAAACGGAGAACAAGGTCTTTCCACCAAGAGACAATGGTATCAGCTTACAACGAGTAGATTGCACGTCTTCCAAAGACCCAAGGAGTTCTTACAGGTATAGAGTTATACCCAATTTCTTATTTACTGCAAATCAAAAGGGATTGGGATTAAGGCCAACTAATTAGCATCTCTACTGAGATTCAAATCTACTACACCTCCCATTGTCACGAGGAACCAGTCATGTGGAGGAGCTGATGTTGGACTGGGATGGACAAAGTTAAAAATCATAATACCAGGTTATATTCCTTGGAAACACAAGCTTTTGGAGTGCTGCTCCTTTATCAGATACTTGCTCCTTCATCAACTTCCTGCTGGCTATAACCTGGTGTTGAGTGATTGTTAACTATGAGGAAACAAAGCAGAGGAAGGCAATTTGAGGTCAGGTTACAGGTTTCCGCTTATTGAAATGCTGCCGAGAACAGTCCTGAATTGATGGGAGCCCAGGCACCGTCTTTAAATGACTGACCACCTGCCCTCTCTCTCTCCAAACATACCCTGGAGTTCTACACAGGAGTGTACCCTAAACCCCCCCAACCCCAGATAATCTCTCCAACATTGTCCTGGACAGAGCAAAGGTGAAACCTGTCAAAAATTTGCAGTAAAAAGGTGAGTGTGTGCGCTATTTGGAGACTCCCCCCACCGCCCCCCTGCCCCCCAACGCAAAATTGTGCAGCAGTAGCCGTCCTGTTGTTGGTGTCCAGTCCGGCTGCTCTGGAGAGGGGGCAAGGTTGGACTCGGTTGTAATTAAGTTTCATCTGGTCTTTTGTATTTACTGCTCCTCTGTTTTTATTTCATGAATAGTGTGTTGTACAAATACCCCCAGTGGATGGCCTGACCACCTGCTGGTATGCCTATTAATGTTTGTACAAGTGTAGACCAACATGCACTTTATGATACTGGTAAGAGGAATATGGTACAACAGTACCATTCTATATATCAGGCAGAATGGAGGCGGTTATTTTGTTGATTAATATTTAATAATTGTCATATTCCTTTTTCCTTTTGTTTTTATTTTAGAGTGATCTGGCTTGTTTGTCCATTTTTTGACTCATGCCAAGCATGAATTTCATCCCCTTGAAAACAATACTGTGTGTTTAAGTCAACTTCCTAATTTCAGCTTAAAAAAAATTCTTCAAAACTCAACCTACACATGAATATATATGGTACTTGTACTGTAGAAGACTTTAGTCAGGTTATATTGAGGTATTTGCTACAATGTCAGAGGATGAGAGGCAGCATGTTACAAAGTATATAAAATGATGAGGCATGGATAAGGTGGATAGTCAGAGTCTTTTTCCCAGGGTGGAAATGACAAATACTAGGGGGCATACATTTAAGCTGAGAGGAGGAAAGATTCAATGGAGATGTGCAAGGAAAGTCTTTTTTAAAAAATAAAAAATATGGGGGTAGTTGGTGCCTGGAACATGCTGCCAGGGCAAGTGGTAGAAGGAGATACATCAGCAAAGTTTTAAGAGGCACATGAGCAGGCAGGTAACAGAGGGCTACAGACCATATGCAGATAGATTGGATTAGTTTATGGTGGACACCATATCATGGTGGACACAGACATAATGGGCCAAACGGTTTGCTCTTGCCTTCCAAGTGCAAGAAACAAAAGTCACCAAGCTTCCACCCTTAACCAGAAAAGGCATCAGTCATAACTGGTGCCTGGACTCAGAATGAAGATTTAATTCATAAACCTTTGTAGGAAACTGAAATATTTGCCTACCTTAGAGCTAGGAGAAGCGAACTACAATACAAACCTCAGCGAAAGGCAATTCTTGGATCATAAGTCACTCGGCTGGGGAATTAAAAAGGAAGCACATCGCTGGAAATTTGAACTTTCAGCTAAGTATTGATCTCCGTGGAGGTCGTGACATTGTGATCGAACGGATTGAATTAACGAGTCATTCGTTTCCACGATGAGCAAGGAAAATAAGCATTGTATAAAGAACAAAGTAGAGAGCATTGACAGTCAAGGTACATGAACATTGCAGGATGATCTGGTCAAAGCCAAAAAAATAGTGTAACCCAAACGAGATATTCATCAAGCAAAAACGCATATGGGTATCTTAATCACTGATAAAAATAGGGGAATAAAAAGAAGTGACAAATTAATCTTCACAATCATTGCAGTCCCGAAAAAAAGAGGGGACTTCACAGGGCCCTCATTTTCCCCATTACATTTTTAAGATACAGGCTTCCAAGATCATTACAAGGAAGGACAAAGACTGAAAGAAATTGCAAACAATGTCAAAAAAAGTCAGTTTGCATGATTACCTAAACACCAAAGATTACAAGTGTATCATCTCTATTAAATAATGCTGAATGGTGTGTTGAATTAAATAATACAATAGAGATTTAACATCCCCCCCATGCAAGATGAGAGAAGATAGAGATAGATGACCAAAGTTGATGATAGCAAGTGAGTGCAGTAAGGACACAGGGTAAGAATAAATCATTCCAGATAGCATTGGTCAGTTCTGTGTCTATTATAAGAATGTGCTTGTCAGTTTGCAGCCAAGAAAAGCTGCAGATTTATACACATCCAGGTGTCAGTCTGAAGGAGAATGTAACCAAGCTGCTGAACCAAAAAGCGTTGTTCATTTGATTTGTGGAACTTCAATTATAAACAGCATCACTTATCATTCGTTTCAGACAGACCTTCCTCTTTCCCAATTAATAACTGGATTACTCTTTCCTCACAGATGAAAAATAGTAAAAACTAGAACCAGTGATTCCAATGAACACAGATGATTTGCTGTAGAAGCATCTTTCCCAAAGCTCCAGAAGGTAGCCAGTCCTGGTGACTTCACATTTGTTCCCGATTCAGAAATCTCAGCTGGAAATCTGAAACCACCAGGCAGAACAACAAGGCTCAAAAATTAAGGCACCCAAATCAGCAAAATAGCCTGAAGGAAGATCTCCACCAGAGGAGAAATGATATGCTTACTAGGCTAAGAGAAGCCCTTTTCGCAACCAGATTCTGGCTCACACAAGGACTTGCCAGAAATAGAGTCATGTGCACCTTTTTAAATTTGGGGTGATAACTAGTCATGCTCTGCTGTGGTGCTGTTGTGTGCTTCCACTGGACTTAAAGAAAAAGGAAGGTGCTGAATATAGCAAAATCCATTGCTAGATTCAGGGAGATGAGGTGGAAATCCAACAGCACTGCAGGACATGGAGTCATAGAGACATAGAGCATGGAAGCAGACCCTTTGGTTCACCTCTCCATACAGACCACATATCTTGAATTAACCTAGTCCCATTTGCCAGCATTTGGCCCACATCCCTTTAAACCATTCCTATTCATATACCCATCCAGATGCCTTATTAATTTTGCAACTGCATCAGCCTCCAACATTTCCTCTGGCAGCTCATTCCATACATGTACCACCCTCTGAGAGAAAGTTGACCTCAGGTCCCTTTTAAACCTTTTCTCTCTCACCCTAAACCTAATTTTTGACTCTCCTTGGCTATTCAGCCTATCCATGCCCCTCAAGATGTTAGAAATCTCTATAAGGTCACCTCTCAGCCTCCGATGCTTCAGGGAAAACAGTCCCAGCTGCAAATACCATGGCAGCTGGTGGAATTTAAATTCAATGTACCAATCTGGAATTGAAAGCCAGCCTCAATCATGGTGGTCGAAACTCAGTTGAAAACTCGTGGTTCACTAACATCCTTTAGGGAATAAAATCCATTGCCCTTTCCTGGTCTAGCTGACATGCAGACCCTTGATTCTTAATTGCCCTCTGAGATGGCCTTGCAAGCTACACACTTCAAGGATTGCCTGCAATGCCACAATCCATAGAGGAAAGCAGATAAAAGACCCACAGAATGGAAAGATGGCTTACTCTGTTACAGTTCATAAACATTAAAAAAAATTGCATAAATAGGGTGCCTTTCACAACCACAGGACATTGCAGCCATAGAAATGTTCTTTGAAGCACAGCCACTTCTACAATGAAGGAAACACAGAAGTCGATACACACATAGCAAGTTCCCACAAACAATGTGATCGTAAGCCTGATAAGCTGTGATATTTATTTTGGTTAAGGAATAATTGTTGGACAGGACATAGTGAAAAGGTGGTGAAATTCTCTGCTCTTCTTCAAAATGAATTTTCCTCTTTAAAGGGCAGTTGGGGCCTCAGGTTAACACGTCATCCAAAAGAGAGCACCTCTGACAGTGCAATGTTCCCTCAGCAGTGCACAGGAGAGGCGGTCAAGAGTTTGGTGTTCAAGACCTTGCAGCAGGACCTGAACACATAACCTTCTGACTCAGTGAAGTTTGCTACCAACTAAACCAAGATCGTACTATACTCCTTTGCACAGACAAATCAAAAAGATCAAATCCTCCTGCCTGCAGATGGTCAAAGTATATCTAAGGTCACTTTTTAATTGAAAGTCTGGGTGGCACAGTAGTTAGTACAGATGCCCCACAGCACCAGAGATCGATTCCAGCCTTGGTTGACACTGTGTGGAGTTTACACATTCTCCCTGTGACGGTGGGGGTTTCTGCCAGGTGCTCTGATATCCCCCCACCGTCCAAAGACGTGCAGGCGCTGGTCATTGACTTCAAGAGGCAAAGTGGAGGACATGTCCCTGTCTGCATCAATGGTGCTGAGGTGGAAATGGTCAAGACTGTCAAGTTCCAGGGAGTCTTGATCACCAACAATCTGTTCTGGTTCAGACGGTCAAGAAAGCACAACAATGCCTCTACTTCCGCAGGCGGCTAAGGAAATTTGGCATGACCACAAAGATGCTTAACAATTTTTACTGATGCACTATCGAAAGCATCGAATGCACTATCGGATGCAGTAGAGGGGTTTGGCAACTGCTCTTCCCAAGACCACAAGAAACTACAGAGAGTCATGAACACAGTCCAGTCCATCACACAAACCAGCCTTCCATCCATTGACTCCATTTATACTCCCTGCTACCTCAGGACAGCAACCAACATAATCAAAAGATTCCTCCCATCCCATATATACTCTCTTCCACCTTCTTCATCAGGTAGAAAATATAAAAGTTCTAATACAGGTAAGAATAGATTTAAGAACAGCTTCTTCCCCGCTGTTTTCAGATTCTTGAACGGACCTTTCAAATGTCAATTCTGATCTCTCGCTAGCCGCACCTTCTCTGTAGCTGTGTTTTCTGCACGGTGTTCTGCTGCCCTGTTGCATTTTGTATGGTACAAGATGCCAATACAGCATGCAAAATGTAGTATTCACTGTATCTCAGTACATGTAACAACATTAAAGTCAATCAGATTAGGTGGATTGGCCGTGCTAAATTATCCCGTAGTGTCAGGGATGCCTAGACAAGGTAGATTAGCCAGGGTAAGGATGAGGCAATGGGGATAAGGTGCGATGGGATGGTCCTTGGAGGGTCAGCAGATCCGATAGGCCAAATAGCTTTCTTCTGCACTGTGGGGATTCAATTTAAAGTATTGAACCAAAGTGTGGAAGGGAGCAAGAGCCTTCCAATTCCAAAAGGGACCAAGGTTAACAAGCAGCAATAAAGGAGAACGTCAACATCTCAGGGCCAGTGTGACATCCTAATCATAATGTGTACAATTCTCCAGTTTGTCTCAGGCATCTGCCTGTGGGGAGTAGCATCTTCAGTGTGTATACAAAAAGTGAGGGGTGAATGAAGTATGACGGCAGAAGACTTTCCCCACAGTAAAGTTAGGACTGAAAAATATATTGTCACGTGGCAGGTACAGCACAGAAACACTGATTCCACACAGGGAACCTGTGCACAAAAACAAACAACAACAAATTTATAACCTAGGAAGCAATTTCATAAAATTCTTGATGAAATGTATTCAGAAAATGGATGAATAGATACAACATTAATAATAAACTTTCAAATAAATGCTACTTTACCAATGCAACAAGTCTTGCAGCTTTCTGGTCACTGTGTCAGTGATGTGTCTTGTTATCCATGTGCTTACATGGAGTTTAAAGTAGACTGTGTGATGTAAACCTTCATACAGTCAAAATAAAACTGGAAGTAACTGCTCCCAATACGCTGCCTTTAATGAATATCTGATGTCAAAGATTTATATGCTCAATTGGAGTGGCTCTGAAATTTTAATTATGATGATGTACCACAAACTGGAGACAGCAGAGCTTGGACTGGCCTGACAAACATTCTATATAGCGGTGTACAGGATAACTGAAATCCCAGTTTCACCCCAGAGGTTGTGTTGCAGTTATTACCTGGCTAACAGTGTTCTCCTTTGTCCTGGAGTGTTTCTTCAAACCTGTCAAAAGAGCGATTTCAGTGTTCTTCAGCTTGTGGAGCTGGAATGAATTCAGCAAACCGGATAGCTCCGAATCAATAGCAGCCAGGGCCTGTGCAAGGGAATCGAAAGTTGCAGAGAGTTCGTCACACCAACCAATGTGGGTTTGAAGTAGGTCAAAAACAAATTACACACACTGAAGAATGGAAAGTGAGACTGTCCACTGCTGTACATCCTACACACTTCCTCAAATGACATTTCTGCACAATATCAGTAGTCCATATACAAATCTTGGAGGGAAATTTTGAATGATGCTAGTTACACACATGTGCCATGGTGCTCTACCCTATCGGCTCCCACACCAGAAAAATTCCAGAAACACCATTTCCATTCAGTTGCCAACGTAGGTTTACAATACTCAAGAGTTCAGACCAGTTCAGACATTGCTCTTAATCAGTTTAGCTCCTAAACTAAATTAGTTGCACTCAACCTGGAGAGGCACCAATATTCTGTCAGGGAGGTTTGCTAAAATATCAGAGAGGGTTTAAATGAGTGTGGCAGGGATGTGGGAACCAAAGCAGTTGGTCAGCAAGTGAAATAATGGAGGAAGGGTCTGAGACTAAAGCCAGTAGCGCTAAGAGGAGAACAGGTAAGGGGAGGTTACTGAAAAGGTAAGACTGGCGGTGTGTCGGTTTTAATGCGAGATGTATGGCAGATGAATTTAGAACCTGGGTTAGTGCATATAATTATATTATAGCTTTTACTGACACTTGGTTGAGAGGAACACAAGACTAGAAGCTTAATTTTCCAGGATTTAAATGTTGCAGGTGATATAGATGTAAAAGAGGTGGGGAGTTGCATTAGGGATTAGAGAGAATATCACAGACGTACTGATGGCAGACACCTTGGAGGGCTCATCCAGAATATACTGGAGAAGATTCTTAGGAACAGGATTTATTCACATTTGGGAAAAAAAGCAGACTTATTAGTGATAGGTAGCATGGCTTTGAGCAGGGAAGGTTCTGTATCACAAACTTGATTAGTTTTTTGAGGAAGTGATGAAGATGATTGATCAGGGCAGAGGCATGGATGTTGTCTACACTGACTTAAGCAAGATCTTTGACAAGGTCCCTCACAGCAGGCTGATATAGAAGGTGAAGTCACATGGGATACGCAGTGAGCTGTTAAGATGAATACAGAACTAGCTTGATCACAGTAGACAAAGTAGTATAGAAAAAGTGTTTTTCTGATTGGAGATTTGTGATCAGTGGTGTTTCACAGGTCTCAGTGCTTGATTCTTGACCGCTTGTTATATAAGTGATTTGGAAGAGATTGTAGCTGGTCCGATTACTAAGTTTGCAGACAACACAAAGGGTGGTGGAGCTGTGGATAGTGAGGAAGATTGCCAGAGGACACAGCAGGATATAAATAGGCTGGAGGCTTGGGTGCAGTAAATGGCAGAACCCTTAGAAGCATTGACATACAGGGATTTCTGTGTACAGGTTCACAGTTCTCTGAAAGTGGCAATGCAAGTGGATAAGGTGGTCAAGGAGGAGAACGGCATGCTTGGATCACACAGTATAAAAATTGGTAAGTCGTGTTACAGATCGATAGAACTTTAGTGAGGCCACATTTAAAAGATTGTGTACAGTTCTGGTCAGCACATGAGAAGGATGTTGAGGCTTTAGGGAAGATACAGAAACATTTTACCTGCATGCTGCCCAGTTTGGAGGGTATTAACTATTAGAAGACATTGGACAAACTTGGTTTGTTTTCACTTGAACATCGGAAACTGAAGACGTTTCTGTAACCTGGTACATAAACCTGATAGAAGTTTACAAAATTATGAGGTGCATGGTTAGAATGGATTGTTGGAGTCTCCCAGGGTAGAAATGTCAATTGTTAGGATTCATAGGTTTAAGGTAAAAACGGCAAAGTTTAAAGGAGATGCGAGAGGCATTTTTTTTTAAAACACAGAGGGTGGTAAGTGGTTGGAATGCGCTGCCAGAGGAGGTGGAAACAGCAAATAGGCCATCAATGCTTAAGATGCCTCTTGACAGATACATGAATAGGCAGGGAATATAGGGGTACATACTATGTCGAGGAAAAGATTCTTAGTTTAGAAAGATGTCATGTGTCACTGCAGGCTTGTTGGGTCAAAGGGTCTGTTCTTGTGCTTTACTGTTCTTTGTTCTTTTGTGCATAGCACAGTTTGCCACAACCAGGTCGGAAATGTGACCATTCACTGTGTGATAATCATAATGAAAAGTATTGTCTTCTGCAGAGACCCGAGCAGCAGCACTCGACAAGAGTCACTTCAAATCTAAAAATATTTTTCTCAGCATGATCCAGAAGTGGTCACTATTCCCAAGAATAGGTTTAATGTACCCACCTTCCACTGCTGTGCTGTCAACTGAAGGAAAATATCGCCTCCAGACTCTTTACCAAGATTATGCTTCACACAAGAACATACAAAAATAGCAGGAGCTGGAACTTCAGCCCATTAAGACCACTGTGCCATTCAAAGAGATCAAGATGGATGGGCCACTTCAACCGCATCTGCCTCACTATCCCACGCTAACATTCAGAATTCTACCAATCTTGGTCTTGAATATGGTCAATGTGGACCTACCATAATCCTCTGGTGCAGGTGACCACCATCCTCTGAGTGAAGAAATTCCTCCATATCTCTGTCCTAAATGGCCGACACCTTTATTCTGAGACTGTGTGCCCTGTTCAAGACCTTGTCTCAGCCCCAGGGCAAACATCCTTCCTACATCTAACCTGTAAGATTCTGTATGTTTGAATGAGTTCCCCTCACTTTCCCTTTTTGTTGTTGTTTCAACTTGATCTTTTATTAGAATTATAAAGACACATTTCAACAGCATATTTTATGACCTCAGGCTTATTCAAACATGCTTCAGACAGTGAGATACTTTCAAAACGTCATCACTGTTGTAATGAAGGAAATGTGGAAGCAATGTTCACATAAAAAGCTCCCAAAGCAGCAAAAGAGAGGATCTATGCAGACTGATAATGAATATAGATACACTTCTACCAGATGCAAAACGAGATTAGACTCAGGAGGTACAGGTTCTGTGGATACCTATGCAGAACCTTTACTGAGGTAATGAAACCGTTAGGAGACTTGGAAGATCACAGTTATGTCACACAAATCCGTCAGCCTGGTGGTACATCCAGGAGCAACACCAGCAAGCCTGAGAGAAAGCAGTAATGTCCAACTTGAAGTTTTGCAACACTGAAAGTGCTCCCAGACTACTGGCTGTTTTTTCTTATCAGAAAGTCGGGTCATGCTTGGTTATGCTACACACCTCTGGAGCAGCTGGAATGGGAACACAGGCCTTAGTCCAGAAGTAGGGATACTACCACTGCTCCACACGAGCCCTACCTCATCCTCCATAGAATATTTTACATTGACCCAAGGGGGCGGTCAAGCCTTCCGATTAATGTTTCGTCTGAAAGGCAGCACCACCTATAGAGCATCACTCCCCTGCAGTACTGCACTGCAAGTGTCACTCTTCATTATGTTCTTAAGTATCTATAAACTATTGATTCAGAGACAAGAGGTCTAGAAATTTCCAAAATCAACCTGCTCAGAGATGTTATTACACACTTCTTGAGAGATGGGATGCTACAACTGTATCTAGGACAGAGTGAGGACTGCAGAAGCTGGAGATCAGAGTAGAGACTATGCTGCTGGAAAAGTACAGCAGGTCAGGCAGCATCCGAGGAGGAGAGTCGGTGTTTCGGGCATAAGCTCTTCATTAGGAATGAGGCTTGCAGGCCGGAGGGAGTGAGTGATAAATGGGAGAGGGGGGTGGGATTGGGGGAAGGTAGCTGAGAATGCGATAGGTTGATGAAGGTGGGGGTGAAGGTGATAGGTCAGAGAGAAGGATGGAGCGGATAGATGGGAAAGGTGATGGATAGGTCAAGAGGGTGGTGCCGAGTTGGAGGCTTGGGACTGAGATAATGTGGGGGGAGAGGAAATTAGTGAAATCCACATTGATCCCGTGTGGATGGAGGATCCCTAAGTGGAAAATGAGGCATTCTTCCTCCAGGCGTCGCATGGTAAGGGTTTGACGGTGGAGGTGGCCTAGGACCTGTGTGTCCTTGGCAGGGTGGGAGGGGGAGTTGAAGTGTTCAGCCACAGGGCAGTGGGGTTGTTCCATGCGAGCGTCTCAGAGATGTTCTCTGAAACGTTTGGGAAGTTGGCGTCCTCTCTTCCCCCAGGTAGAGGAAGCCCACATCGGGTGCAACAGATACAGTAGATGACATTGGTGGACATATAGGTAAATTTCTGTCGGATGTGTAAGGCCCCTTTGGGGCATAGGACGAAAATGGCAGGGGGGTGGGGAGGTCTCGGGCAGGTTTTGCACTTCCTGCGATGGCAGGGGAAGATGCTGGGAGTGGGGTGTATACTGGTATGGACGGGGGGTGTGGATCCGATGAGAGAGTTGCTCAGGGAATGGTCTCTCCGGAACGCTGATCGAAGTGGGGAGGGAAATATATCACTGGTGGTGCGGTCTCTTTCTAGGTGGTGGAAGTGGCGAAGGATGATGCGATGTATACAGAGGTTACACCAATCATGCCAGAAGAGAGCAGAAGAGTGCAGACGATGAGGAAGGCAGAGAGGAGACAGGTGCAAGAGACGCCGGGAGAAGTACCTGTCAGGAACAAGTTGAAGCTTTTGGAAACAGTAGAGTCTGATGACACTACCAGTTCGCAAGGCGGCCATGTTTGTCAATCAAAAGTTGCCGCAGAAGCAGAGCGGAAGAGTCGGACATCACATAGAGCCGTGGTAATAGGGGACTCCATCGTGAGAGGAACTGACCGGGGTTTTTGTGGCAGCAGACGGGATTTAAGGATGGTGTGTTGCTTTCCTGGTGCTAGAGTGAAAGACATCGCGGACAGAGTGCAGGACATCCTCAAGGACGAGGGTGAAGAGCCCGAGGTGGTGGTACACGTCGGCACAAATGATGTCGGGAAGAAGAGGAGGAACATACTACAGCGAGACTTCGCAGAACTAGGAAGAAGACTAAAAAGCAGGACGTCCAAGGTGGTTATCTCCAGTTTGCTTCCAGTTCCTCGGGCTAGTGTGGCCAGAAACCGGGAGATAATGGACTTGAACGTGTGGTTGGGGAACTGGTGCAGGAAGCAAGGTTTCAAGTTCTTGGATCAATGGGGTATATTTTATGGTAACCATAAATTCTACAAGAGAGATGGCTTGCACCTTAATAGAACAGGGATCGGCATTCTGGCAGGCAGGTTTTCTGCTGCAACACCGCTACATTTAAACTAAGTAGCGGGGGGGAGGGGACAAGCTGGATGTTTAAAAAGGAAATTGAAGGGGTAGTTAGAACAAGAGAAGTCAAGAAAGACAACTGTATCAAGGAGGCAGAAAACTGGAAAAGGCATCATGCTGTAAAGTTGAGTGAAATAAGGGTTGAGGGAAAGGGTGAGAGCAGTAACAAATTAAAAATTCTATATATGAATGCACGAAGCATTAGACACAAGGTGGATGAGCTTGAGGCTCTTTTGGAAATTGGCAGATACGATATTGTGGGGATAACTGAGACGTGGCTTCATGGGGACAGGGCCTGGGAAATGAATATTCAAGGCTACACGTGTTATCGTAAGGATAGACTGACGGGCAGAGGGGGTGGGGTGGCCTTGTTGGTAAGGGAGGATATTCAGTCCCTTGCGCGGGTGGACCTAGAGTCAGGGGATGTAGAGTCAGTGTGGATAGAGCTTCGAAACACTAAGGGTAAAAAGACCCTCATGGGAGTCATCTACAGGCCCCCAAACAGTAGTCTGGATGTTGGAGGTAAGTTGAATCAGGAGCTGAAATTGGCTTGTCGCAAAGATGTTACTACAGTTGTTATGGGGGATTTTAACATGCAGGTAGACTGGGTGAATCAGGATGGTATCGGGCCTCAAGAAAGAGACTTTGTGGAGTGCCTCAGAGATGGATTTTTAGAGCAGCTGGTGCTGGAGCCGACCAGGGATAAGGCGATTCTGGATCTGGTATTGTGTAACGAACCAGAATTGGTCAGTGACCTCGAAGTGAAGGAGCCATTGGGAAGTAGTGACCATAATACAATAAGCTTCAATCTGCAATTTGAGAGGGAGTGGGTACAATCTGAAGTGACAATATTTCAGTTGAATAAAGGGAAATATGGAGCTATGAGGGAGCAACTGGCCAAAGTTCAATGGTTTAATACCTTAACAGGGAAGACCGTGGAGGAACAATGGCGGATATTTCTGTGTATAATGCAGAAGATGCAGGATCAGTTCATTCCTAAAAGGAAGAAAGATCCCAGGAGGAGACATGGGCGGCCGTGGCTGACAAGGGAAGTAAAGAAACATATAAGGTTAAAAGAGAAAAAGTATAACTTAGCGAAGATAAGCGGGAAAACGGAGGACTGAGAAGCTTTTAAAGAACAACAGAGGATTAGTAAGAAGGAAATACGCAGAGAAAAAATGAGGTACGAAGGTAAACTGGCCAAGAATATAAAGGAGGATAGTAAAAGCTTTTTTAGGTATGTCCAAGGCAAAAAAATGGTTAGGACAAAAATTGGGCCCTTGAAGACAGAAGCAGGGGAATATATTACTGGGAACGAAGAAATGGCAGAGGAATTAAATGGGTACTTCAGATCTGTGTTCACTGGGGAAGACACAAGCAATCTCCCTGAGGTAACAGTGGCTGAAGGACCTGAACTTAAGGGAATTTCTATTTGCCAGGATTTGGTGTTGGAGAGACTGTTAGGTCTGAAGGTTGATAAGTCTCCGGGACCTGATGGCCTGCATCCCAGGGTACTTTAGGAGGTGGCTCGGGAAATCGTGGATGCGCTGGTGATTATTTTCCAGAGTTCAATAGAATTGGGGTTGGTTCCTGAGGATTGGAGGGCGGCTAATGTTGTGCCACTTTTTAAGAAGGGTGGGCGGGAGAAAGCAGGAAATTATAGACCAGTTAGTCTGACCTCAGTGGTGGGAAAGATGCTGGAGTCTATTATAAAGGATGAAATTACGGCACATCTGGATAATAGTAACAGGATAGGACAGAGTTAGCATGGATTTATGAAGGGGAAATCATGCTTGACTAATCTTCTTGAATTTTTTGAGGATGTAACTCGGAAGATGGACGAGGGAGATCCAGTGGATGTAGTGTACCTGGACTTTCAGAAAGCTTTTGATAAAGTCCCACACAAGAGGTTAGTGAGTAAAATTAGGGCGCACGGGATTGGGGGCAAAGTACTAGATTGGATAGAGAATTGGTTGGCTAATAGGAAACAAAGGGTAGTGATTAACGGCTCCATTTCGAAATGGCAGGCAGTGACCAGTGGGGTACCGCAGGGATCCGTGCTGGGACCGCAGCTTTTTACAATATATGTAAATGATATAGAAGATGGTATCAGCAATAACATTAGCAAATTTGCTGATGACACAAAGCTAGGTGGTAGGGTGAAATGTGATGAGGATGTTAGGGGATTACAGGGTGACCTGGACAAGTTAGGTGAGTGGGCAGATGCATGGCAGATGCAGTTTAATGTGGATAAATGTCTGGTTATCCACTTTGGTGGCAAGAACAGGAAGGCAGATTACTACCTCAATGGTATCAAATTAGGTAAAAGGGCTGTTCAGAGAGATCTGGGTGTTCTTGTCCACCAGTCAATGAAGGCAAGCATGCAGGTACAGCAGGTCGTGAAGAAGGCTAATAGCATGCTGGCCTTCATAACAAGAGGGATTGAGTATAGAAGCAAAGAGGTGCTTCTGCAGCTGTACAGGGCCCTGGTGAGACCACACCTGGAGTACTGTGTACAGTTCTGGTCTCCAAATTTGAGGAAAGACATTCTGGCTATTGAGGGAGTGCAGCGTAGGTTCACGAGGTCAATTCCTGGAATGGCAGGATTGCCTTACACGGAAAGACTGAAGCGACTGGGCTTGTATACCCTTGAGTTTAGAAGACTGAGAGGGGATCTGATTGAAACGTATAGGATTATGAAAGGACTGGACACTCTGGCAGGAGGGAACATATTTCCGTTGATGGGGGAGTGCCGAACCAGAGGACACAACTTAAAAATACGGGGTAGACCATTTAGGACAGAGATGAGGAGAAACTACTTCACCCAGAGAGTGGTGGCTGTGTGGAATGCTCTGCCCCAGAGGGCAGTGGAGGCCCAGTCTCTGGATTCTTTTAAGAAAGAATTGGATAGAGCTCTTAAAGATAGTGGAGTCAAGGGGTATGGAGATAAGGCTGGAACAGGATACTGATTAGGAATGATCAGCCATGATCATATTGAATGGCGGTACAGGCTCGAAGGGCAGAATGGCCTACTCCTGCATCTATTGTCTATTGTCTATCAGATCCACCTCCCCCCACCACCCCCACCAGCCCACGCCCCACTCCCAGCACCTTCCCCTGCATCCACAGGAAGTGCAAAGCCTGTGCCAACACCGCATCCCTTCCCCCCTCATCCCTCACCCCTCCCTGCACTATTTTCGCCCAAGGCCCCAAATGATCCTTTCACATCCGACAGAAATTTACCTGTACGTCCACCAATGTCATCTACTGTATCCGTTGCACCCGATGTGGTCTCCTCTACATGGGGGAGAGAGGACACCAACTTCCCAAACGTTTCTGAGACACCCGCACCAACCAATCCCACTGCCCTGTTGCTGAACACTTCCACTCCCCCCTCCCACTCCACCAAGGACATGCAGATCCTGGGCCGCCTCCTCCACCGCCAAACCCTTACCACCCAACGCCTGGAGGAAGAACACCTCATATTCCGCCTTGGGATCCTGCAAACACACGGAATCAATGTGGATTTCACCAGTTTCCTCATTTCTCATCCCCCCTGCTCATTATCCTAGTCCCAAGCCTCCAACTCTGCACCACCCTCTTGACCGATCACCTTTCCCATCTATCTGCTCTCCTCTCCTCACCTTCACCTCCCACCTTCATCTACCTATTGCATTCTCATCTACCTTTCTCCACCAACCCCAGCCCCTTCCCATTTATCTCACAGCCCCCTGGCCCACAAACCTCATTTCTGATGTAGAGTTTATGCCTGAAATGTCGATTCTCCTGCTTCTCGGATGCTGCCTGACCAGCTGTGCTTTCCCAACATCACATTCTCAACCACCACTGTATCTGCCACATTTAGATTATCAATTCCCTAACTGCTCCATGCCTTGTTTAAATAATAAGACTTTCCCTTCACTTGTTTGTTTATACCCATTACTTAGATCAAAACCTCTCTTCCATTGTAGTTACACATCTTGTCAGAATTACTTAAGTATAAAGAGATTCCAGCTCAAACAATAGGATAAATTGGACTCTTCTGACACTCCACAGGGAAAATACAAGAACGTCAAATAATCTGACACGACAAAAAGCTTCTTTCTTTCAGCAACATTCAAGTTGTGAACTGGATAACTAGGTCTGGTGTCTTGAAGTCCAAATATAAGTCATCATCGTTAACCTCATTATCTGGAAACATCAGGGATGTGCACTTTCATATTCAGCAATTTAGTTATTTTTATGCTGTAATGACCTAACAAGGAGACAGCATGGGGAACTTTGAACACAAAAGCCAATTAAACCATTCTAAATGATCAAGTTGAGACACTTCAAGGCAATCAATGCAAAAACATGACTCAATATCTTCATTCTTGGAGATGAGATCACATCTAGTTACCACAATATGTGGAAAGTAAGATCGGAGGATGAGCTCAGACAGCATTTGTTTACTGATGTCTAAAGATTGTGACCCACAAGCTGGTTCATCTGCAATGGTTCTGCAACATCCAACCACACCCACCCCTCCTTGCCCTGCTACCTTTTTGTAGCCCAGAGACACTTTAGTTTTTCAGCTCTGAGTTGAAGTACTAACATTTTATTTTTGCTCTGACAATTTTAAGGCCCTCTTCATTTTTGCATAGTCCGTGTGGAAATTTTTACACATTTTATTGTCTGCAGTTCCAATTTTCTTCCTTAGGTCTGGTCTTGTATTCAAGAGAAAACTCTCTGCTACCTGGAGCTAGATCATCTCAGCTCCAGGACATCGCTGCAGGAGTTACTCAGGGTAGTGTCCTTAGCTTAACCATCTTTAGCTACTTCATCAACAATCTTCCCACCATCAGAAATGGAGATGTTTGTTGATGATCACACAATGTTCAATACTATTTGAGGCTCCTCAGACACTGAAACAGTTCACGTCCAAATGCAGCAAGACTTGGACAATATCCAGGCTTGGGCTGACAAGTGGCAAGTGTGAGGCTATGACCATCTCCAACAAGAGCAAATTTAAACACTGACCCTTGACATTCAACAGCATTACTATCACTGAATCTTTCACTATTAACATTCTGGGAATGACCAAATCAAGTGGGCTACTTTGTTCTGGCTGGTGATGTGCCCAGAGTGTTATTGGAGGTGCACTCATTCATGCAAATGAGGAGTATTCCATCACTCTCCTGACTCGTGCCTTGTAAAGAGTGGACAGGCTTTAGGGATTCAGGAGGTTAAGTACATGTTACAGTATTCTTAGGCTCTGACCTGCTCTTGTAGCCTCAATTTTTAGAGAGTCATAGAGCTGTACAGCACAGAAACAGACCCTTTGGTGTAGCCCACCCACACCGACCAGATATCCTAAATTAATCTAGTCCCATTTATTAGCATTTAGTCCATTCCCTTGAAACCCTTCCTATTCATATACCATTCAGATGCTATCTAATTTTGTAATTGTACCAAACTCCACCACTTCCATATACATTTAAGCTACACCTCCCTGAACATTATGGGCAATTTAGCATGGCCAATTCACCTAACTTGCACATCTTTGGATCGTGGGAGGAAACTCACGCAGACACGGGGAGAATGTGCAAACGCCACACAGTCAGTCAACTCAGGTCCCTGGTGCTGTGAGGCAACAGTGCTAACATCAGGGCCACTGTGCCATTCCATCGCTTCATGCCTTCTTACTCGATGAAAGCATCAATACAGCTGCTGTCTGATGGAAGTCTCTGCAATACACTGACCTTCTAGTGCTGAGCCCTGATTCATAACTGCTGCCTGGTGCTGACTTCAAATTATCCAGTGGTCAGTCCAGGTCTGGGTCAACCACAACTGTAAGGATTTTGATTTTCCATTAACAGTCTGGTGTACTGTCAGAGGCTTTGCTGATCTAGCAAACAACTATTGAGCTGCTTGTCCAGAGATCACCATCACCCAATACATTTGGGAACATTTCAAGAGTAGCAGCCCAAGCTCTGAACTAACCTATGAGAGGAAACACTGCACTCTCATCCACCTTGTCAAGGCCATTTAGAACCTTACACACTTCAATCAAATCACTTTGCATTCTTCTCCACTTCAGTGGAAAGAAGCCCAGTCTCTCCAACGTTTCAACATAAAAGAACCTGTTCATTCTAGGTATCAATCTAGTCAACCTTCTCTGAAAGTGAATATACCTCTGAAACTGGATATACAGTCTTCCATTCAACGTGAAGCACACCTTGAAATTCGAAATTGTACAAGTACTAATTTTCTAATTTGTTGCAATCATTGAAAGATGTTCCAAACACACATCTGTGTCTCCAATTGTGTGAGACCCAAAAACCAAAGGGAGTTCATAAACTGCAGCATTGCACGCCAGTAAAATAACAAAGCTGCCCAGCTAACGTTACTAATCAGAAACTAAGAATAAAAGGCAAAGAGCATTTTGCTTATTAAAGGAACACAAAGCAATGCACATTTAAATACTGGCCACAGACCATCTTTCTATAATCTAAAATGACAATACCTGTTTGTCAACCAAATCTTCATCTTCAGTTGAACTGGAAAACCCTAAGAAAGTGACCTGTAGAACCACAGAAAAGGTTATTTGAGTGACTGCTTCACAGTATGGCAACATCTGAGGAATAACACAATTTTGTACGTTGGTTTTTTTAAAATCATAAATTTGAGTGATGTGGATGGGGGTAATAAGCATCCAAGTCGCAAACTGCAGCTGAAAAGGCGACAATTGCACACACTGACCAGGAAACTCCAGCAATTGGAGAAACTTGAATTAACCACGGTTCAGGTGCATCAACACCTAACAGTGGGGTTTCAGAACTCAGACCAAAGGATTCAACAGAAATGTCAGTGTAGTAATGATGGAACAGCACCATGTTTTTGGGAGGGGGTGTCAGCCCTCAGCAGGGAAAGAGATGGATAAAGCAACAATGGTTAACCAAATAAATTAATAAGAATATAAAGTTGAAAGATATGTTAGGAGGCAAGACTCAGTGACTGTCTGAAAGACTGGGATAAATTCAGAGTCCAGCAAAGGAGGCTAAGAAGATAATAAAGACAGAGCAAATAAACTACGAGGGCAAACTAGAAAGGAATATAAAGACTGATAAAAAGACCTTATTTAAAAACATAGTAAGGAAGAGAGAGGTCAAACTGATAATAAGCTCCTTAGAAAATGAATCTGGGAAGGAGATCAAGGAATTGGCAGAGGAGTTAAACAGATATTTTGCATCAGTCTTTACAGTGGAAGACTCCTTGAATATTTCAATAATAATAAAGAACATGGAAAAAAAACAAAAAAAAGTGTATTGTGGATGCTGGAAATCTAAAACTAAAATCGAAATTGCTGGAAAAACCTCAGCAGGTCTGACAGCAGCTATGGAGAGAAATCAGAGTTCATGCTTCAGGTGCAGTGGGGAAGAATGGGGAGGAGGGGCAACGGTTAGGCAAACAAAGGAATGGGTAAAGGATCGCCTCCAAAAGAATGAATAGCTGCAAAGGAATAAAAGCTCAACATCTCAGGAATGAGCTGCCAGAGGATGTGGTGGAGGCTGGTACAATTGCAACATTTAAGAGGCATTTGGATGGGTCTATGAATAGGAAGGATTTGGAGGGATATGATCTAGGTGCTGGCAGGTGGGACTAGATTGGGTTAGGATATCTGGTCAGCATAGACGGGTTGAACCGAAGGGTCTGTTTCTTGACTCTATGACTCTTGATAAATACCAAAGGATTGGAAAACTGCCAATGTGGCACCCGAGGCAGAAAGTGGCTAACAATAAGCTGATTAGTTTAACACCTATTGTTGGAAAAGCTTTGGAGTCTATCATTAAGTAATAGCAGAACATGTGGAAAATCATGATCTAAATCAAAGAATCAGTATGGCTTTATGAAAGGGAAATTGTGTCCAACTTATTGGAGTATTTTTGAGGAAGTCTAAACCAGAGTGGATAGAGGGGAACCAGAAGATGTGTTGAATTTGGCCTGCCAGAAGGCATGTGATAAGATACCTTACAAAAGGTCAAGGGCTGTCACAGATAAGGCTCATGGTGTTGAAAGTATTATTTAAATGGAGACAAGCTGTAGAAAGCTGCAAAAACAAGGGAACTGTGGGGGGAACTTGTGCATGAAACACAAAACTGGCACACAGGTACAGCAGGTAATCAGGAAAGCTAATGGAATGCTCACTCTTAATTTAAGGTGATTGGAGTATTGGAGTAGGGAAGTCTTACTGCAGCTGTATAAGGTGCTAATGAGATCACATCTGGAGCAGTTTCAGCCCTCTCAGTTAAAAAATATATTATTTCTTTGGAGGCAAGTCAAAGAAGGTTCACAAGGATGATCCTTGTAATGGTGGGATTGTCGTATGTGCAAAGGCTAACAAGGTCAGGAGTGGAGTGGTGCCATAAAAGTGCAACATCAGAGGAGCAGGGAAAAAAAAAAAAAAAAATCGATGTTTTGGGCATAAGCCCTTCCTGATGAAGGCTTTTGCCAGAAACGTTGATTTTCCTGCTCCTCGGATGCTGCCTGGCTTACTGTGCTTTTCCAGCACCACTCTCATCTTGACTTTAATCTCCAGCATCTGCAGTACCCACTTCCACCTAAAAAGGTCAGGACTCTACTCACTGGAGTTTAGAAGAAACATGTAGGATTCTTAAAAGGCATGACAGGGTGAATGCTGAGAGGACATTTCCCCTCATGTGCCAGTCTCAGACCAGAAAGCAATGGGTCAGAATAAAAGAGTACCCATGTAAAATGGAAATGAGGGAATTTTTTTCTCTCAGAGGGTTGAGTGCCTTTGGAACACCTTGTCACAGAGAGCTGTTGGGGGGCAGAGCACATAGAGTCATAGAGATGTACAGCATGGCATGAGTATACTTAAGGCTGATGTTGATTAATTATCAATAGGGGAATCAAAAATTATAGGGAAAATGCAGGAAAGTGGACATAAAGAATGTTGGCAGAGGTGGGTACTGCAGAGCCTGGAGATTAGAGTCAAGATTAAAATAGCGCTGGAAAAGCACAGCAGGTCAGGCAGTATCTGAGGAGCAGGAAAATCAATGCTTCAGGCAAAAGCCCTTCATCAGGAATGCCCGAAACGTTGATTTCCCTGTTCTTTGGATGCTGCCGGATCTGCTGTGCTTTTCCAGCAACACTCTAATAAAGAATGTTGGATCAGCCATGATCCTACTGAATGGTGGAATGAGTTTGACGGGACTCTCGTTCCTCGCTCTCACGATCTCAGGGAGTGCTGCATTGTCAAAGGGTCAGTCCTGAGGGACTGCTGTATGCTCATGAATGTCAACATGTTCAAATAAATGCAAGCAGTCCCATAGCACTCTACCAAATGGAACAGGTAAATTCTCCAGGCTCCTGGATAAGGCTATTCCTCATCCAATACCACCAGATTATCTGGTTAATTATGCTGCTGCTATTTGAGAGCTTGCTGCACGCAGGGTGGCTATTGTTCTTCCTTACACATGCTTTAAAAGCAGTTCAATCCTTGAAGCATCTTAACATTAAAACACAAGTGCAGTCTTCCCTTATTCTGCTGGGCTGACCATGAATTGTGTTTCATGTAGAACTATGGACTTGAGCAGCCTCTGCTGTTGATATTGTTAACTGCAAATAAATGAGATTGAAATGTCCCATGACGTGGTTTCTTGTAGCCCGACGATGAGCTAGAATTCTTTCCACTTGTAATGGAGCGAGCTGTAGGAAGACCTGCTTTTCATTATATTTATATTTCTCTCTGATAACTGTACACATCAAACTATTACAACTTTAAATTATTAGGCTGTGGCAGACATAGTAAAATACTCAAGTTATACTCAGAACTTTCAACCATGCATTGAGGAGATAGTGCTGAAAATGTGTTGCTGGAAAAGCGCAGCAGGTCAGGCAGCATCCAAGGAACAGGAGAATCGACGTTTCGGGCATCAGCCCTTCTTCAGGAACTGCAGTCCTCACTTTCTCCTCCATTGAGGAGATAGTGTTGAAGTGACGTTGTCTGGGCTAGTTATCCAGAGGCTCAGGATAGCGCTCTGGAAACAAGGGTTCAAATCCCACCACTGCAGAGAGGTTCATTCAGGTGGTCTGAACAAACACGGCAGTTTTGCTGTGGAAAACAATGAAGGCAAGACCAAATGGAAGGAGAGACATAGAATTATGGAATCCCTACAGTGTGGAAGCAGGCCATTCAGCCCATCGAGTCCACATCAAGCCTCTGAACAGCATCCCACCAGGCCTAACCCCTTCCCTATTACCTTGCATTTCCCATTACTAATTCACTTACCCTGCACATCTTTGGACTGTAAGAGGAAAAATCTAGGAGAAAGGGAGGACTGCAGATGCTGCAGATCAGAGTCGAAAAGTGTGGTGCTGGAAAAGCAGAGCAGGTCAGGCAGCATCCGAGGAGCAGGAGAATCGATGTTTCAGGCATAAGCCCTTCATCAGGAATGCCCGAAACGTGGATTCTCCTGCTCCGCGGATGCTGCCTGACCTGCCGTGCTTTTCCAGCACCACATTAGACTGTGAGAGGAAACCCATGTAGATATGGACAGAATGTGCAAACTCCAAGCAGTCAATTAGAGTCATAGAGATGTACAGCACAGAAACAGACCCTTTGGTCCAACCTGTCCATACCAACCAGGTATCCTAAATTAATCTCGTCCCATTTGGCCCATATCCCTCTAAACCTTTCCTATTCATGTACTCATTCCAGATGCTTTTTAAGTGCTGCAATTGTACTAACCTCCACCATTTCCTCTGGCAGCTCATTCCATACATGCACTACCCTCTGCATGCAAAGGTTGCCCCTTAGGTCTCTTTTATGTCTTTCCTCTCTCACCCTAAACCTATGCCCTCTCGCTCTGGATTTCCCCACCCCAGGGAAAAGATTTTGTCTATGTATCCTAAGCTTGCCTCTCATGATTTTGTAAACCTCTATAAGGTCACCCCTCAGTCTGCGACGCTCCAGGGAAAATAGCCCTAGCCCATTCAGTCTGTCCGTATAGCTAAAACCCTTTAACCCTGGCAATATCCACGTAAATCTTTTCTGAACCCTTTCAAGTTTCACAATATCCTTCTGATAGGAAGGAGACCAGAATTGCACACGATATTTCAAAGTGGCCTAACTGATGTCCTGTACAGCTGCAACATGAGCTCCCAACTCCTATTCTCAATGCTCGGACCAATAGAGGGAAGCATCCTAAACGCCTTCTTCACTATCCTATCTACCTGTGACTCTACTTTCAAGGAACTATGAACCTGCACTCCAAGGTCCCTTTGTTCAGTAACGCTCGCCAAGACTTTACCATTAAGTGTATAAATCCTGCTCTGATTTGCCTTTCCAAAATGCAGCACCTCACATTTAATTAAATTAATCTCCATCTGCCACTCCTCAGCCCAATGGCCCATCTGATCAAGATCCCGTTGTACTCTGAGTTAACCTTCTTCACTGTCCGCTACACCTCCAATTTTGGTGTCATCTGCAAACTTAGTAACTATATCTCCTATGTTCACATCCAAATCATTTATATAAAATGACCAAACGCAGCAGACTCAGCATTGATCCTTGTGGCATAACACTGGTCACAGGCCTCCAGTCTGAAAAACACCAATACCCTCTTTCTTCTACTTTTGGGCCAGTTCTGTATCCAAATGGCTAGTTCTCCCTACATTCCATGAGATCTAGCCTTGCTAACCAGTCTACAATGAGGAACCTTGTCGAACGCCTTACAGAAGTCTACATCGATCACATTCACCGCTCTGCCCTCATCAATCCTCTTTGTTACTTCTTCAAAAAACTCCATCAAGTTAGTGAGACATGATTTCCCATGCACAAAGCCATGTTGACTATCACTAATCAGTCCTTGCTTTTCCAAATACATGTAAATCCTGAGAGTCGCCCAAGCGTGAAACTCAGGTCCCTGCTGCTGTGAGGCAACACTGAACCACCAGGCCATCCTTGGCTTCGAGCAGAGCACAATGCAGTATCATCAGTTTAGATTTCTCCAATGAAGAGCTGACACTGACAATATGGTGTATTTGATGAAAAAAATGGATTATGGTTTGATTGCAAAGCACTTAAAAATTATGAAGGGGTGAAAGAGGGTTGATAGAAACAGTGATTGAGGTGTACCGAACTAAATTAAATCCAAGATTCAGAAAGTGAGAGAAACCCTTCTACGGAAGGTTTGCGAGGCTGTAGAATGCACAAGCTGAGTTAGTAACTGAAGCAGATAGCAGGTCACCTATTTAAGGACAGGTAAGGTAGATGGTTGAAGCAAGGTAGGAGAAACAGACAATGCAATAGCAAGCACAGAGTAGGATATCTACCAAGTTAAGATGAACATTAACATAAGTTGCTTGGGTCAGACATTTGACCACAATGTTCCAATTTCAACAGTTTGAGTATATATTTTCTTCCTTGCCATTCTCTTGCATATGCTTAATTTGCTTCCAGCAATCCTGTACTATTTATCAGATGTTGAACATTTTTCCTTTACTAAACCTTTCGAAATTGGTGCATCTTCACATGGTACTGTCAGAACATATTATGGATTTAATATTTCTGTTGCTGTATAAACTACCCAAAGAATAAGCAATTCAAATTTTGTAAAGCAGTCTCCCAAAAGAGAATAATGTTGACACAGTGAGATTGCACTCACAACCGGAATCAAGCGGGGAGACTGCATTAGGAACTGGATTATCACAGGGAGACTTTAGGAGCCAGGTTCACACAAGCAGACTGCTTTAGTAGCCAGGTTCACATAGGGAGACTGCAGTATGTCCCCATTTACACTGTACCTAGAAACATACCATAGGCCACATCTCTGTGGCATTAACCTCACAATACAGAACTTGTGACTGCCCAATATTCTAAGATGTTTAACTATTAAAAGCTCAACATACAAACCTCAGTAATGTTGTCATTTCCCTTACAATGCTGACCAAGTGTAACATTACACAGTTGCCGCGTGCTCTGTAGCAAGGTCTTCATTGAAAATTGGTGTTGGCTGCTCAGCATCTACAAAACAGCAAAACAACAACATTTCAGTTTCTTTGAAAACACTAAAGAAGAAAGGACACTAAGGAATGGTTCAGTGACATGACCAACTCAGAAACATGCATAGACTGGGCAAAGAGAACACAATTAGGAGATGACTTCTTCAATTTAAAGGGAAATAGTGGTTAAGAGTTTCAAGATTCAATCTGCTTGATACAGTTAAATCAACAATCAAGCTTTGGCTGAGGCCTTTAACCATTTACTTTAATAGAAGCAGCCCCGATCCTGCACCAATAAGGAGGCCTGCTCCCTAAACTGTTGCAATGATGTGAATTTTAAAATGTATAATCACATTTCCTGTCATAGGCATGTGACATCCTGGAATTGCTGCAGATGATGGAGATTCCCCGAGTGCTTTTCCTTCTTCCCTGAAGCAGAGAAATAGCTCAACCCAATAGAGACATGGCAGACTGGCTCCAGGAGCTGTTCTAATAACTCCTGTTAACTTGCCACTTGGATTGTTCCAACGCCCCTCCTCCAAGTCCCTCCTCCCTACCTTTTATCTTAGCCTGCTTGGCACACTTTCCTCATTCCTGAAGAAGGGCTCATGCCCGAAACGTCGATTCTCCTGCTCCTTGGATGCTACCTGACCTGCTGCGCTTTTCCAGCAACACATTTTCAACTTGGATTGTTTACCAATTTCAGGGCTTACCCCCACATAGGACACCACCTCCAAGACGGAGAAATCGCCCTTACGAAAGTGCAAATCACCGTGCAAAACTACACAATGTGTAGCTCATATCCAGAAGCTAGTCCAGCAGTTTCAATGTCAACGTCAACTGAGGCCATCTTTTCCCATGCATTCAGGAACAGACAGCCTTCTCCATAGTTCAATAAAGAATTGCAAATAACTGTCAAGCAAATTGACCCCCAGCTGAAAGATTACCTCTATTTTGCTGTTGCTCATTCAAAATTGTTCATTTTAAAGCAAAAAGCTACATGTTGGAATACACAGCACCATTGGGCAGGCAGTGACACCAACGAGCGGGACAGAGATTTGATATTCGTAATAAACTATAGCTTTAGTTAGGTAGTTGGTCAGCCTATTTCGCTCACATTATTCCATCAGCCAGATAAATCTAGGACTTTGCATTCTTTAGTTACATTATTAACATATGTTGTAGCTCAGTACTGTGGGACTTTAGAATCAGTGGGCTTTCCCATCTGAGCTGTAACACTGATAAAGAAATGCAGCATTTAAGATACTATGTAATTATCAGTGATTGACTAGATTGTAATAGTTTTTTTCCCAAATTTATGGATTTGCTCCAAAATGAGACCGAGATCTCTCAGCGCCAGAGACCCGGGTTCAATTCCCGCCTCAGGCGACTGACTGTGTGGAGTTTGCACGTTCTCATAGTGTCTGCGTGGGTTTCTTCCGGGTGCTCCGGTTTCCTCCCATAGTCCAAAGATGTGCAGGTTAGGTGAATTGGCCATGCTAAATTGCCCGTAGTGTTAGGTAATAGGTAAATGTAGGGGTCTGGGTGGGTTGTGCTTCGGCGGGTCGGTGTGGACTTGTTGGGCCGAAGGGCCTGTTTCCACATTCGAATGTAATCTAATATGATCATCAGCAAGTTGGAAACAAGAACCAATAGAAACAGAGGGTTATCACTTCAGTTCAGAACCAAATTCAGTTGTACAGTGCTTAATAGTAGGATACCTTACATAGAATCCCTAGTGGGGAAACAGGTTATTCAGCACAACAGGTCCACACCGACCCTCCGAAGAGCATCCCACCCAGTCCTGCTCCTCCATCCTATCCCTGTAACCCTGCACTACCTATAGCAAACATACCCAACCTACACATCCCAGGACACTGGGCAATTGAGCATGGCCAATCCACCTAACTTGCTCATCTTTTGATTGTGGGAGAAAACTGGGGTACCTTGGTCACCCGAGGGTGGAAGTGGACCCAGGTCCCTGATGCTGTGAGGCTGCAGTGCTAACTGCTGAACCACCGTGCTGCCCATGTAGCCAATCAATCTAAATAGTGTTCCTAATTGGTCCTGCAACTGCATGATATAATTCACTGAAAACTAACAAGTTCTTCCAGGTTCCTCTGGATATCCACATGTCTCAATCTCTTATGATTAAAGAAATACGCTGCATATTTTTTTCTACTGAAGTGGATAACTTCACATTTTCCCACATTACATTCCATCTGTCATATTCTTGCCCACTCACTCAGTCTGTCTAAACCTCTCTGAAGTCCCTTTGCATCCGCCTCAAGCTACCCTACTTTTGCAAGTGTGTGAGTACAGGAGCAAAGATGATTACTGCTATAATGGACCACTTTGGTGAGACCACAATCAGAGTATTTTGAATAGTTGTGGTCTTCTTATCTAAGGAGAAAGTGAGGACTGCAGATGCTGGAGATCAGATCTGAAAAATGTGTTACTGGAAAAGCGCAGCAGGTCAGGCAGCATCCAAGGAGAGGTCGGGAAGAAGATTGCAGGTCAAGAAGGCGGTGCTGAGTCCGAGGGTTGGGACTGAGATAAGATGGGGGGAGGGGAAGTGAGGAAGCTGGAGAAATCTGCATTCATACCTTGTGGTTGGAGGGTTCCTAAGCGGAAGATGATGCGCTCTTTCTCCAGGCGTTGTGTTGCCATGGTCTGGCGATGGAGGAGTCCAAGGACCTGCATGTCCTTGGCAGAGTGGGAGGGGGAGTTAAAGTGTTCAGCCATGGGGCGGTTGGGTTGGTTGGTGCAGGTGTCCCAGAGGTGTTCTCTGAAATGTTCCGCAAGTAGGTGGCCTGTCTCCCCAATGTAGAGGAGGCCACATCGGGTGTAGCGGAAGCAGTAAATGATGTGTGTGGAAGTGCAGGTGAATTTGTGACGGATATGGAAGGATCCCTTGGGGCCTTGGAGGGAGGTGAGGGGGAAGGTGTGGGTGCAAGTTTTGCATTTCTTGCAGTTGCAGGGGAAGGTGCCAGGAGTTGAGATTGGGTTGGTGGGGAGTGTGGACCTGACAAGGGAGTCGCGGAGGGAGTGGTCTTTCCGGAACGCTGATAGGGGAGGGGAGGGAAAGATATCCTTGGTGGTGGAGTCTGTTTGGAGGTGGCGGAAATGACGAAGGATGATACGATGTATCTGGAGGTTAGAGTGGTGGTAGGTGAGGACCAGTGGGGTTCTGTCCTGGTGGCGACTGGAGGGGCGGAGTTCAAGGGCAGAGGAGCAGGAAGTGGAGGAGATGCAGTGGAGAGCATCGTCAACCACGTCTGAGGGGAAACTGCGGTCTTTGAAGGAGGCCGTCTGGGTTGTTCGGTATTGGAATTGGTCCTCCTGGGAGCAGATGCGGCAGAGGCAAAGGAATCGGGAATATTGGATGGCGTTTTTACAGGGGGCAGGGTGGGAGGAGGTGTAATCTAGGTCACTGTGGGAATCGGTCAGTTTATAGTAAACGTCAGTGTTGATTTGGTCGCCCGAGATAGAAATTGAGAGGTCTAGGAAGGGGAGGGAGGAGTCCGAAACGGTACAAGGTAAATTTGAGGTTGAGGTGGAAGGTGTTAGTAAAGTGGATGAACTGTTCAACCTCCTCGTGGGAGCACGAGGTAGCGCTGATACAGTCATCGATGTAGCGGAGGAAAAGGTAGGTGGTGCCAGTGTACCTGCGGAAGATGGACTGTTCCACATATCCGACGAAGAGGCTGGCATAGCTGGGGCCCATGCGGGTGCCCATGGCTACTCCTTTGGTTTGGAGGAAGTGTGAGGATTGGAAAGAGAAGTTGTTCAGAGTGAGGACCAGTTCAGTCAGTCGAAGGAGGGTGTCAGTGGAAGGGTACTGGTTGGTACGGCGGGAAAGGAAGAAGCGGAGGGCTTTGAGGCCTTCGTGATGGGGGATGGAGGTGTAGGGACTGGATGTCCATGGTGAAGATAAGGCGTTGGGGACCGGGCAAGCGAAAATCATGGAGGAGGTGGAGGGCGTGGGTGTGTCCCGAACGTAGGTGGGGTGTTCTTGGACTAAGGGGAACAGGACCGTGTCGAGGTATGCAGAGATGAGTTTGGTGAGGCAGGAGCAGGCTGAGAAAATGGGTCGGCCAGGGCAGTCAGGTTTGTGGATTTTGGGCACTCTGATTCACTTCTCTTTCCAATCCTCCGACTTCCTCCAAACCAAAGGAGTAGCCATGGGCACCCGCATGGGCCCCAGCTATGCCTGCCTCTTCGTAGGATATGTGGAACAGTCCATCTTCCGCAGCTACACTGGCACCACCCCCCACCTTTTCCTCCGCTACATCGATGACTGTATCGGTGCTACCTCGTGTTCCCACGAGGAGGTTGAACAGTTCATCCACTTTACTAACACCTTCCATCCCAACCTCAAATTTACCTGTACCGCCTCAGACTCCTCCCTCCCCTTCCTAGACCTCTCCATTTCTATCTCGGGCGACCGACTCAACACGGACATTTACTATAAACCAACCGACTCCCACAGCTACCTAATTACACCTCCTCCCACCCTGCCCCCTGTAAAAGCTCCATTCCATATTCCCAATTCCTTCGCCTCTGCTGCATGTGCTCCCAGGAGGACCAGTTCCAATACCGAACAACCCAGATGGCCTCCTTCTTCAAAGACCGCAATTTCCCCTCAGACATGGTTGACGATGCTCTCCACCACATAACCTCCACTTCCCGCTCCTCCGCCCTTGAACCCTGCCCTTCCAATTGCCACCAGGACAGAACCCCACTGGTCATCACCTACCACCTCACCAACCTCCAGATACATCGTATCATCCTTCGTCATTTCCGCTACCTCCAACCAGACCCCACCACCAAGGATATATTTCC
Organism: Chiloscyllium punctatum; assembly: GCF_047496795.1. Taxonomy (NCBI): domain Eukaryota; kingdom Metazoa; phylum Chordata; class Chondrichthyes; order Orectolobiformes; family Hemiscylliidae; genus Chiloscyllium; species Chiloscyllium punctatum. The sequence goes on from NC_092753.1 coordinate 25,196,788, forward strand.
CTCCCCTCCCCTATCAGCATTCCGGAAAGACCACTCCCTCTGCGAATCCCTCATCAGATCCACACCCCCCACCAACCCAACCTCCACTCCCGGCACCTTCCCCTGCAACCGCAAGAAATGCAAAACTTGCACCAACACCTCCCCCCTTACTTCCCTCCAAGGCTCCAAGACCCCATATCCTTCACAAATTCACCTGCACCTCCACACACATCATTTACTGCATCCGCTGCACCCGATGTGGCCTCCTTTACATTGGGGAGACAGGCCTCCTACTTGCGGAACGTGTCAGAGAACACCTCTGGGACACCTGGACCAACCAACCCAACCGCCCCTTGGCTGAGCACGAACTCCACCTCCCACTCCGCCACGGACATGCAGGTCCTTGGCCTCCTCCATCGCCGGACCATGGCAACACGAAGCCTGGAGGACGAGCGACTCATCTTCTGCCTAGGAACCCTCCAACCACAAAGGATGAATGCAGATTTCTCCAGCTTTCTCATTTCCCCTCCCCCCACCTTATCTCAGTCCCAACCCTCAGACTCAGCACCACCATCTTGACCTGCAATCTTCTTCCCGACCTCTCCGCCCCCACCCCCTCTCCGGCTTATCAGCCTCACCTTAACCTCCTTCCACCTATCGCATTCCCAACGCCCCTCCCCCATACCTTTTATCTTAGCCTGCTTGGCACACCCTCCTCATTCCTGAAGAAGGGCTAATGCCCGGAACATCGATTCTACTGCTCCTTGGATGCTACCTGACCTGCTGCGCTTTTCCAACGACACATTTTTCAGCGTCTTCTTATCTAAGGAAGGATATACTTGCTAAAGTGAGGGTGCAATGAAGGCTCACCAGGCTGACGCCTGAGATACAATACCAACAGAAAATTTGGAAATTTACATTTGGTCTTCACATCCAAATCACTGATAAAAGTTTTAAATACCTGAGGTCCAAACAACAATCAGCTCACAGACTGCCTATCTGAGAACTACCCATTTATTCACAGAATCCCTAGTGTGGAAACAGGCCCTTTGGCCCCACAAATCCACAACCACCCTCCAAAAAGCAACTCATCCAGACCCATTTTACCCCTCCCCTTATCACTCCTTATCTACCCCTGACCAACGTACCTAACCTACACATCCCTGTACACTATGGGCATTTAGCTTGGCCAATTCACCTAACCTGCACACCGGAGCACCCGGAGGAAACACACACTGACACGGGGAAAACCCACGTAAACTCCACACAGTCATTCGAGGTTGGAATTGAACCTGGGTCCCTGGTGCTGAGGGGCAGCAGAGCTAACGACTGAGCTACTGTATCGCCCCCAACTCCTACTCTCTGTTTCATGTGCTAAAGTCAATGCACGTCTCAATCAGTTGACTTCCAAATTAAGTCAGCATGAAGAGGTTCAGGTTGCAAGTTGAGGGGAATAGAATATTGAACTATACATTCCCATCAATTTAGTGGACACAATGAGTGTTATTGAAATTTCCCTTGGAAATAAACAAATCTTTTTCATCTCAAATATATAGTATCCCATGACAAACTTTCAAAGAGCAAGGAGATTATTCTCAATGATATTGTCATTGATAAAACAGATGATTTGGTTATTATCACCTTGCTGTTTATGGGAGCCTGCTGGTATATAATTGGATGCTGCTGTTTCTTCAAGTGACCCCACTACAAAAGTACTTGATTGCTCCAAAATGTCTTGGAGCCAGAGATCCTGAAATGTACAACATAAATGTACAACTCTCTTTTCTTTCATGGATAATGGAAGGATGAGGATGTGAAGCACAAAAGGTTATTTGATTGTTTTGGGAGTATGTTCGTATTGAAAGGTCTGCAAGATGTGATGTTTGACAGCAGACTGCACTTGTTCTGTTGTCTTCTTACAAGGATCACATGAAAACCTACTCAACTCCTGTGGACTAGAGGTTAAAAGTAATCTTTTCTGAACAGGGGAGAAACCCAAATCTCAAAGAGGTTGAAGGTCCTCAAAACTGCGTATGCTATTGTTGACAAAAGCTTGTCCCACAAGAAATCTACGAACCTAGTTATACAAATTCAGTGTTACCAATGAAAAACACTCCCAGTAATATCGGAGGATCCACTTTCAGCACCTGGATTTCTTCACTCTGGCCTTTCATGAATTACTTTGAAATATATACATGACTGTAAGGCAGGAAAATGCAGCAGCCAATTCATGCAAAAGAGGGTTCTACAAACAGCAACACATCACGGTTTCAATGTATGAATAGTGCTAAAGAACATCTTGGCGGAGTTGACAGACAAAGCCCTAACATGACGTTCTACTGAAAAAGACAGCACCAGCACCTCCTGTGGCTCAACCTCATTAATGCATTAGAAGGTCAACAGAGGGGTTCAAGGTCAGGAGAGGGATGTGAATGAGATTTACCAGAATGCTGGCTGGACTGCAGGGCATTTGTTATGAAAAAAGGTTGAGGGAGCTACAGCTTTTCTCACTGAAGCAAAGAAGGACGAGAGATGCGTACAAGATGTTGAGATGATTTGGAGGAGCTGGCGTTGGACTGGGATGGACACGGTTAGGCATTGCACAGCACTGTGTTGCACTCAGTGAATTTATTTGGGGGGGGGGGGTCTAGCGTTCAAAGCTTTGCTTCTTCATTGAGGGAAGGCAATTCGAAGGCTGGTGCTTCCAGGCCTGTTGAACTACAGGCTGCTGTTGTGTGATTTTTAATTTTGTCCGAGGATGTCGAGAGGCATAGATAGAGTGGATAACCAAAGACATTTTCCCATGGCAGAAATGTCAATCACGACGGGTCATAATTTTAAGGTGATTGGAGGAAGGTTTAGGGGAGATGTCAGAGGTGGGTTCTTTACACAGAGAGTGGTGGGTGCACTGTTAGCAGTGGTAGTAGACTCAAATACATTAGGGACATTTAAGCGACTCTTGGATAGGCACATGGAGGATCACACAAGGAAGCATACATAGGTTAATCTGATCATAAAGATAAAAGGACAGCACAATACGGAGGGCTGAATGCCCTGTACTGTGCTGTACTGTTCTATGTTCTTCAAATGTGAAGTGCTACCACCAAAGATGTTTCACCAACAATCCCAGAGCAACATACTGAGCACCAGCTCAATGAAAACAACAAACCTGACTTCCAAGTGGTTGAACTGTGACAGAATTGGCCTGACAAAATGGCAAGGATACCATCTCAGCCAATATCATTAACGTAATCACTGAACAAACTGCTGAGTAAGAAGTGAACACATGTTCATCACAAATGACTGAATATTATGAAGTTACTGAAAATAAGGTGAGTGTTTGACATTTAACGAACAGCAAATAAAATTCTCATACTGCTTCAAAAGCAAAAATAGCACTCCTTCAGACAAAGTGTATACAGAGACAGTAGGAAGATTTATCCTTGCAGAATATCTGCGGAGATTCTCCTACTCGTCAGTGTCAATGTCTTAAATCTAAAGGTCACATTGGGTTATACTAACATTAAGATTTATTACCAATAGATAATTAATTTGTCAATGTTTACATACGTTCCACGTCATCATTCATAGGTACTTTCTTTTCCTACGTTCAGAGTTTTGAAATATTTTAAAGTTTCATTATTGCCCAGTAGCTCTCTGATCTGGCATTGCACCACTATACTCAGCGGGCTGCATACAAGGTTTAAAATAAACTTGTGACAAAACAAAATGCAGTGGAAGCCTTCAGTGAATCTTAATCATGCAAGGAATCAGGGATTATGAGGAAAAAAAATCACAAAAATGAAACTGTGGAGAATCAGATCAGCCATGATCTCATTGCATGGTGAAGCAAACTCGGTGCTCCTGAGTCTTGTGGCTCATAGAATCTATCGTTTGAAAACAGCACATGATAGAAGCCCTTACTCTTTGAAGTTAGTTTGCGAGTGAGTGACTATTTCATGCATAATATACCCACTCAGTAGGCTTTTAATAATCACCTCTTTCCTCAGAGACATTCTGGACTTGGAACAGCCACTTTCTATCCTGTTATCCATCGTTGTGAGACTGTTGCAGGATCTTACATAGATGAACACAGCACAGACTACTGAAAACAGACAATAATAAAAGGGAGAGGTTAATTTTTTCTGGAAGAGTAGTGGCGTGGAAAACTGACAAAGGAAGATTGTGAAAATGTTCACCTTAAAACCATCTGAAGTGGCAAAAGAAACCAAATCTCTGCTGTTCTGTTTCTTCAGAGTGAGGGTTATTTTTACGTCATATTGCACAAGCATTTTTGGTATGACTTTTTTTTTTGAAAACTGTTGAAAAGAAAATCCACGCTGAGACAAATGTAGAAATTAGAACCGATGACATGATGGTATTTGAATGCTGATGCTGTAAACTAACATAACAGTCTTTACTGCAGTGGACAAGCCAAACACTAACAGCCCCATGAACAAGAACATATCAGACAATATAAGATGTACTTCAAAATACATGTTCTTTCTACTTTTTATGGACTTTGGGCATCACTGGTATCCCATTCCTAATTGCCCTTGAACTGAGTAGTCTGCAGTACACAGAAATGTGAAGGAATTTCTTTTTTCAGAGAGTACTGAATGCCTGAAAGTCACTACCCCAGAGAGTTGTGGAGGCTAGATCACTGAAAGTATTTAAAGAGGAGGGAGATAGATTTTGAAATTTTAACAAGATGGGAGCTTTGAGGAGCTGTCACGAGAGTCGAGTTGACACCTGGTATGGATCAGACAAGAATGCGTAGAATAACAAAGCAAATTTGAAAGACTGAATAGCCTATGCCAGCATCTATTTCTAACGCTTTTATTGAAGAAAAATAGCAAAAGTAGATGTGAGTGCATTTAAGTTGGGTAAGTAAGCTTCATTCTTATTTTGTACAAAACTAATTTATTTAGTAGTTGGTATTAAACAGAAATCCACAGTCCTGTTGTTAAAACCATTAAGCAGGGTTTTAACAAAGTTTGTATTAAAAAGCAGCATACTTAATAACAAGCTGAAACTGGATAAGTCAGTGAGCAAGGACTTATCCAAGGTACATTGGTAGTGTCCCTACCTGTCATCCAGGAGATCTGAGTTTAAGTCCCACAGAGGTGTAAAGACATCTCTGAACAGGTTGAGTAAAACAGATGAAACGAAATAAATAAAACAAACGTACATCTACTCCAGAGGTCCATAACCATACGTTTCAAAATGTTGACTAGAAAATTACCAGAAAAGACGACGATTTTTGTGGGACAGGCATAGTGTGCCTGGAACCCTGGGTTCAAGTTCCATCTGCCTCAGGGATGCATCAAAACATATCTGAACAGGTTGATTAAAAATATCCATAAAACTAGAATGTCTAAATTCAAGTTTCACCTGCCCGAAGTGTGTTTCTCACATTTTAAAAGGCTGATCAAAAATAATCTGTAAACTGGTCACATTAGTGTGATTTACAATAAAGCGAGAGATTGTGATTAAGGGAGTTAATAGGAGAAAGGGGAAAAGAGGCCTTCTGTAGTTGTTGCTTTTCATACATATTTTCAAAAACTGATTATTACTTTACTGCACAGGAAACTGGTCAGTTGATCTCGGCTAAGATCTAGTCTATCCCCAAGGTTCAACATAGTAAAGTAATTGATGGCAAGGTTAATAAAATATTTAAGAGCATAATTAAAATGTAAAACTGAATAAATTGTTCCGTAGTTCCTGAGAACATGTTAAGGATATTAGGACAGGTGATGCATCATAGTTACAGTATATGGGAGATTCGGGATGCCAACTTGGTCCAGAACAATTGTCTGAAATTTGAGGAACTTCGGCTCAGAGTTTATGAGCTGGAGGCTGAACAACAGCTACTGTGACTAAGAGGATGGAGCAGAAAGATTACCCAAATTCTCTGTAACAGGAGGTAGGTTGGATCGTCTGTTTTGATGAATGTGGAGAGATAGCAGAGTGTCACTGCAAGTGGAGCAGATAAGGACTCCCGTAAGGCAGGAGCTTTAAACTTTGCAATTGTCCTTCAGGATTGAAGCTTTTCTTTTGGTTTGTCTGGATGAAAGTGAGGGTTGCATGGAACAGTAAGCCATTGAGGTGGGGCAGCAATGGGGAGTGAAAGGAATGTATGGTAGTACGAGAAATTATAGTCAGAGGGATTGACACCATTCTTTGCAGCAAAGAACGTGAGTAAGATGGCTGTTTTGTCTGCCTGGTGCCGGGGTTTGGGCATCTGCTCAAGACTGGAAATGAACTTGCAGTGGGTGTGGGAGGATCCAGTCATTGTGGTTCATGTAGCTAACAACGACATAGGTAGGGCAAAAGGAGGAAATTCTGCATCGTTAGAACAAGGAGCTCGGCACCAAATTAAGCAAAACGTCAAAACATGGCTATAGTAATAATGCACATTTTTACATGTGCAAATTAGCCAAGGATAAACAAGGTTAGAGAGATGAATGTGGGGCTCAAAGACTGTTGTGGGAGAAGTGATATCTGTTAGGTATTAGAAAGGGATGACCCAAGTTCAGGAAATCAAGCAAAACAATTTGGATAGAAATGAGAAAAAGAGGAATATTGTGGTACAGTGGCAGTGCCCCTGCCTCTGAGCCAGGAAGCCTGGGTTCAAGTACCACCTGCTCCATAGGTGTGTAAGAACATATCTGAACAGGTTGATTAGGAATGGGAAAAGAGAAAGATAAGAAATTACTTATTGTTGTGGGGCACAAGGTACAACAGTAACCTTATAGTAGACTGGAACATAAAGGATAAAATTGAGAGAGCTTCTCAGAAAGGCATGGTAATAACAATGGAAGATTTCAATTTGCATAATCAATTGAAAATGACGTTATCTTGTGAGTGAATCAAAAAATCTGAAGGTTGGCACCTGTGATGCTGGAAGCCAAAATGACTGGAAGTGTTTGCACCTTTGTCTTTCACATTGATGTGCTGAGCATAGAATTCAATGAGGGTAAAAAAGAATAGATCCACTAACCATGGTTAATTTTAAAAACAGAATCAAATTTTTCTCGAAGAGACAAGCGGCAGGTTAGAAGATGTGGATAGAATGTAAAGGAAAACAAAGAATGACCAGAAAATGAATAAAGGAGGAAAACCTAGAGTACAAGAGAAAGCTAGCAAGAAATATTAACGCAGATAGGAGTTTCTATAAATATCTAGAGAAATGGTAAGAAAGTGGGTGCTGGCCCTATTGAAAGTAAGACAGCAGAATTAATTATGGAAAATAAGGAAAAGGCAGATGAACTGAACAGCTATATGCATCAATCAATAGAGAATACAAGTAATATCACAGAAACAACCACAAATTAGGAGGAACTCAGAAAAATCAAATCACTAGAGGAGTGGTACTGAGTAAACTGCTGGAGCTGCCTGCTGACAATTACCTGATTTCCTGATGGACTTCACCCGAGAGTCTTAAAATAAGTGGCTCATCAGATGGTTGATGCATGTGATTTAGCCTTCCAAAACACAGGGACAGTTAAACTAATGCGTTTTGACAAGATTTAGAGCTCAGGTTGAGGTTCTGGATGTAGGTTTGCTCGCTGAGCTGGAAGGTTTGCTTTCAGACGTTTTGTCACCATACTAGGTAACATCTTCAGTGAGCCTCTGGATGAGGCACTGGTAGCATGGCCCGCTTTCTATTTATGTTTAGGTTTCCTTGGGTTCCGTGGATAGTGGGTCATGCCTCCAGTGCTTCATTTGGAGGCTCACTGATGATGTTGATATCACTAGCATCTGCAGTCCTCACTTTCTCCTCGAAGATTTTTCATCACTGATGATGTTACCTAGTACGGTGACAAAACCTCTGAAAACGAACCTTCTAGCTCAGCGAGCAAACCTACATCCACAGTTAAACTAAATTGGAAGATAGCAACGTCAGAAAGCAGGAAACTGCAGGCTAGTTGGCTTAATATTTCTCAGAAAACATAAGCAGCTATTATTAAAGAACTTGTAGCGGGGACTACTGAATGATTGTCACATATCGAGAGACAATGAAAACTTGGTCATTACAGAAAATAAAAGGTCATGGTATAGGGATTAGCGTATTTGCATGGGATGATGATTGGCTGGGTAACAGAAAGCTAAAAGGAAGAATAAATGGGTATTTTTCAGGTTAATAAGATGCAATGAGAAGCATGTCACAGGGATCAGTGCTGGCACCTCAACTGTTTATAATTTTTATAAATGAATTAGATGAAAGGCCAGAAGGTATGGTTGCCAAACTTAGTAATGACACGAGGGATAGATGGGTGGTTGTGAGGAGGACACAAGGAATCCACAAAGTAGCCAAAAGATGTGGTACATGGAGTACAATGTGGAAAAATGTGAAATTGTTTGCTTTTGCAGGAAGAGTGAAAAGGCACATGATCTAAATGATGAGAGATTGCTGAGCTCTGAGGTGCAGAAGGATCGGAGTGTCCTTGTGCATGAATCACATGCAGGCACAGCTAGTAATTAAAAAATGCTAATAAAATATTATTATGTGTCACAAAGAGAATTGAACATAAAAGGAGAGGTTATGCTTCAGTTGTACATTCCTCTATCTTACGGTCTCTGGAGCACTGTGCACACTACTGGTCATCTTATTTAAGAATTTAAGAGGATTGGAGTTCAGAGAAGGTTTTCTTGACTAATATCTGAAATGGGTGCGCTGTCTTACCAACCTTTCTGCATATGAACATATGACTTAAAAAGTTATATGAAGCATATAACTTAAAAACAGGAGGAGGCCACATGGTCCTTTGCATCTGCTCCAACATTTAATAAGATCACGGCTAATCTTTACATAACAGGCTAGGCTTGTATCACTAGAGTTTTGAAAAACAAGGGGATTCAAATATATGAAATTCTGAGGGATTTTGTCTGGCTAGATGTGGAGAGGATATTTCCTCTGTGGGGAGGATTGAGGGGCTGCCCTTTTAAAACAGATGAGGAGAAATACTTCCTCTGAGGATCTTTGGAATTCACTTCCCCAAAGGATGGTAAAAGCAAAGCGCTTGAATATTTTTAAGGCAGAGGTAGATCGATTCTTGCTAAACAAGACACTTTTGGAGTAGGTGAGAATGTCAACTGGAGGTTAACATCATATTAACCACAATCTTATTGAATGGTCAGTCTCAAGGGGCTGATTGGCCAGCTGCTGCACCTAATTTATAAATATGTATGCACACTCTCCCATCACAGACTGATCATCAGAAACAGAATCCCAACCTATCTGCTGTCCTCAATTTCAACACTTCTCCCAATTCTCACTTGCTTCTATGTTTTTGGTCTTCGACATGAAGCTGAATGAGACATCAAGAGCAATATCTCACCTTCCTCCTTGAATATTTGGCTCTGAATATTGACGACACACTCTCAGCTGTCGAGCACTGCCCTGTTTGTCTGTTATGGTGTAAAGACTTTGATTGAAAGGGCTACATTAACACAAAGACATCACATTTCAGAGTAATGAAAAATAAATGAATAGATAAATTGTTAAATGAAGGAGGGGTGGATGATGAAGTTCTCCTTCATGTTGACCACCAACTGGAACAAGCCCTGAGGGTGGAACAGACACCGATCTGTCCACAATGGTACTGTTTGTAGTAATCACCACACAATTCTGGTGTAGATGAAATGTCACCTTCACACTGAAAATATCTGCTGTCATGTTGTGTGACACTACCACCATGCTAAATCTGACAGATTTAACAGATTAGATTAGATTACTTTACAGTGTGGAAACAGGCCCTTCGGCCCAACAAGTCCACACCAACCCGCCGAAGCTCAACCCACCCATAACCCTACATCTACCCCTTACCTAACACTAAGGGCAATTTAGCATGGCCAATTCACCTGACCTGCACATCTTTGGACGGTGGGAGGAAACCGGAGCACCCGGAGGAAACTCACGCAGACACGGGGAGAATGTGCAAACTCCACACAGTCAGTCGCCTGAGGCGGGAATTGAATCCGGGTCTCTGGCGCTGTGAGGCAGCACTGCTAACCACTGTGCCACCGTGCCGCCCACATTACAACAGTAGAATTATCACTCACTCTACCATAACCGTCAAGCCAGAGGATCGACCTTGGTTTAACGGAGAGTGCTGGAGGGCATGCCAGAAGCAGCATCAGGCACACCTAAAAATGAGGTGTCAACCTGAAGACTATACACGACAACTACTTGTGTGCTGAATAGTGAAAACAGCATGCGATAGACAGGGCTGAGTGATTCCATAATCAACAGATCACATCGAAGCTCTGCATTCCTGTCACATTCACTTGCTAAAGGTGGTGGACAATTAAGCAACTCACTGGAGGAAGTGGTTCCATAAACATCCCCAACCACAATGATGTGGGAGGCCAAGACATCAAAATACAAGGCTAATGCATTCCTAACTATCACTGCCTCATTTTTTAAAAAAAATGACTGAGCGTGGGCGCTGCTGGTTAGACAAGCATTTATTGACAAGTCTTAACAGCTTAAAGGGCACTTCAGTGCCAACCACATTGTTGTGGGGCTGGAGTTACATATAGGTCAGATGAGCTCAGGACACAGCTTCCTTCACAAAAGGACATCAGTGAACCACCTCCTGATGCCAGTCTTCAGCTAATTTGATTCATTCACCAGATATGAAGAAATGGAGAGATGCACAGGGAACTGCAAAAGCTACTGGCCCTGACAACATTCCAGCAATAATGCTGAAGACTGGTACTTCAGAACTAGCAATTAATATTTGACCACCTAAGTGTGAGGCACTGACCACATCCAAGATGATAAAATTCAACCATAGCCCCTGGACAAATATCTCCATCCCCAATGGTGGGGGAGCACAGCACATCAGTTCAGAAGCCAAGGCTGAAGCATTTATATCTCAGTCTCTTACCAAGGTCCCCAGCACAGATTACAGGTTTCAGCTCATTCAATTCACTTCATTCATTGCGCCACCTTGACAGTCAATCACATTGTGTTTGCTGAATTCCCGACATCAACATCCTGGAGTATACCACTAACCAGAAACGGATTTGGACTAGCCACAGAAATAGCGGCTACAAGAATAAATCTGGAGGCTAGGAATGCTGCAGAGAAGTGCATCTCCTGACTCCCCACAGCCTGTCCACCATCTACAAGGGTGGAGAGATAAGCTAGAGGAGGGTGGGGGTGGGGAGAAAGTAGCATAGAGTCCAATGGGTGAGTGGGGGAGGGGATGAAGGTGATAAGTCAGGGAGGAGAGGGTGGAGTGGATAGGTGGAAAAGGAGATAGGCAAGTAGGACAAGTCCCCATGACTTGTCCGGACTTGTCCTACCTGCCTATCTCCTTTTCCACCTATCCACTCCACCCTCTCCTCCCTGACCTATCACCTTCATCCCCTCCCCACTCACCCATTAGACTCTATGCTACTTTCTCCCCACCCCCACCCTCCTCTAGCTTATCTCTCCACGCTTCAGGCTCACTGCCTTTATTCCTGATGAAGGGCTTTTGCCCAAAACGTCGATTTCGAAGCTACTTGGATGCTGCCTGAACTGTTGTGCTCTTCTAGCACCACGAATCCAGAATCTGGTTTCCAGCATCTGCAGTCATTGTTTTTACCTCACCATCTACAAGGTACAAGTCAGAAGTGTGATGGAATGTTTGCAACTCTAACAACACTTAAAAAAAACTTGACTCAATCCAGGTCCAAGCAGTCTATTTGAGCATCACTTCATCTACCACCTTAAACCTTCATTTCCTCTCACTACCACAACACAATGGCAGCAGTGTGTACCATTTACAAGATAGACTGTAGGAACTCACCCAGAAAAACACAAGCAAGAGAGGCAGGGAGCACCACCAGCTGCATGTTCTCCTCCAAGCCACACATCATCCTGACTTGGAAATACATCATTGGCTTCCTGCAGTGTCACTGGGATCCCCTCCCTAACAACACCGTGAATGCACCTACATGACCTTAACTACAACATTTCAACACCATTTTCTCAAGGACAACCAGGGTTGGACAGCGATCGCTGGATAGTCAACCACACTCAATCCCTGAACTCATACAAACTCGGGACAGAGCATTTTGGCTAAACAGCATATTCTTATGCTGGGCAAAAGTGAGGACCGCAGATGCTGGCAACCAGAGTTTAGATTAGAGTGGTGCTGGAAAAGCACAGCCGGTCAGGCAGCATCCAAGTAGCAGGAAAACCGACGTTTCAGGCAAAAGCCCTTCATCAGGAATTCCTGAAGGGCTTTTGCCCGAAATGTCGATTTTCCTGCTCCTTGGATGCTGCCTGACCTGCTATGCTTTTCCAGCACCACTCTATGCCATATTCTTATGCTGGACAAGTCCATATAATCATGAAGAAGAATCTGTTTACATGCACAAAACCCTGAGGATAGGCCTCCAGTTCCTGCTCCTAATTTCTCCAGAATTTACTTCAATCCTGTTTCATGTGAATATCTGGTTCCATTTTGCAGTTATTGTTGAAGTTTTTTTTCTTTCAAAGCTTAGACAATACTGCATTTGTGCAGCCATCATTCTTCATCTCTTCCCAACTTAGTAAAGCCTCCACACCATTCCCAAACATTTTAATGGGCAGTGTGCAGAACTGGTTAGCTTGTACTCATAATGCCCACTTTTTCCTTCCCAGAAAGGCAATCTCACTTGCACTAGATGGACTCTGACAAACAATTGAAGCTGTTAAATACTGACAGGCTTGCTGAAGACATCAATTTTCAATTCCCATTTCCAATGTTCCCTCTGGGCTGCTTCTACTCTGACTAGATCCTTTTCTTCGCATATTACATCATCGACCCCAGATTGAAGCCACATCCTGAAATCAGACCAGCTCAGAAGAAGCCATGTTCTGCTTAAACCAGTCATCCTGGGTACCTGGAGTTCCTAGCAGCTTGCTCACTGCCTCCTGCTCTGGCTGACATGAAATACCTCTCATGATCAGCCGACTGCAGATCAACCTTGAATAAGCTTGCACGTACAACCGGGGTGCATTACACTAATATATACCAGAGAACATGTGACATTATAACACACAATGTACAAAATAAAAATACACTTTGGTAATGCTTGCGTCAGAGTCACAGAACAGTATTTCTACTGCCGCTATCAGTTTTAAGTTGCACCTACAGCAGCAATACATTCAAGCATTCTCTTAACTGACTCAACACATCAATCTATACTTGATCTGTGGCCTCATTACTCAGTGCAGTTGGAAACAAAAGGATACGGTGGGAAGGACAAGCAACAATGTATGCTTGGTTCCCAGTAAATGTGCTGATCAGTGGCACTGGCTGCAAATCTCTGAAATGATAAAAACATGAGCAATTTACAAGTGTTCCCTATAGCCTTTTTGAGGCTTGACATCTTGTGAGCTTTGAGTCTTGAGCATTCCCATGTTTCTGGACTGTCAGACCTGTAATTGTCTGTTTCTTCATAAAATTCATTTACGTTTGTCAAGCAAAATGTGTCTTTTACTGACTTATACTGCTATCTCCTTAAATACCTTAAACCAGGGTCTGTGGGTTGTTTTTCTGATGATCATTTTGTTAACCTTATCACTGTTGGTGCTAACCAAGCTGACAGAAGCTATCAGCTTTCTCCTTAAATTGTCTCTTGAACAAAGATGTCACTCGCCAATCCTCTGGCTCCTCCACCATATCTGAGGAAGTTTAAAGCCTTCAACTATCTCCACCCCTACTTCCTTTAACACCCGAGATGCAAACTAGGTGATTCATCCACGCTTAGCCCTGCTAACATTTCCATACATCTTGCCTATCGATTTACTACTACCACCACTCCATCTGCTCCACTGATATTTTGTTGCTATCCATTTGTTATGTAAACATCAATATGATGTACTTATTATATGCTTTAACCTTGTCCCTGCTCCTCTAAATCATATATCACTCTCCTTCTCTCAAATAGGGCCCACTATCACTTAATACATGCTTAGATTTTGGGGTTTGTTATTGTTAAACTCATTCCCTCTTTGCTCGTCTCATTTTTCTTAATTCCCCCTCTCAACTTAGTGTATTTCATTTGATTCTCACTTCAAGAATTCATCTAACATGCAACATATACCATCTTCTCATTTCATATGATCTAGTTGCCTAATCATACAGGAAAGCCTGATGCTAGTTCCCTCACCATTCACCCTTGTTGGACTGCACTGAGCCTGTACCTGAAACATTTCTGCCTTAGAGAGTAATAATTCTTTAGTTGTGCCTTAATGTAATATCTTTCAAAGGGTTAGACCTTAATTGTTCCCTACAAGTCTCTGGTTTGACTGTACCCTGGCCCTGAACTCTCATCTCACTTAAATTAGCTGTTTTATAATTGAGATATTCTTCTTTTGGTTGTTCTTGCCTCTTCTCAGTCACTAATCTCAACCTTCGTACTATAAGCACTCTTACCTAAGTGCCCCCTCAAAGAATTGACCCGTCTGACACACTTCATTCCCCAGTACAAGATTGAGCAATGCCTCTTCCAGTTGCACCAGAAATCTAAAACCATGACAGGTATACATAGAGTTAATGTTAATTGTCTTTTCCCTAGAATAGGGGATCTCAAGACTAGGGGCCATATTTTCAAAAGGTGAGAGGAGAAAGATGGACAAAGGGACTTTTTTTAAACAGAAAAAAATTTGAAAAGACAGAAAAGTTCATGAATAGGAAAGGCTTGAGGTATATTTGCCAGGCGCAGGCAGGTGGGGCTGGTTTAGTTTGGGATTGTGTTTGGCATGAACTGGTTGGACTGAAGGGTCTGTTTCCGTGCCCTATGCCTCTATAATTCTGCCTCTGTATACATCTTCTCGGGCTGACTGTATCTCCTTCCTTCACCAGGACTGTTCCAACCTCCACTTAGTATAGCTTTGTTTGGTTTAAACCTTTGCTGACCACGTCGGTGAAACTCCCCTCACACCCCTCCCCCAACCCCATACAAGGGCAACAAAGAGCAGAAGTTGCTGGAGAAGTCTCAGCAATTCTGGTCAGCACCTGCGGATGGAAAATCAGGGTTCAACGTTTCTGATTCTTCCTGAGAACTGGGGGACGGTGGACTGAGGCACAACCTGTCCCTCGCCCCAGAGCTAGTGCCAATGTCTCATGAAGATCGTGCACCAGGACTCCAGACACACAAGGGAGTCTCAATATCTTCCTATCCCTACACTTAGCAGTCATGGGCACGGGGACTAATAAAAATAAGATAGGTATGTGTCAATCCCTAACTACCTCCCTACCTGGGGGCCTTATAGCCTCTTGAGTGCCCGGATGTAGACCTGTCCCTCTGCCCCGGGGTCTGCTGGGGAGGCACTCCCCACCCCCGGCCTCCCGTGTGAACCTGCGGCCCAGTCTATCCTCGCCATTCCCCACCGTCACCAACTCTCCCCCTCCTTCCCCCCGGTCTCTCACCCGCTCGAGCCCCCCAACCGGCGACAGCCTCCACAATCCAGCGCCGAGTCGGGATCCAGGTCAGACCGCAAGAATCGACGGCAGAACCAACCACCCGCCTCCACCGCTCTCCCAGACCGTGATAGAAGGGAGGTCAGAGGTCACGGGCCAATAGGATTGGCCAATCGGAGACAGGCCTTTCCCCGACCTGGGCGAGCGTGCGACAGCATTAGCCAATCAGGGTTAGGCCACCATTGACCAATCGGAGCGAGGAATCGTTGGCCAACCAGAGCGAAGTAGAGCTAACCAATCAGAACGAGGGGGCGTGAGCAGAGCTCAATCATATTGATCAATCAGAGCGAAGCCATATTGACCAATCGGAGCAAGGTTATGTTGTCCAATCAGAGTGAAGCATTGTTCCTCAGTGTCAGGTGTGTAGGACCATGTACCAAAAACAGACAATACTGGAGAAGCTCAGCAGGTCTGGGCGGATATCAGAGTTAACCTTTCGGGTCTGGTGACTCTTCCTCTCAGAGCCGAGTATGGATGCTATAACGTCTTGCTCTCTGAAGCTGTCAGTTCCCCTCTGGATGCAATGTGAGTAAGTCACTAGAAAGAGAAGAGGTGAGCCCACAGTATTCTGAAGTGATAAAAGGCTGAAATTAACATCAATGTAATGTTAGCTCAAGGAAAAGGAATAGTAAAAGATGGATGTTGGTGACCATGTCCTTCATTAGGAGGGCAATTAGTGGTCTTCTGGTCCCAGCCCCCCATTTCCCTTCAGAATGTCTGCTCACTTCTGAAGAAGGCTAATTGTGGATGTGTGGATGGCCACTAGTGGCTCTGATGAAAACCTCCAGTCTGGGATAATGACACCTTTTCACAGCTGAAACCTCCCTATCTGGCTATTTCTTTCATCTTTTTGCCTTATCAGGATTGTTGTGGTTTCTTCAGTCTGTCCAATAAGTGACTTCTTATCCTCAGTGATTTTAATCACTATCTCGCCATATTCTATCTTTGACTTAACTGGCCACTTGTCCTCACTATCTTTTTTTTCATGAAGGCCCCCTTCAAATTAAAGTTACAGCTATGCCCCACCCTTTGCCATTCTGCCATCCCCACCTTGCTTTCTCAGATGGTCGGGGGATTATCACAGTACTCATCACTTCCTTGGATCCCTCACCATCCACATAGCCCTTCCCTGTCTAAACTTAGTTTCTTTCTGAAACAAAAGTAGAAATTGCTCGAAAGTCTCAGCAGGTTTGGCAGTATCTGTGGAGAGAAATCAGTGATAATGTTTCAGGTCCAGTGACCCTTCTTCTGAACATTTCACTAGACTTGAAATGTTAACTCTGATTTCTCTCCATGGATACTGCCAGACCTGCTGAGAATTTCCAGCAATTCCTGTTTTTATTTTAGCATTTGCAGGTCTTTCGGTTTTCACTTTCTATGACTGCCTCCAGGGAAAAAAATCTCCCAAAGTTTATTTACAACCCATTGTCTTGCCTTTAACTCTCTGTTCACCATAACACTTCTGCAGCCATGATCTGCTCAACTACACCCTCATGGCTACCTTCAATGCCCATTAAAGCCATAATTTTCTCACATAGCCTGTTGCCCCTACCACTACCCTCTTAAGTCAAAGGGCAGAGTCAACTGGTTTATCCATTCATTTGGCTGCATCATACACAATGCTTATATGGTCTTGCAGTAAGCTCCCTTCAGACAAGAGGCAATCATAGGGGTATGGCCCACTGTCAAACAGATACTTAGATTCGGAGATTAGTGGGAGTAACTGTGCTCTAAAGCAGTAGTCAGATCGCTGGGACCAATGGCCAATTACCCTTCTAGGGAGTGGGGAAAAGAAAAATGGAAAATGTGCAATTATTTATAGGAGATTCCACAAACAGTGGCAGAGGGGATTTTGTAAACTATCATTTTGAGTCCCATGTTCATGCCCTTAGAAAAGACCCTTCGTTCCATTTAGTCTGCACAGACAATAACTACCACTTAGGCGTGCTAATCCCAATTTCCTACACTTGTCCCATATGTTTGAATGTTATGATAATTCAAGTGCTCATCCAAATATTTTTTAAAGGTTGCAAGATTTCTGGCCTCCACTACCTTCCCAGGCAGTGCACTTGAGATTCCCATCAACCGCTGAGTGAAAAGGTTTTTTTCTCAAATCCACTTTCCTACCCCTTACCCTAAAACTACATCCCCTTGTGATGGACCCTTCAACCAAGGGGAACAGCTGCTCCCTACTCACCTAATCTGTACCTCTTATGCACCTCAGCCTTCTCTGCTCCAGAGAAAACACTCCCATAACCTTCTTCACTACTGACCATCCTACCAATCTTTGTGTTGTCTGAAACCTTGCTTAATATTTCCCTGTTTCTATCCACATCATTTATGTTGATAACAAACAATAAAAGTCCCAATACTTTTGGTACTTGCTGGACACCGGACTCCAGTCATTCAGACAGCCTTCGACCACTGCACTTTGTGTCAGATCACTAAGCCAGTTTCTGATCCATCTTGAATGTTTCCCTGAATTGAATGTGCTTTAACCTTCTCAGTCAGCCTCCCATGTGGGACCTAGTCTAAAAGCTTTGCTAAAATCCATGTGGGTTTGGAAGGTGCTGTCTCTGCAATGCTTATTGTAGATAATACACACTGCTGCTACTGAGCATCAGTGGTGGAGGGAGTGAATGCTTTTGGATGTGGAGCTAGTGAAATGGGCTGCTTTGTCCTGGATGGTGTCGAGCTTCTTGAGTATTGTTGGAGCCACATCGTCCAGGCAAGTGGGGAGTGTTCCATCACACTCCTGACTTGATCTTTGCAGATAGAGAACAGGCGGGGAGTGAGGAGGTGTGCCACAGTATTCCAAACCTCTGACCTGCTCTTGTAGCCACTGTATTTGTATGGCGAGTCCTGTTGAGTTTCTAGTAAATAGTGACTCCCAGGATGATGACAGTAGGGGAATTCATTGATGGTAACACTGTCAAGGAGTGGTGGTTAGATTGTCTCTCATTGGAGATGCTCATCTCCTAGTATTGTGTGGCATGTATGCTACTTCCAATTTGTCAGCTGAAGCCTGGGTATTATCTGGATCTTGTTGGATTTGAGCACAACTGCTTCAGTATTTGAGGAGTTATGTGTTTTATTGAGATCTGTCTCTAGGTTAAGCATTTTTAAAAATATAAAACACAGGTACCAAGTTATCCTGGAGCAGAGTTTTTAGAGCAGTAAGACTGTGCTATTTTCTGGGTCTGTAGATTGTTAAGGTGCAAGGATGGCCTTAGGTGATGTGCTCTTCTAGGAGACAGTGAGGACTGCAGATGCTTCGACTGCAGAGTCGAAGAGTACGGTCAGGCAGCATCCAAGGAGCAGGAGAGTCGACTTTTTTTATGCCTGAAGCGTCGATTCTCCTGCTTCTTGCATGCTGCCTGACCAGCTGTGTTCTTCTGTCAGATATGGAAGATTAGGGAGAATTTCAGTGTTGCTGATGATTATGTCTGCAGGACATGCATTTGTTTGTGAATCCTATCAGATTGCAATGGTGTGAGGTTCTGGTTTTCACTCAGCAATTTGCTGATTTAAGGTGGTTTGAATCCCACCCCCACCCCCAAACCCTGGTTCTGACACTGGACTTAATTAAGGAATATGAAATGAAGAAGACGGTAGACAGGTGTTTCAGGGCAAAATAATCTCTGCATTTATTTAAATACAAAAGATAAGTATAGCAGAATAGAGTAGAATAGCCTTTATTGTTACATGCACTCGAATGAGTGCAGTGAAAAGCTTTGGTGCCATTTTAGGTACAGGGTACCTGGGTACTGAATACTTAAGTGAACTGAAAGAGTTTTTTAAAAAGTCTAGCATAGAAATACAAAGACTTAAATAGTACTCAAATGACTCAAAGTCCAAAATAAGAATTAAAAGCATCTTTACATTGGGGTTGCCAGGCTTCAGAACTTGAGACCTCGCTGCCTCTTCACACCAGGTTCCGGCCTGCAACACACCTCAAGGATTCAGACATGCCTCCTCTATTCTCCATTCCCCCCCCCCCGGGTAAATCTAAGAAGTTAAAAGTTGGTGGTAGTGAAGAAAAACTGAAGGAAAGGGAAAACTAAATTTAACACTGAATTATACAGAAGACCGTAATTAAATACACTTATTAAACAGATTAAAAACTATTAGAGCCGAAACTGCAGTTTTAATTACAGAATCAATTAAAAATCAGATGACATCAGGTTATAGTCCCAACAGGTTTATTTGGAAGTACTTGCTTTCAGAGCGCTGCTCCTTCATCAGGTGATTGTCTGATGAAGGAGCAGTGCTCTGAAGGCTGATGCTTCCAAATAAAACCTGTTGGACTATAACCTGGTGTTGTGTGATTTTTAACTTTGTACACCCCAGTCCAACACTGGCATCTCCAAGTCAAAACTTTACTGTTGGGGTCCCAATGCACAGTCACCACCTGCCTTGCCCTCCCTGCTAGCGAGGTTGGACTTTGGGGTCTCGGGAGTTTCAGCTAAAGAAAACAGATTTTGAAGTGTGCTCAGTTGCTGAGGCTCTTGCTGTTGCTTCACTTGGTTCAGAACAGGCCTATCTCTGGAAGCTCTTGTTCGGGTAGCACTTGGTTGGCATCCACTTATCAGATCTTCCTTTGTTAAGATGATGCCCTTGGTTTGGCTTCCCAATTCAGCTTCTATGGTTCTTGGTTCCAAAGGGTGGGAAGAGGTGTAATCCAGGTAGCTATGGGAGTCAGTGGGTTTGTAAAAAATGTCAGTGTCAAGTCGGTCGTCACTAATGGAGATGGAGAGGTCCAGGAAGGGGAGCGAGGTGTCAGAGATGGTCCAGGTAAATTTAAGGTCAGGGTGGAATGTGTTGGTGAAGTTGATGAATTACTCAACCTCCTCGCGGGAGCACGAGGTGGTGCCATTGCAGTCATCAATGTAGCGGAGGAAGAGGTGGGGAGTGGTGCCGGTGTAATTACGGAAGATCAACTTTTCTACATAGCCAACAAAGAGACAGGCATAGCAGGGGCCCATACGTGTGCCCATGGCTACGCCTTTGGTCTGGAGGAAGTGGGAGGATTCAAAGGAGAAATTGTTAAGGGTGAGGACCAGTTCGGCCAAACGAATGAGACTGTCAGTGGAAGGGTACTGTTGGGGATGTCTGGAGAGGAAAAAACGGAGGGCTTGGAGGCCCTGGTCATGGCGGATGGAGGTGTAGAGGGATTGGATATCCATGGTGAAGATAAGGCGTTGGGGGCCGGGGAAACGGAAGTCTTGGAGGAGGTGGAGGGCGTGGGTGGTGTCTCGAACGTACGTGGGGAGTTCCTGGACTCGGGGGGGATAGGACAGTGTCAAGTTAGGTAGAGATGAGTTCAGTGGGGCAGGAGCATGCTGAGACAATGGTTCGGTCAGGGTGGTCAGGCTTGTGGATCTTGGGAAGGAGGTAGTACCGGGCAGTACAGGGTTCCCGGACTATGAGGTTGGAAGCTGTGGGTGGGAGATCTCCTGAGGTGATGAGGTTCTGTATGGTCTGGGAGATGATGGTTTGGTGATGGGGGTAGGGTTATGGTCGAGGGGGCAGTAGGAAGAGGTGTCCTCGAGTTGGCGTTTGGCTTCAGCGGTGTAGAGGTCAGTGCGCCAGACTACCACTGCGCCCCCTTTATCCGCTGGCTTAATGGTGAGGTTGGGATTGGAGCAGAGGGATTGGAGGGCTGTGCGTTGTGAGGGTGAGAGGTTGGAGTGGGGGAGGGGGGACGACAGGTTGAGGCGGTTAATGTCCCGGCGGCAGTTGGAAATGAAGAGGTCGAGGGCAGGTAATAGGCCAGCGCGGGGTGTCCAGGTGGATGCAGTGTGTTGGAGGTGGGCGAAGGGGTCCTCGGAAGGTGGGCGGGAGTCCTGATTGTGAAAGTAAGCTTGGAGGCGGAGGCGACGGAAGAATTGTTCGATGTCACGTCGTGTATTAAATTCATTGATGCGTGGACGGAGGGGGATGAAGGTGAGTCCTTTGCTGAGGACTGATCGTTCGTCCTCAGTGACGGGGAGGTCTGGAGGGATGGTGAAAACTCGGCAGGGCCGGGGGCTGGGATCTGGTGTGGGTGTGGAGCTGGGAGTGGGGTCGGAGCCAGTACCTGGAGTGGGTGTGATGGTGGGGGGAATGGGGGTGGAGGCATGAGCTGGGGTAATGTTGCCCTCGGGGTTCTGGGATGTGGGGATAGTGACAGTGGGGTCTGTGGGGGGCGTGTCAGCAGAATGGTTCCAAGCAGTCATCTCTATGAATGTGTATTTTTAAGACCATAAGACACAGGAGTGGAAGTAAGGCCATTCAGCCCATCGAGTCCACTCCGCCATTCAATCATGGTTGATGGGCAATTCACTGCCACTTACCCGTACTCTTCCCATGTCCCTTAATTCCTTGTGAGATTAAGAATTTATCAATCTCTGCCTTGAAGACATTTAATGTACCGGCCTCCACTGCGCTCCGTGGCAATGAATTCCATAGGCCCACCACTCTCTGGCTGAAGAAATGTCTCCTCCGTTCCATTTTAAATTGACCCCCTCTTAGTCTAAGGCCGTGCCCATGGGTCTGAGTATCCCCGCCTGATGGAAATAAATCCCCAGCGTCCGTCCTTTAGCAGAGCTCAGCCTAGCTGTCCCCTTTGCTTTTAAAAATTTTGAAAAGTCCAGGGTCTTGTGCAGTATTTTGGATGGTAATTTTTGCTCAGTCTACAAAGCAGCAGTGAGAGGCAATGAGAAATTTCCATAGGCCAGGGGGTGTGTTGGATGGCAGTTTCAGGAAGGTCGAAGAACCGTAGATACAGGCCACTTCTGGGAAAGGTAGGAGAGATAGGCAGGTAGTGCGGGAGTCTTCTGTGGCTACCCCCATCTCAAACAAGCATGATGTAGGGGGGTGATGGACTCCCAGGGGAACGTAGCCCTGACAGCCACGTTCCTACTACTGAGATTGCCTCTACTGTAATGAGGGGCATGTTAGGTTCCAAGCAATCCATTGTGAGAAGGGGCTGTCTAGTCCCAGACAGACATTCCTACGGCAGCCAGCGAGACATCAGAATAGTGGAGTGCCTCCCGGGTGCCAGGGCCAAGGATGTCTTAGGGAGGGTGCAGAATATTCTCAAAGGGGAGAGTGACGAACAGGAGGTCACTGTACGCTTTTGAAGCAACGACGACAAGGACCAGGTTCTGAGGAGCGAAAATAGGAAATTAGGCAGGAGGTTAAAAAGTAGGTCCTCAAGCGTGGTAATACCTGGATTACTCCCTGTGCCATGTGCTAGTGAGATTAGGAATGTGGGGATGAAGCAGATGGATGTGTGGCTGAGGAGCTGATGCAAGGAAGAAGGATACAGAGTTTTGGATGATTGGATTCGCTTCTGGGGTAGAATTGGCCTGTTTAAGAAGGACATATTGCACCTGAACTAGAAGGGGACTAACTACTGGCAGAGAGATGTGCGAGAGCCACTTCAGACGATTTAAATTAGTCAGGGTGGGCAGGTGGGACCCAAAGAGATTGAGGGGGAGGAAGAGATCAGTCTGAGCCTGGTATGGTTGGGGGAAAAAAAAACAAGTCAGACAGTCATAAAATCACAGAGATGTACAGCATGGAAACAGACCCTTCGGTCCAACCTGTCCATGCCGACCAGATATCCCAACCCAATCTAGTCCCACCTGCCAGCACCCAGGTAGACAGGTTATTGAAGAAGGCATTGCTTTCCTTTATTGGTCAGAGTATTGAGTAAAAGAGTTGGGAGACCATGTTGTGGCTGTACACGACATTAGTTAAGCCACTTTTAAAACACTCAGTTCAATTCTGGTCTCCCTGTGATAGGAAAGATGTTCAGAAAGGATTCAAAAAATATTACAAGGATGTTGCCAGGATTGGAGGGTTTGCGCTATAGGGAGAGTCATGGAGATGCACAGCATGGAAACAGACCCTTCGGTCCAACCTACCCATGCCGAGCAGATATCCCAACCCAATCTAGTCCCACCTGCCAGCACCCGGCACATATCCTTCCAAACCCTTCCTATTCAAATACCCATCCAAATGTCTCTTAAATGTTGCAATTGTCCCAGCCTCCACCACATCCTCTGGCAGCTCATTCCATACACGTACCACCCTCTGTGTGTGAAAACGTTGCCCCTTAGGTCTCTTTTACATCTTTCTCCTCTCACCCTAAACCTATGCCCTCTAGTTCTGGACTCCCCGGCCCCAGGGAGAAGACTTTGCCTATTTACCCAATCTATGCCCCTCATAATTTTGTAAACCTCTATAAGGTCACCCCTCAGCCTCTGACGCTCCAGGGAAAACAGCCCCAGCCTCTCCCAATAGCTCAAATCCTCTAACCCTGGCAACATCCTTGTAAATCTTTTCTGAACCTTTCAAGTTTCACAACATCGTTCCAATAGGAAGGAGACCAGAATTGCAAGCAATATTCCAACAGTGGCCTAACCAATGTCCTGTACAGCCGCAATATGACCTCCCAACTCCTGTACTCAATACTCTGACCAATAAAAGAAAGCATACCAAACACCTTTTTCATTATCCTATCTACCTGTGACTCCACTTTCAAGGAACTATGAACCTGCACTCCAAAGTCTCTTTGTTCAACAACACTCCCTAGGACCTTACCATTAAGTGTATACATCCTGCTAAGATTTGCTTTTCAAAATGCAGCACCTCATTTATCTGAATTAAACTCCAACTGCCACTTCTCAGCTCTTTGGCCCATTTGATCAAAATCCTGTTGTAATCTTCGCCGTCCACTACACCTCCAATTTTGATGTCATCTGCAAATTTACTAACTGTACCTCTTATGCTCGCATCCAAATCATTTATGTAAATGACAACAAGTAGAGGACCCATCACCGATCCTTGTAGTCACAGGCCTCCAGTCTGAAAAACAACCCTCCACCACCACCCTCTGTCTTCTACCTTTAAGCCAGTTCTGTATCCAAATGGCTAGTTCTCCCTGTTTTCCATGAGATCTAACCTTGCTAATCAGTCTCCATGGGGAACCTTGTGGAACGCCTGACTGAAGTCCATATAGATCACATCTACTGCTCTGCCCTCATCAATCTTCTTTGTTACTTCTTCAAAAAACTCAATCAAATTTGTGAGACATGATTTCCCATGCACAAAGCCATGTTGACTATCCCTAATCAGTCCTTGCCTTTCCAAATACATGTACATCCTGTCCCTCAGAATTCCCTCCAACAACTTGCCCACTACCAAGGCAGGCAAGCACAAAGCAGAGAATGAGATAGGACTAATCAATTAAACTACATTTTATTTCAATACGAGAGGTCTGGCAAGTAAGACAGATGAACTCAGGGTATGGTAGGGAACATGGGGCTAGGATATCTCGGCTGTTACTGAAACATGGCTGAGGGAGACACAGGACTGGCAGCTTCATGTTCTCGGGGGTGGCGAGAGAGGAAGAGGAGGAGAGATTTTGATTAGGGGTAATATTATGGCTATACTGAGGGAGCATATTCCGGGGAGTACATCCCAGTAAGTTATTTGGATGGAACTGAGAAATGAGAAAGGGATGATCACCTTATTGGGATTGTACTATAGACCCCCAAATAGTCAGCAGGAAATTGAGAAACACATTTGTAAGGAGATTTCAGATACATGTAAGAATAATAGGGTGCTTATGTCTGGGGATTTAACTTTCCAAACATAGGCTGGGACTACAATAGTGTTAAGGGCTTGGGTGGAGAGGAATTTGTTAAGTGTGTACAAGAAATTTTTCTGATTCAGTATGTAGATCTACCTACTAGAGAAGGTGCAAAATTTTACCTACTCTTGGGAAATAAGGTTAAAAATCACACAACACCAGGTTATAGTCCAACAGGTTTAATCGGAAGCACATTAGCTTTCGGAGCGACGCTCCTTCATCAGGTGAAGGAATCTCCAAATCTTGGGAAATAAGGCAGGGCGAGTGACTGAGGTGTCAGTGGGGGGGCACTTTGGGGTCAGTGATCATAATTCTATTAGTTTTAAAATAGTTTTGGAGAAAGATTGACCGTATGTAAAAGTTAAGTTTCTAAGTTGGAAAAAGGCCAATTTTGACTGTATTAGGTAAGAACTTTCAAAAGTTAATTGGGGGTGTGTGTTGGGGTGGTGGTGGGACCACAGATAGTTGCAGAAGAATGGATAGTTGGAAAGTGGGAGGCCTTCGGCAATGAGATAATAAGAGTCCAGAGATAATATATGCCTTTTAGGGTGAAGGGCAAGCCTAGTAGGCGTAGGGAATGCTGGATGATTAGAGAAATTGAGATTCTGGTCAAGAAAAAGCAGGAAGCATATATCATTTATAGGAATCCCTAGAAGAGTTTAAAGGCAGTTGGAGTATATTTAAGAGGGAAATCAGGAGGTCAAATAGGGGATGTGAGATAGCTTTCGCAAAGAGTGTTCAGGAGAATCCAAAGGGATTCCACAAATCCTTAAAGGACAAAGAGTAACTAGGGAGATAATTGGCCCCGTTAAAGATCAGGAAGGCCACCTATGTGTGGGACTGCAGGAGATGGATGAGAAACTAAACCAGTATTTTACATTGGTGTTTACTGTGGAGAATGATATGGAAGCTCGATAACTTGGGGAAAGAAATAGCGATACCTTGAGGCGTGTCTATATTACAGAGGAGGAAGTGCTGGCCTGATCAGGTGTACCCCAGAAAATAGCGGGAAGCTTGGGAAGTGATTGCTGGGCCCCTTGTTGAGATATTTGTATCATCGCTAGTCACAGGTGAGGTGCCAGAAGACTGGAGGTTGGCTAAAGTGGTTCCACTATTTAAGACAGGTGGGTAAGGAAAAACCAATGAACTGTAGACTGGTGAGCCTGACATCGGTGGTGGGGCAAGTTGTTGGAGGGGATTCTGAGGGACAGGACTTGCATATATTTAGATAGGCAAGGACTGATTAAGGATAATCAGCATAGCTTTGTGCATGAGAAATCATGTCTCACTGATTTGATTGAGTTTATTGAAGAAGTTTGTTGAAGGCAGAGTGCTGGATGTTGTCTAAATGGCCTTCATTAAGGTATTTGACAAGGTTCTGTGTGGTAGATTGGTTAACAAGGTTAGATCACATGGAATGCAGGGAGAACTAGATATTTTCCCCAATTAAATATCTTCCCTCGGTAACTGCTCCTTTCACTCTCCAAGGCTATGCTAAATGTGAGGCAGTTGTGATCACTGTCACCAAAGTGCTCTCCCACTGGGAGATCTGACACCTGTCCTGTCTCGTTGCTGATCACCAAATCCAAAATGGCCTCTCCCCTCATTGGCCTGTCTACATACTGAGTAAGGAAACCCTCCTGAACACACCTGACAAAAACGGCTCCATCCAAACCATCTGAACTTAGGAGGTTCCAGTTGATATTGGGAAAGTTGAAATCACCCATAACATCAATCCTGCTACTTTTGCATTTTTCCAGAATTTGCCCTCCGATGAGATCTTCAATCTCTCTACAGACCCCCTAATAGTAGTAGAAAACCCCCAGTGAGGTGGCTGCTCCCTCGCTGTTCCTAACTTCCATCCATACTGACTCAGTAGACAACAACCTTCGTTTCTGTAGCTGTGATGCACTCTCTGATTAGCAATGCTACACCCCCCTCCTCTTTTTCCACCCTCCCTGTTCTTTTCAAATGTTCTAAACCCTGGAACATCAAGCAACCATCCCTGCCCCTGTGAAACCCACGTTTCCGTTATGGCCACAACATCGTAGTCCCAAGTACAGATCCATGCTCTAAGTTTGTCACTCTTATTTCGGACACTCCTTGCATTAAAGCGGACACACTTTAACCGATCCCTTTGTTTCATCGTGAGAAACCTTCCTGATAGATTCAATATATCCTGTCACTGTCCCGTCTGCAACTGACCCCCTCTCAGACATGTGGCTCTGATTCCCACCCCTTGCCAAACTAGTTTAAACCCTCCTGAATCACACGAGCAAATCTCCCACCCAGGACATTTGTGCCCCTTCAGTTCAGGTGCAACCCATCCTGCATGTACAGGTCCCACCTTCCCCAGAAGGAATCCCAATGGTCAAGGTATCTGAATCCCTCGCTCCTGCACCAGCCTCGCTCTCACTACTTGGCACTTCCCACTTGCTGTCATTCAGCCCCAACACGCCACACCCTGTATGTCCTCTGGGCTGCCTGCTTACTCACCTCCAGTCCTTTCCCCACCTGCACCAACAATAATAGCTGTGCCACACAATTTCATGCATTGTAATACCTGCCTCTCTCTGTCTGAATCCACAAGGAAAACAGCTCACAGTCAGGCATGTGTTGCCCAAGATTTGGCTCCTAACCACTTAGGTTGAGAGGATTTGATCCCGGGCTGGTATCGAAGGCTGCTCCTGACTTATTGCACCAATATGAATTCTAGGTGAACACTCTTCCCCCTTGGACCTGCCTGAGGCCTGCTGACACCCAGGGGCAAGCTTTCAGGCTTTGTGTCTGCACTCGATGACACAGCAAGACAGCAGTAATATGAACCTGGTATCTCTGGGCTGAGGGGCAAAGGTCAATAATACTAAGCAAGGCAAAGATGGTGTGACTATCCGGATAGTCTCGGAGTGAGTTAGTACCGTGAGACCGAGCGGACAGCCTGGAAATGCTGCCTGGTCCAGTCCCATGAGCTGATTGTGTCCCCCTGAGTGCTCAGTGTTAACACTGCAGCATTACAATGAGAGTTACTGATGCAGCACTGATGTGCAGGAGTGTACTGTAACTGGATTGGAGATGTGCCATGAGGGTTCACAGAAGCTGCTACATATCAGATGCCAGTGTCTGTGGACATGGGTATGAGCACTTGGTGCCCTGGGATGTTGGTGCCAAGTGTCCAACATTGAGCTCCTTTGAAGCAAACAGCAGGCTGAATTTACGCGGTACTTGCTCTGAGTTCCAAGCTGAGATTGCTCAATGTCGAGCTTGCTTGGTAAATCATGAGTTTGAATATTCATGGTTTGGACAAGATGTGGCGTTAAGAAGACACTGAACAAACAATAATGATTGCCTCGTGAGAATCTCACCGCATTGCTTGTGGAAAGTATAAAGAGTGAAGACAAATTCTCTCAGTGGTGAGATAGGCCTCACTGTACTTATCTGATTCTGCCCTGATCTCACCATAGCCCGTGTCACTCAGACTTTCGTGGGATTCTGCCCATAATATGAAGTTGAACTCTGTAACCAGACGCTGACAGAATAATGGACCAGCTTTAGGGAATGGATGTTCAGGTACTGACAAGATCCATCCCAACAAAAGGGCTAAGGGAGGATCAAACCAAAAACAGGAGTTCTTTGCTGATGGAGATGGAGATGATGATAAAATTAAAAATGAGGATGTGTAATGCAAGTCAGTTAAATTCTTAAATACTTGAGGATCAGAAGGAAGGTGAAGAGGAAGTTAGACTGGTAATGCAAGTATTTGAGAACACAATGGCAATTAACATGAACTTAAAGCCCTTCAACTGGTATGTATATGTATTGTGTTCCATTGTTCTGTTTTAGATTGTTGGAGCCTGTTAAAAAGTAAACTCACTGATTCAGTTTGGGTGTGACTCCAGAGGAAAGTAAACAAAGCTGTAGGAAGAGTTGGAGCTGAAGGGTAGACATGTTAAATCAGCGTCGAAGAATGTAGTGCTGGAAAAGCACAGCTGGTCAGGCAGCATCCGAGGAGCAGCAGGAGCAACATTTTAGGAATTAGCCCTTCATCAGGAATGAGGCTTGTGGGCCAAGGGGGCTGAGAGATAAATGGAAGGGTGGGGTGGGGCTGGGGGGAAGGTAGCTAAGAATGTGATAGGTGGATGGGGATAGGTCAGAGAGGAGGGTGGAGCAGATAGGTGGGAAGGAAGATGGACAGGTCAAGAGGGTGGTGCCAAGTTGGAAGGTTGGATCTGGGATATGGTGGGGGAAGAGGAAATGAGGTAACTGGTGAAATCCACATTGATCCTGTGTGGTTGGAGGGTCCTGGGGCAGAAGATGCGGTGTTCCGCCTCCAAGCATCGGGTAGTTGGGGTTTGACAGTAGAGGAGGCCCAGAACTTGCACATCCTTGGCAGAGCAGGAGGGGGAGTTGAAGTGGCAGTGAGTTTGTTGGGTGCGGATGTCCCAGACATGTTCCTGAACTGTTCCACAAGTTGGCATGCTGTCTCCCAAATGTGGAGGAGACCATATTGGGAGCAATGGACACAGTAGGTGAGGTGTGTGGAAGTACAGGTAATTCTCTGACTGATTGGAAGGATCCTTTGGAGGCGAGGGGGTAGTGTGGGCACAGGCTTTGCACTTCTGTAGGGGAAGGTGCTGGGAGGGGAGGGTGGGCATGGAGTTAACAAGGGAGTCGCAGAGGGAATGGTCTCTGCGGAACACAGGGTGGGTAGGAAAATAGTGGTGAAGTCTATTGATGGTTGAAATGGCGGAGGATGATGCGACATATCCAGAGGTTGGTGGAGTGGAAGGTGAGGGCCCAGAGGGATTCTATTCCTGTTGCGGTTGGAGGGGTGGGATTCACGGGCGGAGGTGCGGGAAGTGGAGGGAGATGAGCTGGAGGGCATCATCGACCAGGTGGGAGCGGAAATTGTGATCTTTGAAGAAGGAGGCCATCTGGGATGTTCTATAGTGGAATTGATTCTCCTGGGAGTGGATGTGGTGGAGGCGGAGGAATTGGGAATAAGGGATTGTGTTTTTGCAGGAGGCAGGGGTGGGAGGTGGTGTAGTCCAGGTAGCTGTGGGAGTTGTTGGGTTTGTGGTACTTGTCAGTGTTGAGTCGGTCACCGTTAATGGAGATGGAGAGATCCAGGCAGGGGAGGAACGTGTCTGAGACAGTCTAGGTGAATTGGTCAGTGTGAAAGGTGTTGAAGTTGATGAACTGCCCAACCTTTGCCTGGGAGCACGAGATGGCGCCTATACAGTCATCAATGTAGTGAAGGAAAATGTGGGGAATGGTGTCGGTGTAGCTGTGGAAGATGGACTGTTCCACAGCTGATGAAGAGGTACACATAGCTGGGGCCCATGTGGGTGCTCATGGCTACCCTTTTTGTCTGGAGGAAATGGGAGCCTTCGAAGGAGAAATGTTTGGGGTAAGGACCAGTTCAGCCAATTGAATGAGTGCCTCAGTGGAAGGGTACTGGTTGGGTCGTTCGGAGAGGAAGAAACGGAGGGCTTAGAGGCCTTTATCATGGCGGATGGATGTGTAGAGGGATGGATGTGTAGAGGGACTGATGTCCATGGTGAAGATGAGGCATAGGGGGCCAGGGAAACGAAAGTCATGGAGGAGGTGGAGGTTGTGGGTGATGTCCTGAACGTAGGTGGGGAGTTCCTGGACCAAGCGGGACAGGACGGTGTCAAGGTGTACAGAGATAAGTTCGATGGGGCAGGAGACTGAGACGATGGTTGGCCGGGGCAGTCAGGTTGTGAATCTTGGGTAGAAGGTCGAACCGGGCAGTGTGGGGTTCCCGAGCTTCGAGGTTGGAGGCTGTGGATGGGAGATCCCCAGAGGTGATGAGGTTGTGGATGGTTTGGGAGATGATGGTTTGGTGATGGGAGGTGAGGTTGTGGTTGAGGGGATGGTAGGAGGTGTCTGCGAGTTGGTGCCTGACTTCAGCAGTGTAGACAACAGTGAGGACTGCAGATGCTGGAGATTAGAGTCAAGAGTGTGGTGCTGGAAAAGCACAGCAGGTCAAGCAGCATCCGAGGAGCAGGAGAATCGACGTTTTGGGCAAAAGCCCTTCATCACCGACTTCAGCGGTGTAGAGATCGTTGCATGAAATTACCACTTGCACCCAATCCCCCTCCTTGTCTGCAGGTATGATGATGGTGTTGGGGTTGGAGCAGAGGGAGTGGAGGGCTGAGAATTGAGGGTGAGAGGTTAGAGTGGGGGGGTGGGGGGGGGGGGGGGGGGTGGACCCCCCTTGCAATGTGCAGCCCTCCACTCTCACCGCTCCAACTCAAACCTCACCATCAGACCTGCAGACAAGGTTGGGGCACAGTGGTAGTTTGATGCACTGAACTCTGCACCACTGAAGCCAGGCACCAACTCGCAGATACCTCCACCTACTGCCCCCTCAACCACAACCTCACCTCCCATCACCAAACCATCATCTCACAGACCATCCACAACCTCATCACCTCTGGGGATCTCCCATCCACAGGCTTCACCCCCCCCCCCCCCCCTCCAATTCCTGATGAAGGTCTTATGCCTCCTGCTCTTCGGATGCTGCCTGACAGGCTGTGTTTCCAGCACCAAGCTCTTCGACACTGATCTCCAGCATCTGCAGTCCTCACTTTCTCCAGGTTAAGCCAATGTGCATCAAACCTATTGCTTGCATTGAATCTTGTGTCACCCCTGCGTAGGTGTGGAGGATAGCCTTAGATTGACTACTGGGCCTATTGTCAAAAGAGCACTTTCTCCTGGGCATCTCTTGTGGAACTTTCACCGTTTGGTCACTAAATATTTGCCCTTAGACGATGTATACATATTACCTTCTTGGAGATCCCTGCTACATTTGAAATGTCCAACCCTGTAACAACCAAGTAGGTCTGCATCCCCATAATCCACTGATCTCACAACAAGATGATTTACCCAGTGAGGAAATGAAAGGTGCAGGTACCACTAATTTTAAACTTTTCTTCAGGTTTTTTTTTATTAATAGAGGTCTACAGCACAGAAAAAGGCCCTTTGGCCCAACATATCTGTGCTGGTCGAAAATAACCACCTAACTATTCTTATCAGGTTTTCCAACATTTGGCCCATAGCCTTGTATGGTGCACATCCAAGTTCTTCTTAAATGTTATGAAGGTTCTGCCTCTTCCACCCTTACAGGTAGTGAGTTCCAGATTCCCACCACACTCTCTGGGTGAAAAACATTTTCCTCACATCTCCGTTAAACCTCCTGCCCCTTACCTTCAATCTATGCCCCTGGGTTATTGATCAATCCACCAAGGGGAGATGTTGCTTTGTGTCCGTGCCCCTCATAATTCTGCTCAAAGGAAAATAACTTCAGTCTGTTTGGTCTGTTTGCATAATTGAAACACTGTCGCCCAGGCAACATCCTGGTAAATCTCATCTGCACTTTCTCCAGTGCTATCACATCCCTCCTATCATGTTGATTCCAGAACTGTGCACACAACTCCTGCTGTGACTTAAGTACAGTTTTATACACTTCCAGCAATAACTATCTGCTCTTAGTCTGTATGTCTTGGCTAATAAAGACAAGTATCCCATATGCTTTAAATCCCATAAATATCCCATGTCCTCCATTTCTGTTTTTCAGTGGCAGCAGCAACTCGAAGGGTGGGAGCTTGGACCAGGGGCCTGCCAGGAGCGGTGAGTCACTGATTTGAGCTTTTATATTTGAACTCCGAGCAGAGGTTTCTGGAAAAGGAGGGACTTCTTCTTTTTATTTCCGTCCTGCTATATAAGTCAGTGTTTTCTCAACCCGAGACCCTACCTTTGTAGGGCCTCCCACCCAACCACCTCCTCTAACCTTAAAGACCAGGGACATATCAGGTAAGCGTTTCCTTTTTTACTTTGTGACTAGGGGAATAGCAGGAGATGACAGTGCAGGGAGAGGGATGTTCCTCCTGCATGATGTTTGAGGTGAGGGATGCCATTAGTGTCCCATCCAAGTACATCTGTAGGAAACTCCACCCCCCCCCCCCCCCCCCCCCCCAAGTCCAAGGCCAC
Organism: Chiloscyllium punctatum; assembly: GCF_047496795.1. Taxonomy (NCBI): domain Eukaryota; kingdom Metazoa; phylum Chordata; class Chondrichthyes; order Orectolobiformes; family Hemiscylliidae; genus Chiloscyllium; species Chiloscyllium punctatum. The sequence goes on from NC_092753.1 coordinate 25,229,896, forward strand.
ATTAGGGACCTGGATGAACTTCGGATCATTCGGGAGGCAGAGGCTGTGATAGATAGGAGTTACAGGGAAGCAGTTACTCCTAGGCACGAAGAAAGCTGGGTAACTGTTTGAAGGGGGAAAAGGCGGTCAGTTGAGGGATCCCCTGTGGTCATTCCCCTGAAAAACAAATATACTGTTTTGGATACTGTTGAGGGGGATGACTTACCAGGGGCAAGCAGTGGGGCCCAGGTCTCTGGCACAGAGCCTGTCCCTGTTGCACAGGAAGGAAGGGGGGAAAGGAGGAGTGTGTGAGTCATTGGAGAGGCTCAGATAGAAGGTTTGTAGGGAACGAATGAGACTCTCTGTTGGCATGTTGTCTCCCAGGTGCCAGGGTCTGTGATGTCTCTGATCGTATCTTTGGGGTCCTGAAGGGAGAGGGTGACCAGCCTCAAGTCGTGGTTCATGTAGGTATCAATGACATAGGCAGAAAGAGGGATAGGGATGTAAGGCAGGATTTCAGGGAGCTAGGGTGGAAGCTGAGAGCTAGAACAACCGTATCACGTGGTAGCGAGGCAAGGAATAGGGAGAGATATCAGCTGAACACATGGCTGCAAGGATGGTGCAGGAGGGAGGGTTTCAGGTACTTGGATAATTGGGGCTCATTCTGGGGAAGGTGGGACCTGTACAAACAGGACGGTCTTGAACCAGAGGGGTACTAATATCCTGAGTGGGAAATTTGGTTGTATTCGGGTGGATTTAAACTAGCTCAGCAGGGGATTGGGAACCAGAGTGTAGTTGCAGTGCACAGGAGGATGAGAGTAGGAAGGACAGGGACAGGATTTCAGGATTACAGGAATGTGCCAGCAGACGGCGAAGTGGTTTGTAGTGTGTCTACTTCAACGCCAGAAGTATCCGAAATAGGGTAGGTGAGCTTGCAGCATGGGATAGGTACCTGGGACTTCGATGTGGCCATTTCGGAGACATGGATAGAGCAGGGTGAGGAATGGATGTTGCAGGTTCCAGGGTTTAGATCTTTCATTAAGAACAGGCAAGGCGGTAAAAGAGGGGGAGGCGTGGCCTTGTTAGTAAAGAATTGTGTAATAGTGGCTGAAAGAACTTTTGACGAGGACTCGTCTACTGAGGTAGTGTGGGCTGAAGTTACAAACAGGACAGGAGCGGTCACACTGCTTGGAGTTTTTTACAGGCCTCCGCAGAGTTCCAGGGAGGTGGAAGAAAGGATTGACAAAATTATTCTGAGTAGGAGTGAAAGGAACAGGGTGGTCATTATGGGGGACTTTAACTTCCCCAACATTGACTGGAAATGCTATAACTCTAGTAGGTTGGATGGATCAGTTTTTGTCCAATGTGTGCAGGAGGGTTTCCTGACACAGTATGTCAAATGACCGACAAGAGGGGAGGCCACACTGGATCTGGTGCTTGGTAATGAACCAGGTCAGGTGTTTCATTTAGTTGTAGGTGAGCATTTTGGACAGAGTGACGATAATTCAGTTACATTTAGCTTTGTGATGGAAAGGATAGGTACATGCCACAGTTATCGATGGGGCAAGGGCAAGAATTAGGATGCATAGGGTGGGGTAGCAAAATGCAGGGGATGCAGACAATGGAAATGTGGAGCTAGTTTAAGGAACAGATATTGTGTGTCCTTGGTAGGTATGTCCCTGTCAGGCAGGGAGGGAGTGATAAGGTAAGGGAACCATGGTTTACTACGGAAATTATATCACCTATTAAGCGGAAGAAGGAGGCTTGTACGCTGATGAGGCAAGATGGTTCAGATGAGGCGATGGAGAGTTACAGATTAGCTAGGAAGGATTTAAAGAGAGAGTTAAGAGCAAAGAGATGACATGAGCAGTCTTTAGCAAATAGAATAAAGGAGAACCCTAAAGCTTTCTGTAGGTATGTGAGGAATAAAAGGATGATTTAAGGTAGGAATAGGGCCAGTCAAAGACAGAAGTGGGAAGTTGAGGTGGACTCTGTGGCGATCGGAGAGGGGCGAAATGAACATTTCTCATCGGTGTTCACTCAGGAAAAGGAGAATATTGTAGAGGAGAAGAATGAGGTTCGAGATATTAGACTAGGAGGGATTTAGGTTAGTTAGGCACAGGTGTTATCAATGCTAGAAAGAGTGAAAGTAGACAAGTCCCCTGGGCCGGATGGGATTTTTCCAAGGATTCTCTTGGAAGCAAGGGAGGAGATAGCAGAGCCTTTGGCTTTGATATTTGAGTTGTCATTGTCCACAGGTTTAGGACCAGAGGACTGGAGTTTTGTAAATGTGCCCTTAGAGTCATAGAGATGTACAGCATGGAAACAGACCCTTCGGTCCAACCCGTCCATGCCGACCAGAGACCCAACCCAATCTAGTCCCACCTGCCAGCACCCGGCCCATATCCCTCCAAACCCTTCGTATTCATATACCCATCCAAATGACTCTTAAATGTTGCAATTGTACCAGCCTCCACCACTTTCTCTGGCAGCTCATTCCATACACGTACCACCCTCTGCGTGAAAATGTTGCCCCTTAGGTCTCTCTTATATCTTTCCCCTCTCACCCAAAACCTATGCCCTCTAGTTCTGGACTCCCCAACCTCAGGGAAAAGACTTTGTCTATTTATCCTATCCATGCCCCTCATAATTTTGTAAACCTCTATAAGGTCACCCCTCAGCCTCCGACGCTCCAGGGAAAACAGCCCCAGCCTGTTCAGCCTCTCCTTGTAGCTCAGATCCTCCAACCCTGGCAACATCCTTGTAAATCTTTTCTGAACCCTTTCAAGTTTCACAACATCTTTCCGATAGAAAGGAGACCAGAATTGCACGCAATATTCCAACAGTAGCCTAACCAATGTCCTATACAGCCACAACATGACCTCCCAACTCCTGTACTCAATACTCTGACCAATAAAGGAAAGCATACCAAATGCCTTCTTCACTATCCTATCTCCCTGCGACTCCAGTTTCAAGGAGCTATGAACCTGCACTCCAAGGTCTCTTTGTTCAGCAACACTCCCTAGGACCTTACCATTAAGTGTATAAGTCCTGCTAAGATTTGCTTTCCCAAAATGCAGCACCTCACATTTATCTGAATTAAACTCCATCTGCCACTTCAGATCCTGTTGTAATCTTCGCTGTCCACTACACCTCCAATTTTGATGTCATCTCCAAACTTACTAACTGTACCTCTTATGCTCGCATCCAAATCATTTATGTAAATGACAAAAAGTAGTGGACCCAGTACCGATCCTTGTGGCATTCCACTGGTCACAGGCCTCCAGTCTGAAAAACAACCCTCCAACACCATCGTCTGTCTTCTACCTTTGAGCCAGTTCTGTCTCCAAATGGCTAGTTCTCCCTGTATTCCATGAGATCTAACCTTGCTAATCAGTCTCCAATGGGGAACCTTGTGGAACGCCTGACTGAAGTCCATATAGATCACATCTACTGCTCTGCCCTCATCAATCTTCTTTGTTACTTCTTCAAAAAGCTCAATCAAGTTTGTGAGACATGATTTCCCACGCACAAAGCCATGTTGACTATCCCGAATCAGTCCTTGCCTTTCCAAATACATGTACATCCTGTTCCTCAGGATTCCCTCCAACAACTTGCCCACCACTGAGGTCAGGCTCACTGGTCTATAGTTCCCTGGCTTGTCCTTACCACCCTTCTTAAACAGTGGCACCACGTATGCCATCCTCCAGTCTTCCGGCACCTCACCTGTGACTATCGATGATACAAATATCTCAGCAAGAGGCCCAGCAATCACTTCTCTAGCTTCCCACAGAGTTCTTGGGTACACCTGATCAGGTCCTGGGGATTGATCTGCCTTGAATTGTTTCAAGACATCCAGCACTTCCTCCTCTGTAATCTGGACATTTTGCAAGATGTCACCATCTATTTCCCTACAGTCTATATCTTTCATATCCTTTTCCACAGTAAATACTGGTGTAAAATATTCATTTAGTATCTCCCCCATTTTCAGTGGCTCCACACAAAGGCCGCCTTGCTGATCTTTGAGGGGCCCTATTCTCTCCCTAGTTACCCTTTTGTTCTTAATATATTTGTAAAAACCCTTTGGATTCTCCTTAATTCTATTTGCCAAAGCTATCTCATGTCCCCATTTTGCCCTCCTGATTTCCCTCTTAAGTATATTCCTACTTTCTTTATACTCTTCTAAGAATTCACTCAATCTATCCTGTCTGTACCTGATATATGCTTCCTTCTTTTTCTTAACCAAACCCTCAATTTCTTTAGTCATCCAGCATTCCCTACACCTACTAGCCTTCCCTTTCACCCTGACAGGAATATACTTTCTCTGGATTCTTGTTATCTCATTTCTGAAGGCTTCCCATTTTCTAGCCGTCCCTTTACCTGCAAACATCTGCCCCCAATCAGCTTTTGAAAGTTCTTGCCTAATACCGTCAAAATTGGCCTTTCTCCAATTTAGAACTTCAACTTTTAGATCTGGTCTAACCTTTTCCGTCACTATTTTAAAACAAATACAATTATGGTTTCTGGCCCCAAAGTGCTCCCCCACTGACACCTCAGGGCAGGTGACTGCCTTATTTCCCAAGAGTAGGTCAAGTTTTGCACCTTCTCTAGTAGGTACATCCACATACTGAATCAGAAAATTGTCTTGTACACACTTCACAAATTCCTCTCCATCTAAACCTTTAACACTCTTGTTCAAGAAGGACAGCAGAGATGACCCAGGTATAGACCAGTGAGCCTTACTTCTGTGGTAGGAAAGGTTTTGGAAAGGATTTTAAGAGATAGAATTTATAATCATCTAGCAACCAACAATTTGATTTCAGATAGTCAACATGGTTTCGTCAAGGGCAGGTTGTGTCTCTCAAACCTCATCGAGGTTTTTGAGAAGGTGACCAAGCATGTGGATGAGGGTAGGGCAGTTGATGTGGTATACATGGACTTCAGTAAAGTCTTTGATAAGATTCCACATGGTAAGCTGTTGGAGAAAATTCAGAGGCACGGGATTGAGGGTGATTTAGCAGCTTGGATTAGAAACTGGCTTTCTGTAAGAAGGTAGCGAGTGGTGGTTGATGGAATATCCAGCCTGGAGTCTGGTTACTAGTGGTGTGCCACAAAGATCTGTTTTGGGACCACTGTCGTTTGTCATTTTTATAAATGACCTGGGCACAGGAATAGATGGATGGATTAATAAATTTGCAGACCACACTAAAGTCGGTGGAGTAGTGGACAGTTTGAAAGAATGTTACAGGTTGTAGGGGGACTTGAATTAATTGCAAAATTGGGCTGAGGGGTGGCAAATGGAGTTCAACGCAGCTGAATGTGAGGTGATGCACTTTGGGAAGAATAACAGGAAGGCAGAATACTGGGTCAATGGAAAGATTCTTGGTGGTGTGGATGTGCAGAGGGATCTTGGAGTCCATGTACATAGATCCCTGAAAGTTGCTACTCAGGTGGATAGTGCTATTAAGAAGGCATAGGGTGTGTTGGGTTTTATTCGCAGAGGGATTGAGTTCCAGAGTCGCAATATGATGCCGCAACTACACAAAATGCTAGTGTGGCCACTCTTGGAATATTGTGTACAGTTCTGGTCGCCATATTTCGGGAAGGATGTGGAAGCATTGGAAAGGGTGCAGAGGAGATTTATCAGGCTATTGTCTGGTCTGGAGGGAAGGTCTTATGAGGAAAGGCTGAGAGAGTTGGGTCTGTTCTCATTGGAAAGAAGAAGGCTAAGAGGGGATTTAATAGCGACGTACAAGCTGATCAGAGGATTAGATAGGGTAGACAGTGAAAGTCTTTTTCCTAGGATGATGACATCAGCGTGTACAAGGGGGCATAACTACAAATTGAGGAGTGATAGAATTAAGACAGATGTCTGAGGCAGGTTCTTTACTCAGTGAGTGTAAGGGAGTGGAATGCCCTACCTGCTAATGTAGTTAATTCAGCCACATTAGGGAGATTTAAACAATCCTTAGATAAACTCATGGATGATGATGGGATAGTGTAGGGGGACGAGCTGAGAATAGTTCACAGGTTGGCACAACATCGAGGGCCGAAGGGCCTGTTCTGTGCTGTATTGTTCTTTGTTCTATGTTCTACGCCTTCTTAACCACTTTGTTGACCTGTCAGACTATCTTAAGGGACTGGTGGGCATGCACACAAAGGTTCCTTTGATCCTTGGTGCTTCCCAGAGTCCTACTGTTTGTCATGTATTCTCTTGTCTTATTCTTCCTGCCCAAATGCATCATCTTAGACTTATCCAGATTGAATTCCATTCGCCACTGATCAGCCCATCCATATCCTCCTTTAATCTAAGGGTATCTTGTTGCTATTTACCACCCCAGCAATTTTCATAATATCCATAACCTTAGTGATTAATCCTCCTACCTTCAAGTCTAAATCATTTATGTGAACCACAAACAGCAAGGACCCCATTTGGACACAAGCTTGCAGTCACACTTCATCAATACTGTCTACTTCCTTCCACTCAGCCAATTCTAGATCCAATTAGCCTGATTTCCTTGGATTCCAAATATTCTTACCTTTGCTATCAGTCTCCCATGTGGAACTTATCAAAACCTCACTGAAAATCCAAGTGGACAACATGAAAAGCATTGCCCTCATCCACACACCTAGTTACCTCTTGGAAAAAAAATCATTCACATTGGTCAGGCATAATCTCCCCTTAACAAACCATGCTTACTGTTCTTGATTAATCCCTGCCTCTCCAAATACAGATTCATTTGGTTCCTCAGCATTGCTTTCTATGGTTGGGAAGTCATGTTGTGGCTGTACAGGACCTTGCTTAGGCCACTTTTGGAATACTGCATTCAATTCTGGTTACCTTGCTGTCGGAAAAATGTTGTTAAACTTGAAAGGGTTCAGAAAAGATTGACAAAGATGTTACCAGGATTGAAGGGCTTGCACTATAGGGAGAGGATGAATCGACTGGGGCTGTTTTCCCTGGAGTGTCAGAGGCTGAGGGGTGACCTTATGGAGGTTTATAGAATCATGACATGCATGGATAGGGTCAATAGTCAAGGTCTTTTCCCCAGGTAGAGAAATCCAAAACTAGAGGGCATAGGTTTAAGATGAGGGGGGAAAGATTTAACAAGAGTCTAAGGCGCACCATTTTCACACAGAGGGTGGTGTGTGAATGGAATGTGCTGCCAGAGGAAGTGGTGGAGTCTAGTAAAATTACAACATTTAAAAGGTATCTGGGTGGGTATAGGATTAGGAAGGGTTTAGAGGGATATGGACCAAATACTGGCGATGGGACGAGATTAATTTAGGATATCTGGTCAGCATGGATGAGTTGGTTCTAAGTATGGAAATACTGTACATTCCTATGATTCTATAATCCCTTAGAGTCATAGATGCATAGACCACAGAAACAGGCCCTTCAACCTAACTTACCCGGTTTCCTAAACTGAACTGTGTTTAGGAACATGTGCCTGTGTTTGGCCCACATTCCTCTAATCCTTTCCTGTCCATGTCCCTGTCCAAATGTCTTTTAAACGTTGTAATTGTATCCGCCTCTTCTTCTGGCAGCTCATTCCATATACACACCCCACCCTCTGTGTGAAAAGATTACCTTCAGGTGCCTTTTGAATCTTTCTCCCACACCTTAAACCAATGCCCTCTCTTGGACTCCCCAGTGCTGGAGAAAATACCTTGGCCCCTCATGATTTTATAACCTCTATAAAGTCACCCCTCAGCCTCCTACGCTCCAGGGATAAAATTCCCAGCCTATCCAGCCATTCCTTATAACTCAAACCTTCCAGTCACAGTAACATCCTTGTAAAACTTTCCAGCTTAATAGCAACAGGGGGACCAGAGTTGTACAGACTACTTTAAATGTACCCTTAGCAATGTCTTGTACAGTAGTAACATTATGTCCCAATTGTACTCAATGCTCTCACTAATTATGATACTATGGCTTTAAGATGTCTTTTGTTCTTTTAGTTTAAGACCGAGATGCTGATGTGTCTATTTAAAACTGGTAACAGCTTGTAAGGCCTTGGATTTTTTTAAAGTTGGAACAATAGAAGCAGCCTAAATAGATGTAGTCAAACTCTCTCAGAACCAGGACTTTTAGTTCCTTAGTTTTTCAGTAGCAGTTCTGTCCGGGTCTGTGGCTGCAGTACATCTCTCCCTGCTACTCTGAGTTCTCTTGATGTTTTTCCTCCTTGGCTACTGGAGTTGCACGTGATACAATCTGTTTTCTGAATTTGCATTTTGCCAAGGGTGTGTTACTATACTGGAACAATGAATGTTTATTAATGATTTGGAGAAAATGTTTATTAACTAACTGTGGGAAAAGATCTGCACCCTGCCTACACACAGCATGGCCGCACAAAGCAGAAAATCAAGCCTGTCTAAACCATACAAGAAACACCCAGAATACTTCAGCATTGACCAAACAAGCTGATAAGGGAAACCAGACATGACCACAGTCACTCACAGACCAGGGAATACACTTCCCAAGACAAACTGACAATAAGCTTCCTGGACCCGATACATACAGCTGTCCCAAAGTCCGAAGGGCAGTCTCCTACCCCTGTGATAGCAAAGCCACACAAAACTCAGGTCAGACGGAAAGGCACCAGAATACCTCGCTCACAGCAGAGCAACAATAGAAACATCTTACTGCAAAGATAAGAGACATTCTCACCTTCCCTCAAAGAGAACTGGAATCTGCTGATCTAATTAAGAACTGATTGATGCTGCCAGAAAGCTTCATTGTATCTAGATTCAGGTCATCCTTCTGATAACTGCTTTGCGATTATCGCCATCATAACTGGATTACTTGACTGTCAAGACCATTGTATTTTCACTATTTTTAATTAGCATCATTGTACTTTATTCCTATAAAAACTGGCTTGATTCTCAGCTCTACCTTGATCTACCTGTGCAGACTGTCAGTTCTGTGTCAGCCTAGTCAATTTCTCTTCCAGCCATATCGCTTGTAGTAAACAGCTTGTCAATTTCACCCCATCTGGCTGGTGTGGTCTCTGTTCAATTGGGCTCAATTCTCCGACACTAACTAATCTATTATTCTGTTAAATTTTCCAGTAGAGTTACAGCTAAGCGTGTTCTTTTTTTTCCTTTGTTTTAGCATAGTCATTGAGTCATGCAGCACAGAAACAGATCCAAACAGTCCATGCCGAACATGATCCCAAAGTAAACTAGTCCCACCGTTTGCTCCTTGTCCAAATACCTCCAAATCTTTCCTATCCAAGTTTCTTTTAAACGTTGTAAATATATCCGCATCCATCACTTTCTCAGGGAGTTCAGTCCACACGGGAATCATCCTCAATGTAAGAAATTTGCCTCTCGTCTTTTTTTAAATCTCTCTCCTCTCACCTTAAAAATGTGACCCCTAATCTTGAAGTTCCCCATTCTAGGGAAAAGCCAATAACCATTAACTCTATCTATACCTCTCATTATTTTATAACCTCCTATCAGGTCGCCCCCTCAACCTCCTAGGCTCCTGTGGAAAAAGGTCCCAACTCCAGATGTTTTGAGGTTATGAATAGAATGAGATAAATGCAAGTGCTTTCCTTTTACTTCTCATGTTTTAGTGCCAAAGCAGATCATCTTCACCTTGAAGAAGACAGTGAAATTATTCTAATCAGTGTCTGACTGGCTGATTGACTGTCCATAACAATTTCTGAACACCAAGCTTGCACAGGTTTACCAAGTTTACATGCTTTATGATCAGTTTTCAGGGAAGCCTACACCATATGGGTGGAGTACCGAAGGTCAATGCATGGAAGCATGGCTGTCTTCAAGTACCTCATTCCTCCTTCAGTACAGGAATATGTTAGCATGATGTTGTTGGAGAAAGATACAGTCTTAATCATCTCACGGAGGACCAGAAAATGCAAATCTAAAGTAAGGTACTTTTTGTATCCCTTATTTTGTGTCTGGTGTCCAAATCTTATGATATTACAATGTGACATTCAGTTATCTAAGCTAGACTGTTTTCCAAAAGTGAGATGGGAACCCCAAAATGACTGGAAAAAAAGATTTCACTGTTCTTTGCTGTCTATAGGCATTACCTAGACATTTTCAATGTGTCTACTGGTATCATCTTATGAATTCAGTAAATAATCTGTATTTATTTGCTCCCTTCTTGAATAATGGTACCAACATTGGCTGTCCTCCAGTAGCTAGAGAGGATTTGAGAATTATTACCAGTGCCCCAGCTACTTCCTCCATGGCCTCCCTCAGAAGGATGGTAAGGATAAACCAGAGAACTATAATCATCTAATTCTGTTCCTGGGAGAGTCTGAATACCCCTTACATCAGATAAATACAGGAAGTATGTGTGACTGCATCACCAATAAAGGAGTTAGTGGGAATGAAAAAATAGCCCTTGAAAATTTAAAAAAAAAGTAACCCTTTAGAAAATGATTTTGAATCCTCTGGTAAGATCTCTCTTGAAATACTCTCCTTCCGAAAACCAGCTTTGTTGGTGAGAAATGTCTGCTGTGAAACACCTGTTGGTGACTTGGTGCATTTGCCAAGAGGTGCGAGGGAGGAGTGAAGGACTCCTGGGAAGTCATATATTTGTGTGGCTGCGTTACCCGAAACACTACTCGGGCAATGTCTCCCACCCATCCTCCTCCTCGAACCATAAAAAAAAGGTTCTGTGCGCCAGATTGGTAAGGTAACGAGTTTATTTTTTATTCCTTATTTTTCAACCGTTTCTTTGGGAATTTAGAATAGTGGGAATGAGGTGAGGGCAGCTGAATGTTCCTCCTGCAGAATGTGGGAGGTAAGGGTTATCACTTGTGTCCCTGCTGACTGTATCTGTGGGAAGTGCACCCAACTCCAGCTCCTTGAAAATAGTGTTGGGGAACTAGCGATGAGCTGGATGAACTTCGGATCATTTGGCGGGTCAGAGGGGGTTATTGAGAGGAGTTACAGGGAGGTAGTCACACCTCAGATACAAGAAAAAGGCAGATGGGTTACAGTCGGGATGGAAAGGGAACTGGCAGGCAGTGCAGGGATCCCCTCAACAATAAGTATACAGATTTGGATAGTTTTTTTGGGGGAAACGACTTACCAGGAGAAAGCAGTGGGACACAGGGCTCTGGCACAGAGTCTGTCCCTGCTGCTCAGAAGGGAAGGGGGAAGAGGAGCAGAGCAGTAGTCATTGGGAACTCCATAGTTAAGGGGAACAGATAGGAGGTTCTGTGGGGACAAGAGAGACTCACGGTTGGTGTGTTGCCTCTCAGGTGCCAGGGTTCGTAATGTCTCTGATCGTGTTTTTGGGATCATTAAGGGGGAGGGGGAGCAGCCCCAAGTCGTGGTCCACATAGGCACCAAAGACATAGGTAGGAAGAGAGATGGGGATTTAAGGCAGAAATTCAGGGAGCTAGGATGAACAGAGTTGTTTTCTTTGGTTTGTTGCCCGTGCCACGTGCTAGTGAGGCAAGGAACAGGGGGAGAGAGAGAGAGGAGTTCAACACGTGGCTACAGGGATGGTGCAGGAGGGAGGGATTCCTGGATAATTGGGGCTCTTTCTGAGGTAGGTGGGACCTCTACAAGCATGATGGTCTTGATCTGAACCAGAGGGGTACCAATACTGGGGGGGGGGGGGATGAAAGAAATTTGCTAAGGCTAGTGAGGTGGGTTTAAACTAATCCAGCAGGGGGATGGGAACCAAAATTGTACTTTAAATATAGAAAAGGTTGAGAGTAGGGAGGTCCAAAATCAGGTTTCAAGGACACAAGATGGCACCGGCAAGCAAGAAGTTGGTTTGAAGTGTGTCTACTTCAACCCCAGGAGCATCCAGAATAAAGTGGGTGAACTTGCAGCATGGGTTGGTACCTGGGACTTCGATGTTGTGGCCATTTCGGAGACATGGTTAGTGTAGGGACAGGAATGGTTGCTGCAGGTTCCAGGATTTAGTTGTTTCAGTAAGAACAGAGAAGATGGTAAAAGAGTGGGAGGTGTGGCATTGTTGGTCAAGGACAGGATTACGGTGGCAGAAAGGACGTTTGGGGACTTGTCAACTGAGGTAGTATGGGCTGAGGTTAGAAACAGGAAAGGAGAGATCACCCTGTTGGGGGTTTTCTATAGGCCTCTGAATAGTTCCAGAGATATAGAGGAAAGGATAGCAAAGACGATTCTCGATAGGAATGAGAGAGACAGGGTAGTTGTCATGGGGGACTTAAACTTTCCAAATATTGACTGGGAACACTATAGTACGGGTACTATAGATGGGTCAGTTTTTGTCCAGTGTGTGCAGGAGGGCTTCCTGACAGGCCAACAAGGGGCGAAGCCACATTAGCAGGTTAGGCAGCATGCAAGAAGGGCTTATGGCCGAAACATCGATTCTCCTGTTCCTTGGATGCTGCCTGACCTGCTGTGCTTTTCCAGCAACACATTTTCAGCTGATCTCCAGCATCTGCAGTCCTCACTTTCTCCGCGAAGCCACATTAGATTTGGTACTGGGTAATGAGCCCAGCCAGGTGTTAGACTTGCAAGGACATGAGCACTTTGGTGATAGCGATCACAATTCTGTGATGTTTACTTTAGTGATAGAAAGGGATAGGTGTATACCACTGGGCAAGAGTTACAGCTGGGGAAAAGGCAATTATGATGCGATTCGGCAAGCATAGGATGGGGAAGGAAACTGCAGGGAATGGGCACATTAGAAATGTGAAGCTTATTCAAGAAAAGCTCCTGAGTGTCCTAGATAAGTATGTACCTGTCAGGCAGGGAGGAAGCTGTAGAGTGTGGGACCCGTGGTTTATGAAGGAAGTGGAATCTCTGGTGAAGAGGAAGAAGGAGGCTTATGTTAGGATGAGATGTGAAGGCTCAGTTAGGGCACTTGAGGATTACAAGGTAGCCAGGAAAGACCTGAAGAGAGAGCTCAGAAGAGCCAGGAGGGGACATGAGAAGTTGTTGGTGGATAGGATCAGGGAAATCCCGAAGGCTTTCTATAGGTATTTAAGGAATAAAAGAATGACGAGAGTAAGATTAGGGCCAATCAAGGATAGTAGTGGGACATTGAGTGTGGAGACAGAGGAGATGGGGGAAGCACTAAATGAATATTTTTCGACAGTATTCACTCTGATTTGACTACTTAACAGTATGGAAGCAGGCCCTTCGGCCCAACAAGTCCACACCAACCCTCCGAAGAGCAACTCACCTAGACCCATCCCCTACATTTACCCCTTTACCTAACACTACGGGCAATTTAGCATGGCCAATTCACCTAACCTGCACGTTTTTGGAAACCCACACAGATAGTAGCCTGAGGTGGGAATTGAACCCGGGTCTCTGACACTGTGAGGCAGCAGTGCTTGCTACTGTGCCACCCAACAATGTTGTCAAGGAGAATACTGAGATACAGGCTATTAGACTAGGTGTGATTGAGATTCACAAGGAAGAGGTATTAGAAATCCTGCAGAGTGTGAAAATAGATAAGTCCCCTGGGCCGGATGGGATTTATCCTAGGATCCTCTGGGAAGCCAAGGAGGAGATTGCTGAGCCTTTGGTATTGATCTTTAAATCATCATTGTCAACAAGAATAGTGCCAGAAGACTGGAGGATAGCAAATGTGGTTCCCCTGTTGAAGGGGAGTAGAGACAATCCTGGTAATTATAGGCTAGTGAGCCTTACTTCAGTTGTTGGTAAAGTGTTGGAAAAGGTTATAAGGGATAGGATTTATAATAATCTAGAAAAGAATAATTTGATTAGGGATAGTCAGCACAGTTTTGTGAAGGGTAGGTCGTGCCTCACAAACCTTATGGAGTTCTTTGAGAAGATGACTAAACAGGTAGATGAGAGTATACCGGTTGATGTGGTGTATATGGATTTCAGCAAAGCGTTCGATAAGGTTCCTCACAGTAGGCTATTGTACAAAATGTGGAGGAATGGGATTGTGGGAGATATAGCAGTTTGGATCAGAAATTGGCTTGCTGAAAGAAGACAGAGGGTGGTGGTTGATGGGAAATGTTCATCCTGGAGTCCAGTTACTAGTGGTGTACTGCAAGGGTCAGTGTTGGGTCCACTGCTGTTCGTCATTTTTATAAACGACCTGAATGAGGGCATAGAAGGGTGGGTTAGTAAATTTGCAGACGACACTAAGGTTGGTGGAGTTGTGGATAGTGACGAAGGATGTTGTAGGTTAGAGAGAGACATAGATAAGCTGCAGAGCTGGGCTGAGAGGTGGCAAATGGAGTTTAATGTGGACAAGTGCGAGGTGATTCACTTTGGTCGGAGTAACCGGAATGCAAAGTACTGGGCTAATGGTAAGATTCTTGGTAGTGTAGGTGAGCAGAGAGATCTCGGTGTCTAGGTACACAGATCCTTGAAAGTTGCCACCCAGGTTGATAGGGTTGTTAAGAAGGCATATACAGTGTTTTAGCTTTTATTAATAGAAGGATCACTTCTGGAACCATGAGGTTATGCTGCAGCTATACAAAACTCTGGTGCGGCCACACTTGGAATATTGTGTACAGTTCTGGTCACCGCATTATAAGAAGGATGTGGAAGCTTTGGAAAGGGTGCAGAGGAGATTTACTGGGATGTTGCCTGGTATGGAGGGAAGGTCTTATGAGGAAAGGCTGAGGGACTTGAGGCTGTTTTCGTTAAAGAGAAGGTGGTTGAGAGGTGACTTAATAGAGACATATAAGATAATCTGAGGGTTAGATAGGGTGGACAGGGAGAGCCTTTTTCCAAGAATGGTGACGGCGAGCACAAGGGGGACATGGCTTTAAATTGAGGGGTGATAGATATAGGACAGATGTCAGAGGTAGTTTCTATACTCAGAGTAGTAAGGGTATGGAATGCTTTGCCTGCAACGGTAGTAGATTCGCCAACTTTAAGTACATTTAAGTCATCATTGGACAAGCATATGGACGTACATGGAATAGTGTAGGTGGGATGGGCTTCAGATTGGTATGACAGGTCAGCACAACATCGAGGGCTGAACGGCCTGTATTGCGCTGTAATGTTCTATCTGTTCCTCCTTGCTATGGCAGTGTTGCAGTGGTTTTGGAGTTGATTTTTAGGGATGGCAGCGAAGTGGGTCTGGTCGAGAAATCCCTGCTTTTGCACCCTCAGGCAGCTTTAGCAGCTGCTTTCCCTAGCCACTCCAGAAACCAATGAGCTGCGGATGGAACAAAAAATGAACTTAGCCTGAATTATTTGTTTTTACAATTTCTGTAATTAAAATGGTGCTGAATTCTGGTGATTTGTACACATCTCACTGTATTTTCACAAATACAAATGAAAATAAATAGTTATTCTATTCTATGTTCTCCTACTCAATCTCTTGGTAAATGTCAGTGTTACTCTACCTATTTAAATAAAACATTGTGATTGCTAATTAAAAATAAACGAAAGGAAATGATGTGTTTGTTTAAGCATGATTCCCATGAGGAAGAGAAATCTGATAGACAACAGATTAAAATAAATGACAATGCCATTGAGCAGTGAATGCATTTGGATTTATTTAATATTTCAGCATATTAGGAAGATCTGAACAGACTGCCTTTCCCTAAGCAGCTCATACTGTACAACAAAAATGAACCACCAATTCCAGCAATATACAAAAATACACATCTGAGTAACTTTCTAAACAATAATTAGTCAACCATGCATTTAACAGAAAAGGCACAGAAAACAAAACCCTTTCTAGTAGTCAGAATTACCAGCTACATAAATAAATCACCCAAATATCTATAAGTAAATGTAACATTATATTCAAAGGGTGAAAACACATAAAACATCTTTATTTTCCAAACCATATGCAATAAATACTTAATATTTTGTTTATTAAAAATAAAACTGTGCTGTTGTAAACGTTATGTAAACAAACACGTTTCACTTTTGCCTTACCTTTATCAGAATACATCAAGACAAATCTGTTGTCTATTAGTTGATTTTTAAATGACATTGGAAGGGTATCGGGCAGTTTAAAACTATACTCATTTCTGAAGCAAAACCTGTCCTCCAATTTGGTATCACATAGACTGTTCAATATGGTGTTAATATGCAATGAGGAAACCTTCAAGGCAAATCAAAGAATAGAAAGAAGCTTCGTGTGGCAATCAGTCTCACCATTCATGTAAAAGCTATATCTTGGTCACCCTGGCTTCTGATACATGCGGAAAACCATTGCTATCCTTAAGCTGCAATGCAATCTACAAAGGAATTCACACAGGTAACCTTCTGATTGCTGAGATATGGAAGGTTCAGTTTCTCCTGCAAAGGGCATTGCCCACTTAGGTTATCTTGCACAGGTAGGGAGCACCAAGCCAAAGTAGGAGACTGTTGCATAAAGAAGATAAAGTGGGAATTCTATAAAATTTGCATAAATTTTCCATCAGGCAGTAACTTCATATGCTCGATAGGACAGGCTAGTCATGTTAAGGTTTTAACTTTTGTCCGGGTGACTGTTTTAACACAATTCATGTGTGCAACTCAGCTTCACACATCTCGTCTTCTCTGCTGTGAGCTTTGACATTTAGGGACTGTTGAGAATGCCTCTTTAAAAAGTCTACTGGCGCCACTTCTACAGCCACCACCCGATTTAGATAAGGAAAACATTGTTCAGGAATGTATCAAATAGCCTCCTCAGAAGATGAGGCTTGGAAGTGTAGGACTGCTGTTGCTACAGAAGTAAGCAATGATTTAGCAAGTAAACACCAAGATAGCTTATAAATTTGATTTAAGGACAACCATAAATAGAACTAGAAAATGGTCTTAGAAAATAGCTAAATCACAATTTGTTACATTAACTACCACAAATACCAGCACAATTTCAATACGGTTACAAATATCAAAGGGGACTGCACAATGGATAATCCAAACTGTATAAAATACATCCCAGGCAGGAGAATAATACTCGAGGTACAATGACAGATATGTGTGGTCATTACAGTGTCAAACTGTATTAGTGCAACATAGCCCATTAAAGATCATAAGCAAAACTTTTGAAATTACATGCACATCTTGCTTGTAAACGCATTGTGAAAAGAAGCTGTGTCAATTATTTGCCACTAACTGTTGCACTTAAAATGCATCCCAAGAGATGGCTGGCCACTGGGAGAAGAAAAAAATTAGTGTCTCTAGAATTCTACAAACATGTTTGTCCCCAGTGCATTATAAATTCCTCATGATAAAGCCTTGTCAATCATTATTCATACAGTGCAGCATTGAGAGTTGGGTTTTGTTTAGTGTTCCAAGTTCCCATATACTAACCAATCTTTGCAGCAGTGGATTGGGAAGACTGGCTTCTAATTAGTGTAAAACGACTTAAAGGATCACGTAAGTGTTGCTGCCCATGTCTCTTTGAGAAAGCAGGAAGGTTGCTACTGTGTCCTTTACGAATCTGGTACAAAAATGTTTCTATTATAAGGCTTCATTCTTCAAAGTGACTGCATAGAAGAGTTAAAAACATATAATTGCAGGTCATTGGTGTAAGTGCAATATGAATTGAAGGTTTTTAGAGACAGCTTCACCACTTGCTGTTCCGGGTGAAGATTTTGTGCAGACATCTGCTGCTACTGCCAATTTAAAGCTAAGTACAAAAGTGATTTGTCCTGTTTGTTCTAGGGAGCTGGTCCTGAAGGGAACTGCCAAATTTCTGAATGCCCTCAAGTCCCATTTAGTAACTTGAGACTTATGGGGCATGAATATGATTCATGGGGCTCTATTTCATGATCTCAATGAGTAATACTGTGCAGGCCACACAGCACTGCTGCCTAGCCCAGCAGAACAGCATAAGACCATGCTTGCCTTTTTCTTTATTCTCCACTGACTGCAGCACAAAGGCATAACCCTTTCAGTTCTGGACTGAGTGAGCCCTATACCAGCTGAGGTTTTTACATCAAGGCCCCGTTGACTTTCTCAAATATCGTTAGAAATTCCATGTCGTCATGTTGAAAAGCATGGAGTTTGAACAATGCAGTGTCCAGGTCAATAAAGGTAGTTGATATGGTCATTTCATTTTGTCTGTGTGCAAATTAGCTACTTAGTTTCCAACATCACAACAGTGATGATACTTTGAAAGCACTTCATTTGCTGTAAAACGCTACAGTGAGATTGTGAATGGAGTTGGATTATTTTGATTCTTTCACTTGTACACACTATGATAGAAGTTATTATGCAGACACTTAACAGCAAAGTAAGGAACTTGGTGCAAGACTAAGTGGAGGCATTAAACTACTTTCTTTCTTTCTAATAGCTATTAGAAAATCAGAGCGCATCTGGAAAAACTTGTTGAGTAGCTCGCAGTAACTTTCCCATGACTGACAATGTCATCCTCCATAACAGTATTAAAAAACTGGAATACCTGCCACGTATATACAAATACAGGAAAACATACACACAGAAAAATATACACACATATGAACACACAAAATGGGGGATGTAGACTATTTGGCCCCTTGACCCTGCTCCATAATTCAATAGAATCTCCTGTTTCAAATTCCACACTCCCATCTACTCTTGATTCCCCTTACTAACAAGAATCTATCTGACTCGGTCTTAAATATATGCAATAACCCACCTCCACCACTTTCAGAGGTGGAATTCCAAAGTCACACAACACTCATGGAAACAAATGCTCATCTCTGTCTTCAAAGGACCACTCCTAATTTAAAAGTGTCCCATGGCTTTGGACTCACCTACAGAGGAAACATACTTTTCACATCCACATTGTCCACTTCTATACATACATAGACAAACATGTAGACAAGGAGAGACCAAAATACACAGACTCTCACAAATGGTCCAGGGATTCACAGCAGATTCTACCAGTCAATATCAACACTGCTGAGGAGATGCAGAGCTGACATTCCTGATGAAGGGCGTATGCTCGAAATGTCGATTTTTTTCCTGCTCCTCCTGTGCTTTTCCAGCACCACACCTTTTGACCCAGTTATTCAGTCTTACATCACTGAGAAAGCTCATTCAGCCCATTGCAACTGTGACAGCTTTTTGAATGAGGGATGTAATTCCTAGTTTTTTTCCCACTGCCCTACAAATGTAGCCTTTTCAAATACACCATTTCTAGCAGTGCATTCCATTTCAGAACAACTTCCAGTTAAAAAAGATTCTCCTAATTTCTCCCATACATTTAAAAAAATATATTAAATCTGTATTTTCTTGCTGATCTTCCTGACACTGCAAATTGTTTCTTCCAGTCTACAGCATGAAAAACCATGTCATTTTTAACACCTCCGATTGCTGCTCTGAGAAATTTAATCCTAGTTTCTTTCGTTTCTCAATGAAACAGAAATCCCTCATTTCAGTAACTAATCTGAGTAAATTTCTTCCACATTCTTTTCAAGGCTTTTTCAGCCTTTCTGACATGTACTGGCCAGAACTGGCCAAGCTGGGCCTTTATAAATTGCTAAAGGTTCTATTTTGCTCTCTGTGCCTCCAGTCATGAAACCAAAGATCAATTTGCATTTTTTGTAGGGAACCCAAATCCCTCGACTCCAATACTCCCTCTAAAATGGTATAATTACATTTATAATGCTCTTCCCATGATACACCTCTTTATGCAATATTGCACGTGTCAATTTCATTATTCATCCCCAACCACCTTCAGTCTCCAGCTATCACTCTCACCACTTACTGTGGGTGGAATCGTGAGGAAGTGATGAGGCTCTCAGCCAACAGCTAAAGAGCTGCTGAGAGTACCTGGCACCTATTTTCAGGAACGTCTGCCTCAGTCATTCACCAAGTGTCTCCGGACAAGACATCCAAACCCATTTTGCCCTTTCCCTGGTACTTGCAAACAACCCCTCATGGGACAGCATGAAGATGTCACACCAATAGCTGGGCTAATCCCAGCAGTGAGGTCGTACTCATAACTAGGGGGTTTTAGGAGGACCAACTATGGGCATTTGCAGCACAGACTTAACCAAAGCTGCCAACCAGGCATTCACCCACCTGACTAAACAGATCCTCCCCCAACAAAGTCACCACAACACTGGGATAACACTTTGGCCAGTGTTTCCAAATTGCAAGTCACGTGTAAACTGTGAAATATGCCTTAAAGAGCACTGCTCCCAATAGCGACGCCTAGTTGTACACCAATCTATACTTCACTCCAAGTTTAAAAAAAAAGGCCCATTCTTGCTCTGTCATATTCCTTAAATCTTCTGGGCTTCAATATGACTCAAAAATCTATGATGTGTTACTTCATCAAACTGGAAGTCAATGCACAACCCTTGTTAACTTCTACTTGTTCATTGTCAGATACTGATTCTCGAATTAATCCATTTTAATTGTTGTTTTTGAACCCACCACTTACATTAGGCCCGTGCTCAGCAAATTGATCGTCTTCCCTTGTTTGAACATTTAAAATCCTGGCACTCATTCTAAAATCAAGAATGATCAGTATATCATGGCAAAAGCTTCTATCCTTTCCAGCATGCCTTTCCTACATAACCTGGGATACATCAAATCTGGATCTGGTGAGCTTGCTATTCCTGATCATCGATAGCTGTTTAATACCTAGCTATAATCTGCTCTGAGCAAGAATCAGTGACCTGATTCCAATTAAACTTTCATGTTGCTTCAATTACTTTATCTGTTTAATGTTTAATAGAGCTCCCCTAAACCGAAGGCACACCTGGAGATGTGTGGTTACTGCCTGTTAAAAGTCTCAGTGGCTGATATAGGTAAGATATTAGGTTCCACTGCCTGCTCAATATGATGATCTTAGCATTTTCAGATTGTCTTTGATGAGAAAACCTCATTGCCTGGTACTTGCAAACAACCCCTCAGAATCCTTAAGCTGTCAAGTCCGTGTCACTGTAAACATCCTGTAATCTTGTTCAAATACTGTACGAGTCAGAAATATTGATTATCTGCAAATACTGAGGGGATGGAAGTGAAGGGTGCTTCTGGATTTACCATGAGGGACAATTTTATTAACCATATCCATCTATCTCGTTATTGATATCTCGTATCAGTGTGTCAGGCCCCGCTTCATTCCAGATTACTAATAGCTAGTTAAGCAGCTGGAGAACATTCAATGTTGGTATCAAAGTTAAACTTGGTGCCTACACAAATGGGTCAGCATTGGTTTGATGCCCTTTACAGCTGTAGTGAAATATCCAAATATAATCTAGTCTTCACCACTCCCCTTTCCATCTCTCACTCCCCACTCAATAAAGTTTCAAGAAATTTCTTTTCATGAAGGTCTCGAAATAAATGCAAATTCTTGCTGTTGGTTTCAGTCATTCACATCTGTGTGGAATTAGATAAAGATTTGGACACACAGAAAGGTTAGGGACTTTATCTAATTTCAGAGGTGACTTGTTACAGACAAGTACAGTCCTCATTCAACAGATAGAATCCAACTGACTTATTTGTCCCTGCAACTCAAGCAAGTGGAAAGCTTAAAGGGTGGTTAGGGGCCTCCAGCACCCACCAGATGAGCATGCAGCACCATGGCTACATTTGGGTATATGGGAAGGAGAAGGGGTGAGGGGGTGACTGACTAAAATAGTCCATCTCCATCCCCCTTGACATTAGGTTCACTCCTATAACACAGGGGGCTAAAACCAGCAGCCTACCCAGCATATGTAAATAAATAAATTATCAATTAGGTTTATTAGATGCCGATAGGCAGCTGGGCAGGTCATTTTCCAAAATGACACAAAACAAAAGACAGAGGGAAGGGAGGTATTCATTCAGGGGGTGACAGTTTGCATTGGGGCACCACCCGCTCCCAAGTTGCTACTCCCCTTTTTACCACACTGCCTGTTTTAAACCCATGACCTGCCTTTCTGGGTAATCGCCCTGCAGTGGCCACTCCTCAGGAATTAGAGCTGCCAGCCAATCAGATCAGCCAGAGAAGCCTCCCCAAGGACAGAGAGCCTACCCACTGAGGGGCAGGATCCCACTTATAACCAATTTCACTCCACATGGGTGCTAATTGGAGTGTGTTGAATTCAAGTTGACAAACCCCTCACGCACCCCGTAAAATGCAGTCCTAAGTGTCTGTAGAGCTTTTTGCACCAGTCCAAAGGCCTCCAACAGTTGACCCATCCTCTTATAGTACCCACCCCCCACTCCCCAAACCTTAGGTGTGCTGGGGCCAATTGTTAAAAACTCATCCATTCCCCACCCACCCATATCTCTTGCTGCACTGCAATAAGTCCAGGGTTGGAATACAGAATCTGCAAGGCCCTGTTTGTAAACTTCAATACCATTCGATTTAGCACAGCTAAATCGTCAGCTAACTACTTCACCAGCTATTTGGATGCAGTGACTACTGGGGATGGGCAATATGATATTCGTCCAAAATCTCTGCGTCACCAGCTGAAATCCTGTTGTACTGGTGATAACCAGAACACTAAAACCATGTGGTTATTTAACTATTCAGTGGATGTGGAAGAGAGACAGATATAGAAAAGAGTTCTCAGAACAAATCCAGAGAACATGGTCTTGCTGTGAAGAAGACAGGGACTGTAACCCAGTCTACACATTGTGAGCAAATGGAATTGAGATTACAATTCCAGGTGGGCAGAGATATTACTCCTGACCTTCATGTGGGTAAGAATGATTTAAAAGGTAATAATGATTCAATCTTCAGACTAACATTCATCCAGATGCTATTTCCCCTTTCGTTTGCAAACATCTTTTTGATCAATATAATACCAATCCAAGAAAGCAGCGTAGATATATCATTAAATATAGTGATGCAGGTCCACTGCATATTTAAAAAAGTATAGCATTATGCAATCAAGCTCTGTGAAAACATCAACAAATATCATAGTACGGATTTGTTAATCTTGATAAAAAGAAGTGTCCATTCTACAGGCTGGTTCACATTAAAGACTCAAGGTCAAAAACTGCAAATAGTTTCCCCCGATCCACGCCCATGTCCCGCATGACTCAGAGCCAGAGACTCAGCTTGAAGAACTGTTCTTACTGAAACTTAATGAGATGCCAAAGCCAATTTGCAAAAAGACGACTTTTCTGGGCATTTTGCTGAGCATGTAGTCATTTGGGTGAATGTACGATGGTGTAATCATAACAACTTGCACCATCACCACAGAAAAATAGCCTAAGGTGATTTGAAGAAAAAAATGTCAGAAGGAGGACATTTTAGGAAACTTGGACAATAACCTGGTCATGGACTTGGATTTTATGCTGTGACCAGGAGAAAAGAAATGGAGAGCTTTAGGAGAGGGAAGGTGTAGCTGCAAAAAAAAAACAGAATAGGTAATAAGCAGAAGCATGTGATTTTGGGGACAGTGTATTTCAGGGCTGCAGAGTGTTCCAGTTTGGTAACTTTTGAAAATTATTTCAATGGATTCTCGCCTATCCCTAACAGCTCTTGACAAAGTGATGGTGAGCAGCCTTCTTGAATCACTGCAATCTATGGGGTAAAGGGACACCCACAATGCTGTGAGGGAGGTCCAGGATTTTGTTACAGTGACACTGAAGGAATGGCGCGTGGTTTGGAGGGGAACTTGCAGGTGGTAGTGTTCCCATGTATATGCTACCCTTGTCTATCCAGATGATAGGGGCCTCAGTGAATTTCTACAGTGTATCTTGTAGATGATGGAGGAAGTGAATGTTTAAGATGGTGAATGGGATACCTGCCAAGCAGGTTGTTTTGTCCTCGATGGTGTCAAGCTCCTTTAGTGTTGTTGGGGCTGAATCCATCCAGGCAAGTGAGGAGTATTCCATCACAGTCCTGACTTGTACCTTGCAGATGGTGGACAGACTTTTATTATGAGGATGTGGGTGTACTTTAAGAGAGTTAAAAGCAACAGAACTACCAGACACAGCACCAAGTGTTCTCAATAAGATAGCAATGTAGTACTTGGTCGAACAACTAGATTAGCTCGTTGCTTGGAGACAAAACCAAATTTGAATTTGGCCAATCAGTTTAAATTATACCCCGAAGAAACCAAATTCAATCCAGTTTGAATTGAGTATATTGACAATCTTAAAAGCCAATGACACATGATTTGGGGGGGTGGGGGGGTGGGGGGGTGGGGGGTTGGGGGGTTGGGGTCTGAGACTGGGGAAAATTGAGAGGAGAACTGCCAAGCCCCGGCAGGTAAAAGACTGTCTGAAAAATAGTCTCTTAAAATACCTTTATGAATAGTAACCTGTGACACAGAAATTCCTAAAAAGACGACGACACAGGAAGATCCAAATAGAAGAACCGAAAGCTGCCTGGTTTTAAGATAAGAAGAGTTGTTTTGTAAATCTTAATTGGGAGTTTTATTGGACTAGTTTTATAGAAGGGAAGGTAGAAGATAAGTTAGAGGAAGAACTTAGACATAGTTGTTAGTTAATTATTCTCTGTTATACTTTAAGAAATAAAGTTAATTTTTACTTTAAATAGTTCTTGGCCACTCAAATTTCACAGATTACTGCACGGGATAAAACTTTACTGTGTTGCTGGTTTTATATTAAGCAGGTGGGTTCACCCTGTGTTGTAAAACTTTGGTGAGTTACTCGCCACAGGAATCCTAGCCTCTGACCTGGAGTGAGGTGGGATATGTCAAGATTTATAAAGGATGGGAATTTTAAACTTTAGATATTAATGTAAAACTTGTCATAGTCCCAGAGGATTAAAGGAGTGCTCTCTGAGACAGAGGTGACTTCTGATGAATTTAACCTGAGGTAAGGGGCAAAATCAAGAAGGTAGGACACATTATGGGAATTGAGATCTTGCTGTTGCCATCACTATACATCTTAAATCAACCATCCAGCCCACTGAGCTAACTGGCCACCTCCATTGAGTTAGCAATGACAAGTACATTTTGGATAGCAGAGATTTGGAGATGGAGCTTTTCGAAAGTCAAGGTGATGAAGGCTTGAGAAGAAGATGGGTGACGGGAGAGGCTGAGAAGGTGAAACCATTAAGTGTGAGGGTGTGGTTCTTTGTGACAGACAGGAGACAAGATCGGATGTGGCTTCAGAATTAGATAGAATGTTAGGAGGACATATTGTCTGAGGCATTGGGTCAGCTAGAGGATAGGCTTGGCAGTACAGGAGTTGGAATGAAGGCAATGGCTCCAGCTGTGCTAACATCTGTCAGGATAAAAGGACAGCTACACACAGGATTAGATTAGATTAGATTACTTACAGTGTGGAAACAGGCCCTTCGGCCCAACAAGTCCACACCGCCCCGCCGAAGCGCAACCCACCCATACCCCTACATCTACCCCTTACCTAACACTACGGGCAATTTAGCATGGCCAATTCACCTGACCTGCACATCTTTGGACTGTGGGAGGAAACCGGAGCACCCGGAGGAAACCCACGCAGACACGGGGAGAATGTGCAAACTCCACACAGTCAGTCGCCTGAGGCGGGAATTGAACCCAGGTCTCTGGCGCTGTGATGCTGAATAAGCCGGTGGCTGTTCAGTGGAAGTAGAAGATCTGAGAGGGACAATGGTGAGGTAGGAGCTGGCTGTCATCAGCATACTATAACCATGTTTGGAGGAGATTTTGTGAAATACGTGGGAAGGTTATTCAGTTAAAGGACTCAACAGTGAATCCTGATAATCTTGGAAATTAGCATTTCCAACAAGACTTTAACCTAGCGAGCTTTGAGAAGATTTGTAACTCAGGTTGAGGTTCTAGATGTAAGTTTGCTCACTGAGCTGGAAGGTTCATTTTCAGACGTTTCGTCACCATACTAGGTAACATCACCAGTGAGCCTTTGGTGAAGCACTGATGGTATGGCCCGCTTTTTATTTATGTGTTTAGGTTTCCTTAGGGTGGTGATGTCATTGCCTGTTCTTTTTCTCAGGGGGTGATAAATGCGATCCAGTCAAAGTGTTTGTTGATAGAGTTCTGGTTGGAGTATTATGCCTCTAGGAATTCTCGCGCGTGTCTCTGTTTGGCTTGTCCGAGGGTGGATGTGTTGTCCCAGTTGAAGTGATGTCCTTCTTCAATATGTATGTAAGGATACTAGTGAGAGTGGGTCATGTTATTTTGTGGCTAGTTTTCTGCCCATTGACCAATGTAGTGTTTGTTACAGTCCTTGCAAGGTATTTTGTAAATGACATTAGTTTTGTTTGTTGTTTGCTCGTTACGATAAGCAGAACAAATGTCATTTACAAAATACCTTGCAAGAACTGTAACAAACACTACATTAGACAAACAGGCAGAAAACTAGCCACCAAGATATATGAACATCAACTAGCCACAAAAAGAATGACCCTCTCTCACTACTATCTTTACATACAGATGAAGAAGGACACTACTTCGACTGGGACAACACATCCATCCTAGGACAAGCCAAACAGCGACACACGCGAGAATCCCTAGAAGCATGGCACTCCAACGGGAACTCTGTCAACAAACACATTGATTCGATCCCATTAACCACCCCTTGAGAAAAAGAACAGGAAATGACATCACCACAGAAAATTACATCACCAACTCAAGGAAACTAAACAGATAAATAGTGGATCATACCAGTAGTGCTTCACCGGAGGCTCACTGATGTTACCTAGTATGGTGACGAAATGTCTGAAAATGAACTTTCCAGCTAAGTCAGCAAACTTACATCCAGACTTTAACATATTTTAAATGTTTAAGACAACTGGCAAAAACTCAAATAGGTGGGGATGAGGATTTTTATTTTTACTCAGTGAGTTGTGAAGGCTGCGGGGCGCATGATGGGAGCAACTTTCAACACGGAACCGAATGTGTCCTGTACATTAAAATGAGAATTTTATGATGCCACAGGAAAGGGAATGGAAGATTCTTTTCAAAAAGTGGGGAGAGGAAATGCACACTCCAATTATATATGATCCTGGTTGATTCTAACTGCATAAACCTGCACAGGTAGAATCCATCCTCGTTTTTGTTAACTGTATCAACTGAGATTAAGTATGTGGCGGGTTCTAATTGTATGGTTACTTGAGCACATATAAAGACACACTTGCAGACACAGGTTGAGGGTCAGGTTCGGAGGTATATACCTGTAAAGCAGCTCTCAGCTTCACTGACTATCTATCAGGACTAAAACACCTTTGTGTTTTATAAAAAATATTTGCTATTCTGCTATTTTATTTCCTTGGGTTTGTTCGGTGGAAGCTCACCAGGAGCTTTACAGACTATGCATAAAGTTGCTTTTTAACTTAAAATGAGGGCAAAATATAAACTAGCAATCCCTGTTATTTTTTTCGTGATTAACTGCCTGTATTGATTGCTCTGATCAAAATGCAATCATTGCTTTTCTTGACCATTAACTTCCCCAAATCTTATATTGCCAGCAAGTATGTGTGTTTGTGTTTACACAGTGTGCACACATAACTACATAAAAAAAACATCCATCTTGGAGATGCTTATGTTGAGAGCTACCCTGTTGTGACCCGTTGAGTTCCTGAACAATCAGAGCCATCAACTTGCCCTTAATCAAGCGAGTGAGTCGGCTGCACTCACTGGAATGGGTGACACAAACCTACAGTCTTGTGTGAACCAGTCCTTGTCAAAGTAATACACTCATGCAAAATACAGCTGAGGAGCGGAGACAATGTTTCATTAACAAACACTTCAGCATTAATAAGTTACTCTCTATTAAACAGATATAAAACTTGTTCAAGTGTTTTTCTTTTTTAAAAAAACATTAGTCATATGTCATGCAATCCTAGAAAGAGTTCAAGCAGGCACACTGTGCGGTATAATCTGCATGCATGCTACACTGCATGTGCTTCCTACATCAGTCTGGATTAGATGCCTTGGTCACTGAGTGATATGCTCCGCAGACCGTATTCACAGGTCAAGAAACACTGATGGGAGCATCTGCTCCAAATATTGTACAGGATACAAACCAATTCCACCTTCTAAAGCAATAAAGGCAATTAATCTGCATGAAATTGATATGTAACTGCAATAAAACAAGCCGTTTTTGGATCCACGGCCCTCGCGGAAGGAAGTCCTGAAATATTTTGCACCTATTTACCAATTTGCAGCATCCTTGTTTCCAGGAGGGTTACGCAGTCCAGTGTAAACAAATGTTTACCGATGCATATTAGGACTTGTCACATTAAAACAATCTAAAATGGCTGCTGAGGGTCAATATGTTGGCACAAAACCCTCAGTTTAAACTCAAGACAGTTTAAGGTTAGAAAAAGAATATATTAACTGAAGCAAACTCCTGAACATTGCACCCTGTGACGCAGCGAGGTCACAAATCCTACCGAGTGGAAAACCTGCAGAGTGTCACCAGACTCCCCGGAGAGGTCTGTACAATGTTCCACTATTTTCTGAGATAGCACCAGAACAGCTACACTTCTGGCATAGAAGTGTTTTTGCTGAGGTCCTTAATTCCCTGGAGAATTCGCTTCATGTGGCCCACTTTCGTTATCCCCAGATCCTGAAAGAAGAAAGAGAAATGAATGGATGTTTGCCTCACAGCTTTATGGTGACACAATGTTTTCACAGAAACTCCAAGGCATACACTGAAGCCATGCGATGACAAGGCATCTTGTGTTGGTCAGATCAAAATCTCAATATTGCAGACAACAAAAGAACAAAAGATGAACAAAGTTAAAAAAACCTGCCCTTCTGTTTCAGTCATCGTGTACTGTCATCGCATATATTATTCTATGTGGACTTGGATTGGTTGCCTTTTGATCCAGGCTGGTTCTGAATTCTTTACTTCTGGAGATGCATAAATATTTGTCCCGGTGCTTTTAGTCTCCTGGTCTGCTCGTACTCCATGTATCTCTAATCCCAAATGTCTTGGGTTGCCCCTCCCACGCTCGGAATCTTGTGATAGAAAGAACAGGGAAATCTCTACCATGCCTGTCATAGCAGCGCACTGCACCAAAGTGCTAAAGTAAACAAATGAAAGCAATTGTAGTCACTGTTGCAATGCAGGAACTGCAGCAGACAATTTGGAACAATAAGATCCAATGAACAGCAGTGCGATAATGACCAGACCATCTGTTTTTTGGGATGTGGATTGATGGATAAAGATTGGCCAAAACACCAATTGGCTTCCTTGGAAATAGAGTCATGGGAGAGCCATCTGAGAATTTTGGTTTAATTAATTATTCAAACAACAGCATCGCTGACAGTGCAGATCTCCCTCAGTACTGCACTCGTGGGTCAGCTGAACAATACATACAACACGGTCTAAAGTGGGACATGGATATGCATTCTTTAACGCAGAAGTAAGAATGCTGCCACTGAGCAACACCTTGCCCTGCAAAGGATACAACCTTTCTTCAGTTGCCTCCACCCATTCACTTCAGATAAAACACTAGGGGTCAGTGGACTGAACCCACACTCGAGGCAGACAGTTGCGGGCTGGAGAATTGGCTCTGAATTTATCCAAAGCTAGGGTACTCCTTGAAACGAGTATCAAAGACTCGACAGCCTTACTCCAAAGAACAAGAAGGCATTCTTTAGCGGCTTGGTCAGCATTCTTTCCTCATTAAAATTAGATGAACCTATCATTGGGGAAGCGCTTCTGCACAAAATGAAACTATAATTCCTATACAACATTTTTCACTCTGACTGTTCATACTGAAATGTATAAAACCCACATATAAAGGCATTATAGGTGGCCACGTCTTGCCTGGGTGGGCATCTTATGGTCTGTTCTGTTTGACATGTTCATCTCCTCCATCATTGGAAAACAATTTTGCTGTCCAGACTGCTGGAAGTGTGAACTGATAACTGCACCAGGGACGGTAATGGGACCTCAGTGAACAATACAGACTCCCTCCACAACCAGTAAGATGTAAAGATTGAGAAATAACCAGAGGAAAGGCTGGGATGAAAGGTGGATTACAGTCAAATCAGGTGCAGAAGGAGACATAAAGAGAGGGAGAAAGAGATTTGATTAATGGAAAGAAAAAAGATTCAGGTAGGAAAAGTAACAATAAAATTCGGAACTTAAAAAGTGACACATTTAAAATCTCCAAATTCTTGACGGAATTAGAATCCACACATCTAAATTGTTCATTTGTTTGGCAAGGTAAGTTGATTGGTAGTCATCAATAGTTATCACAACGTTAAAAGGCCACATGCACTGTTAACCCGCAAATTACCTTCCCATGGTTTGCTGAATAGACTGCAGCTACAATATAAAAATCACAGGGAGGTTTGGGTGAGGGATGAGAAGTAATTTTTGTAAAGCTAACATTCAAATAAGGCAAACTGAACAGCAAACTGCAATTCATGGGGTAGCTATTCCTCACCACAAACACCTGGACGGTTTGTGCACACATAACCGGCTACATCAATCATACCACTGTTGTCATTTCAGCAAATGCAATGTTGGTTTTTAATCTCCAGGAGCTTTCTCGATAGGTATAGGAGAATATGTCAATATATGTGTATCCAGTATGTTTGAGTTGGGTTTGATTTATTCTTGTCACATACATCGTGATACAGTGAAAAGTATTGCTTTAATGCTCAACAGGCTGATTGTATCACACAGATACATCAGGGTAGTAGAGTAGAGTGCAGACTACAGTGATACAGCAGCACAAGGTGTAGAGAGAGAGAGAGAGAGAGAGAGAGATCAACATCAATATTTGAGAGGTCTGTTCAAAAGTCTAATAACAGCAGGGAAGAAGTTGTTCTTCAATCTGTTCACATGTGTATTTAAACTTTTATATTTTCTGCCTGACAGAAGAGGGTGGAAGTGAATATAACTGGGGTGACAGAGGTATTAGGCTACTTTTCTGAGGCAGCGGGAAGTACAGATGGAGTCAATGTATGGAAGGCTGGTTTGTGTTTTGGACTGGGTTGTGTTCATGACTCTCCATAGTTTCTTGCGGTCTTGAGAAGAATAGTTGCCATATCACACTGTGATGCCTTCTATGGTGCATCTATAAAAATAAGAATCGATTTCCTTAGCCTCCTGAGGAAGTAGAGGCATTGTTGTGCTTTCTCGACCGTCTTGTCGACATGGTTGCGTCTCTATTTCAGACATCCCCAAAGCAAAGGGCTGCAATGCAGTCACACAACTTCAGACTGCTGTGTTTGGAGATCAGCCAAGTTGGGGTGTTAGGGTATACCTGAGTATTGAAACCAGCCTGAAGTCTGTTTGAAACAAACCTACTTCCAGAAGTCCAAATAGGGGGGGAAGGTTTTAAGAATCAGTGGATTAATGAGAGATTGATAAACCTCTTAAATTGGAACTCTGTTCAGATGAAGATTTGCAATAACATAAAACCCAACTGCTAGAGAGGGTAACCAGAAATGCAAACATTCAGAAAAATGTGATTTAGGTTTTGGAATAGATTTTATCCTCACTCTTTCCTTGCTTAATCTCTTTCAATAAGACCCAGACTAAACAAGTCATTCAAAAGAAACAGAGATCAAAGTCTGAGACTCCTCAGAACTCAGCTTAGGAACATAAGAAAGGATTTTGGCTATTGGCCCCTCAAGCCTGCTTTTGTTATTCTAGAACTCTATCAATCTGTTTTGAACTTACTTATTCAATAAGATTCCATAGCCTGTCATAAAAGTAGAGGTTTCCAAAACATCACCACTATGTGAGTGAGGAAATACCTCCCCTTCTCAGTTCGAAGTGGTCCTTTTATTCTGCTTGTGTCCCCTGGTTTTAGACCATGCAGCCAGTGGAAATATCCTTCCTGCATCTCCACTGTTTATCCCTTTAGGTATTTTGTTATGTTTCTATGAGATCATCACTCATGCTTTTAAACTACAGTCCCGGTCTACTCAATCTCTTCTCACTGGACAAATCCCATCCCTGGCATCAGTACGATGAACTGCATCTGCATTTCCTTGATATCAAATAGATCATTCCTCAGGCAAGAGGAGTGCGCACTAGACCCTAGCTAGGTACTCACCAATGCTATACAAAACTGAAGCAAAATATCTTTGCTCCTGTACTCAAATTCTCTTGCAACAAAAGCTAATATATTATTTGCCTTCCAAATTATTTGCTGCACACACATGCTAGCTTTCAGTGATTTATGAACAAGGATACCAGGCCCCTTTGGAAATCACTATTTTCCAATTTCTCACCACTGAAGAAACGCTCTACTAGTCTGTTCCACCTACCAAACTGGATAAGCTCACACTTATCCACATTATGTTCCACCTGCCATGCTCTTGCCCACTCATTCAACCTCTCCCTTTGAAGCCTCTTGAACCATCAGGCTCAGTGGTTCGCACTGCTGCCTCACAGTGCCAGGCACCTGGATTCAATGTAGCCATGGGTAATTGTGTGGAATTTTCATGATATCCCATGTCTGCATGGGTTACCTCCCATAGTCCAAAGATGTGCAGGTTAGGTGGATTGGCCATGCTAAATTGCCCCATAGTGTCCAAGAATTTGTAAGCTAGGTGGATTAGCCGTGGGAATTGCATGGTTATGGGGATAAGGTGGGATGGTTTTCAGAGGGTCAGTGCAGACTAGATGGGCCAAATGGCTTTTTCCACACTGTAGAGACTCTATGATTCACCTCACATTCCCAACAGCTTTTTATTTATTATCTACAAACTTAAAACAATTGCAATTGGCGCCCACATCTGAATATTGACATGGATCGTGAACGGCTGGACACCAACCAGTGATCCTATCGGTACCCCACAGGTCACAGCCTTCCAAATTAAGAATGATGCATTTACTTTTATTTACTGCTTTCTGCCTTGTTATGCAGGTGTAAGGGGTACTGTACCTTTAAGAGAGTTGAAAGCTAGCAAGGACTTAGAGAGACAGAGAGGCCAGAACAAGTTAACAATGTACCACTTGGTCAGAACAGCTAGCACCAGTTGGGTTGCTATGAGACAAAAACAAATTCAAGTTCAGCCAATCAGTTTAAATTATGCCCCAAGATACCTAACTCCAATCAAGTTGGAATTTGGTATTTTGACAATATTAAAACCAATAAAACAATCTGATGTTTTGGGGTATAAAACTGGGGAAAAATTGAACAGTTGAGGGAGAACTGCCAAAAGATCATCAGATGTACGCTGGTAGTCAGAACTCTGAGAGGTACCTACCTGGAGAAGGAGTTTACACAGAGCAAAAAAACATCGATACCAACCTGGGGAGCAAATCTAAGGAGGAACATCCAAAGAGAAGATTCGACAGCTGGCTGGTTTTGAAGTTTGAATTTTTTGATAAATCTTAATCAGGGGTTAAGTTATTGGACCAGTATTGTAGAGGAGTTAGAGAAAGTAGTTGTAAATAGTTGTTAGTTCATTATTCTCTTTTAGACTTTAAAAAATAAGATTGTTAATTTTTACTTTAAATAGTGACTTTTGGGACAATTCTTTACCTTGTGAATTTTCACAGATTATTGCATGGTATAAATCTTTTCTGTCTTGCTGGTTTAAATTAGCAGGGGGGGATTTACCCTATATCATAACAGTTATCCTGGATGAGCCTCCAAACTGTTATGACACAGGCTAAACGCCCCCTGCTAATTTAAACCAGCAACACAGAAAAGATTTACCCCCTGCGATAATCTGTGAAGATTCTAGTAATTTCCCGACTGTTGACATCAGGCCATTGGGCCTGCAGTTCCTGTTTTTTGTCTCCCTCCTTTCATAAGCAGTGAGATAGATTTGCAACCTCTGAATCTGCAGCTACCGTGTCAGAATGAGTGAAATTGTGAATGATGATCTCAGATGCATTCAATAGCAATTTAGCCATCTCTTCAAAAAATCTGGGCTGAAAGTCATGGAGCCATGGGGATTTGTTATCTTTCAGTCCCATTACCTTCTCCCAGCATTACTCTTTTACTAGTACTAATTTCTTTTAGTTTCATTCTCTCACGAGACCCTTGCATTATAAAGATAGACATTTAGCTTCTCTACTATTTCTTTATTTCCGATTATAAATCCTCTGTCTAAATGAATCTGCATTTGTCTTTGTTAAACTTTTCCCTTTTATACATCAATACCTTTTACAATCAGTTTTTACATTTCTTGCCATTTTATTTTCATATTCTATTCTTTTTTTCTTTATCAATTGCTTGGATCCCTCTACTAAATTATAAAATTCTCCCAATCCTCAGGCTTACAACATTTTAACTTTGCAAGTCTCCTTCCTTGATGGAAAATGTAAAGTCACCATTAACTTACAAGACCGTATGGCTGCTCTCAGGTGATGATTTAACGGGAGGGTCATCACGTCTCGGGGAGGGGTCAGGTTGAACATGAGAATACTTCATTGGTAATCTCAGCCGATGAGAGAATTGAATCCACACTGTTGCCATCATTCTACATCACAAACCAGCCATTCAGTCGACTGAGCTAAACCGATTACCAACTTGACTTTGATCTACTAACCTTCCTTGTTAGCCATGAGTCTTTTGTTCTTCCTGTTGGCTATTTTTGACTTAAGTCAATGTATGTGTTTTGAAAACGAGGCATTAGCTCCTTAAGTACTCACCATCTATCTATCTATCTATCAAACATTTTAATGTATTTTCCTATTCACCATGGTGGACTTTGTCTTTAAACCTTTACAATTGCCCTTGTTTATGTTTAAGACCAGAGTGTCGGATCGAACTAATATTTTTCAAATATAATTCTGTCATCCTATGTTTGCTGACCCTAAAGGTCTTTTTTTAAAAAAGAGTAAGTTAATTAATTAGCCCTTTCTCAATGAATAATATGGGATTGAAAATAGAAAAAAGCATATTGCTACAGAAAACGTATCTTGAATATATTTCAGAAATTTCAAGCCTACAGCATTGGTGCTCAGTAGTTTTATCCAGTCTTTATATAGATTGGAGTCACTCATAAATATTGCACTCCCCATGCATGTGTTTCTACTTTCCTGAATTAAGCTTTGCCCTACATTACCACCATTGTTTGGTGGCCTTGAAATCATTCCTATCAATGTTTGCTGACTCCTGTTGTTCTTAGATCCACTCAAACGTCTCTACATTCTATTCTGCCGATCAGAGATTCTCTCATTAATGCACTGATCCCATTTATCTTCAGCACAGCCACACCTACTTTTCTTTTTTAGCTTATCCCTCTGTCAAATACTCTTTAATATTCATCTCCCAGTCTGGGTCACCTTGCAGCCTGATCTCTGCAATGGCAATTAAATCACTCCTGTTTACTTCTATTCATTGAATAAATTTAAGAATGAGATAGATTTTTAATTAGTAATGCATGAAAGGATTATGGGGAGCAGGCAAGGAAGTGGAATTGAGGTGGGGATTAGATCTGCTATGATCATATTAAATGGCGGAGCAGGCTGGAGAGGCTGAATAGCCTACTTCTGCTATTAGTTTTTCTGTTCTTATGACTCGAGCCACCAATTTTCCTGTGCTGTGACTGCTGCTTGCATTCAGATAGAGTACTTTTAATTCTGCCTTTTTAACACTATCCTGTAATTTGACTTTGCTTGGTTAGGCCATGTTTGGAATATTTTGTGCAATTCTGGTCTCCCTCCTGTAGGAAGATGTTGTGGAACTTGAAAGGGCTCAGAAAAGATTAACAAGGATGTTGCCAACAAAGGGTTTGAGCTATAGGGAGAAGCTGAATAGGCTGGGGCTGTTTTCCCTACAGCGTCGGAGGCTGAAAGGTGACTTTATAAAATCATGAGGGCAGAGAGAGGATAAATATACAAGTTCTTTTCCCCGGGCTTGGGGATTCCAGAACTAAAGGGCATAGGTGTAGGGTGAGAGGGGAAAGATTTAAAGGGACCTCAGGGGCAACTTTTTCACACAGAAAATGGTGCTAATATGGAATGAGCTGCCAGAGGAAGTGGTGGAGACTGGTACAATTACAACATTTAAAAGTCATCTGGATTGGTATACAAATAGGAAGGGTTTAGAGGGATATGGACCAAGAACTGGCAAATGGGACTAAATTAATTTAGGATATCTGGTCGACATGGACGACTTGGACCGAAGGGTCTGTTTCTGTGCTGTACATGACTCTGACTTTATGACTCTGGGATTTGTTTCTTTTTCTTTCCACTTTTCTTTACAGCTTTTCTACACCCTGTTGCCAGTTTTGTTTTTACTCTCCCAGAATTCTCTCGTGGGTTCCCCTTCCTCAGTTTAATCCAGTTTAAATCTAATTTCAATCTAGTTTAAGCACTCCACAACAGCACGAACAAATCTCCCCAAGAGCATATCAATTCCAGTGCTATTACCATGCCCCAGAATCAATTCCAATGCACTGAAATCTAAAGACACCCTACTGCACCACGTCTTCATTCACTCAATCTTCTCATTTCCATACTGACTAGCATGTGATACTGGGAGCAATCCTGAGACAACTGCCTTCGGGATCCTGTTTTTCTGTCTCTAACCTCACTCCCTAAATTCTCCTTTTAACAGCTACTCCCTCTTTCTGCCTGTATAATTGCCATTAACTTGGACCACTACCTCTGCATCTTCATCCTCCCTCAAAAAAATGTCCTACTGCAGCTCTGCGTTATCCTTGACCCTGGCATGAGGGAGGCAACATGCCACCCTGGCGTTATGCCTATGACTAGATAAACACCAGTCTGTTCCCCTCACTACTGGATCTCCTACCACTATTACACTTCTTCTGTCTCACCTGTGCAGTTGAGGCACTTGCTATGCCACAAGTTTTGGCTCTTGCTACATTTCTCTGACACACCATCATCCTCACCAGCATCCAAAATGAAAAATGGTGCCTGAGACTTAAGGGGATCGTATATTATACACCTGGTCTTTCAAAGCTGCCTAGCAGTTATCCATTCCTTCTCTGTATGCATTCTCTTAATATTTGGTGAAACGACTTTGTTAAACAACTTTTGTCAACACCTGTAGGTGTCTGGCCTGAATTCGAATTCTATCAACCCCTGCAGAAGCAATCCCAAATGGAGATCCAACCTTATAATCCTGCTCAGCTTCCTCCCAGATGTGCATTTTTTGACAAAACTGCCTCTGCACCATCCCTCACATGTACTACACCAACACACCTGCATGCACCCTTTGTCAAAATCCTACACTGTACCTTAGTTGCCTCAAAGCTTGACTTCTCTCTGCCTCCACGCTTAAATCACCCCTCTCCTCTTCCAGCGCCTTTTGTTTGAACATGGCAACTGTCAGATACTTACTACTAATTTTCCAAATCTCTCCACAGACTCTCCTTATCCTTCATTTACTTTGTATAGGAGATTAAGGGCTGATCTAATGGAGGTATGTAAGATGATGAAAGACGCCAAAGAGAAGGATAGAAAGAAACTATCTTCCCTGGTGTTAGTTCAGAATAAGTCAACAGAACAATGCTGGTCATAGAGTCATAGAACCATAGCGATGTACAGAAACAGACCCTTTGGTCCAACTCACCCATACAGACCAGATGTCCTAAATTCATCTAGTCCTATTTGCCAGCATTTCGCCCATATCCCTTCTTACCCATCCAGGTGCCTTTTAAATGTTGTAATTGTACCAGCCTCCACCAATTTCTCTGGCAGCCCATTCCATACATACACCACCCTCTGTGTGAAAAAGTTGCCCCTTAGGTTCCTTTTAAATCTTTTCCATCTCACCTCCCCTACCCTGGGGGGGGGGGGGGAAAAACCTTGACAGTTCACTCTCTCCATGCCCCTCATGCTTTTATAAACTTCTATAAGATCACTTCTCAGCCTCCGGTGCTCCAGGGAAAACAGCCCCAGTCTATTCAGCCTCTCCCTATAGCTCAAAACCTCTAACCCTGGCAATAGCTTTATAAATCTTTTCTAAATCCTTTCAAGTTTCACAACAAAGGAGAATGGAAATTTCCTGTAAAAAGCATTTAAACCTGGGTGTCTACTGAAAATTTCAAGATTCAGATTAATGGGCTTTCATTAGCAATAGTTACATAACCAAGGAATTAGAATATTAATCAGTCATGATCTAATCAAGTAGCAAAAGAGATGTGCCAGTTGAATAGTCTATCGCTTTTCCTATTGATCTCAAATACACATTCTGCTCCTCAGAGGCTGGAGTTTTCTCCATTTATCACTCTATCCAGCATCTGAACACTGCTTATTAAGCTGATAAACTGCTAGCATTGGCAATGGTTTATCCAGTTTTGCATATTCCAGTGTCCACTGTCATTGGTACAGATTTGAATCTATTCTTCAAAATCCTATTTCCCTCCATTAAATTCTACCCAACTCACATTCAGTACAGTGGCAACCACAAGAATGGTATTAAACATAGAAAAAATCTGACCTCTGTGGAAATAATGGAGACAAAAGACAATGTTCCTTGAAGAAAGAATGTGCTTGAAGGTACCTGCAAAGGATGCTGGGATGATTCATGCCAGGAGTGACAATTCTAGAAATATGATGTTGGACTTGTATAATACACTAGTTAGACCTCAACTGGAGTATTGCATACAGTTGTTGGGGGAGGGGGAAGAGGGGGTATTATATGATAGGAAAGATTCAAATTCATTGAAGAAAGTGCAGAAAAGATTTACAAGAATAGTTCCAGGGATGAGAAACTTCAGTTACGAGGATAGACTGAAGAGGGTGTGACTGTTTTTCTTGGAGAGAAGAAAACTGAGAGGAAGAAGACCTTGACCTTGAGAGGAAATTTGTCAGAGCTTTTCAAAATGCTGAGTGGGCTGGTCAGAAGAGATCAGGAAAAGCTGCTTCCACTTGTAAAGATCCACTCCAAACCACTCACCATCCTAATTTGGAAATATATCGCTATTCTTTCACTGTTGTGGAGTCAAAATCCTGAAATTCTCTTCCTTCGGATATTGTAGGCTCTAACTACAGCACCTGGACTGAGTACTTCAAGAAGGCAGCTCACCTTCTCAAGAGCAGATAATGCTGGCCCAGTCAGTGACCCACAAGTGACCCACAGATTTAAGGTGATATGCAAAAGAAACAAGGGTGATGTGAGGACATATTTTTTCACATACGGAGTTGTTCGGGTATGGAATTCAGTGCATGGAAATGTGGTGTAGGCACGTTCAATTGAGGCATTCAAGATAGCATTGGATGACTACTTGAATAGAAATAGCATGCAAGGGTACAAGGAGAAAGATACAAGGGTACAAGGAACATTTCAGAAAACATCTCTGGGACACCTGCACCAAACAAACCCACTGCCCTGTGGCCGAACACTTCAACGCCCCCTCCCACTCTGTCAAGGACATGCAAGTCCTGGGCCTCCTGCCAAATTCTCGCCGCCTCATCTTCCGCCTTTTGACCCTCAACCACACGGGATCAATGTTGATTTCACCAGTTTCCTCATCTCCTGCAGTTGCTGGAAATCAGAGTCAAGAGTGTAGTGCTGGAAAAGCACAGCAGGTCAGGCAGCATCCAAGGAGCAGGAGAGTCGACGTTTTGGGCATAAGCCCTTCATCATTGTCTGCGTTGGTTTCCTCCGGGTGCTCTGGTTTTCTCCCACAGGTTAAGTGGATTGGCCATGCTAAATTGCCTTGTAGTGTCCAGGGATGTGGAGGCTACGTGGATTAGCCATGGGAAATGCAGGGTTACAGTGATAAGGTAGGGGTTTGGGTCTGGGCGGGATGTTCTTTGAAGGGTCGATATGGAGGGCTGAATGGCCTGCTCCCACACAATGGAGATTCTATGAAGTATTCTGTGATTCTGTGGAATAAATCACACGGTTGAGGCAGTGAATTGTGATTCTAACCTCGGCAATTGTTGGCTATTAGATTAGATTAGATAAGCATGGCCAACCTAACCTACACATTTTTGGACTGTGGGAGGAAACCAGAGCACCTGGAGGAAACCCACACAGACACGGGGAGAATGTCCACACAGACAGTTGCCTGAGGTGGGAATTGAACCTGGGTCTCTGGCACTGTGAGGCAGCAGTGCTAACCACTGTGCCATCGTGCTGCCCACGGTCAGTCTGTTGGCTATAAGGAGGCTATATTAAATAAGTTCAGAAAGTGTCAGCTAAACATCTAGCAGGCATGGCAGATTCCAAAGTATAATGAATTAACCTAAAGCTTACTGTGGTGAAAATGCCCAGGCATTTCATTGAAACAGAGAGCAAAAGAGAAAGGGAGGCGAGACAGTATTGTCTGAAGGCTTTTAAGGGTGAGTGGCAACAAAATGGTGATGCTTTAGAAATCAATCTCTTTGATTGTTATCTACTTTGTAACTACTGTCATGATCATGACACAATGATAATCCCTCTTTCAGCAGTTGCTTGTTAATGATCTACAATGTGGTGAGCTGCTCCGGAATCAGTTCAGTACTCATTGTCCTTTCAAGCCCCAGATCCTGTCCATCATCAATTATTTCCGTTTGGTTCCAATCCTCTCTAAAAGGCAAATGGTGCAAGGTACCAGGTCAGACAACCTGGATTCAAGATGGGAGAGGTCGATAAACAAGACAACTACTGTATACATTTGATTAGATTAGATTACTTACAGTGTGGAAACAGGCCCTTCGGCCCAACAAGTCCACACCGCCCCGCCGAAGCGCAACCCACCCATACCCCTAACCTAACACTACAGGAAATTTAGCATGGCCAATTCACCTGACCTGCACATCTTTGGACTGTGGGAGGAAACCGGAGCACCCGGAGGAAACCCACGCAGACACGGGGAGAACGTGCAAACTCCACACAGTTAGTCGCCTGAGGCGGGAATTGAACCCAGATCTCTGGCGCTGTGAGGCAACAGTGCTAACCACTGTGCCACCGTGCCGCCCACACGGCCCAGCTGATTTGCTGTCAGCTTTGGGCCGAATCTTTAATTCCAGATAAGACTGGTGGGCATTTTTCCACAGATGGACAACTAGTATTATATATGTTAACAGATGTCAACTTAGAAGAATTTGGGAGTTATTTTTGATGAAGTTATCATAGTGAAAGTTTTACTGATTAGTTTAACTTTTCACATGTTCTTGCAAGAAACAAGGTGGCTAAAAGAACTCAGCCAAATGGTCCATGTGGAAATATAGCAGTGGAAATAGAATACTAATTGATAGACAGGAAACCAAAGTTTGGTGGTGACAGGGTGCAAGGGGCAAATTCATCCCAGCAGCATAAAAGTTCAGTATCCAATGGCATTTAATGGCTGATTGAAAGAAACAAGACCCTCCTTGAGTTAACCACGAACAGGGCATAAAAAATTGAGCTAGGTATCCCTTTTTACTTGCAATTATTTTCTTTTAGGATAAGGAAGAGGCCATTCGCCCTTTAAAGCTATTCTATCATTAAATGGTCGATATATATCCTACATTAAATAAATGAGATAAATATTAGATAAACACTTAAAAAGAAAACATTCTTAGGGATATAGGGAGAGAACAGGGAAGTGTGATGGAATGGACTGTTCTTTCAAAGTACCAGCAAGGTCATGGTGGGCTAAATGGTCTGTTTTTGTGCCATATAACTCTGTGATTTTACCTTGTCATGAGGTTAAATCCACAGCATTATTTACAAATCTCTCCTTAGCTTCAGCCACTCTTTCATGGACCCTTTTTAGGTATATGTCCCAGATTGTTACTGGCTCCACTGTCACTGGTCACCAACTCTGCCATTCTGGCATTTCCTTCCAAAGGTCTTTCAATCTGTAACCTCTTTTGACAGCTGACTGAAAACCAGTCACTTAGACTGCCTTTTTGGTCACCAGATGTCATCCCTCTACTTCAGCTGTTCACCATATTCTGAACAAATGAAAAACTCACGTGGTCCTTGCCCACATTTCAGCACAAATTGGCAATTTTTTAGTCATAGGCTGCAAGGACTGGTTGACATGAAATCAGGAATATCACAGTTACACAGTTACTTTGCTTTCTGAGGCTGATCTAAAACAGATCGGGGAAGAATGAAGCTTTTCTTTTCAACAATACCTGACTTGGAACGGATCAATGCTGATCAGCACAGTATTATAAAATATTTCACTGACAACACTTTGTCCAAAAGATCATAAAGTCACCATTTTCTTGGTAGTACCTCTTTAAAAAAAAGGTCTTTCTTTTGCACCTACTACTTAAAGGAGACATTAATCGATACAAAATGAGTAATTGTCAAAAGGCTGTAAAGGCAGTGGAGAAGATGCCAAAATGCTTTACAAGGAGAGGGAAAGGACACAGAGGCTGTAACTCCAGGAACGACAAAACAGGCTGGGGGGGGGGGGCTTCTTGTGGAGAAAATGAAAAGTTGAGGTGTGGCCTAAATCTATGTCTTTAAATCGTAATGAGATGTCGAGATGATATTTCTACTCATAGGCAAATCCAAAACTAGTGGTCTTAAATTTCGTAGAGTCATTGATAAATCCAGTAGGAATTCAAGAGAAACTTCTTTGATCAGAGTTGCATGAAAATGAAACTTGCGAGACATGGACTGGTAAAGGCAAAATAGATCCAGTTAAGGGAGTGCAAAATAACCATGTGAAAGAGAGAAGTTTGAAAGGATATGCTAATAGGATGAGATAAAGCAAGGTAAAGTGGGATAGGAATAGGCTTTTGTGTTGAGGTACAAATGTCATTGAAAATCTGCTGGGCTAAACGATCTGTGTGTGCGGTATAAAATTCTATGGAAGTGGGCTTGAGAGAGTCAGCAGAAAACTCACGTTTAAATGTATGGTGATATATCTTTGACTAGCAGCATGAATGGTGGATGATAGTGTGGGAGGCAATAATCTTACACAGTCTATTCTCAATGGGGGGAATTCTATCCTGATTGCTCAGTCCTGGAATAGCATCAACGTCTCCTGACCATTCATCCAGACACAGCAAGCACTACGGAGACAGTCAGGGGTGAGGAACTATAAAACACAAGGAAAGTTAAAAGTGGGAGAAGTACAGACAACATACAAAAACACAGAAAGCAGAACCTGGGCACGCAAACACAGACATTTTATCTTTTCTAAATTCTGCTCTGTTCAAAGCGATTCCATCATGTTGTGCATTTTCTAAAACAAACAGTGAACTAGAAGGAAAAATACTTCCAAATAAAATGCACAAAATGGCTTGTGGATACACCATTTTCCACTGCCAAGCATGCACACACTCAACAATAGTGACAGTTTGACAGCTATCAATACACCATCATACGATCACGTTTAGCAAGCCAAGCCAAAGCACAGCAGAAAACAGAAGGTGTGAGAAGGATCGGGTACAATTGCAAGGGAAAAAAGGTCTGTAAAGGAAATACCTTCAGATCACGCCTTTCCAGGTGCAAAAGCTCAGAGCCTCGGATGTCATGACGGATGAAGCGTTCTTTGTATTCTCCCAAGCTGAGCAGCTCCAGCCAAGAAGCAACTTCATCTGTGCCCCATTTTTGAACTACCAAAGTCAAGAGCAAAAGCCCCTTAATTCCTCCATGCTTCATAAGCAAAGGGTAAGCAAAAGTGGGAAAGAGCAGAGGAGCTTGCAGTGCTGGCAAAGAGGGTGAGGACATTAACAGTTACATTCATCTAGCCCATCGACCAGGTTGCTTTTCCATGCAAACAGGTGTTATCGTGTAGACATTTTGAACACTGGACATCCTTGCAGCTCTGAAAACCTGAACACATTTGCAAAAACTGACAAAGTCATGCCTGTGAAGCTGCGATTTGAAGTACCTCTTCACCAAAAGTCTGCTTTGCAGAACCAGCTCAAGTGGGCACTCAGCATCAGAAATATGATCTAACAGACAGACATTTACCAAGGTGGGTTCCTTATAGGGAACTTTAGGAGATGGGTCTTAGAGTTACAGTGACATTGGAGTTGTATTATACCTGTATAATGAGAGTTCCCTTTGGGAATCTTTTCCCGCAATCATGTCCCAAACCAAAACTGTAGCATATCAAAGTGTTATTGAGGGAGTATCTGCCATCACTGCTGCTGAAATAGTAGCATGTTAAACAAACTGACCTGTGTGTACATTCGACCCAAAGATGTTACAAGCTAGAAGTTCATTTCTAAAGGAGCACTAATTACAGATAGCTTGGAAAATTGAGCTTCTGTTTAAATTCAAGCACGGTAAGTGGCAAATAGGTGGTGAGATGTTTGTAAGTGAGATTCCAATGTTTAGAGATTGTACCAACCTAAATATTCTGCAGTCTAACACACTGAAGTGAATATTGCAAGGAATTGAATGAGAGGGATTCTAAGAATAGTGGTGGTGTCGTTGATAGTGAGGACGATGGTCCCAGGTTACAGTCTGATATTGATCAGTTGGTGAATTAGGCAGAGCAATGGCAGATGGAATTTAATCCTGATAAACATGAGGTGATACATTTTGGGAGGTCAAATAAGAGAAGGAGATACACAATGAATGGTAGGTCCCTATGGAGTACTGAGGAACAAAGGGACCTTGATGTACAAGTCCATAGATACCTGAAGGTGTCAGCACAGGCAGGTTGAGTGGCAATGGCAACATGCAGGAT
Source organism: Chiloscyllium punctatum (assembly GCF_047496795.1). Taxonomy (NCBI): domain Eukaryota; kingdom Metazoa; phylum Chordata; class Chondrichthyes; order Orectolobiformes; family Hemiscylliidae; genus Chiloscyllium; species Chiloscyllium punctatum. Next base: position 25,274,133 of record NC_092753.1, read on the forward strand.
GCTTGTCTTAATTAGTTGGGGCATAGAATATAGGAACAACTTTATAAAACATTGGCTAGGTGACAGATGGACTTCTTTGTGCTTGGCACACAATCAAAAGAATATGATTGCAGTGGACAGGCTTCAGAGGAGATCCTGGATGTTGCCTGGGATGAAAAAAAGTCTCACTTATGAGAAGAGTCTGGATAGGCAGGAGTAGAGGAGGCTTGGGGAAATGGGGGAATTTGATTGAGGTATACAAAAGGCATATCAAGAGTAGATTGTGAGAATCTTTCCCCTGTGGCAGAGGATATAAGTTTAAGGTGATGAGTAAGTGATTTAGAGGAGATCAGAGGAAATACTCAGAGGGTGCTGGAAATGCGGAATGTACTGCCTTAGACAGTGGTGGAGCCAGGTACTCTGGCAACTTTAAGAAACATCTGGATGATCACTTGAAATGCTGGGCCACAGTAGGCAATGGACCAAGTACAGGTAAATAAGATACTGTTGTTTGGTGTTTGTTGGTCAACATAAACATGGTGGGCCAAGGGACCTGTAATTGTGCTGTAAGACTCTCGTCAATCATAGACATGACACTAAAGTGAACAAACATCACTGTTACTTTGGGGACAATGCATTTCAGAGAGAAATGGGAAAAGGGGGGATTCACCGGTATCCTTTTTGGCAACGGGCAAATGTTCCTGTATCTTCTTAAGCTTTTATTTAAAATAAACTTTTATCAAGAAAGGCAGCCAAAAGCTTAATTTTAAAATTGTAAAAATATTTTTATAACTTAGCAATGCAGAAAAAGGCCGGAAAAGACACATGTTCTGAGCCTAGCTATCACTGACCAACAATGGAGTAAAGGGCTCAGATGTTCTTACGGTAGTTGGTTGTTGCAAGTGTAGGCAGGAGTTGGGATCATGTAGAACTTTTGATCAGGTTGACTTCACCGAAATTTCCCATGATGTTGAAATATTCGACAGGCAATTCCTGTTGCCAGAACTCTCTGACAAAGTCCCCAAATCTAAGTTAGAGTCAGAAATTTCAAAGGGGATTCTGACTAGCTTATCTGAATATTATCCAGGAAATGTTACAGGATTAAAATCTGCTCCAACTCTTGGCTAACTATAAAACTGGTCTCCACCACATTGAGCGATTTGATTCACCAAAGACATAACCTCAACTCACAATTTCCCCCTTTCCAGACACTCCACTGCACGCTGGCCTCTGATGCCAAAGCCCCCACCAACTCCTACCTCTTAACCCTAATCCAGATGAGCCCTGATTCACTCCTCCTGACCCCTCCATGGATACCTGATGCTCAATACCTCCCAGATTACTCACAGACCCAAATCCAGCAACTACTTGAACTCCCCACTTATCTACCACCCCAAATATTCCACCCCCATGGCACCTGAGACCCCACCCTGCACATACCACCTGCCTGGCACCATACACCTTCACTTATGTTGCACATTTGTCTTCTCTCAACAGCTCTCCTATGGTTTTGGAACCACATTAAAGGTGGAACATGGTACAAAAGGGAGTGTGATCTCTCAGATGACATGCACTGCTATGGCTTGGAATTTTAGCCAGAAAGGTAAGTGGGCATTTTGACTGATCTACATAGAAAATGGAGATATGGACATAGACTGAAAGATCAAGGCCAATATCTCTCATGGCCTTTGCTGTCCTGAATCCTAATGACATAATAAAGTCTTCAAAAAGGACAATATATGGCTACATTTATTTTGAGATTTTGCCTGCGAGATTATTAGAAAAAACAAGAAGTGACCTTGTGTAATGGTGGGAGGGAGTAAACTCAGATGAGGGATAAAAGGTTCATTGATTGGTGTGAGCTGACAATGGGTAGCTATTCAATGATCCGTACTTTTCAACACCTACAATCATCATTTATTGAAGAAATGAAAGCGGGTGCAGAGAGAGAGATGGAGAGAGAGACAGCTGAATGTCCTAATTCAAAGGTAATATAAAGCAACGTTATGTTGAGAGAAGCAGGAAGATAGACAGGGACAAGGGAGGGAATTACGAGAGTATGAAGACAGAATTGGTGACAGTGAACAGGGTACACAGGTTAAAATGGAGATTGCAGAGGAACAGTGGCAGACATTTGAGAAGATAATTCATAACTTTCAACAAAGATTATTTTCCATTGAGGAAGAAAGGTCCACCAACAGGAAATACCATCCATGGTTATTGAAATAAAGTTGAGAGTAGTATCCAATTTAAAGAAAAGGTATACAATGCTCTGGAGATTAGTGGTACACCAGAAGGTTGGGAAAGTTTTATAAGTGAGCAAAGGATGATTAAAAGAAAATAAATAGAGAAAACATCAAAGTATGAAAAAAAACTAGTACGAGAAAGAAATGCAATTGGTAAAATTGTGTACAAATACACAAAAAGCAGTATAAGCACGGACCCTTTAGAGAGTGGAACGGAAAGTTCATAGTGGAGAATGAGGAAATGACAGAGACTTACACCATGTATTTTATATCAATTGATCCAGTAGAAGACACAATAGACAGTCAAAAATAGTTGGAAATCAAGAGGCAAAAAGAACTCAGAATAATCATGATCAGTAAAGGAGAAGTAAAACTCGCTGGGCTAACAGCTGATAAGTCCTTTGAACCCAATGGTCTGATCCTAGTGGCTTAAAAGAAGTGACTTTGTGATCGTGGATGCATTGGAGGTTATCTTTCAAAGTTTCCTGTATTCTAGACAGGTTTCTGTGGATTGGAAAGCAGCAACATCTCAAAAGGAGGAGGGAAACAGAAAGCAGGAAACTTACACTAATGTCTGTCACATGAATCCATTATTAAGGAGATGGAGGCAGGACATTTAGAAAATCATAACATAATCAGGCAGGACCAACACAGCTTTAAGAAAGGGAAATTGTGATTGATAACTTGTTTTTAAACAGTCTTTGAGGATGTAACAAGCGGTGGACTTGTACACATGAACACATATATACAATAGGAGCACAGGTAGTCCTTTCAGCCCCTCAAGTTACACATTCCCATCTATCATCAATAACCTTCGATTCCCCTGTCTATACTTTAAAAATATTTAATGATCCTGCTTCCACAGCCTTCTAAAGCAGAGTTGAAAATTCACTCAGGTTTCTGAGAGGAAATGTTTCTAAAGGGCTGACTCCTATTTTGAAAAAGTGTTCCCTGGTTCTGAATCCACTCACAGTAGAAGACATTTTACCTCCTTTGTCAAAACCTATTCGGGACTTATACACTGCAGTCAAATCATCCCTCACATTGTCAAATGCCAGTGTAAAGAAGACTAGTCTGTCCAACCTACAATGCAGCTTTTTCATTCCAGACATCAATCTTCTCCTAACTGCCTTCAATGCATTTGCTTCCTTCCTTAAATACGGAGACCAAATGTATACAGTGTTCGATATATGGTTTCACCAATGTCCTGTGTAACCGATATTCGATGCTCTAAATGCTGAGTTTCTCTCATAATAAAGGACAACACACCGATGACTCAACCTATGTACCCTTCTCAAACACATGGTCTTCTTCGCAGCATGCTTTTCTCCTTATTGTGCTTGTGCCACCATGCTTTCACTGCCCTCATCGAAATCATTGATGTAAACTGGAATATGTCGAGGTCCTAGCACAGAGCCCTGCAGGACTCCAAAAATAAAATAGTGTATTTGGGTTTCCAAATTACATTTGATTAGACAATGCATGAAAGGTTACCCACAAGATAAAAGTTCATCGTTTTGGGAGTGATCCATTAGCATGGACACAGGATTGACGAACAGGAAACAGAGAGTTGGGATAAATGGATCATTTCATGTTAGCAAACTGTAATGAGTGCCACTGGGGTTTCAACTATTTTAAATCTATATTAATGACTTAAATGAAGGGACTGACTGCAGTTGAGCCAAATTTGATGATCTCATTAAGATGGGAGAAAAGCAAGTGAGGAAGACACAAAAAGGCTGTCAAGAATTGTAGATGGGTTGAGTGAGCGGGCAGAAATTTGGCAGATGGAGTATAATATGGGAAAAATGAATGTCCACTTTGGTGGGACGAATTGAAAAACAACATTTTTTTTTAAAAGGAAGACGACAGCAAAATGCTGCTGAACAGAGGGACTGAGTATCATTGTACATGAATCACAAAAAAAAGCATTCAGATCCAATTAAGAAAGAAAACAATGGCTTTATTGTATGGGGTTGGAGTGTAAAAGTAGGGATGTTTTGTTACAACTGGCACAGAACATTCATGAGACCACACCTGAACTACTGTGCACAGTTCTATGTTCCTTCCCAAGGAAGGATAGAGTTGCACCAGAAGTAGTTCACAGAAGAACCACCAGGCTGATTCCTGGGATGAAAGTTTATCTTTAGAGGAATGGAGGAGGAGGCTGGGTCTATGCTTACTGGAGTTTAGAAGAACGAGAGGTGTTCTTACTGAAACATAGAAGATTCTGATGGAACTTGACAGAATAGATTCTGGGAAGATGTTCTAGATTTCAAAAAAACTGAAAAAATTGCTCATGCTGGAAATCTGAAACTAAACCAGAAATTGCTGGAAAATCTCAGCAGTAAATTCCCACATGATGGGAAACAATGAGGCCCAATTTCAAAATAAAGGAGCTCTCATTTAAAATCGAGATGAAGAATAATTTCTTTTTTCAGAGGGTTGCTCACCTGTAGAATTTTCTTCCCCAGACAGCAGGAGAGGCTAGGTCACTGAGTATATTCGTGGCTGAGTTAGATAGTTGATTGACAATGAACACAAGGGTTGTTGGGCATGGGTAGTAAAGCAGAACTGAGGCTACAATCAGATAAGTCACGATCGTATTAAATGGCAGAGAAGCGTTGAGGGGCCAAATTATCCATTCCTGTTACTTAGGAGCTGATGGAAAATACTTACTGGCAAGTTATTTTAAATAAAATTCAGCTCATCAAATCATGAATTTTCACTCATTTCTTGTAGCTCTTCTTTTAATTTGGATGTCAAGGCCACATAATAGTTTGTACATTTCTAATCTGACCCATCTTAACTAGTCATGAATAATGCCAGGTTCTCTGCATCCCTCCTGGTCGTCCATCTTCAACAGCCACAAGGGAATGGCCACCTCTCAGGGTTTATTTCCAAGCATCTATATTGCGTAATTTTTAAAATTCATTCAGGTGATGCGGGCATGCTGGCCGGGCCAACATTTACTGCCTATCCCTAACTACCATTAATATCCCTTAATATCAATAATGTGTAGAAATCTATTGATCTTATGAATGAGTACAGTCAGGCAGAATGAGATTGTAAACGCCTTTAACAATCTGTGTAAGAGCAGAAGGCAAAACTGAAACAACAATAAATCGGTGAATGAATCCCAGAATGCCCAAGCAACAATTAATAGATGCTGCACTTATGACTTCATTGTATTTTGTACTGGAACTGCCCCCAAAGCAAATAGCCAGGCTCTGCAAAATCATACATGATAAAACAAATTTCAAGGAACAGAATAAAGAAAATGATGAATCTGAACAAATTATACAAGCTACAAGGGGTTTTACTCATGTGATATACGTTTTGAGTAAAGAGTCTTTTAACTATGCAGTGCTGGGCAGTGCATGCATTTTGATAGGATGTGATACATATTGGTTAAAATAATATTTTCATTTGCTAAACAGTGATGATCATTGCACAGTTAAAGATTTGCTATCAGGTTTTTGATGATTTGGGATTATGTCTTACATTTAAGGTAAAACAAAGAGGACCACATGTGAAGTATTGTGAAGTCTGCAGGACAGCAGGCCTACATGGTTTGACCATCAAAGGTTGAAAGGAAATCAGATTGTTTGACTGGGAAAAAGATCTGAGGTATTCACACTTTGTAGACAATCACAGCAATCTGTTGCTAACAATGGATGATGGGTTTATGAATCGCCAAAGTCTCTGAAAAGTATTGAAATCATTGGTTCGCAAGTAGTTGTGCTGTAAAACATCTTTTTAGTCCCAAGTTAAAAAGAGCATAAAGCTCTCAAGAACAGCCAATCAGCTTTGCTACCTTCATGCCTCAGAATTATGTCAAAAAAGAGAAAGTTAAGAGCACTTTACCTGAGTGCAGGCAACATTCACAACAAGGTCGATGTCCTAAAGGCACTAATAGAGATAATGATCTCACTGCCATCATTGAAACATGGTTGCATGATGACCAAGACTGATAACTGAATATTTAAAGATATTCAATGCTTAAGTGCATTAGTAAGGGAGAATCCCAGATCAGAAAAATAATGTGTGGAATTTGTTTGAGTGGAACCCAGAAATAGCAAACAGCATCAGACATTGGTTGGAATGAAAACAGAAATTTCTGGGAAAACTCTGCAAGTCGAGCAGCATCTGTGGAGAGAAAGCAGAGACAATGTTTCAGGTCCAGCTATCCTTCTTCAGAAGTCTGAGGTTCACCACCACCTAAATTCTGACAATGCAAGCCAGCGATGCCCACATCTCACTAGTGAATAACTAAGATCAAGTTTAACATGGATAACTGAGAGGTTATCCATTTTGGTCAGAGGAATACAAAGGCAACTTATTATCTAAGTGAAGAAAAACTTCAGAATAATTCAGTGCAGAGGAATCTGGGTGTCCTTGTGCATGAATCGCAAAAAGACCAGCACACAGGGAAACAGATAATAAGGCAGGCAAGTGGAATTTTGACATTTATGGCTAAAGCCTGATTGATCAGTTGAATAGTCAGACTGCAACAGATTATAGCATTTAATTCAAATAGGTCAAAACTATGTTGAAACACCTCAAAGTAAAGAATATTTTCAAGGCAAAACAAAATCTTGCTAAAAGTTCCCATTCATAGGTAAATGTGAGGTATTGTCCTGTAGTTTGGAAAGTGAAGAAAATAAAAAAAATGTTTGTTAAAAGCACTCTGGCTTCTGGAAGCGGAGGACGTTGGGTTTTTCATTTCTTTTGAAAGTTATTTTCTCATGGGTCATGGACATCATGGCTGGCCAACATTTATTGCCCATCCCCAGCTGCCCCTTGAGAAGGTGGGGGTGAGCTGCCTTCTTGAACTGCTGCAGTCCACCTGCTGGATGTTGAGCCGCAATGCCCTTACAGAGGGATTTCCAAACTTTTGACCCAGCGACAGTGAAGAAATGGTGATATATTTCTAAGTCAGGGATGGTGAGTGGCTTAGAGGGGAACTTACAGATGGTGGTATTCCCATAAACTTGGTGGCCATGTCCTTCTAGATGGAAGTGGTCGTGGGTTTGAAAGGTACTGTCTAAGGATCTTTGCTGAATTTCTGCAGTGCATCTTGTAGATAGCACACACTGCTGCGACTGAGCATTGGTGCTGGGGGGGGGGGGGGGGGGAAGAGATGATGCTTGTGGATTTGGTGCCAAGCAAGCAACAAGCTTTGTCCTACATGGTGTCAAGGTTCTTGGCGCTGCACTCATCCAGGCAAGCGGGGAGTATTCCATCACATTCCTGACTTGTGCCTTGTAGATGGTGGACAGATTCTTGAGAATCAGGAGATGAGTTACTTGCCGCAGTATTTCTAGTCTCAGATCTGCGCATGTAGCCACTGTGGGTATGTGGCAAGTTCAGTTCAGTTCAGTTTGTGTGAAACACTTTACAAGGTATTCCATTTAATGTACACATGGAGACTCCACAAAAACTGTGAGAGAGAAAAGGTTCTGGACAGGCATTCTTGGCTTGAAACAGATGCTGGAGAGAAAAGAAATAGCTCACACAAAAGGAGTGAATGCGAGCCATCAACTCTCGTTCACTAAAAGAAACAGTTATGTGCTCCAGAGGAGGAGCATCCTCCAGAAATGTTTTCTTCCAAATTTGGAACCGTTTGATTTTTTTTGTCAATTTACGGTTTTCTATATAAAATCTGTTACTGAAACTTAGAGTAGGGAATCTATTAACTGTATGATAAGTGAGTGTCTACTCATATTTGGATGGTATTAACTGCGACATGGTAGTTCAGTGGTCAGCACTGCTGCCTCACAGTGCCAGGGACCTGGGTTTGATTCCACCCGCAGGTGACTGTGTGTGTGGAGTTTGCACATGTCTGTGTGGGTTTCCTCTGGTTTCCTCTCACAGTTCAAAGATGTGCAGGTCAGGTGGATTGGCCATGGGGAATGCATGGTTACGAGGTGGGATACTCAATGTGTACTCGATGGGCCAAATGGCTTGCTTCCACCCTATGAACTACAAATTTACTAGTGTTCCTTGATTAGTGAACAGGAATAGATTGAAGCTGTGGCCCTAAGGTTTGGAGTTGCGTGTTTGTATTGCATATGTTTATAAATAAAAGCTGATAGTGTAAAGATTAGGTAGCGATGACAGGAGGCTCAAGAGCTATGAGCTTCCTTTCCAAAATGATCTCCTGACTTTTGCACAGATCAGAACTGTGGAAGAAGAAACAGGAACTGACAGAATTCTACAGGCTCCTGGTCTTGGTTTATAGATGTGGGACCTATAAAATTCCCAGGTCCTGTGGTCCAGGAACAGTGTTTTACAATATTACGGGATGGGAGGGGTGTCAGTCTAGGGCAGTGACAGCCTGTTCACCTATGTTACAACTGTGTCCTGAAATTAGCTGGGATTAACAGCCAGCTTCAGTAAGGGTGACCATGACAACTATTATTGATTGCTGTATATACCCAATTGGTTCACTTACGTCCTTTCGGGAAGGAAAACATGACATATTTACATGGTCTGGCCTACATGTGATTCCAGACACCCAGCAATTTGTTTTTTTTTAAACTGAGCTCTGAAATGGCTCACTCACTTCAATGGCTATTAGGGATGGGCAATAGGCAACAAATGCTGAGCTTGCTAGTGATACACAAGACCCAATGAACATCAGCATTGTGGGGCAAGCATTTGGAAAGCAGAGTGATCTGCCCAAGAAACAAAAACCCTTTTTAAATAAATTGGGTCGAGGAAAACATTTAAATTGACATTTTTAAATACCAACAATAAAGCACAGAACGTCCTTGACAAATGTAAGTTATGTAAATAAAAATTGCGCATATATTCCATACCAGCAAACATAGTTTCGGTGTTAAAACTTACCACATTAAATATTCAAAGATTCATGCTTTAATTATTTCCCTTGAACAGCAGGGTGTAACAATGAAAGAATTTCAGATTATGTGGTTATGGTCTCGGTCCAAAGGCAGAATAAAGTGTTTTTGTTGATTGGTTGTGGAAACAATTATTCTTTTTTGGATTCTCAGTAGAAATAAAAATATATCCAAATTCTGATCAACCTCTGTCTCTTCCTAAGCTTGCACTACAATCTGAAATAAAAATTAAACATTCAGGGTCCTTGAAACATAATTCCCAAAATTATTCTGGTGCTAATTCAAAGGTAAAACAGGCCCTTTCATACCTCACTGATTGGCACATGTGGTTATGCAGCAGCATTCAATCTTATAAGACCATGGTTTGTGCTGTGGTTGTCAACTTTGTGGATTTGATAGAGCAGACATGGAGATTGTTGCTGCTTGTTGAGGAATCTAAAACACAGGGATGCAGTCTCAGGACAAGGGGACTGAGATGGGGAGAAATTTCTGCATTGAATATATTGTCAATCGATAGAATTTTTACATAATTTTTTATCCAAATGGATGCTTCATTGTTGGAACATATTTAAGGTTGAGATACACAGAATGTTAAGTTTCTCAGGAAATTAATGGATGCAGACAGCAGGCAGGAAAGTGGAGGTGTAGCTACGTTCAGCCATGATCACTTTTTTTTATTTATTTGTGGGACTTTGGCGTCACTGGTTGGCCAGCATTGATAGCCCATCCCTACTTGTCCTTGAGAAGGTGATGGTGAGCTGCCTTCTTGAACTGCTGCAGTCCACTTGCTGTGGGTTGACCCACAATGCTGGTACGGAGGGAATTCCAGGATTTTAACCCAATGACTGTGAAGCAACTGCAGTATATTTCCAAGTCTGGGTGGTGAGTGGCTTGGAGGGGAACTTGCCAGTGGTGGTGTTTCCAAGTACCAGCTGCCCTTGTCCTTATCGATGGAAGTGGTCGCGAGTTTGGAAGGTGCTGTCTAAGGATCTTTTGTGGATTTCTGTAGTGCATCTTGTAGATTAATACACACTGCTGCTATTGAGCACCAGTGGTGGAGGGATTGAATGTTTGTGGATGTGGTACCAATCAAGTGGGTTGCTTTGTCCTGGATGGTGTCAAGCTTCTCGAGCGTTGTTGGAACTACACCCATCCAGGCAAGTGGGGAATATTCCATCACACTCCTGACTTCTGCCTTGTAGATGGTAGATAGGCTTTGAGGTGTCACGAAGTGAGTTACTCGCTGCAGTACCTCTAGTCTCTGACGTGTTTATTTGGTAAGTCCAGTTGAGCTTCTGGTCAGTGGTAACCCAAAGATGTTGACAGTGAGGGATTCAGTGATGGTAATATAGTTGAACGTCAAGGGGTGATGGTTAGAGTGTCTCTTATTGGTGATGATTCATTTTCAGGCATTTGTGTGGTGTGAATGTTACTTGCCACTTGTCGACCCAAGCCAGGATATTGTCCAGATCTTGTTGCAATTGGGCATGGACTGCTTCAGTATCTGAGGAGTTGCGAATAGTGCTGAACACTGTAATCATTGGCGAACATCCCCACTTCTGACCTTCTGATGATCATTGATGAAGCAGCTGAAGATTGTTGGGCCTAGGACACTACCCTGAGGGACTCCTGCAGAGATGCCCTGGAGCTGAGATGACTTCACAAGCACAACCTTCTTCCTTTGTGCCAAGTATGACTAACCAGTGGAGTGTTGCCCCCGATACCCACTGATTACAGTTTTGCCAGGGCTCCTTGATGTCATACTCGGTCAAACGTGGCTGTCACTCTCACTCTCACCTCCCCTCTCGAATTCAGCTCTTTTGTCCATGTTTGAACCAAGGCTGTAATGAGACCAGGAGCTGAGTGACCCTGGTGGAACCCAATCTGGGCATCACTGAGGAGATTGTTGCTGTGCAGCTGCTGCTTGATAGCACTGTTGATGACCCCTTCCATCACTTTACTGATGATGGAGAGTAGACTGACTGGGCAGTAATTGGCTGGGTTGGATTTGTCCTGCTTTTTGTGTACAGGACATACCTGGGCAATCTTCCACATTATAGGGTAGATGCCAGTGTTTTAACTGTACTGGAAGATCTTGGCTAGGGGAGTGGGAAGTTCTGGAGCACATGGATTCAGTATTATTGCGGAATGTTATCAGGGCCCATTGCCTCAGATTGTCGCAAATGCATCAGCCTTATCTTTTTCCCTGATGTGCTAAGCTCCTCCATCATTGAGGATGGGCATATTTGTGCAGCCTCCTCCAGTGAGTTGTTTAATTGTCCACCACCATTCACAACTGGATATGGAAGGCCTGCAGAGCTTAGATCTGATCCGTTGGTTGTGGTTAGCTCCATCACTGGCACGCAAGTAATCCTGTTTGGTAGTTTCACCAGGTTGACACGTCATTTTTAGGTATGGTTGATGCTGCTTCTGGCATGCCCTCCTGCACTCTCCATTGAACCAGGGTTGATCCCCTGGCTTGATGGTAATGGCTGAGTGGGGGATATGCCAGGCCATGGGTTTGTAGATTGTGCTGTAGAACAATTCTGCTGCTGTTGATGGCCCATAGCACCTCATGGATGCCCAGTCTTAAGCTGCTAGATCAGTTCGAAGTCTGTCCCATTTAGCACAGTGATAGTGCCACACAACACGATCGAGGTTATTCTCAATGCGAAGGCAGGACTTCGTCTCCACAAGGACAGTGCAGTGGTCACTTTTACCAATGCAGTCATGGAGAGATGCTTCTGCACCCAGCAGATTAGTAAGGATGAGGTCAAGTATGTTTTTCCCTCTTGTTGGTTCCCTCACCACCTGCTGCAGACCCAGTCTAGCAGTTACAGAGGAACCTCCATTATGTGAAGGAGTCGAATGGGGAATATTTCGTTTGGTTAATCGAATTCCAGTTAATCAAATGCTGGATAACATAGTACAGCTGAGCAGTGGGACCTTCTGATCTTGCCAGATTATCTGATATTCGGACAATCAAATGGTGAACAGTAGAGTATCCTCTGTATATCCTTTAGAATGCAACCAGCTCGATCAGTAATGCTGCTGCCGAGCCCCTCTTGGTGGTGGATATTGAAATCCCCCACCCAGAGTACATTTTATGCCCTTGCCACCCTCAGTGCTTCCTCCAAGTGTTGTTCAATTGATTCATCAGTCGAAGGGGGGCAGTATGTGGTAACCAGTAAGACGTTTCCTTGCCCATGTTTAACCTGAAGCCATGAGACTTCATGAGGTCTGGAGTCGATGTCAAGGACTCTGAGGGCAACTCCCTCCCAACTGTATACCACTGTGTCGTCACCTCTGCTGGGTATGTCCTGCTGGTGGGATAGGGCATATACAAGGATGGTAATGGTGGTGTTTTGGGTGTTATCTGTAAGGTATGATTCCGTAAGAATACCCAAGTCAGACTGTTGCTTGACTAATCTATGAGACATCTCTCCCAATTTTGGCACCAGCCCCCAGATGTTGGTAAGGGACTTTGCGTGGTCAACAGGGCTGTTTGTGTTTTTGCCATTGTCTTTTCCAGTTCCAAGGTCAATGCCAGGTATCATTTCTTTGTTGTGACTTTGTAGCAACTGATACAACTGAGTGGCTTGCTACGCCATTTCAGGGGGCAGTCGAGAGTCAACCAGATTGCTGTGGGTCTGGAGTCACATGTAGGCCAGACCAGGCAAGATGGCAGATTTCCTTCCTTAAAGGACATTAGTAAACCAGATGGGTTTTTCCGACAATTGACAATGGTTTCATGGTCATCAGTCAGATTTTTTTTCCTAATTGAATTCAAAATCCACCATCTGCCCTGGTGGGATTCAAATCCAGGTCCCCAGAACACTACCTGGGTCTCTGGATTAACAGTCGAGTGATAATACCACTCGGCCATCGCTTCCCCATTCATATCGTCATTTATATTAAAAAACAGGAAGTGCAGGAGAAACGCAGCAGGTCGGACAGCATTTGTGGAAAGAGAAACAAACTGAATGTGTCCAATCCAATATGTCTCTTCTTTGGAACTGATTCTTGACAGCTGGTCAATCTTTATTCCTTTGAATATTTTGGAAAATGAGAAAAATATTCTCTTTAAATACCATTATCTCATGGGTTTTGCCCTGGGGGGAAGGCTACAGTATCCTGGAAATTCATCTTTAATTCCTAAAGTCTTCATTGCAATCCTGGAGGATTTGCAACATAATCTCATACTGTACTGAAATTCATATGAAAATAATGAACAATAATGATCAATGGCTTATCATTCATGTTTATACTGACATGGATAAAATACAATTTAAAGGGAATAATCGTTTCAAACAGGGGCTAATAAATGAAGTTCCTCTGTGCCAGTTGCTAAGAAGGTAAGAAATTATATTAACTCTATTTGGTACATCATTAAATGGTTTCCTCACTGCTGTCAATATGGATGGAAGGGATCAACTAAAAACCGTCCAAGGGTCTGTTTGCTTTCTTTCCAAGTTCAACATTTATGTATCATTGCCAAGTAGTTGAAGAAGGTACAGCAATTGTGAAAGGTTCAGCTTGTGGGTTCATAGATTCACTCAGCACGGAAAAGGCCCTTCAGCCCATTCAGTGTGCACCAACATAATTACCACGGAGAGTCTACTGATCCGAATTTCCTGCACTTGACCCATATCCTTGAATGTTATCATATTTGAAGTACTGATCCAAATATTGTTTTGAAGGTTGTAAAGTTCTCAGCCTCTACTACCTTCCCAGGCAAATCAGTCCAAAGTCCCACCACCCGCTGAGTGGAAAAGGTTTGTCCCAGATCTCTTCCAATTAATGGTCAAGGTGCTGGTCTGCCAAGAAGGAATGACCACAGTGTCTGCTACTAACGGTACTGAAACATATAGCCCACATGAACCAGTACAAAGCTCGGAATGGCATGCCTCTAAGAGCCCAATCACTGGACCCATTTTGTTTTTGAACCTGTGGCTAAAATTATAAGCAAACTGAAGCTGGAGCTCAGTAAGTGTTCATCCAGTAATCATGGTCACAGAGTGGGAGTGAGATGTACTCAGCAAAATTACAGGATGTTTAAAATGGTCTGGATTACTAGAAGAAATTGCAAAGATAGAAAATAATGAAGTAAACTTGGCCATTAGGGCACTGAAGTCCATCAGCCAGTTACATTCATTCATAATGAAAGATTGATTTTAAACTATTTTTACTTGACGAGTACATGCATTTTTTCAGAGTGTGTTACTATTGGTTGTGTGAAATTTGTATTATCAAGTTGGTTGTGAGGTTTATTTCACTCACCTTTCTATTTGTTTGATCTTACATCAATTGCAATTGGATAGCGTCCTGTAGGCTAGTGACAATAAGTGTGATTCAATGCTTTTCAGAAATCTGCCTGAGCATAATCTGTGTTTGGAAGGAACATTCTACCAAATTGTTACTTGACCCAACTCCACAGAATTAAAACATTGGCAACGTAGGTCGGACAGATGGAAGAGGTGTCAACGAAACGATTTGTGACGAACATGTGCTTAGTAGACTCTAAGGCCTGGGTAATGATGCATTTATGATAAATTCTCAGTTGTGGTTGGTATGGAAGAAGCTGAACTGATCGGACAAGATGAACATCAGGACATATCAACACTGCCTTGAAGAACTCTTGCTGCACTATTATATCTGAGGTATAGATTGTGATTGTGGTTTCTAACCCCAGGAAATGGCTGAACTATCCTATCAAGATCAGGCATATCCAGTAAACCTGTTGATGGCAACTATTGCTCAGATGATTCACGGGTCTCCATAGCATCTAATTCCAGGAGTATTGCTGCTCCAGGATGAAGTCTAAAAGGAATAAGTTTTCTTCTTTCATCTGTGAGGTAAGTGTGGTTTCACATAAATGCTCAGAATGGTGTAAGGCACAAGACAAACTGAAGGCACTCGATATATTCATTTTCACAAAGCTACTAATCAAGTCCCTTTGTGCAGAAGCTGAAAGCCATCACATTTCACGGCTGAATCTTGGGCAACAGCCTGACATAGTCGCACTCACCGAATCATACCTCACAATATTTGAGACAGTACCATCAATATCCCAGAGTATGTTTTGCCCCACTGACAGGATGGACCCAGAAGAGTTGACGGCATATGGTATAAAGTCAGAAGGGAGTCCTCAATACTGTCTCCAGACCTCATGAAGTCTAATGACACCAGGTCAAGCATGGGTAAGGAATACTTCTGCTCATTACCTTTGGCTGATGAATCAATGTTCATGTTGAAAACCAACAAGCAACCAAAGGCACATAACATATTCTGAGTGAGGAACTTCAATGCCCATCACAAGCTCATTAAGTCCTGAAGGACACCTCTGTTAGACTGGGCAGCAGGCAGCGAGGGAACCAACAAGCAGAAAAAAACATAGTCGACCTTATCCTCACCAATCTACCTGTAGCTGACAGTACTGGTAAAAGTGAATGCCACACAGTCATTGGGAAGGAATGATTTGGAGATGCTGGTGTTGGACTGGGGTGTACAAAGTTAAAAATGACACAACACCAGGTTATAGTCCAACAGGTTTAATTGGAAGCACACTAGCTTTTGGAGCGTCGCTCCTTCATCAGGTGGTAGTGGAGGGCTCAATCCTAACACAAAGAATTTGTAGCAAAAATTTACAGTGTGATGTAACTGAAATTATACATTGAAAAATTGATTGTCTGTTAAGCCTTTCGTTTGTTAAAAGAAGTGAAACTATCACTGTATTCTATGTGTAAATCACAAAACCTTTTTTTTAAAAAAAGTTGCATTCTCGGGTTAGCTGTTAACAATGGTGATAGCTAGACAATATGTTGAAGGTGTTGGCCCCCTGTGTTCTCTGTCTATGCCATGATGTTTAGATTGACTCTAATCTAAAAAGTGAGAGAACGGAGTTTTACATAAATCCATGCAAAGTACAATGTAACCCTGCAAATACAAATTCACCCCACAAAATATATTCAAATTTGATTCCACCAATTTGTACCGTCATAACGGGCATATGACTCAGCATATGTAAATCAGGGAGTGAAAGGAAGAGAGGACCTTAGTAAAATGACAGTCAGGTGGTAAATCTCACTAAGCAGACTGCTTGCTTAGGCAAACTAGGGTTTCATCCTTGGCTCTTAAAAGAGGTTGCTAATGAGGTAGTAGATACATTGGTATTAATTTTCTAAAATTCTCAAAAATCAGGGAGGGTTCCATTGGATAGGAAAGTAGCAAAAACAACTTGGTAAAAACAATGACTGCAGATGCTGAAAACCAAATACTGGATTAGTGGTGCTGGAAGAGCACAGCAGTTCAGGCAACATCCAACGAGCAGCGAAATCGACGTTTCGGGCAAAAGCCCTTCATCAGGAATGAAGGGCTTTTGCCCGAAACGTCGATTTCGCTGCTCGTTGGATGCTGCCTGAACTGCTGTGCTCTTCCAGCACCACTAATCCAGCAAAAACAACTTGTCTATTTAAGAAAGAAGGGAAGCAAAAAACAGGAAACTTCAAGGGAGTTGCTTTGATATCTGTAAAGGAGTGGATTAGAATCAATTACTTAAATTGCAAAAGCTCAAGGTAATTGGGAAGAGTCAGGATGATTTTGTCAAAATGTTTAACCAATTTATTGGAGTTCTTTGAAGGCGCAACACATTGTGGAGTATAAACGTGGACCCTAATGCAGGAAGTGTCGACAGCTGCAGAAATTTGAGCTCCAGGTTTCAGAACTCAAGCTGTGGCTGGAGACACTGTGGCACATCCGCAAAGCTGAGAGTGATGTGGACAGCATGCTCAGTGATGTGGTTACACTGCAGCCTGAGGGCCTAGAGGCAGGAAGGGAATGGGTGACTGCCAGGTAGTCCAAGAGAAACATACCCGTAGTGCAAGAGTGCTGTGGGGTTCCACTCGCCAAGTCAGTTTCTGATTTAGAAGCTAATCAGAGCACAGGTTGCTCAAGAGAGCCATATTTGTGTTGGCAGGAGCTGAACAGGAGAGGAGGAAGAAGAAAGGAGATGCGACAGGAAAATATTTAGTTAGGAGACAGGCATTTTTAAAATTTATTTAATTCACAGGATGAGGGTGTCGTTGTATGGGCCAGCATTTATTGTCCATTCCCAATTGCCCAGAGGGCAATTAAGAATCAACCACATTACTGTGGTCGTCACATCGGTCAGACCAGGTAAGGATGGCAGTTTCCTTCCCTAAAAGGACACTAGTGAACCAGATGGGTTTTTCCAACAATCAGCAATGGATTCTTGGTCATCATTATATTCATAATTCTAGATTTGTATTGAATTCAAATTTGTATTGAAATCTGTCCTATGTACCCATAGCAATACCTGGGTTTCTGGATTAGCAATCCAGAGATAATACCAGAAGGCCCCTGCCTCCCCCTGTGGGGAATGTGACTGTAGATGTGCCTCCTGGATGGTGTGGGCTTCCCTAGTGCCAGGGTCCAGGATGTCACTAAGCAGCTGCAGGACATTCTTCTTGGAGAGGATGAACAGCCAGAGATCGTGGTCCATGTTTGTACCAATGTAGGAAGGAGGATGTGGTTCTGCAATCTGAACTTAGGGTGTTCATTAGAAAACTAGCAAGCAGGATCTCAAATGCAGAAATCTCCGGATTACTCCCAGTGCCACATGCGAGTACAGAAATGTTTTCATTCACTCATTGGAGGTGGGTATCACTGGCTGGGCCCAGCATTTATTGCCCATCCTTAGTTGCCCTGGAGAAGGTGGTGGTGAGCTGCCACATTGAACTGTGTACCATGTGCTGTAGGTTAACCCACAATGCCCTTAGGGAGAGAATGCCAGGATTTTGAACCAGCTACAATGAAGGAATGGCAATGTATATCCAAGTTGGGATAATGAGTGGCTTGGAGGGGATCTTGCTGGTTGTGGCGTTCCTGTGTGTCTGCTGTCGTCGTCCTTCTAGAAGGAAGTGGTTATGTGCTTGGAAGGTACTGTCTAAGCACCTGGCAAATTTCTGCAGTGCTTCTTTTTGCTAGCAAACACTGCTGCTTTTCAGTATTGCTGGTGAAGGGAGTAGATGCTTATGGATGTGGTGCTAATCACTCAAGGATAAGACAGATGAATATATGGTGGAGTTTCTTGCAGTCTTAATAACATTGATAGGAAGGTTTTTAACCAACTTGGCAGGGGTGTGGGAACCAACAGAGAATAGTGGAGAAGAACAGCAACGTTCATTAAATGTTTGGGTGTTGGCACTAGCACAAGTTAATTGGTGAAGTCGGAATAAAGAAGAGCAAAATGAATTCTAAATCAGGCACAATTATAACGCAATAACAGAGACCTGGCTCAAGGAAGGGCAAACCTGTAACTAGGGGGTGTCACAGGGATCAGTGCTGGGGCCACATTGTTGACTTTATACATTAATGACTTGATTAGAGTGGTGCTGGAAAAGCACAGCAGTTCAGGCAGCATCCGAGGAGCAGGAAAATCGACATTTCGGGCAAAAGGCCTTCATCAGGAATAGCGGCAGAGTGCCTGCAGGGTGGAGAGATAAATGAGAGGAGGGTGGGGGTGGGTTCAGACCTATCACCTTCATCCCCACCCCCATTCACCCATTGTACTCTTTGCTACCTACCCCCACCCTACTCCCTGACCTATCACCTCCATCCCCACCCCCACTCACCTATTGTACTCTATACTACTTTCTCCCCACCCCCACCCTCCTCTCATTTATCTCTCCACCCTGCAGGCACTCTGCCTCTAATCCTGATGACGGGCTTTTGCCCAAAATGTGGATTTTCCTGCTCCTCGGATGCTGCCTGAACTGCTGTGCTTTTCCAGCACCACTCTAATCTAGTGATAAGGACAATACACAGAGTCTGAAGAAAGATATGGACAGGATAGGTGAGTGGACAAAATTTTGCAATTGGAATATAGTGAGAGAAAATGTGAAGTTATGTGCCATGACAAGAACAGAGGAGCTGAATATTTTTTAAATGGAGAAGGACTATAGAAAACTATAGGTAAGAGGCATTTGGGATTACACATACATAAATCACAAAAGCTAGCATACAAGTTTGGAGGGTAATAGAGAAGGCAAATAGAATATAAGCCATTACTTCAAAAGGAACGGTGCATAAAATTAGGGAGGCATTGCCAAAATTGTACAAGGCAGTAATCAGATGACAGCAGGAATTCTAGGAACAATTTTGGGTCTCTTAGCTAAGGGAAGATACATGAGCAGAGAGGCCAGGCAAGGTTCCTGGATATGGAGGGGTTGGCTTATGAGGAGAGGTTGAATAAGTTGGGTCTGTGCTCCCTGCATTTAAAAACATGAGAGGCAACCTATTGAAACATACAAGATTCTAGGGGATTTGACAGGGTGGATATGGAGAGGTGGTCTCCCGTTGTGGATCAGTCTAGCACCAGCGGAATAATCTCAGAGTAAGGGGTGTTGAGGAATTTCTTCTCAGAGGATAGTGAGTCTGTCAAGGTTGGGTGATTAAGTATGTTCAAGGCTGAGATGGGCATATTTTTGAATGGTAAGGGGAAAAAGAAGGAAAGTATAGTTGAGGATTATCAGATCATCTATTCTGCTCCAATGTTTTATGGTCTTATGGACTGGCTGTTAAATATTTGTGGGTATAAGATGTTCACAAAAAAAGGCAGGAAATGAGGAGTAGCCGAATTGGTTACAGACAGCTGGAGAAAGAGGATGCTTCAGAGGGTTCAAGGATGGAGTCAATTTGGGCGCAGCTACAGAACAAAAAGGGTGTAATTACATTGCTCGGTGTACTCTACAGAATATTAACTAAGGGGAAGGATGCAGAAGAATATATCCGTAGGAAATTTACACAACATTGCCAACACAGTCAAGAAGTTTTAATTGGGAACTTCAATTACCCATAGATCTTGGGGTACAGGAGAAAAATTTCAGAGTTTGAGGTGATACAAAATGTGGAAGATTTGTAAACTTTGAGGACAATGCAAAATTCCAAAAGGATACAGACAAGTTGGTAGAGTGAACAGCTAGGTGGCAGATGAGGTTCAATGTAAGGAAGTGTTAGGTGATGTACTTTGGTGAGAAGGATATTGAGAGTCAACCCAAATTAAGGTGTACAAGTTTAAAGGGGGTATGGGAGCAGAGGCACCTGGGTATATTTATGCACAGACCATGAAGATGGTAGGACAGGTGAAGAGAACAATTAATAAGACATATAGTACCCTCAGATTTATTAACAGGATATACAAAGCAAGGAGATGATGGGCACCACATTACAGTTGGGGATATGAACACTTGGGAGATAGTGCAGAAGCAAACTAGTGAGGAGAAACTTCTGCTTTGAGGATAGATTAAAGAAGTTAGGACTATTTTCCTTGGAGAGAAGAAGGCTAAGAGGAAATCTGAACGAGGCTATCAAAATCATGAGTGGATTGGATAGAATGGATAGGGAGAAACTGATCCTGCACATGAAAGGAATAAGAATGAGAGATCGTAGATTTGTTCTTGATTAGCAAAAGAAGCAAATGTGATGTGAGAGAAAATGTTTTTTTACAATGAGTAGTGAGAGTCTGAAATGCACTGGCTGGAAATGTGGTCACAGGTTCAATTGAGACATTCAAGAGGATATTGGATGATTATTTGGATAAAGGTAATGAGCAAGGTACAGGAAATTGGCACTAGGTAATGATGCTCATTTGAAGAGCTGCTGCAGACAAAGCGGGTGGAATAAAATAAAGATCTGCAGACACTGGAGATCTGAAACAAAAATGGAAATTGTGAAGAAACTTACCAGGTCTGTCAATACCTGTGGGAAGAAAGCAGAATTAATGTTTCGAGTCAGGTGACTTTTCATTTGTTGTCTCTACTTTCTTCCCACGATACATCAAGTGATCTCCTTCTGGACAATGCCCCTTTTGTGATTCTATACATAAAGGAGATTCTGAGGACAGAATGGAAAATGAAAGCTCATGGTTTAGGGGGTAACATATTAAAACAGACAGTGATTGGTTGCCTGGCAGAAAACAGTGCATAGTAAATGCATCTTGGTCTGATGGGTAGGATTTGATGAGTGGAGTCCATAAGTGTCACAGAATCATATATTACAGTATCGGCCTTTTAGCCCATTGAGTCTGTACCACCAAAAATATACTACTATCTACAATAGTCTCACTTTCCTACATTAAGCCCAACCTCTTGAATATTATGATACTTCCAGTGATCATCCAAGTACTTTTTAAAGAATGTGAGGTTTCCCACCTCAACTACTCTTCCAGGCAGTGTATTCCAGACCCTCACCCCTTCTGGGTAAAAATATTGTTCCTTAAATACACTAAAAATCTCCTGCCTTTCACTTTAAGATTATGACCCCTTCTTGCTGACCCTTTGACGAAGGGGAACAACAGTTTTCTATCCACCTTGTCCATGTCCCTCAGAATCTTATCCAGTTCCCCCTAAGCCTTCTCTACTCCAAAGAAAACAAGCCGACCTTATCCAGCCCCTCTTCATATCTGGAACACTCCATTCCAGGCAACATCCTGGTGAATCACCTCAGCATTCCCTCCAAAGCAATCACATCCTTCCTGTTGTGTGGTGACTAGAACTGCATACAGTACATCAACTGTGGCCTAACCAAAGTTCTGGACAGCTCCAATATAAGCTCCATTCTCTGATCATCTACGCCACAAATGAAGGTGGCAAGGTCCTGTATGCCTTATATTCAGTTAAACCATCCTGCCATGGATCTGTGGATAACCACCCCAAGATCCCTTTGTTCCTTCATGCTTCCTGGTGTCTTCTCATTCATTGAATATACGCCCTTTGGCCCATCCAGTCTGTCCCATCAAAAATATACATCCCTTGTATTGTTTCATTTACGAAAGGGCATCACATTAATCAGGGTTAAGTTCCATCTGCCCATCCGACCAATCTATTTATATCTTCCTGAACCTAACACCTTCCTCCTCACTGTCAGTCAGGGTCTGCTCTGAAGCCTCAACCTTTTACAATGTACATCAATGACTTGGATGAGGAGAGCGAAGGCACGGTAACTAAATTCAAAGGTGACACCAAGATAGGCAGGAAAGTATGTTATGAAGAAGATGCAAATAGTTACAGACAAATACAGATATGCTGAATGCCAGACAGACGGTCTATTATGCAGGAAAACCTGACATTGTCCATTTTGGTCAGAAGAATAAAAAAGTATTACTTAAATGAAGAGCAGCTATGGAATTCTATGAGACAGAGGATTTGTCATGAGTCAAGGAAAACTCGTATGTAGGTACAGCACTTAATCAAGATGATTAACTGGATGTTATCCTTTCTGACAAGAAAGCTTGAACATAAATGTATTGCATTTCAGTAATACGGGGCAATGGTGAGACCACATCCTGAATACTGTGTGCTGTCTGGTGCTCCTTATTCAAGGAAGGCTGTAAATGCACTGGAACACTTTTGAAGAGTTTTACATATGTGGATACCTAGAATAAAGAGGTTGTTCTACAATGAAAGACTGGACTGGCTGGACTTGTTTGCATTGGAGTTATAAGATATTGAGGAGTTTCGAAGAATGAGGGGAGATCTCACTCAAAAACACAGACTTCCTACAGTGACAGGGTAGATGCAGGAAGAATGTTTCCCCTGGTTGGTGGGAAGGATTCTAGAATCAGGGGATAGTCTGAGAATAGTAGGCCTTCAGAACATTGATTAAGAGAGGGATTTTAGGGTACAAGCCTGTAGCTCCCTGAAAGCGGCAATACAAGTGAATAAGGTGGTAAAGAAGGCTGCCTTCATCACTCGGGGCACTGAGTATAAAAGTTGGCAAGTCATGTTGCAGCTTTGGTCAGGCCACATTTGGAGTACTGTGTACCCTTTAGGGCCTGTACCTGTGTCACACTGTTCTACGTAATAAAGAGTGAGAACATTCAGGACTGGAATGAGAAGGAATTGATTCATTTTAAAAGCTCTGTGAAGATAGATTGGCGAATCCTGATTATTATCTCTTTGAAAGACGAGGATAGCCAGGATTGTTAGCTGTCACCCGTCCAATTCAGTACAATTTTATAAATTTGATTCCATCTGGAAGGACTGTGTAGGATGCCCTTCGCAGGCTTTTCTAAATGGTTCCTGTTGCTCACGGTGCACAGCCATGGAATATGCCAAAGGGCGCTTCCTAACAGCAATAGTGCAGGTTTTTAAAAAATATAATCCCTACAGTGTGGAAACAGACCCTTTGGCTCAACAAGTCCACACCGAACCTCCGAAGAGTAACCCACCCAGACCCATTCCCCTACCCTATTATCCTATATTTACTCCTGGCTAATGCACCTAACACTAGGGGCGATTTAGCATGGCCAATTCACCTGACCTGCACATCTTTGGATTGTGGGAGGAAACTGGAGCATCCAGAGGAAACCCATGTAGACATGGGGAGAATGTACAAACTCCACACAGTCACTCGAGGCAGGAATCAAACCCGGGTCCCTGGAGCTGTGAGGCAGCAGTGCTAACCACTGAGTCACCGTGCCACCCACATCACATTTCACATCAAAATCCAGAACCAAGCCATGGGATGAACCTCTGTCAAAGGGAACAACATGTAAGGGACAGAAAGATCCAGTAATATGGAAGGGAAATCAGTATATTTATTTGACAAAAATCCTTAGGTAAGGATGAAGTCAATAATTGGTGACGAGTAAAGCTTATGTATTACATTTGACCAGGGAATCTGAAATCATTAAAACAAAACAAAGAACTGCAGATGCTGTAAATCTGAAACAAAAGCAGAAGATGTGGGAGGAACTCAGCAGGTCTGGCAGCAGCTATGGAGAGAAAGCAGAGTTAACGCTTCGATTCCAGTGACCCTTCTTCTGAATAGCTGAGTTTCTCCAGAATTTTCTGTTTTCTTGATCTGAAGTCAAGATGGATGGCACATCACATCGAGCCCTTTGACCCACTGAAGAGGGGTTTGTTAAAAAATTGATAAAGCACCTCAGATTTGTGAGATGACAGTGTCCCGGAGAGACAATACCCAAGAGATGGAAGTGTGAACAAGTCTGGAAACGGTTGTCTCTAACTGGCAGACAGTTGCTGCTGAAGTTCTACCAGGAATAGTGTAAATCCCTCCAGGGGGAAGAGACTCCAGGCAATGTATTTATACATGTTATCATAAATTAGGCTGCAGTCTGGGAAGAATTACTGATTCTGCTCATGCTTCCACTTGTTAGGTATTATATTTCTGTATGTCTGTTACAGAAATTGTGGGACGTGGCATGTATGGAATGTGGTGCATGTGTGTATGATACAGGCATGTCTTTCTGTGCGATATGCATGCACGTGTGTATGTTGGTCCATGTATGGGGCATGTGTGCGTGTGGGGTGTGCTATATGAAGGCAATGGGAGATGGAACAAGAATAGTGTTGGGGTTGAACAGTTCTGCATGCATAGCAATGAGATTGTAATCAAGGCTATTTTCTCTGGTGTATTGGTAACCTAATGTGCACCACTGCACTGCTAACCATCTGCCCTGCAGTGCCAATCACAAAGAATGCCCAGAAAGTAGAATAATAAGTAGAGATGATAACACTTGGCATCTAGCTTGAAATAACTTGCAAGTGAATTGTCCTGAGAAGTCAAATGATCTGGCTGCATAACGCATTGTAAAACTGATGAATGTTTGATGCTGAGCTGTAAACGTTTAGCTGGTTAAACTGCAGCAGCATTTTGATTAAAGATGGTAAATGCGGCTCCACACAAATGGTTTCTCTTATGGCATGGGTTCCTTTGAATATCGGAGCTATCAGATTTAAACAAAGTGTTTCATTGGGAAATATTTCTGGAATACTTTAAAATAGATTTTCCCTGCTCTGTATATTTTCCCAATTTAACCCTTGAAAAATAATAACCAGAAACTTCTCTGCTTGCCAGTTCCATTCTCCCATCACCACAGAGAGTTCGGTGAAAAGTAAATGCTCTTCTGATGGGGATCCTGTATCCGTGAAAACATCACTTACAGCTGAATTGGTTTGAGGTGATTAACTGTCAATGTACAAGAGCAATGATGCCTTACCTGGCTGAGGAGTTGCCTTATGCCTTTGGCTTTTCTCTTTCTTAAACTTTGGCACAATTCTGAACATAGCACTTCGACTGTTTCTTTTGGCAAATTCCAATGAATGGTCCTATTGAAAAGGAAGCGATTATTTTGTTAGTTGCAAGTGTTACACCGACTAAAGCCATTCTCAACGATGGAGACAACTCTTCTTCCACAAATTGTTAACTGATCTTACATTATCCAACAGACCTTATGTGGAGTCAGGAGTGCACCAAGATTCAGTACAATAATGGCTGATCATCGGGCTCAATACCCTAATCCCAACCTACCCTTATATCCCTTTGATTCCTTTAGCCATAGTAAAACACTTCTTTAAAATACTTAATGTTTTGGTTGGAATCGCATTCCTACGGACCCTGAGGGAGTGCTGCACTGTCAGAGGTACTAGTTCTTGAATGGCGTGTTGAATTCACGACCACAGGATGTGGTTGAAGCCCAAAACGTTAAGTATTTTAAAGAAGTGTTTTACTATGGCTAAAGGAATCAAAGGGATATAAGGGTAAGTTGGGATTAGGGTATTGAGCCCGATGATCAGCCATTATTGTACTGAATCTTGGAGCAGATTTGAGGGGTTGATTGGCATTTTGCTGCTTTGATGTTTCTATGAAAAGATTTTGAAGACTTGAATTTAGAGAGCATCTCACGGACTTAGGACACCCCCGAAGCAACAGAATGCCTTTGAGAATTCTTGCAGCATCGTGTACAGTACTGGAGAGAACATTCCCGTCTCTTCCTCCACTAGTGCCATGGGATCCTCTACACCTTCCCAAGTTTCACTTCAACATGCCATTGAAGAACTAGTACCTCTGACAGTGCAGCACTCCCTCAGGGTCCATAGGAATGCGATTCCGACCAAAACAACATTTGTCCCCTCTCATTGCTGTGGTTGCATCGTAGTAGGAAACAATTAAAAGGAGCTGTGAAATTAAATATGTCACCAACCACTTCACTCAAATAAATTTTTTTCAGCACTGCACTGGAGCCTGGATTCCGTGGTCAAAACTCTGGGCGGCAATGTGAACCTGTAACCATCTGATTCAGAGGTTATCATGTCAGCCAATCATTTTGAAGGGCCTCACCTCATTCCTTCTAAAAGTCTCTTCTCAATGAGATAGAGCTTTGACAAGACTGATCCCAGTGTACGGAGTGGTGTGTTGGTCTTGTAAAGATGTTACTAAACTTGAAAGGTTGCAAAAAGATTTACGAGGATGTTACTGAGACTGGAAGGTTTGAATTATAAGGAGTGGCTTCAGAGGCTGGGATTCTTTTTCCCTGAAGCGTAGGAGGCTGAGGAGTGATCTTAGAGAGATTTATAAAATCACAGAAGGCATAAATAAAGTAGGGGTAGGGGAGGCTATAGGGCATTGATTTAAGGTGAGAGGGGAATAGATTTAAAAGGAGCCTGAGGGGCAACTTTTTCACACAGAGGGTGGTGCATATGTGGAATGAGCTGCCAGAGGAAGTGGTGGAGGCTGGTACAATAATAACATTTAAAAGACATTTGGACAGGTAAGTAGCTAGGAAAGGCTTCAGAGGGATATGGGCAAAACACAGGGAAATGGGACTGCTT
The DNA here is from genome assembly GCF_047496795.1 of Chiloscyllium punctatum. NCBI lineage: Eukaryota > Metazoa > Chordata > Chondrichthyes > Orectolobiformes > Hemiscylliidae > Chiloscyllium > Chiloscyllium punctatum. Next base: position 25,300,878 of record NC_092753.1, read on the forward strand.
CAGTTTAGGAAACCTGGTTGGCATGGACAAGTTGTATGACTTTAGACTCCTTTCCCAATGAAGGATATACTTGCCTTGGAAGGGTTGCAACAAAGGCTCATTCTGAGGATTAGAGAACTGTGGTAAGAGGAAGGATTGAGTAGAAAGCGCCTAAATTCTCTCAGTTGATTTCATAGAAACGTATGACATTCTGAGAGGGCACAACATAGAAATGTTGATGGGGGCTGCCTTCTGACAAATCAAGAACCAGGTGTCAAAATCCCAGGATAACGGATCGGCCGGGTTCATTCAGAGGTTTGTAAATTGTTACCCAATGTCGGAGCATATTCAAGGCTGGGATCAACAGACTTGAAACAAGTGATAAAGGTTATTGACTGAAATGTTAATTGTGTTTCTTATTCCACAAGTTTTGCCAGATATGCCCAGTACTTACACTGTTTTGGGGTTTTTAATTTTAGATTTCCAGCAGTCCCACCACTATGCTTTTGTAAGGGAAGCCAAGAATATGGGTATGCGGCGGGGTAGTGCAGTTGATTTGTAAGGTCAATCATGAACTTACTAAAAAGTGGTGTGGAATGCAGAGATGACATGGGCTAGCTTCTTCACTGATTTCTTAATGATGTTCCTGTTTGACCTGGACACACACTAAGCATCAAATGAGATTCAGTGATAGGGATTGCACTGTGGGGCAGCCATCTCACCTAAATCCATCTCATCAAGTGCGTCCTATCCCAGGATCTGTTTTTGTCTCATCATGCCCCACAAGGCCTCGAGAACACAGCACCCGAGAATGAGGAGCCCTGGTTTCCTATCAATACAAACTAGAACCTCTTTGCCCCATACCTCTTCAGCTGTTGGCTGCAGCACGTGATAAAGCCATGGAATCTCTGCAAGCTTTCCCAGCTCAACATCCACAAGGTGTAATGCTGTTGACAGCTGCTCTTCCTGAGGTGAGTCTAGTTGCTGCCAGGAATGCAAAACAGAAAAGCAGTTAGTTAGCCACTAAAATAACCATTATTCTAGCCATCATTATCAGTTTAAATATACAGATCTGCATCTTCACATCTCATAGCTGGCAGCTATCACGCAGTGGGACTGTGTGAGACAGAGTGTGGGATAAGATTGGAAACCATCATTTCACAGGTTTGAATAATAAGAGGTCATAACAGGTCTGCTAGTGTTTGCTTTTCCAAACATTAGCAACCTTACTCAATTCAGTTCCTTCCCCAATCTCTGTATCTCTCTCTGGACCTCCCCTTCACCTGACTCACCAGTCTCTGATGTGCTGTGCTAGACTTTTCTGTCCACTAAGTTACCTTGTTTTTCTTCACCTTCCAAGGGACTGCTCTTTGAGGTGGTCATGCCCCCCACAAATATTCTGTTACCTGCTCCATCCAAATTTCCTCCACTTCCCTCCACAGGCTGGACAAGTTCACAAAACACTTGTGCTCAGGTCAGTAGAAATTGTGGACCACTGAAAATGTATGCTGAAGGGAAGGCCCTTTGGAATGGAAGGAATACCTGCTTCTAGACACCCCACTCCATGACGCAGAATCACATCTGCTTGCTGATGTTCCTTTGCCTTCAATGAGTGAACATTGCAGGCTCAATGTGTGCCAAATTAAAGTTCAGGGCAGTACGCAGCCCAGGCTTCTGCTGGCACCAGTCAATCAGACCCTCCACCCCATGTATCACTTTCACAACCAATTCATCAGGAGTTACACACTGGAGGCGCAACTCAAGCATCTGAATCAACTCATGTTGTGTAATCGTGCAAGCCATGCAGCCTGTGCTGTGCCTGATAAGCTCTCAGTTTTGATAAAGCACTCATCCCTGTGTAGCTAGTTTACATTTCCTGTAGTTTCTGTTTGCAGGATGTTTGAGTGTAGTTGCCCAAATTATCTATTTCTTGCTTTCGAAGTCCTCAATATGGACTACAATTTAAACTGTGCAGAAGACGGGTGGCATGGTGGCTCAGAGCTTACTGCAGCCTCACAGAACCAAGGACCCAGGTTCAATTTCAGTCTCGGGTGACTGGAGTTTGCATATTCTCCCCGTGTCTGCGTGGGTTTCCTCCGGGTGCTCCGGCTACCTCCCACAGTCCAAAGATGTGCATGTCAGGTGAACTGGCCATGCTAAATTGCTCAGAGTGTTCAGGGATGTGTAGGTTAGGTGCATTCGTCAGGGGTAAATGTGGGGTAATGAGGAATGGGCTTGAGTGGGATACTCTTCGGAGGGTCAGTGTGGACTTGTTGGGCTGAAGGGCCTGTTTCCACACTGTAGGCAATTTTACAAAAAAAAATGAAAGAGAAATTTAGGAACATGACTTTGGAACGCAATATTGAAAAACTAAAAAAGGCCTTTCCACATTCCAAAACCACAATAATTTATTTGCGTTCAGATTTATTCACTTCAGCATTAAATGCAGAATTAGACTGGTTCAGACGGTTATGAAATATTTCCCCATTGAAATTGATCTAGTGGTTCTGGATAAGGTTCAGGAAAGAATGACCAAACCCAGTTTACTACAATAAGCAGGCTTTACTGAACTGAGCTCCAGAAAAATGTACACTTAGGGAGATTTGATTCAAGTGTTTAAATAGTGAGAGTCTTTGTAGTTGCATGGAGCAGACATGTGTTGTGATCATGGTTCACATGACTGAAATAGAACATAGAACATTACAGCGCAGTACAGGCCCTTCGGCCCTCGATGTTGCACCGACCTGTGGAACCAATCTGAAGCCCATCTAACCTACAGTATTCCATTTTCCTCCATATACCTATCCAATGACCATTTAAATGCCCTTAAAGTTAGCAAGATCACTACTGTTGCAGGCAGGGCATTCCACATCCCTACTACTCTCGGAGTAAAGAAACTACCCCGATATCTGTCCTATATCTATCACTCCTCAATTTAAAGCTAGGTCCCCTCGTGCTAGCCATCGCCATCTGAGGAAAAAGGCTCTCACTGTCCAATCTATCTCACCCTCTAATAATCTTATATGTTTCACTTAAATCACCTCTCAACTTGCTTCTCTCTAACGAAAACAGTTTCAGTCCCTCAGTCTTTCCTCGTAAGACCTTCCCTCCATACTAGGTAACATCCTGGTAAATCTCCTCTGCACCCTTTGTGAAGCTTCCCCATCCCTCCTATAATGTGGTGACCAGCACTGTACACATTACACCAAATGGGGCTACAGCAGAGTTTTGTACAGCTGCAGCATGATCTCATGGTTCAGAAACTCAACCCCTCTACCAAAGATAGCTAACACACTGTATGCCTTCTTAACGACCCTATCAACCTGGGCGGCAGCTTTCAAGGATCTATTTACCTGGACACCGAGATCTCTCTGCTCATCTACACTACCAAGAATTTGACCATTAGCCCAGTACTCTTTATTCCGGTTACTCCTTCCAAAGTGAGTCACCTCTCACTTTTCCGCATTAAACTCCATTTGCTACCTCTCAGCCCAGCTTTGCACCTTATCTATGTCTCTCTGTAACCTACAACATCATTCGTTACTATCCACAACTCCATTGACCTTTGTATCATCCGCAAATTTACTAACCCATCCTTCCACGTCCTCATCCAGGTCATTTATAAAAATGACAAACAACAGTGGACCCAAAACAGATCCTTGCGATACCCCACTAGTAACTGAGCTCCAGGATGAATATTTCCCATCAACTACCACCCTCTGTCTTCTTTCAGATAGCCAATTTCTGATCCAAACCGCTAAATCCCCCTCAATCCCATGCCTCCGTATTTTGTGCGATAGCCTACAATGGGGAACTTTATCAAATGCTTTACTGAAATCCATATACACCATGTCAACTGCTTTACCCTCATCTACCTGTTTGGTCACCTTTTCAAAGAACTCAATAAGGTTTGTGAGGCACGATCTACCCTTCACAAAACCGTGCTGACTATCCATAACCAAATTATCCCTTTCTAGATGATAATAAATCCTATCTCTGAAAACCCTTTCCAACACTTTATTCACAACCAAAGTAAGGCTCACTGGACTGTAATTTCCATGGTTGTCTCTCCTCCCTTTCTTGAACAAGGAGACAACATTTACTATCGTCCAGTCTTTTGGCACTATTCCTATAGACAATGACGATGTAAAGATCAAAGCCAAAGGCTCAACAATCTCCTCCCTGGCTTTCCAGAGAATCCCGGGATAAATCCCATCCAGCCCAGGGGACTTATCGATTTTCGCACTTTCCAGAATTGCTAACACCTTCACCTTATGCACCTCAATCCTGTCCAGTCTAAGAGTCTGTATCTCAGTATTCTCCTCGACCACATAGTCTTTTTCTAGTGTGAATACTGACAATAAGTATTAAATTAGCTTCCCCTATCACCTCTGACTCCCCGCACAACTTTCCACTACCATCCTTGATTGGCCCTAATCTTACTCTAGTCATTCTTTTATTCCTGATATACCTATAGAAAGCCTTAGGGTTTTCCTTGATCCTAACCGTCAATGACTTCTCATGTCCCCTCCTGGCTCTTCCGGTCTTTCCTGGCTAATGTGTAACTCACAAGCACCCGAACTGAGCCTCACATTTCATCCTAACATAAGTCTTCTTCTTCCTCTTGACAAGAGATTCAACTTCCTTAGTAAACCATGGCACCCACACTCGACCACTTCCTCCCTGCCTGATAGCTACATACTTATCAAGGATCCGCAGCAGCTGTTCCTTGAATAAGCTCCACATTTCAAGAGTGCCCATCCCTGCAGTTTCCTTCCCCATCCTATGCATCCTAAATCTTGCCTAATCGCATCATAATTGCCTTGCCCCCTTTGCCCTGTGGTATATACCTATCCCTTTCCATCGCTAAAGTAAACATAACCGAATTGTGGTCACTATCACCAAAGTGCTCACCTACCAAATCCAACACCTGGCCTGGTTCATTACGCAATACCAAATCCAATGTGGCCTCACCTCTTGTTGGCCTATCTACATTCTGTGTCAGAAAACCCTCCTGTACGCTTTCGACAAAAACTGACCCATCTAAAGTACTTGAACTATAGTATTCCCAGTCAATATTTGGGAAGTTGAAGTCCCCCATAACAACTACCCTCTTACTCTCGTTCCTATCGAGAATCATCTTTGCTATCCTTTCCTCTATATCTCTGGAACTATTCAGAGGCCTATAGAAAACTCCCAACAGGGTGACCTCTCCTTTCCTGCTTCTAACCTCAGCCCATACTACCTCAGTCCTCAAACGTCCTTTCTGCCAACGTAATACTGCCCTTGACTAACAATGCCACACCTCCCACTCTTTACCATTTACTCTGTTCTTACTGAAACATCTAAATCCCGAAACCTGTCCCATTCCTGTCCCTGCTCCACCCATGTCTCTGAAATGGCCACAACACTAAAATCCGAAGTACCAACCAACAATACAAGTTCACTCACCTTATTCTGGACACTCCTGCTATTGAAGTAAACACACTTCAAACCACCTTCCTGCTTGCCAGTGCCCTCTTGCGACCTTGAAAGCTTATTTCTGACCTCAGTACTCTCAAACTCCCATATACTCGAACTATAATTGCGGTTCCCATCCCCTGCTGCATTAGTTCAAACTCTCCCACAGAGCATTAGCAAATTTCCCTCCCAGGATACTGATGTCCCTCTGGTTCAGGTGAAGACCATCATGTTTGTAGAGGTCTTTCTACTGCAGAAAGAGCCCCAATTATCCCTCCTGCACCATCCCTGTAGCCACATGTTCAGCTCTGCTCTCTCCCTGTTCCTCGCTTCACTAGCATGTGGCACAGGTAACAAACCAGAGATAACACCTCTGTTTGTTCTAGCTCTAAGCTTCCACCCTCACTCCCTGAATTTTTGCCTTAAATCCCCATCTCTCTTCCTACCTATGTCATTGGCGTCTATGTGGACCACGACTTGGGGCTGCTCCCCCTCCCCCTCTCGCTCAAGGATCCCAAAAGCACAATCAGAGACATACGAGTCAGGCTTAATGTACCCGCTGGCTTCTACTCAATGTGTCTTTTCATCTGTATTTATGTTGATGGTCTGCTTTCAAGCCTGAAATAGGGAGCCTGCAGCCCAGGATATCCTATCGAGATATATCCTGGGCTGCCTTATATTTCTTCATTAGCCATTTGTGGAGTGGGGCATTTGAAAAGGACTGGACGGAGGGAAGACGTCTCATTGTTCAACAAGTCCTCAATTAGAATACAGAGGCCTGTTTATTTTGGCATCTGGAGAAAATTGTTACTGAATGCTGTTGCTATTCGGGTGGTTTAAACTAGCTGAGCAGGGGGATGGGAACCTGAGGTATTGTTCCAGTGCACAGGAGGATGAGTAGGGAGGGCATGGACAGGATTTCACAGCAAGCTGTTTTAAAGTATGCCTACTTCAACGCCAGAGGTATCTGAAATAAGATAGGTGCGCTTGTAGCATGGATAAGTACCTGGGACTTTGATTTGTGGCCATTTTGGAGACATAGAAACAGGAGAGGAAAGGTCACACTGCTGGGAGATTTTTATAGGCCTCCGTAGAGTTCCAGGGATATGGAGGAGACGATCGGCAAAACGATTCTGGGTAGGAGTGAAAGGAACAGGGTGGTCATTATGGGGGACTTTAACTTCCCCAACATTGACTGGAAATGTAATAGCTCTAGTACGTCAGATGGATAAGTTTTTGTCCAATTTGTATCGGAGTGTTTCCTGACATAGTATGTCAAAGGGCCAAAAAGAAGGGAGGCCACACTGGATCTGATGCTTGGTAATGAACCAGGCCAGGTGTTTGATTTAGTGGTAGGTGAGCACTTTGGAGAGAATGACCATAATTCAGTTACGTTTAGTTTAGCGATGGAAAGGGATAGGTATATGTCACAGGGCAAAAGATGTAGATTGAGGGAGGGCAATTATAATGCGATTAGGCAAGATTTAGGATGTATAGAATGGGATAGAAAAATACAGGGGATGGGGACAATCGAAATGTGGAGCTGGTTTCAGGAACAGATATTGCGTGTCCTTATAGGTATGTCCTTGTCAGGCAGGGAGGAAGTGATAAGGTCGGGGAACCGTGGTTTACTAAAGAAATTGCATCTCTTGTTCAGCAGAAGAGGGAGGCTTATGTGATGATGAGATGAGATGGTTCAGATGAGGCGATGGAGAGTTACTGATTAGCTCGGAAGGATTTAAAGAGAGAGTTAAGAGGAGCAAGGAGAGGACATGAGCCATCTTTAACGGGTAGAAAAAGGAGAACCCTAAAGCTTTCTATAGGTATGTGAGGAATAAAAGGATGACTGGGGTTGAAATAGGGCCAGTCAAAGACAAAAGTGGGAAGTTGTAGGTGGACCCTGTGGAGATCGGAGAGGAGCTAAACAAATATTTCTCATCTGTTTTCAATCAGGAAAAGGAGAATATTGTACAGGAGAAGAATGAGAAACAGGATATTAGACTAGAAAGGATTGAGTTAGTAAGGATGAGGTGTTATCAATTCTAGAAGGAGCAAAAGTAGACAAGTCCCCTGAGCCAGATGGAATTTATTGGAAGATTCTCTGGGAAGCTAGGGAGGAGGTATTGGAGTCTTTGGCCTTGACCTTTGAGTTGTCATTGTCTACAGGTTCAGTACCAGAGGACTGGAGGATTGCAAATGTTGTGCCCTTGTTCAAGAAGAACAGCAGAGATGACCCAGGTAATTATAGACCAGTGAGCCTTACTTCTGTGGTAGGAAAGGTTTTGGAAAGGATTTTAAGAGATAGGATTTATAATCATCTAGCAACCAACAATTTGATTTCAGATAGTCAACATGGTTTCAGCAAGGGCAGGTCATGTCTCACAAACCTCATCGAGCTTTTTGAGAAGGTGACCAAGCATGTGGATGAGGGTAGGGTAGTTGACATGGTATACATAGACTTCAGTAAAGTCTTTGATAAGGTTCCACATGGTAAGCTGTTGGAGAAAATTCAGGGGCATGGGATTGAGGGTGATTTAGGAGTTTGGATTAGAAACTGGCTTTCTGTAAGAAGGCAGCGAGTAGTGGTTGATGGAATATCCAGCCTGGAGTCTGGTTACTAGTGGTGTGCCACAAAGATCTGTTTTGGGACCAATGTTGTTTGTCATTTTTATAAATGACCTGGGCACAGGAATAGGTGGATGGGTCAGTAAGTTTGCAGATGACACTAAAGTTGGTGGAGTAGTAGACAGTGTGGAAGAATGTTGTAGGTTGCAGGGGGACTTGGATAAATTGCAGAATTGGGCTGAGAGGTGGCAAATGGAATTCAATACAGCTAAATGAGATGATTCACTTTGGGAAGAATAACAGGAAGGCAGAATACTGAGTCAATGGAAAGATTCTTGGTAGTGTGGATGTGCAGAGGGATCTTGGTGTCCATGTACATAGATCCCTAAAAGTTGCCACCCAGGTGGATAGTGCTGTTAAGAAGGCAATAGGGTGTGTTAGGTTTTATTGGTAGAGGGATTGAGTTCCGGAGCCGTAATGTCATGCTGCAACTATACAAAACGCTAGTGCAGCCGCACTTGAAATATTGTGTACAGTTCTGCTCGTCCCATTAGAGTCATACAGTCATAGATGTACAGCATGGAAACAGAACCCGTCCATGCCGACCAGATATCCCAACCCAATTTAGTCCCACCTGCCAGCACCTGGCCCATATCCTCCATACCCCTCCTCTTCATATACCCATCCAAATTCCTCTTAAATGTTGCAATTGTACCAGCCTCCACCACATCCTCAAGCAGCTCATTCCATACATGTACCACCCTCTGTGTGTGAAAAAGTTGCCGCTTAGGTCTCTTTTATATCTTTCCCCTCTCACCCTAAACCTATGCCCTCTAGTTCTGGACTCCCCGACCCCACGGAAAAGACTTTGGTCATTTATCCTATCCATGCCCCTCATAATTTTGTAAACCTCTATAAGGTCACCCCTCAGCCTCCGATGGTCCAGGAAAGCATACCAAACGCCTTCTTCACTAACCTATCTACCTGCGACTCCACTTTCAAGGAGCTATGAACGTGCACTCCAAGGTCTCTTTGTTCTTGTGGCACTCCACTGGTCACAGGTCTCCAGTCTGAAAAACAACCCTCCACCACCACACCCTGTCTTCTATCTTTAAGCCAGTTCTGTATCCAAATGGCTAGTTCTCCCTGTATTCCATGCTGTGCAGAGGAGATTTACCAGGATGTTGCCTGGTCTAGAGGGAAGCTCTTATGAGGAAAGGCTGAGAGACTTGAACTTGGAGAGAAGGCAGCTAAGGCGGGATTTGGTAGAGACATACAAGATGACCAGAGGATTAGATAGGGTAGACAGTGAGAGCCTTTTTCCTAAGATGATGACGTCAACTTGTACGAGGGGGCATAGCTACAAATTGAGGGGTGATAGATTTAAGACAGATGTCAGGGGCAAGTTCTTTACACAGAGAATGGTAAGGGCGTGGAATGCCCTACCTGCCAATGTAGTTAACTCAGCCACATTAGGGAGATTTAAACAATCCTTGGATAAGGACATGGATGATGATGGGATAGTGTAGGGGGATGGGCTTAGATTCGTTCACAGGTCAGTGTAACATCGAGGGCCGAAGGGTCTGTTCTACGTTGTATTCTTCTGTGTTCTATGAATGGGAATGAAGAAAGGACCATTCCTTTCCGCAGACAGTAGTGAATGTCTGAAAGGTGCTGTCAGCTGTTGTGCCTCTCCATGTACCTTTAAAGGTGAGCTGTTTGGGGACCAGGGGACAGGGGGTGAGACAGAGACAGTGAAAGAGAGGAGTGGATCAAGTGTTGGATTATCAGAGTGTCGGCCAGTTTGATGGATCAGTTGGATCTTTTCCTTCCCAAAACATCTTATTTCTTCCTGAGCCCCAGTCGCACATGGAACACCCAGGTTAGAGAGAACGCGAGTCAATGCCTGCAGAATTAACTGATACCATCACCTTACCAGAGGAACTCTTCCAACGAGCAATGATTCTGTTTCATTATGCAGTGCTTTCACATTGCTGGCTATCTCAATTGCTGCATTCCTGGTAAGACTCTGCATTGAGGAAACAGAAAAGATTAAAGCCGGCTGATTGGATTATATTTAAAGGAGAGCTCAATCATTTTGCACAAGCGTTGACAGAAATTTAACTGGAGAAAGCAAATTCGTGACTAACAACTCTGCCCAGAGATTCTTCTCCAGATCCATTCGGAGTCCAGATACAACCCTAAATCATAGGTCAGTCCAGTGGATCCCCAAGGTGAATTTATGACTGTCAGACTTGAAAGTGCGCAGATTCAAAAGTTCTGTGTTTGCTCATGGAATTAAATGTGTTACAAACCATGAAAAGCATCAGGAGTATTTTGTGCATGGTGCTCCTCAAAATAACAAGTATAGAAGGTTAGCAATGATAGAGGAAAGAAACTTATTGAACACAGAACAGCTGAGGTTCGGTTTTGCAGGAACCTCTTCTATCTCAAGACAGTAGGTGGAGTAAAAGTGACAGTGGCAACATGAATAAGAAATTGGCTGAGTGATAGGAAACAGAAAGGAATGTTTTTTTTGAACTTGAGGAAGGTTTGTACTGGAGTTCCCAGGTATTGGTATTGGGACCTTCGCTCTTTCTGATCGAGATGGCTGATGTGGAGCTTGGTGTACAGAGGATGATTTCAGAATTTGCACATGGCACAACAATTGGAAGCATTGTAAACTGTGAACGGGATACTGTAGAACTTCAAAAGGATAGATAGTTTGGCGGGATAGGCCATCAGGTGTCAAGAACAGAGACAGAAAATCTAAAATAAAGTGTTCTATTATAAATGGATTTCAGGAGAAGCATTTGTGAATCAGTGTATATGTTACAGTATATTAATGGTGGCAAGACAAGTTGAGACATTGTTGAAAAAAGCTTATTGTATCCTGGACTTATTAATGATGGAAAAGTAAAGATGAGCAAGTAGGTTATGTTAAACTGACATACAACACTGGTTCAGCCTCAACCAGAGTAATTTGTCCAATTCTGGGCACCACAGTTTAGGAAAGATATAAAAACACTTCAGAAAGGACAGAAAAGGTTAAGAATGATTCTGGGACAGAAAAGGTTAAGAATGAATCTGGGTGTGAAGAACGTCAACTATACAGTCAGATTGGAGGAGTTGGACTGTTTTCCTCGGTGAGGAGAGGCGATTTAATGGAGGGGTGCAGACAGAATAGATAGGGAAAACAACTGTTCCCAGTGGTGGAAGGATTAAAAATAAAGAGAGCACAGATTAAAAGAAATTGGCAAAGAAGCAACAGCAATAGGAGGAAAGCATTTTATCACAGAGTGAATGATTAGGATCAGAAATGAATAAGCCCAAAGGGTGGTGGAGGCAAGATATAATGCAGCAATCGAGGGATTCAAAAGGGAATTGGAGCAATGTGCAGAGCTACATGGAGAAAGGTGGGGGAATGGCGGTAGGGAAGTTACTCAGAGAGCTAGTGCAGATGTGATAGGTCAAATGGCCTCCTTCTGTGTTGTTAACATCCTATGATTTGGGAGACTTATTCCAGGCCAAATGGCCATATTGCAGAATTTTGGCAGAGAGGTAACACGTATTCTCACAAGTCCTGACGAACCCATTAATAGTTACTGCATCAGAGGTCAGATCAATTTTCTTTCGTGTGAAAGCGATGGGACCAGGTGGAGTACCAGGCCGTGCACTCAAGGCATGTGCAGATCAACTGGCAGAGGTCTTCTCAGACATCGTCAACCTCTCCCTGCAGCAGGCCACTGTCCCTGCCTGTTTCAAGAGGGTCAACATCATCCCTGTGCCTAAGAAGGCTCATGCAGCATGTCTCAATGACTACCACCCAGTGGCGCTAACTTCGGTGGTCATGAAGTGCTTTGAAAGGCTGGTCATGGCATTAATCAACTCCAGCCTCCCCACTACTCTTGACCCACTCCAGTGTGCCTATCAGACCAACAGATCCATGTCAGGTGCCATATCACTTGCCCTTCATTCCTGCCTAGAACATCTTGACACCAAGAACAGCTACGTAAGAATCCTACTCATTGACTACAGTCCAACCTTCAACACTATTATCCCCTTAAGACTGATTACTAAACTTAGTGATCTCGGACTAAGCCCCACTCTCTGCAACTGGATCCTCAGTTTCCTCAGTTTCCACAGTCAGCGAAGATTGGGGACAATATTTCAATCCTAACACTCAACACTGCACCACCCCAGGAGTGCATACTCAGCCCTCTACTGTACTCACTGTATACCCATGACTGCGTCACCAAATACCAGATTAATGCCATTTACAAGTTCGCTGATGACACCACCATAGTCGGTTGAATCTCAGATGGCGACAGAACAGACTACAGATGGGAGGTGGAAGACCTGGAAAAATGGTGCACTGACAGCAACTTAGCTCTCAATGTCAGCAAAATCAAGGAACTCATTACTGACTTTCAGCGGGATGTTACTCATGTCCCCTACACATTAACAGCACAGAGATGGAACAAGTGGAGAGTGTCAAGCTCCTGGGAGTGGTCATCCACAACAAGCTTTCTTGGACTCTTCACATAGACACACTAGTTACAAAGGCCCAACAATGTCTCTTGTTCCTCAGGCAACTGAGGAAATCTGGCATGATGGTGAATACCCTTGCCAACTTTTATAGGTGCACCATTGAGAGCATTCTGTCTGGATGTATCACTATCTGGTATGGCAACTGTACCATTCAAGATCGGAGACGGTTACAGAGAGTGTGAACTCGGCCTGGACAATCACAAAGGCCAACCTCCCATCTATAGAATCCATCTACCAGGCCCGCTGTCAAGGAAAGGCAGCCAGCATTCTCAAAGATCCATCCCACCCTGGCAATGTTTTTCTACAACTTCTACCATCGGGGAGAAGGTACAGAAGCCTGAACACATGCACCAGTCGGCTTCAAAACAGTTTTTACCCTACTGTTGTTAGAATACCGAATGGACTCACAAACTCTTAACATTTATCTGTACCTGTGTTTTTGTTTTTGCTGCTGTTTATCTATGCTTCTTAACTATGTGATCTGTCAGTATTGCTTGCAAGACAAAGCTTTTCACTGTGCCTGGGTACACATGACAATAAATTTAATTTAATTCAATTCAATTTTAAAGCATCTATGGAGCTGGAGACTAATTCCAAGTGGGTTTCCCATATGGCAGCATAGACATATGTCGTTCTGCCATAACGCACATTTTGTTAATGGGAATTCACTATAACACGATTGACGAATTGGGGACGCTGTTTCTAAAGTGCAAACTTTTAAAATGTGTTGGCTGTAAAGCAATTGCATCTCCAACACTAAGCACTGTTTCTAAACCACAAGACGACAAAAGGGCAGGTAACAAATTGTCAGGAGCACATAAACGCTTTTCACCATGACAGACAGCCTCTCTTGTCACGGAGAAAACAGAAGAAGTGGTCAAAAATTGGAATAACATTTAATATTTTTGAAGGGGCAGGAATGAGGCTGGCTTGCATTTCATGTAAGCATGTTTTATGGAGGCAGCTGCGCATATAAATTTGCATAGGGTGGCACGGTGGCACAGTGGTTAGCACTGCTGCCTCACAGCGCCAGAGATCTGGGTTCAATTCCCGCCTCAGGCGACTTTCTTTGTGGAGTTTGCACGTTCTCCCCGTGTCTGCGTGGGTTTCCTCCGGGTGCTCCGGTTTCCTCCCACACTCCAAAGATGTGCAGGTCAGGTGAATTGGGCATGCTAAATTGCCCGTAGTGTTAGGTTAGGGGTATGGGTGGGTTGTGCTTCGGCGGGTGCGGTGTGGACTTGTTTGGCCGAAGGGCCTGTTTCCACACTGTAAAGTAATCTAATCTAATCTAAATTGACAGTTACTTCTTACACTTCTAAGTGGTTTCAGAAAACTGGATCTCCGAAACACAAAGTACACTGAGTGGACCTAATAGGGACAGGTTGAAACATTTTAGATTCCCTTGAATAACCAGAGTAACTCATTTTAAAACTATTTAAAACTGTTTTAAAAAAAAATCAAACTATAAATCAAACTTCGGATCATTCGGGAGGCAGAGGGGGTCATAGATCGGAGCTATAGGGAAGTAGTAACTCCAAAGATGGCAGATAGATGGGTGACAGTGAGGGGGACTGGGAGGAAGCAGCCAGTGCAGGGACCCCCTGTGGTCGTTCCCCTCAAGAACAAGTATACCGTTTTGGATACTTGTGGGGGGGACGACTTACCAGGGGTAAGTAACGGGGCTCAGGCCTCTGGCACAGAGCCTGTCCCCGCTACTCAGAAGGGAAGGGTGGAGAAGAGCAGAGCAATAATAATTGGGGACTCGATAGTTCGGGGCACAGATAGGCGGTTTTGTGGGAACGAGAGAGACTCACGTTTGGTATGTTGCCTCCCAGGTGCAAGGGTACGTGATGTCTCTGATCGTGTTTTCCGGGTCCTTAAGGGGGAGGGGGAGCAGCCTGAAGTCGTGGTCCATATTGGCACCAATGACATAGGTAGGAGTGCTGAGGATGTTAGACAGGCTTTTAGGGAGCTAGGTTGGAAGCTCAGAGTTAGAACGAACAGAGTTGTTGTCTCTGGTTTGTTACCCGTGCCACGTGATAGAGAGTCGAGGAATAGGGAGAGAGAAGAGTTAAATGCGTGGCTACAGGGATGGTGCAGGAGGGAGGGATTTCGGTATTTGGATAACTGGGGTTCTTTCTGGGGAAGGTGGGACCTCTATAGACAGGATGGTCTGCACCTGAACCTGAGGGGCACCAGTATCCTTGGGGGGAGGTTTGCTAGTGCTCTTGGGGGGGGTTTAAACTAACTCTGCAGGGGCATGGGAACCCAGACTGTAACTTTAGGGTGCAGGACCTGGAGTGTAGGGAGGGTAGGAATATGGTATCAATCTTAAAGGATCGTGCCTGTAAACAGAAGGGTGGCTTGAAGTGTGTATACTTTAATGCCAGAAGTATACGAAATAAGGTAGGTGAACTCGCAGCGTGGGTTGGTACCTGGGACTTCGATGTTGTGGCTATTACGGAGACATGGCTAGATCAGGGACAGGATTGGCTGTTGCAGGTTCCAGGGTTTAAATGTTTTAGTAGGGTCAGAGGTGGGGGTAAAAGAGGGGGGGATGTGGCTTTGCTTGTCAAAGATAGTATTACAGCGGTGGAAAGGAAGATGGATGAAGATTTGCCATCTGAGGTAGTTTGGGTTGAGGTTAGGAATAGGAGAGGTGAGGTCACCCTGTTAGGAGTCTTTTACAGGCCTCCTAATAGTCCTAGAATCGTTGAAGAAAGGATTGCGAAGATGATTCAGGAGAAGAGTGACAGTAATAGGGTGATTGTTATGGGAGACTTTAACTTTCCTGATATTGATTGGGAAAGCTATAGCTCAAGTTCGTTAGATGGGTCAGTGTTTGTGCAATGTGTGCAGGAGAGTTTCCTGACACAATATGTAGATAAGCCAACAAGAGGTGAGGCCATACTGGATTTGGTTCTGGGTAACGAACCAGGCCAGGTATTAGAACTAGAGGTAGGTGAGCACTTTGGGGACAGTGACCACAATTCGGTGATTTTTAGTCTAGTGATGGAGAGGGATAAGTGTGTACTACAGGGCAAGAGTTATAGCTGGGGGCAGGGAAATTATGATGCGTTGAGGCATGACTTAGGATGTGTGGATTGGAAAAGTAGATTCCAAGGCAAGAGCGTAATTGATATGTGGAACTTGTTCAAGGAGCAACTATTGAGTGTCCTTGATAAGTACGTACCTATCAGGCAGGGAGGAAAGGGTCGTGTGAAGGAGCCGTGGTTTAATAAGGAGTTGGAATCCCTTGTTAAATGGAAGAGGGCGGCCTTTGTAAAGATGAGGCGTGAAGGTTCAATAGGGGCGATTGAGAGTTATAAGGTAGCCCGGAAGGACCTGAAGAGAGAGCTAAGAGTAGCAAGGAGGGGACATGAAAGGTCCTTAGTTGGTAGGATTAGGGAAAACCCTAAGGCTTTCTATAGGTATGTTAGGAATAAAAGAATGACTAGGGAAGGAATAGGTCCAATCAAGGATAGTAATGGGAAGTTGCGTGTGGAGGCTGAAGAGATTGGGGAGGCGCTGAATGAATACTTTTCGTCAGTATTCACTCAGGAACAGGACATTGTTGTCGATATGAATACTGAGGCACGAATAAGTAGAATGGATGGCTTTGAGATATGTAGAGAAGAGGTGTTGGAAATTCTGGCAAGGGTGAAAATAGATAAGTCCCCTGGGCCTGATTGCATTTATCCTAGGATTCTCTGGGAAGCAAGGGAGGAGATTGCAGAGCCATTGGCCTTGATTTTTGTGTCCTCTTTGTCTACAGGAGTAGTGCCAGAGGACTGGAGGCTAGCAAACGTGGTTCCCTTGTTCAAGAAGGGGAGTAGGGATAATCCTAGTAACTATAGGCCAGTGAGTCTCACTTCTGTTGTGGGCAAAGTCTTAGAGAGAATTATAAGGGATAGGATTTATGCACATCTGGATAAGAATGATGTGATCAAGGATAGTCAGCATGGTTTTGTGAAGGGCAGGTCGTGCCTCACAAACCTTATTGAATTCTTTGAGAAGGTGACGAAGGAGGTAGATGAGGGGAAAGCGGTAGATGTAGTATATATGGATTTTAGTAAGGCGTTTGATAAGGTCCCCCATGGTAGGCTACTGCAGAAAATACAGAGATATGGCATTGAGGGTGAGTTGGAGGTTTGGATTAGGAATTGGCTCTCTGGAAGAAGACAGAGGGTAGTAGTTGATGGCAAAGATTCATCTTGGAGTGCCGTCACTAGTGGTGTTCCGCAAGGATCTGTTTTGGGACCATTGCTGTTTGTCATTTTTATAAATGACCTGGAGGAAGGGTTAGAAGGTTGGGTGAGCAAGTTTGCGGATGATACGAAAGTCGGAGGAGTTGTAGACAGTGAGGAAGGATATGGCAGGTTACAGCGGGATATAGAGAAGCTGCAGAGCTGGGCAGAAAGGTGGCAAATGGAGTTCAATGTAGCTAAGTGTGAAGTGATTCACTTTGGTAAGAGTAATAAAAAGATGGATTACTGGGCTAATGGTAGACTACTTGGTAGTGTGGAAGAGCAGAGGGATCTTGGTGTCCATGTACACAGATCTCTGAAAGTTGCCACCCAGGTAAATAGTGCAGTGAAGAAGGCATATGGCGTACTGGCTTTTATTGGTAGAGGAATTGAGTTCCGGAGTCCTGAGGTCATGCTGCAGTTGTATAAGACTCTGGTGCGGCCGCTTCTGGAATATTGTGTGCAGTTTTGGTCGCCATACTATAGGAAGGATGTGGAGGCACTGGAACGGGTGCAGAGGAAGTTTACCAGGATGTTGCCTGGTATGGTAGGAAGATCCTATGAGGAAAGGCTGAGGCACTTGGGGTTGTTTTCTTTGGAGAAAAGAAGGTTTAGGGGTGATTTGATAGAGGTGTACAAGATGATTAGGGGGTTAGATAGGGTTGACAGTGAGAACCTTTTTCCGCGTATGGAGTCAGCTATTACAAGGGGGCATAGCTTTAAATTAAGGGGGGGTAGATATAGGACTGATGTTAGGGGTAGGTTCTTCACTCAGCGAGTCGTAAGATCATGGAATGCCCTGCCAGTAGCAGTAGTGGACTCTCCCTCTTTATGGGTATTTAAGCGGGCATTGGATAGGTATATGGAGGATAGTGGGTTAGTGTAGGTTAGGTGGGCTTTGATCGGCGCAACATCGAGGGCCGAAGGGCCTGTACTGTGCTGTATTGTTCTATGTTCTATGTTCTATGTTCTATAAACTAAAAATAACATTCAAGTGTGTAATCTCTTATAACAATAAGCATTGGAATTCATGCACCCACTTCACCTAGGCTCTAACCACATGCAGCTGCCAGCAAAGCTATGAAATTACAACTACCTTGCCGTGATAATGGACATATTGGCACTGGAGGCAGTTCAAAAGAGATTCAACTAGGCTAGTCCTGGGAGAAAGGAGTTGACTTATCAAGGATAGTTCGACAGGTTAGGTTTGAGGGATCTTATTGAAACATACAAGATTCTGATGAGCTTGGTAGAGCAGATGTTGAGAACTAGGGGACATAGTTACAGTATAACGGGACATCATTTGAAACTGAGGTGGGAAGAAATTTCCTATCCTAAAGGGGAGTGAGTGTCTGGAATTGTCTACCCTTGAGATTTCTGGAGGCTAGATAATTCAAAGAAGATGAAGGGGAGGTGGACAGATTTTTAAAAAAAAACTTTTAACTTGTTGAATTGACATGGATGGGAATGGAGGAGGAGAGTCTGGTACCATTGCGGGGAGGCGAGTCCCTGACCATTGTTTGGAGATGAGTCCCAGACCAAACGCTATCGTGGTGGGGCAAGGCCCTTTGCAGACTGGAGACTAGGCCTTGAGTTTTGAAGTGGTCTGCAGACTTGGCCTGGTGCGGTCTGGAAGCTGGTGCGAGGTGGAAGGATTGTAAATTGAGTACTTTCTAAATTTCTTTTTATTCTTATGCTGGACTATTTTTTCTATTTTATACCTAAGTATCTGAACCTAGATTACTTGTACCTAAGATGGCACCATTGCAAACGTTTCACTGCATTCATTCGACAATAAAGGAATTCATTCAATTCAATCCCCAAGGTAACTGCTGAGCAATAGAGCTAATCCGTGCACTGCATAACTGTTATAGTTAAATATTGGATGCAACAAAGCATCTGGGATCTGTTGTCTCTAAGTATAAAATGTTTGGTTTATAAAAAGATGCAACCTGTCGTACCTATGCCTGCCCATTGAAAGATCTGTTCAATTGGTTCCACTCTCCTGATCTCCCCCCACAGCCCTTTTCTAAATATTATACTACTATGAGTTATGAAGAGAGACTGGATAGGTTGGGTTTGCTTTCCTTGCAGCAGAAGAGGCTGAGGGGGGTGGGGAGGATGGAATAGATTGAGATGTTAAGAGGTGTAGACAGTATAGATTGAGAGAATATCTTCCGCATAGCAACATATCTAAGATCAGTGGGCATAGGTTTAAGGTGAGGACCAAGTAATTTAAAGGGAATATTTTTCACCCAGAGAGTGGTAGAAATATGGAGCATGCTGCCCAAGGGGGTGGTGGAGTCAGATGCTCTTGCAATGTTTAAGAAGCATTTGGATGAGTATGTTAAATGCTAAGGCATAGTAGTGCTGTGGACCAAGTGCAGTGCAGTTTGGTGCTTGTTGGTCGGCACAGACATTCACAGATGGGTCTGCTCCAATGTTGTATGCTATGAGTCTTCAAAGGGATATGAATAGTTTAAATGAATGGGTAAACATTTGGCAGGCAGAGTGTACTGCAGGAAAATACAAGAAAAGCATCGTTACAACTGTACAAAGCATTAGTGAGACAGCAGCTGGAGTTGTGCAAATAGCCTTATTCTTCTTAAAGGAAGAGGGATATACTTGCTTCGGGAGTGATTCAGGGAGGATTCACTCGGCTGATTCCTGAAATGAAAGGGTAGTCTTATAAGAAAAGGTTGAGCAAGTTGGGTCTAATCTAAATGAGAGTGATCTTATAAAAATGTACAAGAATCTGAGGGAGCTTCAAAGGCTGGATACTGACAGGATATTTCCCCTCATGGAGGAATCTAGAACTAGGGGTTCACAGTTTCAAAATAAGAAGAGTCCCATTTAAGAATGAGCTGAGGAGAAATTTCTTCTGTCAGTGTGTCTTTACTCTTTGGACATCTCATGCTCAGAGTGCAATGGAGGCTTTTGAACAAATTTAAGGCTAAGCAGAAAGATCAACTAGGGAGTTAAAGGTTATGTGTCAGGGAAGGGGATGGTGCACAGACTGCAAAGTGGAGTTGAGACCACAATCAAATTGGCCATGAGCTTATTCAGTTGCGGAGCAGGCTCAAGGGATAAAAAGGCTGACTCCTGCCCCTATTTCTTATGATCTTGCTGGCAGCTTGATTAGGAGATGGCAGCACAATAAATATGAGTGGTTCATGATTCATGTCGACCAGCACAAGAATTGACTCCAATCCTGTCCAGGCTACTCGAAGTAAGTCACAGCAAGATTTACTTGAAGGATAACTTAGCCGTCTTTTGTTGTAAAATATTGCTCCAAGAAAGAATGATGAAAGGACAGATGAGAAAGGAAAGGGCTTGTAAGAGTATATGCATTGAGATGGCCAGCAAAATTAGGAGAGAAGGAAGGAGAGCGAAATAGAGTGAGATATAGGCAGATAGAAATAAAGAAAGAGAGAATTATTTTCTATTTTATCTCTGAGCAGTGCCACTTTAGAAATCACTTACCTAAAATGAGTTAATTAGGCCACAATAGTTAACAGTTTTATCCCTTTTTGTGATTCACGAATTCACATTCACCTATTGGGTAAGTCTATTCTTCATCCAGGTTCAGAAAGGGATAAAGCATATTACCAAATTATTAAACAATCACCTCACGTTGATGAGTTCAGCTCTGCAGAACTTACTGAGCCCAACATGACATAACTGCTACCTCTGTCATACTCCTTACCTCTGGAAACTTTGGATGGGTTTTGTTTAGTGCATGCGAGCTTGCGTTGACAGCGTGAGCCAGCTCTTGCTCCAGAAGGCTGTGGGTTTTGGCTGCGTCGCAAATTCTGAAAGTCATGAAGGAAAGAATGCCTCAGTAGTACAGGTGGAACAATAGAGTTGATGGAAAAGTACGACATGTGTTCCTATCAGAAGTCAAATCCCTTTGACTTTACTCAGCTTTTCATTCATAAAAGTTATTTATTACATATGCAAAGTAGGAACAGAAATGCTTGCTATTGCTTACTTGACCTGCTTCATTATTTTCCTCTGACAAAATGTATCAAAAGAATTAATTTTCCATATTGAGGAAGAGAAGATGTTGCAAACATGAATCCCTACATTATAAGGTCAGCCTTATAAGTGGTTGGCAGCCCTAGTCCAGATATTTCAGCACATAATCTCAGCAGGACTCAGGAAGTGCTGCATTATTCTCAGTATTATCTTTTGGATGAGGGATGTTAAACTCAAGACCAGTATTCCAAAAACAAAAGCTGTCATACTGGATCCTCTTTTCCATCACCAAACAGCCAAATTATTGAGCGTGTGCATATACATATAGGCCATATTAGGTAAAGATGCCAGATTTACATCCCTAAAGGACATTTCACAACCTTGATTGAGATTTGTGAGGAAGTGACAAAGATGATCGTTGAGGGTAGGGCCTCACATGATGTTGCCTCACATGAACTTTACTAAAGCAGTTGACAAGATCCCTCATGGTAGGTGGATGAAATCCATAGTGAATTGACAAATTAGATTTTAAAAACTGGCTTGGTCAAAGGTGTGTTTCTGACTGGAGTCTGTGACCAGTGGAGTTCCACAAAGATCAGTGCTAGGACCTCTGTTGTTTGTAATTTATGAAGTGACTTGGATGAAAATGCAGGTGGTGATAAGTAAGTATGCAGACAACACGAAGATTGGGTTGAGTTGTTGAGTGAGGAATGTTATCAAAGGATACAGGAGGACACTGATCAGTTGGAAAGTTAGGTGGAGTTTAATTTGGACAAGAGTGAGGTGATGATTTTGGGAGGACAAATGCATGAGGAAAAAATACATCAAATGCAGGACCCTGAGGGGCACTGATATACAGAGGGATCTTGGGCTCAAGTCCAATTCCCTGAAATTGGCAACACAAACAAATAAAGTTGTAAAGAAAGCTTATAACATGCTTGCCTTCATCGGTCAAGACACCGATATAAAAATTGGCAAGTCACGTTACAATTGTATAAGAACTTCATTTGGAATAATGTGTGCCATTCCAGTCACCGCACTATAGGAAGGATGTGGAGGCTCTGGAGATAGTGAGAAAGAAGTTTACCAGGGTGTTGTCTATACTGAAGTGTATTAGCTACATGGAGAGGTCGGATAAACTTGGATTGTTTTTGCTCCAGCGTCAAGATTATTAGAGGCATGGATAGGATGGATAGTCAGAGGCTTTTTCCCAGGGTGGTAATGTCAAATACTAGGGACGTGGGTTTAAGGTGAGGGAGAAATGTTGAAGGGAGACATGTGAGGCAAGTGTTTTACAGAAAAGGTGGCATGTGCCTGGAATAAGGTGCCAGGGAGGTAGTAGAAGCAGCAACGATAGTAACATCTAAGAGACATCCAGACAGACACACGATCAGGCAGACAATAGAGTGATATGGCCCATGTGCAAGCAGATGTGATTAGTTTAGAATGGTACCACAGACACGGTGGACTGAAGGACCTATTCCTGCGTTATATGTTTTATATTCTAAGGACATTAGTGAGCTAGATGGGTTTTTACAACATTGATAATTGTTGTCATGGATGCGATTATGGAGACCAGATAGTTTCCTCCGGATTTATTAAATTAACTGAATTTAAACTCCCAAACTGTTTAGTTAGGATTTCAAACTCATCTCAAGCTATTAGCATGGGGCTCTGAGTTACAAATTAATTAAAATAACCACGATACTATTGTACCTGTGCAATAGGAAAATTGGCTAGCATGTTGCTGTATTATCACCAGTGGCAACTACAGAAAGTGCATCATTAGTTGGAAATACTTTGGGCTGCTTTTTCTTATGGGATGGGGGCCTCATTAGCAAGGCCAGTATGAATTGCCTATCCTGAACTCATTTTTGGTAGGTGGGTTATTAAGGATAGGCATGCAATATAAAAAGTCATCCCAAAGCACTATGAGCTCAGAAAGCGCCATTGGTCTGTACACCAAATGGCATGTTAATATGTGTCTTCCAGTAAGGGTGCCACTGTCCTCCCAGCCAATTTAACTTTACCCATTTTTCAGTTCCGTGGCTTCTTTGAAAGCTCCATCGAGACACACACACATGGGATGACTAGGTCTTTGAGGCTTGTGTGAAATTGTCTCGCAGTACCATGCATTAGACTACATGAACCTGCCAAGATGCAAAGTGTGACGAACCTTGTGATTAATTCCTCAGCTGCTTGAGCACAGAGCTGGAGCTGGGTGGCCTCCTCCTCCGTAGCCAGGTCCACAGATTGTTGAGGATACAGGTGTGGCCGAAGAGCAGGCCTGCAGGAGTCATACCGGAGTTTGTCTTCCCAAGATTTCAGAGTACTCTCGAATGCCTGTACAATGAGGAACATGCAGCATCAATCAGAACGGTCAAGGCTGGGCTGGAGGAGGGTCTCACTTGGCTTCCTCAGTTAGTTTGAAACGTCTGCCCTATCACTTCCTGGGAGTACAAACAACTTCGTCATTCCAGTTCTGAAGAAGAGTTCCTGGGCCCAAAACATTATCTCTGCTTTCTCTCCACAGATGCTGCCAGACCTGCTGCGTTTTTCCAGGAATTTCTGTTTTGGTTCCACCATTCAACTGTTCCATTTGTAGGTGTGGAAGGGAGGAGCATCTCGTAGGAAAACAAAACTCCTCACCCTTAAATGTCATTCAGTATCAAGCTGAATTTTCTACAAACGAAAACAGAAATTGCTGGAGAAACTCAGCATAGTTAACATTTCGAGTCCAGTGACCCTTCTTCAGGACATTTTGACCATACAAGTGCCATTTCCTGGAATTCTGCTTTCACTTCTTCCTCATTCCTCGCATCACTACTAAAGGAAAGGTCCTTTTTATACTCATCACCCACCTCTCAGCCTCTCTGTTCAGCAGATGATATTCTAGCATTTCTGCAATCTTGCCACCATCGAACACAACCTTCAACTCTTCTGGAGGGATTGCTCCCTCTGCAAAACTCTGGTCCATTTTTCAATTACTCTGAAAACTACTGACCCTTGAGCAGCATCTTTCGATGCAAGGTCAGAGAATGCAACACACCTGCCTTGACCTCCTCCCATCCCATGTCCAAGTACCAAAGCACACTTCCAGGTGAAACAGATAGCCATTTGTCTCAGGGGCAAATGGACTGTGCGAAAGTGAGGATTGCAGATGCTGGAGATCAGAGTCAAGATTAGAGTGGTGCTGGAAAGGTACAGCAGATCAGGCAGCATCCAAGGAGCAGGAAAATTGATGTTTTGGGCAAAAGTCCTTCTTCAGGAGTGAGACAGGGAGCCTCTGGGGTGGAGGGATAAATGGGAGGGGGGTGGGGCTGGGGAGAAGGTAGCTTAGAGTGCAATAGGTGGATGGAGGTGGGGATGAAGGTCGGAGAGGAAGGTGGAGCAAATCAACTTCTGCACTAAATGTCATCTCTTGTGGTTGTTGTAGACAATTCATGAGTAGCTTTTTCATTCATCATTGGATGTGGGTGTCGCTGACTCATTCAGCATTTATTGCCCTTCTCTAACTGCCCTGACGGTAGGTAAGAATCAGCCACATTGCTGTGGACCTACAGTCATGTGCAGACCAGACTGGAGAAGGATGACAGATTTCCTTTCCCACAGGACATTAGTGAACAAAATTAGTTTTGATATTAATTGACAGTAGTTACATGGTTGCCATTAGGAGAGCTTTTTACTCCAGATTTTGTTGAATTAAAATTTCTGCACTGTGGGATTTGAACCATGCTCCCAGAACAATAGCCTGGAGTTCTGGATTGCTAGCCCAATAATATGATTACGATACAAGTTCATAAGATATAGGAGCAGAATTTAGGTTGTTACGCCCCCTCAATCATGGCTTATATGCTCCTCATCTCCATTTTCCTGTCTTTTTCCCAGTACCCTTTAACCCATTACCTGTTAAAAATCTGTTAACCCATCCTGGGATAGTGGATCTCACAAATTCACAGCCCTTTGGGAGAAGTAGTCTCTCTTTAACTCTGTTTTAAATTTGCCACTCCTTATCCCAAGACCATAACCCCTCATCCTAGGATGCCCCACAAGAGTGGGCATCAGATCCATGTCTATTTTATTCATACTTATCATCATCTTGAATATCTCAAGATGACCTCCCCTCATTTTTCTAAATTCCATTAGACATAGCAGCAGAAATTAGGCCAGTCGGTCCATCGAGCCTGCTCCATCATTCAATCATGGCTGATAAGTTTTTCAACCCCATTTTTCCGCTTTCTTCCTGTAACCTTTGATCCCCTTGGCAATCAAGAACCTATCTATCTCCATTTTAAATATACTCAATGACCTGGCCTCCACAGCCTTCTGTGGCAATGAATTCCACAGATTTACTCCTCTCTGACTAAAGAATGTTCTCCTTGTCGCCATTCTAATAGGTCTTCCCTTTACACGAAGGCGGTGCCCTTGGGTCCCTCCTGCCAACGCCCCACACTGTCCAGGCTGTTCAGTATTAAGTTTCAATCAGATCCCTTCTCATTCTTCTATAACCACGCCCTCACAAGGAATGACAGTGCAGATAAAATACCACTGGCCTGAGCCTGACTGATGTTCCTTTCTTTCAGTGGGTTCACTTTGGCACCATCTTGTCATTTATCCTGGACTCTCTGCTTATTTTTTCCTCACTGCTCCTGAGGACAAAGCACACTGGTCACGTGTGAGGACTTCCTATGAATTAATTCAATCTAGGTCACCATTAGGTCTCAATGGTAGATACCCCTGTATCACAAACGCGGGTGATCTGTTGCTCTCATGTGAACAGTGGGATTGTCATAGAATACCTCTTCAGGAATGTGGCTCTCATCTATATGGTTCCCATGACGTGGCCAGCAGAGTGAGTGCTGACTCAGGAGGGCAGATACGCTGAGATGTCTCGCAGAGTTCAGTCCCCAAGCATGACTCTGGGCCTCTTTAGTTCTCTGTTCCCAACCTGACCCCTCTGCTCTTGGTCACCTGCAATCTTCAAATGAAGCTCAAAGAATAACACCTCAATGTTCCTTTGGACTATTTACTGTCTTCCACAATGCATCCAGTTCAAATCATCACCACCATCGCTGTTTGTTGAGACAACAGGAAATGACAGTGGCTTTGCGTATGCCCTTGACAGCTCCTGTAGACATATTGTCTGCTTTTTGTTACTTGCTCCATTACCATGTCCTTTACCTTGCATCATTATCCATTTTCTAACTTAATCGCCCCTATCTTCCACTCTGTCACAGAGCTGCCCTTTTGTTCTTTGCTCAACCTTACTGGCTCTGCACTTGTACTAAACCTGTTACACCTGTAGCTTTGTCAAGCCCTGACAAAGGGTCATATACATGAAATGTTAACATAATTTTTTTTCTCTCCAATGATACCGGCAACAACTGCAGAGCATTTCCAGTGTTTTCATGCTAATTTGAGATCCATAATTCATGCTGGCCTCAGGAGGGACCGGAATTATTCTTCTTCTCGGCATCTTGAAACCAGCACTTGGTCCATAATCAGAACTCCTGAATAAGATCTGAAATTCCTACTGTTTTATACGATGTTGCAAACAGTATTGCCATGCAGAACTTAATATTCAATATCTCCCTCCAGGGATCTGTAATCAGTCCCACCCTACAGGTGTCTGTAATCAGGACCATCCAACAGGGATCCGTAATCAGTCCCACCCTACAGGGATCCATAATCAGTACCATGCAACAGGGATCTGTCATCAGTACCATCCTACAGGGATCCGCAATCGGTACCACCTACAGGGATCTGTAATCAGTACCACACTACAGGGATCCATAATCAGTACCACGCAACAGGGATCTGTAATCAGTCTCACCCTACAGGGATCTGTAATCAGTCTCACCCGACAGGGATCAGTAATCAGTCCCACCCTACAGGGATCTGTAATCAGTACCATTTAACAGGGATCATTAATCAGTACCAACCTACAAAGATCTGTAATCAGTGCCACCCAACAGGGACCCGTCATTAGTACTACCCTACAGGGATCTGTAATCGGCACCATCCTACAGGGATCCGTAATCAGTACCACCCTATAGGCAGCTGTAATTAGTCCCACCCTACAGGGATCCGTAATCAATACCACGCTACAGGTGTCTGTAATCAGTACCACCCTACAGGGATCTGTAATCAGTACCATCTTACAGGGATCCGTAATCAGTCCCACCCTACAGGGATCATTAATCTGTACCACCCTATAGGGATCTGTAATCCGTACCACCCTATAGGGATCTGTAATCCGTACCATCCTACAGGGATCTGTAATCAGTACCAGCCTACAGGGATCTGTAATCAGTACCAGCCTACAGGGATCTGTAATCAGTACCACCCTTCAGGGACCTGTAATCAGTTACCACCCTAAAGGGATCTGTAATCGGCACCATCCTACAGGGACCTGTAATCGGTACCATCCTACAGGGATCCGTAATCAGTATGACCCTACAGGTGTCTGTAACCAGTACCACCCGACAGGGATCTGTAATCAGTCCCACCCTACAGGGATCCATAATCAGTATCACCCTACAGGGATCCTTAATCAGTATCACCCTATAGGGATCTGAAATCAGTCCCACCCTACAGGTGTCTGTAATCAGTACCACCCTACAGCGATCTGTAATCAGAACCATCCTACAGGGATCTGTAATTATTACCACCCTATAGGGATCTGTAATCAGTACCACGCTACAAAGATCTATAATCATTACCACCCTACAAGGATCTATAATCATTACCATGATCCCTGTAGGGAAAGGCTGAGGCACTTGAGGCTTTTCTCATTGGAGAAAAGAAGGTTTAGAGGAGATTTGATAGAGGTGTACAAGATGATTCGGGGTTTAGATAGGGTTGACAGTGAGAACCTTTTTCCGCTAATGAAGTCAGCTGTTACTAGGGGACACAGCTTTAAATTAAGGGGTGGTAGATATAGGACAGATGTTAGGGGTAGATTTTTTACTCAGCGGGTTGTGAGTTCATGGAATGTCTTGCCAGTATCAGTGGTGGACACTCCCTCTTTATGGTCATTTAAGTGGGCATTGGACAAGCATATGGAGGTTATTGGGCTAGTGTAGGTTAGGTAGGCTTCGGTCGGCGCAACATCGAGGGCCTAAGGGCCTGTACTGCACTGTATTTTTCTATGTTCTATGTTCTACCACCCTACATAGATCCGTAATCAGTACCACTCTACTGGGATCTGTAATCAGTAACAACCGACAGAGATCCGTAATCAGTACGACCATACAGGGAGCCGTAATCAGTACCACCATACAGGGATCGTTAATCAGTCCCACCTTCCAAGGATCCGTAATCAGTCGCACCCTACAGATGTCTATAATCAGTACCACCCTACAGGGATTTGTAATCAGTAAGACCCTACAGGGATCATTAATCAGTACCAACCGACAGGGACCTGTAATCAGTACCACCCTAAAGGGACGTGTAATCAGTACGACCCTACAGGTGTCTGTAACCAGTAGCACCCTACAGGGATCCGTAATCAGTACAACCCTACAGGGAACCGTAATCAGTACCACCCTACAGGGATCACCACACTACAGGGATCTGTCATTAGTACCATCCTACAGGGATATGTAATCGGTACCATCTTACAGGGATCCGTAAATCAGTCCCACCCTACAGGGATCCGTAACCAGTACCATCCTACAGGGATCCGTAACCAGTACCACCCTACAGGTGCCTGTAATCAGTACCGTCCTACAGGGATCCGTAATCAGTACGCCCCTACAGCGATCAATAATTAGTACCACCCTACAGGTATCTGTAATCAGTGCCACCCTATAGGGATCTGTAATCAGTACCACCCTACAGGGATCTGTAATCATTACCACCCTACAGAGATCCGTAATCAGTTCCACTCTAGTGGGATCTGTAATCAGTAACACCCGACAGGGATCCATAATCAGTACGACCGTACAGGGATCTGTAATCATTACCACCCGACAGGGATCTGTAATCAGTGCCACCCGACAGGGACCTGTCATCAGTACCACACTAAAGGGATGTGTAATCAGTACCACCCTACAGGGACCTGTAATCGGCACAATCCTACAGGGACCTGTAATCAGTACCATCCTACAGGGATCTGTAATCAGTACAACCCTACAGGGATCATTAATCAGTCCCACCCTACAGGTGTCTGTAATCAGTACCACCCTACAGGGATCTGTAATCAGTCCCACCCTACAGGGATCATTAATCAGTCCCACCCTACAGGGATCTGTAATCAGTTCCATCCTACAGGGATCTGTAATCAGTCCCACCCTACAGGGATCTGTAATCAGTCCCATCCTACAGGGATCTGTAATCAGTACCACCCTACAGGGATCCGTAAATCAGTCCCACCCTACAGGGACCCGTAATCAGTACCACCCTACAGAGATCCGTAACCGGTAACATCCTACAGGGATCTGTAATCAGTACCAGCTGACAGGGATCATTAATCAGTCCCACCCTACAGGGATCCATAATCAGTACCACCCTGCATGGACCTGTAATCCGTCCCACCCTATAGCGTTCCGTAATCAGTCCCACCCTACAGGGATCTGTAATCAGTACCATCCGACAGGGATCCATAATCAACACCACCCTACAGGGATCATTTATCAGTACCACCCTGCATGGACCTGTAATCAGTCCCACCCTATAGCGTTCTGTAATCAGTACCACCCTACAGGGATCTGTAATCAGTCCCACCCAATAGGGATCTGTAATCAGTCCCACCCTATAGGGATCTGTAATCAGTACCATCCTACAGGGATCCGTAATCAACACCACCCTACAGGGATCATTAATCAGTACCACCCTACATGGACCTGTAATCAGCACCACCCTACAGGGATCTGTAATCAGTACTATCCTGCAGGGATCCGTAATCAGTCCCACCCTATAGAGTTCCGTATTCAGTACCACCCGACAGGGATCTTTATTCAGCAACACCCTACAGGGATCCATAATCTGTACTCACCTTCAAGGACCCTTAAATAGTAATGTCATAATGAAATCTGCCATCAGTACTCCCTGTCCGGGATTGTAATCAGTTCTGCACTGCAGTCATGTGTAATCAGTGCTACCCTACAGGCATCCATGTTCAGTACACCCTCACAGCAATCTGTGATTAGTGCTCCCAGTGATCTGTAATCAGTATTCCCTCGCTGTGATCCTTAATCAGTACTCCTTCACGGTGATCCTTAATCAGTATTCCTTCACGGTGATCCTTAATCAGTATTCCCTCACGGTGATCCTTAATCAGTATTCCCTCATGGTGATCCTTAATCAATATTCCCTCGCTGTGATCCTTAATCAATATTCCTTCACAGTGATCCTTAATCACTATTCCTTCACGGTGATCCTTAATCAGTACTCCTTCACGGTGATCCTTAATCAGTATTCCTTCACGGTGATCCTTAATCAGTACTCCCTCACGGTGATCCTTAATCAGTATTCCCTCAATGTGATCCTTATTGAGTATTCCCTCGCTGTGATCCTTAATCAGTACTCCTTCACGGTGATCCTTAATCAGTATTCCCTCACGGTGATCCTTAATCAGTATTCCCTCACGGTGATCCTTTATCAATATTCCCTCGCTGTGATCCTTAATCACTATTCCTTCACGGTGATCCTTAATCAGTACTCCTTCACGGTGATCCTTAATCAGTATTCCTTCACGGTGATCCTTAATCAGTACTCCCTCACGGTGATCCTTAATCAGTATTCCCTCACGGTGATCCTTAATCAGTATTCCCTCGCTGTGATCCTTAATCACTATTCCTTCACGGTGATCCTTAATCAGTACTCCTTCACGGTGATCCTTAATCAGTATTCCTTCACGGTGATCCTTAATCAGTATTCCTTCACGGTGATCCTTAATCAGTATTCCCTCACGGTGATCCTTAATCAGTACTCCCTCACGGTGATCCTTAATCAGTACTCCCTCACGGTGATCCTTAATCAGTACTCCCTCACGGTGATCCTTAATCAGTATTCCCTCACAGTGATCCTTAATCACTATTCCTTCACGGTGACGATCCTTAATCAGTACTCCCTCACGGTGATCCTTAATCAGTACTCCCTCACGGTGATCCTTTATCAATATTCCTTCACGGTGATCCTTAATCAGTATTCCCTCACGGTGATCCTTAATCAGTACTCCCTCACGGTGATCCTTAATCAGTACTCCCTCACGGTGATCCTTAATCAGTATTCCTTCACGGTGATCCTTAGTCAGTACTCCCTCACAGGGATCCATAACCAGTACTCCCTCACAGCATTCTGTAATCAGTCCGCCCTCAAAGTGATCTGTAATCAGTCCGCCCTCAGTGATCTGTAATCAGTACTTCCCTCACAGGAAGAGAGGAGACCTGAGCAAGGTGTACAAAATAATGAGGGGAATAGATGGAGTCAATAGCCAGAGACTTTTCCCCAGGGCAGGATTGACTGGTACGAGAAGTCATACTTTGAAGATATTAGGAGGAAGTTATAAAGGAGACGTCAGAGGTAGGTTCTTTACGCAGAGAGTTGTGAATGCATTGCCAGCTGTGGTGGTGGAAGCAGAGTCATTGGGGACATTTAAGCGATTGCTGGACATGCACATGGATAGCAGTGAGTTGAGGGGTCTGTCGGTTAAGTTACTATATTTTACATTAGGATTAAATCTCGGCACAACATCTGTGCTGTACTTTTCTACGTTCTATGTATTCCGGCACAGCGACCCGTGATCAGTCCTCCCTCACAGGGATCTGTAAACAGTACTCCCTCACAGGGATCCATCATCTGTATTGTACTGGGTAGGGATCTCTGATCAGTACTGTGTTACGGGGATCCCAATTAGCACTCCCCTACAGTAATTTACAATCAGTACTGCGATACACAGTAATCCATAAACAGTGCTCCTCTTCAGGGATCTGTCATCAGTACTGCACTACTAGGATCCCTAATCAATAACCTCCAATAGAAATCTGTAATCAGTACTCCCCTACCAGGGAATCTGTAATCAGTAATCCCCTACAGGGATCTGCAATCAGTACTCACCTACAGGGTTAGTGGTGCTGGAAGAGCACAGCAGTTCAGGCAGCATCCAAGTAGCTTCAAAATTGACGTTTTGGGCAAAAGCCCTTCATCAGGAATAAAGGCAGTGAGCCTGAAGCGTGGAAAGATAAGCTAGAGGAGGGTGGGGGTGGGGAGAAAGTAGCATAGAGTACAATGGGTGAGTGGGGGAGGGGATGAAGGTGATAGGTCAGTGAGGAGAGGGTGGAGTGGAGAGGTGGAAAAGGAGATAGGCAGGTAGGACAGGTCCAGACAAGTCATGGGGACAATGCTGAGCTGGAAGTTTAGAACTAGGGTGAGGTGGAGGAAATGAGGAAACTGTTGAAGTTCACATTGATGCCCTGGGGTTGAAGTGTTCCGAGGCGGAAGATGAGGCGTTCTTCCTCCAGGCGTCTGGTGGTGAGGGAGCGGTGGTGAAGGAGGCCCAGGACCTCCATGTCCTCGGCAGAGTGGGAGGGGGATTGAAATGTTGGGCCACGGGGCGGTTTGGTTGATTGGTGCGGGTGTCTCGGAGATGTTCCCTAAAGCGCTCTGCTAGGAGGCGCCCAGTCTCCCCAGTGTAGAGGAGACCACATCGGGAGCAACGGATACAATAAATGATATTAGTGGATGTGCAAGGCTCCTTTAGGGCCTTGGATAGAGGTGAGGGAGGAGGTGTGGGTGCAGGTTTTACAGTTCCTGCAGTGGCAGGGGAAAGTGCCAGGATGGGAGCGTGGGTTGTATGGGGACTTGGACCTGACCAAGTAGCCATGGAGGGAACGGTCTTTGCGGAAGGCGGAAAGGGGTGGGGAGGGAAATATATCCCTGGTGGTGGGGTCTGTTTGGAGGTGGCAGAAATGTCGGCGGATGATTTGGTTTATGCGAAGGTTGGTAGGGTGGAAGCTGAGCACCAGGGGCGTTCTGTCCTTGTTACGGTTGGAGGGGTGGGGTCTGAGGGCAGAGGTGTGGGATGTAGACGAGATGCGTTGGAGGGCATCTTTAACCACGTGAGAAGGGAAATTTCGGTCTCTAAAGAAGGAGGCCATCTGGTGTGTTCTGTGGTGGAACTGGTCCTCCTGGGAGCAGATACGGCGGAGGTGGAGGAATTGGGAATACGGGATAACATTTTTGCAAGAAGTAGGGTGGCAAGAGGTGTAATCCAGGTCACTGTGGGAGTCGGTGGGTTTGTAAAAAATGTCAGTGTCATGTCGGTCGTCATTAATGGAGATGGAGAGGTCCAGGAAGGGGAGGGAGGTGTCAGAGATGGTCCAGGTAAATTTAAGGTCATGGTGGAATGTGTTGGCAACTTCACCAATTTCCCTTCCCACGTGGTTAAAGATGCCCTCCAATGCATCTCGTCTACATCCCGCAC
The DNA here is from genome assembly GCF_047496795.1 of Chiloscyllium punctatum. Taxonomy (NCBI): domain Eukaryota; kingdom Metazoa; phylum Chordata; class Chondrichthyes; order Orectolobiformes; family Hemiscylliidae; genus Chiloscyllium; species Chiloscyllium punctatum. The sequence continues at coordinate 25,334,085 of NC_092753.1, forward strand.
CTCTGCCCTCAGACCCCTCCCCTCCAACCGTAACAAGGACAGAACGCCCCTGGTGCTCACCTTCCACCCTACCAACCTTCGCATAAACCAAATCGTCTGCCGACATTTCCGCCACCTCCAAACAGACCCCACCACAGGGATATATTTCCCTCCCCACCCCTTTCCGCCTTCCGCAAAGACCGTTCCCTCCGTGAACTACCTGGTCAGGTCCACACCCCCCTACAACCCACCCTCCAATCCTGGCACTTTCCCCTGCCACTGCAGGAACTGTAAAACCTGCACCCACACCTCCTCCCTCACCTCTATCCAAGGCCCTAAAGGAGCCTTCCACATCCATCACAGTTTTACTTGCACATCTACTAATATCATTTATTGTATCCGTTGCTCCCGATGCAGTTTCCTCTACATTGGGGAGACTGGGCGCCTCCTAGCAGAGCGCTTTAGGGAACATCTCCGGGACACCCGCACCAATCAACCATACCGCCCCTTGGCCCAACTTTTGAACTCCCCCTCCCACTCTGCTGAGGACATGGAGGTCCTGGGCCTCCTTCACCACCGCTCCCTCACCACCAGACGCCTGGAGGAAGAACGCCTCATCTTCCGCCTCGGAACACTTCAACCCCAGGGCATCAATGTGGACTTCAACAGTTTCCTCATTTCCCCTTCCCCCACCTCACCCTAGTTCTAAACTTCCAGCTCAGCATTGTCCCCATGACTTGTCCTACCTACCTATCTTCTTTTCCACCTATCCACTCCACCCTCCCCTCACTGACCTATCACCTTCATCCCCTCCCCCACTCACCCATTGTACTCTATGCTACTTTCTCCCCACCCCCACCCTCCTCTAGCTTATCTCTCCACGCTTCAGGCTCACTGCCTTTATTCCTGATGAAGGGCTTTTGCCCGAAACGTCGATTTTGAAGCTACTTGGATGCTGCCTGAACTGCTGTGCTCTTCCAGCACCACTAATCCAGAATCTGGTTTCCAGCATCTGCAGTCATTGCTTTTACCTACTCACCTACAGGGATCTGTAATCAGTAATCCCCTACAGGGGAATCTGTAATCAGTACTGCCCCACCAGGGAATCTGCAATCAGTATTCCCCTACAGGGATCTGCAATCAGTTCCACCTTACAGGTATCTGTAACCAGTACAACCCACCAGGGATCTGTCATCAGTACTCTCCTACAGGCATCCTTAACCAGTAACGCCATAAAGGGATCTGTATGCTGCTTAATAATAAACTCAAATGCCCAATCTGTATTGAAAATGATCTATTAAACCTTCCTGCCAAGTCTCAATTTTACAATCCCCAGTCCTGGAACAGATTCCATTGCACTGGCCAGCTCTGCTTCCAAAGTTTCTGGAAGTAATACAGAATCAAATTAAAATAAAGACAGAAGATGTGATTTGAAAATTGGGACACAAGTACTTTTGTGTCCTTGACCCTTTCACCTCATGTTACCTGAAATTACTTCTTGGTCTTTACTCACTATGTGCAACATTACAAGAGCTCAAACTGGAATCTCTAAAAGTCTCTGGCAATTTTACAGGAAATGAAACAGTGTCTTTGGTATTTAGAAATAAGTTGTTTGCACACTTACTCGATCTCTTGTCAACATCTGTGCTCTGTTTTTGTGCACAATTTTGATAACCCCAGGTGGCTGGATCCATGCTTCTCCATCTACCTGTATCGGTACGCCCTCATCTCCTAGAATGGTGATCTTCACAGACCGACACTGCAGGATATTAAGCCACTTTAATCATTGCTTTTGCACACAAGCAGACATTGACAATTCAACAACAAACATTAAAAGTTTTAATCAAAAGCTCTTGTCAGCAAAGCAGCAGGCACTTTAGAACACTGAGGATGTTCTAAAGGAGGAATAACTGGAGAAGTCAGAGGAGATATAACACATCAAATCAAAAAGGGAGATGATTACAGTTTGAAGTTTAAGAATGGAGTTGTTCTTTTGGTTGCTCACATGAAATTTTGTTGAAATGTAAGCTGACAAATAAAAAGTTTAGCCTTGAATTGGGCAACCATTAGTTCTGTAGAACATGACAATGTGGAACTTTGATTCAGCATTTGCATTCATCCTGAAAGTATGTGAAGGTGAGAATTGGAGGATTATGGTAAAATGCCGAGCTCTAGGATGAATAACTGCTCTTCAAAAAGGTCAGCACAGACCTGTGGAGCCAAGGGGCCTCCTACTATGCAGTAAAGTTCCATTATTCCACAGTTTGAGAAAGCTCAACAGTGAGATGCAGTTGACTCAAAATTACATTTCGGGGTGAAACAGTTTTGATACATGGGTGGTGAAACAGCTTGGGCTGGGATTATTCCTGCAAAGAATTTAAGGACTTCACTAAGCAAGATTAGGACCAATATTTAATGAGAGAGTAACAGAAGAACTCTGGACCAATGGGAGGCCCAAGCTTTAGTCCTCAAGCTTGTTCTGCAATTCCGTGATAGATCTGTGACCCAAAGCTATAAACCCAATTTGCTCAATATCCTTTTATATGCCTGATTAACAAAAAAAAAGACTTAAAACTGACAATTCATCTACCTTCCACTACTCTACCTGAAGATTAGATTTCCTACAATGTGGAAACAGGTCCTTCAGCCCAACAAGTCCACATCGACCCTCCGAATGCACTATGCACTATGAGCAACTTAGCATGGCCAATTCACCTGGACTGCACATCTTTGGGCTATGGGAGGAAACCGGAGCACCCGGAGGAAACTCATGCAGACACGGGGAGAATGTGCAAACTCCACACAGACAGGTACCTGAGGCTGGAATCGAACCCAGGTCCCTGGTGCTGTGAGGCAACAGTGCTAACCATTGAGCCACTGTGCCACCCTTACTCTACCTGAAATTCTGGTTCTAATTTTAGATGCAGTTTCCTAGTCCTTTTCTCCCCCAACAAGGAAGATAGTTTCTCACTATCTACCACACCTGTTCCCCCTTACTATGTGGGGTCAGTTGGTTTTCTCAGCTGGCTTGCAATGTAGAGTGATGCCAATGGCATGGGTTCAATTGCCATACCAGCTGAATTTAACATGAAGGACTCTCCTTCTCAAACTCCCCCCCCTTGCCTGAGGCACGGTGACCCTCAGGTTAAACTAACACCAGACGTGTGTCTCTAATGAAAAAGCAGCCCTCTGCTCTGATAGGACAGTGGTGACTTGACCTGCTCTTAATATCTTAACTTTAATCAAACCACATCAAACTATCTAAATGCCAGGAACTGCCGCCCAATTTTGTGTAATTTCTCTTCACAATTTAACTCTTGGGCTTTGGGTATATTCTAGTGGACTTACATTGCACTCCCTCTGACTCATCATATCCTCCCTAAAGCCTGGTGCTCAGAACTGCTCTGAGTCCTTTACATGTGGTATAATTAAATATCTGAAACTCAATTTCCATTCATTCGTATTGAAATACTCAAAATATAAAGACAAGCATTCCATTAGCCTTTTAAATTGATTTCTGTATCTGTGCATGGCATTTAATGAACTGCATACTGTGGCCTACAAGTCCTTTTGGACCTCAAGCACATGATTCCATCCTCTTTTTATCCAAAGAGGATAATCTCACATTTTCCCAAAGTGAAATCTATTTGCCAGTTTTTCTCAACCAGTTAGTGTACTAATATGTCATTGTAATTAATTGAAATTATTATTGATTTGATTTATTATTGCCACATATACCTTGATAAAGTGAAAAGTTTTGTTCTGTGCTCTGTACAGGCAGATAATGCCATACAAAGTGCATTACAGTAACAGAACAGAGCAAGGAATACAATGTTGTGGCTGCAGAGAAGATGCACAAAGATGTGTCAACATTGGATTGAAAATTAGAGAGGACCATTCAGAAGTCTTATAACAGCAGGAAAGAAGCTGTTCTTGAATCTGTTGGCACGTGTTTAAATGTTTGCACCTTCTGCCAGATGGAAGAGGCTATAAGAGACAATAACCATGGTGGGAGGGGTCTTTGATGATGTTGGCTGCCTTCCTGAGACATTGAGAAATACAGATGGAGTCAATGGCTTGTGTGATGGTCTAAGCTGTGTTCACAACTCTCTGTAGTTTCTTATGTTCCTGGGCAGAGCAGTTTCCATACCAAGTATATAGACAGGGATATGCCTTCAGCCTTGCTTCCTGAAGTCAATGACCAGCTCCTTCATTCTGCTGATGTTGAGGGAGAGATTGTTATCTTCACACTATGCTACCAATCACTCTATCTGTATTTTGTCTCGTCATTGTTTTAGATCCAGTCAACAATGGTGGTGTCATCAACGAACGTGTCGATGGATTAAGGATGAAATTTGGCCACATAGTAATGAGTGTATAGAGAGTATAGTAAGGAGCTGAGTACACAACCTTGCGGTGTTGAAGATTATAGACTTCATATTTTAATGCATGAAGCAGTTGGAATAAAGTAAATGTACTGATGGCGCAAGTCGAGGCAAAGTAATATGATGTCATAGCCATTACAGAAACATGGTTACAAGGAGATTAAAACTGAGAACTTAACATTCTGAAAAACTTGACTTTTTGAAAAGATAGGAGGGAAGTAAAACATGGTGGGGTAGCACCGTTAATAAGAAATAAAATGAGGACAGTTGTGAGAGACAATCTAGGCTTGGATGATGTACAGTCCATTTGGGCGGAGGTAAATATAAAAATATAAGGAATATGAGGAGTAGGTTATCTGGCCTCTCAAGCCCGCTCTGCCATTCAATAAGATCATGGCTGATCACTTTCATGGACTCAGGTCCAGTTACCCACCCACTCAGTAATTCCATCACTGCTGAAAATCTAACTATCTTTACCTTAAAAACACTCAACGAGATAGTGTCAACTGCTTCACTGGGCAAGCAATTCCACAGATTCACAACCTTTTGGGTGAAGAGGTTCCTCCTCAACTCAGTCCTAATCTGCTCCCCCTTATTTTGAGGGAAAGCCCCCAAGTTCTAATTTCACCCATCATTGGAAAGAAGCTCCCTTATATCTTAACATCTTAATCTATCCCCTTCATGATTTTATATGTTTCTGTCAGATCCCCCCTTATTCTTCTAAATTCCAATGTGTATATAGACCCAGTCTACTCAATCTCTCCTCATAAGCTAACCCTCTCAACTCTGGAATCAACCTCATGAATCTCTTCTGTAAAAAACAGCAAGGGAAAGAACACATAAGTGAGAGTTGTGTACATATCCCCAAACAATAGTCACTCTGTAGGAATGGCTGTAAATCAACAAATAATAGGAGCATGGAAAAAGAAGAGAACAATAACTATGGATGATCTTAATCTCCATGTTGACAGGATTATTCAAATTCAAAAGGGTAGCTATGACAACGAATTCATATTAAGGATAGTTTCCTAGAGCAATATACCATAGAGCCAATCAGGGAGCAGGCCATCTTGGATCTGGTGATGGGCAATGGGGCAGGTTTAGTAAATGACCTCCAAGTAAAAGATTCCATAGGAAGTAGTGATTATAACATCATAGCATTTAATATTCATATCGGGTTGAAAACAATCTTGTTTAACATAAAAAAGAGAATTACAATGAAATGAGGACAGAGTTAACTAAAATGAACTGGGCATAGATTAGCAGGAAAGACAATAAGCAAACAGTAGCAGACAGTTGAGGAGGTAATTCATAACTCTCAGCAAAAGTACATCGCAATAAGGACAAAAGATTCTAAGAGAGGGATAAACGAACTATAGCTAGGTTATGGTTAACCATAACCAGGTTATGGAGAGTATTAGGTTGAAAGTAAGTACATAGAAGGAGGCCGAAGTCATTGATGGCCACAAAGACTGGCTTAAGTACAGAATCCAGCAAAGCAGGCTTAAAAAGATCATAAAGACAGAGAAAATAAACTATGAAACTAGCGAGGAATACAAAAACTGACAACAACAGCTTCTTGAAATATATAAAAAGGAAAACAGGTCAAAGTTGATCTCAGCCCCTTAGCAAATGATCCTGGGGAGACAAGAGAAATAAGAAAATGACAGAGGAGTTAAAAATCAGTCTTTGTGGTGAAAATACATCGAACATCACACTAAGAAGTATTAGACAAACTAAATGAGGCTAAAGGCAAATTAGTCCTCTGGCCCTAATGGCTTTCATCCTAGGATCCTAAAAGAGGTAGCTATAGAGATAGAACAAAGAACAATACAGCACAGGAACAGGTCCTTCAGTCCTCCAAGCCTGCGCCGCCATCTTCTGCCTTCCATGTTAAAACTGTCTTCCCGTACAGGATCTGTATCCCTTTATTCCCTTGCCGTTCATGTATTCGTCCATGCTTCCTGAATTCTGCTATTGTGTCTGCTTCCATCACCTCCTCTGGCAATGCATTCCAGGTACACATCACCCCTCTGTGTGAAAAGCTTGCCTCACACATCTCTTGTAAATCTCTCCCCTCGCCCCCTGAATCTGTGTCTCCTAGTAATTCACCCCTCCACCCTGGGAAAAAGCCTCATACTTTCCACTCTATCCAAGGAATTCAAAATCTTATGAACTTCTTTCAAGTTGCCCCTCAACCTCCTGCGTTCCAGTGAAAACAAACCCAATCTAGCCATCCTTTCTTCATAGATAAACTTCCCCATACCAGGCAACATCCTGGTAAACCTTTTCTGTACCCTCTCCAAAGCATCCACATCTTTCTAGGAGTGTGGTGATCAGAACTGTTCACAATTTTCCAAGTGTGACCCAACTAAAGTTCTATTAAGCTGCAGCATAAGTTGTCTATCCATATAAAAAATGCCCCTTCCAACGAGGGCGAGGATTACACTTTTCAACTACTTATCTACCTGTGCTGCAACCTTCAGTGATTTGTGGACCTACACACCCAGATCCCATCTGCATATCAATACTCCTCAGGGTTCTGCCATTCACTGTATAATTTCCACCTATACCTGACCTTCCAAACTGCATCACCTCACATTTGTCCAGATTAAACTCTACCTGCCATTTTTCTGCCCATACCTCCAACTGATCTATATCCTGCTGTATTCTCTGACAATCCTCCTCACAATCCGCAAGTCCACCAATCCTTATATTGTCCACAAACAAACTAATTAGACCAGATAAGTTTTCCTCCAAACCATTTATGTAGATCACGAATAGCAGAGATCCCAAGACTGATCCCTGTGGAACACCACTAATCACAGCCCTCCATTCTGCAAAGCAACCTTCCACGACTACCCTCTGCCTCCTATGACTAAGCCAGTTCTATCACCATCTTGGCAGCCCTGATACCATGTGACTTCTGCTTTTGACTAGTCTGCCGTGACAGACCTTGAAAAGGCTTTACCGAAGTCCATGTTGACAACTGCTTTTCCCTCATCAATCACCTTCGTCACCTCCTCAAAAAAACTCAATCAAGTTAGTGAGACATGACCTCACCCACACAAAACCATGCTGTCTATATCTAATAAGTCCATTTGCTTCTAAATGCAAATAGATCTTGCCCCTGAGAATCTTTTCCAATAATTTCCCGACCACCGACGTGAGCCCCACAGGCCTGTAATTTCCAGGATTACTCCTGCTACCCCTGTTAGACAATGGGACAACATTGGCTATTCTCCAGTCCTCTGGGACCACACCCATGGCCAAAGAGGATACCAAGATGACTGTCAATGCTCCAGCGATTTGTGCTCTTGTCCCCTCAATATTCTGCGACAGATCCCATCAGGAGGCGGGGACCTATCTACCTTAATATTGTTTAAGACGGACAACTCCTCTTCCTTTTTAATAGCAACTTTGCAAAATAGTGGATGCATGTAAATTTCCAAAAATCCTTAGATTCTGGAGAAGTACTAGAGGATAGTGCTAATGTGTTTCAAACTGTTATTCAAAAAAAGGAAGACAAAATGTGAAAATTAGCCTGACATCTATCGTTGGAAAAGTATTGGAATAATTATTAATGAATTAACAGAAGAACATTTGGACAATCATAAGCCAATCAGAATCAGTATGAAAGGGAAATTATGTTTGATTAATTTAATAAAGTTTTTTGAGATAGTTTCAAAAAGAGTGGATAGAGGGAAACCAGTAGATGCATTGTATTTGGATTTCAGGCAGACATTCAACAAGGTACCCCTACAAAAGGTTAAGTTATATGTTAAGAGCCCATGCTATTCGAGGCAGTATGGTGGCATGGATACAGAATTGGTTCATGGGTAGGAGACAATGAGTTGGGGATAAAGGGTTATGTTCAGTTCTGTGGCCTGTGGGATTTCACAGGGTTCAGTGCTGGGACTGCAACTGTTTACACCATATTTATGATTTGGAGGAAAGTAGTGAATAGGTGGAAAGGCAGTTTGTGTGAGGGATACAAACAGTTTCCAAAGACATATTGATAGGCTGAATCAATGGGAGCAAAGTTGGTAAGTGGAGTAGAATGTGGGAAAATGTGAAGTTGCTCATTTGGAAGGGAGAATGAAAGATCGGAATATTCTTTAAATGGAGAGAAACTGCAGTAAGCTACAATATAAAGGGACTTGGGTGTATTTCTGCATGAAACACAAAGCTAGCACACAGGTACAGCAGATAATCAGGAAGGCGAATGGGATGTTGAGGCGAAAGTGAGCACTGCAGATCCTCGAGATTAGAGTCAAGAGTGTGGTGCTGGAAGAGCACAGCAGGTCAGGCAGCATCCGAGGAGCAGGAAAATCGATACTTCGGGCAAAAAACCTTTCATCAGGAATGTTGACCCTTATTCCCAGGTGACTAGAGTATTAGATTAGATTAGATTTCCTAAAGTATGGAAACAGGCCATTTGGCTCAACAAGTCCACACCGACCCTCCGAACAGTAACCCACCCAGACCCATTACCCTACCCTATATTTACTCCTGACTAATGCATATAATACTACGGGCAATTTAGCAAGGCTAATCCATCTGACCTGCAAATGTTTGGATTGTGGGAGGAAACCGAAGCACCCAGAGGAAACCCACGCAGACACGGGGAGAATGTGCAAACTCCACACAGACAGTCGCCCGAGGTGGGAATCGATCCCGGATCCCTGGCACTGTGAGGCAGCACTGTAACTACTGAGCCACTGTGCCGCCACCAAATATAAGAGTAGGGAAATCTTATCGCAACTGTGTTACATACTGGTGAGACCCATGTCTGGAGTACAGAGGACAGTTTCAGTCCTCTTATAAGGGGAGGTATCATTTCATTGGAGGCAGTTCACATAAGGTTGACTAGGATGATCTCTGGTCTGGAGGGATTCGCCCATAAGACCAGGAGACATAAGATTGTCTTATGTATAAAGGCTAAACAGGTTGGGACTTTACTCACTGGAATTTAGAAGAATGAGAAATGATCTTATCTCAACATGTCAGATTCTTAAGGGGTTTGACAGGCTAAATTCTGAGGGAATGTATCCCCGTCATGCGAGAGTCTAGGATTGGAGGACATCATATCAGAATTAAGGGAGGACAATTTAAGCCTGAGATCAGGAAGAATTTCTTTTCTCAGAAGGGTGACTGTCTTTGGAACTCCTTGCAACAGAAAGCTATGGGGGCAGAATTCTAGTTATATTTAAGACTGAGATAAAATCTTGTTTAGTAATCAGAAATCAAAGGTTACAGGGAAAGAGCAGAAAAGTGTATACGGGAAACATTGGATCAGCCCTGTTCAACAATGGAGCAGGCTCAATGGGCCAAACTCAATGGTCTTATGGTTTTCTACTTGAAAACACTTTAAAATTGATCTTCATATCTTTTGTCAGCTGTCCGACTATCATTTTTGGTAATTCAATTTTGAAACAAGATTGTTCCTGTGAAACATGTTGGGACCTTCACAGATGCTATACAGCCATAAGCTATTATATAAACTTGAATCCTTGTGCTACTTGAACTAAGCGGAATTTGAAATGTTATCCATGCATGTAACCTGAGGCCAGATTTATGCTTGCTCTATGAATATTATCCAGTATTTCATACGGTCATAGGAAGTCCTGCTTTACAATCTCTCACAGGCCATTCTTTGTTGTGCAGAGACAATGCATGTACTGGTCAGAAATTCTACCCGCTGACATGATAGAGAAGTCTTCTCTGTCCCAGTAATGACCATGATCAATGACCAATGCTAATTTCAGTTCAATTCAGTGTTAAAACAAGAACAAAGTGAAGTACAATCCAAACTCAGACACTAATGTAGCTGTTTATGCTGGAGAGTAAAAGTTCAACTTGCACAAATGATTGAACAGAAGTGTCTTGGACAAAAGCAGACTGATCTAGGAGAAAGGAAAAGCGGAGATGCAACATGAAGAAAAAAAATAATGCAGATTTAAAGAGAAGATCATAATACGATAAAGCTGGTCTATGAACATTCAAAACCCAGTAGTAAAGCAGATAAAGCTTTTCACCTGGTGATTAAATAGTTGCTTCAAATATTGAATCATTTTATGGGCAACATACCCACCTGGGCTATTCGGTGATGCTGGAGTTTGATAACTCTTGACACTGCCATCTGCATACTTCCAAACACAGCCACCACTTCCAAGATCTTGTCATCAAATGAGGGTGCACCAAAAATCTAAAAGAACAAAATGTCACAACTCTGGGAAAGACCAAATAGCTGCAAGGCATAGCATTTCAGCACTTGCAGATTGAATCCTTTTCTGGTCTGACAAAGAAGGCAAACCCCTTGAAAGATGCTGCATGTGGTAACTTTACAATCGGCTCTCCTATCATAACAGCACTTTTCAACAATATGATCTTACTGGTTTGCAGCAGACAGAAACTTTCATCCATTTAAAGCTCTGAATGAGAGGGCAAAATCATAAAACCCGCCCTTACGGTGGTCACAGATATAAAAGGATAGACATTAGTAATGCTAATGCTTGTGGATGGACACTCACTATTCTGTGGTTTCCTATTTACTCAGTGCTCAGTTGATTTATAATACCAACAGAAATCTTTAGCCTTCCCTGCCAACCAGTTAAGTTTTCAAACTGGAAACAATAAACTTAAAAAACAAACTCAACAATGGTAGTAATTTCAATATCCCTATTAATATGGAGTTGGGAATAACAAAAACTGACTTTAGAGCACTACAGCACCCTGGATGGTCTTGACCCTGATGTGAAGTTTCTAATTTACACAATGGCTTTGAATTCAGTGACAATTTTGCGGACATAATCAGTGAAGAGTCAAAATCAAGATGTGCTGTGCAAAGACTGATTGGCTTCCCCCCATCTTTAGTGCTGAATAACCTCTCAGAAACCAACCTCAAGAAAAAAACATTGAGGCAGCTCCAGAATAGACAACCATGTGTAGAGTTGGCAAAAAGCTGAGAAGGTAGCTTTAACAAGCTTGTCAGTTGATGCCAGGTGCTCAAACTGGACAGTCGTAGCAGTCAGGGAGTCAGTGAAGTTGTAGCTAAGAAAGCAAGAGCCCAGTAAGAGTTGGAGTGGTCAGAACTGAAAGTAAGGGATGAGACAAATCTGCCTCTTTCCACTGTACAAAGTGGTAGAAACCATTTTTTAAACATTTATACTCTTGATTTTTAAAATGGTACTTTCAAGGGTACCTAGTTTATGTTTTTTTTTGTTGGAATGCAATGGGTAGGTACATTTTTGTTGGCTACTGAGAAAACTGCTAGAAATGATTAATGAATACTTGTGACAGAGAGAGACAAATGGTTCTTTAAACCAACAATAAAATTATCACTTCTGATGTTTTGGCTCAACTTTAAGCACTGTTATTGCAGCATATTTTGAAATAAATTCACATAATCTTTAAAAGGACATCTATTAACACGATACCTGGCAACAGGAAAGTCAAAGAATACATTTTGGACTGTTTGGGCAAGCCCTATACGGAAATCTGACTGGCTGTGACATTGTTTAGAGATGTTCAGTGTAGACTGCAGTACAATTTCACGATTCACTACAAGGGCTTGCAATTGTGACAACAGTTCCTAAACAATAACAGGATTCAACACGTGAATTCTGCAGCCCCTGAAGCAGTTTGGCAACTTTCTAACCAGTAGGGGGTGGATGCAGATGCATTATATCCAAACAAGGATAGTAGCAATGCCTCACACTCAAAGTACAATTCTTGACAGAAGGATACATATCTTCCTCATGCAACTTACATCATCCTCTTTTGTACCGCCCCAAAAGTTAGTTCCTCCAGCATAGCTGGGAATGTTTAATACAGCAATGCCCTGGAGACTAGGTAGGGGAATGTATTGTCCATCACACTGTAAAACACAAAACAAACTGGGTGAAAAAAAAGCACAGCCTAATTCAACAATTTAAATAATGCATATCCGCACTTCCATTCAAGTCAATTGCAGTTGGGAGAGGTAACAGTGAGATATCTCTCAGAGGTGCTGTTGATCTTTTTCCCTAAAACTTAAAATTGTATTAAACAATGAGGAGGTGAGTCAAGTCGTAAAAATCAAACCAATGAAACAGTCAGGCATACGATGCAATTTAATGCAGAGAAGTTGGAAATTATGCATTTTGGGAGGAACATAAGAGGCACTGTGAGCAAAATTCAGAGAATCATAGAATCCCTACATTGTAGAGGCAGGCCATTTGGCCCATCAAGTCCATACCGACCCTCCGAAGAGCATCCCACACAGATCCCCCACTTTATCCCTGTAACCCTGCAATTTCCCATGGCCAAACCACCCAACCTGCACATCTTTGGACAGTGGGAGGAAATCTGATGCCCGGAGGAAACCCACGCAGACACGGGAAGGATGCGCAAATTCCACGCAGACAGTTGCCTGAGGGTGGAATTGAACTTATGTCCCTGGTGCTGTGAGGCAGCAGTGCTAACCACTTAGCCATTGGGCTGTTTCAAACTCCTGAAGGACTGCAAGAACAGAAAGATCTGGGCTGTGTGTACACATGGAACAAATTATGACATTGCCAGAAAAATGTATACAGTGTATCACGTCACTACCATAGTTGTAACAACATTTTATGAAACTCTAGTTAAGCTTCAGCTAGAGTTTTTAATTCTGGGAATCGGACTTTCAGAAGGCTTTCAAAGAAATTTACTGGAAAGGGAGCAAAGAAGTGGGATGTCAGCATCCCACATTCTGGGGATGATGGGCTTGTTCTCCACAGAATAGAAAACATAATGAAGAAATTGGAGAAGGGTTCAAAACAAGGAATGGTTTTGATAGTGTAATAAAAGTAAAACTGTTGGCTTTGCAGAAGGTGATTCACGGACTCCCAGCCCAACTGCTTGTTCTGTGGCGCAGTGGAGTCCGTGGACCATGTGTATATTGGGTGTGGGCGTTTGCACTCCCTCTTTGATTTTCTTAAAAACCTCCTCCTCTGCTTTTGGTCACACTTCAGTCCCATGTTTCTGATCTTCGGGCACCCGGTACGGAGGAGGGAGGGCAGGTCTGAAGACCTCCTCGGGGAGTCTGCTCCTGGCCAACCTGGCCATAAACAGGTCCAGGCAGTGGACCGTGGAGGGGGTTTTTTGATTAGATTACATTACAGTGTGGAAACAGGCCCTTCGGCCCAACAAGTCCACACCGACCCGCCGAAGCGCAACCCACCCTTTCCCCCCCACGTTTACCCCTTACCTAACACTATGGACAATTTAGCATGGCCATTTCACCTGACCTGCACATCTTTGGATTGTGGGAGGAAACTGGAGCATGCGGAGGAAACCCACGCAGACACGGGGAGAACGTGCAAACTCCACACAGTCAGTCGCCTGAGGCGGGAATTGAACCTGGGTCTCTGGCGCTGTGAGGCAGCAGGGCTAACCACTGTGCCACTGTTAGGGCCAACTGCCTGCCCCTCTTCTGCGGTTACGTTAGAGCCCAGGTGTCCTTGGAGAAGGAGCATGCAGTGTCCACCACCACCCTGGAGTTGTTCAGGGAGAGGTGGGCGCCCCAGGGAGTGGAGTGCATTATTTCCCCCTCCAACTCTATTTTGATTTGATCCCTGCTCTCCCCTTCACTATTTGATCACACAGCATTGCCCTTTGATGTGAAGGGTACTGCTTGTCACTGGCCACCTGGGTGTTTTCCTATCTTCCTGGTGGTGGAAATTGAATAAAGATTCATGCACCTTGTGTTTCTCACTGTGTCTCACACCTGCACTCTCACCACACACCATGGGTGCTGGGGAAAATAATAAGCACCACTGCTGTTAGGCAGTAGTGTGGGGGTTAAATAAAAAAAAGAAGAAAAGGAGTTTCAAACATCCCATTCACTCTGAGAACTGGCTCTGAGGGAGCTGGATCAACATCAAGGACCCTTCACATGTAAATAAAAGGTGGCCTGATAACAGGATACTGGCCTCTGTGGAGTTAATTCAGCGGCAACCAGAGAAAAGCACGCTCCAGTGAAGAAGGTTACCTCAGAGTGCCATGGGACCTTGATCAGATGGGTCAATGGGCTGAGCAGTGAAAGATGGACTTTGGTAAGACAAAACAGGGCAAGACATATACACTAAACAGGAAGGTCCTGGAGAGTACTGCCGAACAGAGACCTTCAAGTGCAGGTTCATACTTCCTTGAAAGTAGAGTCTCAGGAAGACAGGATAATGAAGTAGGCATTTGGTATGCTTGCCTTTATTGGTCAATGCGTTGAGTGTAGAAGTTAAGAGGTCATGTTGCAGCTATATAGGACATTGGTTAGGCCACTTTTGGAACACTGTGTGCAGTTCTGGTCTCCATGCTATAGGAAGGACGTCATGAAAGTTGAAAGAGTTCAGAAAAGATTTACAAGGATGCTGCCAGCGTTGGAGGGGTTGAGCTATAGGGAGAGGCTGAATAGGCTGGGGCTGTTTTCCCGGAGCACTGTAGGCTGAGGGGTGATCTTATAGAAGTTTATAAAATCATGAGGGGCATAGATAGGGTAAACCTTTCCCTGGAATGGGGGAGTCCAAATCTAGAGGGTATACATTTAAAGTGAGTGTGGGAAGATTTAAAAGGGATGTGAAGGACAATGATTTCATGCAGAGGGTGATGCGTGTTTGGAATGAGTTGCCAGAAGAAATGGTGGAAGCTGGTACAATTACGACATTTAAAAGGCATCTGAATGGGCATCTGAATAGGAAGTGTTTAGAGGAATAAGTGCCAAATGCTGGCACATGGGACTAGAATTATTTAGATATATTGTCGGCATGGATGAGTTGGAAGGGCCAGTTTTCAGGCTGTACAGCTCTATGACTCTATGAGAGTTGTCTTTGAGTTGGGGTAAGCATTTCTGACATCATGCCATTATTTGGGAAGCTTGACTTGTTCAATCCTACCGCCAAAGACTGGGCCCAGTGTGTAGAAAGAATGCGATGTTTTTTCCACGCAAATGACATTGAGCAGATAGAGTCATAGAGTCAGAGAAGTACAGCATGGAAACAGACCAACCCGTCCATGCCGACCAGATATCCCAACCAATCTAGTCCCACCTGCCAGCACCCGACCCATATCCCTTCAAACCCTTCCTATTCATATACCCATCCAAATGCCTTTTAAATGTTGCAAATGTACCAGCCTCCACCACTTCCTCTGGCAGCTCATTCCATATGTGTACCACCCTCTGCGTGAAAAGGTTGCCCCTTAGGTCTCTTTTGTATCTTTCCCCTCTCACCCTAAACCTATGCCCTCTAGTTCTGGACTCCCCCACCCCAGGGAAAAGACTTTGTCTATTTACCCTATCCATGCCCCTCATAATTTTGTAAACCTCTATAAGGTCACCCCTCAGCCCCAGCCTGTTCAGCCTCTCCCTGTAGCTCAAATCCTCCAACCCTGGCAACATCCTTGTAAACCTTTTCTGAACCCTTTCAAGTTTCCCAACATCTTTCCAATAGGAAGGAGACCAGAATTGCTCGCAAAATTCCAACAGTGGCCTAACCAATGTGCTGTAAGCTTGTGGACCAGCATTTTTATCAGTTATTAGGAATCTAACTTTCCTTGAGGCACCAGATACTAAAACATTTCAAGAGTTAAAAATCGCACAACACCAGGTTATAGTCCAACAGATTTAATTGGAAGCACACTAGCTTTCGGAGCGTCGCTCCTTCATCAGGTGATAATGGAGGGCTCAATCATTATCACCTGATGAAGGAGCGTCGCTCCAAAAGCTAGTGTGCTTCCAAATAAACCTGTTGGACTATAACCTGGTGTTGTGCGATTTTTAACTTTGTACACCCCAGTCCAACACCGGCATCTTCAAATCATTACAAGAGTTGACAGATTTCTTACAGTATGTTAACAACAAATCCACATCGACCCTCCGAAGAGTAACCCACCCAGACCCATTCCACCTGACAAACAACACTATAAGCAATTTAGCATGGCCAATCCACCCTAACCTGCACATCTTTGGATTGTGGGAGGAGACTGGAGCACCTGGAGGAAACCCACGCAGACACGGGGAGAATGTGCAAACTCCACACAGTCACCCGAGGTGGGAAGTGAACCCGGGTCCCTGGCGCTGTGAGGCAGCAGTGCTAACCACTGAGCCATCAGTTAAGAAATATTTCAACCCCAAGCCTCCTCCAATTTTGAGACGCTGTCAGTTTTACTCGGCAATTGGGGAACCAGGATAATCCGTGTCCAGATTTTTGACGAGGTAAAGGCGACTAGCAGATACATGTGACTTTGGTTTAACCCTTAATGAGATGCTGAGAGACCATTTTGGTGTGTGAGATTAATGATGTAACCATGCAAAAGTGCCTCATGTTTGAAGCCCAACTGGACTTCAACAAGCACTACAACTGGCTTTATCATTGGAAAATGTAGCAACCTGTGTATGAGTTGCAGGGTATTCGATGGAAGTGGACAGCCTCGCCAGTCCAAATGAGCTTGGGGAACACCATTTGAGTCAAGGCAATGGCCTCACTCAGGACTTATCCTGAACAGAGAGACTCTAAGTCAGTCCACAGCAAAACCCCAAAACAAAGCCAAACCTCAGCCAATCACTGAAATTTTGTTCAGCATTTGGACTGCAAGTCTTTGTAGTTGCTGCAAGTATGTAGACTCAAGACAACAAAAGAATCCCCTCGACCTAAACTGAATAAGAGAACTCATAGGCTGGGAACCAGGAGAGTGCATACCCTGGAAAGTCTATCTACATCTGGTTGGAACAGTTAAATTGCTGAGCAATATCCAAATCAAGAACCAGTCAAAATAAACATCTGGTTAAATATCCTAATGGAGAGTGAAGGGCTTGACCTTGATGAGGCAAAATTGGTTGAGGAAGATTAACCTCGAATAGCTCAATATTTTTCGATTAGAAAATGGCTGCCTGAATGAAGTCCTAATTAAATACCCGGACATTTTTCAGGAATGCCTCGGGACTATCAAAGGGGCCAAGGCCACCTTGCATATTAACCAGGAAGCAATTTCACGATTGACCCCCCTGCCAATTGCCTTACAGGCAAAAGTAGAGTTAGAAATCAGAAGGCTGGATAGTGAAGGAATCATCAAAGCAGTCCAGTTTATGGAATGGGTAGCACTGGTCGTACTGATTGTGAAGTCCAACGGGTCAGTTTGCCTTTCTGGGGATTTTAAACAAACAGTAAACTGCTTCTTGCAGTTAAATAAATACCTAACCTTTTGCATTGAGGATTTATCTGCAAAGCAGGTAGGGAGGGCTATCCTTCATGAATCTGGACATAAGCCATGCATACTTGCAATTGCGGTTAGATGAGGAACTTGCATATGGTGCAGGAACAAAATGTGTACAGCCCTCAACAGCCTTTCCAACAGTTGAGAACTCATGGGTTCTCCCTCTCCATCAAGTGTTGAAGATAGTTCAGAATCTGATGGACATGACTGCCTCGATGCCTTTGCCACCTGAAGAAGGGAACGAATTTCTTCTGAAACACTCTGGGTGCAAGAGGCAGTCTACTGTGCATTGCACACCACCCATACCAGAGGCAGTGTTGGAGGAACCTGAGCCAGTGCTAAAAGAAAGGGAGTTACAAAAAAAAAACTGGCCTATGTCCTTGGACTCAAAGGGGGAGGGATGTAGTGATTGTAATGAGGTCAGCCAGGTGGACCTCATAGAATATTAGTCTCATGCTTGGGGCTGTTAATCTGATCCAATCAGCGAGCCCTGTGCATTCTGAGAGCTAGCTCTGAGGGAGCTCAATCAGTGTCAATCATGGATGATGTGGTGACGAATACCGGCTTCTGTGGAATTATTTCACCATCCAACACTTCCAACATTCCCTCCATTCACCACTAATGTCCAGAAACAGCAGTGTGAACAACTTCCAAGATGCACTGCAGCAATTCACTCAAGGCTCTTTCAACAGTGCCTTGCAAACTGTGACCTCTTCCAACTAGAAAGACAAGGGCAGTAGATGTGATTTGGAGATGCTGGTGTTGGACTGGGGTGTACAAAGCTAAAAATCGACTTTATACACCCCAGTCTAACACCGGCACCTCCAAATCATGACTACCATCGACACAGCTAACTGCCGGCTTAAAGTGGAGAGGCTCTCCAAGAAGATCGCACATGTTGACAATACGTGATTTTGTACAAGGGCAGTACTGCCAGCAAATTCCTTTCCAAGTCACTCACCACACTGACTTTGAAATATATCACTATTACTTCAGTGTTGTTGGGTCAAAATCCTGGAACTCCCTCCTTAACATGGACCTACAAGGCGATGTTATCATTTATGAATTCATTTTGTGAGATCAGATGCCACTAGATCAGACTTATGCGCTCCAATGTTTCAAGAATATCACTCCTTTCTCATGAGCAATTGGGGTTGGAAAATATTTTCTGAAACAGTCAATGACACCAACACCTGTGAACACACTTTTTAAAAATGCCTCTCGTAAGATTGTACAAACGATGAAGCAGCAGCTGTGGTTTCAGGACTTGTTTTTGGGCCTGATGTCTGCAAAAAATCTAACGCCAGTCAGATTCCATTTCAGAACCAGCCGGAGGGGTCCATCATAATTCTTAAAGAAACAGGAGCAATATCTCTCGCCATTAATACACCAACTTGGGGGGTATGCTTAAACCCTTGTGATATAGAGAAAGCACCTGAAAATGAAGGACAATAAAGGTGATAGTACCAAACAAATTGCTATTGGAGGAATCCAACCACAAACATTGTCATACTGAGGTTTGAACAGTCCAA
Source organism: Chiloscyllium punctatum (assembly GCF_047496795.1). Classification (NCBI taxonomy): domain Eukaryota; kingdom Metazoa; phylum Chordata; class Chondrichthyes; order Orectolobiformes; family Hemiscylliidae; genus Chiloscyllium; species Chiloscyllium punctatum. The sequence goes on from NC_092753.1 coordinate 25,353,208, forward strand.
CACAGTTAGTTGTTAAGAGAACTCTTTAGATCATATTCCCTGAGTAACAGCACCCAGACATGGTTCCATTAATAAAGGGATTTAACGATGTTTTAATATGCATGTATTATTTGCATTGATTTTGTCTTCTTGTCGTTTGACTGGTTTACCAACTGTGGAAGATACAAAGCATTACCTCAAGTTGCACCTTTTGTTCTAAGTTCTTATAGGTTCGCTGCAGTAACTCTTTGGTACCAAGCACACCATACCACATCATATTCTTCGTTCGGCTTCTAAACAAAGAAAATTAAGAGATTATTCAGTAAGGTACAAGGGTGTTTCACTGATATTTCATACTTCATTTTATGGCCATACATGAAACAAAATGTACCTTTGTCACTGACTGACAACTGATCTCACACTAAAAAATTGTATTAATGCACAGATTCTGATTCTGTTGAGGTCTGCTGGCCAGTGAACAAATAGGTCTTTATTTGTGGTTTGTAAACGATCTGATGGATCTGTCATTCTTCCCTACTGTGGAGAAAGTGACCAGAAACTTAAACAGACTAGCAATATGCAGGTAGTTCTTCTATTAGGTGATGGTTGCATTCTTGTGCAACCCTGAATTATGGAAAAATCGCATTCTAGAAAAACCACTTAAAGTGTTGGTGCTGTAATTGCACTGCAGCCAACACATGTTAAAAGCTCGTGCTTTAGAAACAGTGTCCCTAATTCGTCAATTATGTTACAGCGAATTCGTGTGAAGTTCTGCTGTTGTGTAAGTACTGTGGCTACAAGAGCAGATCAGATCCTGATTGCCCAAAGCCTGCTCAGTTCCTCTGCAATTTCTTTGCTCCACTTTACTACTTCTCCCCCCTCATTTTCCAACAGTCCAATATCTCTGCTTGCCTCTCTCTCACCATGTGCATTTCTAAAACAATTCCTGCAATTTTTTTATATTACTGGGCAGCTTACCATCATACTGCATATTCTCCTTTATTGCTTTTTTTTTTAGTTGTTCTCTGCTGGTTTTTAAAGGCTTCTTTATCCTTTGGTTTCCAACTAATCATCACCACATTGTATGCTTTTTCTTTTGCCTTTATGCTATCTCAGACTTCCTTTGTCAACCACATTTGCCTTGACCTTCCATTTGCCTGTTGTTTTCCTTGGGATGAATTTCTGTTGTCAAGATTAGAGTGGTGCTGGGAAAGCACAGCAGGTCACGCAACATCCAAGGAGCAGGAAAATTGACGTTTCAGGCAGGAGCCCTTCATCAGGAAACTGCCTGAATTACCCCCAGAAACACCTACAATTGCTGCTGCACCATCCTCCTTGCTAGACTCACCTTCTAACCAACTCAGGCCAGCTCCTCCCTCATATCTTTTCCTACCCTTACTTAATTGTAATACCACCACATCTGATTCCAGTTTCTCCCTCTTCAACTCAGGGTGAATAATAGTCATTCGCTTAGTGAGACCAATTGATGGTAAGAACATCAAGTGGTTCATGCCCCATTTGGGACATATATCCCTAAAACAAATGTGCCCCTTTATCAGAAATGGTATCTTCAGGTGCACAATGTGTCTGCCAAGAACTTGCTTGAAGCATCCAGTACCTACCTGACAATTGGCAATCAGCAGTAATTGGTGGCAAGGGAGTTGCTTCCATTCATGATAAACAGATTGATGGTGATTTTGTTCTGAGGGACTGAGAAAATTGCATCAGAATGTGGAGGTTTTCAACGTTGCTGTGGCTGATGTGTCTCTTATATCCTCACTAATGTAAATATGGCACTGTTAATCCCAAACCAATAGGCTTGTATCACATGTCAATCACCTTCTCTGCTCTATACCCACATGTCCTCGGTAACAAAGCTGGCACACAGCTTCAGCCACATATATTTTTTTTCCTTTGAAGACAATGTTTCATTAGAAACTGAAGTCAACAATAGGCTGAAAGCATTTGAGATTATCTGGCACCTTTTATTTTATCAGGTCACCCCTCGAAGATAACCTTCCACAGTGCCTTCACTTGGGTCATTAGCAGTTTCCGATTGAAGTTGGTTACATATATCCATTCAAAATGAAACAGATCAACTTTGAGCACACCTTCCACCTCAAAATCCATGCTATTGACTTGAAAATTCATTGGAACGCATGCAGCCATGTTCAGCTTTTGCCTATCTGCTCAACTCATCTAAAGTGAGCATTTCAGTACCAGTCTTATAGTAGATGTCAAAGTCATATCCCTGTACTTGTACAAGAAGTCATTGTAAAAACAAACATGCATATGAACATATCAGATAGGGATGGGAGTAGATCACTTACCCCTTCAATTGTATTTTTAATCTAGGAAAATATCTCTGAACTGCCTCCAATGCAGTTACAATAAAGAGACCAATACTGTACATAGTATTGCAAATGTGGTCTCATCATGGTCCTGGATATCTGAAGTAGAAGTTCCTACTTTTCTACTTAATTCCCTTCACAATAAATAACATTCTTTTACCTTTCCTCATTACTTGCTGTCCTGCACACTACCTTTTTGTGACTCATGCACTTGGACATCCAGATCCCTCTACACCTTATAGCTCTGCAACCTCCTACCATTTAAACAGTATGCTTTTTCATTCTTCCTGCTAATGTGATCAGTTTCACATTTTCCTGCTTTATACTCCCTTGTCAGATCTGTGCACATTCACTTAATTTATCTATATGCTCTTGCTTTATTCTATGGCCTCTTCACAACTTACTTTTCTAGCCACCTTTGTCTCAGCAGCAAATTTAACAAACCTACCTCTGATCCCTTCATCCAAATCATTTACATAGACAACTGAAGTCCCAGCACTGGTCCTTTGGGATGATCTCAGAAATGATTTGTTCCTTGCTTTGTTCCTGCTGCAGTTTCACTCTCCTGCCATGTAGCCGCTATATCTGAGGTAAGGCCAAGTGGCAATACAGGGGTTCAAGATCTCTCAAGATCAATACTCTCAAGATCAGTTCTTATATTACATCTTTCTTCAGTTAATCTAGTCTGATCAGTTTGAACCCCCTCAGCTACTCTTTCTTCTCTTTGCTTCTTCTCAATTTCACTATTAGCGATGTTTTCATTGTGCTATGATCAAACCTGGCCCATACTTTTGGCCATCCTTTGCAACTTATTTCGATCCTCTTCTGTTCCTTTGTAACATTCTCTTACCAAGGAACTGATCATTTCTTCTCACTTTCCTCTCTGATTTTAACTTGAATCATTTGTTAACAGATTTCCAACCATTGCTCCGTTTGGCTTTAGCTGCCATGATCCATCCATGTCAACAGTGACAAATTCTCCAAGCTCTCAGCTTCAGTAAAAGATTGAGTTACTGTGTATTTCTCGATACGCATGCCATTCAACATACACCACTTTGACACCATCTCTTCAGTTATAGAGTCATAGAGTCATTGAGATGTACAGCATGGAAACAGACCCTTTGGTCCAACCCGTCCATGCCGACCAGATATCCCAACCCAATCTAGTCCCACCGGCCAGCACCCGACCCATATCCCTCCAAACCCTTCCTATTCATATACCCATCCAGATGCCTTTTAAATTAAACATAGTCGAACTCTCCAACTCCTCAAAACTTGATAAAAACTCTCCTTGAAATTATTACTCCAATCTGTTATTTCTATCAATTCCTGTCCTCACATAGATATCGTTAGCCACTAAGGCTCTTATTCCTATTTATAACCCTTAAGTTGTCATTTCGTACTGGTTCTCCTACACCACAACAGACACAATGATTACTTCATTAATTTTACAGCACTTTGGGCCCCTGAAGTCTTGAAAAGTGCTATAAAAATACAGGTTTTCTCTTTTCCAACAGCACTACTGTCTTACATTACCCTACCTTGCTGCCATAATACAATTATTTTCTTCTATTATTACCATTACAATGGGGTGTGTCCTCTTTTAGACCTTGTAATATAATTGGTGGACGAAATCTTATCAGGGCCTGAACGACAGGGGCTATAAGCAGTTGTGAAGCAGAATCGTGTGACAAGTTCGATGAAGCCTATCTCAATATCAGGAACAACTCGCTGCATCTTACTATATGTGGATTTCTTGTTAGGTAGCGGTGAGTTGTGAATTGCTTGAGATTACTGGCTGTTAACCGCCTTTATTAACTGTGCAATTTGACTCATTAAAATTAAATTGCCTATTTTCCTAATATACTGTCAAGCTTGACTTTCTCAGTGTGGAAATCTGAGCAGCTACATGAGCTTCCTGCTTGCTTTGAAGGAACTCCAAATTGAACATGAGGAACCAACATCTCATGCGTACTCCATGAGCACCAGCCACATGCTCTCCACATCCATGGATGCTGGCATCTGAAACTGCAGTAGGACACTGTGCATTCAGGGACTCAGCCAGTTCGTGGACCAGACTAGATTGCATCCTGGGGTTCTTCCCTCACTGTCATAATCTAAACCTACCTGGATGCTAAGGGCATCCCTTCTTTGTATTGTCTTGTTTTACCTTCAGCCAGAGCTATCATGCTCATATTACTTTCGTCTTGCCAAGCTATTCAGTGCAATTCCAGGAGGTTTATTGTGATTGACTGGCAAATAAGGGGAGATAACCTTCAATCAGGAGGTCTCTGCACATTAAGTCAAGGTCAACCTCTATTAGCAGTATTTGGATGAAACTAGAGACAGAGAGGAGCAGGACTGTGGAAAGATTTGAAAACTAAGATCAAAATTTTACAATCAAGTCATTGCTTGACTAAAAGCCAATGTACGTTAGCAAGAACAGAGAGATGATTCATGTTGCAAATTAAGTCATGGACAACAGAGTTTATGATGATGACAAGTTTACTGAGGGCAGATGCTGGGAGTCTACCCACAAGTGTGTTTGAACACTCAAAACTTGAGCTTGCAAAGACATGGGTGAGAGTTTTAGCAGATGAGCCGAGCCAGGACAGGGACAATGACATGTATGCAGCTTGATAAGAATGAGGAAGGACAGTTCAACATTATCCCACTCACGTAGTGTGCTAGTAATGACTTCTACAAGAGCTGTTTCCCTACTTAGCGAGTTTTGAGAAGATTTGTTTTATTACTGTGAAGATCTAACTGGATGATGTGTATATATCCTTCTTGTTACACCTTTTCTTCTGTCAAGCTCCCTACTTCCCCGAGGGAGGACAGATCGTGACACTTTATGTGCTTACTCAGAACAAAGATCTTCAGCTGAACATTCTTTGCTCACTAAGTTCCTCCATCTTCCAGCAATCTTCATGTTGCCAGTATCTGACCACAATTGTGTGCTTTTCTAATATAGCTCTGTGATATAGTGTGGTGTCCTGCATTACAAGCCATTGTTCTTTACTTGATATCCCAGTATTAATAAAAAGTTGAAAGCTATGTAGATACCTGCATTTCTCAGGATGCTCCTCACGTTTGTTGTTAAATTCCAAAGAGATTTTTGCATCTAATCCAATTCCAAAATAATTGTTCATAACACACTTTTCAGTATAACCTTCTCTGCAAATAGAAAGTAAAATAAATAAGCAAAAATTGCACTGTCACGATACACTAACATATTCATCAGTAACAGCTTTGACAAAGCTGCTCCTTTAACAAGGTTACGTTGTCCTTGGATTTTTTTCAGAGAGGTCATAAAAGGCAGACTCCAAAAAGTCTCAGTTGAAGGGTTTTAGGGCCAATTTGACTATCGCTAACAGATAATACCTCAGGCAACAGGCTTTCAAGTTTTTGAAGAAAAAGCTTGGACAATGAAAGACAAGTGGCCAGTTCTGCCAGCTCAGGTTTTCTCTGGTTCGGTTTGGTTTTCAGCAGCAGTGTTGAAAGAAGCTGCTGGACCCAAAGAAGCTGGTCCAAGTTGGTACTCTCTCTCTGACATCTCTCCTGTAAGACCCTGTGTTTGATTTTACCTTCTGTGCCAAAGGGTGTTTATGGGGATACTTATAAGTACGTGGAACAGCATCATTAAGTTGGTATACTCTGTCGGGTTTTCGGATAGATTGAGATATCTTGTATTCTTTTGCTTGTGTTTCATTCAGTAATCTTGTATACAAGTTCTGTTTTGTTTAAAACTAGGTGTTTTGATCAGCAGCATCCCTCCTGGAATATCCACATTACACCTGCTTAAAACAACCAGCATTTTAGGGTCTGGGCTACTTTCTTGAAACGTCTTGAGGGGTTCTGGCCTGGTACATAACACAATATTATTCCAAAAAAGAACTGACAACTTTGAAAACAATTATTTAAATTGTAACTGAAGAAAAAGCAGTAATGAGGAACAGTTAGCATAACAAAGAATGTTTCTTACAGTGAATCTGGGTCGGGGTCAATGAATGGCGTTGCTCCAAAAGGATCAATATTTGCAAGTAACATTTTGCTGATGATTGAGCTTCCAGCAATGGAGGCAGCAAGTCCAGCTCGCAAACCTGCAGTAATACAAAAACATACCTTTAGGTTGTAAATGAGGAAGAATCTATACAACTAAATTTTATCACGCAAGCTTCCAAAAACAGAACTTTGACTCATGGTAGCACAGATCAAAGAAGAGGATACAGAGGTTAACAATCCTCATATACAGCTCTTTAAAATAAAAAAACTTGGCATGCTTACACCAGGTGTATGGATATGACTTGCAGGCAAATCACCCAACTGTCTCCATTCTGTGAACAGTGACAAGAAGCCAATATCCCAGGTTTAAACCTTATGCAGAGGGAAGGTCATAAAACACTGAATCTCAGCTTCTGTACTATGGGACTGACTCAATTATCCACTTATTGGAGGAAAACTGAAGCTGTTCTGGTACCACCAGAGTAATTAATTTACGGCAGTATTATTTCCACCTTCTGGAATGTCCCTACTGTGTCAGAATGCTAGGTACCTGGGCAGATGATTCTGGTGTTCAGTACTGGAAGATTTTCTTTGCTCGCAGTCAATTGTGAGGTTGTGAATGGACCAGAGAATGAAGTGGTAGTGCGATGGATTCGTCTCTCTGGAGGGGATCTTTGAGCAGATTGCAGAGCTGAAACAACCAACAGAATACTGGGTTATTAGAATTATGAACTGTTGCTACTGAATATTACCAAAAAAATAAAAACAACAAATGATTTTCAATCAACATGAAATAAATTAATAATCAGCAACCTATTAAATTACACTCTGTTTATTATTTATTATTGCACTTTTATTATTACACTTTATTATTAGTTAATTAACCAAAGGCAAGCAACTACCCTGCTCAACTCTTTGATGCTTTGTCTTCACTTAGTTTTGAGGCATTCACCAATACTCTCCCCAGTTCAGAGCATTTTTTTCTTCACTCATGGGATATGGTTGTCGATGGAATGCCAGCATTTATTGCCCATCAAAAAGGTGGTGGTGAGCTGCCTTCTTGAACCGCTGTAGTCCTCATAATGTAGGTTGATCCACAATATTGTTAAGGAGGAAATTCCATGATTTTGACCCAATGACAGTGAAGGAATGCTGATATGTTTCCAAGTCAGCACAGTAAGTGACTTGGTGGGGAACTGGCATGTGATGATTATTCCATGTTTCTGCTGCTCTCATCCTTCTAGATGGAAGTGATTGTGGGTTTGGAAGCCGCTGTCTGAGAATTTTTGGTGTATTTTTGCAGTGGGGAAAGTAAGATGGTACACACTGCTACTGCTGAGTGGCAGTGATGGAGCACGTGGATGTTTGTGGATGCAGTACCAATTAAATGGGCTGATTTGCCCTGGATGGTGTCAAGCTTCTTCAGTGATGTTGGAGCTGCTACAAACCAGGCAAGTGGCAAGTATTCCATCACATTCCTGACTTGAGCTTTGAAGATGGTGGACAGGCTTTGGAGAGTCTGTCACTGTATTCCTAGTCTCTTACCTTTTAGATGCTGTATTTATATGGAAAGTCCAGTTGGGTTTCTTGGTCAATGATAATCCTCCAGGATGTTGACTGTGGGGGATTCAGTAATGGCAACACCATTGAATGTCAAGGGGTGGTGGTTAGATTGTCTTTAATTGGAGATGGTCATTGCCTGGCATTTGCGTGGCCCAAACGTTACTGGCCACTTGTCAGCCCGAGTCTAGAAACTGTCCAGAACTTGCTACAATTAAACATGTGCTACTTCAGTATCTGAGGATTGTGAATGGTGCTGGACAGTGTGCAATCATCAATGAACATCCCTACTTCATATCTTATGACTGAGGGAAGGTCATTGTGAAGCAGCTGAAAATGGTTGGGCCTAGGCCACTACCCTGAGGAAGTCCTGCAGAGATGTCCTAGAGCTGATATGACTGACCTCTAGCAACTATAACCATCTTCGTATGTGCCAGGTAGGGTTTCAACCAGCAGAGTGAGCCCCGATACCCGTTGATTCCAATTTTGCTAAGGCTCCTTGATGCCACACTCGATCAAATGTGCCCTTTATATCAAGGGCTGTTACTGTCAACTCACCTGTGGAATTCAGCTCTTTTGTCCATGTTTGAACCTAGACTGTATCAAGGTCAGGAGTTAAGTTGTCCTGGTGGAACCCAAACTTGGGTATCAGTGAGCAGGTGCTGCTTGATAGCACTGTTGGTGACACCTTCCATCAAAAGTAGACTGATGGGGCAGTAATTGGCCAGTTGCTCATGCCCGAAACGTCGATTCTCCTGTTCCTTGGATGCTACCTGACCTGCTGCGCTTTTCCAGCAACACATTTTCAGCTCTGATCTCCAGCATCTGCAGTCCTCACTTTCTCCTCCAGTTGGACTTCTCCCTTTTTTGCATACAGGACAGACCTGGGCAATTTCCCACATTGTAGGGTAGATGCCAGTGTTGTAACTATACTGGAACAGCTTAGCCAAGGGGGCGGCAAGTTCTGGAGCACAAACTTTCAGTACTATTGCTGGAATGCTGTCAGGGCCCATAGTATGTGGAGTGACCAGAGTTGGCTGAAAACTGGTATCTATCATGCTGGGGACCACTGGAGGAAGCTGAGATGTGGCACTTATGGCTGAAGATTGCTGTCAATGCTTAAGCCTTCCTTTTTGCACCGATGTGCTGAGCTCTTCCATCATTGAGGATGGGGATATTTGAAGAGACTCTTCCTCCAGTGAACTGTATACTTGTCCACCACCATTCACAACTGGATGTGGCCAAACTGCAGAGCTTAGATTTGTTGGTCTATCACGTGTTGCTTGTATCATTTTGCACAAAAGTAAACTTGTTTGGTAGCTTCACCAAGTTGACAGCTTGTTTTTTGATGTGCTTGATGCTGCTCCTGGCAAGCCCTCCTGCATCCTTCATTGAACCAGGGTTGATCCCCTGGCTGGATGGTAATAGTTGAATGGGGAATATGATAGGCCATAAGATTGCAAATTATGTTAGAGTGCAATTCTGCTGCTGTTGCTGGCCCAGAGCACTTCATAGACACCTAGTCTTGCATTGCTGGATTTGAACTATGTCACATTTAATATGGAGGGTATTGTCAATGAGAAGGCAGAACTTCCACTCCACAAGGGCTGAGGTGGTCACTCTTACTGATACTGTCATGGACAGATGCACCAGCAACAGGCAGATTAGTGGGGATGAGATCAAGTATGTTTTTCCCACTTGTTGGTTCCCTTACATCTGCGGCAGATCCAGTCTAGCACTGTCCTTTAGGACCTAACCAGCTCAATCAGTAACGCTGCTGCTGAGCCACTCTTGGTGCTGGATACTGAAGTCTCCCACCCAGATTGCATTTTGCACCTTTCAGTATTCCTCAAAGTGTTGTTCAACGTAGAGGAGTACTGATTTATCTGCAGAGGGAGGATGGTATGTGGTTATCTGCAGGAAGTTTCCTTGCCTATGTTTAACCCGAAACCATGAGACTTCATGCGGTCTAGAGTCAATGTTGAAGACATCGGGACAACTCTTTCCTGATTGTATATCACTGTGCCATCACCTCTGCTGGTCTGTCCTACTGGTGGTACAGGATAGGAATGGCGATGGCATTGTCTGTAACATTGTGTGTAAAGTATGATTCCATGAATACAATCACGTCATGGTTGTTGCTTGCCTATTTGGCACGAGCCCCAAAGGTTAGTCAGGAGGACCTTGCAGGGTTGTCAGGGCTGTTTCAGCAATTGTCTTTTCCGGTACCTAGGTTGATGCCAGGTGATCCATGTGGTTTCTTTATTTGTTGGAACTTTGTGGCAATCGATATAACTGAGTGGCTTATGTTACGAAGTCAAAAGCATGTATGGTCACTTGAAGATAGAAAGTGCTTTTCTGAATTTAAAGGACAGCCACAGTTGCCAGCTAAAGGTCAGGCTGTTCCAAATAGAGTCATAGAGTCAAAGAGACATACAACACGGAAACAGACCCTTCGGTCCAACTAGTCCATGCCGACCAGATATCCCAACCCAATCTAGTCCCACCTGTCAGCACCTGGCCCATATACCTCCAAACCCTTCCTATTCATATACCCATCCAAAATGTAGCAGTTAGCTGTTGAATGGATACCTAAATTTAACTAATTAGTTTAAATTATGCCCAGTATACCAGAAGCCAAAAGGTACTTGAATTTTATTGTTTTGACATTTGGAAACCAATCAAATTATAAGAATCTAATGTGTCACGGGGGGTATATGATTAGATTAGATTACTTACAGTGTGGAAACAGGCCCTTCGGCCCAACAAGTCCACACCGACCCGCCGAAGTGCAACCCACCCATACCCCTATATTTACCCCTTACCTAACACTACGGGCAATTTAGCATGGCCAATTCACCTGACCTGCACATCTTTGGACTGTGGGAGGAAACCGGAGCACCCGGAGGAAACACGGTATTTTGAAAATTAGAGGAAGATCAACTGCCATTGATCAGGGCTGGACAGCAATTGCCCAGCTAAGAAATTAGAAAACACTCTCTATCAAAGGTTCCTTTTTGTGTGAAACACACTGCAGTAAAAAAGAAAGAAGACAGGGAGATCTTGAGATTAAGTTAATGTAATGTTTCCTAAGTGTATTAGTTGAACAGCATATCATTTTAGAGTTAGGATCAGGTAGTAAGTAGTTAAGAAAAGGGGGGCTTGAATTTGTGAATAGTTTTTGTTTAATGTTCACTATTAGAGTTAGAATAAAAAGTTTTTTTTCTTTAAATAGTAGAATTTAGGAGGTCTCTGTCACTCACTTACATTTTAACAGATTACGAGGCGAGGTGAACTTTTCTAGCTGTTTGTTTTTAGATTAGATCCCCTACAGTGTGGAAACAGGCCCTTCGGCCCAACAGGTCCACAATGACCCTCCGAAGAGTAACCCACCCAGTCCCATTTCCCTCTGACTAATGCACCTAAAACTATGAGCATTTTAGCATGGCCAATTCACCTGACCTGCACATTTTTGGGCTGTGGGAGGAAACCCACGGAGACACGGGGAGAATGTGCAAACTCCACAGAGAGTCGCCCGAAGCTGGAATCGAACCTGGTTCCCTGGCGTTGTGAGGCAGCAGTGCTAATCATTGAGCCAACCTGCTACCCCTAATTAACAGGGGTTCGCCCTCCGTATCGTAACACTTGCTAGACCATTACAGAGGAGAGTTGAGAGTCAACCACATTTGTGTGGGTCTGGAATCACATGTAGGCCAGACCAGGTGAGGATGGCACATTTCTGAACGAGATGAGTTTTTTTTGATAATCAACAATGGCTGCATGGTCATCAGTTGATTGTTAATCGCTGATTTTGTTTTACTGAATTCAAATTCCACCATCTGCCATGGGATTTGAACTGACATCCCTGGGACATTAGCTGAGTTTCTGGAATAATAGTCCAGCAATAATACAACTAGGTCATGGCCATCACCTTGTGCTGGCTGTATAAAGCAGTGTCGAAAAGTGTGGTGCGGGAAAAGCACAGCAGGTCAGGCAGCATCCGAGGAGCAGTAGAATCGACGTTTTGGGCATAAGGTGATGAAGGGCTTATGCCCGAAATGTCGATTCTCCTGCTCCTCGGTTGCTGCCTGATCTGCTGTGCTCTTTCAACGCCAAACCTTTCGACTCTGACCTAACCTGAACTTGCTCAGCTAGACCAAGCTATACTTTAATGCAAGAGTAAAATCATTCAAGGTATTTTTGTGCCACTCAGGAGCTTCTCAAAAGGGCACAGAGACAAGTGCCTCCAAACAACACGTGCAGGGAAAATAAAAGGTGTAGGGAAATAGTGATTATTTGCCATGAATATCAAGCCAAGGTTGTACCAAATTTAGCTTGAATTATGGAGGAATAGAAATGAAATGCAGAAAAAAATTATGCTAAACTTGCTAAAACAACGTGGTTAGACCACAATAACATACTACGACCAGTTTTGATCTCCATATTATATGTTGTAACAACCTGAATGAGGGCCTCTAAGTCAGCCCATGGCAACAGCTCAGATTCTAAGGTATGGCCAATAAAGCAAATTTCCTGTGAAGTGGTAATTGTACAGGAGTAGGAGAAGGCATACTCAGCCAGCTGAGCATAATGGATAATGTCTGAGAGCAGGGAGCTAGTACAGGTTCATAGAGACTTGGAGTTTGAGAGCCTTCTAGACCTAGAAAGGAGACTTGGAGGTTAGAGTGGAGAGGAGTACATGATAGAGATGTAGGCCCTAGGAAAGGTACAATAAAGAGAAGTCTCAAGCTTCAAGAAACGCTGAAACACATTTTTACTCCAGAAAAAATAAAGTGGAGAATGATATAAGGGAATTTTTTAGTTCAGATATAGAAGGTATTTTCAAAAGTGAATAAGTTCAAACTTTAGGGCCATCAAACTGAAGTCACTACTGACTCCCATAGGACAATCAGGGGAAACTACTAATCTCAAGGCAGAAGAGCAACGAGACATGGAGGCTGCAGACACTGCAGCAAGACAGTGAGATACTAACGGAGTCGTACAATCCCTTCAGTGTGGATTTAGACCACTCAGCTGGAGTTTGGACCGACTGTCTGAAAAGCATCCCACCAAGACCCAGCCAAGAGCTTATACCCATAACCTCATATTTACCCTGGCTTAGTCACGTACACAACAGGGCAATTTACCATAGCCAGTTCACTGAACCCGCACATCTTTGGGCTGTGGGAAGAAATGGGAGCACCTGGAGGAAACCCACACAGACACGGGAGAATGAGAAAATTCCATACAATCAATCATTCAAGACTGGAATCGAACCCGGGTCCCTGGCGCTGTGAGGTAGCAGTGCTAACCAGAGAGCCACCGTGCTGTGCAGGGCAACAGTTCGAGACTGCAGGGGACAGCTCAGATCCTGCAGGGGACAACTCAGATACTGCAGGGGTCAGCTCAGCTACTGCAGGGGACAACTCAGATACATGCAGGGGATAGCTCAGATTTTGTTTTTTTTTGATCATGTGTCCACGCACATTGCACACTGCAAACTGATGCTGGATGACCAGGGCTGCCCAATAACCAGTGATCAGTGATTTTAAACCCATGAGATTTTACCTGAATTCAGTTTCTCTGTGAGAAAAGCTCTGAAACAGCTATAACAATCAACTCAAGGTGGATGAGCTCCTCATCCTAGAAGGAACCTGGGCAGAGAAGAACAAATCATACCTGTTTGCACATCAGGTTCTTTGGTCTCATCCTCCTCCTTCTCCTCCTCCTCCTCCTCTTCCTTCAAGTGTTCCTCAATTTCCTTTTTCAGCTCCACTTCAACTTGCTCTTGGGTGTGTGCATTCTGTTCATCCACAACTACAAAGAAGAACCATCAATAAACACATAAACAGGAACACAGACAGTACTGACAGTAAGTACAAGCAGAGCATGCTGTCAGAAAGCAGCTTATATGACCATTAGATCAGAGTGAAGCAATGAACTACAGGCCCAGTTATGACTTTTATTCTCAGAGTACTTAAAACATCGCATCAGGCCATTCAGCCCAAGAGGTCCATGTTAGTGTCTATGCTTGACACAAACCATGTTACTTAATTGCATCTTTTCACCATTTATTTTCACCCTTTTATATTCATGCGTTTATCCAGCTTCACCTTAAATACATTTTCACTATTTGTCTCACCCATTCAGCGTGGTATCATGTATCTCATTCCAACAATTCGCAGGTCAAGTTTCTTCTGAACTTCTCAATTAGAGTCAGAGTTGTACAGAATGGAAACAGACCCTTCAGTCCAACTCGTCCATGCCAACCAGGTATCCTAAATTAATCTATGCCTTTTAAATGTTGTAATTGTACTAGCCTCCAACGTTTCCTTTGGCAGTTCATTCCATACACGCACCACCTGCATGAAAAAGTTGTCCTTTAGGTCCCTTTTAAATCTTTCCCATCTCACTTTAAACCTCTAGTTTTGAACTTGTCCATTATGGAGAAATGACTTGGCTATTCACCCTAGCCATGCCCCTTGTTATTTTATAAACTTCTATAAGGTTACCCCTCATGCTCCAGGAAAAATAGCCCTAATCTATTCAGCCTCTCCCTATAGCTCAAACCCTCCAACTCTTTGAAGTTTCACACCTTCTTTCCTGTAGTAGGGAGATCAGAATTGCATGTAGTATTCCAAAAGTGGCCTAACCAATAACCTGTATAACTTATTAATAATTACCATATGTTTACTTCTCTAGTTTAAAACTTGTTCAGTAAATGGAAACAGCTTCTCCGTGTTTACTGTATTAAATTCCTTCATAATTTTAAAAGCCTCTACCTACAGCATCCCTCAGCCTTTACATTCCTGGGAAAAAGAGCATAGACTCTTCTAAATTTTAGAATGACGGGCCATAACAAACAGTAAGTTTGAGGAGTGGAGTTATATTTGCACAACTGGTAATTATTTGTAACATCAGAGCTCGAGGAAAGTGAAAACTCACAAAGCTTCTCACTGGGAATAAAATGGCAGTGGTTTTGGCACAGTGTGCTCTCAGGCTGATGATCTAGTCTTGATATCGTGTGGGGAGACATCTGGTAAAAAAGGAAGCAATACAACAAAGTTTCTCAATATTATACCACAAGATAAATCCAAATGAGGAAGCCATTTGGTCCATGTCAGCTCAGCTTTTTCACCGAACCCACAAGTTCGTGCCTCGCAAACTTGGTTGTGCACAAGAGAAAGGTAAAAGATTGGAATTGAGAAAGGTTTGTCTGTTTTGAGGCCCATGCAGTTTTCTATCAGCAGTTCACTCCGATAAACGTTGCTGTCCTTTGTGCAGTTTCCCAGTGTCCCCCAATTATCACCAACTCATGTACACCCCCAAAGGGCACAATCCGTACTCTGTTTGAGTTCTGACCGGTATTTCTGAACAGCTCTATCTATAGCTGCAGACATCTATATTTTATCATTCGTGCATCCTCTTCTCATCACTCAGATGCTGAAATGCTTCAGTGGCTTCGAACTCCAATAATAGCCCCAATGTGAGACGTTGTAAGAACAAGAGCAGAAATGCACGGAGGTGGAGTTAGGATAAACGCAAAGGTGCTCAGAGCTCATTCCCCTCACACATCCAGTGCAGGAGCTGCGATTCACAAAAGCGAAATGTGTCTGAGATGTACAGTTGTTACAAAATAACATTCAGCCAAATCTCCACACACTCAAGAGCCTCAGAAATTTACAACAACCATCAACTTACTCCAAAGCATTACCGGCAACATGGTGCCATTGTTCAATCTACATTAAATAACTGCACAAAGCTAGTGGTGAAGGAATTCTTCATTCAAGGAAACAATTCTAGTTCTTTCTTTATGAACAACTGGCAGCATTACAACAAATATAGGAAGTTATACATCAACAGAATTTCTAACTGCCTGGCCCACAGCAGGTTTGACCCATTTAGACCTATCTTTCACACAGCACAATATTGCAGAAAAGTCTCCAATAACTCAATATTTAATGTGTCTTCAAGTTTGACAGTTCCAGGATGATGACAAGTGGAAGACAAAACATTTCTGTTGCAAAGGCAGTCCTTACTTTCTTCCATTCACAGGAACTCTTCTTCCTATTCTAAACCTGGGACTGTTAAAGGCCAGTCCAGAGGGATTCCTAAATAAGCAAATTTGCTTGCAGCAATTGAAATAGCAGCTGGCAGCAAATTATTGTGGGAAAAGAATTCAGGACAAACAGTCTTCACAAAGAAGTTATAGCACCAAAACAAGTGGATTGGCCCAGCTGGTCGATGCCACTGGTTAGGTAAGAACACACAAGAATAACTGAAGGAGCACGTCCATTCAGCCCCTCAAGCCTGGTCTGTCATTCAGTAAGGTCTTGGATGATATGATTATGACGTCCACTCCACATTCCCGTCATTGTGCTCACCACCTGCGCCCCCCCAACACCCACCTCACAAGAACCCTTGGCTTCCTACTCTTTAGGAGAGAGAAACCCACAGACTAATAACCCTCAGAGAAATGAGCTCTTTTGTTTTAACTAATGTCAGAACCTGTTTCAATAAGGTCACAACTCATTCTTTTAAACTTTAGTGAGTACAGACTTAACTGGTTCAACCTTTTTTTCATAAGATGACATTATTTAATCTACAATCATTCAACTGGATTTTCTCTGAGCTCCTTCTGATATCATTATATTTATTCCAAGGTAAGTATGGATCTCACCAAGGCCCTGTGCAACTGTGGCACCATTTTCCTACTTTTATACCACTCTCCTTGTAATAAAGGCCAACATTCCATTTGCATTCCTAATCACTCTATCTGAATACTAACTCTGCACATCACATACCAGCAGACCCACCTTCCTCTGAACCACAGAGTTCTGCAATGGCACTCCATTTAAATAATAAGCCGCATTTCTGTTCTTCCTGCCAAAGTGGACAAGTTCACATTTTCCCATATTATCCTATGTCTGCCACATTTTTGCTCATTTGTTTAAACTGACTACATTCTTTTGCAAAATTGTACAACTTACCTTCCCATCTGTCTCTATGTCATCAGCAGTCAGCAACTGCACATTCAGTTCCATTACCTCAGTGCTCTTTATGAAGCACTTCCCAGTAGATCTAATTTAAGCAAGTATCATCCCATTCTTCTTGCTCTTAAGCACATTTGGTGTATAATTTTCCTTTCAATTCATCTATGCCATTCATAACACCCTCTGGGTGAAGAACTTCCTTCCGATTTCCTTACTGGATTAATTTTCTGTTCATGACCTCTAGGTTTCAACCTGCCTTAAGTGGGACTATCTTCCCAAGGTCAGAGTCAATAAAATGTCGAGCTGGAAAAAGCACAGCAGGTCAAGCAGCATCAGAGGAGCAGGGGAGTCGACGTTATGGGCAGGACCCTTCATCAGGACTGGGGAGGCGGAAAGGGGCTGAGAAATAAATAGAGGGAGAGGGTGGGGCTGGGGGGAAGGGTAGGTGGGATGGTGATAGGTGGATGCAGGTAGGAGATGATTGAGATTGGTCAATGGGAAGGGTGGAGCGGATAGATGGGAAGGAAGATGGACAGGTTAAGTCAGCTCTAGGTGGCAGGGTGGAGAAGGAGGTCTGGACCTGGAATGAGGTGGGAGTGAGGAGGTTTGGAAGCTGGTGAATTATATGTTGAGACCACAAGGTTGTAAGCTACCGAGGTGGACGATGAGGTGTTCTTCCTCCAGTTTGCTTGTGACTCTCCTGTTCCTTTGATGCTGCTTGACCTGCTGTGCTTGTTCCAGCTCCACACTTTATTGAATCTGACTTTCCAGCGTCTGCAATCCTTACTCTCTCCAAGCTATTCCTAATGTCAGCTCTGTTCACCACTCTTATAATTTGGAGCACCTATCTTCTCTGGAAAAATGTCACAGCCACTTCAATCTCTCCTGATAGTAATAACCTTTCAGTCTGATATCATCTTTGTAATTCTTTATTTTACTTTCACCAAGGCCTCTCTATGCTTGATGTAAAACAGAAATCCTAACAGTGTGATTTTTGCAAAGGTTCGAAACAAGTTGAATACAGAATATCTCTACCTTTCAACTTTATCTGCCTGGAATTCAATCCAGATTGGTTTGTATTTTCTCTTGAAATAGAAGTACAAAAATGCCAAACTAGTAGCACGGAGTCAAAGAGCATGGGAAAAAGCGGTATACTGTATAAAAGCTATATTGCAAGCCCGTGAAAGAAATACATTAAATTTTCTAACATGAAGTCTACGTGCTGGGGAATGGAGAGCTCAGGGAGGATGCTGCAGAAATGACAACATTGTGAAGACAGCTCCTCATATGCTTCGGTAGGTTATTTGCTTTATTTGGGAATTTCTGATGCTGCTCAGGTTGACTCCTGAAGTGGAACTGGATTCCCTGCATTATCGTACAGCCATTTCTGACAGCAACCTGAATTTAGCACCTCAATGTGTTCCTGAAAAATAGTGTGCTGAACGGTAACATACAATAATAAACATTCCTCATCTGCCATTGTAATATGAATAACTCCATGACTGCTTTGAACCTAGTGGGTCCTAAAACCTCCCCCTAACTCATTGCACTTAACGTCCACTTGCCCCCTTCAACCCTGTTCAACATTCCCTGTCCGGCCCTCTCCCTTGCCCTCTGCTCCACCTCTGTGACCAGCCCATTCACCTCTTCTCTCTCCCAATCCACCCCCTTGGCCCCAATTTGTCCACCCTCCTGCTCACCCCTCCCACCTCTAACTCTCACCCCTTAACTCCTCCCTCCCTCCCTGGTCCTTCTGGTCACCTTCTAGGCAAATAATTGGTAAATCAAGTTTGATGCAGCTAAGTGTGTGGTGGTACATATTGGTAGGGGGATCACATTACTTGAAGGTGAGAGTTTCAGTGGTTCGGGAAACTAAGGTATCTTGAAATCAATCACTAAAGGTTGTGTCACAATTTACTAAGGCCATAAAACAACAAACCAATCACCAGGCATTATGGTGACAGGGATAAACTGACGTGTACCGAACCATGTGTGATTCACGTTGCCCTATTATACAGAGGCTCTGGAGAGAGTGCAGAGTAGATTTACAGGCTGGATGCCAGAAATGGGTGATGTACAAAGCAAGGAAGGATTGACAAGGTGGGTCTCTTTCCTCTGGAAAAACTTTGATTCATGGATGTCGTAGCAGGTTTTGAAATTATAGAACATTTTGATTGAGTGGATTTAGAAAGAATGTTTCTTCTTCTGAGGAACAGCATAGAAGCCATCAATATAAAATAAGCATCAAGAAATTCTCCAAGGAATTCAGAAGAAACTTCTTTCCCAAAGAATGTTATTGCAGAAATTAGCATCACAGCATGGTTGAACAACATTTTTGTATTTAAGGAGAAGCTAAACAAGCATAAGGGAGAATTGAAGAGAGAGCTATGATGGTAAATTTAATAAAGACAGACAGTAGGAGTCTATACACAGATATGAACTGATTGGGCTGAATGGCCTGTTTCTGTGTTGTACACATTATGTAATCATGTTTTAAGTACGGTGGGAGTTCTGCCTCTGTGACCCTTTCAAGTAGTGAGGGAGAAACATACTTGTGTCTTTTTTTCAATTAGCTTATGTAGACTCACTGAGGAAGAAAGTGTCATGTGTCATATATTAAAAACATTCTCTCCCAAGTGATCATCACCACTCTTCTGCGTGGAAAGAAATTGTCAACTCCCTTTAATCTTTTTTTCCCAATTGATCAATCGACATAGTAACTTCTCTGCCATGGGAATAAGATCCTTACAGTCTACCCTAGATCCCCTCAATATTTTACACAGCTCAAAAACTCTCCATTGTCTCTGTTCCAAAGACTCTAACCTTTCCTTATAGCTAAAATCCTGCATTTCTGGCAGCCACCTTGTAATCTGCCCAGTACCCTCTCTTGTACCAATGTACGTCCTGTAACACAGTTACTAGAACAGTTTATAATACAACTGTCATGGTCGAAACTGGTATTCCAACTCCAACATAACCAAAAGAGAAAATGCTGGAAAATCTCAGCAGGTCCGGCAGCATCTGTAAGGAGAGAGAAGAGCTGACGTTTTGAGTCTAACGGACCCTTTGTCAAAGCTCAGCAGCAGCACAATCTCTCTGCTCTTATATTCTAATCTTTAACCAATAAAGTATCTGGATGTTTACTGAACCACCTTAATGATTTATCAAGCTACCATCAGGAATCTATGGATGTATACTTGCAAGTCCCTCTGTTCTTCCATGTCTCAGCAATCTACCATTTATTGTACAATTCCTTTAATTGCATGTTCTTCTTAAATAAACTGTAAATGCAACTTTTCTATCCACATGATATCCAATTGATAACACTCTGCAGTCAGTAATTTTCTTCCTCACTATTAACCATTTGCAAAGTCTTAATCACATTCCCTGCATCTAAGTCCAACTTGTTCATATACACCACAAACAACAAAGGAGCCAGTACTGAACCCTGTGGAATCCCACTGTAAACAGTCTTGCACCGCATGTATAACCTGAGAGGATAGAAAATGGGAGCCAGAACACTAGCAATTTCTGCTCTGACTTCACTCAATGTTCAAAACGAGAGTGAGACATTTCAGAAGCTGAAATTAGGAAATACCCCCCTTCACAGAAAGAACTTTCTTTTGGAAAGAAATTTATCCTAGATCAGTTGTAGTGCTTAAATTCAAAACTGACTGACTTTTTTTTGTTGTCCAAAAATATTAAGGGATAGGACCAAAGATGAATACATGAAGTTGGGAAATGGATAAAGTCATGATCTCAAGGAATGAATCGCCTCAATGGGCTAAATGTTGCTTAATAGCCTGGAATACATTTAGTCCAAGCCTGGCAACATACCCATTTCCAAATATGCTAAACCTCTCAATCTTTCGTCTTCTGCTATTTTTACCCCATCTACTATTTCACCTCCTTCTCCTCAGTTTTTCAAGACAGAGATCAATAGATTTCTAGATAGGATAGAATCCCTAGTGTGTGAAAACAGGCCCTTCGGCTCCAAAGAGTAACCCACCTAGACCCATTCCCGGACCCTATATTTATCCCTGACTAATGCACCTAACCTGCACATCATTGAACACTAAGGGCAATTTAGCATGGCCAATTCACCTAACCTGCACATCTTTGTGATTGTGGGAGGAAACCGGAGCAGATGCAGAGTAAACACGCCATTTCCACACAGACAGTCGCCCGAGGCTGGAATCGAACCTGGGTCCCTGGCGCTGTGAGGCAACAGTGCTAATCACTGAGCAACCACGCCACCCTACTGAGCCATCATGTCGCCCTAGATATTAAAGACATCAAGGCATATAGGGATAGCATGAGAAATTCGCACTGACATTAGAATATCCGTCATGATCCAGCTGAACAATGAAGCAGGCTTGATGGTCCAAACGGATGACTTCTATTCCTATTTCCTATGTTCTGAACTGCAACGTCTTCATGGTTCCTTCATTCATGAAGGCAGACACTGAGTATTCATTGAGAACCATGCCCAATTATTCTACCACTCCTATGTTACTCTTAAGTTTTCTAACCAACCCTACAAATTCCTTCATTATCTGCATGCTTTTTATAAAACGTCTTTAAGGTTTCTTTGACTTCACTAACCAATATTTTCTCATACCCTCCCTTTGCTTTCGTCTTAGATATTTTTAATCCTGCACATTTACTATTCTCCTCTCAGCTTTCTGCAATATTGTGATCTCTATTCATGTTTATTCCATAAAAGACACAAATCAAAAGTTAAAATAAAGCAAGTTGCATTGGCTGATGAAATTGCATTCACACTGAAGATATCTGAATATTGACTGCATCTGTCAGTCAACTTGACATTAATTAGTTCTTTGTTATTTCCAAAGACAAAGAAAACCCTTATTTCTGTAACTTGCAAAATATAACCTTGCTGTGTGGATACATGGACAGTAAACAAGTAACTGGAAAGCATGCAGGGGCTTCAGCAGGCTGTACCTTTCTCTGCTTGTTCGATGATCTGCCTCACTGCTTTCTTCAGACTATTTGCCCGAAGCATAAGCTGTTCCCTTGGTTTGTAGAACGTTTGTGTGGAAGACCTAGCTGAGATCATTTCCAGTGCTTGCTCCTTGCTCTCAGATGAGGACTCCTCACTAAATTCCTCTTCTTCTCCTTCCTCCTCTGCAATGGGCGGTGTCGTGCAGTGGTGGCTGGTCACGGTCTGCGATTCATCACTCAGAGCCTGCAGCAGCGAGTCCAGCTTCTCATTTAGCACTGAGCACTGGCGAGGGAATGCAATAAATGGTGTCAGGCTGTAATGACAGACTCTATAGTTTCAGGTTACTTTTACAGTAGCTGACTTCATGTATAAAGGCAGCAGCCACAAACCCCACCATGATTTTGGAATGCACCTTCAACATTGTATAATGCTCCTAGGTGCTTCCTGTCAGTGTCCCAACAACAAAGTGTCAACAAGATGACGTGCTGAAGTGAGGCTTAAAGTTACCATTTTGCCTTTAATGACCCAAAGTTTTATTGTCTCTCCTAGGAGACTGTGAGGGACAAGGAAGGCATGGAGCAAATGCTTATGATAAAGCTCCAGTATGGGATTAATGGTGAAACTGCTTTTTAACTTGCCCTTCACTTGCACAAAATCTGCACAATACCTTTCGGCTATTTCAACAGGAGCAGTGCTGAGCACAGTGCCCAAATTCCAGATGGGGCTGCATTCAAAATCTTGGGCTGAACAGTGTCACTACATCAATGAACAGTAGATTGAAGAGTCAGCCAGCCGGGAGGCTGATCGATTCCTACGGCTGTTTGTGGGCTACTGGCACAATCCAGACACACGAGCAATTACCTGGTTCTGACAGGGACTATGTGGTAAACGGAACCAGGCCCTTCTGAGCCTCTTACAGCCCTGAATTCATACCTGGTAGCTTCAGCCACTTCTGCCCTGATCAGATCTCTGTTAAAACCATAGTCAGGCCAGAAGGAGTCAACAGAGCCCCAGTTGGAGATTGAAAGATGGACCCTCCTGGCTGTGGGTAGATGGCCCACTGCCGGCAATATTCATTTTGTTTATCCCATTTCTTAAGTAATCTCGTGATACCGAGCAAACCAAGTTTTAGAAATGATTCCACTAAGAAATCACAGAGGACTGTGGGCTAAGATAGCTGCTTATGAACGTGATAACATAAATCAAACTGAAGTGCATTGCTGGATCAAAATTCTTCTGGCCCTTTTCTCTCTTTCCTGACTATAAAGAGGTTTGACAAATTCTTCCTCAGGAACAATTTGTTTACCAACCGACAGAGGCTGATTGATCATAAATATGTTGAGGGGACATCACTTTGGCTTCAACTTTAAAAAATGTAATGCACTTTTGCTGCAATCTGTACCAAGTAAATTAATTGCAAAAACAAAGAATAAAATATTTGTGCTGTGGCTCCCAGCTGTTTGCCTGGAATTCTGAAACTGTTCAACTTGTATGTCACATTTCAGTGACCAAACAGTTTAATGTCTAACTCTGGGGAATGACAACACTTCTAGCCAGGCTTTGTGGAAAGCCTAAATCAAATATTTTATTGCCAATGTTGTTTTCAACTTCATAGCAGATTGCAGGGCAGATTTTAGAAAGTGTGAAATTTCCACTGCAAGGGATAGAAGGTTTTGTTCAAACACCTAGTTCTACAATCTGCATTCCAATCATGTGAGACTCTGCTACTACGAGTCATGTCTCAGTAGTTTGCACACTTTCCTCATATCGTGGCCCCTTCCAAGACTAGACACCATAATCTACGTTCTCCTCACTGTGCAGGACTGAAGAAGTGCTGCAATGGAAGAAATGCTGTCTTTTGGAAAAAATGTCAAACCTAAATTTAATCTGCCTGTTTACTTAACACAAAGATCCCACTGGACCTTTTAAGTTGTGGATCGTCCTGGTGTTCTAGCTATCTCTATCAGCAAAAGCAGATAATTTGCCTTGTTCTTTATGTGACATTGGCAGTTCAGCTTGTGCAGAACAATGTTTGGGTACAACATTACACTGACTTCTAATTAATAAGTTGCAAAGTGCGATCAGTCAACAATTTATTTTCAAAAAAATTGTCCTCTGGATACGGCAGTATGGCCAGGCCAAAATTTAAGCTTTGTCCCGAGGTGATGGTGATGTTCCTCCTCGAACCAGTGTTGTTTTTATGGTAAAGGTGCTCCCGTGATCAGGCTCGGTAATTCTATTTACCAATGACTAAGGAACTTTAAGATATTTCTCACACAGAAAGTACCTTTGGGTTTTGTTTATCATTGTTTTAGCTGTCAATTCCCAACTTGTCTGGGTGATAGATCAATAGTCACCCCCAAGTGAGTAAGTTAAAGCCAGCTGGCAAAACCCCTGGGAGCTTCAAAGTTTGCTGGGCACTCAAGCTGACAAAATGCCTAGTGTCTGGTTCATTCATTCAATCTGTCTAGAAGCAGAGGAACACAGCATTTTCTTTACCTGGTCTTTGTCTCATGTTCTTTATACTATGGGACAAAAAGACCAGATGTAAAATTAAATAGTTGATGTACTTTTGAAAAAGATCCAAACATCTGCCACCTTTTCTGTTTAGAAGTCTTTCCCAGCCTCACTATTGAGCAGTCTGGCTCTAATTCTAACACTATTCTCCCCCTAAGCTCTCAAACTTCAGTGTAAGTGGAAATGGTTTCTGTGTATCAGCTCAAATTGTTCCCTGGAACATCTCAAAATGTTAATCCAATACTTTTTAAACTCAAAATGTCTCATTTTTTAAAAATATTAGAATTACATGCACCATTTCCTCATTCAAAAGTGGGGGGGAGGGGGGGATGGAGTTCCTGAACTCAGACAACTTTGGGAAGATTGTACTTTGGCATAATATTTTCATATTTCAATAAAAGCCTTGCAAGGGAAACTATCTGGTCCAAGAGTAAATAAACCAGCTCTGAAGAAGGATAAGTAGACTCAAAACATTAACTCTGCTTTGTCTCCATAAATACTGACAGATCTGTTGAGTTTCTTCAGCAATTTCTGCAAATAATCATCGGGATTTGACATGCTTTTGTGCCTTTTTTAAAAAAAAATGTTATTGCTCGAATTAAATTTGATGAATTCCAATTCCTGGTTCAAAGGTAGTTTCTTTAGGATGTCAGGCATGTTAATCTCTTCTGAAGCAAAGTAACTTTTAACATGTCTATCGTTTTCTTATTTTCATTGATAATTACATCATTGTCAGTTTTCAACCTCACCACGAACTGAATAGACATAAATCTGTGTTGATTTTCATACCCCATCCAAGTTTCTTTTCAGAGTACAATTGTGTTCGCTCTTACTACTTTGTCAACTAAGTTAGCTTTTAGCATTTCCCAATGCTTTTTCTTCCAGTTTTTTGTTGGTCCCCAATTATTCCGCACAGAAAAAGGGCCCATGTTGCCTCTTCGAAGGAGGTATCCAATTGGTCCTAATACCCCACTCTTACCACAGATACGTGCCAATTTTTCCTTTTCCTATACATTGCCAATTTCTCCCTTTTGAAAATGACAACTAAATTTGCGTATGCCACATTTTCTGGTACTGCATTCCAGATCACAACAATTATTTTCCTGATGCTGCCTGGAAATAAATATTGCTTGATGAAATCTTCAGCTGATTTTAAGACATTGTCCTGTTATTGAGAGCAGTAATTACAAAGTGGTAGTATAGCCAGAAGAGAAAAGCAGGTTCTCAAATTACACTCTAACCTCAGCCCTCCCTGTATCTATCACTTCCTTCAGCTAGACAACCTCCAAGACTCTTGCAATTTCCTTTGTCTCAGCATTGGTAACTCTATCTTCAATAAAACCCAAAACTCCGGAATTCCCCACTGAAAACACTGCTGCTTTCTACATTAAGAAGCTCCTAAGTCACAACTCTGACCAATGTCATATTGTCTCCTTATGTAGCTTAGTACTGAACTTTATTAAGTGACTTAAGATGCACCATAGAAAGCAATCTATTGGATGCATTATGGCTTTGAACAGCAACTGCTTTGTCCAGGACAATAAGAAACCACAGAAAGTTGTGAACACAGCCCAGTCCATCACACAAGCCAACCTTCCATCCACTGACTCCATCTATACTTCTCGCTGCCTGGAGAAGGCAGCCAACATAATCAAAGAGCCACCCCACCCCCGGGTTATAATCTCTTCCGATCACTACCATCGGGCAGAAGATACAAAAGCTTAAACACACATACCAACAGATTCAAGAACAGCTCTGTTCTGAGGAAGGGTCGCTGGACCAAAAACATTAACTCTGATTTCTCTCCACAATGCTGCTGGACCTGCTGAGCTTTTTCAGCAATTTCTCTGTTTGTTTCTGATTTCCAGCACTTGCAATTCTTTCAGTTTTTTTCAAGAACAGCTTCTTCCCTGCTGTTATTAAACTTCTGAATAGACGTCTCAAATTTTAAATTTACTGTCGATCTTGCTCTTTGTCCACCTTCTCCGCAGCTGTAACATTCTCCTTGTTCTGTTCTATTACCCTAATGCACATTGTATGGTATGATTAGATTATATTAGATTCCCTACAGTGCGGAAACAGGCCCTTCGGCCCAACAAGTCCACACTGACCCTCCGAAGAGCAACCCACCCAGACCCATTCCCCTACTAATGCACTTATCACTACGGGCAATTTAGCATGGCCAATTCACCTAACCTGCACTTCTTTGGACTGTGGGAGGAAACCGGAGCACCCAGAGAAAAGTCACGCAGACACGGGGAGAATGTGCAAACTCCACACAGTCAGTCGCCCGAGGCTGGAACTGAACCCGGGTTCCTGGCACTGCGAGGCAAGCAGTGCTAACCACTGAGCCACCTTGCCGTACACAAAACTTTACCTACGTACTTGTAACATTAATAACAAATAAATCAAGATTGCTTTACTTTTCTAAAGGATCAGAGATGATATGGTTGAGGCCTTAACTCCATTTCCCTGCCTGACCCTTATAACACTATTGCCCTTATCAGTGTTGTTGCACTGTCTAACTCAGCCTCAAATATTTCTAACCTGTCAAGTCCCATCGGAATGTTCTGTTCAATGAAATAATCTTTATTCAATACATTGTCATTTGTATCTAAGTACAGTGAAAAGTGGATAACATTACTACATTATGGCACCATCTACGATTACAGAATAAAAATTACTGAGTAAATTGAATAAATAGTAAAATACTGAATAAATTAATGTTAAATTGATATTACTAAAACTGAAATGTCTTTCCCTCTCTGTAGACTTCACTCCCTCTGCTCCTCCAGTTGCCATTGTCCAACATCATCCCCAGAGTCCTGATAATGTCGTCTTTTTCTACCACCACCAATGCTGTCACTTCTGAGCTGGAGATGGTCAAGCTGCTCGGGTCCAGCACCTTCTCTGATGCTGGACATCGATTGACGGGTCCTGGCTCTGAATCATCTGATGGAGTCCTGGCTCCACGTTAGACAACGGGGTCCTGGCTCGTCTTCAGATGTCACTACCTGAGATGAAATGGGGATGGAGATACAAGAGGCCCCCACTCCCACTGAAGGGCCTCAGGATGAGTCCCCAGGACAACCAAAACAGTAAGAAAGTGTTACCAAGCTGGAAAGACAATGATGAAGTCGTGTGAATGCAGCAGAACCTGCCATAGGAGCCATGAACCCATGCTCAGGAGCCAAACGCTGCTGATTGCACTGCCGCCATCTTGGAAGCTCTTATTCTTCTAAACTCCAATTAGTTTTGGCACAACCTTTCTCAATAAGACAACAGCTTCATCCCAGGTATCAGCCGAGTGAACTTTCTCTGAACTGATGCCAATGTGAGTATATTCCTCTGTAAATAATGCAGAAATCTAGGTAAGATTGGAAGAAACATCCCTCTTCATATACTGCATACTCTTGGTAATAAAAGCAAACATTCAATTTGCCTTCCTTCATCTACACTGCCAACAATTTAACCATTAGCCCTGCACTCTGCATTCCTGTTACTTCTTCCGAAGTATACTACCTTATACGTTTCCTCATTAAACTCCATTTGCCACTTCTCAGCCCACCTCTGCATCTTATCTATGTCCCCCTGTAATCACAACATCCTTCGGCACTATCCACAACTGCGCCTACCTTAGTGTCATCTGCAAATTTACTAAACCATCCTTGTATGCCCACATCCAGATCGTGTATAAAATGATAAACAGCAGTGGCTCCAAAACAGATCCTTGTGGCACATCACAGATAACTGAGCTCCACGATGAGCATTTCCCATCAACCACCACCCTCTGTCTTCTTTCAGCTTGCCAATTTCTGATCCAAACTGCTAAATCACCTTCAATCCCAAAACTGGAACCTTATCAAACGCCTTACTGAAGTCCATATTCGCCACATCAACCGCCTTACCTTCATCTATCTGTTTTGTCACCTTCTCGAGGACCTCAATAAGATTACCCTTCACACAAACGTGTTGACTATCCCTATTCAAATTATTCCTTTCCAGATGATTATAAATCCTATCTCTTATAACCTTTTCCAACACCTTACCCACAGCCAAAGTAAGACTCACTGGTCTATAATAACCAGGGTTGTTTCTACTCCCCTTCTTAAACAAAGGAACAACATTTGCTATCCTCCAGTCTTCTGGCACTACTCCTGTCGACAATGATGACAAAGATTGAAGTCGAAAGCTCTGCCATCTAGTGCTGAAAAATATGTTGCTGGAAAAGCGCAGCAGGTCAGGCAGCATCCAAGGAGCAGGAGAATCGACGTTTCAGGCATAAGCCCTTCTTCAGGAAAATGTTTTTCCTGAAGAAGGGCTTATGCCCGAAACGTCAATTCTCCTGTTCCTTGGATGCTGCCTGACCTGCTGCGCTTTTCCAGCAACACATTTTTCAGCTCTGATCTCCAACATCTGCAGTCCTCACTTTCTCCGCTCTGCCATCTTATCCCTGGCTTCCCAGAGAATCCAAGGATAAATTCCACCTGGCCCCGCGGTCTTATCTATTTTCCGATCTTCCAAAATTGCTAAAACCTCCTCTGCATCAACCCCAATCCCATCTAATCTTGTAGCCTGTATCTCTGTATTCTCACTAACGAGAAACTGGAATCAGACAAGGCTCTTGAGGAATATAAAAGCAGGAACGAACTTAAAACAAGAAATTAGGAGGGCTGAAAGGAGCCAAGAAATATCCTTGGCAAGTAGGATTAAGGAGAATCCTAAGACATTTTATATGTTTATTAGGAGTAAGCAGGTAACTACAGAAAGGGTAAGTCCACTCAAGAACAAGAAGGGAATTTACACATGGACCCCGAGGAAGTAGGTGAAGTGCTTATTGAGTACTTTGCATCAGTTTTCACCAAACAGAATGACATAGATGATAGCAATATTAGAGAGTAGTATGTCAATATTGAGGAGGAAGGGTTGAGTGTCTTGAAAAATAGTAAGTCACCAGGGCCTGAGAGGATCTATTGCAGAGTTATGAGGCAGGCAACGGAGGAGATTCTTCTCGAGCCACAGGCGAGATTCCTGAAGACTTGATAATAGCAAATGCTGTTCTTTTGTTTAAGAAAGGCAACAGGGTTAAACCACAAAGTTATTGGCTGGTGAGCCTTAGATCGGTGAACAGAAATTATTGGAGAAGATTCTTAGGGATCGGATTTGCTCACATTTAGAAAATAATAGAATTATTAAGGTTAGACAGCACGGCTGTGGAGGAGCAGTCTTGTCTCACAAATTTGATTGAGCTTTTTGAGGAAGTGACAAAGATGATTGGTGAGGGTAGGGTGGTGGATGTTGTCTACATGGACTTTAATAAAGCTTCTGACAAGGTCTCTCATCGGCTGGTCCAGAAGATTAAGTTACATGGGATCCACAGTAACTTAGTAAGTTGGATATAAAATTGGATTGGTCATATAAGATATAGGGTAGTTGTGGAGGGGTGTTTTTCTGACTGGAGGTCTGTGGCCTGTGGTGTCCTACAAGAATCAGTGCTGGGACCTCTATTGTTTGTAATATATATAATTATTTGGATGAAAATGTTAGTGGTCTGACTGGTAAGTTTGCAGATGACTCAAAAATTGGTGGAGTTGCAGATAGCAAGGAAGGATATCAAAGGATTCACACAGCAAGATACAGATACAGAGGGCCCTCAATTATCCGGCATTCGATTATCCGTATCTCGGATTATCCGACAAGATCGCAAGGTCTCAATACTCGGCGAAACTATGTTATCCGGCATTTGATTATCCGGAATTCAATTAACTGAACGAAATATTGCCCGTCCGTATCTTTCAGGTAATTGAGGTTCCTCTGTACTTGGAAAGTTGGGTGGAAAAATGGCAGATGGAGTTTAATCCAGCCAAGTGTGAGGTGATGCATTTTGGGAGGACAAAACCAAGAGGAAAAGATGCAGGAAATAGCAGGACCCTTAGGAGCATTGATATATACTGGGAAATAGTGGTCCATGTTCATAGCTTCCTGAAAGTAATAACACAACTGGATAAAATGACAAGGAAGGCTTACAGCACACTTGGCTTCACCAGTTGGGGCACTGAGGATAAAAGTTGGCAGCTCATCTTGCAGCTGTATAAAACCTTGTTCGGCCACAGTTGGAATGTGTGTGCAGTTCTGGTTGCCACATTGTAGAAAGTACGTGGAGGTTTTGCAGACAGTGCAAAAGAGGTTTACCAGGATGCTGCCTGGACTGGAGTGTATTTGAGCTTGATTTACTGTGACATTAACTAGTGTTGCTATTGCATGCTCTGCAGGCAGATCCTTCCATACAAAGAACAGAGCACAGAATACAGTGCTACAGCTGCAGAGAAGGTGCAGAGAGAGGCAAAGAGTGAGAGATCAACATTAATATTTGAGAGGTATATTTAAAAATCTGATAACAGCGGGAAGGAAGCTGTTCTTGAATCTGTTTGTACATGTAATCAAATGTTTATATCTTCTGCCAGCCAGGGGTCTGAGGGATCTTTGATCATGTTAGTGCTTTCCCCAGGCAGCAGGAAGTATAGATGGAGTCAATGGATGGAAAGCTGGTTTGCGTGATGGACTGGGCTGTGTTCATGATTCTCTATAGTTTCTTGTAGTCTTGGGAAGAGCAGTATTAGCTATAAGGAGAGGGTGGACAAACCTGGATTGATTTTGCTCGAGTGCCAGAGGCTGAGGGGTGACCTGATAGAAGTATGTAAAATTAAGAGAAGCATGGAAAGAGTATAATGTTTTTCAGAGACAGAATCTTTTTCCCTGGGTGGAAATGTCAAACACTAGAGGCATAGGTTTAAAGTGAGTGGGGGAAAACTGAAAGAATATGTGTGAGGCAGGCTTTTTTTAGGCAGAGTGTGGTACGTGCCTGGAATGTGCTACCGGGGAGGTAGGGGAAGCAGATACAATTGCAAAGTTTTAAGAGGCATTTTGACAGACACATGAACAGGCAGGGAACAGAGGGATACAGACCATGGCCTAGTAGATGGAATGAATTTATGGCATCATGATTGGCGCAGACATGGGGGCTGAACCACCAGTTCCGAACAAGTGCTCTATTTGTGGCCTCAGCACCAACCCCTGCTTCATTTCATTTGTTACAGTTTGCTAATTATCTCTTTTATCCCAATTATTTGATTCCTGTACATTAGCCAATCCTCTATCCATGCCTGTGGATAACCCCTTCCCCCTACCCCACCAAAATATCAGAAGCTCTTGTAGTGTAACCTTTTGAAAAATGTGTTGCTGGAAAAGCGCAGCAGGTCAGGCAGCATCCAAGGAGCAGGAGAATCGCCCTTCTTCAGGAACTTTTTATGCTTATGCCCGAAATGTCGATTCTCCTGCTTCTTGGATGCTGCCTGACCTGCTGCACTTTTCCAGCAACACATTTTTCAGCTCTGATCTCCAGCATCTGCAGTCCTCACTTTCTCCTAGTGTAACCTTTTACAAAGCTCCTAATTAAAAGCTTTTTGGAAAGGCTGTGCTTATTGTGAAATCATCACTGGGTAGAGTAATGTGAACGTATATACGGAAACACGTGCACCCATGTGAGATTTCACTGGAACTTGTATGTAATTTTTTTCCACTAACGTGATAATGCTCATTCTGCGAGAACAATAAAATGGATCCAAAGTAATGAAAACTGTTTTAATCTCATACTGACTTAACTTTGGTTGTGGTCTCACAAGTGAATTACCTTGGAATGAAGATGGGGCAGTCTGCTCATGAACGTGTGCACAGAAACATGTTTCAGCCAGTTAACCTCACCAGTCCCTGTCTGTGTGTATACCACCAGCCATTTTGTTGGCCATTTTTGCATTTGAAGTAATCACTCTGTTTTGGAAATCCAAAAATACCACATCTACTCGCTCACCTTTACCTACGCACTTGTGATATCTTCGCAGATTTCCCTTTGTTAAAATCACACTAACTCTGTCAAATTGTACTGTAGTTCTTTAAACAGCTTGATACAACCTCTCTAATAATGGATTTTAGCAATTCTTTCAATGACTGATTTTAGACAAACTGCCCTACAGTTTCTTGCACTCTGTCTTCCAACTTACTTGAAGAAAGACATTAAACATTTGTGCTTTATTAATAACTCACTCATGATTTCCAAAGCCTGGATAGGTGCAGCTCCAAAAACATTCAAGAAGCTTGACACAATCCAGAATAAAGCAGCTGACTTGATTGGCACACCATCCACCACATTCATCATTCATTCCCATCACCACCACAATGGCAGCATTGTGTATGACGCACTGCAGAATTTCATCAGGGCCCCATCATCAGCATCTTCCAAACACATGACCTCTACCAACTAGAAGAACAGGGGTGGCAGATACATTGGAACACTACCACCTGCAGTGGTCCTCACATCCTGAATTGGAAATATATCGCTGTCCCTTCAGAGCCACTGGGTTACAATCCTGGAATTCCCTTCTTAACAGCACGTGGGGATCCTTACACCCAACAGACAGCAGCAGTTTAAGAAGAGAGTTCAGCAACACCTTCTGAAGGGCAATTAGGGATGGGCAATAAGTGCTGGCCAGGGATGCTCACATTACAAAAAGAAATAAAAAATGCAAATTATTGTCACTCAGGAAAAATCTTCTTTGATCAGGTTTATGCCTACATTTGTCAATTATGGTGTACCAGAATAAATTTTACACATTGGATTCCTGCTCCAGAATGTTATGGAAAGGGTTCCACATTATGGTAAGCCTTAATTATGATTTGCATACTTTTTCATGTTTTCATTGCATTTGAATGCCTTAAAGCAATCCAAGCAAAGTTATGTGGGATATTAGCCTGAACTTTCCTTTCGTATATGCCTTGTACACTGAATTTTATAGTATCTCAATCTGCAGCCTTAATAGGTGAATGGCCATGCTCTGCCCCCATTCACTAACTGTAACAAACAGTTAAATATTCACAGGGAGCTTCTCAGCCTTTAAAAAATAACACAATTTTTAACAAAATGGCGAATGGTTGCATTAAGATGAATGCACCTTTGAAAGCTCTAGAGACAAGTGTTGCCAAAGGTAAAGAAAGAACATGTTAACAACTGAAAGGATGGCCACAAATGGCTCCCGACCATCACAACATCTCACAAATCTATCATTTCAATCATATATTATGTAATTAGTAATGTAAGATGTAATTAATAAACTGCCTGCCTGGTTACTTAACATATTGTTCATGCTATTTTTAAGCAGATATGAACTTTTTTCAAAATATAAGGATATAATAGGACTGAAATAGGCATTCAGAATACAGAGTTTTAATGCGGGGGGGGGGAGGGAGGCGGAAGTCCCAAAGAAATGGTACCAACAACAAGACACTTTGAAGCTTAATTCGGAAATGCATTCGCCAATTTGTTCTGAACAAAGTCTGTGGTCAGCAATGTAATAGGTAGCCATTAAATAGGTTTGTTGGTGGTGTGATCTGTTGGTTGAGGGATAAATGCCAACCAGGACACTGGAGAGTGTCTCTAAAATATTTCTCCAAAATAATGATGTGCTAAGAGAGTGTAAATGGAGCCTTATTTGAGTATCACACACAAAAGACACTCCTTTGTTACACCCGGCACCTCAAGGATCTTTCTACAATCTTTTGACACAGTGAAGAACGCTAATCAGAATTTTATACTTCTGTATTGGAATGCATCCTGCCAATCCACAACAAAGTGGCTCAAAATAAAACATCTTAACTCTTACTTTGTTGGCCAGTGTTTCACTCTCTTCTGTATTTTCGTTGGTCTTTTCATATGATTTGCCAACTTTGGCAACGAAGTCCTTCACAGTCTCGCACAGGATTCTAACAGACAACATATGAAAGTTGGTCCATTTACGTTAGTTCTGTAAACTTTAATATGGTTGCCAAATCTGGCTCCAAAATGTCTGGAGGTAAATCTAACTAATTTCCCATCACCAATGATCCTGTCCCTAATGCATCCATTCTCAAGGCATAGCACCTTCATGAAGCCAATCAGAGTCAAGATCTGGTCGTCAAACAATCCTTCTTCCTATCTTCGATTTTTCCTGAACAAACAAACACGGTGATCCAAATAATTTTGAGTAAAAATATTATTGTGAATTGCTGAACTGATTTCTTTTTCTCCAGGTTTCCTGACAAACTGTTCTGGAAATTAATCTTTAATTCCTCCTTGCTGTCTGGGAATCCTGGAGAATTGCCGAACTACAAGGGAAGAGATTGCTGGGCCCCGTGCTGAGACATTTGCATCTTTGACAGCCACAGGTGAGGTACCAGAAGACTGCAGAGTGGCTCATTGAGCCACAGAGATGTACAGCATGGAAACAGATCCTTCAGTCCGACTTGTAGATGCCGACCATAGAACATAGAACATAGAACATAGAACAATACAGCACAGAACAGGCCCTTCGGCCCACGATGTTGTGCCGAACTTCTAACCTAGATTAAGCACCCATCCATGTACCTATCCAAATGCCGCTTAAAGGTCGCCAATGATTCTGACTCTACCACTCCCACGGGCAGCACATTCCATGCCCCCACCACTCTCTGGGTAAAGAACCCACCCCTGACATCTCCCCTATACCTTCCACCCTTCACCTTAAATTTGTGTCCCCTTGTAACACTCTGTTGTACCCGGGGAAAAAGTTTCTGACTGTCTACTCTATCTATTCCTCTGATCATCTTATAAACCTCTATCAAGTCACCCCTCATCCTTCGCCGTTCCAACGAGAAAAGGCCGAGAACTCTCAACCTATCCTCATACGACCTACTCTCCATTCCAGGCAACATCCTGGTAAATCTTCTCTGCACCCTCTCCAAAGCTTCCACATCTTTCCTAAAAGATATCCTAAACTGATCTAGTCCCATTTGCCAGCATTTGGCCCATATCCCTCTAAACCCTCCTTATTCATGCACCCACTCAGATGCCGTTTAAATGTAGTAACTGCACCCAGCCCCATCACTTCTTCTGGCAGCTCATTCCATTCAAGCATCACTCTCTGTGTTAAAAAGTTACCCCTCAGGTCATTTTTAAACCTGGCACCTCATTCCTGGCTATTGATGATCCAAATGTTTGAGCAAGGGGGCAAGCAAACTCTTCCCCAGCTTCCCACAAATGTTAAGATACACCTGATCAGGTCCAGGGATTTATCCATCTTTATGCATTTTAAAACGTCCTCTCTTATAATATGGACATGTTTCAAGAAACCCTTATTTATTTGCTAGAGTTCTCGAGCTTCCCTGTACTTCTTCACAGTAAATATTGACATGAAGTACTAATTTAGTAGCTCACCCACCTTCTGTGATTTCACAACTGACGGCCTTATTGATCTTTAAGGGGCCCTATTCTCTTCCTAGTTACTCTTTTGTCTTTCATGTATTTGTAGAATCTCTTTGAATTCTTCTTAATCCTAGTTCCCAAAGCTATCTCATGTCACCTGTTATGGTGACATTATTTCAGAAAAATAGTAAGGAAAAGCCAGGGAACTATAGACCAGTGAGCCTGATGTCAGTGGTGGATAAGTTGTTGGAGTAGATTCTGAGTGACAGGATTTACATGTATTTGGAAAGGCACAGATTGATTAGGGATAGTCAGGAGGTTTTTCCGCTTAGGAAATCACGCCTGACCAAACTGATGGAGTGTTTTGAGAAGTAACAAAGAAGAGTGATGAAGGCAAAGTTGGAGACACTGTCAATATGGACTTCGGTAACGTATTTGAAAAGGTTCCGCATGGTAGACTGATTAACAAAGTTAGATCACGTGGAATTCAGAGGGAGCTAGCCAATTGGACACAGAATTGGCTTGAAGGTAGGACATAGAGCACGGTTGTAGAGGGTAGAGTCCTGTGACCAGCAGTATGCTGCAAGAATCTGTGCTGAGTCCACTGCTTTTCATCATTTATATAAATGATTTGGATGGGAATACAGGAGGTATAGTTAGTAAATTTGCAGTGACAGCAAAATTGGTGGTGTAGTGGACAGTGAAGAAGGTTACCTTAGAGTACAAAGGGACCTTGATCAGATGGGCCAATGGGCTAAGGAGTGGCAGATGGAGATTAATTTACATAAATGTGAGGTGCTGCATTTTGGAAAGACAAACCAAGGCAGGACTTATACAGTTAATGCTAGGGTCCTGAGGAGTGTTGCCAAACAAACAGACAAGTGCATAGTTCCTTGAAAGTGGACTCGCAGGTAGACAGGGTGATGAAGAAGGCATTTGGCACGTTTGCCATAATTGGTGAGTGCACTGAGTGTAGGAGTTGGGAAGTCATGTTGTGGCTGTTCAGGACATCGGAGAAGTCATTTTTAAAGTACTGCATCAGTCCTGGTCTCCCTGCTACAGGAAGGATATTGTTGAAATTGAAAGGTGCAGAAAAGATTCACAAGCATGTTGCCGGGATTGAGGGTTTGACCTTGCATGAGCTGGTGAATTGGCTTGGGCTTTTTTTCCTGGAGTGTCAAAGATTGCGAGGTGACCTCATAGAAGTTTATAAGATCATG
Source organism: Chiloscyllium punctatum (assembly GCF_047496795.1). NCBI lineage: Eukaryota > Metazoa > Chordata > Chondrichthyes > Orectolobiformes > Hemiscylliidae > Chiloscyllium > Chiloscyllium punctatum. The sequence continues at coordinate 25,390,068 of NC_092753.1, forward strand.
AGGGTTACAGATAGGATGAATAACTAAGGCCCTTTTCCTCAGGTAGGGGAGATCAAAACTAGAGGGCATAGGTTTACGATGAAAGGGGAAAGATTTAAAAGGGACCTTGATGGGAAATAGTGTGTGTATGGAACAAGCCACCAGAGAAGATGATGGAGGCCGGTACAATTAGAACATTTAAAAGGCATCTGGATGGGTACATGAATAGGAAGGGTTTAGAATGATATGGGCCAAATACTGGCAAATGGGACTAGATTAGGATATCTGTTGGTGTGGACGGGTTAGACTGAAGGATCTGTTTTCGTGCTGTATAACTCTCTACTTCTTCAAATGGGCTTTCACTCTGTCAATGATCAAGACAATGACATCAAAAGACATCACACAAGTCATTAAAACAGAACAAGAAAGAGCAAAGTATTGCAAATGCTGGAGATCCAAAATAAAAACACAAAGTGGAGGAGGAATTCAGCATGTCTGGTAGCATCTGTGGAAAAAGAAATGATTTGGCTCTAGTTTAATTCTGAAGAAGAATTGTACAAAACGTTAACCCCATTGTACTCTCCACAAATGCTGCCAGGCCTGTAGAGTTTCTCCAGCAATTTTTGTTTTTATTTCATTAAAACAGCTCTACCCTTTCACTGCAAATGAATATCTGTTGCATTGATGCCTGTTCTCATAAAATCATTTGTCATAAATTCTGTGCGATACTCATCCCTTGTACAGTGGAACATTACTTCACCTAAAATTCACTGTGGAAATCACAGAACAATAAACCAAATGGAATTTAATGGACCTACATCTAGTCCTGATCAGTTCCTGATCTTCCCATTGGGGAAGTTCTCTAGGCATGGTCACATTAATAACGTAGAGATAAATCAATGTGCTCAAATTGACAAATAACTTTATTTGTTCAGGAAAAGCATGAATTGGTTCATATTTTCATTTGGATAGATTATTTTATTAAGTAACTTACTGAATGCATCAGGGAAGTTTCTTAATCAAAGGTAGAATTAAAACAATTTTATCACAACATAAACCTCTGTATTACACATCGACACAGCTCCCTTATCTGTTTTGATAAAACATGCTACCTTTAGACAGTGCCCATTGCATCTCTAAAACCTTCCAGTTCTTTCATAGCTAAAGGAAATGAGATTTGCTTTTGTTAAATTATTTTGCTTAAGGCTAGAGAAGCATGCTCATATTGAGCTTAAAAAAAACCCTAAATTGTTGCCAGTTTATTTCCCAGCATTTGATCGATTATTTGAAACTGTGCAATATCATTTTAACACCTTCTGAACTGTAAAATAGAGAGTTGCACAAATCCACAATCGTACTTTTGCAACAAAGTGCTTTCACCTGCGAACAGGTAAATAAAACATGGTTAGCTGAATTGCTTTTGAAAATAAATGGACTGGAGCCTGCTCTCAACACTTACCCTAATTTTAACTCACAAGAGTTAAACTAGGGCTAAAAGAGGTAAATTGTAAGGATAGATCATATAGTCTTGGTTTATATTCCCTTCAGAGTAGAAGATTGAGGGTCAATCATGTTGAAGTGTTTAGGATGATTAACTGATATGACAGAATAGACAAAGAGTAACTATTGTCCCTCGTGGGAAGCCAGAACTGGGGAATATTATCTCAAAAACTAGAGATGGGCAACTCAACTGTGACATACTTCTTTTCACACTAAGGGCAATTGAGATCTTGAACTCTGTCCATCTAGGAAATTGTTAAGACTGGGCAGCTGAAATTTTGAGATTGACAGATTAGAAATGATATTAATATCTATGGAACAACTGCAGGTAAATCATGATCCAAACCACTATAATCGGCAGAACTGGTCTGAGAAGCTGAAGGCCGACTCCTGACCTGGCACTTTGCTGGGAAGTGGTGGGTTCTGAAATTATCCTTTTCTTGCACACAGAGTTAATTTGGCACAAGTGAAATCAGGGACCAACCAGCCATCCCCTAATCAAATCAAATACATCAAACTCCTGCTGTCAGAGCAAAAAGAGACTTTTAAAAACAAAAAGCTTCAGGGATTATGAATAAAGAACACAAACTCAAATGCTGAATTATAGGACTGCCTGTCCTACTCACATCTGATTCAAAAGCAGAGACTACACATAATAATGGTGCTTCATGGGGAATCCTTCCTTCAGATCAGATATATCGAATACATTAATCATTTTTGATTCTACCCCTGGAAATTTGTATGAGTCAGAAAGCTGACTAACATTCTTACACAGATATTTCACACATCAAACGACTCACTTCGCAGATGATATGACAACCGAGTGCTGGTCGGAGTTGAGGATTTTGGTGAGGTGAGCAGCAACTGAATCTTCATAGGCTGATATCTGCAACTGAGAGAAAAAAGTTAGATATCCTGGATGCACTGGATTTGCCAAAACAATCAACAAGATAAATGTGAGATAACTAGAGTTCAAGGTCTATATGTTCCTGTGAGGGTGAAGGGCAAAGTTGGCTGGAATAGGGAACTCTGGATGATGAGAAATATTGTGGCATTGGCCAGAAAAATATAGGTATGGCTCCGGTACACAGGCAGCTGGGATCAAGGGAATCCCTGGAGGTATAAAGGTAATACAGGAGTTCAATGTAGAAGGCTGGGTAGCAGGAAACAGAAGGAAGTTTAGTGTAAGGAAGTTTCTCAAAGTGGAGAACTGTGACCAGTGGTCAGTGAGGGATCCATGCTAGGACGCTCTGGATGGTCCAGCACGGATGATCTGGAGGGAGGTATAGGTGGTCTGATTAGCAAGTTTGCAGATGACACTAAGATTGGTGGAGTAGCAGATAGTGAAGTGGACTGTTAGAAAATGCAGCAGAATATAGATAAATTGGAGAGTTGGGTGGAGAAATACAGATGAAGTGCAATCCAGGCAAACGTGAGATGCATTTTGAAGATCCAATTCAAGAATGAACTATATTGTAAATGAAAACCCCTGGGGAAAGTGGATGTACAGAAAGATCTGGGTATTCAGGTCCATTGTACACTAAAGGTGGCAATGCAGATCAATAGAGTGGTCAAGAAGGCATACGGCATGCTTGCCTTCATCAGACGGGGGATTGAGAATAAGAGTTGGCAGGTCACATTGTGTAGGACTTTGGTTCAGCCAGAATTGGAATACTGCATACAGTTCTGATTGCCACATTACCAAAAGGATGTGAATGCTTTGGAGACGGTACAGAGGAGGTTCACCAGGATGTTGCCTGGTATGGAGGGTGCTAGCTATGAAGACAGGTTGAGAAGATTAGGATTATTTTCATTAGAAAGACAGAGGTTGAGGGGGGAGACCTGATTGAGGTCTACAAAATCATGAGAGGTATAGACACAGTCTCTAGCAAGAAGCTTTCTCCCCCAGAGTAGGGAATTCAATTACTAGGGGTCACGAGTTCAAGAGGGGAATTGTTTAAGGGAGATATGTGTGGAAAGTTCTCTGTACAGAGGGTGGTGGGTGCCTGAAATGCATTGCCAGCAGAGGTGATAGGTAAGTGCGAGGTCTTGTGTTTTGGAAAGTCAAGTCAAGGTAGGAGTTTCATGATGAATGGTAGGGCCTTAAGGAGTGTAGTGGGACAGAGGGCCCTTGGAGTTGAGGTGCACGGTTCTCTGAAAATTGAGTCACAGGTAGACAGGGCAGTGAAGAAGGCTTTTGGCACACTGGCCTTCAACAGTCAGGGCACTGAGTATAGAAGTTGGGAAGTTATATTGCAGTTATACAGGATGTTGGTGAGGCTGCAATTCGAGTATTGTATGCAGTTTTGGTCACCTCGCTATGGGAAAGATGTAATTAAACTGGAAAAAGTTCAGAAGAAACAAGAATGTTGCCAGGACTCAAGGGTGTGAATTATAGGGAGAGGTTGGACAAGCTAGGACCTTTTTTGTACAGTGTAGGAGACTGAGGCGAGGGGGATTTTACAGAAGTGTATAAGGCCATAAGACTCATGGATCAATGACTAGAGGGCATCAGTTTAAGGTTAGAGGGGAAAGAATAAAAGGGAACCTGAGGGGCAACTTCTTTTTACACAGAGGGTGGTATGCAGATGAAATGAGCTGCCAGTGCCAGTGGTTGAGGCTTGTATATTAACAACATTTATAAGGCATTTGGACAAGTACATGGATAGGAAAAGTTTAGAAGGATATGGACCAAGTGCAGGGAAATGGGGTTCACGTGGATGATCATTTTGGTCGGCATAGACCCATTTGGGCCAATGGGCCTGTCTCCATGCTGTAGAACTATCTGGCTCTACGACATCTGAAGAGATTTTTCTTCCATTATATTCATCATGACTAAGAGAAGCACAACATGTCTGGCACATTCAAAATATCCTGACTCCATTATCTACTGTCCTCAGAACCTAAATAAAAATGGATACTGAAAATACTCTGTAGGTCAGGCAATACCTGTGGAGGGAAAGAGCGTAAACCTTTCAAGTCAATGGCCCTTCTTAACAAATGAATGAAGGAAGATAGAAACGTGATGGATTTTAAGTCTGGAGAAGTAGAAGCGAATGTCTGTGATAGGGTAAATGGCAGGAGTGATAATGTGACAAAACGTTTCATGGTACAAATGGGATAGGTGCAGAATCAAAACAGTTGTCTGGATGAAGTGTGAATGGCTGGATAGCAGTTGTCCAACTGCAGAGTGAAGGAATAAAGAAATAAGCCACTAAAACTGATCTTGCAGGAAATAAAAGGTTAGTAGTAGTTGAATTCAACAGAATAGTTGAATTCATTACTGAGTCCAGAAGGCTGTTAAGTGCTTAGTCAAAGAGTGAGGTGCTGTTCCTCAAGGTTGCATTAGCTTCAAAAGGAACACCGCATTAGACGGGGAACACAAAAAGATCCAAGTCTGAGCAAGGCGGAGGGACCAGTATTGACATGACCAATAACAGAAAGTTCAGTGTTGCTACTGTGGAATGAAAGGAGGTGTTCCATAAATTGGTGACATAGTCTGTCTGGTGTTGTGTGATTTTTTAACTTTGTACACCCCAGTCCAACACCGGCATCTCCAAATCAGTCTGTCTTGGGTCTTCTCAATGTATCAGGGCTTCAGACATTGTTGTTCCTGACTGAGGAGCTGTAGCAGATGTATACAGGAAGTGGCACAAAGGTGCAGCTCAATTTGAATGAAGCAAAGACAAAATGCTTAACTCAGGAAATTTGGTAAGTGAGACAATTTAGAAGGTCCGTATCTTTCTATTATCTAGTCAACTCTGCACTTAGCACTTAACTGGAGTGGAGTGGTAATTTGTAGTTTCGTTCACTCTGAGTCAGTATTAAACAAGTTCCCAGCTGCCTTGTACTTTATCAGTATGTCACCCAGAGGCTCCTTTGGTACAGTGTCAGTGTCCCCATCTCTAAGCCAGGAGGCCTGAGATCAAGTCCCACCTGTTTCAGATGCGTAAAATAATATCTCTGAAAAGATTCATTAGAAAATAGCCAATAGCCTACAGAGTGACGCTCACTCATTGGGTATAGTTTTTTTGTTTAACATGTTGGACATGTAATAACACACCTCTATGGCAGGTGGGACCTCAACTTCTCACCCAAAACACTACCAGTATGTCCATACCCATTGGGTATATCCATTTCTCTCTGCCCACATTTTTCAAGTTTTCATTCCCTTCAGCGATCCAGCCATTATCATTTACAGATGCTCTAGACATCCTTTATTTCATAAATTTTCCCAGTAGATTCAATTACACCTTGCTCATTTTATCATTAAATTTCTCCTATCCTCCATTTTATTTTGTATCTTCCACTTTGTTCTTTCCTCCCAACTCCTCCAATTTAGTGGCACTTTGCTGAGTTATTACATTCGTCAATGTTTAAGAAGAGGCAATCACTGCAGGACAGCCTGCCAGGTTAATATTTGCACATCACACATTATCAAGCTTCACGGTGTGTCCAAAATAGCTGTAATACTAATTGGATACCAAGTCAATCCAACATTATGATAGCTCAATTGAAAGAATCTCTGTCTCATTTTGCATCGATACTTCTCAATATTATTAATAAAAAGTTAAAACTTTCAGTTTCAAAAACCTAGGCTAAATTTTCCTAAGCTTCATTCCCATTTAATCTGCCTGATCCACAGTTTTCCTGAGTTTTGCAACAATGAATTGTAATGGAGCAAATGTCCATGAAGTAAGGCACAAGGACAGGAATCCAGCCTTACCAGATTCATTCTTTCCCATTCTGGTTCTGAGCAAAATGATGTTCTGTAACTCAAAGCTTGTGTGCATTTCGCAATGCTAAAGACTCACTTGGGATTCCTCAGCATCCTCCTCTGGGGTCACTGCCAGGGCATGTTTCGGTGGTATTTTTATCTCATACGTCATAATGCTCCATCTGTGTAAAAACAAATGCAGGTCTTATTGAAATACCATCTGCTGACCAAAATAGCACAGGAGGCCCAAGAACATACAAACCATCAGCTGGTTGAACATTCAGTACTCAAATATGTGATCTTTACTTGGCAAGGGAATACTGTAAACAAATTACACTTGACTTAAGCAGCTTCAAACACTATACAACATATTATTACATTAACCAGTACAAAGCAATGTTGTGTTTCTCGAAGTTATCTCTGATAATGCTGCTCACAATGAGTCTAATGATTGATCATTCTGACAGGAGTGCTATGCCAAATGGAAGTCACAGGACAGAAACTTGGAATTCAGTTCATTAACTCATGTCAGTGTTTACCCTCATCACATGGGGTGGCACAGAGGCTAGCACTGCTGCCTCACAGCACCAGGGACCCAGGTTCAATTCTAGCCTCTGGTGATGTCTGTGACGAGTTTTCACATTCACCCAGTGTCTGTGAGGGTTTCCTGCGGGTGCGCCAGTTTCCTCCCACAGTCGAAAGTTGTGCAGGTTAGGTGGATTGGCCATGCTAAGTTGCCTATAGTGTTCAGGGATGTGGATTAGAACACAGAACTTTACTGTACAGAATAGACCCTTCGGCCCTCGATGTTGCACCGACCTGTGGAACCAATCTGAAGTCCATTTAGCATACACTATTCCATTCTCATCCATATGCCTATCCAATGATCATTTAAATGCACTGAAAGTTGGCAATTCTACTATTGTTGCAGGCAGTGGATTCCATGCCCCTGCTACTCTGAGTAAAGAAACTACCTTTGACATCTGTCCTATATCTATCACCCCGCAATTTAAAGCTATGTCCCCTCGTACTAGCCATCACCATCTGAGGAAAAAGGCTCTCATTGTCCACCCTATCTAATCCTCTGATTATCTTATGTGTCTCAATTATGTAACCTCTCAACCTTCCTCTCTCTAACGAAAACAGCCTCAAGTCCTTCTGCCTTTCCTCATAAGACCTTCCATCCATACCAGGCAACATCCTAGTAAATCTCCTCTGAACCCCTTCCAAAGCTTCCACATCCTTCCTATAATGCAGTGACGAGAACTGTACACAATACTCCAAATGTGGTTGCACCAGAGTCTTTTACAGCTGTGACATGACCTCTCTGAAACCCAATCGCTCTACCAATAAAAGCTAACACACAGTATGCCTTCTTAATGACCCTATCAACCTGAGTAGCAACTTTCAAGGATCTACGTACATGGACATCGCGATCTGTCGGCCCAACTATACCACCAAGAACCATACCATTAGCCCAGTATTGTCATTCCTGTTACTCCTTCCAAAGTGAATCACCTCTCACTTTTCCGCATTAAACTCCATTTGCCACCTCTCAGCCCAGCTCTGCAGCTTATTTATGTCCCTCTGTAACCTACTACATCCTTCAGCACTATTCTTCAACTCTACCGACCCTAGTGTCATCTGCAAATTTACTAACCCATCCTTCTATGCCCTCATCGAGGACATTTACAAAAATGACAAACAACAGTGGACCCAAAACAGATCCTTGAGGTACCCCACTAGTAACTGAACTCCAGGATGAACATTTCCCATCGACCACATTCCTCTGTCTTCTTTCAGCTAGCCAATTCCTAATCCAAACTGCTAAATCACCCTCAATCCCATGCCTCTGTATTTTGTGCAATAGCCTACCGTGGGGAACCTTATCAAACACCTTACTGAAATCCAAATACACACATCCACCTGTTTGGTCACCTTCTCAATGAACTCAATGAGGTTTGTGAGGCATGACCTACCCTTCACAAAACTGTGTTGACTATCCCTAATCAACTTATTCTTATTGAGATGATTATAAATCATCTTATATATAATCTTATAACCTTTTCCAACACTTTACCCACAACTGAAGTAAGACTCACTGGTCTATAATTTCCAGGGTTGTCTCTACTCCCCTTCTTGAACACGGGAACAACATTTGCTATCCTCCAGTCTTCTGGCACTATTCCTATAGACAATGATAACATAAAGATCAAAGCCAAAAGCTCTGCAATCTCCTCCCTGGCTTCCCAGAGAATCCTGGGATAAATCCCATCCGGCCCAGGGGACTTATCTATTTTTACACTTTCCAGAATTGCTAACACCTCCTCCTTCTGCACCTCAATCCCATCTCATCTAGAAGCCTGTATCTTAGTATTCTCCTCTACCACGTTGTCGTTTTCTAGTGTGAATACTGACAAAAAGTATTCATTTAGCACTTCCCCTATCTCCTCTGACTCAACGCACATGGGAAATGCAGGGTGGGATGTTCTTTGGAAAGTTGGTGTAGACTTGTTGGGCTATTCCCACACTGTAGGGATTTTATGAACTCTATAAACATATTCACTCATCAACAATTATCCCTTCATCTATCCGAAATGTTGAGACAGATTTTGTCTCAGGCACCAACTGTAGGGGCAATGTCTTCAAACTCTCAATTCTCTTAATAAAGATATTTCTCCAGCCTGTAAAGTAAATCTTTTTCTCCCATTCTTTTACAATGGCTTCTCAATTGCTTAAAACTGTTGACTGCCATTTCCCATTCCCGTCCTCAACATTTTTACTAAACCACAATCAAATATGATGCTCAAACAAGGACTTTCCAACTCATTATTTGCATTTGTGTTGCCTCATTCCAGTGAATCTACACTGGCCCTTCTCTAATTTCTCAACATCCTATTCATATAACCATGCACCCCAGTGCAGCACACAATATTCTAGTTAAGGAGATAGAGGTTCATTGGTACTTACTAGCTCTAATATTCTACACTTTGTGACAAACCTAGAAATTCATTGTATTAACTCGTGAACAGAAGTGATGATCTTTCGTATAATCTCATATTATACGGGCGTCATGGTGACTCAATGGGTAGCCCTGCTGCCTCACAGCACCAGGGTCCCAGATTTGATTCCAGCCTCGGGTGACTGTCTGTGTGGAGTTTGCACATTCTCCCAGTGTCTGCGTGGGTTTCCTCCGGGTGCTCTGCTTTCCTCCCACAGTCCAAAGATGTGCAGTCCAGGTGAATTGGCCATGCTAAATTGCTCATAGTGTTAGGTGCATTAGTCAGAGGGAAATGGTTCTGGGTGGGTTACTCTTCAGAGGGTCAGTGTGGACTTGTTGGGCTGAAGGACCTGTTTCCACACTTTAGGGAATCTAATCTAATCTAATTATTCGACTAACAATTGAACAAACTTAATTAACTCTGACGAAGGGTCACGAGACACAAAACATTAACTTCTTTCTCCCCACAGATGCTGCCAGACCTGTTAAGTTTCTCCAGCAATTTGTGTTTTTGTACTTAATTAGACCTGTTCCCAATGGATCTCAATAAGCATAACTTCAGGTTGTTCAGAATTTAAATACTCACTGTTGAGGGATCCTTGCAGATTGAAAGAGGTTTTATATTTTTAAAAACATTAAGTTACTGTTGCCTTTTTAATACTGAAATACGATACTGTCAGAAAGTGAACCATCAGATTTTATATGCAGTTCTCTTTGTTACACAGAGCTTGACACTGCCGCATGACTCGGGGCACTCCACATCCTGACAATTGGACAGTTGAAAATAAAAGATTGACTTTATTAATAAACTACCTTCTACAACTTCATGACAGCCCAACAATCTTCATAACCAATTAAGTATTTCTGAAGTGCTGTAAACAAGATAGTCAAGTGCACTCAATAAACTCCCAACAGTAATAAGACAATGTCCAGCTATCGGTTTCAGCAACATTGGTTGAGAGTTAAATGTGGACAGGACTTCTATATTTGACAAGTATTGAAGTGTGTGTTCCCATTGTTATTTTGCACCTTTTTAAAGGAACACAACGTCAGGGGATTACAGGAGCCAGGCACTCCTGTTTTATCATGCTTATTTACTGAATGTCACTTGGAGCCCTGACTTGGCTGGAGACAAAAAAAACCTGCAGTTGCTGGAATCCAAAATAGACAGGCAGGAGGGTGGAACAACACAGCAAGGCAGCACCAAGAGGCTGGAACAACACAGCAAGGCAGGCAGCACCAGGAGGGTGGAACAACACAGCAAGGCAGCACCAAGAGGCTGGAACAACACAGCAAGGCAGGCAGCAACAGGAGGGTGGAACAACACAGCAAGGCAGGCAGCAACAGGAGGGTGGAACAACACAGCAAGGCAGCACCAAGAGGCTGGAACAATACAGCAAGGCAGGCAGCACCAGGAGGGTGGAACAACACAGTGAGGCAGACAGCACCAGGAGGGTGGAACAACACAGCAAGGCAGGCAGCACAAGGAGGTGGAGAAGTCGACGTTTCAGGTGCACCCCTTCTTCAGGACTGACAGCAGACCTGGGCACCACACCTTCTAAAGGATATATTGCCCTTGGAAGGAGCACAGGGTAGGTTTACAAGAATGAAGCCTGACCATCAGGGGTGAAGTTACAAGTAGAAGTTATTCAAATTAGGCCTGTTTTGTCTAAACTTTTGAAGGTTAAGGGGTGACCTAATTGATACCTTCAACATATTATCAGTAAAGGACAGGGAGAGAAAAGTAAATTATTTCCGCTGATTTGGGAGTCTAGAACTAGGGCTCAACTAGAGAAAGTAAAGGAAATAAACATGGACAGTCTTATGGGCCGCTGAATATCATATTTTAAACAAGGAGTGTGAAATACAATTGGGTAATGCACTTTTAAAGGAAGCTTCATCGTACAGTGTGACTTGTTAATATAATAAACTAATTCCATCCTTTAAAATGGTGCATAAAAAATTTAACACATTGGAGATCTGAACTACACCCACAATGGAAGACGGTCCTGTGGGAAGGAGATCTCAGATACAGCAAGATAGAGAGGACTGTTTAAAAAAAAAGGGTCGCCCATTTAAAGAGCAAGATGAAATTGTTTCTCACAGACGGTCACAAGATTTTGGAACTCCCTTCCTGAAAAGGCAGTTGAAGAAAAGTCCTTGAATATTTTTGAAGGCAGAGAAGGACTAGGTGAAAGGTCATGGGAGTTGGCATAAATGTAGATTTGTCCTTGCAACCCAATCAGCCATGATTTTACTAAAGAGTGAATCAGGCTTGAGGGGCCAAATGGCCTACTCCTGGTGTTTGTTCACATGGAGAGAGAAGGAGTGAGTCAGGAGGAGATCTGATAACCACAGGAATGTCTGGTGATTTTGTGACCACAATAGTGACTAGCACATTTGATGAAGTCTTTATCTGTTGGAACGAAGGTAACAGATTTCAACATCCTGATGCTGAATACCAGTGAAGACTGGAATCAACTGGAACAAAACAATCAAGCAATTGCTTTTCATTACTTTTTCTGAGGCATCTTCCAAAGGGAGAACCTTGAGAATTTGAGCACAGGAATTCTCTCATAGAATCTGTGCAGATGCCGTGCTCCCTTTTTTAATGATGTGGAAGTGCCAGTGTTGGACTGTGGTGGACAAAGTTAAAGATCACATAAAACCAGGTTACAGTCCAATAGGTTTATTTGAAAGTACATGCATTTGGAGTGCTGCCCCTTTGTCAGGTACCTCATGGGCAGGATTGTAAGACACAGAATTCATAGTTAAAAGTTAAAGTGCTATACAATTGGTGTGATGTATTGAACAAACCTAGATTGCTGCTAAGCCTTTAATCACTTAGAATAGCTTCAATTAATTAATATGTAAATCTCAGAACTTCTTTCAAGTCACAGTCCGGAGATAACATTTCATAAATTCCTACCTTTGAAATAGAACCAGTCGGACTCAAGGTTGGGATACAGACAGACTCTAACCTCACACCTTTAATGCATGTCTGAGCTGAGAGGTCACTTTTTTTTAATATATACTGATAAAACCCAAGTTATCCCTGAACTGTGACTTGAAATAAGTTCTGGGATTTACGTTTTAATCAATCGAAACCTAGATCCCCATTCTAATTGATAAAGACTTAACAGCAGTTTAGGTTTGTTGAATACATTGCATCAGTTGAATGATACTTTCATCTTTTACTATAAATTCTGTGTCCTATGATCCTGCCTCACTTACTACCTGATGAAGGAGCAGTGCTCAGAAAGCTTGTTCTTTCAAATCAACCTGTTGGACTATAATCCGGTTGTGTGTGATTTTTAACTTTGCCCTTTATCAAAGTTCTAGCTGCTGTATTCCACAAAGTGAAGAGTTTAAATATTCCAAAGTTTAATTGAAAGACTACAAACAGAAGGAAAGTGTTGTCACAAAGGTAGTCCTTTTTTTTCTAAAAGCTGTTCCTTGGCTCAAGGAGACTGTCCTTGATTTTTTTTCAGAGGAGCAATAAACCAGGCCAGATTCCGATCAGTCTGGTTTGGTACAGAGATGAAAAGGATTTTGAGAGGCTTTTAGTTGATATGTAAACAGATGAAGACTTCAGGCCAAAGTGGTCATACTTTTGAAGTTACCTGTATAAAGTGAGGGGAGTGGTCATGCTTTCGAAGTTACCTGCATAAAGTGAGGGGAGGGGTCAGCTCTCTAGCTAGCTGAGCTGAGCAGAGCAGTTTTGGTTCAGTCTTGAACTGCGAAGTTCAACAGGGAGCTGTGTGGAAACTCTCTCTCTTTTCTGTCCTTCAACTTCAACCTGTAAGCACATGTCCCATTTATACTGGTTTTTAAAGGGAGTTTGCTTATTGCGACTGTCGTGTGTATTGGGAACAGCATAATTAAGTCTAGCTGGATAGGTTGAGTTCTGTAGGGGCTTCTGTATTCTGTTCTTTGTGTTACATTGTGTAATTTTGTGAATACATTTTTTGTCTGTTTTAAAATCTAGTAGTCAACCTCGCTAACTTAATCTGGGTAATTTTCACTGTACACTTACCGAAACAAATTGCATTGTTAGGTCTCGGGCTGTCTGCTTAAGAATGTTTTGAGTGGTCTGGCCTAGTTCATAACAATATGTAATGTATGTCTATAAGGGACTAGAGTGCAGATGAGTTAGATGACAAATGGGTGGGTAGTTACTTTAGGAGCTAATCAGGGAGAATGATGGGTTAGATGGTGGAAGGGGTCAGTTGTATATTTACCTAGGCATTAAACCAAGTTTCCTCCCATATAACACTTCTTGGGTAACTATCCAGCAAGGTAGTTTGGAACTGTCTGAAGCATCTGACTCTAACTTGGTCTACTTTGGAGGATTGCAGGGAGCAGGGGTTTCCCATCAAAAGTCCAACCTTCCTTCGCAATTTCACCAGTCAATGCATTCGGACTTAAGGAGTCCCACACCTCTCTTCTGACTATTCAGAGTCCCAAACATCCATGTCATTTATAACCTTGAATATTAAACACCCTATCCTTACTACAACAACATATTCTTACAAAGCTGTTTGTACTTTTAGTTTATCAACCATATTCACCGTACGGTAAAAACAATGACTGCAGATGCTGGAAACCAGATTCTGGATTCGTGGTGCTGGAAGAGCACAGCAGTTCAGGCAGCATCAGGATTCCTGATGAAGGGCTTTTGCCCGAAACGTCGATTTCGAAGCTACTTGGATGCTGCCTGAACTGCTGTGCTCTTCCAGCACCAAGAATCCATATTCACCGTACTGTGTGTGTTGGCACTCAGTTATTATAATTGTCTTTGAATTCATCTTAGTCCTTCTAAGACTGATTATATTTTAATTTGGAGCTACTGACTTCTCTAGTACTGTTCAAACTCACTTTAAGCACTATATTTCACTTTCCTAACTTCACAAAATCCTGATGAAGAACTTATGTTTGAAATGTCAACGCTCCTGCTCCTCGCATGCTGCCTGACTGGTTGTGTTTTTCTAGCCCCACACTTTTTGACGCTCATATTTGTCTTTTCTATATCTTAATGCTCTGGCCCATCCTCTGCCAATTTTAGTTAAACCTTCTCTGACCACACTGGAGGACAAACAGTCTCGTTTAAATAGGTGTTTCAAGCCCCAAAATTGTCCCAAGAATCTACAGCCTTGTCTCCTGCACCAGATTTCAAGACACACAGTAATTCTCACCATCTTCTTACTCTCGCCTTGGATGGTATTGGATGAAATCTGGAGATTACTACTATTGAAACTGGGTTTAGCTTTCTCACTGGCTCCTGAAAATCTGTTTTGAGTATTTCAATTCCTGCCCTATGTCATTTGTACTGATACATAGCACAACCCTGTTACTCATTCCCTGCAGAACATTCTGCACCTATTCTGTGACACCATTTACTCTTGTTCCAGAAAGTCAAACATTATGGTTGACAATGAAAGCTTCCAGAAATGCCTGTCTGTTCCATGACTATGGTATCTCCAATAATGGCTGCATTTCTGTCCTTTGTTGTTCTCCTCTGTGCCATCAGTGGTCTATTGGTGCCATTCCTTTAAAGTTTTGGCATTCTTGGCATTTCCGATAGGTGTGAAAGTGGCTCACATGTCAAACATTCCTGTATTTCCTGATTCTTGCTATCTTAGGAACAGAATAAGCAGCACATTTCACTCAGAAAAACCATATTTTGCCCAATCCCACACAGCTGAAACTATCTGGCTCTTCCTTAATTGAAATGGGGCTTCATCCCTCAAATCCCAAACTGAACTTTCTATGTATATCAATATGTATCCTTTCAAGGAATTCATTATGTCTGTTTCTCCCTCCACAATGCTGCCAGACCTGCTGAGTTTCTCCAGCAATTTGTAGTTTCAGATTTCTAGCATCTGCAGTATTTGTTTTATCAAATTAATATAATTCAACCAAGTCACTTTGCACATAATTACAAGGAGCCCCTTTAACTGAAATGCAATGAGACGCTGCCTGCATTCTGAATGTATTTCTGCAAATTGATATAAACACCTAATTAAAAGAATGGGAGAACTTGTCATCCAATTCATTGGTAAATTGATTGAGAGTAACATTTTATGCAGCCTAACCACTAGAAATCAATGGTAGAGTGAGCTTATGGCTCTAGACAATAAACTGAGCTCTCAGGGGCTTTACAGTGAATTTGTTTTTCATGCTAAAATAATGAAGGTCACATTATTAATTCATCAAAGACTATATGTAATTTAACTACATGTGAGGCAATGCACTTTTATGAGAAATAACTCCGGAAGAAATTATGGGGACTGCAGGTTTAAAACAAATTTCCAAGTTTGACTAATTTTAATTTTTTTTCCAAATTTGGTTTATGACTGTCAGATTTTAATGTGGCATCCAGAAATTTAAATACCTAGGCGCAATGTAATTGTTACCACTATTGCTGTCCATTCCCCTACTCTGAAGTCATGTTTGGTTTGTCAAATCATAGCCTTGGAACGTCACAGACAGTACAGGAAGGGAAATGCATTGCCATAAATCTGTTGGGTTTCCGTCGGCGTAGACAGAGTGGTTCGTTGGAGTCTTTTTCCCAAGTAGAAATATTATACATTAGGGAGCACAGGTTTAAAGTGAGAAGGGGACAGTTTATAAGAGATGTGCAAGGCAAGTTTTTATACAGAGGATGTTGCTATCTTGAACACAGTGCCAGGAGCGGTAGTCAAAACAGGTACAATAGCAATGAAAGACAAATGCATGAACAGGGAATAGAGGGATATGGGCCATGTGCAAGCAGATGGGAATAGTTCAGAATGGTATCATGGTCGGCTTAGACATGGTGGGTCAAAGGGCCGATTCATGTGCTGAACTGTTCTGTTTGCTGCACAGCACATCTTCAAGTAATGAATTAATGACCAGCATTTCAGAGAATTGGAAATTCTACAGATGGAATTGATACTTGGCAGAGAAAAACAAATCAAAGGGAAGGGAGAATGTAGTCTTACTGCTTCAAAGTTACTGTGCATACTTTGAAGAAACGTCAGTCTCATTTAAAAGTTGACCCGATGACTTTTGGCCTAAAACATAATTTTCCACATATCTTGTGCAAAAGTTAACCCGAGTTTTTCAGAGAGCAAACCATGTAGTGGTTATTAAATACTTCCCAATCCATTAATTTGAATTCACGTGCAGGATCTTTGATCTTTTCTCTCCGCCAATTCTATCGGCAATCTCCAGTCACCTTTAGAACACTGTGTAAAATTCTGGTCACCTTTCTATAGGAAGGATGCTGTTAAAGTGGAGAGGGTGCAGAAAAGACATACAAGGATGTTGCTGGGACTGGAGGGTTTCAGGGAGAGGTGGAATAGGCTGAAGCTTTTTTTCCCCCCTGGAGGCTGAGTGGTGATCTTATAAAGATTTATAAAATCATGAGGGGCATGGATCGAAAGAATAGTCAAGGTCTTTTCCCCAGGGTTGAGGAGTGCAAAACTGGAGGACATAAGTTGAGAGGGGTAGCCTTCTCATGCAGAGTGAGGTGCATGTATGAAACAATATGCCAGAGGCAGTGGTGGACACAGCTACAATTACAACATTAAAAGACTATATGAACTGGAAGGGTTTAGAAGGACATGGGCCAAATGCTGGCAAATGGGACGAGGTCAGATTAGGATGTCTGGTTGGCACTTACAAGTTGGACTGAAGAGTCGTTTCCGTGATATATGACCCTATGACTGACAAGATTAATGTGTATCACATGATTTATCATGATGCCTTTGAGAAAGAATTACAAACACACAGCCCAATTTAAAATTAAAATTCGCCAATAAGACTACTAATTCTGCAGCAGCAAGATAGTATTATGTCACCAAGAAAATAATTAAAGACTACCGAAAGATATCCAGTAATCAACAAAAGATGGCCAAGAATAAGCACAGGAAGACCAAGTGAGCGGCCACAACTGGAGACCAACGTGGCACAATGAGCTTATGGGCCTCAGTAAAACAATCATAATATCACTGTCCGATTTCACACACTCAGACAAGTGAAGAAAGACGGTGTTCCATAATTCAGTATCAGCAACAGTTGTTGCCCAAAGATTCATAAAGAAGGGTGTTTGGTACTCAGTCAGAAAACAAACATTTCACAGTATCTACCTCTTGAACATAACAATACAAATAGATTAAGTGGTTATTATTTCATTGTTGTATACTGGAGCTTGCTGCCAGTATACGTAAATAAAAATATTGGCTGCCATGTTCCTTTGACAGCACAACACAGGTTGAACTTTATCACCGTGTAGCACCTTGCTGGTTCTAAAACACGTTGAGGCATCTTGAAGTCATGAAAAATACTATATGGATGAAAATCTCTCATTTTTCTGATGTATTCATAGAAGTTAATAAAATAACTTGTTAGGTCTGGCTGTTTTAAATGCATGCTGGCATAACATACAGAGATTGCACAAGTTCGAACTAACATCTCAAAATAACTGATAGAAGACCCACTTCCTATTCATAACGTCCACCATATGTACTTAAATGCCTAAGATACACTCTTGCCACATCATAGGCATTAGGAGCACTGAACTGCAAACTGGATTCCAATTTGACAAAAGTTTCATTTGCTTCATTATTTGGCAGCATCAGTGCAGCACCTCTGATCATCATTGTGTCTTGTGTAACGTCCTGTTCAGAATACATTAATAGGTTGATTAAAAACATCAACAAATTTAACTTGTAACAAACCTTTTTTAACAAGTGTTTCATTACATTTAGAGTCATGGAGTCCTACAGCACGGAGACAGGCCATTTGGCCCAAACTGGTCCATGCCAACCAAAATGTCCATCCAAACTAACCCCATTTCCCTGCACTTGGCCAATATCATTCTAAACCTTTCCTATCCAAGTATTTGTCCAAATGCTTCAGTCCATATACATACCAGTTTCTTTTTAAAATGTTGTCCCTCAAGTTCCATTTTATTCTCTCCCTTCTAATCTTAAACTGATGCCCTCTATTCCTGATTCCACAACACTGGGAAAAAGACTGAATGCATTCATCCTATCCATGCCTCTCATGATCTTATACACTTCTATATGATTCCCCCCTCAGTCTCCCATGCTCTAAAGAAAGAAGTCCTAGCTTGTCCAACCTCTCCCTATAAATCAGACCACTGAGTCCTGGCAACATCCTTGTAAATTTCTTCTGCACTCTTTTCAGTTTAATAACATCCTTCCCATAGCAAGGTGACCAAAACTGAAACAATACTCCAGGTGTGCTCTCACCAAAGTCCTGTGCAACCACAACATAACTTTCCAACTCTACTTGATGTCCTGACTGATGAAGGCCAGTGTGCCAAGAGCCTTCTCTGCCCTGTCCACCTGTGACTCCACTTTCAGAGAACCATGCACCGAAATGCCAAAGTCCATCTGTTCCACTACACTCCTTAAGGCCTTACCATTCACCATGACACTCCGACCTTGATTTGACTTTCCAAAATGCAAGACTCACACTTGTCTATATTAAACCCATTTGCCATTTCTTGACTTACTTCCCCAGCTGATCAAAGTCCTGCTGCAATTTCGGAGAACCTTCCTCACTGTCCTCAATACCACCAATTTTAGTGTCATCTACAAACTTACTAAACATCCCTTGTATATTCTCAACCAAATCATTGCCACGGATAACAAACAGTAATAGGTCCAGTACCAACACCTGTGGCACTCCACGAGTCACAGGCCTCCAGTCCAACAAGCATCCTTCCACTATTACTCTCTGCTTCCTACCATCAAGCCAATTGTGTATCCAATTTGCCAGCTCCCCCTGGATTCCAAGTGATCTAACCTTCCAGAGCAGTCTATCATGTGGAACCTTATCAAAGGCCTTACTGAAATCCAGAGAGATTACATCTACAGCCCGGCCCTTGTTAAACTTCCTGGGCCACTTCATCAAAGAACTGTAATAAATTTGTGAGGCATGATCTCCCATGCACAAAGCCAAGCTGATTATTCCTAATCAAATCCTGTCTTTCTATATGCATGTATATCTTATTCCTCAGAATCTTCTCAAGTAACTTACTCACCACAGATGTTAGACCTCCTGGTCTATCTTTGCTGCTCTTCTTGAATAAGGGCACAAATTTTGCTACTCTACAGTCTTCTGGGACTTCACCCGTGGCTAACAATGATGCAAAAATACCAACAGGCCCCTGCAATTTCTTCTCTAGCCTCTTGCAGTGTTCTTGGGATTTATCTGGTTAGAACCAGGAGTCTTTTCCACCATCATACATCGTAATACATCCAACACCTCCTGCACTGTGATATGGACTGTCTCCAAGATATGACCACTAACTTCCCCAAGTTCCCAAGTCTTCATGCCTTTCTCCACAGTAAACACTGAGGAGAAATGTTCATTGTGGACCTCGCCCATCTCCTGTCCCCATTTCTACTTTGGTCCTTGAGGGGTTCTACGCTCTCCTTATGTTTTTCTTTTTTCTGTTAATGTACTTCAAGAATCTCTTTGGATTTACACTAATCTTCTCAGCCAAGGCTATTTCGTGCCCCCTTTTCACCTTCCTGATTTCCTTCTTCAGTCAATTCCTGTATTCCCTGTATATCTCCACGGATTCTCTTGATCCCAGCTGCCTATACCTGAACCACACCTCCTTTTTTCTGGTCAAAGCCTCAATATCTCTTGTCATCCAGGGTGCCCTACTCCAGCCAAACTTGCTCTTCACTCTCACAAGAATATATAGACCTTGAACTTGAGCTATCTCACTTTTAAAGGCCTCCCACTTGCTGGAGGTCTTTTTGCATGCAAACTACTCAAATCAATCCTTTCAATTCCATCAAGATCCACCCTGCCCCAATTTAGAACTTGACCCTGTGGACCAGTTTTGTCCCTCTCCATAACTACTTTAAAATTAATTGAACTATGGTCATTGGTCCCAGAGTGCTCTCCCCCGTCAGCTGTCCTGCGCTATTTCACAAGAGTAAGTTGAGTTTTGCCCCTTTCCGAGTAGAACCTCCATATACTGCTTGAGGAAACGTTCCTCAGTGCATTTAACAAATTTCACCCCATTTAAGTCCTTACCACTATGGCTTTCCCAGTCTATGTTTAAAATCCCCTAGCATGACAACCCTATTGCTCCTTCAGGTCTCCCCAGTCTCCCTGCATATTTGTTCCTCTAATTCCTGTTAACTATTTGGGGGCCTATAGTACAACTCCAATAGCATCACTATCCTCTTTTTATTTCTGAGCTCCATCCATAAATCTTCACTGGATGACTCTTCATTATTTCATCTCTGATTACTGCTGTGATATTTATCATCATCAAAATTGCAACTCCCCCCTCCCCTCTTTCCGCTACCTCTGTCCTGCCTAAAGCACCTTTACCCTGGCACATTAAGCTGCCAGTCCTGTTCCTCTTTTAGCCATGTTTTTGTCATGGATATAATATCCCAGTCCCACATACTTATCCACACCCCAAATTTGCTTCTGTAACTGTAAGTGAACTGCAGAAAAATGGTGAACTTAAATGCTGTCTCATTTTCCAACTTTGCAGTCAGAGCATAAAAAATGGATAACAAAATGAGGCAGTATTCAGGCTGCAACCTGACTGATAAGTTCAAACAAGTAATAACATGCTCTAAGGCCAAATTATCTTACAGAAACTTCTTGGAAAAATGGCAAATTTAAATTCATCCCTTGGATTTAATTGCCTTTGTGAATAAGAGATATTAATTCAATCATAAACTGTTGTATATTTGAATCTTACCATTTAACAGAACCACATTCAAACCATGTCAGCTGTTTATTAGATAACAGACGAGGGATTGCATCACTACATATCTGGTTGGATTCCCACCGCTAATTCTTTTATCATATCCTCAGTACTAAATCTCTCAAGCAGGAATACCATTCCTGACTGCATTGTGCAAGAGTTATTTCATAGACTGCAGCACTTCAAGAAGGCAGGCGAAAGTGGGTACTGCAGACACTGGAGATTAGAGTCAAGATTAGAATTGTGCTGGAAAAGCACAACAAGTCAGGCAGCATCCGAGGAGCAGGATGCCCGAAACATCGATTTTCCTACTCCTCGGATGCTGCCTGACCTGCTGTGCTTTTCTAGCACCACTCTAATCTTGACTTCAAGAAGGCAGCTCACCACCAACTTCTCAATGACAACTTGGGAAGGTAATAAACGCTGGCCCAGCCAAAATGCCACATCCTATCAATGAACTGGAAAAAGATATTCACATAACACTTACCTGTCTAACATTTTGGTGCTGGCTCGTTCCAATTTTTCCAAAATCTGTGGAAGCTGTGTGTCATCATCACATGAACCACCCCAGCCAAGGACCCGTGCTAGATCATTTCCTGTTCCGAGTGGCAGAACTCCAAGCTGGCACTGTAAAATAGCATGATCTGGGTATTAACAGCCAGACAAACCTAATTCTTAAAGAACTGCTTCTATTTTAATTTTAAAATATTTTTGCACGTTGTGCTTCCTTTCCACACTCAACTTAGGTTATGTATCTTCTTCCTGTCTTGGATTTGCAAATGCAACATAACCAAATTAAGTCAAGAACATTTCCTCTCAAGTACTCACAAAGCTGACTGCTGAATGCCAATAGATACAGCAAGGCAAAAGACCGGACATCAAATGGACCAACTTTGAGGAGCATTAAAAAGCTTTCAAATCGATTAACTGGAGCACAACAATGATTGCAATTAGATTAGATAATAATCATTAAAGTAATTTAACTGAGGCTGCAATCAAAGTTAATTCTATTTAAGTCATAAAACACATCTAGAGAGATTGTGATTAAGCAGATGCATAATAGTGAACATAATAGAGACACAAGAGTATTGCAAGCAATTCAGTAAGTAACAGAATTAGATAAATTTTAACTGTACCAAATAAAGAAATCAACTGATGCACTGAACTTGAGATTACGTAAAGCATAAAAGATTTAGCAAACTTTTATGTTGATTGGAGACATTTTGGTTCACTTTAAATGATAATGAAAAGCTAGACTCTGGAAATAAAAATTAAGCACTGTACTAATTCTATGTCAAACGTAACTCAGGTCACCCATATGGGCCCCAGCTATGCCCGTCTCTTTTGTCAGTCCATCTTCCATAGTCACAACGGCACCACTCCCCACCTCTTCCTCCAATACATTGATGACTGCATCGGCGCCACCTCGTGCTCCTGCAACGAGGTTGAGCAGTTCATCAACTTCACCAACACATTCCACCCCAACGTTAAATTCACCTGGACCATCTCTGACACCTCCCTCCCCTTCTTGGACCTCTCCATCTCCATTAATGATGACTGACTTGATACTGACATTTTTTTTTTAACAAACCCACTGACTCCTACAGCTACCTGGATTACACCTCTTCCCACCCTACCTCCTGCAAAAATGCCATCCCATATTCCCAATTCCTCCGCCTCCGCTGTATCTGCTCCCAGGAGGACCAGTTCCACCACAGAACACACCAGATGGCCTCCTTCCTTAGAAACCGCAATTTCCCTTCCCATGTGGTTAAAGATGCCCTCCAATGCATCTCGTCCACATCCTGCACCTCCACGCTCAGACCCCACCCCTCCAACCATAACAAGGACAGAACGTCCCTGGTGCTCACCTTCCACCCTACCAACCTTCGCATAAACCATATCGCCGACATTTCCGTCACCTCCAAACGGACCTTGCCACCAGGGATATAGTTCCCTCCACGCCCCTTTCCGCAAAGACCGTTCCCTCCGTGACCACCTGGTCAGGTCCACGGCCCCCTCCAACAACCCACCCTCCCCTCCTGGCACCCTCCCCTGCCTCTGCAGGAATTGCGCCCACACCTCCTCCCTCACCCCCAAAAGAGCCTTCCACATCCATCAAAATTTCACCTGCACATCCACCAATGTCAGTTATTGTATCCGCTGCTCCTGATGTGGTCTCCTCTACATTGGAGAGACTCAACACCTTCTCACAGAGCGCTTTAGGGAACATCTCCGGGACACCTGCACCAATCAACCCCACCGCCCTATGGCCCGACATTTCAACTCCCCCTCCCACTCTGCCGAGGACATACAGGTCCTGGGCCTCGTACACCGCCGCTCCCTCAACACCCGACGCCTAGAGGAAGAACGCCTCATCTTCTGTCTCAGAACACATCAACCCCAGGGCATCAATCTGGACTTCACCAGTTTCCTCATATCCCCTCCCCCACCTTACCCCAGTTCCAACCTTGCAGCTCAGCACCGTCCTCATGACCTGTCCTACCTGCCAATCTCCCTTCCCACCTATCTGTTCCACCCTCCCCTTTGACCTATCACCTCCATCCGCACCCCCATTCATTTATTGTACTTTGCTACCTTCCCCCATCCTCACCCCCATTCACCTATTGTACTCTTTGCTACCTTCTCCCTAGCCCCACCCCCACCCATTTATCTCTCCACCTTGGAGGCTTCCTGCCTCTTTTCCTGATGAAGGGCTTTTGCCCAAAATGTCGATTTTCCTGGTCCTCGGATGCTGCCTGGCCTGCTGTGCCTTTCCAGCACCACTATGATCTAAACTCTGGTTTCCAGCATCTGCAGTCCTCACTTTTGCCAAGATGAGGAAATTGACAGGCAATTAAACAACAAGTTTCTATAAATGATGCAGAAGAACCTAAACAGCACAAGGAAGCAAACAACAAAGTATGGCATGGTTTTAAATAGTTAATAAACAGGCCAATTGCCTGCTCTAACAACTTCGAACCTGAAACAAAGTGAGGTCTGAAGTTGGTCAATATTCAAATGACATTCTTGTAAGTTTGGAAAATTCAAGTGAGATTGGCAGTTGTTAATATTAATACACAATTGAACAGAATGTTGAAGATACAAGACTGAAGCTAGTGAACAGTCAAGTTAACTTCTGTTGGAGGAAAGGATTTGAAAATGAGATCTAACAGACTAAGACCAGGCCAAGTATAAAAGACAAAACAAGTGGCACTGGAAAAGCACAACAGGTCAGACAGCATCTGAGAAGCAGGACAGTCAATGTTTCGGGTATAAGTCCTTCATCAGAAGGATGATCTGAATTTTACACAGTGTTCTAAAGGTGACTGGAGATGTTGTCTGACCTGCTGTGCTTTTCCAAAGGCACAGTTCTTGAATCTGATCACCAGCATCTGCAGTCCTCACTTTCTCCTGGTTAAATAGAAAAGAATCAGCAGAGTTTGAGAAAAGACTAACTCACATTTAACCAACCTACTGGAGCATTTGAAAGCCAATGTTAATAGTGGCTTAGAAGAATAATGCTAAAGTATCATTCCATCTTCCACGAGGGCCTATCTCAATGATCAATGGCTAAAAAATGATTGTCCAGAATGTAAGTATTTCATTGGATAGAAAGTTGTCCTCAAAGGAAGTCTCAAACATCAATGGATTATTTTAAAACCGAATAGACCCGGCAGCCTATTTACTTTGAATCATAGAGGCCTGCAGCACAGAGGCTGGCCCTTTGGCCCAAACTGGTCAATGCCAACCAAAATATCCATCCACGCTAATCTCATTTCCCTGCACTTGGCCAATATCCTTCTAATCCTTTCTTGTTCTTGTATTTGTCCAAATGCTTTTTAAATGTTGTTAAAGTACCTGAAGTAAACACTTCCACTGGCAGCTCATTCCACGTGCGTACCACCCTCTGTTAAAAAAAGTTGCCCCTCTGATTCCATTTTATTCTTTCCCCTCTAACCTTAAACTGATGCCCTCTAGTCCTCAATTCCAACCCTGGGAAAACGACTGAGTCCATTCAGCCTATCCATGCCTCTCATGATCTTACACATCTCGAACTTCTATACTCAATGCCCTGACTGATAGAAACCAGTGTGCCGAAAGCCTTCTCCACTGCCCTGCCTACCTGTAACTCCACTTTCAGTGTACTGTACACCTGAACTCCAAAGTTCCTCTGTTCCACTACACTCCTTAAGGCCATACCATTCACGATGAAACTCCTACCTTGATTTGACTTTCCAAAACACAAGACCTCACACTTGTCTATATTAAACTCATTTGCCATTTCTTGGCCCACTTCCTCGGCTGATCAAGGTCCTGCTGCAATTTCTGACGGGTTTCCTCACTGTCCACGACACTGCCTGTTTTAGTGCCATCTGCAAGCTTACTAATTATGGCTTATACATTCTCATCCAAATCATTGATACAGATAACAAACAGTAATGGGGCCAGCACCGACCCCTGAGGCACTCCACTAGTCACAGGTCTCCACTCCGACAAGCATCCTTCCACTATTACCCTCTGCTTCCTACCATCAAGTCAATTGTGTATCTAATTTGCCAGCTTCCCCTGGATTCCATGTGGTCTAACATTCCAGAGCAGCCTACCATGTGGAGCCTTATCAAAGGCCTTCCTGAAATCCGTATAGACTATGCCTACCGCTCTGCCCTCGTCAACCTTCCTGGTCACTTCATCAAAGAACTCTAACAAAGACTCACAAATCCATGCTGACTATGCCTAATCAAACCTTGTCTTTCTAAATGAATGCATATCTTATCCCTCAGAATCTTCTCAAGTAACTTACCTACCACAGATGTTAAGCTTACTGGTCTATAGTTCCCAGGCTTTTCTTTGGAGTTCTTCTTGAAAAAGGGCACAACATTCACTATGCTCCACTCTTCCAGGCCCTCTCACCTGTGGTTAATGATGATGCAATAATATCAGCCAGGGCCCCCACAATTTCTTCTCTTGCCTGTTTCAGTGTTCTCGGATATATCTGGTCAGAACCAGGAGATTTATCCACCTTCATACATTCTAATATATCCAACACCTCTTCTACTGTGGTATGGACTGTCCCTAAGATATCACCACTAACTTGCCCAAGTCCCCGGGTCTTCATGTCTTTCTCCATGGTGTCACAAAGCTGGTTCTTTTTTTCTAAAAGCTGTTGCTTTTCTCAAGGATACTTTGTCCTTGTTGTTTTCAGAGTGGTGATAAACCATTCAGGCTCTGAATTGACTGGTTTGGTACAGAGATGAAAGGCCTATTTATTTATATGTAAACAGACGAGACTTTAGGCCGAAGCTCATGTTTTAGAAGTGACCTGTATAATGAAAGGGGAGCTGTCAGTCCTAGAAACTGAAGGTTTGGTTGAGTCAGTTCAGCAGAGAACTGTGTGGAAACAGGCTGCTAAACTCTCTCCCCTGCTGCCCTTCTAACTTTGACCTGTAAGCCTTTGTTTAATTTTTGCCATGTGTAAGGAGTTTGCTTATTGGGATTGTTGTGCATATTCGGAACAGCATAGTTAAGTCTAGTTTGGATAGTCTGAGTTCTGTAGGTGTTCTTTATGTTTCATTCCATAATTTTGTGAATAAATTTTTCATCTGTTTTAAAACCAGGTAGTCAACCCAGCTAACTTACTCTGGGTAATTCTCACTGGACACTTCCAGAAATAAATTGCAAAATTATAGTCTGGGCAGGCTGCTTTAAAATGTTTTGACTGGTCTGGCCTAGTCCATAAAATTGGTAAACACAGAGGAGAAATATTTATTGAGAACTACGCCTATCCCCTGCGATTCTATACATACATGCCCAATTTGGTCAATGAGGGGTTCTATTATCTCTCTAGTTATTCTTTTTCCTTTAATATACTTAAAGTGCCCCTTTGGATTCACTCAAATCTTCTCAGTCAAGGCTATATTGTGCACCCTTTTTATCCTCCTGATTTCCTTCTTCAGTAAACTCCTGTGTTCCCTGTATACATCCAGGGATTCCCTTGCTCCTAAATGCCTGTACCTCAGCCACACCTTTTTTTTTCAGGTCAAAGCCTCAATATATCTTACTTGTTAAATTCATGGACCTTTGCTGTCACTGGAAAGGACTGCATTTACTTCCCATTTTTAAATGCCCCTGGTGAAAGTGGCATTGAGCTAGCTTCTTAACCCACTGTAGCTGGTGTAGTGTAGGTTTTGGAGGGAGTTCCATGAATTTTATCCAGCAATAGTGATGGAACAGTGACATTGTTCCAAATCAGGTTAGAGTGTGCGGCTTCAAAGGGAACTCCAATACATCTTTTCCCCATATATCTGCTGTCCTTGTACTACTGGGAGGTGGAGGTTGCTGGTTTGGAGGGTACTGTCAGGTGCTGCTCACTTGTTGGACCATACACACTTCAAATACACACTTCAAATACACACTTCACCAGTGGTGAAGTGAACGAAAGCTGAAAGTGGTTGTGATTGATTCATTGATTTGCATCAAACAAACTGCTTTGTCATGGATGGCGTCAAGCTTCTTGAGTGTTTTTTGAAACTGCATTCATTCAGAAAAATGCAGAACAATTCCATCACATTCCTGACAATGTGCCTTGTTGAAACAGGATAAGTTTTGAGGTGTCAAGAAGTGAGCTATTTGTAGCGACTGGAACAAGGTCAGCCAGGTAGGTCTCATAGAATAGGAGTTCTCTGATTGGAGCTGTTAATAGAGTCCAATCTGGGAACTGTGACTGATAGAAAAAACCAGGAGTGTCAAGGGTTTTGTTCACCCTAGGAGCGGACTCTGGGGCAAGCTTGGTCAGTGTCATGTACCAAGTACACGTAAATAAAGGGGAATGTGGGAACGAGTTACCAGCCTTCGTGGAGTTACATTATCATTTGCTGCACAATTCCCGGTCTCTGTCCTGCTCTTGCAGACACAGCATTTTCATTGCTGATCCAGTTAAGTTTCTGGTCAATAGTAACCTTGAGGATGTTGATTGTGTGGGATTCAGTGATAGCTCGATCATTAAATACCAAATAAAGATGGTTTGATTCTCTGTCACTGGATATGGTCAGTGCCCAATACTTGAGTGGCACAAATGGTGCTTGCCATTTATCAGCTCAAGCCCGAAAGTGTCCAAGTCTTGCTACAAATAGCCAGGAATGGTTTCAGTATCTGAGGAAGAGCTAATTTGACAAAACACTGTCCAATCATCAGCAAATAATTGCCACAACTCTTCTTACGACAAAAACACTTTTAATATGTTACTAACATGGATGATGATAAATGTAGCATAAACTCCAATTTGTGAATGATACTGAAACAGGATGCAGGGCCAAAAAGTCAATGAACGCGGCTTGGATCTCTTGGCTAACAGGTCCAAGGGGGAGCAACTAAGATGGATACATAACGATATAATAATGTCAACAAGGAAAGCCTTGAAAAGCTAACATGTTCTGAAAGTAATTTTTCCCATTAGCTCATGCAGTTAAAGACAGGAGAGGTATAAATCTATCACAAGTACGGACTGTGATGGAATACTCTCCACTTGCCTGGAAAAGTGAAGCTTGACACCATCCAGGAGAAAACAGCTTGTTTTGTTGGCACAATATCTCCAAATATCCATTCCCTTCATCACTGATGCTCAGTAGCCACTGTGTGTACTATTTACGAGAAGCACGACAGAGATTCACTAAATATTGTTAGCATCTTCCAAACCCAAGACCACTTCCACCAAGAAGGACAATGGAAACAGATAGTGGGAATACCACCACCTGCCAGTTCCCAGACAAGCTACTCACCATCCTAACTTGGAAAAATATTGCTATTAGTTCAGAATTGCTGAGTCAAAATCCTGGAATCCTTTCCCTAAGGACCTTCAATACATGGACTGATGCAGTTTGAGAAGGCAGCTCACCCCATCTTCTTAAGGCTAATTCGGGATAGGAAATAAATGCTGATCTAACCAACGACACACACATCCTATGCGTGAACTGAAAAGTAAGTGTTGCAAACGTTGCACAAAGCATGATTAAAGTGCGAAGCAATGAGATTAAAAAGGGAAAGGGTTTGACAAATTAAATTAACTGTCAATCTAACAAGCAATGAGTTATATGGAAAACAATACTTAACATGATACCACCATAGCCTGACGTTTGGGATGAGATGCAATCACCTTTTTGTGCTAGTTTACTTTTCAGTTTATCCCCACTCCACTGGCTAGCAGCACTGAGAAAGACTCAAAGGTCCATGTCTCGTGCTGTCAATAAACAGTTCCTTGCAGCAACATGTGGAAACTAGACACCTCATTGCTCAAGATCAAACATTCAGAGGATCTTAGAGGAGATTTGACTCCTAGACCTGGGTGTACAGGCCTACTGGTATGCGGACACAGCCTGGCAGTAATGAAACAAACTTACAGTTGTGGGCAAATATTTTCACTGCCTTATAGATACTTCAGGAGAAGTGAAGATGTAAACCCTGACTAATAATTTAGTGTAGAGCCAAAAGGTAGACCAACATCTAAATATGCCAATTTCTGGGCAACTCCTACAACGCAGTTGAGTCTGAACAACTGTTTTAAATCCTTTTGGACTCAACTGCAGATACTGATGGAGGAATCTCTGAAATTGGGTGGTTCAGAAATGATGCCCAGGCTTGTACCCTGGAGAAGATAAGATGGGAATCTGCAAGTACAATTGACAAGCCCAACTTGATTGCTGTACAGTGTGAGTCCTATAAGCTGACTCTGACAATGGGAGGCATAATCACAGCCCACAGGTCAGCCACCATCTACTTCAAGTTGGGGAGTTCCCAATAGTAGATTGCTGACCCATGATAGCCCACGCACTCCAGTGGGTGCGGAGAGCTTTGAGACTCTGCTCAACAACTGGATTGTATCCATTGCACCAGACGAACAAAAGAAGATGCCAACTCCTTAACTGGTACACTGGAACATCAGAACAACGTACAAGGGAATAACCAACAATGAATTATTAGCCCATAACATGTGCAAGACAGCGTATGTTTGACATGGAACTCGATGGGCTTTGCATAATTTCCTCACAAGAGACAAGGCTTGTTGAGAGCAGATCACTGAAGAAATAAAATTACACATGCATCTGGCAGGGGAGAAATGCAGAGGAAATATATGAGCAAGGTGTAGTTTTCATAATGAGAACATTTTTACTCTCAATGATACAACCCCTTCCACAATGGCTCATCTCCCTCAAATAGACAATGAATATCAATTCTCCAATAGTATGATCCACTACAGTCGAGAAAGGCCAAAACTATGAGGAGATTGACACAACAATCACCAGAATTCTTGCAACAAAACACTTTCATTTGGGAATTTCAATGCATGAGCAGTTCCATAGACAATGAGGGGGTAGGTCTCCTGCCTCAGACATCATGGCCTGGGATTACTAATAACAATAATTGACAAACCATTTGAGCTTTTCTGCTAGGGCAGCTTTATATAACAAATACCTTCTCTCAGACCAAAAGATTGGCATAAAGTGTCCTGGAGACATCCAAGATGGTTCCAGCTAAATGTGATTATCACCTGACTTTCTGATCAACATTCACAAGACATGCAGTTACCATACCAGTGACCGTGATAAAGATCACTCCCTAGTATGAAATATTGTTCTCAGATAAAAACCAATAGTCCTCAACCAATAGTCCTTATGCCCCACAGACTGCAAAGGCAAAATGAACATAATTTTGAGAAACCACTGATACTTGCCACATGTGACACTCTGGAAGCAAGAGTGAAATAATGCTGACTGGTTTAGATTCCATCACAATAATGTGAACCTCTTCATTAAAACCAAGCAGGACCTTCTCAGGATTTATCAGAGATCTGAGACAGAAGACTTTGAATGCATTAAAAGCTACTCAAAGTATACTCCAACACACTGCTGGGCCTCATGACAATGATTAGTGATTACTACTTTGTAAGAATAATGAGATGTTCTTTGACACAGTGAATGCTAGGGATGTATATGGAAGAATCAAAAAGCCAACAGGTCTATCAGCAAACAAACAGCTGCATTTAAAACAAAGGCGAGATGTCATCACTGATCATAATAAAAGTTGAAAAGATAGATGGAACACTAGTGTAAGCTCTACTCTGTGGAGGACAATGTCAATGAGAAAGTTCTAGACACCATAGAAAGCCCACCTGTTGTGGTACAGTTGAATGTCATATCAAACCAACAAACTTAGCAAAGTTTGTCACAGGCAAATCTCCAGGTGGTGCAATAGTTCCTTAATTTAGCAACATTCCTGCAGCATTTGCACAAATATCAGTCTCTTATGGAGGGAAAGGCCAGTGCACCAAGATAAGTTTCATAGAGAGATTGTGAAGTGAGCAGAAACAAAAAGCTCAGCTGCCTGTCAACAATCTAGTGAATCATCCTTCAAATGCAGCACACACGCTATCTTCATATGCAGCACACACACCTAACACTGCCACAGCAGAGTGAGGTCCTGTGCCACATGAGATGACCACCATGCTGCAAACTATCACCTTACGAGGTCAGAAGTCACACGACACCAGTTAAGGTCCAACAGATTTATTTGAAATCACATGCTTTTGGCAGTCTGCTCCTGCATCAGGTGAAACCACATCATGGTGTTTTATGAGGTGGAAGCCAGCCATTGCATGGTTGGGAAAAAAGTGGGAAATGCTAAGTAAATTTGCAGTCAATTATTATATGTTAATATCCAAGTGAAACATTTATAGAAAGTGTCTGCCAGCCTGGATTCAGAAGTGACCAACTCACAAAATCCCAAAATATAGCCGAAATGCAATCATTTTCTCAGAGATTAGGAACCATTTTCATGTTTACATGTCAGCTTCTTACCTGCTTGTGCAGATTTAATTTATCAATCTCAGATAAAACCCATCCAACACTTCCATCTCCTCCACAAACCAGAATACGGAAATTGTCAAATTTTTGAAACAACCGTAAACTGAAAAGAAAAAAAAAGAACACAACTAATCAAAGCACAACAGCAGAAAATGTTGGAAACACTCAGCAGGTCAAGCAGTGCCTGGGGAAAGAGAAACAGTTAATGCAAGTTAAAGTTTCAGGTCAATGATAAAAGATCATCTGAAAAAAAAACCCAATAAGCGGTGCCAGGCTTTATGACGAATTACTGTGTTTTGATTTTATTTCTGATTGTAAGTTACATAGCATTCTAATGAAGAAAAGACAATTCTACTATTCTGAAGCAGAGATTCAAATAAAACCTGGTCAATGTGAAGTCAATGTTTTCAAGATTCCATGTTGCTCTAAGATTACAGTGTCTTAAGAAAGAACTTGCTGTTATCAATTGTTGCCGATTGTGAAACACTTATTCCTAAACAAATCACAGAACCCCTCTGTGTATAAATCACTAGTAGGTGCAATAATTGCAGCCACTCAGCATGTGCAGAAATAACTCAAAACAGGGCAACACTGAAATTCTTTGTTGAAATCTCTATTCAATAACATGCTGCTGATTTCACAAGTCAGTGATCTTGACAGAAATGGATTTTCACCTGCAAAAAGATATCTGATCTTTCTCCTCTCATACATTACAAATACCGGTTTTCTGGTTCAAGAGGTATTCTTGTAAACTGTCCTGATGTGTGCAAAGTCAAAAAATTGTAATTAACTTGCAGCAGTACTCAAGTTCCATGCCACCTTTTGCAAATTTCTGCCCTCTTAGCAGACACTAGATTAGAGATGAATGAGCCATGTTCTTAATAGCTTTATAGCAGACATAATATTCCTTGGGAAATGAGACAGATAGGTATGTATTGAACAAGTTCACTATCAGTTCACTTGCAATTACTTTCATCCTTACCCAAGATGAGGTCCTCCATTCATAAGATCAAAGACCTGAGCCGGGTTTAATAACTGTTTGAACCTTCGGAGGAACTTTACTCCTTGATTGTCTCCGCTCTTAGAGTTGACAAAGACTAAAAGTGGGCTGGCGCAAGATGGTGGACAGCTGGCTTTCCAGAAACCTGTACAGAGAACAGTCAGCACATCAGGCTCAATTTGTCCTCTAACGATCCTCAGGTAGACATAACAATATGAAACAGGAACATCAAAAACAGTTCTGTACATTTGGATAAGCTCTCTATGACATGAGCAAAAGTAATTTCAGTTCCTATCCACTTATTCACCATATTGGCCAATTTATGGACAGTGTGGAACAGAAACATTTATTCAGCATATCATCATTTTACAATAATTAATCACTTATTAAAATGCTTTCCAACCAAAGTAGGATTAAGAAGTGCAGACACTCTTGATATATACAATTGCAGCAGTCAATTTGTTTAAAGCAAGGTTCATCAATGAATGAACAAGATAAATGACAGGTCAATCTGTATGTGATAGTCTTGGCTGAGGAAGTATATTCCCCATGGCACTGAAGGCCAGGGGATTGTATGTCTCCTTTGGAGGTATCCCATTAAAACAGGATACCTGGGTCAGCTGAAAGCTAGTTCCTCAAGCTGACGTTCCCTCAGGACTGCACTGCAGCACTGCTGTACTGTTGTGGGACTGTCAAAAAATGATAGCGTTTGGAGTTATTTGATTTTCGAGTTAAGTAAATTTGCAGGATAAAGGCAGTGTTAAATGTGGATCACAAATTGATGAGGTCTGTCCAGGTAGTTACAGCAATGGAGAGTTGTTAAAAAAATCTCAATGAACGCTCACAATTTAGGGATTATAATATAACTACAGAATTAGAAACAGCAATAACTTGTATTTTATAAAATACTTTAATTCTATAAAATGACTCAAGGCACTTCCAGCAATGTTACCAAACAAATGTAACACCGACATTAGGAAAGATATCCAAAAGCTTGGTCAAAGATTGAATCTTAAGGAGTTTATTAAAGAGAAACTGAGAAGTTCAGGGATGGAATTCCAGAGCTTAGCCTCTGACAGATAAGGACACAGCCATTAAAACTAAAGCAATTAAAGTTTGCAATATGCAACAAATAGAATTAGAGAAGGGTAGGTATTTCAAGAAGACTAAGGAAGGCTCAGAGCTAGGGAGGTGTAAAACATGGAGGGATTTGAAAAAAAGAGAATATTACAATTAAGGCACTGCTCATCTGAGAAACAGTGTAAATCAGCAAACACAGGGAATGCAGGATTAAATTATGTGTTGGAATACTGGTGGCAGAGCTTTGGATGAGCTAATATTAATGGAGGATACACCAATTCCGGTCAAGGACGGGTCCACTTTTCTCACACAATATTGTGGTTCTTAGTTTCTTACATATGTATGTGAATCTTGTTGTGGGACATTCCCTGCAAGCCAGGAGTATTACTCAGTGTCGCAGAGTGGTCACCTTTAGTATAACATTTTGATCCTTTCTACCTAATCCAGTCAGTCTGCCTTCTTTCTCCAGACAGAATCGCACCCTTGGGCAGCCTTCTTAACTATGCCCTTCCCACCCCAACCTTCCTCCCTTAATCATCCTCCACGACCTCTGCAACTTAGATATTGGCAATCATGATGTGGAAAAGATGAACACTCTCCTCAATGAGGTCAAAGCAGTGGTAATTTACAGTAAAGTCCAGTACCTTATTTCATGTTCACCACTTACAGGCAGCCATGAATCTGACAGCATGTACTACACACTTGCAGAGAATTTAATTGCGAAAGGAAGCTTAATTGCAGTGAACTGGCCTTTTAAGGAACATGCACGGCATGAAAACACATGCACAAGGACTTCTTGACCCTTGTCAGTGAACTCGAGTGCAAAAACAAATCATCCAGCAGTTGGAATTCTAATCTCTGATCTCTCACCTAATTAACATTGAAGGAATATCTAAGACAAACTGGGATCCATATTGAGTCAGATACTAAGATGTGCTGAAGGGAAGATTGAAATTGCAATTTCCTGAGTCAAGACAAATAAGTTCCCAAACCTGAGCCAACTCAGACCCTATTTGTGCCCAGTCATCACCACTGTAATTAACTAAAGACCTTTTTTAATAGCTTCGTGCTAACAAGCACAATTAAAGCTTAAACATGCCATACACATAAGCTTCACTACAGAAATATAAGCTCTTCAGTTATATTAATTTCAGCATGTACAAAATGGGCTGGACTTTCATCTTGGGTTCAGGAAACACAAGTCAAGACAGTTTCTGAATTTAACGACCCATTTCTTTCATCTCCTCCCATGCTCAGTATACTTTTGTCCGAGAGACACATGGAGGAAAGGTTCAGGTCTGGCACCGCCAATACTGTGGGACAATACATATAAACTTCCTCTCGGCTGGCCACTGGTAATCCCAACATCAGAGGACTTATTCATGCTGCTGCAACCCAAACCTCTTCCCACTAGGAAAAGGGACAAGGAGGAACTTGCATAGTGCGACATGGGAAATGGGGAGGTATTGGAGACTCTGACAAGCTTAGAAATGGACAAATCCCCTGACCTAGATGAGTTGCATCCCAGGCTGCTGTGGGAGATGAGGCAGGAAATTGCAGGGGCTCTGAAAAAATTATAAGCTATAAGGAACATTTCACAATTGATAAAATACTTAGAAAATGTAGTTACGATTATAACATGGAGACAGTGGTCGTCAATTTTTATATAGCAAGTTCCCACAACACCCATCTGAAGTGCCTTGGAGTGCTTTATCTTGTTAAACATATAGACACTTAAATTAGGAGCCGGAGCAGGCCATTCAGTCTGTTTACACTTGGTCTGCCATTTGAAAGCATCATGGTTGATCTGATTGTGGCCTCAACTCCCCTTTCCTTACTATGCCTGAGACCCATGGAATCCATTGTCAGTCAAGAATCTTTCTAATTCAGACTGAGCCATTCAATGATATCACCCTCACTGCTATCTGAGAAAGAAAATGCTAAAGATCAGCCACCCTCTGAGAGAAAATAGTCCTTCATACCTACATTTCAAATGGGACACCCTTTATTTTTAATCTGTGTTCCCTCATTCTAATTCCTCCGATGAGAGGAAACATTATTTCAGCAACCACCCTGTCAAGCTCCCTCAGGATTGTGTATATTGCAATAAGTCCACCTTTCATTCTTCTGACCTCGAAGAACTATATAATTGTAACTTGCTCTTGATTGACCAGATCTATTCTTAGTAATAGAATATTAGAAAACAGGTATTAGTCATGTCATATAATAGCATTTGAGATTGTAACAATACAATGTTTCAACTGAAACACAGCAATGCAGCACTTTTTCAAAATAGTACTGAAATGTCAGCCTCATGTTGAGATGTCTGGAATAGAACTTGAGTCAACAATCTCTGACTTAGGAGAGAGACATAACATCCAGGAACAAATGACAACCAGAGAATTAATTTAAAA
Source organism: Chiloscyllium punctatum (assembly GCF_047496795.1). Taxonomy (NCBI): domain Eukaryota; kingdom Metazoa; phylum Chordata; class Chondrichthyes; order Orectolobiformes; family Hemiscylliidae; genus Chiloscyllium; species Chiloscyllium punctatum. The sequence goes on from NC_092753.1 coordinate 25,426,373, forward strand.
TTATTAGCCTTATATATTGAAGGAGTGAGCCCTGGTGATCTGGGTGCATGAGTTCAAAAGCAAGCATGGAAAGTTGAATTCTGGTAACTTCTGTGTTTGCAACAAAAGGTTCTGACTATCATCGTTGTTGTGACAGTTCATTCACTACTCTGACTGCAGCAAGAGAACTGCTGTCCCTGTGAGTGAAATCCATTTGGGACTTTAAGATGACAGACCTGGCTCACTATAAACTTCATTCAGATCTGTAATTGCTGTGACAATGGCATTCGAATTTACCATGCAAGTCAGTGAGATCAGAAGAACATGTCTTCCTGATTGAACACATTGGGTAGGATGTCCCTGTGCCGAGAAAGACTGGATCATGGAATTGGAAAATTGGAGGCGTTGGGACAGGGAATTTGAACTTTCCCTTTCAAAAAAAGCCCCACACAAACTTCCCATTCGTCATAGAATGCAGAAAGGTCCCTCAGCCTATTGAGTCTGGACCGACGATACCTACAACTAAAGGCACGCTAATCCCAATTTCCTGCACTTATACCATATCCTTGAATGTTATGATATTTGAAGTACTCATCCAAATATTTTTTAAAGGTTTTAAGTCTTCTTGCCTCCGCAGCCTTGCCAGACAGTGCATTCCAGATTACTGCCACCCTCTGAGCAAAAATGTTTTTTCTCAAATCCCTCTGAATATCCTGCTCCTTGCCATAAAACTAAGCCTGCCTGTGATTGATCCCTCAACCAAGTGGAACAGTTGCTCCCTACTCACTCTGTCCATACCCCTCACAATCTTATATACCTCAATGGTGTTCCCCTTCAGTATTCTCTGCTCTAAAGAAAAGCCACCGTAAAAATGCAACTCCTTAAATATTGTTGCTATCATCTAATTTTGGTTGACATTACTGGAAAGGCTTTATAACAAGGTGAAATTCCTGGAGGAAAGGGGCAACACTCAGTACTCAGCATCATTCAACAAAGATCACAAGCTCTAAACTGGCCAATGCAAAACCAAGAAAGGAATGCCTTTAAGCAAAGTTAATCAAGGCCCAATGCATTTTAAAGAGGAAACAGCCGGCAAATCCCCAAACCAATGTCATCATACCATTCGATTTGCAAAGCTTCACTTTGTGTTGTTTCTTGTTGTTTAATTCAGGCTGAAAATTGCATGAGGGTTACTGAGGGAAATGAGGCGCTCAGGCCAGAAAGTGGGGCACAGCCAACCAGTGCAATATTTTACTGTGCACGTACACTGACAGCACAATGCCTAGTCACTTTGAAAGGATGATTCAACACCAACAAATTTTACTGATGATCGGGAGTAGATTAATGGGACAGTATTTGGCCAGGTCGGACTTGTCCTGTTTTTTGTGTACAGGACATGTCTGGGTAATGTTCCACATCATTGGGTAGATGCTACCATTGTAATTATACTGGCAGAGCTTGGCTAAGGGAATGGCAAGTTCTAGAACCCAATGCTGGGGACTACTGGAAGAGGTCGAGATGGATCATGCACTCTGCACTTCTGGCTGAGGATTGTTATGAATGCTTCTGCCTTATATTTTACACTGATGTGTTGGGCTCTTCCATCATTAAGAACAGGGATATTTGTGGAGTCTCCTCCTCCAGTCAGTTGTTTAATTGTGGAACAGCAAAATTAATAATTTCTATATCATATAGAATTCTTAATTATATGCTTCAAAGGAGCATAAACACTCCTACTAAATTTTCTGAACCAGAAGAGGAGGTATTAGGGCAGATGAAAACAAAAGGTAACAAGGAGATTTTAATAACCACCTTAAAAAGGAGTGAAATACCAACCCTGCCCTCAACTCCATTCACCATCATTCTTACCAGAGTTATCTGAGACATGGCTATTTCATCAAACTCTGTGGAGTCTCCCATGTTCCACCCTCCATCAACCAGAAGTAAATGGGAACTCTGTTCCCATCTGATAACTCACACTCAGTCATATTCATATGTCACTCACGTTATTATTAATCTACAGCAGCTTGGAGTTGAAATCCCTCTATGGGACCTGCCCCTCCCTATCTCAGTAATCCACTCAAACCCAACAATGTCCCAAGATATCTGCACTCCCCAACTATGACCTCTGTCACATTCTGGACTTCCATTGGTGACTGTGTCTTCAGCTGCTCTGGATTTCTCTCCTGTTCCTTCTTTAAGACACTCCTTAGAATGCATTTCTTTTGAAAGGCTGTTGGTAAAGAGCAAAGTCCTGAAGTAACTGGAAATCTGAAATGCTGCAAATGCATAGCAGTTCAGGCATTGTCTGTGAAAAGAAACAGTTAACACTTCGGAGAAATGACCTTTCATCAGAACACAGCTTTTGCTCTCTTTGGTTTCAAATGTTCTTTGATAAGGCTCCTGTCAAGAATGCTTTTATTATATTAAGGGCATTCTTAAGATACACATTTTTTCTGTTGAAAGGTCAAGGGAGGGAATTCTAGTGTCTAGTTGGCTGGTATAGACACAACTATTGGTACAGCAGTGAAGAACAGCAGTAGCATGAGGTTAATGGGAGGAATGCAGAGACCTCAGTGGGGTTATTGGACTGAAGAATGAGAGTATTAAAACTCGGCAATGCATTTTCTCAGGAGAAAGTGGGGGTCAAACAGTGTGGTGCTGGAACAGCACAGCTGGTCAGGCAGCATCCGAGGAGCAGGAGAGTTGACATTTCGAGCATAAGCTCTTCATCAGGAACGTGGGGGAGGTCCAAGGGGGTTGAAAGATAAATGGGAGGGGGGTGGGGCTGGAGGGGACAGGGAGGGTAGTGATAGGGTTTTTTTCAGTAGAATCACAGGAACAACCTGGTTATCATCTGGCATGGTCTATCGCTAAAGGATAAATTTACTTAGAAACACAGAAAATAGGAGTGGTTGGCCATTCAAGTGTGTTCCACCATTCAATATGATCATGGATGATCATCCAACACAGTCCCCTGTTCTTGCTTTCTCCTCATAGCCTTAGAACACATTTGCCCTAAGAGCTATTTATAAAATTCCTTGAAAATATTCAATGTTTTGGCCTCACTGACTTTCTGCAGCAGAGAATTCCACAGGCTCACCAGTCTCTGGCTGAAGGAGTTTCCCCTCATCTCAGACCCAAGATGCTTTCCTTAGACTATAACTCCTGATCCTGACTCCTCGGTCATTGGGGACATCATTATCATGTTTACCTGGTCTAGTACTGTAAGATTTCTATCAAACAGTGCTGCTTTGCCTTGATCCTCCCGACAAAAGGGCACAGGTTTGATTTAGCTGATTACATCAGTTTATCATCTTGAACTCAATTATTACATTACCAAACTGAATGTTCAACATCTTTGGAGACAAACTCTCAGTAAAATGCTACAAGGAATCCACACTTGTTGAAAATCAACATTAAGAAATAAGGACTAGACAGCATCCCCTGTACAAGGCTCAGCTCATATCACAATACTGATTGGCAAGCAGAGGTCCAGTAATGGTAATAGATTTTGTCAGAGCTGTTACTTACCATCAGAATCAATGCTGTTCAGTGCAGTGGGAGGAATGATGGACACTTTGCACTGGCCCAGAGGACATTTTCGGGGATACAGTTCCTTGCAAGCTGTGTGAACCTAGCAGAGCCCAACAGAATATCCATGAGAAACAAGAATTGACAAGGAAATAACATGCACTAAATAATCGCTAAATCTGACAGGAGAAACCCCGGAGAATATATCAGAACCAGATTCATTAAATGACATAGAAGGCTCGAATGGGAGGTTTAAAGGATTAAAGCCATCATAATTTGTTACATTCCTACAATGGAATAAAAGCAGTACCACCAATGCTGCCTGTGCAAGATCCTGCAAAATCGCTGGGAGGAATGACACACCAACATTAGCGTCCTCAACCAGGCCAACATCCCTAGCAGCGCAGCACTGATCACTGGGCACATTGTCCGCATGAAATGGTAGGCAAGCCCCAGGTGGACAGAGGAAGCACTTCAGTCATTCCATCAAGACCTCACTGGTGAAGTCCAGCATTCCAACCTACACCTGGGCATACCTGACCCAACACCATCCAAAGTGAAGGCGTTGAGCACCTTAAGACTTGCTGTCGGGAAATGGAAGACGGCAAAAACAGCAAAAGGAACACGTTGCCACATTAACCTACCCCACCCATCTCTGCCCTAAGTGAGAGAGAGCCTGCAGTGGCACCATTGATCTGTACAGCTGCCTATGGACTCACCGAGAGTGGAACAGAGTCAACCTTATCTGTGAGGGGCCACCAGTGATGATGACGACGACGACCATGGAATAAATACAGAATTGTTACTTGGGTTGCAACCATATTATTGAGATGAGGTGATGGTGTCTGATTTTGAAATCAAGGTATCTTTTGACCACGTGTGGCATTAGTGAGCCTTTGCAAAATTTAAGACAATGGGAGTCAGACAGAAAACACTTAGACTAGGTAAAGTCATACCAAGCATTTGGAAATATGTTGCCGTTTCTTCAGTGTTGCGATGTCAAAATTCTGAAAATTGCTCCCTAACAGTGTGGCTCTACCTAACAAATGAACTGCACAGGTTCAAGAAGGCAGCATACTGCCACCTTCTCAAGGGCAACTCGGAATGGACAATAAATGCAGGCAAGACTGTGACACCCATATCCTGTAAATTAATAAAAACAAAAGAAAAATTGTTGTGGTTTTTGAAAGTCAGTCATCTCAGCTCTATGACATGCCTGCAGGAATTCTTCAGGGTCGTGTCCTTGGCCCAAACACCTTCAGCAGCTTCAGTGACAACATTCTCTCCCTCACAAGGCCGAAGTGGGGATGTTCAGATGGATTTAGGGTTCCGCAATGTTCACCACCAATCATGTCTCCTTACATACTGAAGCAGTCCATGTTCATATGCAGCAAAAGTCAGAGAGCCAGAGACAGCACAGAGAAATATCCTTCTTCGGCCCATTATGTCTGTACTGGTCAATGTGTGGAGATGCTGGTATTGAACTGGGGTGGACAATGTTAAAAATCACACAACAGCAGGTTATAGTCCAACGGGTTTAGTTAAGTATTAGCTTTCAGAGCGCTGCTCCTTCATCAGGTACCCAATGAAGCAGCAGTGTTCTGAAGGCTAGTACTTCCAAATAAACCTGTTGGATGATAACCTGGTGTTGTGATTTTTAACTTCGTACTATCAAAACAACCACCTAAATATTCAACTGCATTTTCCAGCACTTGACCCATTGCTTTGTATGCTTTGGCATTGAAAGAACACATCTAAATACTTATTAAATGTTATGAGGGTTTCTGCCTGTGCTACTTTTTCAGGCTGTGAACTCCAGCTTCCCACCACCCTCTGGGTGGAAACCTCACATCTCCTCCAACCTTACCTTAAATCTATACTCCATTGTTCATGATCCCTCCATCAATGGGAAAAGTTTCTTCCTGGCTACCTTATCTGTGCAGCTCTTACATTTCAACATCTAAATTGTGTCCCCTGTTAATCCCCTTTGCTCTGAGCAAAACAACCTCAGTCTGTCCAATCTTTCTTCATAACTGAAACTCTCCAGCCCATGCATAATCCTCGTAAATCTATTCTGCACCCTCTCTAGTGCTATCATATCCCTCCATTTATATGGATTCCACAACTGGTATAACACTCTAGCTGTGGCTGAACCAATACTTTATAAAGGACCAGCATGGCCTCTCTTTTCTTAAACTCTCTACCTTGACTAATAAAGGCAATATACCATATGCCTTCTTCGCCACTTTATCCAAATGTCTTGATACTTTAAATGACCAGTGTATACACAAAGGTCCCTCTGATCCTCGATGCTCCCCAGAGTCCTATAATTCATTATATATACTTTGTCTGTATATCCTGCCCAACTGCTTTACTACACACATTTATCTGATTGAATTGCATTTGTCACTGACTAGCCAGTCTATACCCTCTTGTAAATAGGACCATCATCCTCACTATTTACCACCCCAACAATTTTCTATCTTTGCAAACTCTTTAATCAACATTCCCACATTTCAGTCAGAATAATTTACATAAACCACAAACAGTAAGAACTCAACGCTGAGCCCAGTAGGACCTCACTGAACACAGGTGTTCAGTCTGTAAAATATCCCACAACTATCATTCTCTGCTTCCTGCCACTCAGCCAATTATGGATCTAATTTGCAAACTTGCCTTGGATCCCATGGGTTCTCACTTTGCTATCAGTGTCCCATGTGGGACCTTATCAAAAGCCTTGCTGATCTCCAAGCAGACTATGTCAAAAACATTACTCTCATCTACACACCTGGTCACCTCTTCAAAAAATTCAGTCAAGTTGGTCAGACATGACCTTCCCTTAACAAAATCATGTTGACTGTTCTTGATTAATCCCCACCTCATCAAATACTGATTAATTCCGTTTCTCAAAATTGTTTCCAATAGTTTCCCCACCAGCAAGGTGAGACTGACTAGCCTGTAGTTTCCTGGTTTATCCCTTGGTCCCTTCTTGAATACACCAAATTGGCTGTCTTCCAGTTCTGCGGCACCTCTTCTGTGGCCAAAGAGGAATTGAAAGCTTTTGCAAATGCGCCTGCTATTTCCTCCCTTGCCTCACTCAACAACCTGGGATATATTTCAACTGACCCTGGTGACTTATCTACTTTGTGGCAGCACGGTAGCTCAGTGGTTACCACTGCTGCCTCACAGCTCCAGGGATCTGAGTTTGATTCCAGCCTTGGCCGACTGTCTGTGTGGAGTTTGCACATTCTCCCCGTGTCTGCATCAGTTTCCTCCTGGTTCTCCGGTTTCCTCCCACAGCCCAAAGATGTGCAGATTAGGTGAATTGGCCATGCTAAATTGCCCATAGTGTTCATGGATGTGGAGATTAGGTGCTTTAGTCAGGGGAAATGTAGAGCAATAGAGATGGGGAATGGGTCTGGGTAGGTTAATCTTTGGAGAGTTGGTGTGGACATTTTGGGCCAAACGGCCTGTTTCGACACTGTCGAGGTTCTATGATCACTCCTCTCTATGATAATTTTGTCAATTGTATCACAGAACCCATTCCCTGATTTCCAAATCCACATCATAACTCTCATTAATGACCATTGACAGAATGTATTCATTCTCACCCTATCTACACCACTGGCTCTACGCACAAGTTGCTCGGCCCTTACTGGGCCCTACTATTTCTCCTCTTGTTATCCTTCTAATATTAATGTGCCTATAATACAATTTAGGATTTGCCTTAATTTTACCTACCAGTATCCTTTTGTGTTGACCTTTAGCTCCCCTAATCTCCTTTTTAAGTTGCCTCTTTCACATTCTATAATCCTCCAGGGCTCCTGCTTGGTATCTTTAATAAACCTCCTTTTTTTCCCCTCAATCAAATGCTGCATATCCCTTATCATCCAGAGTTCACAGGATTTGATGGTGCCACCTTTTTCTTTAATTGGAATATGTTGGTCTTGCTCCATATTTCCTTTTTTGATGCATCCCATTGTTCTGAGATAGATTTACCTGAAAGTAGCTACTTCTAGTCCACTCTGACCAAATCATATCTGATGTCATTAAAATCAGCTTTCTCCCAGTTGAGAAATTTAATTTCAGATCCACCCTTGCCCTTTTCCATAACAATTGTGAATCTAATGGAATGATGTAGATTGATTTGATAGAGGTGTACAAGGTAATGAGAGGCATAGATAGAGTAGATGGCCAGAGACTTTTCCCGAGGGGAGAAATGACTATCACAAGGGGTCAAATAATTTTAAAGTGATTGGAAGAAAGTACAGGGAAGACTTCATAGGTAGGTCGTTACGCAGAGAGTGATGGGTGTGTGGAATGCACTGCCAGTGGTGGTAATAGACTCAGATATATTAGGGACATTTAAGCAACTGCTGGCAAGCACATGGTAAATTGAGGGACGTGTCTGTTAGGTTGATCTTAGATTAGGATAAGTGCTTGGCATAACATCGTGGGACAAAGGACCTGAACTGTGCTGTACCGTTCTATGTTCTGTATAATTGCAGTTTGCAAAATGCTCCCCCACTGATATTTCAACCAGTTGCCCAGTTTTGTTACTTAAAATTAGCACTAGGACCAGCTTCCTGCATACTCGCTTAAAAAGCTAACCTGAATGCATTTTAGGATGTCTGCTCCCTCTAAACCTTTCACACTAGAGCTACCCCAGTTAGTGCAAGGAAAGTTGAAATCCCCACCTATCCCAACCCCATTACTTTTACAGTTTCCTGAAATTTGCCTACATATCTGATCCTCTATTTCACCCAAACTGTGAGGTGGCCCATTGTACCCTCCCAGCAATGTGATTGCCCCTTTTTGGATTTTATGTTTTACCTATATGGATTCACCTGAGAAATCTTCTAAGATGCCAACTCTCCATACTACTGTAATAGACTCCCTGCTGAAAACTGCAACACCTCCTCCTTTTTCACTTCCTAAGAGGCTGTGGGATCCAAGGCAAGTTGGCAAACTTCACTGTTAAGTTGGCTTGCAAAGGGTAATAGTTGAGGGCTGTTTCCATGATTGGAAGCCTGTGACCAGCGGTGTACCACAGCGATCATTACGGGTACTATTGCTACTTTACATATATATTAATGATGCATGGATATGAATGCAACAGGTATAATTAATAAGTCTACAGATAGCAAAAAAAACTGGTGTTGTTGTTGATAGTGAGGAGAATGGTCTCAGGCTACATCTGATATTGATCAGCTGGTAAACTGGAAAGAGCAATGGCAGATAGAACTTAATCCTGGTAAGCACATGGTGATGCATTCTGAGAAGTCTAAAGAGGGGGAATATAAACAATGAATGACAAGTCCCCAGGGAGCACAGAGAAACAATGAAACCTTGGTGTACAAGTAGATCCTGAAGGTGTCAGAGTTAGACAGGGTGGTGAAGAAGGCATACAGGATGGCATTCATAAGCCAAGGCATAGAATGTAGGAGCAAGGAACTCTTGGTACAACTTTATAAAACATTGGTTATGCCACAGATGGAATATTGTGTGAAGTCACCACACTATTGGAATGATGTGATTGCATTAGAGAGGGTGCAAAGGAGATTCACCAGGATAGAAAAGTCTCAGCTATGAGGAGGGACTGGATAGGCTGGGTTTTGTTTTCATGGAGCAGTGGAAGCTTGGCAGGGCGGGGGGGGGGGGGGGGGGAGGAGGAGGAGGAGGAGGAGAGGATTTGGGTGAGGCATGCAAACTTATGAGAGGCATACACAGAGTAGATTATGAAAATCTATTTCACCATGGCAAACACAGACCAGAGGGCATAAGCTTAAGGTGAGGAATAAGTGGTTTGCAGGGGAATCACAGAAAATGTTTTTCCACCCAGAGAATGGTGGAAATGTGGAAAGCGCTGCCTGAGAGCATGTTAAGAAGCAGGTATTCTCCCAACATTTAAAAAGGATCAGCACAATCAGGGCATAGTAGCCTATGGAACAACTGCAAGTAAAGAGGATTGATGTTGGTTAGTCAGGACAGATATGGTGGGCTGAAGGGCCTGTTTCTATGTTAAATGATTCTATTACTCCTTCCATGTCTCGCTTGAAGACCTTGGACATCATCCAGGTCTGGGATTATACGTGGCAAGTAACATTCTCAAATGCTAGGTAATGATCATCTCAAATGAGAAAGCATCTAACCAGAGCTTCTTGATGTTCAATGGCATTACAATCACTGAAACCCTATTATCAACATCTTAGGGGATTACCATTAACCAAAAACTGAACTAGACAAGACGACAAAATCATGTCAGACGTTGGGAATTCTGCACTGAGTAATGTACCTTGTGACTCACTAAAGTCTATCCACCATCTACAAGGCAAAAGGCAGGAATGAGATGGAATACTCCCCACTTCTGAAGAAGTTCTGAAGGGTCACTGGACATGAAATGCTTTCTTTCCACAGGTGCTGCCAGACCTGCAGGTTTATTGTCATGTGTACTCAAGTGAAAAATACAGGAGTACAGTGAAATGTGCTCAACGTCGCCACACAAGGCGCCATCTGTGATACAAACTACTTGGGGACAAACCTAATCGAATAGGCTTGGTATAAATATAAAGAGAAAAGTTAGAAGTTCTATATTACAGCTCTTCAGAGTATAAATTAGGAAGATAAAGAAATAAAGTTAACAGATAAATGTTACAAATCTTCTGTAGACTGCAATCTCTCCACACTGTGGGCTTTCCACACGTGATCTTGCTCTCTCCGCACTGCTGGGCTCGAGATCTGTGACAGGCTGATCACACCGAGCCCCACTCCATTGGCCAACCCTTTTGGGTCCCTAACCCAACAGCCACTTCAGTCCACCAACCACTGGCAGTCCCATTCCTCACCGGCCCACTGACCACTGGCTGTCCCACTCCGCATCAGCCCATTGACCACTAGCTGTTCAGCAACGCACCAACCCACTGACCACGAGCTGCCCCACTCCGCATCAGCCCACTGACCACTAGCTGTCCCGCACCACACCAGCCCACTGACCACTGGCAGTCCCCCACCACACCAGCCCACTGACTACTGGCAGTCCCCCACCACACCAGCCCACTGACCACTAGCTTTCCCGTACCACACCAGCCCACTGACCACTGGCTGTCCCACTCCGCAACAGCCCACTGACCTCTGGCTGTCCCGCACCACACCAGCCCACTGACCACTGGCTGTCCCACTCCGTACCAGCCCACTGATCACTGGCTGTCCCCCACCACACCGATCCACTGACCACTGGCTGTCCCCGACCACACCAGCCCACTGACCACTGGCTGTCCTGTTCCGCACCAGCCCACTGACCACTGGCTGTCCCACTCCACACCAGCCCACTGACCACTGGCTATCCTGTTCCGCACCAGCCCACTGACCACTGGCTGTCCTGTTCCGGGCCCTCAGTTGCTCCAGTGCCGCCAGTCTCATTACAAGCCAAGTGAAATAAATGCACAGAGACAAATATCCTGTCACCAAGTCACCCATTATTTACTAGTGCGCAGTACACTGGCTGTAGCCAGCCAGCCTAGAGTCAGTCCCCTGAACAGAGGAGATATTGGTCAGGCAGGACTTTCCTGATTGGCCCAGGTTAACAAAACCCAATCAAGGATCTCATAGTCAACAAGATTCAGCTGGTTCCAAGCACTACACCAATGTAGGTTATAAAAAACCCCACTAAATTATTAAAGAAAAGCAAAAGAGGAAAGTAAAGAGGATCGGATGGTAAAGACAAACTCCGGACTCAGCCTGGATGCCTGCCTATTCCGCTGCTGCCACCTTGGATTCTCTCCAGCAATTTCTGTTTTCGTTTCAGATTTCTGGCATCTGCAGTTTTGTATTTTATTTTCTTAATTCCCAGTTGCCTGGTTGAGTGCAGCTCTAATAACATCTTACCCCAAAAAGTGCTGAAAATGTGGAACTCATTGCAAAAGGGAGTGGTTGAGGCAAACAGCCAAATTACTTTGAAAGAAAAACTAGATACATGGTTAAGAGCTGAGGAGAAACACTTTCTGATCGAGTGAGATAAAGACATTAGGGCAGAGGTCATGATAAACAGAAGCATTAAGTACCAACCTGCTGGTCTGTTTCTGTATATTAATTTCATGTATTTCACAGAACAAGTGAAGGGTACACTTTTGAATGGTTTCCTTTCACTTTAAACCATTTGTAGAAAGCACAAGGAAATAAAACTGCTTACCATGGCTTTGCACCAGAGACATCTCCAGTCTTGTAGTCGGAGAACACTCCCACATGTCTTGTCACACACGGCACATTTGGCACTAACAGGTAGGTTACCTTCCAGCCACTGATGAGGCATAGCAATCTAGACAAATAAAATACAACATTACTTAGTGTTAGATACATTGCTTTGAAACATAGATAAACAACAGTTTCAACATAGGCAAGAAGCCTTATGACGATGTTACCCCTTTAACAAGATTATTTTGTCCTTGGGTTTTTTTTATTAAGAGAGATTGTAAAGGCAGAGGTGCTGAAATGTCTGGGTTAGAATCTAGTCAAACAATGGCAAGGGAGTGGCCAGTTCTCCCAGTTCAGGTTTTTACTAGTTTCTTTTAGTGGTAACAGCGAGAAGCTGCTACAGTCCAGAGAAAGGTTCTAAGCTTCAGCAGATGATTCTTGACTGGCTTCTCTCTCTCTGAAATCTCTCTTGCCTTTAAGAACCTGTGTTTTAATTTACCTTCACTTTGCTGAGGGGTGTGTTTACGGGATGTTACAGGAATTGGAACAGCTCCTTAGTTAAGTTACGGTATTGTGTCAGTTGAGTTTTCAAATTGTTACATTATTCAAAGTTCTGTTTTCTTTTGTTTGTGCTTCAACCGTCATGTTTAAATAAATTCTGTTTTGCTTAAAGCCGTGTGTTTGACCAGCTCCACCACACCTGGAATATTCACTTCACGTCTGCCTTTAAAGTAAGAACAGTTAGGGTCGGGTCTACCTCCTTAACATATTTTCAGGGGTCTGGCCTGGTCCATAACAGCTTTTTCAACATTGTTTGCCTTCATATGGTTCAGACCCTATAGAGAATATTTGTTTTGCTCTCTCCCACAAACAAGTTGCCTCCCACTTACCTGACTATTGCAGTGATCTATACCAATGGGTACAGATTAGATTAGATTAGATTACTTACAATGTGGAAACAGGCCCTTTGGCCCAACAAGTCCACACCGCTCTGCCGAAGAGCAACCCACCCAGACCCATTCCCCTACATTTACCCCTTTGCCTAACACTACGGGCAATTTAGCATGGCCAATTCACCTAACCTGCACATTTTTGGACTGTGGGAGGAAACCGGAGCACCCGGAGGAAACCCACGCAGACATGGGGAGAATGTGCAAACTCCACACGGTCAGTTGCCTGAGACAGGAATTGAACCCAGGTCTCTGGTGCTGTGAGGCAGCAGTGCTAACCATTGTGCCACCGTGCCACAGATCTTATGCCATCTGTGACAGTCAGATCCTATCACTTCACTGCCTGCAAGAGACAGCTGAACTTCTGGGTTATAGCTTTCACATAAGTAGACTGTTGCATCATGTGACTAATCGCATCTCAAACAACTCAAACTTTCAGACGATTTGATGATTGGTTTTCTTCAGAGATTCTAGCTGGGTATATCAGATTAGACAACAGTCACCAAGCTGCTAACTCAACTTCTGCCACTTGCACGTTGGAAGTATCACAGATAGAAGTGGAAAATTGGTTCATTAGTAGCTCCATATCCCATATCTCCCTGTCTGGTCAGCAAATGGTCCAGGTCAAGTGACTTCTCTAATGTACACTTTTAAGTGTGTAGTTTATTTAATGTAACATTTACTAAGTCAGTTGTCTGACTGGAGTGGTATGTAAATTCCCTTGTGAAATAACTACACAGAGGTCAGTATCTCACCACCAAGTCACCATTTATTTTCACATTTATTTGACACTGACCCACCTTCCTCAGAACCAGCTCTCAGAGTGAACAGAACCTCTGACAATCCTGTTCTTTTTCTCTCTTTTTTTTTTCTTTTTTTTTTTCTTTTTGTGCGGTAGTGCTTATTTTTTCCCCAGCACCCATGGTGTGTGTGTGTGCGCAGGTGTAAAACACAGTGAAGGACACAAAGTGCACCAATCTTTATTCAACTTCCACCACCAGGAAGATAGGAAAAACACCCGAGTGGCCAGTGACAAGCACTGCCCTTCACATCAAAGGGCAATGCTGTGTGAGCAAAACAGTGAAGGGGAGGGTAAGGACTAAATCAAAATAGAGTCGGAGGGAGAAATGATGCACTCCACTCCCTGCGGCGCCCACCTCTCCCTGAACGACTCCAGGGTGTTGGTGGACACCGCGTGCTCCTTCTCCAGACTTATCTATCAGTCAGGGCTCACTCATTGGACCAGATTAACAACCCCAATCAGGGAACTCATATTCCATGAGGTCCACATGGCTGAACCCATCACAATCACAACATCTTGCATCAGTGTGGTGGGAAAAATACAAGATGCCATTGTTTAGGACAAAACAAACTCGCACTTGGAGTAATGCAAGAGAGCAGGATCGGCAAAGGATGACCAGCAAGGATTTGTTAAAGGCGAATTGTATCTGCCTAACCAAGGACACATTCTTCGAAAAAAGCAATGGAGAGTACTGATAGAGATAGTTCAGAACAGATAGGGCCTTTCAAAAGGCATTTGATTAAGTAACTGGTCGCCTTGATTTGGTTACAGAATAGGCTGATGAATGGGACAGGCAGTGATTAGAATCATAGAATCATATGCATGGAGACAGACCACCTGCCAAACTGGTCCATGCTGACCAAAATGTCCTAACCTCATTTCCCTGCACTTGGCCCATGTCCTTCTAAACCATTCCTATCCATGTATTTGGTGAAATGCCTTTTAAATTTTGTTAACGTATTTGCGTCAACCACTTCTATTGGCATCTCATTCCATATGCATATGCTCTGCGTAAAAACGTTGCCCTTTAGGTTCCCTTTTATTCTTTCCCCTCTGAAAAAACAAAGAATATTACAGCACAGGAACAGGCCCTTTGGCCCTCCAGGCCTGCACCGATCTAGATCCTCTATCTAAATCTGCCGCGTATTTTCCAAGAATCCGTATCCCTCTGCTCCCTGCGCATTCACGTATCTGTCTAGATACATCTTATATGACGTTATCATGCTCGCCTCTACCACCTCAACTGGCAACGTGTTCCAGGTACCTGCGACTCTCTGCATAAAGGACTTTTCACGCATACCTCCCTTTAACTTTTGCCCTCTCACCTTGAACTCATGACCCTTAGTAATTGAGTCACCAACTTTGGGGAAAAAAGCTTTTTGCTATCCACCCTGTCTATACCTCTCATGATTTTGTAGACCTCAATCAGGTCCCCCTTCAACCTCTGTCTTTCTAATGAAAATAATCCTAATCTTCTCAACCTCTCTTCATAGCTAGCACCTTCCACACCAGGCAACATCGTGGCAAACCTCCTCTGCACTCTCTCCAAAGCATCCACATATTGTACGCAGTATTCCAAATGTGGCCAAACCAAAGTCCTATACAACTATAACATGATCTGCCAACTCTTGTATTCATTACCCCGTCCGATGAAGGAAAGCATGCCGTATGCCTTCTTGACAACTCTATTGACCTGTGTTGCCACCTTCAGGATACAATGGACCTGAACACCCAGATCTCTCTGTACATCAATTTTCCCTAGTGCTCTTCCACTCAAATGTATAGTTGCTCTTGAAATGGATCTTCCAAAATGCATCATCTCGCATCTGCCCAGATTGAAATCCATCTGCCATTTCTTCGCCCAACTCTCCAATATATCTATATTCTGCTGTATTCTCATACAGTCCCCTTTACTATCTGCTACTCCACCAATCTTAATGACATCTGTAAATTAATCAGACCACCTATACCTTCCTCCAGATCACTTCTGTATATCTCAAACAACAGTGGTCCCAGCACGGATCCCTGTGGAACACCACTGGTCACAGGTCTCCATTTTGAGAAACTCCCTTCCACTACTACTCACTGTCTCCTGTTGCCCAGCCAGTTCTCTATCCATCTAGCCAGTACATCTTCTCCATCAGCCTACCATGTGGAACCTTATCAAATGCCTGACTGAAGTCCATGCATATGGCATCTACAGGCATTATCTCATCAATCAATTTTGTCACTTCCTCAAAAAATTCCAATGAGTTGGTAAGACGTGACCTTCCCTGCACAAAACCATGTGGCCTATCACTGATAAGCTCATTTTCTCACCTCAAACTGATGCCCTCTAGTTCTCGATTTCTCAACTCAGGGAAGAAGACTGAGTACATTCACCCAATCCATGCCTCTCATGACCGATAGATAGGTTCTTGATTGTCAAGGGGACCAAGAGTTAAGGGGAGAAAGGGTGACAGTGGGTTTGAAAAACTGATCAGCCATGATTGAATGGCAGAACAGACTAGGCGGGCCAAATGGCCTAATTTCTGCTGCTATGATTTCTGGTCTCATGGTCTTAAATTACTGAAGTCTATTATTCAGAAAGTCCCAACATTGTACTTGGAAAACCACAAGAGGCTTAAAGTCAAATCGATTCTTTTGAAGATAAAACAAATCAGATAGATAAGGGCTATTAGAGAATGTAGCATATTTGAATATCCAAAAGATCATTGATATGGTGCCAAACAAAACATTAATACAAAAGATTAAGTACACAGAAAAGGACACGTGGACTTGAGGTACATACTAGCATGGCAAGGGATTGATTAGCAGGCAAAAAGATAAGGAGGATATTTTCAATTTGTCAGACTGTGACTCATTTAGGGGAAGCAACAGACTAATGATGTTATCACTGGATTGTTAATTCAGAGACTTAGGTAATGTCCTGGGGATCCAGGATCACAGCCCACTCAGGCACACGGTGGTACTTGAATTCAATAAAAGTCTGGAATTAAGAGTGTAATGATGATCACTGTCAACTGTCAGAAAAATCTATCTGATGCACTAATGACCATCAGGGAAGGAACCTGCCAATCTCACCTGGTCTGGCCTACATATGAACCCAAACCCATGGCAATGTGATTCTTAAGGGCCCTCTGGGCAACGAGGGATGGGAAATAAATGCTAGCTTAGCCACTGAAGCCCTCAGTCCATGAATAAATTTTAAAAAGATTAAGTGCTAGGGCAACAAAGGAGATTACATCCTCCAAACAACAAGATAAGCTGTTTTTAAATTATGTTGACTGATGGATACTTTGGTCAGAACACCTGGAGGAATAAGAATCATTGAGGGCCGGTGAAGCCCACATCCCCTGAATGAATAGAAAATTGAACTTCCCTGCTCTTCTTTCAATCGTGTCAAAGGAGCTTTCATGGCCACCAAACTATGACGACAGTCTGGTTCAAATGCCCCCCTTCCCTATTTCTCAGGATTATTCGTTTTGACTGGTCAATTCATTCCTTTTTTTCCCATTTTGCGACTACTCCTTGAGTTACTCCACATTTCTTTTGTTGAGCTTCTCGTGGTAACATTAGCATACATAGAATGCAAGATTTTCTTCAGGCAGAGAATCTGTTACACCTTTGAAAATGAAAGAGTCTCCTTACTTCCAAATTGACTGCTGCAGTTAGAATTGTCAACCTTTCATTTGGAAATTTTGGCCAATGGGTGAGGAGACCTACAGCAAATGGGCTGGAGACTTGCTGCTATAGTATTGTACCTTTCATGATCTCACAATGTCCCAAACAACATTCCAGCAAACTAATTACTTTTAAAGCATACTCACAATTATAACACTGAAAATGCAGCAGCCAATTTATGTATAGTAAACTCCCATGAACAGCAATATAATGATTGCCAGATCTTTTGTTACAGATGTTGCTTGGGGTATAGATATTCAATGGAGTTTCTCTTGTCTTTCAGAACACTTCCACAGGGAACGCTGCATTCAACAGCTGAGTTTTAGCTTCTTGTAAGCTAAACGGGCCTTTCGACACAAGACAGTGAAAACAAAAGGCTTACTTTTGGAGATGGTTATTTTAAAACTCTCATACCTACCCCATCCTCATCCTCGATGATGTCTTTACCGATTGATGCCAGGGTTGTCCATTTGCAGTTATTGATTGCCCTCACAGCACACCTCTTATGGGCTTTGAACTTACAAACTGCAAAAAGAATCAAAGACAAACACGAATGCGTTCATCAACTCCATTAAGGCCAAATATAAATAATGACAGGGCTAATATTAAGCAAGTACAGCAAGGTGGTGACTGTGATTAGTCAGTGAGAAGGGTGGAGCAGACATGTGAGAAGGAAGCTAGACAGGTTTGGTAAGGTCCAGGGGGAGGGGTGGAGAGGGAGGGCTAGACCTGGGCTGATGTGGAGGTATTGGTGTTGGACTGGGGTGGACAAAGTTAAAAATCACTCAACATCAGGTCATCAGGTAGCTAGTGGGGCAGGATAATAGGATACAGAATTTACTATCTGGAGGAGGAGCAGCGCTCCAAAAGCTTGAACTTCAAATAAACCTCTTGGACTATAACCTGGTGTTGTGAGATTTTTAATTTGGACCTTGGATGACCAATCATGATCACCTTCTACCTACATCTTCCTATCGCCATCCCACCTACCTTGCCCCCAGCCCCACTCCCTTCCTCTATTTATTTCTCAGCCCCTTTCCACTTCCCCTCCCTCAGTCCCGATGAAGCGTCCTGCCCGAAATGTCGACTTCTCCTTCTCCTCTGATGCTGCTTGACTTGCTGTACTTTTAATAGCTCCACATTTTATCAATTTTGACTTTCTAGCACCTGAAATCCCCACCCTCTCCAAACCATATAAACAAAACAAAGAACTGAAGATGCTGGAGATGTGAAACAAACAGAAAGCAGAAATTAATGAAGAAACTCAGCAGGTCTGACAGCATCTGTGGAAAGAGAAAGAGTTAATGTTTCGAGTCCTGTCACCCTTCTTCAGTTGTGAATGCACATTCATGGAGTTATATAGACATATAGCACGGAAACAGACCCTTTGGTTCAACTCATCCATGCTGACCAGATATCCTATATAAATCTGGTCCCATTTGCCAGCACTTGGCCCATACTCCTCTAAACCCTTCTTATTCATATACCTATCCAAATGCCTTTTAAATGTTGTAATTGTAGCAACCTCCACCCACTTCCTCTGGCAGCTCATTCCATATACGCACCCCCCTCTATGTGTAAAAGATGCCCCTTAAGTCCCTTTTATGTCTTTCCCCTCTCACCTTAAACCCCCACCTCAGGGAAAGGATCTTGCCTACTTACCCTATCCATGCCCTTCATGATTCCATAAACTTCCATAAGGTCACCCCTCAGCCTCTGATACTCCAGGGAAAACAGCCCCAGCCTGTTCAGCCTCTCCCTATAGCTCAAACCCTCCAACCCTGGCAACATCCTTGTAAATCTTTTCTGAACCCTTTCAAGTTTCACAACATCCTTTCTGTAGGAGGGAGACCAGAATCACACACAATATTTGAAAAGTGGCCAAACCAATGGCCTGTACAGTTGTGACATGACCTCCCAACTCTTCTACACAATACTCTGATCAATAAAGGGAAGCATACCAAATGCTTTCTTCACTATCCTATCTACCTGCGCCTCTACTTTCAAAGAGCTATGAACCTGCACTCCAAGGTCTCTTTTATTAAGCAACACTCCCCAGTGTATAAGTCCTGCCCTGATTTGCCTTTCCAAAATGCAGTACCTCACATTTATCTAAATTAAATTAAATTCAATTCAATCTGCCACTCCTCAGCACACCAAGGTCCAATTATACTCCGAGGCAACCTTCTTCGTTGTACACTACACCTCCAATTTTAGTGACATCTACAAACTTACTAACCATACCACCTATATTACACCCATGTCATTTATATAATGACAAAACACAGTGAGTGGACCCAGCACCGATCCCTGTAGCACAGCGCTGACTACAGGCCTCCAGTCTGAAAAGCAACTGTCCACCACCAACCTGTCTTCTACTTTCGAGCCAAGTATCTAAACAGCTGGTTCTCCCTTTATTCCGTGTGGTATAACCTTGCTAACTAGACTATCATGAGGAATCTTGTCAAATGCCTTCCTGAAGTCTATATAAATCACATCCACCACTTTACCTATATCAATCCTCTTTGTTACTTCTTCAAAATTTCAATTAAGTTAGCGAGACACTAAATCCCACACACAAAGCAATGTTGACTATCCCTAATCAGTCCTTGCCTTTCCAAATATATGTAAATCCTGCCCCTCAGGATTCTCTCCAACAACGGCATGGTGGCTCAATGTTAGCACTGCTGCCTCACAGTACCAGGGACCCGGGTTTGATTCCCACCTTGGGTGACTGTCTGTGTGGAGTTTGCACATTCTCCCCGTGTTTGCGTGGGTTTCCTACTGGTGCATTGGTTTCCTCCCACAATCCAAAGATGTGCAGGTCAGGTGAACTGGCCATGCTAAATTGCCCATATCGTTAGGTGCATTAGTCAGGGATAAATATAGGGTAGGGAAATGGGTCTGGGTAAGTTACTCTTTGGAAGATCAATGTGAACTTGTCAGGCCGAAGGACCTGTTTCCATAATAAAAAAAACTTGCCCACTGATGTCAGGCTCACCAGTCTATATTTGCCTGGCTTTTCCTTACCACCTTTCTTAAAAAGTGGCACAATCTGAGCCAACCTTCAGCCTTCTGGCACCTCACCTGTGGCTATCCATGGTAAATATATCTCAGCAAGGAGTCCAGCAATCTCTTCACTTGCTTCCCACAGAGTTCTAGGGTCACTTGCTCAGGCCCTGGGGATGGATCCATCTGTATGTTTTTTAAGACATCCAGTACTCCCTCCTCTGTAATATGGACATTTGTCAAGAGGTCGCTATTTATTTCCTGACACTCTGTATCTTCCATATCCTTCTCTACAGTAAACACTGATGCAAAATACTCATTTAGTATCTACCCCCATCTCCTGTGGTTCCACATGTAGGCTGCCTTGCTGATCTTTAAGGGGCCCTATTCTCTCCCTAGTTACCCTTTTTGTCCTTCATGTATTTAGAGTCATAGAGATGTAGAGCATGGAAACAGACCCTTTGGTCCAACACGTCCATGCCGACCAGATATCCCAACCCAATCTAGTCCCACCTGCCAGTACCCGGCCCATATCCCTCCAAACCGTTCCTATTCATATAACCATCCAAATGCCTCTTAAATGTTGCAATTGTACCAGCCTCCACCACTTCTTCTGGCAGCTCATTCCATACATGTACCACTCTCTGTGTGAAAAAGTTGCCTCTTAGTTGCCTCTTTTATATCTTTTCCCTCTCACCCTAAACCTATGCCCTCTCGTTCTGGACTCCCCGACCTCAGGGAAAAGACTTTGTCTATTTACCCTATCTATGCCCCTCATAATTTTGTAAACCTCTATAAGGTCACCCCTCAGCCTCAGACGTTCCAGGGAAAACAGCCCCAGCCTGTTCAGCCTCTCTCTATAGCTCAAATCCTCCAATCCTGGCAACATCCTTGTAAATCTTTTCTAAGCCCTTTCAAGTTTCACAACATCTTTCTGATAGGAAGGAGACCAGAATTGCACGCAATATTCCAACAGTGGCCTAATCAATGTCCAGTACAGCCACAATATGACCTCCCAACTCCTGTACTCAATACTCTGACCAATGATTTGTATTTGTAGAAGCCCATTGGATTCTCCTTAACCCTATTTGCTAAAGCTATTTCATGTCCCCTTTTTGCCCTCCTGATTTCCCTCTGAGGTATACACTACTGCCTTTATACTCTTTGAGGCATTCACTCGATCTCTGCCGTCTATATCTTTCCTTCCTTGAGCAAAACCTCAACCTGTCTAGTCATCCAGCATTCCTTACCCCTACCAGCCTTGCCCTTCATTCTAACAGGAAAATATTGTCTCTGCACTTTCATGACCTCATTTTTGAATTCTGCCTATTTTCCAGCCTTCCCTTTATCTGCGGACATCTGCCCTCATTCAAGTTTTTAAAGTTCTTGCCTCATACTGTCAAAATTGGTCTTCCTCCAATTTCAAACTTTAAATTTTAAATCCAGTCTATCCTTTTCCATCATGATTTTAAAACTGGTGAGGAGGTGCCAGTGTTGGACTGAGGTGGACCAAGATAAAAGTAGAATTATGGTCATTTGCTCCAAAGTACTCCTCTACTGACACTTCAGTCATCTGCCCTGTCTTATTTTCGAAGAATAGGTCACATTTTGCACCTTCTCTACATCCATATACTGAATAAGAAAATTTTCCTGTGCACACTTAACAAATTCCTCTCCATCCAAGCCCTTAACACTATGGCAGTTTCAGCCTATTTTTGGAAAATTAAAATCTCCTACCATAACCACCCTCTTATTCTCACAGATAACTGAGATCTCCTTACAAACTTGTCTTTCAATTTCCTGCTGAGTTTTGTGTGTGTGTGTGGGGGTGGGGGGGGGGGGGGGGGGGGGGGGTATATAGTACTATTCCAATAAAGTGATCATCCCTTTATTATTTCTTAGTTCCAACAAAATAACTTCCCTGGATGTATTCCCAGGAATATCCTCCCTAAGTATAGCAGTAATGTTATCCCGAATCAAAAATGCCACTCCCTCTCCTGTCTTGCCCCTCTTGCTATCTTGCCTGTAGCATGTATAGCCTTGAACATTAAGCTGCCAGTTCTATCTACCCCGAGCCATGTCACTGTAATTGCTACGAAATCCCAGTCCCATGTCCCCAACCATGCCCTCAGTTCATCTGCCTTCCGTGTTAGGCCTCTTTCATTGAAATAAATGCAGTTTAACTTATCAGTCCTACCTCATTCTCTGCTTTGTTCCTGCCTGCCCCAACAATTTGATATACTCCTTTTCCCAACTGTATCAGTCTCGGAGTACCCTCTTTCCTCACTATCTCCCTTCCCTCCCACTCTTCCCTTACTAGTTTAAATCTTTCCGAGCAGCACTACCAAATCTCCCCACCAGTATACTTGTCCAATTCAGCCGCAATCTGTCCTTCCTATGCAGGTCACTTCTACCTCAGAAGAGACTTCAATAATCCAAAAATGTGAACCCATCTCCCCTGCACCAGCTTCTCAGCCATGTATTCATCTGCTCTATCCTCCTATTCCTATTCTCAGTAGCTTGTGGCACCGGCAGTAATCCAGATATTTCTACCCTTGAGGACCTACTTTTTAAATTCCTGCCTAACTTCCTATATTCTCTCCTCAGAAACTCGCCCCTCTCTCTTCCTCTATCATTAATTCCAATGTATACAATAACCTCCTGCTGGTCCTTCTCCCATTTGAGAACTTTCTGTATTCTCTCCAAGATATCCTTGATCCTGGCAGGAGGGAGGCAACACGCCATTCTGATGTCTTGCTGTTAGTTGCAGAAATATCTGTCTGCGCCTCTGACTAGAGAGTCCCTATCACTATCGATCGCTTGGAACCTGACTCAATACATTAGAGTCAGTCTTGATACCAGAAACCCAGTTGTCAGGGCTACATTCTCCTGAAAGTCCTTCACCTCCTACATTTTCCAAAACAGCAAACTTTTTTGACATGGGAATAGGCACAGGAGACTCCCACACTTCCTGCCTCCCTCTCCTACCTTTCATGAAGGAAGGTCTACCTGACTGTATTTGCAGTTTATCTCCCTTCCTGTAAGTGCCCTCCATCACACCCTCTAGTTCCTGTAAATTCCTCACTACCTTTAAGTGACACTCCAATCAATCCATGCGATCCTACAGGATTCACAACCTGCAGACTTCCTGCAGACATAATCATCAGTAATATGTTTGTTGTCTTTGGTCAAAACACTGGAACTCTTCAACTCATACCACAGTCGGAGCACCACGGACTATAATGGTTCAAAAAGATGACTTAGTACAATCTTTGCAAAGGCAGCTAAGAATGATCATCCAATGCCAACCTGGTCAGTCATACTCTCATCATTTGAATATTTTTTCTTTACAAACCAAGGATACTGCATATATAGTTCAAATGCTGAGTTGGCTGTCCTGTTCATGACAGCTTCCTCCTTTGTAGGCATTTCAACTGTTGTTTTTAAAAGTAACCTGAGCCAGTGAAACTATATCATACCAGGAATCAGCAGTCATTTGGTCACACAGTGATGGTTAGAACTCCCAAAAAAATGCTGAAAGAGCGAGTCCATGTTTTGGACATTGTTTCCAATGTGGAGTGCCTTGTGCAGGATGGATAAGTGGAGATGAAAAGTGCAATTTAAAATTCATTCAAATGTAATCAGCACTCATAAAATCAGACAGTACAAAAGGTAGTGATTCAACCCACTGTGCTGTGGTGATTCTTTGAAAGAAATATAAAATTAGCCACATCTCCCCTCTCTTTCCCCATAATCCCGTATATCTCTCCATTTCATGTGTATACCTAATTTTTTTTTCCAAGGTTCTCCTGCATTTGCTTCCTCACTCTATCTGGTAGCAGATTCTGGAATGTAATTGTTCACATGATTAAAAGGGTTTATTGAATTTCTCAGCAGGTATCCTCATGTAACAGTCAACCTCATGAACTTTTGGCCAACTCACATGACTTTTCACATATTTCATGTAGGAGCCAACCCTTTCCACTAACAGCTGAAAAATACAAACGCTTTGTGCTTATCACCACTCCATGCTGAAGTGAACCTTGCCTTTGGCAAAAAAAAAGCTGCTTAACAAAACCTTAGGACAGTACATCATTGAAGGCGGTTGTTCAGCTCATGTCTGCACATGTACTTCTGAATTAGTGTGCACTATGGTTGGGTGTGTGGTTGCTGGGAAAAGTCTCCCACCTACATGTTCTTTCATGGTGAGATAATTGAACAGGATTAATTTTAACCTCTCCAAAACGTTACCCATGTAGAAGTCAGTGTTTAACTGTTGAATAAAAATTTAAGTCGAAGAAATACAACTTTCACTCAACTATACTATATTTTAATTGTCTCCCTGCTGGATATTAAACCTCCTATCAAAACAAATTGATAGCTTGCCTGGTTAGAGGCAGCACAATGGCTCAGTGGTTAGCACTGCTGCCTCACAGTGCCAGGGACCCAGGTTCAATTCCACCCTTGGGCAACTGTCTGTGTGCAGTGTGCATATTCTCATGTCTACATGAGTTTCCTCTGGGTGGTCCACTTTCCTGCCCAACTTGAACCTCCAGATCTCTTGGCTTCAGCATCTTGTTCAATTTTTTATATATCTGAAAGCAATTCAACATGCTAATTTGCAAGATGTCAATCAGTCCACTAGATGGGGCACCTGGCAACACAACTGTATAGTTCTGACAAAAGGTTCAGACCTTAAAATTAACCTTTTTGCAACATCGAGGGCCGAAGGGCCTGTACTGCGCTGTAATGTTCTATGTTCTTTATAGTTCTCAGCTATCTATTACCAGCATCTTCTAATTCTTCTCAGTGCCAAAATGCCTCCAGCTTCAATGTGACTAGAGTTATGCGAGTGACAGAGCAGGCAAGAGTGTATTTAAAAGGAAAATCATTGTTTGAAAGCACTGAACCTCAACCATGTGCATATGCCAAGAAATGGTGGGTGGTTCTCCAGGGTTACAAGGAATGTTAAATCAAAGTGTTGGAGCTTCACGAAAGTGATTCTAAGCAGTAGTTCACAGAATCACAGAATTTTTAGGAGACCTTCCAGTGGTGCAGGTTGCTGCCCTCACAGGCCAGCTTTCAGCTTTCTGTCCTGATGTATGGGAGGCTGTGCTTTCTGGATGTACAAAAACCTCAACGGTCAGCAGCAACATCAGGAACTGTCATCCACCAATGGCGCAGTCTATCAGGAGTCAACAGCCAGCCAGGATCTGTAGGCCAGGAGTCACCTTCTAGGATCTCCTTGTAGAACAGTGCAGTAGAAGGCTGTGCTTTGTAAGGTAGTCTGCCAAGGACCTCTGGTGCCTTGTTGAATAGGACCGGCTGAACCAGAGAGTGCCCAAACCTTGCCAGAAAGTGTTTTCACGATCAGTCCAGGTCTGAATCCTCTTGCCACCAGATCTTCTCTCACTGCTAAAATGGCTTCAGTCATATCTGATCACACAAGTAACAGTGGCATTGTAGGTGACTGCCTTCCACCTTCACCAACCAGAGAAACATATTATTTATCCCACTGACCTCAGCAAACTACAGAAAGAGTCTGACTTCCTATAGCCATCAGGGCATTTAACAAAAATCAATAGTAAAGAATATCACTCCAGTGGCTGATCACAGAGACACTTATTGACCTGCCTTTTCTATGTATAAATGCTGACTCACCTGCTGTACTTCACTTATTAGGGAAGGGCTGAGTGTGATTCAAGTCTCAACTATACTTAAACTGTATAGTTAGACTGTACTCTGAACTGGTATGTAATCCACACTTGGATCAAGCCACCGAAAAATAAATAAATAATTTTCATCAATTCACAAGTTGGTGCATGTGCCTTTAGCTACCTCAGTCTTAGTGTCTGAAATTTCATCCATAAACCTCTCCGCCTCTCTCTCTCTCCTCCTTGAAGACAATCCTTAAACCAACCTTTTCACTAAGCATTTAATGTCTCTTTATGCAGTTCAACATCTAGGGATAGTCAAATTTATTATTTAAAAGCAAGTTGTTACTGCAATGGTTCAAGAAAGTTTCTCAGAATACCTCAGGATGGGGAAACCTGGAGATTTTCTTTCCTTTGAATTTAAAATGTTTTGTGTTGCCTCCTAGTAACCAGCACTGCCTCCAACTGACTGCGGATCCCTCAATTTGTTCACAGGATGTGGATAAGCCAGCATTTATTGCTTAAAAAGCAGTTCAGAATCAACCACATTGCTGTGGGTCTGCAGCCACATGTAGGCCAGACCAGGCCAACTATGTCAGTGAGGATGGTGGATTTCCTTCCCTAAAAGTCATCAGTGAAACAGATGGATGGATTTTTTTTTAATGACAGTTGACAGTAGTTGTTATCTGACTGCCATTAGGCTAACATTTTGTTCCAGATATTTCAATGAATTTATATTTCATCATCACACACAGTGGGAGTCAAATCCAAATCAACTTCAGGCCAACTTCATCCCAACTACAGAGTACAATACTGTCTGCCGGTGGGACAGGACACACTCTGGGATGTTGATGGTTGTGTCAGGGGCATTGTCTGGAACATGCTGTTTAAAAACTAATAGAAGCTGGGAAATTGCTGGTTGTTCATGAAATTTCAGAATCCATCATTAAGGATGAGACTGCAGACTACTGGTTAAACAGGGCTGAGTCAGCACAGCTTTGTCAAGGGGATGTCACGCCTGACAAATCTGTTAGAATTCTTTGAGGAGTGAAGTGAGAGAAAGAAGAGCCAGTGGACATGATCTATTGGATTTCCAGAAGGCCTTTCATAAGTTGTCGCACGGGAGGCTGTGAAATAAGATCAAGAGCCAATAGTGTAAGGGTCAAAGTACTAGTAAAGACAGAGGATTGTCTCACTGGCAGAAGGCAGAGAGTGGGGATAAAGTGGTCTTTTTCAGGATGACAGCTGATGGACAGTGGAGTTTCATAGGAGATATAAAGGAACTGAGGACACAGTTGCCAATTATGCAGATGACAAAAAGATAAATGGACAGGTAGTGTTGAGGAAATGGGGATGCTGCAAAAGGAACTGTGCAGGCTAGGAGAGTGGGCAAAGAAGTGGCAGATATGGGTAAGTATAAGGTGAAGCACTTTGATAGGAAGAATAGAGGTGTTGACTACTTTCTAAATGGAGAAAGGCTTTTGAAAACTGGAGCACTAAGTGACCTAGGAATCACAGTTCAGGATTCTCTTAAGGTTAACATGCAGGTTTAATTATCAGTTAGGAAGGCAAATGCAATGTTAGCATGCATTTCAAGAACGTTGGAATACAAGAGCAGGATGTACAGCTAAAGTTGCTTCGGTCAAATCACATTTGGAATTTTATGAGCAGCTTTGGGCCCATATCTAAGGAAGGACATAATGAACGTGGAGCGGGTCCAGAGGAGGTTTTTAAGAATGAACCTGGAAACAAAGGGCTTGTCAAGTGAAAAGTGGTTAAGGACTCTGGCTCTGTACTCAATGGAGTTTAGTAGGATGAGGGGGGCACTTACAGGATACCGAGATGCCTGGATAGAATGGATGTCGAGACGATTCTGTTGGCAGGAGAAACCAGAACCTGAGGGCACAGCCTCAGAGTGAAGAGACAACCCTTTAGAAATGAGATGAGGAGGAATTGGTGAATCTGTGGAACTCACTATTGCAGAAGACTGTGGAGACCAAGTCACTGAGTGTCTTTGAGATGGAGATAGATAGGTTCTTGACTACAAAGTGGGATTAAGGTATACTGAGAGAAGTCAGGAGAATGGGTTTAAGAAATATGTCAGCCAAGATCAAATGGTAATGTAGACTTGATGGGCTGAATGGCATAATCTTGCTCCTAAATCTCATGGTCTTTTTTTCATTTAGAGAGTACAGAGTCTGAGGGAAAGCTCTTGCAGTTTTGGTATCAACTGTTTCCTCTAGTGACATGATCCCGAACAAGGTGGAAAATCATCAAATTCAGATTCAGCTAGTAAGGAATAATATTAGGAAGCAGTTTTTCACATATAATGTTGACCAGGGGCAATTTAAAATGTTAAAAATTAAAGCTGATGTGATTCTTGCCTCCAACTGCCAGCGCGTATTGAGGAATATGGAACCAATGGGAATCAACTGGAATTCAGCTGCAGATTAGCCATCATCTAACTGAACAATAGAACAGGTCGAAAATGGAATATCGGCCTGAATAATGGAAAGTCCCCCTTCTGGGTTTGCACTCCAATAGTTGGAAACAGTAGTAGTACTTATTTTTCATTTTGTAAAACAATAGAAAATGCTGTTCAGACAGCAACTGCTCAGACAGCATCTGCAGAGAATAAGGAGCAGAATTAACACATCTGGCAAAGACCTGTAAAAGACCACATTTTACTTAAGCCTTTATTTTGGACGGTGGACCACGGCCCTGAACCCATGAGATTGTGCAAAGAGATAACTGCAGTTTTAAAAACTATGCTTTCTGAGGTACATTTTGAATTGTACCCAGCGTCCCAATCCCTTGAACAGAGAGAATAAAAGCAGATGGAACAGAGCCAACGGCGTGAACTGGGGACCAGTGCTTGACAAGAACATTCTGAGTAGCTCCTGACAAAGCCGACACTGCGGTCTGACCCAGCAGTGAATCTGCACAGCTACCACCTTTGCTGTTCGAGTCAAGTACTCTGGACATCGGAGTGTGTCTAAGAAAAATTAACAATAAGTGAAAATCACAGGTGACCGTGGAAAAATGCTCTCACACCACAGAAGCAGGTAAGTGCACGGTTTTTTAAGTGGAACCTCGCTGTCTTTTTTTAAATACAGAGTAGAGTGGGTTCTTTTTGGTTCTATGTTTTATCGAGATTGTCTATTGATTAAATAATTTAAAAAATACAAAGCATAGGTACTAAGTTAGCCTGGAGCAGTGCTTTTTAGAGCAGTAAGACTGTGCTATTTTCTTGGTCTATAGATTGTTAAGGTGCAAAGATGGGCATTAGTAGAGTAATATGATCTTCCTGTCAGATGTGGGAGATTAAGGAGAGTTTCCATATTACTGATGTCTGCAGGAAGTGCGTTTGGTTCCAAATCCTTTCAGATCGCATAGATCAGCTGGAGCTTCAATTAGAGGCAATTTACAGGAGCTGGGGGGTGTGATGGATGGCAGTTATAGGAGGGGAGAAAAACTGCAGATACAGTCAAGTAGATGGGTTACTGCCAGGAAAGGTAGGAGAGGGAAGCAGGTAGTATAGGAGTCTCCTGTGGCTGACCCAATATCAAACAAGTATGCTGTTTTCGAAAATATAGGGAGGGATAGACTCTGGGGAGTGTAGCACAAACAGCCAAGTTTCTGGTACTGAGACTGGCTCTAATGTAACAAGGGGTACGTCAGGGTCCAAGCCATTGACTGAGATATGGGCACATACAGACATCTCTGCAGCCGACAGCGAGAAATCAGAGTGTGTGTTACCTCCATAGTGCCAGGATCAAGGATATCTCGGACAGGGTGCAGAATATTCTCAAAGGGGAGTGGGACCAGTAGGAGGCCCTTATACACAGTGGAACTATGACATAGGAAGGGAAAAGGATGACATTCTGAACATAGTAATACGAAGTTCGACAGGAACTTTAAAAGGAGGTGCTTGAGGGTAGTAATATCTGGATCATTTCCATTGCTAATGAGTGTAGTGAGGGTAGGAATAGGAGGACAGAGCAGATCAATGTGTGGTTGAGGAGCTGGTGCAGGGTAGAAGGGTTCACATTTTTGGATCATTGGAATCTCTTCTGGGGTAGAAGTGACCTGTACAAGAAGGATGGATTGCACCTGAATTGGAAGGGGACTAATATACTGGCAGGGTGATTTGCTAGAGTTACTAAGGAGAATTTAAAATAGTAAGGTGGGGGTGGGACTCAGGGAGATAGTGAGGAAAGAGATCAGTCTGAATCTGGTACAGTTGGGAAAAGGAGCAAGTCAAACAGTCAGGGCAGGGAGGGACAAAGCAGAGAACAAGGTAAATGGGCGGTACAGTGGCACAGTGGTTAGCACTGCTGCCTCACAACGCCAGAGACCTGGGTTCAATTCCCACCTCAGGCGACTGTGTGTGTGGAGTTTGCACATTCTCCCCGTGTCTGCATGGGTTTCCTCTGGGTGCTCCGGTTTCCTCCCACAATCCAAAAATGTGCAGTTTAGGCGAATTGGCCATTCTAAATTGCCCCTTGTTACATTAGGTGAAGGGGTAAATGTAGGGGAATGGGTCTGGGTGGGTTGCGCTTCGGTGGGTCAGTGTGGACTTGTTGGGCCGAAGGGCCTGTTTCCACACTGTAAGTAAGTAATCTAATCTTGAACAAGTACTTCTCTTCAGTATTTACGAACGAGAGGGACTGTATTGTTGAAGAGGAGAGTGTGAAACGGACTGATAAGCTAGAAGAGATATCTGTTAGGAAGGAAGATGTGTTGGACATTTTGAACAACTTGAGGATAGACAAGTCCCCCGGGCCTGACGGGATATATCCTAGGATTATGTGGGAAGCAAGAGAGGAAATTGCAGTACCGTTGGCAATGATCTTCTCGTCTTCACTGGCAACGGGGGTGGTACCAGGGGACTGGAGAGTAGCGAATGTTGTGCCCCTGTTCAAAAAAGGGAATAGGGATAACCCCGGGAATTACAGGCCAGTTAGTCTTACTTCTGTGGTAGGCAAAGTAATGGAAAGGGTACTGAGGGATAGGATTTACGAGTATCTGGAACGGCACTGCTTGATTAGGGACAGCCAGCACGGATTTGTGAAGGGTAGGTCTTGCCTTACAAGTCTTATTGAATTCTTCGAGGAGGTGACCAAGCATGTGGATGAGGGTAGAGCAGTGGATGTAGTGTACATGGATTTTAGTAAGGCATTTGATAAGGTTCCCCATGGTAGGCTTATGCGGAAAGTCAGGAGGCATGGGATAGAGGGAAATTTGGCCAATTGGATAGAAAACTGGCTAACCGGTCGAAGTCAGAGAGTGGTGGTAGATGGTAAATATTCAGCATGGAGTCCAGTTACAAGTGGAGTTCCGCAGGGATCAGTTCTGGGTCCTCTGCTGTTTGTAATTTTTATTAATGACTTAGATGAGGGAGTCGAAGGGTGGGTCAGTAAATTTGCAGATGATACAAAGATAGGTGGAGTTGTGGACAGTGAGGAGGGCTGTTGTCGGCTGCAGAGGGACTTAGATATGATGCAGAGCTGGGCTGAGGAGTGGCAGATGGAGTTCAACCCTGCCAAGTGTGAAGTTGTCCATTTTGGAAGAACAAATAAGAATGCGGAATACAGGGTTAATGGTAGGGTTCTTGGTCAGGTGGAGGAACAGAGGGATCTTGGGGTCTATGTACATAGATCTTTGAAGGTTGCCACTCAGGTGGATAGAGTTTGTAAGAAGGCCTATGGAGTATTATCGTTCATTAGCAGAGGGATTGAATTCAAGAGTCGTGAGGTGATGTTGCAGCTGTACAGGACTTTGGTTAGGCCACATTTGGAGTACTGTGTGCAGTTCTGGTCGCCTCACTTTAGGAAAGATGTGGAAGCTTTGGAGAGGGTGCAGAGAAGATTTACCAGGATGTTGCCTGGAATGGAGAGTAGGTCATACGAGGATAGGTTGAGAGTTCTCGGCCTTTTCTCGTTGGAACGGCGAAGGATGAGGGGTGACTTGATAGAGGTTTATAAGATGATCAGAGGAATAGATAGAGTAGACAGTCAGAAACTTTTTCCCCGGGTACAACAGAGTGTTACAAGGGGACATAAATTTAAGGTGAAGGGTGGAAGGTATAGGGGAGATGTCAGGGGTGGGTTCTTCACCCAGAGAGTGGTGGGGGCATGGAATGCGCTGCCCGTGGGAGTGGTAGAGTCAGATTCATTGGCGACCTTTAAGCGGCATTTGGATAGGTACATGGATGGGTGCTTAATCTAGGATAGAAGTTCGGCACAACATCGTGGGCCGAAGGGCCTGTTCTGTGCTGTATTGTTCTATGTTCTATGTTCTATGTTCTAAACTGCATTTACTTCAATGCAAGGGGCCTAACAGGGAAGGCACATGAACTCAGATGTGGTTCGGAACATAGGACTGGGATATCATAATGGAGATGTGGCTCAGGGATGAACAGGACTGGCAGCTTCATGTTCTGGCATACAAGTGTTACAGGAAGGATAGAAAGGGAGGCAAGAGAGGAGGGGGACTGGCATTTTTGAGAAGGGATAACATTACGGCTGTGCTGAGGGAGGATATTCCTGGGAATACATCCAAGGAAGTTACTTGGGTTGAACTGAGAAACAAGAGTATGATTACCTTTTTTGGATTGTGCTGTAGACCCCTCAATAGTCAGCAGGAAATTGAGAAACAAATTTGTAAAGGAGGCTTCGGTTATCTGTAAGAATAATGGGGTGGTAATGGTAGGGGATTTTAACTTTCCAAACGTGACTTGGTCTGTGAGTTTTGAGAAGATTTGTAGCTTAGGTTGAGGTTCTGGATGTAGGTTTGCTTGCTGGATGACTGGGTTTGAAATACTATTAAGGGTTTAGATGGATAGAAATTTGTAAAGTGTGTACAACAAAATTTTCTGATTCAGTTTGTGGATGCATCCACTAAAGAAGGTGAAAATCTTGACCCACTCTTCGGAAATAAGGCAGGGCAGGTGACTGAGGTGTCAGTGGGGGAGCACTTTGGGGCCAGTGACCATAATCATATTAGTTTTAAAATAGTGATGGAAAAGGATAAACAGGATCTAAAAGTTGAAGTTCTAAATTGGAGGAAGGCCAATTTTGACAGTATTAGGCAAGAAGCTTGAAAGTTAATTGGGAGCAGATGTTCGCAGCCTTCAAAAAGTGAGATGCCAGTCCAGATACGGTATGTTCCTGTTAGGGTGAAAGGCAAGACTGGTCGATGTAGGGAATGCCAGATAACTCGAGAAATTGAGGTCTTGGTCACGAAGAAGAAGGAAGCCTATGTCAGGTATAGACAGCAGAGATCGAGTGAATCCTTATAACGGCAGCCAGAATATACTTAAAGAGGGAAATCAGGATGGGAAAAAGGGGACATGAGATAGCTTTGGCATTTAGGGTTAAGGAGAATCCAAAAGGATTTTATAAAATCATTAAGGACAAAAGGGTGACGAGGGAGAGATTAGGAGGCTGGAATCGAACCCAGGTCCCTGGCGCTGTAAGGCAGCAGTGCTAACCACTGAGCCACCATGCCTATTTTCATTTCTGATTCCCAGCATCAACAATACACTGTTTCACTATTACGTTTCAGGATTTTAGTTTCAAGTGAAATGCACCATGACAGTGATGCAAGACTATAAATAGCACAGCGTGGTTGTTTAACTATTCTTGTCATGGGATTGCCACAAAACTTTTATAGTTTTATCATAAATTTTGATTTAAAACTTTGAAATTTTGTATATGTTTTCAACTTGCAAATTTTAAACATCACTGGGGTATCACAGTAAAGAACAAAGATTTTCAATTCTCCAAGATTAAAACATACATTCAGTCAGCATGCTTAAATGTAAAATATGATCTTCTGAATTACAAGTAGCTCAGTGGTGAAATAAGTATGTGACAAGAAAATTGGATGCATTGATGTTAAGGGCTGTCACTCTTACCTCACCTTTGAATTGAGCTTTTTTGTCCATGTTTGAACCCATGTTTGAACCAATGTTGTAATGAGGTCAGGAGCTGAGTGGCCCTGGCAAAACCCAAAGTGGGTGTCACTGAGCAGGTGTTGCTTGTAATTAATGACACCTTCCACCGCCTATTGATAATCCAGAGTAGATTGATGGGACAGTACCTGGCCAGGTTGGATTGGTCCTTTGCTTGTATACGTAGGACAAACCTGGGCAATTTTCCATATTGTTGAGTAGATGCCAGTATTGTAACTGTACTGGAAGTGCAACAAGGTCTGCAGCACATGGCTTATATATTGTTGCTGAGATGCTGTCAGGGCCAATAGCCTATGCAGTCTCCAGGGCCTCCAACAGTTTCTTGATATCATGTGGAGTGAATCAAACTGGCTGAGGATAGGTATCTGTGACGCTGGGGACTTCTGGAGGAGACGGAGATGGATCATCCATGGATTCGAACCTAGGTCTCTGGATTACAAGTCTAGCGATACCAGATCGCTAGACCAGGTCCCTGGTGCTATGAGGCAGCAGTGCTAGCCATCAGGCCTATTTTCAGTTCTGATTCCTAGCATCTACAGTACGCTGGTTCACTATTATATTTCTGGATTTTAGTTTCAAGTGAAATGTGACATGACAACGATGTAAGACTATAAATAGCACAGGGTGGTAGTTTAACTATTCTGGTCATGGGATTACCAAAAATTGTTTTATAGTTTTGTCATAAATTTTGATTTACAACTTTGAAATTATGTATATACTTTCAACTTGTAATTTAGGATTTCTTCTCATTTTAAACATCACTGGGGTATCACAGTAAAGATTTTCATTTCCCCAAGATTAAAATATACACTTAGTCAGAATGCTTAAACATAAAGTATGATCTCCTGAATTACAAGTAGTTCAGTGAAACAAGACACATGTATGCGACAAGAAAATTGGATGCATTGCTTCTGAAAAGAGCACAATGCGGTCCCGTCCAAACACATTCAAAGCAATGAACAGGTGTTTATCGGATAAGCAGTAATTCCCCATTCGCACATCAGTGTTATTAAGGTTAAAAAATTGCTCTTGGGTAACACTATGAATTCTCATGTCACTTCCAACGCAGATGTTGTCATATCTGTCAGCTATAACCATATGGGAATAAGACAGTTTGACATTTAATTATCTCTATCCAAACCTCCTTCCACTTTATTAAATAAATTGGTTAAATCACTGTCACACTATGTCTTGTCACTCACTGAGCATTGACAGCTGAGTGCAGAACACAGTCCTCTAAAAATGTCCGAGGTCGTGCAGTCAGCTAAGATTTAAACTCTGGTTTGAGACTAAGCTGAATTTTTAAATTTGATTGAACTTGTAAAAAAATTTCCATCCGTGTATTATGAGATAATTCTTCTGAACATGCTGGAACAACCAGTTACCCACACACACTATGCGTGAAACATTAGAAGGTCACCAAAGACTGTCTTTTTCATGGAATAGAATGGAAATGCTTCTTAGGCATGTAGAACACACTTGTGTATTTGGTATCCAGAATTATGTTATTGTAAAAGTTCGGAGACAATGGTGAACTGAGCCAGAGTGGGAACTCAATCATTGAGCATGCTGGCGACAGAAGTCAATGGATTTCTGGATAATCATGATAGCAAGGGAAACAGAGATAGCACAGGAAAGTGGCACTGAAGCAGACGATCAGCCATGATCAATTTAAATAGTGGAGCACGCTTGATGGGATGAATGTCCTACTTCTAGTCTTTTAGTTCCCAACTTGCTTTTACACAGCTCATTTGACATCCTTGAGGTGTTTCAAAACATTTGACAGCCAATTAATTACTTTTGTCAAGTAGTCACTGCTGCCCTGTAAGGCAAGACAGTGTACAAATCAGTTCCCACAAACAGCATAAATGTAGTTTTGTTTAGAGTGCAATTATTGGTAAGACAATAGGGAACCATTCTCAAACTTCAAATAGCATCATGTGAGCTTTTACCATTTATCTGGGCTGACAGCTGGTGTAAACTGTGACTCAATAAATTATATTCTTGCCTCTAACTCAAGTTTGAGGGTTTAGGTCTCAACTTCAGAGACATGAACAAACATGAAGTCTGGACTGATGCCCCAATGCAGTAAAGGTGTCATCTTTCAGATTCAACATTAAACCAAGGCCCTGTCTCTGGATTAAAGTGGTGCTGGAAAAGCCCTGTCTCTGCCTCCTTCTAGGATGTCAAGGGTTTCATTCAATACTTCATAGAACAGAAAGACTCTGACCAAAACCGAACCTTGGGAAATTGAAACGGTAAAAGGCGTTATTTTAAAGCAAGTCTTTCTTTCTTGATAGAACTTATCTGAAAAGGGCAATTCACGAGTGCATGGCTCTGTCGGTACTGTACTAAAGTTGCTCTTGTTTTGATTAATATTCTTGGTCACTCTATGTCTATATGCACATATTACTTCAGTTTAATACTTAATCAAAAGGAACCTACTTGTTCTGGGATTGAAAATGCAGTCAAAAATAAATGCTAGAAAGAAAGAAGTTACACTTTCTAACCTCACTTATCCCGTTCCCATACCATCCAAAGGAAATACAGTCACAGTAGTTAGGTTGGTCAATACTGTAAATGAGATCATGCACATAGTTAATCCTTTTTATTTCCAGTTAGTGAAGGAAGAAATATTTACTGGGACTGCAAAGGAATGCCACTGTTCACCTTGCAACAGCTACTAGAAGTAATAGAATCCCTGAAGGTAAGTGGAAAGGCAAATTACATCAGGGAAACCGGCCATCCCACATTTCACGAGACTGGCCTATAATTTACATTGCTGTCCTGTGGGTGGTCAATGATTTCTTTGCACAGCAATAGGGAGACAGGAGCCTCCTCTTGCTACTGCTGTGCATCTTTGTCACTGGATGTTTACTCAGCAACATCAGATGATGAATGGCTTTACCAGTTGGCGGAGTTAGGTGATGAATGGAAGGAGGTACTTTGCTTTTCCTATTTTCTAATCTTTTCAGCATGTAGGAATTGATTATCACTTAGCTATTTGGTGAGTATCTGATAAAGAGTTGAGATCTATTGTATTCCTAAAGTTAAATTAGCGCAGGAACATTTGGTAGGGTTAACAAAATATGTTAAACAAACAAGTAATGAGATAATTGAGCAATTAACTGAAACACATTAAGAATGGCAGGAGGGGCTGCAGCATGTGGGAACTCCAGCCATCAGTGTGATCCAGGAAAATCTCAGCTCAGGGTTTATGAGCTGGAGGCTGAAGGAGAGGCACTGAAACACATCAAGGAGCTGGAGCGTTACCTGGGTTCTTTGAAACACATGGCTCAGGCAATAATCCAGAATCTTTGAG
Source organism: Chiloscyllium punctatum (assembly GCF_047496795.1). NCBI lineage: Eukaryota > Metazoa > Chordata > Chondrichthyes > Orectolobiformes > Hemiscylliidae > Chiloscyllium > Chiloscyllium punctatum. The sequence continues at coordinate 25,463,475 of NC_092753.1, forward strand.
ATGTTGCTTCTCAGTGACTACAACTGAAACAGCTAAGGGAACCCAGGGAAGAGGAGTGCAGGAGACTTAGTCATTTTAATTGTTCAACAGGCGTGAGGTTCTCTCAGCCTTTTTGAATGAGAGTAAGGGCTGCAATGGGTGGCACGGTGACTCACTGGTTGGCACTGCTGCCTCACAATTCCAGGGAACTGGGTTCAATTCCAGCTTTGGGTGACTGTGTGGAGTTTGCACATTCTCCCGTGTCTGCGTGGGTTTCCTCCGGGTGCTCCAGTTTCCTCCCATAGTCCAAAGATGTACAGATTAAATGGATTGACCATGCTAAATTGTCTGGGAACGTGAAGGGTAGGTAAATTAGCCATGGGAAATGTAGGGTTATGGATATAGGATCATGGACTGGAATCTGGGTAGGATACTCTTCAGAGGCTCAATATAGACTCAATGAGTCGAATAGCCTCTTTCCGCATTTGTAGGGATTCTATTACTCTTAATTTGGTGCCTAGCTCCTTATACTGACTTTCCCATGTCACACCCTTTACATATTGCACTGAATTGCTGCTAATCGTGAACTATTTACCTTCACAGGAAAGTCCATGAGAAGTGACGCCAGAGAGACTTTCTCGGCAGACATTGCAGAATGTAGGTCGGGCATGGGAGCAGGCGTACCAGTTATGCATCCCTGAGAAATGCTCCACGTTAAACTGTGCAGTCTGGCAGAGGAGAAAGCAGGTCTGTTTACCAGTGTAAAATTCACAAAACATACAAAATTCAAAGATTTTCCCGATATTGTTAAAAATGTTTGTGAAACGCTACTTATGCAATTGATTTACTTCAGTTCAATTGTTTGCCCTAACAGTTACCTTTCTATCTATGTGCACTAACAATTAATACAATCTTATGAACTCCAAATGGATCAACAACATATCATTAATTCTTCAGAATAACGAAACAAAACAAAACATCACCTCTCAGGATTCAATATTACAATTTCAAATTCTACTGCAGTCTTTCCTGATAGGAGCATGTACCAGGAGTTCAAGATGGTATGATAAGCTGAACAGTCAGTATGAGGGAGACTTCACTGGTGTGACATTGACGCAGAGCGAGGAACTGAAAATTTGAGGCAAAGCAGGAATTAAACTAGTAAACTAGCAAGTTTCAGAATCGACCAAATTTCAGAATCTAATGAGAACCAATAGACGTTAACAAAGTTAAAATAGCCCAGTTAAACAGGTTGTTTAACATGCCTAATACTGCCAGTTATCTGTCAAGCACCAGAAATTGCATGCCTGAATTAGGTGTTGATAACTGTAGCAGAATGTCAGAAAATAAAAACAAGTGACTCATCAGTCTAAAGATAAACAGGTGAGGTGGACTGGCCATGCTAAATTGTCCACGGTGTTCAGGGATGTGCAGGCAAAGTGGATTAGCCATGGGAAATGGACAATTACAGGGATAGAATAAGGGTGCGGGTGCGGGTGGGATGCTCTTCGGAGAGTAGGTGTGGACTCACCGGGCCAAATGGCCTACTTCCACACTATAGGGATTCAATGAACTAAGAATTCACTGCGAGACTGAGGACAATCTCTCCCACAGTAAGGCAGAGTAACTGAAAATTTGGATCAAAATGAAAATGTGGGGTGAGGGCAGGTGCTTTAATTAAGGTTTAATACAGGCAATTAAATCTCCAGAGCAAGAAGTGAATGGGAGAAGAAATGTGGTGATGATCGAAAGGCCTTTGCTCATTTTCCCGTGTCTGTGAGAGTTTCCTCCAGGTGCTCCGGTGTCCTCCCATAGCCCAAAGATGTGCAGGTTAGGTGGGCTGGCCACGCTAAGTTGTCCATAGTGTCCAGGGATGTGCAGGCTGGATAGATTTGCCAAGGGAAATGGGGGTTTACAGGGATAAAGATATAGGGCTGGGGCTGAGTGGGCTGCTCTTCAGAGGTTTGGTGCAGACTTGATGGGCTGAATGGACTCCTTCCATACTGTAGGGATTCTATGATTCAATAGAGGCCAATGCTGGAGAGACTTCATGAGTGCAGAGCAAGCAGTATGTACATTTTGACGAATGCATGAAGTTATGGACAAACACACCAATAACAAATATCAGCAAGCTTGAGCTCACGCGATCAGAACTTGAGTAGTGGCTGTAGTCAGTGTTGTGTATCTAGGAGAAAGAGAACTGTGTGGACAGCACACAGAGAGGTGGTCACATAAGCAGGTTATAAGTGAACAGGCAGAGAGGGAATCAATTACCAGGCAGCGAAAGAAAACCAGACAGGTAGTGAAAGGGTCCCCAGGTTTAACGTTTACGAATCAGTGTTCCATTCTGGATATGGGTGAGGGCAATATTTCCTCAAGGGAGCACAACCAAAGCCAATGCTGTAGTATCAAGAGTTTCTCAGCTTTATAGGAGAGGAGGAAGGAGAATGGAAGCACGATAGCTTTAGGGGATTCCTCTGTGGCAGAAAAAGTCAGTCAACCATTGGTGACCAACAATACTCTGGATTGTATAAGATTAAAAGAGAACACATCCAAAGTTGTGAGACATAGCAGTAATTCTGAGAACTGGGAGTTGTACAGAATTTTACAAAAGGAGGGACATGAGATTAAAATGGAAAGGGAGAACAGAATATGAATGTAATATAGTACAAAACATGAAAATGGACTGTAAAAGCTTCTACAGATGTGTTAAAAAGAACAGTTTGGCTTTAACAAATGTGGATCCATTAAAATGCAGAGAACGTATCAGGGGAAATCAGAGAAATGACAGAACCTAAGTGATTATTTGGGTCTGTTTTCAAAAGAGTTAAACATAGTTCTTAGAGCTAAACAGATCAAAGGTTATAGGGAGAAAGTGGGAACAGAGTACTGAGTTGGATGATCAGCCATAATCATACTACATCGCGGAGGAGGGTGAAAGGGCCAGATGGCCTACCTAGCTCCTGTTTTCTATGTTTCAATGAGGAAAATGCACCAAATTTCCAAGAGGCAGAGATCTAAGTGGCTAGGTTAAATGAGGGGCTGAAGGAAATTATGCACCTCGTTCTGCTCAGAAACCACTCGGTACTGTAGATCTATCAACACCTGCTGTCCTTTCCCACCTCAACCGAATGGCCATAGCTCACTTGGGAACACTGGAATTGCAGGAGGCCATTCAGCATCATGAACCTATCTTGCCATTCAATGAGATCACCAAACTCCCTCAACTTGCCTTATTCCATATCAGTTAATAACGGATTTCTACAATTCTATCATCACTTCTACCCCTCTGTATTTCAGCAGATGTTTAACATCAGGGTAATTTCACCCAAAGTCCAGAATAGGAGGTTTGGAGAATGAGAGTTAGAACTCATTGTGTCAAAATTACACCATCCCAATTATCCAAGTCATAGGCATCAGGGAAATACAGTGCATGAAGCTTCCAACTGCCCCCTCGTCAATCAGCCCAGAATTAAATCATTCACCCAACTACAGACACCCTCTTCAAACTGAAGGTAACTTCAGACATAGAAGGGTAGAATTCCAATGGCTCATATCAGTATCAAGAAAACTACTCTCAGCTGGTAGTCCAAGAGATAGTTAAAGACTTCCCTCGGGCAGATTGACCCACAATGCCTGGTTTGTGATGTGAAGTTATTAACTGTCACAGAATCCCGACATTGTGGAAGTAGGCCATTCAGCCCTTCAAGTCCACAACGACCTTCCGAAGAGCAACACACCCAGACATCCCCACCCCCACCCTGAAACCCTGCATGGCTAAACCACCCATGTGGCAGATCCCTGGATACTATGGGCAATTTAGCATAGCCAATCCACATAACCTGCACATCTTTGGACTGTGGGAGAAAACCAGAACACCTGGAGGAGACCCATGAAGACATGAGGAGAAGGTGCAAAGTCCATGCAGATTGTCACCCAAGAGTGGAATCGAATTCAGGACCATGGCATTGTGGGGCAGCAGTGCTAACCACTGAATCACTGTGTCATTGTGAGAGTGAGTTGCACTGAAGGTATGAAGAACTGGAAGCTTACCTCATAGTGTTCTCTACTCTGCACAGATTTTAATGAAGAGATCCAGTCTTCCATTTCTTTTCTGTTTTCAGCACAAAGAATGAGTCTTCTGAATGGTGTGATTATCTGAAACACAATTCTCTCGTGAATAAACTCATATCATTAAAAATTACACATGTTTGAAAATTAAACATTCTGTCGAGACTATTTAAATGATATAGTTGAACAGCAGAGTTATAAAGTTATAGAGATGTACAACATGGAAACAGACCCTTTGGTCCAACTCATCCATACTGATCAGATATCCTAAATTAATGCAGTCCCAAGTGCCAACACTTGGCTCATATCTCTCTAAAATCTTCCTATGTACCATTAAGATGTCTTTTAATTGTTGTTATTGTACCAATTCCTCTGGCAGTTCATTCCATACAAGCACTCTCTATGAAAAAGTTGCCCCTTTTAAAGCTTTCCCCTCTCACCCTAAACTAATGTCCTCTAGTTCTGGAGTTTCCCCCAATCCAGGGGGAAGACTTCGTCTATTTACCCTATCCCTGTCCCTCATAATTTAATAAACCTCTATAAGGTCACCCCTCAGCCTCCGACGCTCGAGGGAAAACAGCCCCAGCCTGTTCAGCCTCTTCCTACGGCTCTGGCAACATCCTAGTAAATCTTTTCTGAACCCTTTCAAATTTCACAACATCCTTCCTATAGGAGGGAGACCAGAATTGCACACAATATTCCAAAAGTGGCCTAACCGCAACACAGCCTCCCAATTGTTATACTCAATGCTCTTGCCAAGAAAGGAAAGCATACTACATGCTTCCTACACTATCCTATCCACATAAGACTCCACCTTCAAGGAACTATGAACCTGCACTCCAAGATCTCTTTGTTCAGCAACACTCCCAAGGACCTCACCATTAAGTGGAAAAGTCTTGACCTGATTTGCTTTTCCAAAATGCAGTACCTGCAGTTCTAGTCGTACTGAGGTAACCTACTTCGCTGTCCACTACACCTCCAATTTTGGTATCATCTGCAACTTTACTAACTATACCTCCTCTGTTCACAGCCAAATCATTTACATAAATGACAAAAAGCAGTGGACTCAGCATCGATCCTTGTGGCACATTGCTGGTCATAGGCCTCCAGTCTGAAAAATAACCCTTCACCACCACCCTCTGTCTTCTACCTTTGAGCCAGTTCTGTATCCAAATGACTAGTTTTCCCTGTATTGCAAGTGATCGAACCTTATTAACCAGTCTACCATGAGGAACCTTGTCGAAAGCCTTACCGAAATCCATAAAGATCATGTCTACCACTCAGCTTTCATCATTCCTCTTTGTTACTTCTTCAAAAAACTCAATCAAGTTAGTCAGGTATTATTTCCCATGCACAAAGCTATGTAGACTATCCATAATCATTCCTTGCATGAGGATGAGTACCTCGCCAAGACCTTCCCCACACCTCCATTTCATGCCTTTAAACAGCCACCAAACCTCAAACAGATCATTGCTTGTACCAAACTGCTTGGCTTTTAGGACAATACCATACAACCTTGTCACGGTAGACACTGGAATATGTGTCAGAGTGTCGACACGGATACCACCATTACACATGGGGACACTTCCCACCATGTACGTGGCAGGTATTCATGCGACTCAGCTAGCGTTGTCTATCTCATACACTGCAGGCAAGGTTGCCCTGAGGCATGGTACATTGGTGAAACCGAGCAGAGGCTACGGCAACGGATGAATGGGCACCGCACAACAATCAATAGACAGGAGTATTCCCTCCCAGTCGGAGAACACTTCAGTGGTCCGGGACATTCGACCTCAGACCTTTGGGTGACCGTCCAAGGCGGACTTTAGGACAGGCAACAGCGAAAATTGGCCAAGCAGAGGCTGATAGCCAAGTTCAGTACACATAGGGAGGGCCTCAACCAGGACCTTGGGTTCTTGTCACACTAGAGGTGACCCCTTTGCACATACAGACAGACAGACACATACCCTCAAACTCTCTTTCATGACTCACACATATACTTCCACACATACCCTCTCACTTAAACCCCTTTACACTCACATTCACACACATATGCACACCTTCTCACAGATACTCATAACCCAATCCCTCCCACACACACACTTACGTTTGAGAGGTGAATGTGCACTTGCAGAATTGATTTTACTTTGCTCAAAAACTGAGTGAATCCATGTACGATTCTGTAAATCTGTTTTTTTAGAATAGAGTCTGACCATTGTGGCACAGACAGTCTCACACAGGGAGCTAACACCTTCAATACCTTATCTGGGCCGACAAGATACCAATTGTTGAAGTGCACTTGAGAATGTAACCTTTAAAAAAAGCTTTGCGATTTACATAAGAAAGAACTGAAACCAACATGGTCATTCTAACAGATGAGAGACTTAACAAACGATCTGGGCTTTTTTCAACATGTAATTTCAGTTACAGCACACTGTAAACCTTTGCTATAAATTCCCTGTCTTACAAACACCTGATGTAGGAGCAGGGCTCCGAAAGCTAGTGCTTCCAAATAAACCTGTTGGACTAACCTGGTGTTGTGTGATTTTTAACTTTGCATTTCCATGTCCATGTAAATCCTGTCCCTCACGATTCCCTTCAACAACTTTCCCAACACTGATGTCAGGTTCACTGGTCTACAGTTCCCTTGTTTTACCTTACCACCTTTCATAAATAGTGTCATCACGTTAGCCAACCTCCAGTCTTCCAGCACCTCACCAATGACTATCAATGAAATAAATATCTCAGCAAGGAGCCAAGCAATCACTTCCCTAGCTTCCCACAGAGTTCGAGGATACACCTGATTGGGTCCTGATCTTGCCATCTTTATGCATTTTAAGATATCCAGCACTTCCTCCTTTGTAACGTCGACATTTTGCAAGATGTCACCACTTATTTCCCCATGTTCTCTATCATCGATACCCTTCTCCACAGGAAGCACTGATGGAAAATACTCGTTTAGTATCTCCCCCACATCCTGTGGTTCCACACATGGGTTGATCTTTGAGGGGCCCTGTATCTCCCTAGTTACCCTTTTGTCCTTAATGTATTTATAAAATCTCTTTAGATTCTCCTTAACCCTATTTGCCAAAGCTATCTCATCTCCCCTTTGTGCCCTCCTGATTTCCCTCTTAAGTATACTCTTACTGTCTTTATGTTCTTTTAAGGATTCTGCTGTCTATACCTGACATACGCTTCCTAACTTTTCTTGACCAAGACCTCAATTTCTCTACTCATCCAGCATTCCCAACACCGACCAGCCTTGCTTTTCACCTGAACAAGAACATACTGTCTCTGGACTCTCATTACGTTGTTTTTGAAGGTTTCTTATTTTCCAGCCATCCCTATGGTTGCAGGTGTTCGCAGGCAATCAACTTTTGAAAGTTCTTGCCTAACACAGTCAAAATTGGCCTTCCTCCAATTTATAAATGTAACTTTTACATCTTGTCTATCCTTTTCCATCACCATTTTAAAACGAACAGAATTATGGTTACTGTGAGAATGTGTATAGGATATAAGCAGATAGGGAATCAGTTAAGTTCTGAGTTTTGTGAAACAAGAGGTACAGCTGAGCGTGACTCTGATCAGATAAGAACTTACAGTTAACAATGGGGTGCTGGTGGCAAGGGTGATGGGTTAACAAGGCAGAAAAGCAGCCATTAATTTGAGCCATTTAACAAGATGAGATAGCATTCAGTATATAATGTCAATTAGCAAGGTGAAAAGTGTTCATTATGTGAAGCCAGATAACAAGGTTAGGAATATTCATTGTGTGACAGCAGATAGCTTAGTCTTTACTATTGACACTCATTGACTGTAACAGTCACCCAATTGATATGTATGCTGCTTTATCTGGATGCTCCTCCCTGTAAAAGACAATATAGTTCACTGAGAAACCGTTGTTCAAGAGAAAACAGAGAACCCATGTCCTTGTGCACAGGGGCGATTAAAAGTGCTCCCCTAGTGACATCACAGTCATCTGCCCTGCCTTATTTCCCAAAAGGACGTCAAGATTTTCACCTTCTCTAGTAGGTACATCCACACACTAAATCAGAAAATTTTCTTCTGCACACGTAACAAATTCCTCTCCATCTAAACCTTTAACAATATGGTAGTCTCAGTTTAAGTTTGGAAAGTTAAATCCACCATTACCATCCTATTATTCTTTCAGATAAGGGGACCTCCTTACAAATTTTTTCTCAATTTCCTGCTGAGTTTTGGGATGGGGGGAGAGGGTCGATAGTACAATTCAAATAAGATAATCATCCCTTTCTTATTTCCCAGTTCCACCGAAGTAATGTCCCTGGACATAGTCCCAGGAATCCTCTCTAAGTACAGCCATAATGTTATCCCTTCTCAAAAACACTACTCCCTCTCCTCTCTTGCCCCCTTTCTATACTTCCCATAGCATTTGTATGTTGGAGCATTAAGCTGCCAGTCCTGTCCATCCCTGAGTCACATCTCTGTAATTGCTATGATATCCTAGTCCCATGTTCCTAACCATGTCCTGAATTCATCTGCCTTTTCTGTTAGGCCTATTGCATTGAAAAAAATACAGTTAAATTACCTCGTTCTCTGGTTTGCGCTTGCCTGCCTGACTCACTCTTTTTTCCAACTGTTTATGTGTGTGTGAGAGCACGTGAGGCAGTGTGCGCGTGTGTGTTTGTAGAGTGTGTGCATGAGTATGATGGAATATAAGCCTGTGAGAGGATATGTGTGTGTGTGTGTGTGTGTGTGTGTGTGTGTGTGTGTGTGTGTGTGTGTATATGAGAGAGGGTCTGTGAGAGTGTGGGAGGATGTAAAGGTATGTGTGAATATGTGTGCTTGTGTATGAGTGTATATGTGAGAATGTAGAGTGTTGTGGGGTTATCCGTAGTCTGACAGGAACCCCATGTTCAATATATTGCTTCATGGTCAAAGAGTGTAGAATCTGTGTGGGTAGAACCCAGGATCCACAATGGTAAATAAAGAACATAGTTGGAGTTGTATACTGGCCTCCAAACAGTCGTCAGGAATTGGGGCATAAGATACACCAGGAGATACAAAAGATGTGTAGGAAAGGCAAAGTCATAGTGATCATGGGGGATTTCAATATGCACATGGACTGGGAAATCAGGTTGGTAGTGGATTGCAAGAAAAGGAATTTGCGGAATGTCTATGAGACGGTATTTCAGAGCAGCTTGTGGTGGGACCCACTAGGGACAGGCAATTCTGGATTTAGTTTTGTGCAATGAGGCAGACTTGGTAAGGGAGTTTAAGGTGAATGAACCTGTGGAGGTTGATTAATAAGCACTTACTGCGAATGCTGGGTAGGTTTGTCCCACTGAGGCAAGGAAGGGATGGTATGGTGAAGGAACCTTGGATTACAGGAGACGTGAAACAGCTAGTTAAGAGGAAGAAGGAAGCTGACTTCAGGTTGAGGAAGCAAGGATTAGACAGGGCTCCAGAGGATTAAAAGGCAGTGAGGAAGTAACTGAAGAATGAACTTAGAAGAGCTAGAAGGGGGCATGAGAAAGCTTTTGTGGGTAGGATTATGGAAAACCTAAAAGTATTCTTCACTAATGTGAGGAACAACAGGATGGTCAGAGTGAGGATAGGGCCAATCAGGGATAGTGGAGGAAACTTGTGCTTGGAGTTGGAAAAGGTAGGGGAGGTCCTTAATGAATGCTTCAGTGTTCGCTACTAAAAGAGACCTTGTCATTTGTGATACAGTGTGAAATAGGCTGATATGCTCAAACAGATTGATGTTAAGAAGGAGGATGTGCTGGAAATTTTGAAAAACATGAGGACAGATATGTCCCCTGGGCCAGACGGAATATATCTGGGAAGTGAGGGAAGAGATTACTGCACCTTTGGCAATGATCTTTGCGTCCTCACTGTCGACTGGAGTAGTCCCAGATGTTTGGAGGGAGGCAAATGTTATTCCCTTGTTCAAGAAAGGGAATGGAGATAATCCTGGGTATTACATACCAATCAGTATTATATCACAGGTGGGCAAATTATTGGAGCATATTCTGAAAGACAGGATTTATGATTATTTGGAAAAACATAGCTTGATTATCGATAATCAGCATAGCTTGTGAGGGGCAGGTCATGCCTCACAAGTCTTATTGATTTCTTTGAGAATGTGACAAAACACATTGATGAAGGTGGAGTGGTGTACATGGATTTTAGCAAGAAGTTTGATAAGGTTCCCCATGTAGGCTCAATCAGAAAGTGAGGAGGCAAGGGATACAGAGAAATTCAGTTACCTGGATACAGAATGGCTATCCCATAGAAGACAGAGAGTAGTAACAGAAGGAAAGTATTCAGCGTGGAGCTCGGTGACCAGTGGTGTTCCACAAGGATCTGTTCTGGGACCTGTGCTCTTTGTGATTTTTATAAACAACTTGGATGAGGAAGTGGAAAGGTGGGTTAGTAAGTTTGTCGATGACACAAAGGTTAGTGGAGTGGTGGATATGGTGGAGGGCTTTTATAGATTGCAATGGGACATTGACAGGATGCAGAGCTGGACTGAAAAATGGAAGGTGGAGTTCAACCTAGAAAAGTGTGAAGTGATTCATTTTGGAAGGTCAAACTTGAATGCAAATTACAGGGTTAAAGGCATAACTCTTAGCAGTGTGGAAGAAAAGAGAGATCTTGGGGTCCACGTCCATAGATCCAAATTGATAGGGTTTTTAAGAAGGTGTATGGTGTGTTGGCTTTCATTAGCAGGGGGATCGAGTTTAAGAGCTGCAAGGTTGTGCTGTAATTCTATCAAGCCCTAGTTAGACCACACTTGGAATACGATGTTCAGTTTTGGTTGCCTCATTATAGAAAGGATGTCGAAGCTTTAGAGAGGGCACAGAGGAGATTTACCAGGATGCTATCTGGACTGGATGGCATGTCTTATCAAGAAAGGTTGAGTGAGCCTGGGCTTTTTTCATTGGAGCCAAGAAAGATGAGAGGTGACTTGGAAGAGGTACACAAGATGATGAGAGGCATAGGCAGAGTGGATAGCCAAAAACCTTTTCCCAGGGCAGAAATGGCTATTATGAGGGGGCATAATTTTAGGCTGATTGGAGGAAGGTTTAGGGGAGATGTCAAAGGTCGGTTTTCTACACAGAGAGTTAGACACATGAGGGACATGTAAGCGACTCTTGGATAGGCACATGGAAGATAGTACAATGAAAGTTATGTCGGTTAGTCTGATCTTAGAATAGGATAAAACGTCGGCACAACATAGAGGGTCAAAGAGCCTGTATTGTGCTGTACTGTTCTATGTTCTACAGAATCTCAGAACTGCAGAGCTCCCTTCTTTTGGAAGCAAGCAAGGCCGGAGCAGTAATCTTTGGGAGTTTACCATTCCCTGGAAAATCAAACTTTTGTTGGAGTGTTAACCAGTTCATTGCAGTTATTTACTACCTTTTTGTCAGTTCATGTAATTTGCTTCCATGTCAAAATAAAATAGTTTTCCATATTCATTCTAAAATTCATGCAGGAATGCAAAATCTTGAACTTGTTCTCTTCCTTTCCACATTATTCTCCCTCCTTGTGCTCTCAGTGTCTCCCGAACAGGCAGCACATTGGTAAAAGCTTTTTCATAAGTCTCAACTACAATCTCATGTTTTATCTGTAAACATTATTGCTCAAATGATATTGCATAGAGAAACAAACAACTTGCATGTACACTGCATCTTATTATCACTTTAATGTGATGTGTAAAAAAACATTCTGAATCCACTGTGTGAAGCCAGACCTCTCAACATGCTGAAGAAAAGTATAAACTTTATCACTGCGTCTTAATAACCCTGGTTGAGGGTAGAATGGTGTTCAGGAGCTCATGAAAACTCCTTTTCCTTCTCCAAGTAGTGTTCTGCTGTCTTTTATATGCATAATGGGATGACAGGACACAATGTTCTACGAATAAATGCAAAATATTGCAGATACTGGGAATCTGAAACGAACAGAGAACAAACAAGCTGGCAACATCTGTGGAGATAAACAGAGTTCACGTTACGGCTCTTCTTCAGGATGATGTTCTTTGACATGTCCACGAATTCCTACATCTGCTGTGTCCAATAAAATGTGCTGCCCACCTTTTTCAGAAAGAGCCACATCGGGAGCTTGAATAGAATCCAATCATTTGGTTGCAACAAACCAGTTGCCTTATATTAATAGTCCCTTTGTTGCATCATCACTTTTTGTCACCAGCAAAAGGCCATTGTTAAAACTCAGCTGATCATCAATTTATGGACAAGCCATAAGAATACTGCTTTGAAGGAGAATGAGAACAAGAAACTAAACAACTCGCATTTATATAGCATTTTCAACATAATAAAACTGCCCCCGTTACTTCACAACGGGGGATTTAAAAAGTCACATTTAACCCCTAACTCATCAGGAGGTATTAGAGCAAAACAGGAGATAAATTTGAAAGAATGCCTTAAAGGAGAGAGAAGAGGAATATCTACATCAGGGAGACAGGACGCTAATTCGTGCAACATTTCAGGGAACAGCTTTGGGACACACACGCCCAACAACCCCACAACTCTGTGGCTAACCACTTCAACTTCCCTTCCCACTCTGCCAAGGACATGCAAGTCTTGGGTCTCCTCCACCACCAAATCCAAGCCACCCAATAAGTGGAGGAAGAACGCCTCATCTTCCACCTTGGGACTCTCCAACGACATGGCATTAACGTCAATTAACGGCATTAACCAGTTTCCTTATCTCCCTTGCATCGTCAAGACACAGGCAACCATGAACTTTGATGTTCTTTTTCTGGTAACGTTGTTGAGGTCATGAGTAATTATCAGGAATATTAGGGAAGCATTCGTGAAGGGAACTGATGGTTTTGTTAAAGTTATTATAACTGACAGGTTGTTAGGCTAAATTGTCAATTAGTTCCATAATCACAAATATTTATTACTGTTTCTTCCTGATTTGTTAATTAAACATCTACTTTGTGACTTGCTTGATATCTTCTATTGCGTCTCATGTATCAATTGAGCTATTGATACTGATGTTTAACTGAAAAATTGTTTGTTGCGGATGTGAGTTTGTTTATGATGACTTGGTCTGCATAAAACCACTGAATTATTGCCAGTAAAATATGCTTTGGTATTTTTCGTACCACACATCACCAAACCAAACAGAACTCCTGGGATCTCTCCAGTTACACAATGTTCCCGAGGAGACAGCTGCATGGCCTATTTGTTCTCAGTCCAATATTATATGCATACTTTATTGTCTCACTGTCACCAACTAATCTGTATACTTTGTGTCATGATTGCCAGTCATGGAATTGGAAGAAATAAACATATTTTATCCATACAACCTGAAAATCATGTGGATGGAACCCTTCCTCCAAGGAAAGTTCTTCCAATTTTTGTCCATTTTGAAAAGAACTAACTTTCATATCCAATCCAGAGGACATTCCATTGTTGGAAATATTGGCTCTTGGATGAGTTGTTCATCTGAGGCCTGTCAGCCTTTTCACGTTGACAATCCTATCAAATTTTTTTCCAACAGCAACTTCTGATCAATATTTATCTCTGAACCAATATAGTTAAAACAGATCATATTGGTCATTATTTTGTTGTTTTGGAGACCTGGTTTTGAGAAAATTAGCTGTCTGGATTCTTACATCACAATAAGAATCACACTTCAGCAGCACACAACAGGGCTTGTAGCAACTTGGAACATCCAAAAGATGTGAATGATGCTATATAAATGCAATTTATTTCTTAGTCTCTTGTTAGAATCGATGGTGTAGCTCTGAGACACTATTTTTGATATGAGCGAATGCTGTAGATAATTTTCACATGCAAGTCTGCGGACAGCAATTAACTGTTCTGGTGAAAGGATAAATAGTGGGGAACACTAAGATGCTGAATCAATACTTTGCCTCGTTCACTTTGTGGACGACAACAGTTCCACTCCATTACAATAGATAAGGTTGGCAATAGATAAGGTAGAACTAAGACCAATCAACATCAATAGGGAAAAGGTACTAAGTAAACTATTCGGACTGAGGACAGAGAAGTCCCCTGGGCCTCATAGGAAATGGTAGTGGAGATAGTGGATCAGTTTGTTACAATATCCCAAAACTTCCTCGACACTGAAGATTGGAAAATGGCTAATACAACACCCTTATTCAAAAAAGGGAGGTAGGCAAAAAGTGGGAAATTATAGACCAGTTAGTTCAACATTGGTTGTTGGGAAAGTGTTAGAATCAATTATCAAGGAAGCAATATCAGGACATTGTCAAAATGCTATCCAGTAGTGTCAGTGTGGTTTTATGAATGGCAAATCATGTTTAACTAATTTACCAGAGGTCGTCAAAGATGGAACAAACAAAATGGATAATGGGGATGCTGCAGATGTAATTTATCTGGACTTCCAGAAGACGGTTGATAAGGTGCTGCACAAAACGTGAATTCACAAGGTTAGATTTATAGGATTGGGGTAATTTATTAGTCTGAATATATTACTGACTGATGAACAGAAGATAAGAGTCAGGATAATTTTTTTTTCTGGATAGCAAGGTCTAATTAGGGGGTGCCACAGGTTCAGTCCTTGGACCCCAGCTATTTACCATCTGTATTAGCGACTTGGATTCAGGATAAAAGGCTCTGCAGCCAAATTTGCCGACGACACAAGAATAGACAGGACAGTAAATTACAATAAGGAAATAAGAGCCGTACTAATGGACATATAGGTTAACAGAGTGGGCCAAATTGTGGCTGATGGAGCTTAACGTGGATAAGTGCAAGGTCATGCATTTGAATTAGTAAATGGGAAGGTGACCCATTACCTTAGTGGGAAGACACTTCGGCTGCTCTAGTGCAGAGGGATCTTGGTGTACCCGTTCATGAGTCACAGAAAACTAGCATTCAGGTGCAGCAGATAATACAGAAAGTGAATAGCTACAGAAATAGAATATAAAGGTAAGGAAATATTGTTGCAACCACACAAGGTATTGGTGAGACCGCACCTGGAGTATTGTGCACTGTTTTGGTGCCCTTATCTGAGGAAAGATGTAGTGGCATTGGAGGCAGTTCAGGAGAGGTTCGCTAGATTGATCCCAGAGATAAAGGGTCTGTCGTGTGAAGAGAGATTGAACAGGTTAGTCCTATACTCTCTGGAATTTAGAAGAATGACGGGAGATCAAATTGCTGTATTCAAGGTATAAAAGATGTGGATAACATAGATGGGGAGTGGATGCTTCCTCTTGTGGGGCATTCTAGGATGAGAGGTCATAGTCTTAGGATAAGGAGTGGCAAATTTAAAACAGAGTTAAAGAGAAACTACTTCTCTCAAAGGGCTGTTAATCTCTGGAATTTGTTTCCTCAAAGTGCAGTGGATGCTGGGATAGTGAGCAAATTTAAGGAGGAGTTAAGAAGGATTTTTAACTGGTAATGGGTTTTGAAGGAATACGGAGAAAACACAGAAAAATGGAGGTGAGGAGCATATCGGAGGAGAAAGTCAGGACTGCAGATGCTGGAGATCAGAGCTGAAAAATGTGTTGCTGGAAAAGCGCAGCAGGTCAGGCAGCATCCAAGGAGCAGGAGAATCGACGTTCCGGGCATAAGCCCTTCTTCAGGAATGAGGAGGGTGTGCCAAGCAGGCTAAGATAAAAGGAAGGGAGGAGGGACTTGGGGGAGGGGCATTGGGAATGCGATAGGTGGAAGGAGGTTAAGGTGAGGGTGATAGGCCAGAGAGGGGATGGGGGCGGAGGTCGGGAAGAAGATTGCAGGTCAAAAAGGTGGTGCTGAGTCTGAGGGTTGGGACTGAGATAGATGGGGGGAGGGGAAATGAGGAAGCTGGAAAAATCTGCATTCATCCCTTGTGGTTGGAGAGTCCTAAGCGGAAGATGAGGTGCTCTTCCTCCAGGCGTCGTGTTGCCATGGTCTGGCGATGGAGGAGGCCATGGACCTGCATGTCCTTGATGGAGTGGGAGGGGGAGTTAAAGTGTTCCGCCACAGGGTAGTTGGGTTGGTTGGTGCGGGTGTCCCAAAGGTGTTCTCTGAAATGTTCCGCAAGTAGGCGGCCTATCTCCCCAATGTAGAGGAGGCCTCATCGGGTGCAGCAGATGCAGTGAATGGTGTGTGGAGGTGCAGGTGAATTTGTGACGGATATGGAAGGATCACCTTGGGGCCTTGGAGGGAAGTGAGGGGGGAGGTGTGGGCGCAAGTTTTGCATTTCTTGCGGTTGCAGGGGAAGGTGCCGGGAGTGGAGGTTGGGTTGGTGGGGGGTGTGGCCCTGACAAGGGAGTTGTGGAGGGAGTGGTCTTTCCGGAACGCTGATAGGAGAGGGGACGGAAGGATATCCTTGGTGGTGGGGTCTATCTGGAGGTGGCGGAAATGATGAAGGATGATTCGATGCATCTGGAGGTTGGTGGAGTGGTAAGTGAGGACCAGTGGGGTTCTGTCCTGGTGGCGACTGGAGGGGCGGGTTCAAGGGCGGAGGTGCGGGAAGTGGAGGAGATGCGGTGGAGAGCAACGTCAACCACGTCTGAGGGGAAATTGCGGTCTTTGAAGAAGGAGGCCATCTTGGTTGTTCGGTATTGGAATTAGTCCTCCTGGGAGCAGATGCGGCGGAGGCGAAGGAATTGGGAATATGGGATGGCATTTTTACAGGGGGCAGGTTGGGAGGAGGTTTAACCTAGGTCGCTGTGGGAGTCGGTCGATTTATAGTAAATGTCCGTGTTGAGTTGGTTGCCCGAGATAGAAATGGAGAGGTCTAGGAAGGGGAGGGAGGAGCCTGAGAGGTCCAGGTAAATTTGAGGTAGGGGTGGAAGGTGTTGGTAAAGTGGATGAACTGTTCAACCTCCTCGTGGGAGCACGAGGTAGTGCCGATACAGTCATCAATGTAGTGGAGGAAAAGGTGGGGGGTGGTGCCAGTGTAGCTGCGGAAGATGGACTGTTCCACATATCCAACAAAGAGGTAGGCATAGCTGGGGCCCATGCGGGTGCCCATGGCTACTCCTTTGGTTTGGAGGAAGTGGGAGGATTGGAAAGAGAAGTTGTTCAGGGTGAGGACCAGTTCAGTCAGTCGAAGAAGGGTGTCAGTGGAAGGGTACTGGTTGGGTCGGCGGGAAAGGAAGAAGTGGAGGGCTTTGAGGCCTTCATGATGGGGAATGGAGGTGTAGGGACTGGATGTCCATGGTGAAGATAAAGCGTTGGGGGCCGGGGAAATGAAAATCATGGAGGTGGTGGAGGGCGTGGGTGGTGTCCCGATCGTAGGTGGTGAGTTCTTGGACTAAGGGGGACAGGACCGTGTCGAGGTATGCAGAGATGACTCCCATAGCTACCTAGATTATACCTCCTCCCACCCTGCCCCCTGTAAAAACGCCATCCCATATTCCCAATTCCTTCACCGCATCTGCTCCCAGGAGGACCAATTCCAAGAGTGCCTCATCTTCCACCTAGGAACCCTCCAACCACAAGGGACGAATGCAGATTTCTCCAGCTTCCTTATTTCTCCTCCCCCCACCTTATCTCAGTCCCAACCCTCGGACTCAGCACTGCTTTCTTGACATGCAATCTTCTACCCGACCTCTCCGCCCCCACCCCCTCTCCGGCCTATCACCCTCACCTTAACCTATCGCATTCCTAACGCCCCTCCCCCCTACCTTTTATCTTAGCCTGCTTGGCACACCTTCCTCATTCCTGAAGAAAGGCTTATGCCTGAAACGTCGATTCTCCTGCTCCTTGGATGCTGCTTGACCTACCGCGCTTTTCCAGCAACACATTTTCCAGTGAGGAGCATATCAGCCATGATCAAATGGCAGAGCACTCACAATGGGCCTAATTCTCTTATCAACAAGAAATGTCATGTAGTAGCAGAGGAAAGGATTCTTTTGTAACAACAAATGTTACAAAACATCATGTGGCAAACAGCATTCCAAGAGTGTTACCAGAGATAGAATTTCACAGTGAACAGCATGACAGAGTGGCAATGAACCAAGAAAGGAATGATTTCAAAACTTGGTACCATTCAACCACACATCCATCAGTGGTGGAATAATTAAAATCATGGATGTGCGAAAGGCAAGACTGCAAAGGGCTGTAGGCTAAAGGTGTGCAGGGAGCCCTGATGTATTCCCATCTGACAGAGCTTTGGTTTAATGTTGCATCTGAAAACCAACTCCTCCCTCAGTTAGCAATCATTTAGTGCTACGCTGAAGTGCCAGCCTAGAACATGCATTAAAGTCCTTGGAACAGGCCTAAACCCCACATCCCTCCAATTCGCTAGCAAAATTGTTTCCAACAAGATCACAGTTGACACTTATAACAATCAAAAGCAGAAGACTCGGAGGCTGGAGATCTGAATTAAAAAGATAAAATGCTATAAAGAAAGGGAATGCTTGTTCAATTTAGGGAATAGAGATAATCCTGGGAATTACAGACTAGTAAGTCTTACGTTGGTGGTGGGAAAAGTATTGGAGAAGATTCTGAAAGACAGGATTATGATTACTTGGAAAACCATAGAGTTTGATTAGAGAGAGTCAGCATGGCTTTGTGAGGGGCAGGTCATGCCTCACAAACCTTAGTAAATTCTGTGAGGATATGACAATATACGTTGATGAAGGTAGACCAGTGGATATAGCGTACAAGGCATTTGATAAGGTTCCCCATGGTAGGCTCATTCAGAAAGTAAGGAGGCATGGGATACAGGGAAATCTGGCTGTCTGGATACAGAATTGGCTGGCCCACAGAAGACAGAGGGTGGTGGTAGATGGAAAGTATTCAGTCTGGAGCTCAGTGACCAGTGATGTTCCACAGGGATTGGTTCTGAGACCTCTGTCTTTGTGAGTTTTATAATTGACTTGGATAAGGATGTGGAAGGGTGGGTTAGTAAGTTTGCTGATGACACAAAAGTTGGTGGACTTATGGGTAGCCTGTTGTAGGTTGCAATGGGACACTGACAGGATACAGAGCTGGGCTGATAAGTGGCAGATGGAGTTCAACCTGGAAAGGTGTGAAGTCATTCACTTTGGAAGGTCGAACTTGAATGCAAATTACAGGGTTAAAGGCAGGATTCTTGGCAGTGTGGAGGAACAGAGGGATCTTGAGGTCCATGTCCACAGATCCCTAAAAGTTACCGCCAAGGTTGATAAAGTTGTTCAGAAGGCATATGGTTGCTGGTTTTCATTAGCAGGGGGATTGAGTTCAAGGGCTGCGAGATTATGCTGCAGATTGATAGAGCCCTGGTTAGACCACACTTGAAATATTGTGTTCAGTTCTGGTCACGTCATAATAGGAAAAATGTTGAAGCTTTAGAGAGGGTGCAGAGGAAATTTACCAGGCTGCTGCCTGGACTGGAGGGCATGTCTTATGAAGAAAGGTTGAGGGAGCTAGGACTTCTCTCCAAACTCATTGGAGAGAAATAGTATGAGATGTGACTTGATAGAGATGTACAAGATGTTGCGAGGTATAGATAGACTGAACAGACAGACTTTTTTCTATGGCAGAAATGTCTATTATGAGGGGGTGTAATTTTAAGGTAATCGGAGGAAGGTTTGGGGGAGATGTCAGAGGTAAGTTCTTTACACAGAGGGTGGTGGGTGCATGGAATGCACTTCCAGCAGTGGTAGGAGAGTCAGATACATTCAAGACATTTAACAAATCTTGGATAGCACAAAGTTATACAATGGAGGTTATATAGGTTAGTCTGATCTTAGAGTAGGATAAAAGAATGGCACAATATCGAGGCTGAAGGGCCTGTACTGGGCTGTACTGTTCTATGTTCTAAATACTCAGTTGTGACGACCTCTGTGGAAAGTGAAATCATTCTGATGAAAGGTCACAGACCTGAAATGATAATTCTGTTTCTCCCTCAACAAATGCTATCAGATCTGCTTAGTAATTCTAGTACTGTAATATTTTGCTTGGGATCTGGATAACTGGGACTTTACTGGTAAATGGAAAGGAATAATGAATCAGATCTTTTATTAAATCTAGTTCAAGGCTTGCCTTATCGATAAAGACAGAAGATTTATAAGCTGCATGTTTTTAAAACAGACATTTATCTTGTAGCAGTGACCACTTGAGCCCTCCCAGCCATACTTGGATTTCGCACACAACTGGCAGATTCAGCTATTCAGCTCCTTGCATTCCCTGTACACGTTAATAACCATATTGACATAAAACAAACCAGACTTAAAGAAATAAAATAAAGGAAGAAATTGACCAAAGTACATGGAGTGGATACTGGAAGCTGTTGAAGATTCAAAAGTGTTTAGAATAATCAGGAAAAACCTGCATATTATCTCATCTTAAGCAAAAAGACCTTATTTTTTGGAAAGCTACTACTAAAAAGCCCAGATGGACTCAAATGAGACAGTACAGGTGGTAACCATGAAATAGAATCATTGAGTCATTTAAGCACAGAAAAGGCCCTTTGACCCATTGAGTCTGCACTGACATAACTACCACTAAAGGTGCCCCAATCCCAATTTCCTGCACTGGTCCCATATGCTTGAATATTATGATATTATAAGTGCTCATCCAAATATTTTTTAAACTTTTAAGGTTTCCAGTCTCCATTACCTTCCCAAGCAGTGCATTCCAGATTCCCACCACACTGAGTGAAAAATACTTTTCCCAAACCCCCTGTGAATCTCCTGTCCCTTACCCTAAACTATGCCCTCTCATGATCGACCCCTTAACCAAAGAGAACAGCTGCTCTCCAGACCCTTCAATCTTATAAACCTCAATCATGTCCCCCTTAGTCCTTTCTGCTCTTCAGAAAACAAGCCAAGCACACCTAGTCCCTTCTTATCACTCAATTTCTCCATTCCAGGCAACATTGTGGTGAATCTTCTCTGTATCCCTTCTAGTGCTGGCACATCCTTCCTGTAGTGAGATGACAAGAACTGCACGCAGTACTCCACTTGTGGCATGTCCAGCGCTCTGTACAATTCCAACAAAATCTTCTTGTTCTTTTATTCTATGAAATGTTTCTAATTTTAAAGTTTAAGATGAAGCCCTAAAGTAAAATAGCAGTTTGATTTGCAACTCAGAACGTGCCCTTCTTCCTAGAATACTCAGTAGATATATCAAATAACAAGAAGCTATTTAGTGGAGTTGAAAGCTCACCTGTATGAGGAAGACTCATGCAATAAAAATGCTTGCTACTTCACGGTACAAGTGTGCACACCAGAAACGGTTTCAGTCCATTTACCACCCTAGGAGAAGGGGGAATATATTTGGTACTTCCAGTCAGAAGCTGGATTGAGCTGGCAACAATTCACTGTGGTTTGGACGTTATAAAACCTACAACATGCAAAATACCATTCCAAAGCTTGTGCAGATGACACAATGGAGTAGCAGCTTGTTCCTCCCGTGTACCTATTGCTGACTTAGAACCGGCAGGTACATGAAGTAAGTTGCAATAAAGATCCTTTCCTGAAATCTGAATGACTTGAATTCAAACATCACAGCTCAGGGCAGGTTTTACGTGTACTTTTCAAATCAGAAACAGCCCACCTAAATTAGGGGCCATCAAATTTGAGTGGTTATGATTTCTCTCAGATATAGTTAACCCTGTTTGCAGCATTTAAAATGGTAGAATTTGTTTCTAGGCTTCACAATGCAAATACATCCATTTTAAACTACAGGGTTGATGAGCAGCCATATATACAATTTGAAAAACATTGCTAGTTTTTTGCAGATAAAAATTGTACTTGATTGCAGTTATAAACTATATCATTGCAAATCTTCAGCAGTCCTTCAAAGACAGTGAAGATTGAGAGATAAATAGGAGACTCCAAGTGAGGTTAGCAGCAAAACAGTCTCAGAGGTTTGTGGTCAAGGACTTGGTTCAGTTTAAGTTTTACAATGAATTTAGTGATGCCAATGGTTTCTGACTTCCAATACCCTAAATACGAAATCATCTAATTAATTCAGATATACCACTTATCTCTGTTATTGTTTAAGTTCCTATTTACAGTTAATAAATATGACTCAGAGTTTATGTCTGATGTTAATTCTATGGCTGCTACTTTGGTTGACTTATCCCTGTAAAGTTTATCATATGCATTTGAGTTTTCAACTGCTCTGCTCAGTTCAACAATTTTTTTAGCTCCTTCTCAGAAGTCTGATATCAACCAAATGTAAGAAAATGTGCAGAATTTATTTACTGTGCCCCTTGAAGTGTTCATCCAGCTGCGACTCACAGCTGTGTCATGGGAGATTAGACTTTCAGTTCTCACACCCAATCCTGGTGGACTGGTAAACCTGGTGTGCTCCATAGGTCAAGGAGAGCAAGCGGTTATTGACAATGTATCCAGTCGCTGAATGAATTTCAGTGGATTTTGGGCTTGACCAAATAAAGTAGTACAACTCTGCATGCTAGAAGCATATTTAAGGTGGAAACGGTGGTGCAGTGGCAATGTCAGACCAAGTGGAGTCGCGGTTCAGAGGCCCAGGCTCTGGACATGTGTTCAAATCCCAACATAAGGAGAATACAGAGATATAGGTTACTAGAATAGATGGGATTAAGGTCCACAAGGAGAAGGTGTTAGCAATTCTGGAAAGTGTGAAAATAGATTAATTCCCTGGGCTGGGTGGGATTTATCCCAGGATTCTCTAGGGAGAAGATTGCAGAGCCTTTGGCTTTGATCTTTATGTTGTCATTGTCTATGCTCATTGGAGGACAGCAAATGTTGTTCCGTTGTTCAAGAAGGGGAGTAGAGACAACCCTGGCAACAATAGACCAGTGAACCTTACTTTGGTTGTGCGTAAAGTGTTGGAAAAGATTATAGGAGATAGTATTTATAATCATCTGGAAAGGAATAAGTTGATTAGGGATTTGGATACAGAACTGGCTCACAGGTAGAAGACAGAGGGTTGTGGAGGGTTGCTTTTCAGACTGGAGTCCTGTGATCAGTGGAGTGCCACAAGGATTGGTGCTGGGTCCACTACTTTTTGTCATTTATACAAATGATTTGGATGCGAGCATAAGAGGTATAGTTAGTAAGTTTGCTGATGCACCAAAATTGGAGATGTAGTGGACAGCGAAGGTTACCTCAGATTACAACGGAATCTTGATCAGATGGGCCAATGGGCTGAGAAGTGGCAGATGGAGTTAAATTTAGATAAATGTGAGGTGCTGCATTTTGGGAAAGCAAATCTTAACAGGACTTATACACTTAATAAATCTTAGCAGGACTTATACACTTAATGGTAAGGTCCTAGGCAGTGTTGCTGAACAAAGAGACCTTGGAGTGCAGGTTCATAGCTCCTTCAAAGTGGAATCGCAGGTAGATAGGATAGTGAAGGAGGTGTTTGGTATGCTTTTCTTTATTGGTCAGAGTATGGAGTACAGGAGTTGGGAGGTCATGTTGCGGCTGTACAGGACATTGGTTAGGCCACTGTTGGAATACTGTGTTCAGTTCTGGTCTCCTTCCTACCGGAAAGATGATATGAAACTTGAAAGGGTTGAGAAAAGATTTACAAGGATGTTGCCAGGGTTTGAGCTATAGAGAGAGGTTGAATAGGCTGGGGCTGTTTTTCCCAGCTGGAGGCTGAGGGGTGACCTTATAGAGGTTTATAAAATTATGAGGAGCATGGATAGGATAAATAGACAAAGTCATTTCCCTGGGGTGGGGGAGTCCAGAACTAGAGGGCATAGGTTTAGGGTGAGAGGGGAAAGATATAAAAGAGACCAAAGGGGCAACTTTTTTTCACTCAGAAGGTGGTGCGTAAATGGAATGGGCTGCCAGATGAAGTGGGTGGAGGCCAGTACAATTGCAACATTTAAAAGGAATGTGGATGGGTATATGAATAGGAAGGGTTTGGAGGGATATGGGCCAGGTCCTGGCAGGTGGGACTAGATTGGGTTGGAATATCTGGTTGGCATAGATGGGTTGGACCGAAGGGTGTGTTTCCATGCTATACATCTCTATGACTCTATAAATGAGATATGATCCACTTGGACAGGACAAACCAGGCTAGGGAATGCATGATGAATGGGAGGACCCTTGGATGGAAGGGTCTGTTTCAATGCTGTACATCTCTATGACTCTTAAGTACACGTGGTTAAGATGCTGATCTGCCAATAATCATGCCAACACTGGACAGCTCTCAGACAACTATTCATGCTGTACAGAATAGACATGCAAGACACCCAGGTTCAAACCCAGGTGAGCCCTCATTTCAGGGATTCTGGGTAATCCAAGGCGGAGGACAGGAAAAACTTGTGGCTACTCCTTTTTTGAGGTATCTGGTGCTTAATGTGATTTCCTTGAATTCCAGGAGCAGTAATTACTGTTTTAGAAGCTGTTGCATTGTTTTGGAATTTTGGGGGAAGAAAGATCAAAACAACAGTACTTTAAAAAGGAGGAAGAGAGACAAAAGTTGAGACCACATGGTCAGAGAAAGAAACACAGCAGTGAATGCACGGCTACTGCCTTTGCTGTTTGAATTCAAGTATCCCTGGACGTCAGAATGTGTTTAAGAAAAATGAACTGACAGAGAAATTCACAATAGAACTTCGAGGGACCTGTGTGGGAGAGCTCACAACAAAAGAGAAGTGAAGTGCATAGCTTTTAAGTATGACCTTGTAAATCTACAATAGTGAGTTGAATGGGTATTTTTCTGATTGCATGTTTTATTGTGATTTGTCTCTTAATTAAATTTAAAATATATATAACATAGGTACTAAGTTAGCCTGGAGCAGTGATAATTAAGAGCATAAGACAGTGCTATTTTCCAGGTTTGCAGATTTTCAAGGAGCAAAGATGGCCTGTAGTAGAATGATGCATTCTTCCTGTCGGGTGTGGGAGATGAGGGACAGTTTCCATTTTGCTGATTATTTGGTCTGCAGGAAGTGTCTTTGGTTGTGAATCCTATCAGATCGCATGGATCAGTTGGAGCGGCAGTTAGAGGCAATGAGGAATTTACAAGAGCTTGGGGATATGATGGATGGCAGTTACAGGAAGGGAGAAAAAACACAGATACAGTCAGGTGGATGCGTTACTGCCCAGGAAAGGTAGGAGAGAGAGGCAGGTAGTGCAGGAGTCTTTTGTGGCTATTGCCATCTCAAACAAGTATGCTGTTTTGGAAAATGTAGGGGGGGGATGATGGAATCTCAAGGGAATGTCATGAGAACAGCCAAGTTTCTGGTACTGAGACTGGGATCTAATTAACGAGAGGTATTTCAGATTCCAAGCAATCGATTGTGATAAGGGACTCTCTAGTCGGAGGCAGAGACAGATGTTTCTGTAACCAGCATCGAGAAATCAGAATGGTCTGTTCCCTCCCTGGTGCCAGGATCAAGGATGTCTCAGAGAGAGTCCAGAATATTCTCAAAGGGGAGAGGGACCAGCAGGAGGTCGTTGTGCATTCTGGAATTAATGACATAGGAAGGGAAAAGGATGAGATTCTGAAAGGGGAATATAGAAAGATGGGCAGTAATTTAAAATGGGAGTCTGCAAGAATAGCAATATCTGGATTACTCCTGGTGCTACAAGGTGGTGAGGGTCGGAATAGGAGGATAGAGCAGATGAATGATTGGCTGAGGAGAAGGGTTCACATTTTTGGATCATTTGAATCTCTTCTGGGTTAGAAGTGACCTATACAAGAAGGGCTGAATGCACTTTAATGGCAAGGGGACTAATATACTGGCAGGTAGATTTGCTAGAGCTGCTCGGGAGGATTTAAACTAGTGAGGTTGGGCAAGACCCAGGGAGATAGTGAGGAAAGAGATCAATCTGAGACTGGTACAGTTGGGAAAAGGAGCAAGTCAAATACTCAGGACAGGCAGAACAACATTGAGAACGAGTTAGGAGTAACAAATCACATTTATTTCAATGCAAGAGGCCTAACCAGGAAGGCAGATGAACCTAGGGCATGGTGAGGAACATGGGACTGGAATATCATAGGAATTACAGAGACCTGGCTCATGGACAGATAGGACTGGCAGTTTAATGTTCTAGGATAAAAATGCTGCAGGAAGGATGGAGGTGGTGGTGGAGGGGGGGGGGGTCATGGTGTTTTTGATAAGGGATAACATTACAGCTGTGGAACATGTCCAGGGACGTCCTTTGGGCGGAACTGAGAAATAACAAAAGGGATGATTACCTTATTTTGATTGTACTATAGACCACCACCACCCCCCCCCCACAAAAATTAGCAGGAAATTGAGAAACAAATTTGGAAGGAGATGTCAGTCATCTGTAATAACAGGGTGGTTGAGGTAGGGGATTTTAATTTTTCAAACATAGCCTAGTACTGTTCGTAGTATTAAGAGTTTAGAAAGAGAGGAATTTGCTAAGTGTGTACAATAAAATTTTCTGATTCAGTTTGTGGATGTACCGACAAAAGAAGGTGCAAAAACTCACCTCCTCTTGGAAACTGATGCAAGGCAAGTGGCTGAGGCATCAGTTGGGGAGCACTTTCGGGCCAGCAACCATAATTCTACTGGTTTTAAAATAGTGATGGGAAAAAATAGACCGGGTATCAAATTTTAAGTTTTAAATTGGAGGAAGGCCAATTTTGACTGTATTGGGTAAGAATTTTCAGAAGTTGATTGGAGGCAGATGTTCGCGGGTAAAGAGACAGTTGGAAAATGGGAAGCCTTCAAAAATGAGATAACGAGAGTCCAGAGACAGTATGTTCCTGCTCGGGTGAAAGGCAAGGCGAGTAGGTGGGGGGAATTCTGGATAACTTAGAGAAATTGAAGGCCCATCAAAGATCAGAAAGGCAGCCTATGTGTGGAACAGCAGGAAATGAGGGAGATACTAAACGAGTATTTTGTATCAGTGTTTACTGTAGAGAAGGACATGGAAAATATAGAATGTGGGGAAATAGATGGTGACCTCTTGAAAAATGTCCATTTTACAGAGGGATGTCTTGAGGTGGATAAATCCCCAAGGACCTGATCAGGTGTACCCTAAACCTCGGTGGGAAGCTTGAGAAGTGATTGCTGGGCCCCTTGCTGGAACACTTGTATCATCGATAGTCACAGGTGAGATGCTGGAAGACTGGAGGTTGGCTAATGTGGTACCACTATTTTAAAAAGGTGGTAAGGAAAAGCTGGGAAACTATAGACCAGTCAGCCTGACCTCAGTGGTGAGCAAGTTGTTGGGGGAGATTCCTGAGGGAGAGGATGTACATGTATTTGGAAAGGGAAGGACTGATTCGAGATAGTCAACATGGCTTTGTGCATGAGAAATCATGTCTCACAAACTTGATTGAGTTTTTTGAAGAAGTAATAAAGAGGATTGATGAGGGCAGAGTGATGGACATGACCACTTTCGGCTGCCATCCGCCACATGGCCGCTCCAGCCACCACCACAGCGGTGAGTGATGACATCACTTCTGTCCCCACCACCCAACAGCCCATAGCCATGGTTGACCATGCCGCCTCCGCAATCGTTGGCCAGACAACCGCCTCCACGACCACCAGCCAGACAACCGCCATCATGACCGCGACTAGATCTGCTGCCACCACCGCTCCAAGATCCGCCGCCACCGAAATCAACACGAGGCTTAACCAGAATATCACTTCTGTCCCCACTGTTGCCGCCGCAGCCACATCCGCCCACCCTCCCACTGACGTCACTCACATGAACACCGTCGAATCACCTATACTACCACTGTGGATCCCAGTCATCACCTCTGCCTCACACCCTGCTGCCTGGGGTGACCACTACTTCCGTAAACGACGTCACCCTCGGTCTCTCTACTACCACTCCCACTCCAGCTACAGTCTCCACCCACACTCCCAGCTCCAGCCCTACACCAGATCCTAGCTCCCAGCCCTGCCGTATTTTCACCATCCCCCAGGCCACTCCCTCACTGAAACCAACAATCAGATAAATTGGATTGGTTAAATAGACAAGGTCTTTTCCCTGAGGTGGGGGAGTCCAGAACTAGAGGGCATAAGTTTAGGATGAGAGGGGAAACATTTAAAAGGGACCTAAGGAGCAACATTTTCACACAAAGCGTGGTGCGTGTGTGGAATGAGCTGCCAGAGGAAGTGGTGGAGGTTGATACAATTGCAACATTTAAAAGGCATCTGAATGTGTATATGAATAGGAAGGGTTTGGAGGGGTATGGACCAGGTGCTGGCAAATGGGATTTGATTAGTTTAGGATATCTGGTCAGCATGGACGAGTTGAACCAAAGGATCTGTGGCTGTGCTGTACATCTTTATAACTCTCCTCATTAGGGACCAACAGGGTCTGTATTCAGAGAATACAAGTGAGAAATTGACCCCCGTGATGGTGTCAGACAGCTTGGAACTTGTCCTTTTATGTGCAGAGTCAGCAGGTTAGTGTATCAGCCGAATTGCTCCTCAGGCCCACATCCTTCTTCACAGGCTCTTCACAAAATAAAACTGGTTCCAGGCTGTTTGCCTATCACACCCCATAATATATATTAAACAATGAATAAAAGGTGGTTTCCATGTTCAGAAGAGAACGTAGAAACATAGGTTTGAGATTAGTCTGCGGATATTTCACTCCTTACGAAAAATGATTTAACAACTTGGTATAACAATTGCCCATGAACAGATTAATCAATTTCACTTGAAGATTGGGCAGTTTGTCCACCAGCAGTCAACTACTCTGAGGCAGAAGATGCAGAACAAACTCTCTTAAAAGACGTTCCATCCAAAGGCAACGATTTAGAGTCAGAGGATAAATGCCCACTGGTCTGCTCCTGGAACATTTGGATTAGGAAAGATATTTCACGGATTGTTGGAGCTTGGGTCAAAACTGGGGGCCAGGACTACGTAATTGGAAAATCTAGATTGTCCAAAGAAATCTTAACTCTAGTGACAACCTCTGACAGCATGAGACAGCTTCAAATCCATTTTTCTCAGTGTTCACCAACCATCAAACTCTGACCAAAATCTCAAAAAGATCTTGGCCTCCTGGATAAGAAGGATGAAAATGACAGGTCAACATACCATTTTGTATATGCCTTAGCAGCTGGTAATGGTCATCAACCCTCACAACTGATCCAAAACATGAACTCTGATTTCTCTCCATAGATGCTGCCGGACCTGCTGAGCTTTTCTAGCAATTTCTGTTTTGGTTTCTCATTTCCAGCGTCCACAATTCTTTTTCTTTGTTTAGTAATTAAGACATGGCCACATCACTTCCAGGTATGTCTGCCTTGAAGAAGTTCAGTTCCTCCGTCCGATTTCTATTTATAGATCTTTTCTTGATCAACATCATTCCTTTTGTTGTCGCTTCTGGTGTTCCACAAGGTATTTGTAAAGACTTGCTTCCACAGCAACGTCACTTTCCTCAGTGACTATCGTTAGCTCAGATTCAGCCCAAATGGATTCCAACTGAAGTTCCATCCTTTGTGTTTTGAATCCACCCAGTATTTCTGTGACGTACAACTCCTCAGACATCTGCTTTCACCACATATTCAGTGTTATACATCGCCATACGTGCTAGCTCAGAGCTGTCCTGCTCCCTAGTTCAACTTAGTCTTCCAGCTCATTTTACATTCTAACAAGAAACTTTTTATTTTCCTTTCAGGCACGAAGGAAATGCAGTTTTGAAGAAGGAGGATTTGACCCAAAACATTAACTCTGCTTCCTCTCCACAGATGCTATCATTCCTGCTGAGTTTTTCCAGCAATTTCTGTTTTTCTTGCTCTCAACTGATTAGTCTATGTTCTTGCGCTAAGTCCAGTCTTGCTCAGTGACATTTTAAGTTCAGTTACACGTCCAGCAGCTACCAACGAGGAATTTGCCCTTCAAACACTTGTGCTGGATAGCTGCACTGTTACAATGCCATCCAACATCTTAAGAACATTCAGCCCATTTACTGCCAAGTTCTGTCCCTTCTGCTGTTCAGCTAGAGATCAGGTTTGAAACAACTGTTGTAACAATCTGCAATGTGTGGAATCCTTCTTAATCTGAATCCAAACCCGATATTCAGGACTCTTTGTACAACATGACTTCTCCCTTGCTTAATCCTCAGTTTAATTTCAACCAAATCTACCTCTGGTCTCCTTGCAATCACATGTTGACATTTCCTCCTCACCAGAGCTTCTAATTCCTGCCCTATCAATGTCACCACCATTTCTGTCCTCCTTGCTGCAGTTCTTGAAGCTACTGAATGCCACTGCATATCGGAAAATGAGTTGCTGTGAAGCCACATTTAATCACTTAAAAAAGTAACAACATGCAGAGACCATTACAGGCATAGATTAGGAATTACGGAGGATTGGGAGGGATGTTGAAATCTTCATTATTTAGTTTTTATCTTTCTTATATTTGGTTTGGAAAGGTGAGTCAAGGTTGACCTTTGAGCTAGGCAAAGGGCAAGTCCACTCAAGGACAGAAGAGAATTTAGGCATGGAGACGGAGGAAATGGGTGAGGTCCTTAACAAATACTTTGCTAATCAATATTCACAAAGGCAAAGGACATGTTGAACAGTGGATCTTGGAAGGGGTAGATTGATACTGTGTCATGTCAATATTAAAAAAAGGTGGTGTTGGGATTTTTAAAAAAGCATTAAAGGCAGACAATTCTCTAGGATCTGATGGAATCTACTCTGGAAGGCTGAGGGAGGCAAGTGAGGAAATTGCTGGGGCCTTGTATGAAATCTTTGTATCTGCTTTAGTCACAGGAGAGGTCTCAGAGGACTGGAGAACAGTCATTGCTTGATTTCACAGATTTATAGAATCCCTACAGTGTCATTTGGCCCAACAAGTCCATACCGACCCTCCAAATAGTATCCCACCCAGACCTATTTTCCTACCCTATTACTCTACATTTCCCATGACTAATGAACCTAACCTAAGTGTCCCTGAACACTATGGGCAATTTACATGGCCAATTCACTTAACCTGTGCGTCTTTGGGAGCACCCAGAATAAATCCACATTTAAGAAGAGGAACAGGGATAATCCAAGAAATTAGAAGTCAGTGAGCCTTACATCAGTGGTAGGGAAATTATTGGAGAAGCTTCTGAGGGATAGGATTTGCTCACATTTGGAAAAATATGGACTATTAGCAATAGGCAGCATGGCTTTATGCAGGGAAAGTTGTGTCTCACAAACTTGATTGAGTTTTTTTGCGGAAGTGAGAAAGACGTTTGGTGACAAGAGGGCTGTAAATGTTGTCTATATGGATTCTATCAAGGCCTTTCACAAGGTGTCGCATTGCAGGCTGACACAAAAGGTGAAGTTATATGAGATCAGTGGTGAGCTGCTGAGATGGATACAGAACTAGCTTATTCATAGAAGACAGAGAGTAGGGTTGGAAGAATGTTTTTCTGACTGGAAATCTATGACCAGTAGTGTTCTGCTGGGACCTAAATGATTTGGAAGAGAACACAGATGGCTGATTAGTAAGTTTGCAGGCAACAGAAAGTTTGGGGGAGCTGCAGACAGTGAAGAGGATTGCCAGAGGATACAGCAGGATATAGACAGGCTAGAGACTTGGGCTCAGAAACAGCAGGTGGAGTTTTATCTGGACTAATGCAAGATGGATGTATACAATAAATGGCAGAATCCTTAGTAGCATAAACATTCAGAGGGATTCAGACATACAGGTCCACAGTTTCATGAAAACTGCAAGACAAGTGGTCAAGTAGACTGTCTTTATTGGTTGAGGAATAGAGTATAAAAGTTGATAAGTCATGATGCAGGTTGATAGAACTTTAGTAAGGCCACACTTCAAATACTGTGTATAGTTCTAGTCACCAAATGACCAGAAGGATATGGAGGCCTTGGAAAAGGTACAGAAATGGTTTACCAGGATGTTATCAGTGATAAGAAGGTGCTGGTGTTGGACTAGCATGGACAAAGTCCAACAGGTTTATTTGGAATCACAAACTTTCAGAGTGACTTCACCTGATTAAGGAGCGGCACTCCAAAAGGTTGTGATTTCAAAAAAACCTATTGGATTATAACCTGGTACTGTGAATTTTCTGAGGTTATTATGTGGTTTGGATGGTATTAGCTACGAGGAAATATTGGACCAAGTTGGTTTGTTTTCACTTGAATGTCAAAGGATGACAGGTGACCTGATAGACATTCACAAAATTTTGAGAGACATGGATAGTCAGAGTTTTTTTTACCAGGCTAAAAATGTCAGTTACTCGGAGACATAGGTTTAAGATAAAAGTGGGTAAGTTTAAAAGGAGATGCAAGAGGCAAGTTTCTTTAACACAGAAGTGGTAAGTGCCTGCAATGTGCTGCTAGAGGAGGTGGTGAAGACAGACACAATAGCAACACTTAAGAGGCATCTTGACAGATATATGAACAGCAGAAAACGAAGACTGCAGATGCTGGTGATCAGAGTCAAAGAGTGTGGTGCTGGAAAAGCACAGCAGGTCAGGCAGCATCCAAGGAGCAGGAGAATCAACAGTTCGAGCATAAGCCCTTCATCAGGAATGAGATTCACGAATAGTCAGGGGATAGAAGGCAATGGACTGTGTAGAGCAAAAGATTATTAGTTTAGAAAGGTATCATGTGTCAACACAGTCTTGGTGGGCTGAAGAGCCTGTTCCTGTGCTGTACTATCCTTTCTTCAAAATTTCCAGTGGTCTGCAGGAGCTGGTGTGTTTGGAACTGAACCAAGATATCTACAGTTCTACTCACCACACTACCAGAGGATATAGAACATAGAACAATACAGCACAGAACAGGCCCTTCGGCCCACGATGTTGTGCCGAACTTCTATCCTAGATTAAGCACCCATCCATGTACCTATCCAAATGCCGCTTAAAGGTCGCCAATGAATCTGACTCTACCACTCCCTCGGGCAGCGCATTCCATGCCCCCACCACTCTCTGGGTAAAGAACCCACCCCTGACATCTCCCCTATACCTTCCACCCTTCACCTTAAATTTATGTCCCCTTGTAACACTCTGTTGTACCCGGGGAAAAAGTTTCTGACTGTCCACTCTATCTATTCCTCTGATCATCTTATAAACCTCGATCAAGTCACCCCTCATCCTTCGCCGTTCCAACGAGAAAAGGCCGAGAACTCTCAACCTATCCTCGTACGACCTACTCTCCATTCCAGGCAACATCCTGGTAAATCTTCTCTGCACCCTCTCCAAAGCTTCCACATCTTTCCTAAAGTGAGGCGACCAGAACTGCACACAGTACTCCAAATGTGGCCTAACCAAAGTCCTGTACAGCTGCAACATCACCTCACGACTCTTGAATTCAATCCCTCTGCTAATGAACGATAATACTCCATAGGCCTTCTTACAAACTCTATCCACCTGAGTGGCAACCTTCAAAGATCTATGTACATAGACCACAAGATCCCTCTGTTCCTCCACCTGACCAAGAACCCTACCATTAACCCTGTATTCCGCATTCTGCATATATCAGGGAACATCTCATAGGTGCAATTCTGGTCTCCTTCCTATCGGAAAGATGTTGTGAAACTTGAAAGGATTTACAAGGATGTTGCCAGGGCTGGTGGATTTGAGCTATAGGGCTAGGCTGAACAGGCTGGCGCTGTTTTCCCTAGAGCGTCGGAGGCTGAGGGGTGACCTTATAGAGGTTTACAAAATTATGAGGGGCATGGATAGGGTAAGTAGGCAAAGTCTTTTCCCTGGGGTCAGAGAATCCAGAACTAGAGGGCATAGGTTTAGGGTGAGAGGGGAAAGATATAAAAGGGATCTACAGAGCAACTTTTTCCACACAGAGGGTGGTACGTATATAGAATGAGCTGCCAGAGGAAGTGGTGGAGGCTGGTACAATTGCAACATTTAAGAAGCATTTGGATGGGTATATGAATAGGAAGGGTTTGGAGGGATATGGGCCGGGTGCTGGCAGGTGGGATTAGATTGGGTTGGATGTCTGGTCGGCATGGACGGATTAGACTGAAGGATCTGTTTCCATGCTGTACACCTCTGACTCTATGACCATCATTTAAAACTGGTTGAATAGTTACAACACTTATTTTCTTCTTAATTTATCCATTAATGCTGAGACAGAGAGAGAGATTGATAGACAGAGAGAGACAAAAACATGCAAACAGAGAGATATGCATGCATCTTTGCGCGCATGAGCGGGAAGTTACGATAAAATAAGATTGGTTTTAAGTCATAATCATTAATTAGATTACCTTGTTTTTTAACTTTGCTCCGCTAAAGTTACAGTGTTAACAATAAACTGTTAATTTCTGTTTAAGCTACACACTGGTATCTGACATCTGTTCTTCATAAAGTCTGGTCAAGAACAGTTGGGCACTTTTAAGGAACATACAATGCTTTAATTTTACTGTACTGTGTTATCCAGTGTCAGGAACCTGATTTGGTCTGGCTTGCTATCCCTGTGTCATAATAGGGGCAACACAGTGCAAGTTCTATTTATAAGATCCTTATTGTATCATTAATCTTTTCTAAAAAGATATTCAACTGTGATAGGTGATCAAACGTCATGTGTTTGTTAGGCTTCAGTTTAAACTGGGTCAGTCTCCCATATATTTCACATACTGTGGTGCATTTGAAGGAAGACATGATGTGGAGATGCTGGTGTTGGACTGGGGTGGGCAAAGTTAAAATTCACACAACACCAGGTTACAGTCCAACAGGTTTATTTCGAAGTACTAGCTTTCGGAGTGCTGCTCCTTTGTCAGGTAGCTAGTCACTAGCTACCTGGTGAGGGAGCAACACTCCAAAAGTTTGTACTTCCAAAGAAACCTGTTGGACTATAATCTTGTGTGATTTTTAACTTTGAAGGAAGAGTCACTGATGTAAGACTCCTTGTACAAATCAACAACACATTAAGCTCCGGTTTAAATATTAGAATGCTTTTTTTTTAAACAAAATCACTTAACGAAACCTATTTTCAGAACCAGCTTGAGGCATCAGAGAGAATAAAGGCTTATGGAGCTCCTTCTCTGTACTCTAGTGTCAGGGTAATGTGACCCTTGACCAAACTACTGACCAAAGAAAACAGCCAACTCTGATGCACTGAATTTACCAAAATGCCAAGAAATCGCAAATCACACACATCACTTCATCAGTTACACTGATCTTATTACACACACTTGGGAAATAATTTTTTTCAAGTTAAATCTCAAGTGATTTGCTCCTGTTATAGAATCTCCCTTAAATAGAGCACAGATTGAGAAAGAAATTAATGATTTGCAATTTTCACAGGCCATGTGTTTGACATTATAAACCATGATGCCACTGTGATATTGTTTTCCATTTTATTCTCATTCCATGTCTCGATTTCTTTCTTGCTTTTTTATTCTGGCACTTTTCTTTTTCTGTCCATAGAAATCACACATTTGACTGCATTTGCAGATTGCGAAAGCATGAAAATGATTTCGAGGGATTAGATTAGATTAGATTAGATTAGATTACTTACAGTGTGGAAACAGGCCCTTCGGCCCAACAAGTCCACACCGCCCCGCCGAAGCGCAACCCACCCATACCCCTACATCTACCCCTTACCTACACTACGGGCAATTTAGGATAGCCACTTCACCTGACCTGCACATCTTTGTTTTATGGTGATCAGCTGAGCTGATGCATATTGGGAGGAGGCTCTAATGGAGTGCAGCAGCATTAGGTTAAATGGCCTTCATCTTTGCAATAAGACTATATGAAAATAAACTATAGAACTCCACTCACAGCAATTACAAAACCTCTCTAAATTCTCGAATTTGTGAACAAGCATTCCATCCAAAGATCAGAGAAATATTGGTCAGAATCATACATGGAAGATCTCCCAGAGGAGATTAAAAATATGTTGTGGTTCTGTTCACCAAGTTGGGAATTTGTGTTGCAGACGTTTCACTGAGGTGACATCCTTAGTGTTTGGGAGCTTCCTGTGAAGCGCTTCTGTGATCTTTCCTCCGGCATTTGTAGTGGTTTGAATCTGTCGCTTCCGGTTGTCAGTTCCAGCTGTCCGCTGCAGTGGTTGGTATATTTGGTCATGGACCCAATATACCGACCACAGCAGCGGACAGCTGGAACTGACAACCGGAAGCGACAGATTCAAACCACTACAAATGCCGGAGGAAAGATCACAGAAGTGCTTCACAGGAGGCTCCCAAGCACTGAGGATGTCACCTAGACAGGGGACGAAACGTCTGCAACATAAATTCCCAGCTCGGAGAACAGAACCACAACAACGAGTACCCGAGCTACAAATCTTCTCACAGACTTTGAAGTTTAAAAATATGTTGCATTAGTGTCGACTGTAGGGGACACTAATAACATTACAAAAACTAAATAAACAAAAGGCTAAAGAGGGTGGAGCAAATAAATATGATAATTATCACTACAGCAAAATACTAGAGAAACTAATGGGGTTAAAGGTTGATCAGTTGCCTGGAGCTGATGCATTGGATCCTGGGATTTTAAAATGATGCAGCCATAGGGATAGTGGGTGTACTGGTACTAATCTTCGAAGGAGCCTTAGGTTCTGAAAAAGTTGAGAAACTGCCAATGTAACACCCTTATTCAAAAAAGGAGACAAAAAAAAACTATAGGCCAGTCAACTTAACTGAAGAGTGTGGTAATGGAAAAGCACAGCTGGTCAGGCAGCATCCAAGGAGCAGGAGAATCGACGTTTCGACCATAAGCCCTTCATCAAGAATGAGGCCCCAGGAGGCTGAGAGATAAATGTGAGGGGGGTTGGACTGAGGGGAATGTAGCTAGGAATGAGATTGGTACATGAAGTGATAGGTCAGAGAGGCGGATGGAGCAGATAGATGGGAAGGAAAAATGGACAGGTCAGACAGTTCAAGACGGCGATGCTGAGTTGGAAGGTTGGGACTAGGATAAGGTGGGGGGGAAGGGAAATGGGGAAACTGGTGAAATCCACATTGATCCCATGTGTTTGGAGGGTCCCAAGACGGAAGATGAGGCATTCTTCCACCAGACGTCAGGTGGTTAGGGTTTGGCGATAGAGGAGGCCCAGGACCTGCATGTCCTTGGCGGAGTGGGAAGGGGAGTTAAAGTGGTGAAATCAATATGGATTTCAACACCTTCCTCATTTCTCCTCCCCCCACCTTATCCCAGATCCAACCTCCCAACTCAGCACCACCCCCTCTTGAACGGTCCGCCCTGTTCATCTTTCTTCCCACCTATCCACTTCACCTTCCTCTTCTACCTATCACCTTAACCACCACCTTCATCTACCTATTGCATTCCCAGCTACTTTCTCCCCCAGCCCCACCCCATCCCATTTATATCTCAGTCCCCTTGGCCCACAAGCCTCATTCCTGATGAAGGGCTTATACCCAAAACGTCTATTCTCCTGCTCCTCGGATGCTGCCTGACCTGCTGTGATTTTCCAGGGCCACACTCTTCGACTCTGATCTTCAGCATCTGCAGTCCTCACTTTCTCCCAATCAACTTAATGCCTATCATTAGGAAGATGTTAGAGCCTCCCACAAAGGATGTTATAACAGGACATTTAGAAACACACTTTGTAGTTATGCAGAGACAAACTAGAATACTTTGAAGAAATAACAAATAGAATAGTTAAAGAAAAACCAGTACATGAAATATATATGAATTACTGAAAACCATGTGATCAGGTATCACACATAAAGCTTCTTAAGAAGCTAAGAACAGGATTGGTTAACTAATAGAGAGATTTGGGAGCATTTTCAGGAAGGCAATCTGTAACTAGTTGAGTGCCAGAGTGATCAGTGCCAGGGCCACAATTATTAACAATAGATATTAATGACATGGATTGTCATGAATTCCTTATCACCAAGTGTGCAAATGATGCATAAATAGGTGAGAAGGCAAATGGTGTAGATAGATACAGAGTCTACAAAGGCTTACAAATAGGTTACACAGGTGGGGAAAAACTTAGCAAATGGAATATAATGTGAGAAAATTTGAGGTTTGAACATTGTCACTTCCTATAGTCTTCCTGCCAATGTAAATGCAGAGAGATTGTTTCCTCTCGTGAGAATGTCTTGGAACCAAAGGGAATAACCTCAGAGTAAGGAGTCACCCATTTAAGACTAAGATGAGGGGAAATTTGTTCTTTCAGAGGATAATGAACCCGTGGAATTCTTTACTGCAGGGAGCTGTAGAGGTTGCATCGTAGATTATCAGATTAATCATTATCTCACTGAATCGAGGAGGAGACTCAATGGGCCAAAGAGCCAACTGCTGTTACTAGTTCTTATAGAAAATCTGCAGCCCAAGTTACACCAAGTCCGATTACACTCTTGCTAATCGATGAATGTTTGCATTTTAAATTTTTAACTATGTTCAAGGATATATGAACAGATATGTTTGGAGTACAATTAGAGTTTTTGGCCTTTTGCACCATTTAAAATGATTACGGCCGATCTGATTGCAACCTCAGAACCACATTCCCACCAACACTTGAGAACATTCCACCTCTTTGCTTACTAAGAATCTGTCAAGCCCTGCCTTTATAACTTTGAAAGTCTCTGCATCCACCAGTCTTTGAAGATCAGAAATCATCCATTGCCTCAACTCTCTATTTCAGTCTCCTTCACACTTTAAATCCTTCAAGATATCTGCATTCCTTTATTTCTGGTATCTCGTGTTTCCACAGATCTCAACCACCCTCCCTCCTGAACATGATCCTGGAAACCGATTTCATTAAGTAAGCTTTTGGTCTTTATTTCTAATATTTCCTTATGTGTACTGGTGACAAATTCTGCTTCACAAGGCTCCTATGTCATACCTTAAGAAACTTGACAATACTACAGTTAGAGGACTATGGAAATACTAGTGAGGGCTGTTGCATACTCAATTTGGCAATTTCTATTGAACAATACTGACTCAGAAAATGTGCAAAAAGGTAACAGCAAAATTATTACAGCCTCGAAGCACTTTTCATTACTAATTTCTGCACTAGCTTTGGAAATCTTTCCCAGCTGTCACAAAACATATTAAATGGTATGGAAATTGTGCTAAACTGAACTAAACTGGAGTACTGAAGGGACATAGAAAGGCTGTATGAGCTGACAGCAACCTTAAAATTGCAGTGTGGGCAGAATTGAGAGAGAGAAAGAGAAAAACAATTGAGAGCTAGGCTGAAACCTATCAACTAATCTGAGTGACAGAAATGTGTGCATAGAAACATATGGAGTAGACTTACTAACATTAGACAGTAGAGTTCACAGAACACTCTTTCAACGATGCAAAAGTGAAATTAAAGCCTGGTAATATCTCTGAATACGATAATTGTTTATTTCTTATTAAGCCTAAAAACTGTGTATAAAGAAGCTTAAGCCTCATGACAGTTCTTAACCTGCCTTCTCCTCAATCAATCTACCAATATCTTGAATCCAAACTCATGGATATAAATATAAAACTGCACAACTTCTGTTGTGGGCAAAGTCTTAGAGAGAATTATAAGGGATAGGATTTATGCACATCTGGATAAGAATGATGTGATCAAGGATAGTCAGCATGGTTTTGTGAAGGGCAGGTCGTGCCTCACAAACCTTATTGAATTCTTTGAGAAGGTGACGAAGGAGGTAGATGAGGGGAAAGCGGTAGATGTAGTATATATGGATTTTAGTAAGGCGTTTGATAAGGTCCCCCATGGTAGGCTACTGCAGAAAATACAGAGATATGGCATTGAGGGTGAGTTGGAGGTTTGGATTAGGAATTGGCTCTCTGGAAGAAGACAGAGAGTAGTAGTCGATGGCAAAGATTCATCTTGGAGTGCCGTCACTAGTGGTGTTCCGCAAGGATCTGTTTTGGGACCATTGCTGTTTGTCATTTTTATAAATGACCTGGAGGAAGGGTTAGAAGGTTGGGTGAGCAAGTTTGCGGATGATACGAAAGTCGGAGGAGTTGTAGACAGTGAGGAAGGATATGGCAGGTTACAGCGGGATATAGAGAAGCTGCAGAGCTGGGCAGAAAGGTGGCAAATGGAGTTCAATGTAGCTAAGTGTGAAGTGATTCACTTTGATAAGAGTAATAAAAAGATGGATTACTGGGCTAATGGTAGACTACTTGGTAGTGTGGAAGAGCAGAGGGATCTTGGTGTCCATGTACACAGATCTCTGAAAGTTGCCACCCAGGTAAATAGTGCAGTGAAGAAGGCATATGGCGTACTGGCTTTTATTGGTAGAGGAATTGAGTTCCGGAGTCCTGAGGTCATGCTGCAGTTGTATAAGACTCTGGTGCGGCCGCTTCTGGAATATTGTGTGCAGTTTTGGTCGCCATACTATAGGAAGGATGTGGAGGCACTGGAACGGGTGCAGAGGAAGTTTACCAGGATGTTGCCTGGTATGGTAGGAAGATCCTATGAGGAAAGGCTGAGGCACTTGGGGTTGTTTTCTTTGGAGAAAAGAAGGTTTAGGGGTGATTTGATAGAGGTGTACAAGATGATTAGGGGGTTAGATAGGGTTGACAGTGAGAACCTTTTTCCGCGTATGGAGTCAGCTATTACAAGGGGGCATAGCTTTAAATTAAGGGGGGGTAGATATAGGACTGATGTTAGGGGTAGGTTCTTCACTCAGCGAGTCGTAAGATCATGGAATGCCCTGCCAGTAGCAGTAGTGGACTCTCCCTCTTTATGGGTATTTAAGCGGGCATTGGATAGGTATATGGAGGATAGTGGGTTAGTGTAGGTTAGGTGGGCTTTGATCGGCGCAACATCGAGGGCCGAAGGGCCTGTACTGCGCTGTATTGTTCTATGTTCTATGTTCTAAAAAGATTGCCAGGTTCATTCTGGCGATTCCCAAAGACACAACAGGTGAAGAAAACAAACTGCTATTCCATGGTAGCCATGGAAACCTGCATGGGCTCAGACATGTCTGCCTCTTTGTATGTTACATGAAGTAGTCCATCTTCCGCAGTTATACTGGCACCATCCCCCACCTCACTAATGACTGCATCGGCACCACAGCATGCTCCCACGAGAAGGTTGAGCCGTTCAACAACTTTGTTGACACGTTCCACCCTGACCTTAAGTTCACCTGGACCATCTCGGACACCTCCCTCCCTTTCCTGGGACCTCTCCATCCCGGCAAGCGACTCAATACAGACATCTATTTCAAACCCACTGACTCCCACATCTACTTGGACTACACCTCCACCCACACTACTCTAAAAACACAATCCTTTACTCCCAATTCCTCTGCCCCCATCATATCTGTTCCCAGGAGAAGCAATTCTACTCCAGGACATCCCAGATGGCCTCCTATTTCAAGGACCACAATTTACATTAAATAGTTAAAGTGGGGGATGGAAAATTAAACAAAGGTAAAGAAGACGGTAGGATTGCAGATTAATGAAGGACCTGATTGATACAAAAAAAAATAAAGAGACAGAATATGTGAATGTCACATTGCACCAAGGAACCATGAAAGGGTATGGAAATATGAAAATAGAATAAATTTAAATGTTGAGGATCTTAATCTTAATGCAAAAGGCCTTCGGAATAAGGTGATGGTGTAAATCAAGGTAAATAGATATGACCTTAGTGCCAGTGGAAACATGGTTTCAAGGAGATCAAAACTGGAACTGAACAATGAGAGATAGTTAACCTTTTGCAAAGATAGGAGGGACAGCAAAGGTGGTGGGGTAGCACTGTTAATAAGAAATGAAATGAGGACAATATTGAGAGACATTCTCGGCTCAGATAATGGGCAATTCATTTGGGGGAGGTGAAAAAATGTATGGGAAAGAAGAATTACTTAATAGTGTATAATTTCCATTGGGGAGGCAATGACCTAGAGATATTATCATTGAGCTGTTAATCCAGAGACCCAGGTAGTGTTCTGGGGCCCCACATTCCAATTCCACCATGGCAATTGGAAGAATTTGACTTCAA
The DNA here is from genome assembly GCF_047496795.1 of Chiloscyllium punctatum. Lineage (NCBI taxonomy): Eukaryota > Metazoa > Chordata > Chondrichthyes > Orectolobiformes > Hemiscylliidae > Chiloscyllium > Chiloscyllium punctatum. The sequence continues at coordinate 25,505,255 of NC_092753.1, forward strand.
TAAAAATCTGGAATTAAGATTCTAATGATGACCATGAATCTATTGTCAGGAAACACATCTGGTTCACTAACGCCCTGTAGGGAAGGAAACTGCCATTCTTATCTGGTCTGGCCGAAACGTGATTCCAGACCCAGGGCAATGTGGTTGACTCTTTACTGCCCGCTGGCAATAAATGCTGGCTAAGCCTGTGTTACTCTATTGGAAAGGCTACAAATCATGACATAAATCATGTAACACCTGATGAAGGAGTGTCACTCTGAAAGCTAGTGTGTTTCCAATTGAACCTGTTGGACTATAACCTGGTGTTGTGTGATTTTTAACTTTGTACACCCCAGTCCAATACCGGCATCTCCAAATCATGTAAAAAGAATACAGCAGAAGTTATGGGTGACTTTAATTTTCACGTTGATTAGGTTAATTAAGTTGGAAAGGGTAGCTACAACAATGAATTCACAGAGTGCATTTGGGATAGCGTCCTAGAGCAGTATGCCATAGAGCCAAATAGGAACAGGCTATTCTGGATCTGATCAGGGGTAATGAGGCAGATTTAATAAATGACTTCTGAGTAAAAAATTCCCAAGGAAGTAATGATGACAACATTCCAGAATTTAATATTCAGGTTGAGAGTGAGAGGTCAGAAAAACTGTGTTCAACTTACATAATGGGAATTACAATGGAATGAGGATTGAATTAGCTAAAGAGAACCGGGCAGGCAGATTAACAGGAAAGATAATCAGCAACCATTGGCAGACATTTGAAGTAACTCAGGACTCTCTTCCTTACTGGGATATATTTCTATTGAAAGGTTCTAAGAGAGGGATAAAACAACCATGGCTAATTTGAAAGTTCAAGGAGAGTATTAAATTGAAAGAGAAAGCATTTAAGTAGGCAAAAAGTCAGCGTTAAGTTCAGAATACAGCAAAGGAGTACTAAAAAGATAATAGAGAGAGAGAAAATAAACTGAGAGGACAAACTAGTGAGGAACATAAAAACTGACAATAAGAGCTTATTTAAAATATATCATAAGAAAGAGAGAGGTCAAAGTAAACACAGACCCCTTTGAAAATGAACCAAGGAAGACAAGCTTGGAGAAGAAGAAAATGGCAGAGGAGCTAAAAGCAGTCTTTACGGTGGAAGATATGTCAAACATCGCATTAATAGTAAAGAATACAGGGTAACAATTAAGTACCATCACGATCAATGGAGAAGCAGTATAAGACAAACTAATGGGACGAAAGCCATTCCCTGGCCCTGATGGGTTACATGCTAGGTTCCTAAAAGTGCTAGCTACAGAGCTACTGTGGATGCATTGGCTGGAATTATGCAAAAATCCTTGAATTCTGGACAAATATGGGATGACTAGTAAACTTCCAAAGTGACACCCCTATTCAAAAAGGGAAGGAGGAAAAAAGCATGTAACTCTACACTGATTAGCTGAACATCTACAGTTGGAAAAATGTTGGAATCAATTATTAGGGATGTAATAGCATCACATTTGGAAAATCATAATCTAATGAAGCAGTCAGCATGACTTCATGAAAGAGAAATCATGTCGGACTAGTTTATTGAAGTTTTTCAAGGAAGTTTCAACCAGTGTGGATAGAGAGGAACCAGAAGATGTGTTGTACTTAGGCTTCCAGGAGGCGTTCAACAAGGTAGCTCAAAAGGTTACGTCAAAAGATAAAAGCCCATGGTTTTGGAGTAGTATATTGGTGTGGATAGAGAATTGGCCAATGGGGAGGAAATGCTTGGTGATACGGGGATTTTTTCAGGTTGGCAATGTGCAACTACAGGGGTTCTAAATGGAGCAGTGCTCGGACCGCAACTTTAAAAATCACACAACACCAGGTTATAGTCCAACAGGTTTAATTGGAAGCACACTAGCTTTCAGAGCGACAAAGACCTTCCCCACACCTCCACTACTTGCCTTTAAACAACCGCCAAACCTCAAACAGATCGTTGTTCGTAGCAAGCTGCCCGGCTCTCAGGACAACTCCATACAACCCTGTCACGGTAGGCACTGCAAGACGTGTCAGAGTGTGGACATAGATACTACCATTACGCGTGGGGACACCTCCCACCTTGTACATGGCAGGTACTCATGTGACTCCGGCAACATTGTCTATCTTATACGTTGCAGGCAAGGATGCCCGGAGGCATGGTACATTGGGGAAACCAAGCAAAGGCTACGACAACGGATGAATGGGCACCGCACAACAATCAACAGACAGGAGGGTTCCCTCCCAGTTGGGGAACACTTCAGTGGTCCAGGACATTCAGCCTCGGACCTTCGGGTGACCATCCTCCAAGGTGGACTTCGGGGCAGGCAGCAGAGAAAAGTGGCCGAGCAGAGGCTGATAGCTAAGTTCGGTAGACAATAGACAATAGACAATAGATGCAGGAGTAGGCCATTCTGCCCTTCGAGCCTGCACCGCCATTCAATATGATCATGGCTGATCATTCCTAATCAGTATCCTGTTCCAGCCTTATCTCCATACCCCTTGACTCCACTATCTTTAAGAGCTCTATCCAATTCTTTCTTAAAAGAATCCAGAGACTGGGCCTCCACTGCCCTCTGGGGCAGAGCATTCCACACAGCCACCACTCTCTGGGTGAAGTAGTTTCTCCTCATCTCTGTCCTAAATGGTCTACCCCGTATTTTTAAGTTGTGTCCTCTGGTTCGGCACTCCCCCATCAACGGAAATATGTTCCCTCCTGCCAGAGTGTCCAGTCCTTTCATAATCCTATACGTTTCCCATAGGGAGGGCCTCAACCGGGGTTCATGTCACATTACAGGTGACTACCATTGCACCATACACACACAGATACTCACACACACACACACACACACACACACACACACACACACACACACACACACACACACACACACACACACAATCCCACGCTCACACATGCATCCCCTCACAGACTTAAGACACTCTGCACTCACTACACACACAAATACACTTTCTCACACTCACAACCCCCAACCCAGACAGACACACAAACACAGACAGACAAAGACCCATAAGCACACATATATTTTGTGGGGTGAATTTGTACTTGCAGGGTTACATTGTGCTTTGCTCAAAAACTGCATGCATTCATGCAGAACTCCGTTATCTCACTTTTTAGATTAGAATCAATCTAAACATCATGGCATAGACGGAGAACACAGGGGGCCAACGCCTTCAACATATTGTCTAGCTATCACCATTGTTAACAGCTAACCCGAGAATGCAACTTTTTAAATATAAAAAAGGTTTTGTGATTTCCACATGAAAGAAGTGAAACTATCACTGTATCCCATCAGATGAAAGGCTTAACAGACAATCAAGCTTTCAATGTATAATTTCAGTTACATCACACTGTAAATTTTTGCTATAAATTCTGTGTTAGGATTGAGCCCTCCACTACCACCAGATGAAGAAGCGTCGCTCCGAAAGCTAGTGTGCTTCCAATTAAACCTGTTGGACTATCACCTGGTGTTGCGTGATTTTTAACTTTGTACACCCCAGTACAACACCGGCATCTCCAAATCGGGACCACAACTGTTTACTATTTGTTTGAATGAGTGGAAGGAAGCAAATGTACCAAAGCCATATTTGCAGACAACACAAAAATATGTGGAAAGGCAAATTGCTAGAGGGATATAAAAAGTTTACAGAGAGATACTGAAAAATTACATCAATGGGCAAAAATATTGACAAACGGAAAACAATGTAGAAAAATGTGAAGTTGTTCATTTTGGAAGGGAAAAAAACTGCCGAAAGCTGCAACACAAAGAGACTTGGGGTACCTGTGCATGAAACACAGAAAACCAATTCACAGGTTCAGCAGGTAATTCAGAAGGTAAATTGAATGTTTTATGTCAAGGAAGTTGGAATACAAGAGTAGGGTTGTCTTATCGCAACAATACAAGGTGCTGGTGATACCACATTTGGAGGACTGTGAGCAATTTTGCAACCTGACCCACCCAATTCAAGAAACAATATTATATCATTGGAGGCAGCTCAGAGATGATTCACTGGGATGGTGCCCGATATGGAGCGATTATCTTATGAGCAAAGGTTAAACAGGTTAAGACTGTACTCATTGGAGTTTAGACGAATGAGAGGTGAGCTCATTGAAACAGGTAGAATTCTTAAGGGGCAAGACATGGCTTAATGCTGAGAGGATGTTTTCTCTCGGACCAGAAGGCTTAGTCTCGGAAATAAAGGGTACCAATTTAAGATTAAGATGTGGGGGAATTTCTTCTCTGAGAATTGAGAGTATTTGGAACTCCTTGCCACAGGGCTGAGTCCTTGTGTAATGTAAGGCTGAGATAGATAGACATACGATCAGCAGTGGAATAACAGGTTAGAGGAAAGGACAGGAAAGTAGACATGAGAAATGTCAGATCAGCCATAATCGTACTGAATAGCAGAGCAGGCTTGAGGGGCTGAATAGCCTACCCCTCTTCCTCTGTTCTTGCGTATTCTTATGGTCTAGAGGAACCTAGTGTTTGCAGTGTCGTGGGGCAAGAAGAATGAGAGATGCAGAGTGGCAGAGCCATGGAAAGATGTGAAAGGTTTTTAAAAGCTTAAGCGAAAGTGATCTCTCTCGTAGTACAGCATGCCAAAAGATTCTTGTGCAACAGTATAGAGAGAGCTGGCACCATCACAATAAGACCAGAATAACAACTTGTTTTTACAGGAAGATTGTTCACACCCTCAGGACATTGCAAAGCACTTCACACCAGGTTAATGTAATCTGGAAGTGTAGTCATTGTTTTAATTGAGGAAGACACATGCATTACAAGATCCCACAAGCAGCACTGAAAATTAATGATGTGGTCATGTTTGTAGGTGGTGTTTGAAGGATAAATATGGTCTGAGACACTGGAAGTATTCCCTTGTTCTGTGACATTTAATGTCTATCTGAGGGAAAAGCAACATTAACAATCTTGTTCAGAATCTAATTTATGTGGTCTCTTCTCAATATTCACGCTTCTTAATCTGTATTTTTCTAACATTTTTTAAAAATTCACTTGTATTTCCTGTCCCCAGTTGCCCTTGAAAAGGTGGTGGTGAGCTGCTTGTTTGAATTGCTACAGTCCATCTGCCTCAAGTGCACCCATAATGCCATAAAGGTAGGGAATTCCAGTATTTTGACCAAGCGACACTGATGGAACGGTGCCACATTTCCAAGTCAGGATGATGAATGGCTTGCAGGGAAGCTTCTAGGGGGTGGTGTTCCTATGTTTCTGCTGCCCTTGTCCTTCTAGATTGAAGTGGTCATGGACTTGGAAGGTGCTGTCCAAGAATGTATGGTGTACGTTTGTAGTGCATCTTATAGATAGTACACACCGCTGCTACTGGGTCAGTATTTGGGAAGGTGGGGAGGGAGAGGGATATTTGTGGATGTGGTACCAAACAAGAGACCTGCTTTGTCCTGGATAGTGCCAATCTTTGAGTGGTCAAAGTTAAAAATCACCCAAACCAGGTTACAGTTCAACAGGTTTATTTGGAAGCAGTAGCTTTCAGAGTGCTGCTCCTTCATCAGGTGACTAGTTACCTGATGAAGAAGCAGCGCTCTGAAAGCTAATACTTCCGCGTAAACCTGCTGGACTGTAACCTCATGTTGTGTGATTTTTAATTTTGTCCACCCCTGTCCAACACTGGCACCTCCACATCATGGCTTTTTGTCACCCAGAAAGTGAGGAGCATTCCATGACACTCTTGACTTATGCCTTGTAGAGGGTACAGGATTTGGGGAGTCAGGAGCTGAGTTACTACAATATTCCTAGCTTCTAACCTGCTCTTGTAGCCAGTGTATGATATGGCAGGTCCTGTTAAGTTTCTGGTCAATGATAACCCACAGGATGTTGATAATGGGGGATTCAACAATAGTAATACCATTCAAGGGGCGATGACTACAATGTAACTGGAGATGATTGTGGCCTGGCATTTTTGCAGCACGAATGTTCCTTGTCACTTTTCAGTTCAAGTCTGTCCAGGTCCTGTTACATTGGATTCCCAGCATCTATAGTTGTTATTTAATAAATAAAAATCAAAAGAGTCTTCTGGAGTTGAGAGACCTGAGGCGAAGTGTACTAAAATCACAGAGGGTGGCAAGACAGGTTGAGAAATCGGTTTTAAAAAACAAACCAAACTGTGGGCATTATCAAGAGGGGTATGTAGACAGTCCAAAAGTAAAGACAATAAACCTGCGTGAAACAGTATTTCAATAGGGCTAAGGTTTAAGAGCGTCTCAAGGAGGGGGATGAGAGAGTGAGGCTGATGATGGCGGTGAGTAGTCAAAAGCACACGGAGGGAGAGAGGGGCTGCAGAGTGCGAAAAGGGTCACCTGGTTAGGGATGGAGTGGGGCTGCAGAGGGAAATGGGGGATGGGATCTGTACAGGGCAATGAGGGGCTGCAAAGCAAAGACAGCAGTTTTAAAATCTTTCAATGACGTAATACTCAGGAAAATGGAGGTAACTAATTCTTTGAACATCGAAATGGAGTTTAAGGTTGCAGATATTCAGGAACCACTATATGGGGGAAAGATGTAGTGGATGTTATTGCAGTGGACATTTTTCCAAACTGTCAAGTGCAAGATTTGTTGATTTCTGAGCCTTCTCTCTGCTTCACTCTCCACAAACCCTACCAGACCTATTATTTGAAAACAGCAGCTGCTGGAAACACTTATATTTCATAAAGATGGCAGTAAGGGCAGCACGGCGCCAGGGACCAGAGTTCGACTCCCGCCTTGGGTGACTGTCTATGCAGAGTTTGCACATTCTCCCCGTGTCTGCGTGGGTTTCCTCCGGGTGGTCTGGTTTCCTCCCACAATCACAAAAGATGTACAGGTTAGGTGATTTGGCCATGCTAAATTGCCCATAGTGTTCAACGGTGTGTAGGTCGGGTGCATTAGTCAGGGGTTAAATGTAGGGGAATGGGTCTGGGTGGGTTACTCTTCAGAGGGTCAGTTAGGGCTTGTTGGGCCGAAGGGCCTATTTCCATACCGTAAGGATCCTAGGATCCTAGGTCAGTTTAAGAGGGTTGTTAACCAAAATGACAGCACTATGATTCCACTGTCTTTCTTTTATCTGTACAGGCCCCAATCTACAGTTGTTCATGGGTACTGGCCCTCCAAAAACCTGAATTAGCTCTGGTTGCAGTTTCTTTGTTTCACAGTGACAGGCATACACCAGAGGCACAAATTCACAACTGTTTGGAAATGTGTGAAGGGCACAATATTCACACATCAAATGAAACAAAACAAATTCTACAAAAAAGATACCAGCAGCACGAGTTTTTTTAAACTGTACATGAATATGAGTTTCTTATCATCAACTGGAGTTCAATTGGAATTGGAGTTGATTGAGCCTCCAGGATGCTAGACTGTTGGAAAACTATTTATTGAAGAGTATTTTTCACTACAGACAAGACAACACTTCACATGAGACTTCCGCACAAAACCTTGAATTTCCATAAGACTTATACAGTGCAGAAAAGGTCCTTCAACCCATTGAGTCTGCACTGACATAACTACCACTAAAGGCACACTAATCCCAATTTCTTGCACTTGTCCCCTATACTTAGTCATAGAGATGTACAGCACGGAAACAGACCCTTTGGTCCAACTTGTCCATGTCGACCAGATTTCCCAACCTAATCTAGTCCCATTTGCCAACACTTGGCCCATATCCCACTAACCCCTTCGTTTTCATATACCCATCCAGATGCCTTTTAAATGTTGTAGTTGTACCAGCCTCTACCACTTCCTCTAGCAGCTCATTCACAGTGTTCTGCATGAAAAAGTTGCCTTTTAGGTCCCTTTTATATTTTTCCCCTCTCACCCTCAATCTATGCCCTCTAGTTCTGGACTCCCCCACTCCAGGAAAAAGACCTTGACTATTTATCCTACCCATGCCCCTCATGATTTTGTAAACATTGATAAAGGTCACGTCTCAGCCTCCGATGCACCAGGTAAAACGGCCCCAGCCTATTCAGCCTCTCCCTATAGCTCAAATCTTCCAACATTCGCAACTTCCTTGCAAATCTTTTCTAAACCTTTTCAAGTTTCACAACATCCTTCCAATAGGAAGGAGACCAGAATTGCACGCAATATTCCAAAAGTGGCCTAACCAATGTCCTGTACAGCCACAACATGACCTCCCAACGTCTATACTCACTGCTCTAACCAATAAAGGAAAGGATAACAAACGCCTTTTCACTATCCTATCTACTTGCGACTCCACTTTCAAGGAACTATGAACCTGCACTCGAAGGTCTCTTTGTTCAGCCACACTCCACAGGACCTTACCCATTAAGTGTTTAAGTCCTGCCCTGATTTGCTTTTCCAAAATGCAACACCTTGCATTTATCTAAATTAAACTCTATCTGCCACTCCTCAGTCCATTGGCGCATCTGATTAAGATGCTGTTGTACACTGAGGTAACCTTCTTTGCTGTCCACTATGCCTTCAATTGTGGTGGTATCTGCAAATATACTAACTATACCTCCTATGTTCACATCCAAATCATTTTGTAAGTGACGAAAAGCAGGGGACCCCACACTGATCCTTGTGGCACACCACAAAGGATATACTTGAATGTTATGATATTTTAAGTGCTCACCCAAATGTTTTTTAAAGGTTGTGAGGTTTCTGACCTCCACTACCTTCCCAGGCAGTGCATTCCAGATACTCACCACACACTGAGTGATAAGGTTTTTTCTCAAATCATCTTTGATTCTCCTGCCCCTTATGCTACAACTATGCTCTCTTATGATTGACCTCTCAACAAGGGGAACAACTGCTCTCTCTTCACCCTGTCCATACACCTCAATCTTATACGCAATTAACTTGATGATAGGAAGCAGAGGGTAATAGTGGAACGATGCTTGTCAGACTGGAGACTTGTGGCTAGTGGAGTTCCTCAAGGTCTATGCTGGGCCCATTGCTGTTTGTTATTGATATCAATGACTTAGATGAGAATGTTCGAGGAGAAAGTGAGGACTGCAGATGCTGGAGATCAGAGCTGAAAATATGTTGCTGGAAAAGTGCAGCAGGTCATGCAGCATCCAAGGAACAGGAGAATCAATGTTTCGGGCATCAGCCCTTCTTCAGATGAGAATGTACAAGGTGTGATGAGTAAGTTTGCAGAAAACACTAAAATAGGTGATAGACAGTGAGGAAGGTTATCAGAAATTGCACAGGATCTTGATCAGCTAGGGAAGTGGGCTGAGAAATGGCAAATAGAGATTAATATAGATAAGTGTGAGGTCTCGCATTTTGGAAAATCAAATCAAGGTAGAGGTTTCATGGTGAATAGTAGGGTCTTAAGGAGTGTAGTGGAACAGAGGCACCTTGGAGTTCAGGTTCAAAGTTCTCTGAAAGTCAAGTCACAGGTAGACAGGGAGTGAAGAAGGCTTTTGGTACACTGGCCTTCATCAGTATAGAGTATAGAAGTTGGGAAGTTATGTTGCAGTTCTACAGGACATTGGTGAGCTCGCACTTGGAGTATTGTGTTCAGTTTTGGTCAACTTGTTATAGGAAGGATGTTAAATGGAAAGAGTGCAGAAGAAATTTACAAGGATTGTTGCCAGGACTCAATGGTTTGAGTTATAGGAGAGCTGTGATAAGTTAGGATTTCTTTCTTTAAAGCGTAGGAGATGGGGGGGAGGGGGTGGAATCTTCTAGAAGTGCATAAGATTGAGAGGCATGGGTAGGGTGAATACACTGTCTTTTTTCCAGGGTTGTGGAATCAAGGGCTTCAGTTTAAGGTGAGAGAGGCAAGTTTTGAGAAGATTTGTAGCTCAGGTTGAGGTTCTGGATGTAGGTTTGCTCGCTGAGCTGGAAGGTTCATTTCCAGACATTTCATCACCCTACTAGGTAACATCTTCAGTGGCCTCTGGGCGAAGCACTGTTGATATTTCCTATTTTCTAGTCATGTTTGGGTTTATTTGGGTTGGTGGCTTCATTTCCTGTGGTGACATCATTTCCGGTTCTTTTCTCAGGGGGGTAGTACATGGGGTCTAACTTGAGGTGTTTGTTGATAGAGTTCCAGTTGGAATGCTATGCTTCTAGGAATTCCCGTGCGTGTCTCTGTTTGGCTTACCCTAGGATGGATGTGTTGTCCAATCAAAGTGGTGTTGTCCTTCCTCATCTGTATATAAGGATACTAGTGAGAGAGGGTCATGTCATTTTGTGGTTAGTTGATGTTCATGTATCCTGGTGGTTAGTTTTCTGCCTGTTTGCCTGATGTAGTGTTTGGTACAGTCCTTGCACGGTATTTTGTAAATAACATTAGTTTTACTTGTTGTCTGTATCGGGTCTTCAAGTTCATTAGCCGCTATTTTAGTATGTTGGTGGGTTTGTGGGATACCAAGAGGTCTGAGTAGTCTGGCAGTCATTTCAGAGATGTCTTTGATGTAGGGGAGAGTGGCTAGAGTTTGTGGATGCCTTTTGTCTGCTCGTTTGGGTTTGTTACTGAGAAATCTGTGGACTGCATTCATTGGGTACTCATTCTTTTTGAATACAATGTATAGGTGATTTTCCTCTGCTCTGTGTAGTTCCTCTGTGCTGCAGTGTGTGGTGACTCATTGAAATAATGTTCTGGTGCAGCTTTGTTTGTGGGTGTTGGGATGATTGCTTCTGTCGTTCAGTACTTGGTCTGTATGTGTTGTTTTCCTGTAGTTGTTGGTTTGATGTTCCCCATTGTCTGTTCGCTCTACTGCAACATCCAGGAATGGCAGTTTGTTGTTATTTTCCTCCTCTTTAGTGAATTTTATGCCAGTGAGGGTATTATTGATGGTCTTGAGGGTTTCCTCTAATTTGTTTCGTTTAGTGATGTTTGGGTTGGATGGTTGGCAGAACTGTTTGTTCAAGTCTCTGCATTACTGCAGGGAAAGAATAAAAGGAAATAATAGAGGGGCAACTCTGTTACACAAAGGGTGGTACACACATGGAATGAGCTGCCAGAGGAAGTGGTTGAGGCAGGTAGGTTAACAACATTTAAAGGGCATTTGGACAAATAGTTGGATAGGAAAGGATTAGAAGGATATGGGCCAAGTGCAGGGAAATGGGGTTAGCATCGATGGACATTTTGATTGGCATGGACCCCAGTTTGGGCTAAAGAGCCTGTCTCTGTGCTGTAGGATTCGTTGATTGCATAGCCTCAATCGCATTCCCCCCTCAGTCTTCTCTGCTGTAGAGAAAACAATCCAAGCTTATCTAGTCTCTCCTTATAGCTCAATTTCTCCATCCCTGGTGAACCTCCTCTGTACTCCCTCTCCTGCGATCACATCCTTCTTGTAGTGAGGTGACCGGAATAGCACACAGCACTGCAGCTGTGGCCTAACCAACACTCTAATACCAAAACTTGCTCTTATACCCCCAGAATGTTAAGTTGCCAGTCAGGCCCTTCCCTCAACCATGTTTGTGTTGACAACAATATCATACTTCCATGTGTTCATCCGTGCCATTAACTCATCAGTCTTACCTATTACACTCCTAGCAGCCTTGTCTTACTCTCTTGACATCCAACATAGCTGAACTCATTCTGACTTACATCCTTTGCTATCTACATTTCATCGATATTCTGTGTCCACTCTCCCTGCCAGATTAGTTTAAACTCTTGACAGAAAGTGAGGACTGCAGATGCTGGAGATCAAAGTTGAAGAGTGTGGCACTGGAAAAGCACAGCAGGTCAGGCAGTATCTGAGGAGCTTGAGAGTCAACGTTGTGTGCATTCCTGATGAAGGGTTTATGCCTGAAACGTTGACTCTCCTGCTCCTTGGATGTTGCCTGACCTGCTGTGCTTTTCCAGCACCACACCTTTTGACTAGTTTAAACTCCTCCCAATAGCTCAAGCAAACCTACCTGCAAAGATGTTAGTCCCAATGTAGCTCAGGTGCAGACTATCCCATTTGTACATGCCCACCTTCCCCAAGAATGGCCCCATCTCGCAGCTATTCAGGCTGTCATCCAATCTTACAATCACTGATGACATAACTTATTTAACATTAACCTTTTACACTACACCTGGGTTCTGCCTTCATGGTACATATTATTTTCTTATGATTTATTAAGTCACTTACAGATGAAAAGCACAGCCAACTTGTGAGTGAGAAGTCTGAACGCAAAATAAAGACAATGATTTTGGGACCAGTCTCCTGGCCTGGAGCCAGGAAGTGAGTTTAATTTGACAGACAGTGGTGCCCTAGAACACCAACTTTGCCCTAATTTAGTTCCTGGCAACTAGGCCCAAGCTTGGCCAGCCTGCCTCATTATCAATTTCAATGAATGACCAGTTAAAGGCTTCACCTTGCCAAGGCTGCAATTACCTCAGCTCCAGTGGGACCAGAAACAGTCCAGCTACTTGACTGGTGATAGAGTGTGGTCAGCCGACACGTTTATGAGGGGCAAGTGGGACCCTTCATCTCGCACAGACGGGTGTGAATCAAGAGATTGGGTTTGGGACATGAGGTTGGTCTCTGAGTGCCACCAATCTGCCACAGTTTCCAAATGCTCTGCCCTCTTCACTCCGTGAAACACTCCATCCCAGAAAAACCCCTCCAGACCCCACTCCACCCCAAGTAACATTTAGCCTCCCAGTGGAAAATCCTTCATCCTGGGAGTCCAGTGCCTGTTGTCCTGGCAGCAGCCACTGCTTCTGCTAACAAGTTCTGGAAATGCGTGTTTCTGATTGGCCTGCATCTCCAGGCAGGAGGGATGTCCTTCTTCATGATCTATTCTGGTGAGTTTTCTCACCTGTGCAGGTGGCTGCTTTCTTCCCTGAAACTCTTCCACTTTCAGACTCAGTCCAAAAACAAGAAGGTATTGACTTGTGATTCTCTACACTAGAAGATGTACAGAGTGTACTGCAACAATGCCTTTACACATTAAACAAATACAGGCAACTGTATATGGAAGAGAAATGTTGACATTTCAGTCCAAGCATAGTTTCCTTTCATTACAGATGCTGCCTGACTGACTGACTGGGCTGTTTCCAGCAGTTTGTGTCCCAGATCTGCAGCATATTATGCTCCTTTTTTGGCCCACTGACTAGGGGTTAGTGATTGATGCAATCTTGAGACTACGGTTTCTTCCAATCTCTTCCATCATGCAGAAGGTTCAAAAGCTTAAACACACCATAACTACAGGTTCAAAAACAGCTTCTTCCCCTCTGAATGGACCTCGCAGATTTCAAATCTAATCGTGATTTTGCTTTGTGTGGACGTTTTTTGTAGACATAACTTTCTTTCCCTTGCTCTTTTCTACCAACCTATGATCTGCCTGAACTGTGTGAAAACAAAACTTTTCACTGTATCCAGATACATATAACAATAATAAGTCAATTCTGAAAATAATTTCAGCCCAAAGGAAAATCGTGGAAACCAACATAGAACAGTGCAAATGGACTGTCCCAGTCCCTAACTACATTGAACAAACCTGCGAGAGAGAGAGAGAGAGAGAGAGAGAGAGTGTGAGAGTGTGAGAGTGTGAGAGAGTGAGAGAGTGAGAGAGTGAGAGAGTGAGAGAGTGAGAGAGTGAATGAGAGAGTGAATGAGAGAGTGAGAGAGACAGAGACAGACAGACAATTCCCTGAGCCATCATTCAGTTAGTAACATATTCCAGATTGTGAGAAAGCAAAAGTCCAAGTTAACACTCCAGAGCAGCAATGAGGGAGTGCTGCAGCATCAAAGGTGCCATCTTTCAGATTGTACGTTAAGTGAAGCTTACTGCGGAGACGAGTTTGAAACCAGACAGGCATGTTATTCCCAATATTTATCCCTCAAACAATGAGATTCAATCAGAAGATGGCCAAAACCCTGGGAGCACTTGGAAATTCTTAGACACAGGCTGGCTTATGTACTCAACAACTTTGACTTTCTAGTTGGAATTTCAGATGTGCTCATTTGATTTACAACTTCAAGCAATTCCCATTGCCTGGTGTGCTAAATGGTCACACACACACACACACACACACACACACACACACACACACACACACACACACACACACACACACACACACACACACACACACACAGTCAACAACTGAACCTGTAAAGCCACAGAATAAGGATATAATGAAAATCTCTGTGCGTTGATGCTGCATCTTTTTGTCATTCTGACAGTGACAGAGAATCACACCATCGAGAAGGCAGCTATTCAGCCGACTGCATGCTCTTTAAAAGACACGATCTCATTAGTTTCATTCCTATACTCTTATTCCTGACTCTGCCATTTGTTTCCCCTCAATAAATATACCATTAAATCTGCTTCCACATTGTACTTTGATACATTGCCTCACAAGCAATGCAAGTAGATTTTTAGGTGAAGATAACATGATAATGAATTTAAGACCGACACATTTAGACAAAAAACTTTTTTTTTCTCTCAGCTCAAATGCAAGCCAGAAATTAAGTTTTGCCAGTCCAAATTTTGGGTATAGAATAAGCCTCATAATATTACGTCGTAAGCTGCATCCCCTCTATGAGCAAGCTGGCAAAATGGTCAGCTGTTAGCAAAGCAAGACATTGTGATACATGCCCTGTGTATACATCTATGCAGTATTGAGCTGAATGCTTCTCCTGTACCTTCGCCCTTGTAAACAGCTTGTAGTGTGTGCATTAAGTTGAAATGGTTATACATTAAACTCCAAACATTACAAAACATTGCTACAGTGGCTGCACTCAGACTAGTGAAGCCTATGAGATGTCCTGAGGTATTGAAAGGGATGACATAAATGCAAATATTTCCCTTCTAATTCAAAGTCAAGGTTTGGGGAAGTGGGGGGGAATGGGTGGCGGGCGAAGGAAAGTTGCATCCTCTGGAGCTAGCTGGTTTGGATTCCAGTTTCCTCACAAACAAATATCAAAGAGAATGGGAAAGGCACTTACTTACCGTGCTTTTCGAACTCCTATGGGAGCTCCAGGCAGCAGTCAGCCTGCGTATCCTGCTTTTCCCAGCGTCAACACTGGCTCGCACACTGCAGCTGGGAGATACAGAATGAAGCTCTGCTCGTCTCCCCTCCCCTGACACAAGTTACAAACAACTGGCAGCTTCCCTGACTAAATGAAATGATTTATGTAAACAGCACCACTTGGCCCATTAGTCTGAGCTGAGGTAACACTTGGTTTCACCTGGAAATGTTCTCCCTCTGTGGGGAGGGGTGTACAACCACTGAAGCAGACACAAGCTGACAGGGTTTTCAGAGGGTGGATAGTGCTGGCACTCTGTTCAAGAAAACATCTGCCTAACCAACAGCAAGGCTGAGTTGCTGTTTGTGTTAACTACATTAGAGAGAATCCCCTGTACACTCATCCACAAAGGCTCTACATACCAGGCTGTGGGGAGAAATTTAGGTTCTTTTGGGGTCTAACTCACCCAAGGGCTTTAAGACTCCATGTCAGGCAGTCTATCCAGCCACTCAACTCTTCCCTGATATATTCTTCTAACTGACCACCACCATGCTAACAACTCTATTAAAGACTTGCAAGGCTAGCAGTTCTTCAACCTCATTGGGAAGGCTGGCTGCTGCTGAGGCAGGTCAGGGTCCACGGGGGTGCCTCAAAATGAAAGCATCCAGAGAAGCATGCATTTTAACAGGTGACAATTTGAGGGCCAAAAGGGAACTAATGCAGAGAGTTTATCCCTCTAGGCAGATCATTTCAGCCTCCGCTGCATAGAATCATAGAATCCCTACAATTTGGAAGGAGGCCATTCAACCAATCAAGTCTGCAAAGCCCCTCCGGCGACATCCAGGCCCAGACCCAGAACCCCTATCCTATCTCCATTATCCCACATTTATCATTGCTACTACAATGAGCTTGCTCATCCCTGGACACGACCAGTCCATATTGTTTGACTGTGGGAGGATACCAGAGCATTCAGCAGAAACTCAGACATGGGGAGAATGTGATAACTCCAAAGAGGTAGTCACCCAAGGCTGGAATCAAATCCGGATCCATGGCACTGAGGGGCAGCAGCGCTAACCACTGAGCCACCATGCAGTCTAGCTTTTCTGCTTACAGTACTGTCTGGCATGGAATTCCTCCACCATCACCCTGCAGGGAATCCCTTCCAATAGGATGGGAACCTCCATACATGGCTTCTCAAATGCAAGTGGACTGGCAAAAGTTGGGCACACTATGTTCTGTCATGGTGTGCTCAGTTCCAATTGGAAACTTTATCAGTGGTAACAAGGTGCCTAGGAGACCTCACAACGCAATTTTCTCCCCTGCCGTCCCTCCAAGATTGGAATCAAGGGAGCAGGAAAAGTAAACCTTGAATTCTGCCTAACTAGACATCCTTCTGTTTTCAAATAAAATACATCTGGTAACAAAAGTTACAGTGGTACGGTGGCACAGTGCTTAGCACTGCTGCCTCACAGCGCCAGAGACCCGGATTCAATTCCTGCCTCAGGCAACTGTCTGTGCGGAGTTTGCACATTCTCCCCGTGTCTACGTGGGTTTCCTCTGGGTGCTCCGGTTTCCTCCCACAGTCCAAAAATGTGTAGGTTAGATGAATTGGCTGTGCTAAATTGCCTGTAGTGTTAGGTGAAGGGGTAAATGTAGGAGAATGGCTCTGGGTGGGTTGCTCTTCGGAGGGTCGGTGTGGACTTGTTGGGCCAAAGGGCCTGTTTCCACACTGTAAGCAAGTAATCTAATCAAAAACAAAACGAATCAGGGAGAAAGGAAACTGTCTCAGACAATTAAGCTGGCATTTGGAGCCAATATACAAACATGGAAGGCTTCAGTCTTTCAAGCTGAATCTAAATTTCTCCATGCCTCTGGAACTCTGACAGTGGTGGGTTTCTGTTCACTTGTTTTGTTCAGAAAGCAGAGTTTTGACTGAACATCACATGTTTCAACAAGAGCAAACATGCAACATAAATCCACTCCAGTTGTTCTTTGTCTCCTCTGTGACGCGTCTGCCTTGGCTCAGTAGTTAGAAATCACACAACACCTGGCTATAGTCAAACAGGTTTATTTGCAACCTGGTGTTTTGTGATTTTTAACTTTGTCCACCCCAGTCCAACACTGACACCTCCACATCGTGGCTCAGTCGGAAGCACTTTTACCTGAAGGCACCAGGTTTATGCTTCAGTGCAGGGAGTTGAGCACATAACCCAGGCTGACACTCAGCAAGCATTGCACTGACAGAGATGCTGCCTATTTAAAGACCATGCTAAGCAGAGCTCTCATCTACACTCTCACATGGTGAGAATGTGTATAGGGTATAAGCAGGCAGGAAAAGAGTTAAGTTCTAAGTTTTGTGAAGCAAAAGGTTCAGCTGAGCATGACTCAGATCAGATAAGAGCTTACAGCTAACAATGGGGTGCTGGAGGAAAGGGTAATGGGTTAACAGGATGGAAAAGCAGTCATTATGTGCAGGCATTTAACAATATTGGAAACATTCAGTATGCAAGGTCAGCTAACAAGGGGAAAAGTATCTATTGTATGAATCCAGTGAATAATGTTAAGAACATTCATTGTATAACAGTAAAGGGGTTGGTCTCTGCTATTGATACTCGTTGATTGTAACGGACACCCAATGAATATGTGTGTTGCCTTATCTGGATGATCCTCCCTGTAAAATGACTATATAGTTCATTGAGAAACTGCTGTTCTAGAGAAGACCGGAAACCCATATCCCTGTGCATTCTCTCTCCCTCCTGGGCCTGGAATAAAGATGAAGGAGGTAAAACTACACTGTGTTTCGGAACGTTTTGCTTTGACTGAGAGGTGGGGGGCGGGGGGAGGGTGGGGGAGCGGAACAGGACAGTGGAAATCACATGCCACTATTTTCAAATCAACTTCTCCTTCTGCCAATGGTTATTACACTGCTGCTGATGGGAGCATGCTGTACACACATTCGCTGCCATGTTTCTGACATTGCAACTTCAAAAACAGTACTTAATTGTCTTTGGTACATTCTTGGAAGCATCTGTGCTCAACCTCCAGGTCGTCCATAGGTTTGATATCTAATCCAGAGGAGTAGTCATTAAGACCAAGAGAGGCATCCAGTTTCCCAAATACGAGGAGACGATAAAATGAGCAGCGTGAATCAGGTTGGGTATTTCAGTCAACTCACTCTCTATTTAGGTGTGAAAAACACTACCAATTTCATGAAAAACAAAACTTAAGAAGTGGCTTGTATTTCTTACACTGCTCTCTTGACAGTAACAAAATGATCCCATCCAGCCTGCTGAAGAAACTGGTCACACAAATAGTAGATTCTCATTTGCATCCCTGAGTTCTGGTGTTACTCCAAGAAAGGGATTTATGGCTGACTACTGCACATGTCTGGATAGACAGCTGGCCAGCCACAGTGCTCTTGTAGGTCTAATGGATGGCTAATTGCAACATCTTTCTTAATCCAGCTTCTATGTCTTGATGGCAGACCCATTAATACAGACAGCTGGCAGAATAGGAACCTGGTCTTGCTGCCTCTACCTTCAGCATGAAACCCTTTCATTCAAGGAAAAGCTTCAAATAATATTGAATAAGCTAGGAATTAGTACAGTATCAAAAGTCTAGGGTAGTCATGGACATAAACCTGAGGGAACTCAGTATTTTAATTAATTCCCACTTAAGGGACACCCCATAATAAACATTATGTAAGTGTAAATCATAAGGCACATAGCACGACAAACATCTCAAGAATATCAATAGAGTGTTTCGGTGCTTATTTCTTATTGACTAGTTGAGACTCTTGGAGCACTGGGGCTCAGGGTATAGAATAAGTACAGAAGGCCTGACAATGGGACCACAAGTGGGTCTGGAACCCACAAAGCTGGACAGCAGCAGTCCACCACCATTTACGGATGGGAGGCTAATTCTGCACACTGGTAAAAACAATGACTGCAGATGCTGAAAACCAAATACTGGATTCGTGGTGCTGGAAGATCACAGCAGTTCAGGCAGCATCCAACGAGCAGCGAAATCAAAGTTTCGGGCAAAAGCCCTTCATCAGGAATAAAGGCAGTGAGCCTGAAGCATAGAGAGATAAGCTAGAGGAGGGTGGGGGTGGGGAGAGAGTAGCATAGAGTACAATGGGTGAGTGGGGGAGGAGATGAAGGTGATAGGTCAAGGACGAGAGGGTGGAGTGGATAGGTGGAAAAGATGATAGACAGGTCGGACAAATCAAGGAGACAGTAACTGAGCTGGAAGTTTGAAACTAGGATGAGGTAGGGGAAGGGGAAATGAGGAAGCTGTTGAAGTCCACATTGATGCCCTGGGGTTGAAGTGTTCCGAGGCGGAAGATGAGGCGTTCTTCCTCCAGGCGTCTGGTGGTGAGGGAACGGCGGTGAAGGAGGCCCAGGACCTCCATGTCCTCGGCAGAGTGGGAGGGGGAGTTGAAATGTTGGGCCACGGGGCGGTTTGGTTGATTGGTGCGGGTGTCTCGGAGATGTTCCCTAAAGCGCTCTGCTAGGAGGCGCCCAGTCTCCCCAATGTAGAGGAGACCACATCGGGAGCAACGGATACAATAAATGATATTGGTGGATGTGCAGGTGAAACTTTGATGGATGTGGAAGGCTCCTTTAGGGCCTTGGATAGAGGTGAGGGAGGGGGTGTGGGCACAGGTTTTTCAGTTCCTGCGGTGGCAGGGGAAAGTGCCAGAATGGGAGGGTGGGTCGTAGGGGGGTGTGGACCTGACCAGGTAGTCACGGAGGGAACGGTCTTTGCGGAAGGCGGAAAGGGGTGGGGAGAGAAATATATCCCTGGTGGTGGGGTCTTTTTGGAGGTGGCGGAAATGTCGGTGCATGATTTGGTTGATACGAAGGTTTGTAGGGTGGAAGGTGAGCACCAGGGGCGTTCTGTCCTTGTTACGGTTGGAGGGGTGGGGTCTGAGGGCGGAGGTGCGGGATGTGGATGAGATGCGTTGGAGGGCATCTTTAACCACATGGGAAGGAAATTGCGGTCTCTAAAGAAGGAGGCCATCTGGTGTGTCCTATGGTGGAACTGGTCCTCCTGGGAGCAGATACGGCGGAGGCGGAGAAATTGGGAATACGGGATGGCATTTTTGCAAGAGATAGGTGGGAAGAGGTGTAATCCAGGTAGCTATGGGAGTCAATGGGTTTGTAAAAAATGTCAGTGTCAAGTCGGTCGTCACTAATGGAGATGGAGAGGTCCAGGAAGGGGAGCGAGGTGTCAGAGATAGTCCAGGTAAATTTAAGGTCAGGGTGGAATGTGTTGGTGAAGTTGATGAATTGCTCAACCTCCTCGCGGGAGCACGAGGTGGCGCCAATGCAGTCATCAATGTAGCGGAGGAAGAGGTGGGGAGTGGTGCCAGTGTAATTAAGGAAGATCAACTGTTCGACATAGCCAACAAAGAGACAGGCATAGCTGGGGCCCATACGTGTGCCCATGGCTACGCCTTTGGTCTGGAGGAAGTGGGAGGATTCAAAGGAGAAATTGTTAAGGGTGAGGACCAGTTTGGGCAAACGAATGAGAGTGTCAGTGGAAGGGTACTGTTGGGGACGTCTGGAGAGGAAAAAACTGAGGGCTTGGAGGCCCTGGTCATGGCGAATGGAGGTGTAGAGGGATTGGATATCCATGGTGAAGATAAGGCATTGGGGGCCGGGGAAACGGAAGTCTTGGAGGAGGTGGAGGGCATGGGTGGTGTCTCGAACGTATGTGGGGAGTTCCTGGACTAGGGGGGATAGGACAGTGTCAAGGTAGGTAGAGATGAGTTCAGTGGGGCAGGAGCATGCTGAGACAATGGGTCGGTCAGGGTGGTCAGGCTTGTGGATCTTGGGAAGGAGGTAGAACCGGGCACCCACCCCTTTCCGCCTTCCGCAAAGACCGTTCCCTCCGTGACTACCTGGTCAGGTCCACACCCCCCTACGACCCACCCTCCCATTCTGGCACTTTCCCCTGCCACCGCAGGAACTGTAAAACCTGTGCCCACACCTCCTCCCTCACCTCTATCCAAGGCCCTAAAGGAGCCTTCCACATCCATCAAAGTTTCACCTGCACATCCACTAATATCATTTATTGTATCCGTTGCTCCCGATGTGGTCTCCTCTACATTGGGGAGACTGGGCGCCTCCTAGCAGAGCACTTTAGGGAACATCTCCGAGACACCCGCACCAATCAACCAAACCGCCCCGTGGCCCAACATTTCAACTCCCCCTCCCACTCTGCCGAGGACATGGAGGTCCTGGGCCTCCTTCACCGCCGCTCCCTCACCACCAGACGCCTGGAGGAAGAACGCCTCATCTTCCGCCTCGGAACACTTCAACCCCAGGGCATCAATGTGGACTTCAACAGCTTCCTCATTTCCCCTTCCCCCACCTCAACCTAGTTTCAAACTTCCAGCTCAGTTACTGTCTCCTTGACTTGTCCGACCTGCCTATCTTCTTTTCCACCTATCCACTCCACCCTCTCCTCCTTGACCTATCACCTTCATCTCCTCCCCCACTCACCCATTGTACTCTATGCTACTCTCTCCCCACCCCCACCCTCCTCTAGCTTATCTCTCCATGCTTCAGGCTCACTGCCTTTATTCCTGATGAAGGGCTTTTGCCCGAAACGTCGATTTCGCTGCTCGTTGGATGCTGCCTGAACTGCTGTGCTCTTCCAGCACCACTAATCCAGTAATTCTGCACAATGCCAGCTCAATCAGAGAGGCGGAAGTGGTACATTTGGTAGAATTCCTACCTCTGGATTCAACTCCCATGTCAGGACTTTGATGGTAATGAAAGATATGTCATAGCATAGCCAAGCAGGTTGATTAATAATCTCTAAACCTTTTTGATATGGCTATAGCAGGAGTCAGAGCAGGCAATTCTCATCAGCCAGACCCATGTGCTAGTTGTAGGACAGCATGCATGAGTTAAAAGACTCCAAGGGCAAGACCTTGCCATAGGCAAGCATCATCCATATGTCACGACAGCTGAGGCTGTAAGCAGGAGAACACGTCACCTTTATTTTGAGGAACAAGAGGTCCCAAACAACTTGTAGCGGAGATTCCTCCAGTGATGATATTGGTCTCACGAGAGTATGCCTCAAGAAATTGTACAGAGGCCATTTGATGGCCTCTCCAGGCAAGGAGATAGGCCATTCTTCCTTAGAAACATAGAAAATAGGAGCAACAGTCGGCCATTTGGCCCTTTGTGCCTGCCTCACCATGCAAAATAACTACCATTCAACTCAGCACCATACTCCCACTTTCTCCACATACCCTTTGATCCTTTTGGCCCTCAGAATTATACCTAACTCCTTCTTAGAAACATTCAATGTTTTGGCCTCAACTGCTTTCTGCGGGAGGGAATTCTACAGGCTCACTACTGTCTGGGTCGAAGAAACTTGTCTTCAACTCAGACCTAAATGTCCTACCCTGTAGCCTTAAATTGTGACTCTTAGTTCTAGATTCCCCAGTCTTGGGAACATCTTTCCTCTGTCTCCCCGTTTAAGTCCTGTTCAAATTTTCTAAGTTTCGATAAGATCGTCCTTCACTCTTCTAAACTCCAGTGACATTTGATTAGATTAGATTAGATTCCCTACAGTGTGGAAACAAGCCCTTTGGCCCAACAAGTCCACACTGACCCTCTGAAGAGTAACCCACCCCGACCCATTCCCCCGACCCTATATTTATCCCTGACTCATGCACCTAATACGATGGGCAATTTAGCATGGCCAATTCACCTGATCTGCACATCTTTGGACTGTGGGAGGAAACTACAGCACCCGGAGGAAATCCACGCAGACGCGGGGAGAATGTGCGAACTCCACACAAAATCACTCCAGGATGGCAATCGAACCCTGGTTCATGGCACTGTGAGGTAGCAGTGCTAACCACTGAACCACTGTGCTGCCCACGGTGCTTTCATTATACAAGGCATTGCACCCACCTGAGATGCAGCATGTAGGTTTTTCACTCTCAAAATTTCAACAGCCTAATAAAATGGCAAATTACTTTGGTTTAATTATTTAAGTAGGCTGCTGATACTCAGTCAGCAGGTTCCTACAAGGCTTCCTTCCTGCTGATGTTCAAATGGCCTGATGGATTCACCATGAGTTCCCAGCATCCCCTTCTCCTAGTCCAGCACTCGGTGCTAGTAAAACGTTACCCTGCAGCCGGTTTGAAATGGACTGCTCTTCATGTTGTTGTTTATTCGGACTCAACCCCAAATCAGACCAATATGGTTTGTACTGGAAATGGGCAATATATTTATCCCTGACTAATTAATCTAACACAATGGGAAATTAAATATGTGAAAATTGAGAATGATTGACAATTTAACACACACACACACACAAACGGATTTTGCTCTGGAGCTGAACTGAGCCGGTAGCTCCTACTTTCCCAACATACATCTCCACAGAGACTGGATATATTGGATCCAAAGGTACTACAACAACTCTCATTTATAAACGTATTTAATATAATTAAGGTAAGGGACAATATCAGATATTAAACTGACAAGAACAGAAACTACAGACGTTTGAAGTCAAAAGGCCAGGAAGCAGTGTCTTGTGCCCAAAGACACTTCACATGTAAATAATCCAAACACCCAGTCACATTGTGAGATGCTTAGACAGGTAACTAAATGTTGAAATCAAAATGTACAGCAGAGATAAGACACTGAAGTGATTCAGGGACAATTGGTATAGAGCAATTATGTGCGATTGAATGGTGGGTGATGAAAGCGAGGACATATGAGAGACAAGAAATGGAAGTATGCAGGGTGAAAGAAGTTAAAAAGAGTTGGATGGCTTCAAACATGACGAAAATTTGAAAAATCAGAACCTGGCTAGACTTGGACTCAATATGGTGAACATGGGGTGATGGGTGGACAGGACTTAGTACGAGGGAAGGTGAAGGACTTTTGGATAGGCTGAAGTTGCTGAAGTTGTGTAATCCAAAAAAAAACCTGGAAAATCTCTCCTCAGCAAACAATCATACTATGATTTGAGTGTAAACAAAGATGCTCAGTATAAAAGCAGTAGTGCATGTACAAGAACATCAATCCTTCTAAAATCCTCAGATTATACAATGACAGCGAGCAAGTCCTTTTCAAAATCTCGTAACTGAAAATGAAAACAAGGTGCCCAAAATAATTATTCCTCAAAGTACTTTCCAAAATGTCATCAACTACAGTTGCACAACTGGAGTGAGCAATGAACTGAAACCCACACTGAGCAAATGAGCCTTCCTGGAGAGGCAGTCTGAAATCTGAGCACTCCAAGTGCTCCAACCAAAAACAACCAACCATAGCAAGAAAACTCTCCAAACCTCAAGATTATCCTTGTCTTTTAAAATTTTTTTTAAAAAATCGCCTGGTCTCGGATACAATCCTGGACAGAAAAATGAGGCAATGAATATTGCTGCAATTTCTTTTAAAGAGTTATTAAAATATTGTGAATAATTTAAGTGACTCTATGGGACTGGGTGGGACAGCTGAAGGCATAAGGTCAGATGAATTATAGGGATCAGAAAAGATTTACCAGGATGTTGCTGGGAATGGAGGGTTTTGACTTATAAAACTTGGCTGGATAGGTTGGGACATTTTCACTGGAGCCATAGGAGGTGGAGAGGTGACCATATAGAAGTTTGTAAAACCATTGGGTTGTAGGGGGTGGGGGTCTCCTGAAAAGGTGAATGGCAGGTGTCTCTTCCTTAGGGTGGGGCATTTCAAGAATAGGGGGCATATTTTTAAGGAGAAAGATTTGAAAAAAAAAGACATGAAGGCAACATTTTTACATCGACAGTGGTTCATGTGAACTTCCTGGGGAGATAGTGGATGCAGGTACAGATACAATGTTTAAAAGACATTGTAAGACATAAGCAAAGGATAAGTACATGAATAATAAATATTGGGAGGGATATGGGCCACGCGCAGACAAGTGGGACTAGTTGAGTTTAAAATTATGGTCAGCATGGAACGGTTGGACCGAGAGGTCTGTTTGATTAGATTACTTACAGTGTGGAAACAGGCCCTTCGGCCCAACAAGTCCACACTGACCCGCCGAAGCGTATACCACCCAAACCCATACTCCTATATTTACCTCTTCACCCAACACTACGGACAATTTAGCATGGCCAATTCACCTGACCTGCACATTTATGGACTGTGGGAGGAAACCGGAGCACCCGGAGGAAACCCACGCAGACACGGGGAGAATGTGCAAACTCCACACAGAGAGTTGCCTGAGGCGGGAATTGAACCTGGGTCTCTGGCGCTGTGAGGCAGCAGTGCTAACCACTGTGCCACCATGCTTGTTTGCTGTATGACACTGTGACTGGTCAAGCATTCAAAGTGCTTCACAGTAGCACAAACAACATTTATTTCTTTGAGTAGTTCAATATCAAAGTTCAAGGGAGAGCATGGGGAAAGGGTTAGAAAGGATATCCTGAGGTCCAGGTCAAGACAGCTGAGAGCACAACTGAGGAGTGTGCAGGTTAGGTTGATCTTAGATCAAGGAAAATGCTCGGCTGAACATCATGGGTCAACGGGCCTGCACTGTAGTACATTCCATATTCTATGAACAATTAAAAGTAGGAACACAAGAGGACAAAATTGGTGGAGTGCAGAGACTTGGAACATTGTAGAGTTGAAAGAGCATGGAAAGCTCAGAAGGTTGTAAGACTAAATAGATTACATAAACAGAGAGGTCTCATGTGTCAGATTTTCTGACGGAGAGCTAGAATAGCAGTCTGAACAGCTGATGGTGTTCAGTTCATTCAGGAGCATACTGTTTCAGCCAAGAAAGAGAATGCATTACAACCAAACCTACTGGTTACAGCATCCCACATCAGATACCCCAGAGCTAAATCCAACAAACACGCAGCCATGTCTATGCATATAGGCTCACGTGAGAGTATTAGCATCCACTCAGGAGGCTTTTTATCATCAGTGTTGCAGTGATGAGAGGGAGGAAACTCCAGTTCTTAGAGACTGACTCCACAAATGTTTTCACCCTCCCAATTGACAGACACAATCATTGATTGAGATTCCAGAACAAGAACTGGCAAAAGGGTTCCTTGAGGCAGAGTTCCACAGAATAGAAAAAAACCCTGTGGCACATTATTTCCCCATCGGTCAAAAACAAACACTTCACTGTTCTAATCCTATTTTCCTGCACTTGGCCTACAGTCGTCTATGCCTTGGTATCTCAAGTGCATATCAATATATTTCTTAAATATTATGAGGTTTCCGCCTCTTCCACCCTTACAGGCAATGATTCCAGATTCCCACCACCTGCTGCGGAAAAAAAACTGTCCTTCACATCTCCTCTAAACCTTCTGCCCCTTACTTTAACCTCCACCAACAGGAAAGGTTTCTTCTAGTCTACTCTAACTATGCCCTTCATAATTTTATACATTTCAATCATTACTCTCTCAATCTCTTCTGCTCTGAGGAAAACAACCCCAACCTGTCCAAACTTTTTTCATAGCTAAAACTCACCAGTTCAGGCAACATCCTGATAAATCTCCTCTGCACCCTCTCTAGTGTTATCACATCACTCCTATAATGTAGATTCCAGAACTGTGTACAATATTCTAACTGTGGCCTAACCAATGTTTTACACAGTTCCAGCATAACCTCCCGACTCTTAAACTCTATGCTTCAGGTAGCAAAGGCAAGTATCTCATTTAACCACTTTATCCACTATGCCCTGATACCTAAGGGACCGGTTTAGATGCAGACCAAGGTCCCCCTTGGTGCTTCCCAGGGTCCTCCCATTCATCATGCATTTCCTTGCCTGGTTTGTCCTATCCAAGTAGATCATATCTCATTTATCTGGACTGAATTCCATTTGCCGCTGATCAGCCCATCTGATCAGCCTGTCTTATCTTTCTGCAGCCTAAGGTTATCTTCCTGACTATTTACCATCACACCAATTTGTATACAACCTGGGTACTTATTGATCAACCCTCCTACATTCAAGTCTAAATCATTTATATAAATCACAACCAGCAAGAGTCCCAACACTGACCCCTGTTGGGCACAGATTTCCAGTCACAAAAAGACTCCTCAACCATCACCCCTGCTTCTTGCCACTCAGCCACTTGTGGATTCCTTGGATCCTATGGGCTCTTTGTTATCAGTCTCCTACATGGGACTATATCAAAAGCCTTACTTCCAAGCAGACTATATCAAAATCATGTCTCTGAAAAGAAACTGCTTTCATCATTTCTTAAAACACTTTACTTACACTCTGGACATTGTTTCATTGTGTTACCATTTAACGCAAATGCAATCATGTCACCTTTGTCGTAGATGCAGAGGTAAAAGTTGCAACAGTGGCTACCTTTCAGTAATGCCTCACTAGCTGCAAAAAGCTTTATTTCAGAGGATGTGAAAGCCACTGCATAAATGTATGACACTTTCTTCTCAACATTTGTCTCACACTCAAACTGGTGTTAAAGAGTGCATCTGTAAGGGAACTAGCCTGGAAAAATTACTAAGCAATGCATCACTGAGCATCTCAAAATGCATACATTGCCAACTTCAAATCTCACTGATTTTGTTCTGTCTTATTTCCGTGACCACTTCCAGTATTATACTCTCAAAATATTTCAGTCCTGGCAATAACACTGAAAGCCTTCTCTGCATTCTACCTGTTGCCACCCTTCCTAAAGCTAAGCAAATTTTCAAACTGCCATTCAGGCAAAGCTAAGAACTAGGAATATACTGTCACTTGCAATGTGACCTTTTCTTTTTTATCAGCATACAAAGAGACTCTTCAGTCCAACTAGTCTACGCCGACCATGTTCCCAAACTAAACTAGTCCCAGCTGTCTGTGCTTGGCCCATATCCCTCTTTATCTTTCCTATTCATGTACTTATCCAAATGTCTTTTAATAGTGTAACTGTACCTGTATCCACCACTTCTTCTGGCAGTTCATTCCACACACGAACCACTCTGTGTAAAAAAAAAAGTTGCCCCTCATTTCCTTTTAAATCTTTCTTCTCTCGCCTTAAAAATATGCCCTCTAGCTTTGAACTCCCCCTCCTGAGGGAGATCTTTGCTATTCAGCTTACCTACACCCACCCTCCATGATTTGATAAACCTCTGTATGTTTACCTCTCCACCTCCTACACTCCAGTGAAAAAAGTCCCAGCCTATTTTATAACTCAAACCTTCCATTTCTGGCAACATCCTGGTAAATCTTTTCCGAATCCCCTCCAATTTGACAAAATCCTTCCTATACAGAACTGGATATGGTACTCCAGAAGAGGCCTCACTAACGTCCTGTAAAACCTCAACATAAAATCCCAACTCCTATTCTCAAAGGTCTGAGCAATGAAGACCATCTCGACTCCTCACAGAGGCAGCTTTACACCTCTGTCAGTTCTTGTATTTGTCAATTTCACCTACTCATCTTCGCACCAAATCTTTTAATCCATTCTGCTTCAAGAAATGCATCTCCCATTGACAGTTTTAGGGATGATTCAGTCCATTTCAAGTCAACATCAAATATAGTAGCAGAACATAACCTAAATGATCAAATGCAAAGAGATAATGGAAAACTATTTTTAAAAAACACTGAATGTTGGAGCATTGTATTACACAGGCATTTGCCCTTTGCCACCAGTTATTCTTGACAGACAGAAAATGCTTTCAACATAACACACATTTATCTGGAAAGCCTAAAGCTTCATGAAGGAAATAAAAAGCAGTTTGCAAAGTGCAGTCCACGGATCACCAGACATTGTCAGTATACAATTTGCTTGCTTTTGAGGATTTGATATGCTATTCACTTCAATAAGTGGTTTTTTTAGTCAGGTTCAGCAGAACAGCTTAATGATGTCTTGCCATAAAATGACTGAAGAATCTTTAACCAAAATTACAGGGTCTTCTGATTGTGGATTTTACTGTGAATTATGTCGAACTGATACCACAAAAACAGGCAATTCAACCGAAGCTTGTGCCTGTTGTTATTCCACAATAAGACCCCACCATTCCATCTAGCACCTCCCAGGTAAGTTAATGCAAGCAAAAAATTCTTCTGTTTCCTTTCTTCCCCCCCATTATGTTTGCCTAACTTCCTTTAACTGCTTCTTTAGAATGCTGATTATGTGAATAGCAAATGTATGGACAGCTGTTTGCTTCCTTGTTCTGGCTATAACTTTCAATAATTTGCAAACAAAATACTGACCAAAGCTACCTCATCTCTGTATATTTTGAACTGGGGAAATAAGAATGACTTCTAAACATAGTAATTTCTTTCTGTTACTCATCAAGCTAGCCAAGTCCTAAAACATTGGGTCTGCAGTAGGTAGTGAAGAGACAACCAGGAGAAATAACAAACTTGACCTTAATGTGGAGGCACTGGTGTTGGACTGGGCTGGACAAAGTTAAAAATGACACAACACCAGGTTATCATCCAACAGATTTATTTGAAACTACTAGCTTTCAGAACGCTTCTCCTTCATCAGGTAGCTGTAGAGCAGTATGATAAGATACAGAAATTCTATGTCTTGTCATCCTGCTCCACAGCTACTTGATGAAGGAGCAGCATTCTGAAACCTATTACTTCCAAATAAACCTGTTGGACTATAAGCTGGTGTTGTGTGATTTTAAATTTGACCTTATCCTCACTAATTTATTGGTCATAAAGCATTTGTCTATTGAAGCATTGTTAGGAGTCACCACTGCACAGTTCTCGTGGAGATAATGTCACACCTCACATTCAAAATACCTTACATCATGTTGCATGTCAATGCAATTGTGCTAAATGAATAGAGTTTGACCAAATCAATAACTTTACAGTACGGCCATTAGTATTCAAGCACAATCTGTAACCTCATGGCTCAGTATATGCCCCACTCTAAAATTACCATCAAGCTAGGAACCAAACCTAGTTCAATAAAGAGTGCAGGAGCATGTGTCAGGAATAGCACCAGAAATAACTAATCATGCAGCATCATTCTAACAAGTAGGACTACTTGCATACAAACAATATAAATAGAAATGTTGGATGGAGCTAAGCGACTACACAATCAACTGATCAGATCTAAGCTCTCAGTTCTGCTGCATCCAATCATGAACGGTGGTGGACAATTAAACACACAGGAGGCAATAATTCAACGAATACCCCATCCTCAATAATAGGGGAGGTCAGCACATCAGTATGTGAAATGGAAATCAAAATATTTCTAACTTTCGTCAGCCAGAAGTGTTGAATAGACAATCTATCTCAGTCTCCTTCTGAGGTCCCCAGCATTACAAGTGTCAGTCTTCAATCAGTTTGAGTTATTCTATATGGAATCAAGAAATGATTGAACGTACTGAAAACTTCAAAGGGTATGCCCTCCGACATAATTCCAGCATTAGTACTGAAGACTTCATCTGCAGAACTAGCTGTGCCAACAACCAAGCTAGTACAGTTACAACACTGGTGACTACCATTGTCCAGTCATGTCCTTTGCTCAAAAAATGGGAACAAATCCAACCCGGCCAATTACCACCCCATCAGTCTCCAACTGATCATCAGTAAAGCGAGGGAAGGTGTTTAACAATAATCTGCTCACTAACACCCAGTTTGGATTCCATCAGAGCGACTCAGCTCCTGAACTCATCACTCCTTGTTTCAAGCATGTAAAATAGAGCTGAACTCTAGATGGGACTTGAGAGTGACTACTCTGGACAGGAAAGCCATATTTGATAGAGTATGGCATCAGGGAGTTCTAACAAAATTAGGGTTAATGGGAATTAGTGGAAAATCTAACACAAAGGAGGATTGTCATTGTTGTAGGTCAATCATCTCAACACTAAGACTTTACCACAGGAAATCCTTACAGTACTGTCCTATGTCCAACCATCTCTAGCTGTTTTGTCAATAGCCTTCCTCCCATCATTAGATCAGAAGTGGGGGATGTTCACTGATGTTCAGCACCATTAGTAACTCTTCAGATACTGAAGTAGTTCACATGAATGTGCAGCAAGACACAGACAACTTTCAGACTTGGGCTGACAATTGACAAGTAACAGTCACACTACACAAACGCCTGACAATATTCATCTCCAACAAGAGAGAATCTAACCATTGCCTCTTGACATACAATGGCATTATCATTACTGAATAGCCCACTATCATCTCCCTGGAGGTTACCATTGATCAGAAACCGAAGTGGACTAGCCATCTAAATAGTCGAGACTGTGGTGCTTAAAAAGCACAGCAGGTGGGGCAGCATCAACATTTCGGGCATAATCCCACCATCAGTAATATCAGATCAATGGGAGGAGGGTGGGGTTGGGGAGGTGGGGGAGGGGGGGGGGGGGGGGGGGAAGGTAGCTGAGAATGCAATAGGTAGATGAAGGTGAGGGAGAAGGTCATAGGTTGGAGAGGAGGGTGGAGTGGGTAGATGGGAAAGGTGATGGGCAGGTCAGAAGGGCGGTGCAGAGTTGGAGGCTTGGGGCTGGGATAGTGTGGGGGCAAGGGAAATGAGGAAACTGGTGAAATTCACATTAATCCCGTGTGGTTGTAGGATCCCAAAGGCGGAAAATGAGGTGTTCTTCCTCCAGGCGTCGAGTGGTTAGAGTTTGGGCGATGGGGGCTGAGGACCTGCATGCCCTTGAAAGAGTGGGAGGGGGAGTTGAAGTGTTCAGCCAAGTGTTTTTGGGGTTGATTGGTGTGGGTGTCCCAGAGATATTCTCTGGAACAATCTGCAAGTAGGCGTCCTGTCTCCCCGATGTAGAGGAGACAACACCGGGTACAAAGGATACAGCAGCCGACATTGGTGGAGGTACAGGTAAATTTCTGTCTGATGTATAAGGATCCTTTGGGGATTGGATGGAGGGAAGGGCAGTAGTGAGGGTGCAGGTTTTGCAGAGTCGGTGGGCTTGTAGTAGATGTCTGTGGTTAGTCAATCGCCAGAGATAGAGATGGAGAGGTCCAGGAAGGGGAGGGAGGAGCCCAAGACGGTCCAGGTGAATTTGAGGTCTGGGTGAAAGGTGTTGGTGAAGTTGATGAACCTCCTCATGGGAGCACAAGGTAACGCCGATACAGTTATCAATGTAACGGAGGAACAGGTGGGGGGGGGGGGGGGGGGGGGGGGGGGGGGGAGTGGGGAGGTTGGGGGGGTTGGTGCCAGTGCCGATGGACTGTTCCATGTACCCGACGAAGAGGTAGGCACAGCTGGGTCCCATGCGTGTGCTAATGGTTTGGAGGAAGTGGGAGGACTGGAAGGAGAAGTTGTTGAGGGTGAGGACCAGTTCAGCTAGGTGGTTAAGGGTGTCAGTGGAAGGGTAATGGTTGGGATGGCGTGAGAGGAAGGAATGGAGGGCTTGGAGGCCTACTTTGTGGCGGATCGATGTGCACAGGGACTGGATGTCCACGGTGAAGATCAGGTGTTGGGGGCTGGGGAAATGAAAATATTGAAGGAGGTGAAGGGCTTGGGCGGTGTCCGAACATAGGTGGAGAGTACTAAGGGGGACAGGATGGTGTCAAGGCTCAGCGAGATAAGTTCAGTAGGACAGGAGTAGGCTGAGACAATGGGTCAACAGGGCAAGTCAGTTTTGGTAGATGTAGAATCGGACAGTGTGGGTTTCCCTGGCCCCCAATGCCTCATCTTCACCATGGACATCCATGGACCACACTCTCGACTCTGACCTCCAGTATCTGCAGTCTTCGCTTTCTACTATCCATATAAATACTACAGCAACAAAGGCAGGTAAGGGGTTGGGAATTCCACAGCAAGTAACTCATGTCCAAACTTCCCAAAAGCTTGTCCACCATCTATAAGGCACAAATCGAGTCTGTAAAAGAATTCTCTGAAATGCAATTGGAATGCAACTCCAACAACACTCAAGAATTGCAGTACGATTCATGATAAAACCACTTGAATAGCACCACATCCATCACTTTGAACATTTACTCACTGCAATACATTCACAAGATGCACTGAGCAAATTACCAAGGATTGCTCTATAACATCTTCTAAACCCACGACTATGAACATTTACAAAGACATGGGCAGCAGATATATGGGAACATCAGTCCATTCCAACTTTCCTTCAAGCCACATACCACCCTGGCTTAGAACCAAATCACTCTTCATTCACTGCTCCTGGGAAAAAATCCTACAACTTCCACCCTGACAGTTAATGTCCCTGCACCCCAAAGACTGCGATGGTTCAAGAAGACTGCAATCCTCCACATTCTCCAGAGAAGTTTGGAATGGGCAATAAATGGTGGCCTAGCCAACAGTACAATCTCACAAATGTATTTAAAAGTAGTAAATGTCCAATTGTTAGTTTAAAAAAAGTTATGATAATTTTCATAACGTGGATCAAAATAGGGATAGCTTGACTAAAAATGATCCCCAAAATTGCAATTCTTTTAGCCCATCAGCAGAGTTCATGTCTGGTTCCAATGGATTAGCCCATCTTCCCTAACATCTGACATGACAACCAACTTTTACCAAGTAATTGTTCATCTTATTTACTAATCACATCTAACAGCAATGACTGCATTGGGCTTTGATTTGGAGGAGCCGGTGTTGGACTGGACTGGGGTGGAAAAAGTTAAAAATCACACAAGCTGATGTTTTGTGATTTTTAACTGGGTTAAGTTTGTTGACAAACAAAAGGTTAAATAAAGCAGAAGGAAGTTTTCCCCAGGCATAAAAGATATTGGGTTATAATAAAAATCAATAAGAGTCAGAGTCATACAGTCCAACCAGTCCATGCTGACCATAATACCAAATTAAACTAATCCCACCTGCCTGTGCTTGGCCAGAATCCCTCCAAACAGTTCTTATTCATGTACTTACCCAAATGTCTCTTAAACACTGTAACTGGACCTGCATCCGCCACACCTTTGGAAGTTCATTCGACACATCAACCACTGTGTGTAAAAGAAAATAGCCCCTCATGTCTTTTTTAAATCTTTCTCCTCTCATCTTAAAAATATGCCCCCTAGTCTTGAAAAACCCACCCTACTGAAAAGATACCTGCCATGCACCTTATCTATACCCCTCATTACTTTATAAACTTTTATAAGGTCACTTCTCCTAAGCTCAAGTGAAAAAAGTCCCAGCCTATCTAGCCTTTCCTTCTAATTCAAACCTTCCATTCCCAGCAACATTCCGGTAAATCTCTTCTGAACCCTCTCCAACATAATAATATCCTTCCTATAACAGGGAGGCCAGAACTCAACACAGTACTCCAGAAGATACCTCACCCAACATAATATCTCAACTCCGATACTCAAAGGTCTGAGCATTGAAAGCAAGCATGCCAAATGCCTTAACTACCTATATGTGATGAAAACATCAAAGAATTACGTACCAGAACCAGTTCTCTCTCTGTTCTGCAACACTGTCCAAGGCCCTATTTTTAAATGCATGAAGACTAGCCTTTGGTTGTTTTACCAAAATACAGTTCCTTGCACTTATACAAATTAAACTGTTGTGGGGGGATGTTGGGGAGGGGAATGACATACCAGGAGAAAGCCACAGCAGCCAGGTCTCTGGCATCGAGCCTGGCTCTGTGGCTCAGAAGGGAAGGGGGGAGAATAGGAGGGCAATAATGATAGGAAATTCAATGGTTAGAAGCACAAACAGGAGATTGAGTGGTCGCAAGCAAGGCCCGCAGATGGTATGTTGCCTCTCAGGTGCCAGGGTCAGGGATGTCTCAGATCGAGTCGATTGGATTCTTAAGGGAGAAGGTGAGCAGCCAGAAGTCGTGGTACACATCAGTACCAATGACATAGCCAGGAGAAGGGATGAGGACCAGAAGAGTGAATATAGGGAGTTAGGTGAGAAGCTAAAAGACAGGATGAGCAGAGTTTGCTACCGTTGCTGTAGGCTAGTGAGGCTGGGAATAGAGAGCAACCGCAGCTGATCACGTGGCTGCAGGGCTGATGTAGGAGGGAGGGTTTCAGATATGTGGATCATTGGGATACCTTCTGGGGAAGGTGGGACATAAACATGGAGGACGGATTGCACCTGAACTGGAGGGGTACCAATATCCTGGGCGGGAGGTGTGCTACAGCTCTTTTGGCCAGGGGATGGGAACCAGAGCTATGGATCAGAGGATGGGTTAGCTGGTGAATGGACAGATACAGTGTGCAGAGAATCTGAGATGAAGGATAGACAGTTTACATGGCAAAGTTGCAGTCGGTGTGATGGGATGAAGTGTGTCTATTTTAATGCAAGAAGTGTCAGGAATAAGGGTGATGAACTTAGAGCATGGATCAGTACACAGAGTTATAACGCTGTGCACTTTATGGAGACTTGGATGTCACAGGGACAGGAATGGCTGTTGGATGTTCTGGGTTTAGATGTTTCGAAAGGAATAGGGAGGGAGGTAAAAGACGTGGGGGAGTGGGATATCACAGCTGCATAAAGGGAGGTTGTTGAGCAGCAGCATGATCAGTGACAGGGAGGACCAGGGGGTTGCTGGGAAGGGAAATTCCTCCTTTAAAAACTTACCTTGTGGGATCAGCAGCCTCCATTTTTGCTGCACTAGCGGGAGTGGTGAGAACAGGGAGCACAGGGCTACGGGAAGGTAAATTAATCTTTTAATAACTGACCTCGTGATTAGGTGGAGTGAACGCTGAGCAGGAGCAGACACGGGACTACTGAGTAAGTGAGGCAAGATATTTGGGTGGTTGCTTTACCCAATAAAGCACTTTAGGCAGCGTCTCCCACACATCCTCCTCCTCCAACCAAAAAATGTTCTGTGCCGATTTGGTCCGGTTACTAGTTTTTTTCAACAGTCTCTTTGGGAATTCAGAAGAATGGATGTTAGGGCAGTTGAATGCTCCTCTTGTCGGATGTGGGAGGTAAGGGTCACCACGAGTGCCCCCACCGATTTCAAGTGCGGGAAGTGCGCTCAACTCCAGCTCCTTGTAAACAGTATTACAGAACTTGAGTTGGAGCTGAATGTACTTTGAATCATTCGGGAGGCTGAGGGGTTAATTAAAAGGTATTACAGGGAGGTCGCCACACCTTACGAACAGGAAAAAAGGTAAATGGGTTAGAGTCAGGGGTCAGAAAGAGAACAGACAAACAGTGCAGGGATCCCTTGTGGCCGTTCCCCTCAATAATAAGTATATCGTTTTCAATACTGTTGGGGTGGGGTGGGGTGGGACCTACTCAGGGAAAGCCATAGTGACCAGGTCTCTGGCACGGAGCCTGGCTCTGTGGCTCAGAAGGGAAGTGGGACAATATAAAAGTACTAGTGGTAGGTGACTAAATAGAGGAACGGACAGGAGATTCTGTGATCGCAAACAGGACTCCCTGAAGGTATAATGCCTCCCAGATGCCTGGGATGTTTTTGATCGAGTCTACAACATTCTGAAGGGGGAGGGTGAGCAGTCAGAAATCATGGTGCACATTGACACTGATGGAACAGCCAGGAAAGAGATAAGGATCTAACCAGTATTTTCAGGGTGTTAGATTTGAAGCTAGAAAGCAAGATGAACAGAGCAGCAATCTCAGGATTACTACTGGCCCCATGTGCTAGTGAGGCAAGGAACAGGGAGCAAGTGCAGCTAATCACGTGGCTAATGGGCTGGTGCAGGAGGGAAGGTTTCAGATACACAAATCATTGGGGTACCTTCTGGGGAAAGTGCAACCTGTACATGAAGGATGGGTTACACTTAAACTGGAGGGGCACCAATGTCCTCATTTGCTAGAGCACTTCGGGACTTTTGCAGGGGGATGGGAACCAGAGCAACAGATCAGAGGAGTGGTAGTTGTTGAACCAGCAGAAATAGAATGCAGAGAGTCTGTCATTAAGGACACACAGTTGATAGGACAAAGGGATGGGTTAAAGTCTTTGTAGTTTTTATAAATAACTTGGATGAAGAAGTGGAAGGGTGGGTTGTACCAATGACACAAAGGTTGGTGGTGTTGTAGATAGTGTCAAGAGCTGTTGCAGACTACAACAAGACATTGACAGGATGTAGAGCTGGGCTGAGAAGTGGCAGATCGAGTTCAACCTGGATAAATGTGAAGTGATTGATTTTGAAAGGTCGAATTTGAATGCTGAATACAGGGTTAAAGACAGGATTCTTGGCAGTGTGGAGGAACAGGGGGGTTCTTGAGGTCCAGGTCATAGATCCCTTAAAGTTGTCACCCAAGTTGATAGGGTTGTTACAAAGGTGCACTGTGTGTTGGCTTTCATTAGCAGGGGGATCGAATTTAAGAGCCATGAGGTTAAGCTGCAGCTCAATAAAGCCCTAATTAGACCACACTTGGAATATTGTGTTCAGTCCTGGTCGCCTCATTATAGGAACGATGTAGATACTTTAGAGAGGGTACAGAGGAGATTTACCAGACTGCTGCCAGAATTGGAGGGCATGTCTTATGAAGAAAGGTTGTGGGAGCTCGGGCTTTTCTCACTGGAGCAAAGAAGGAATGAGAGGTGACTTGATAGAGATGAGAGGCATAGATAGCCATAGACTTTTTTCCTAAGGTGGAAAAGGTGATTGGAGGAAGGTTTAGGGGAGATGTCAGAGGTAGGTTCTTTACAGAGAGTGATGGGTGCACAGACTGCACTGCCAACAATGGCTACAGAGTCAGACACATTAAGGACATTTAAATGACTCTTGGACAGGTACATGGATGATAGTAAAATGTAGGATATATAGGTTAGTTTGATCTTAGAGTAGGATAAAAGATCCTTACAAAAATAGAGAGCCAAAGTCCCTGTATTGAGCTGTACTATTCTATGTTCTAGAACAACGAAGAACAATTACAGCACAGAAACAGGCCTATAGGAAAAGCCTGCACCAATCCAGATCCTCTATCTAAACCTGTCGCCTATTTTCCAAGGGTCTGTGTCAATCTGCTCCCTGCCCATTTATGTATCTGTCTGGATACAGCTTAAATGACACAATCGTGCTCACCTCTACCACTTCCGCTGGCAATGCGTTCCAAGCACCTACCACCTTCTGCGTATAGAACATTCCACATATATCTGTCTCAAAACATTTCCTCTCTCATCTTGAAGTCATGACCCCTAGTACTTGAGTCTCCCACTCTGGGACAAAGCTTCTTGCTATCCCCCCTGTCTATACCTCTCATGATTTTGTAGACCTCAAGCAGGTCCCCCCCCCCAACCTTCGTCTTTCTAATGAAAATAATCCTAATCTACTCAAACTCTCATCATAGCTAGCACCCTCCATACCAGGCAACATCCTGGTGAACGTCCTCTGCACCCTCTTCAAAGCATCCACATCCTTTTGGTAATGTGGCGGCCAGAACCATACGCAGTATACCAAGTGTGGCCAAACTATAGTCCGATACGACTGTAACATGACCTGCTAACCTTTGTACTCAATACCCCGTCAAATGAAGGAAAGCATGCCGTATGCCTTCTTGACCACTCTACTGACCTGCATTGCCACCTTCAGGGTACAATGGACCTGAACACCCAGATCTCTCTGTACAGGAATTTTTTTAGATTAGATTATCTACAGTGTGGAAACAGGCCCTTCGGCCCAACAAGTCCACACCGCCCTGCCGAAGCGTAACCCACCCATACCCCTACATCTACATCTACACCTACCCCTTACCTAACACTACGGGCAATTTAGCATGGCCAATTCACCTGACCTGCACATCTTTGGACTGTGGGAGGAAACCGGAGCACCCGGAGGAAACCCACACAGACACGGGGAGAACGTGCAAACTCCACACAGTCAGTCGCCTGAGGCGGGAATTGAACCCGGGTCTCTGGCGCTGTGAGGCAGCAGTGCTAACCACTTCCCCAGGGCTTTTCCATTTACCCGTATAGTTCACTCTTGAATTGGATCTTCCATGTTCTTAAACGCCATTTGCCACTGCTCAGCCCATTGACCCAATTGATCAAGATCTCTTTGTAATATTTGATAACCTTCTTCACTAACCACTTTTCCACCAATCATGGTATTAGACTTCAACTTACTCAGCATGCTCTCTGTATTCTCATCTAAATCATTTTTATAAGTGACAAACAAAAGTGGTCTCAACGCCAGTCCCAGTGTAACACCTCTGGTCATAGGCCTCCAGTCCAAAAAACAACCCCCATCCACCAGCACACTCTGTCTCGTGCCATTAAGCCAATTTTGCACCCAGTTGTCAAGTTCACCCTGAATCCCATATGATCTAACTTTACTAATTAGTCTACCAGGGGAATCTTGTCAAAGGCTTTACTGAAGTCCAAGTAAACAATGTCGACTGCTCTACCTTCAACAATCTTCTTGGTTACTTCCCAAAAAACTCAACAAGTCTGAGAGACAGAATTTCCTTCACACAAAACCATGCTGATTATCCCTAATCATTCCTTGTCTCTCCAAATGCATGTAAATCCTGTCTTTCAGAATCACTTCCAACGACTTACCCACCAATAAAGTCAGACTCACAGGTCCATACTTACCAGGTTCTCCTTACATCCTTTCTTAAACAAACGAACAACATTAGTCACTCTCCTTGAGATGTTTTCGCCACTAAAGATGTTGCTCTTATTCATTAATACTGAACAGTTTAGATACTTGAAAATAAATGTTATGGATGCAGGTTTGCCTGCTGAGCTAGAAGGTTCGTTTTCAGATGTTTCATCACCATACTAGGTAACATTATCAGTGTGCCTCCGGGTGAAGCACTGGCGGCATGGCCCGCTTTCTATTTATGTGTTTAGGTTTCCTTGGGTTGGTGATGTCCTGTGGTGACATTTCCTGTTTTCGCTCTCAGGGGGTGATAAATGGGATCCCGTCAATGTATTGGTTGATAGAGTTCCGCTTGGAATGCTATGCCTATAGGAATTCTCGTGTGCGTCTCTGTTTGGCTTGTCCTAGGATGGATGTGTTGTGCCAGTCGAAGTGGTGTCCTTCCTCATCTGTATGTAAAGATACTAGTGAGAGATGGTCATGTCTTTTTGTGGCTAGTTGATGTTCATGTATCCTGATGGCTGGTTTTCTGCCTGTTTGTCTAATGTAGTGCTTGTTACAGTTCTTGCAAGATATTTTGTACATGACATTAGGTTTGCTTGTTGTCTGTATAGGGTCTTTCAAGTTCATTAGCTGCTGTTTTAGTGTGTTGATGGGTTTGTGGGCTACATGAGGAGCCAAGGGGTCTGAGGAGTCTGGCAGTCATTTCTGAGATGTCTCTGATAGTGGCTAGGGTTTCCGGACATGTTTTATCTGCTTGTTTGGGTTTGTTGCTGAGAAATCGGCGGGCTGTGTTCATTTGTACCCATTCTTTTTTAATACACTGTACAGGTGATCGTTCTCTGCTCTGCATATTTCCTCTGTGCTGCAGTGTGTGGTGGCTCGTTGGAATAATGTTCTGATGCAGCTTCGTTTGTGGGTGTTGGGATGATTGCTTCTGTAGTTCAGTATTTGGTCTGTATGTGTTGTTTTCCTGTAGTTGTTGATTTGAAGTTCCCCATTGGCTGTTTGGTCTACTGCAACATCCAGGAATGGCAGTTTGTTATTGTTTTCCTCCTCTTTACTGAATTTTATGCCAGTGAGGGTATTATTGAGGCTTCCTCTAATTTGTTTCGTTTAGTGATGACAAATGTGTCATATCCACGTGGTGGACCCAAAGTTTGAGTTCAAATGCTTCAAACTAGGAAAACAACACATACAGACCAAATACTGAACTACAGAAGCAATCATCCCAACACCCACGAATGAAGATGCATTAGAACATTATTCCAATGAGCCACCACACACTGCAGCACAGAGGAACTACACAGAGCAGAGGAAAAACACCTGCACAGTGTATTCATAATGTACCCAATGAACACAGCCTGCCGATTTCTCAGCAACAAACCCAAACAAGCAGTCAAAACACGGCCAGAAACCCGAGCACTCTCCCCTACATCAAAGGCCTCTGGGAAATGACTGCCACACTATTCAGACCTCTTGGCATCATGGTAGCCCACAAACCCACCAACACACTAAAACAGCAGCTAATGAACTTGAAAGATCCTAAACAGACAACAAGCAAAACTAATATCATTTACAAAATACCGTGCAAGAACTGTAACAAA
Organism: Chiloscyllium punctatum; assembly: GCF_047496795.1. Classification (NCBI taxonomy): domain Eukaryota; kingdom Metazoa; phylum Chordata; class Chondrichthyes; order Orectolobiformes; family Hemiscylliidae; genus Chiloscyllium; species Chiloscyllium punctatum. The sequence continues at coordinate 25,546,201 of NC_092753.1, forward strand.
TACGACATTGGACAAACATGCAGAAAACTAGCCACCAGGATACATGAACATCAACTGGCCACAAAAAAGACATGACTTACTCTCACTAGTATCCTCATATACGAATGAAGAAGGGCACCACTTCGACCAGGACAACACATCCATCCTTGGACAAGCCAAACAGAGACATACACGAGAATTCCTAGAGGTATAGCATTCCAAGCGGAACTCTATCAACAAAAGCATGACTTGGATCCCATTCACCACCCCTGAGAAAAAGAACAGGAAATGATGTCACCACCAGAAATGAAGTAACCACAGGAATTGACATTACCAACCCAAGGAAACCTAAACACATAAATAGAAAGCGGGCCATGCCACAGTGCTTCATCTGGAGACTCACTGATGATGCTACCTGGTAGGGTGATGAAACGTCTGAGAAGGAACCTTCCAACTCAGCGAGCAAACCTACATCCAGAACTTCAACCTGAGCTACAAGTCTTCACAAAATTTGCTAATAAATCTTATTGAAATATCACAAATTGTATCAATTGTCACCAAATTGCATACCGATTTCACCAGCTCCCTTGAGTGGTCTGAAGATTGCAGTCATATCAAACAGCATGTCCCTTCCTTGTTCATTGCAGGCAAGAAATGGAACATGTCCAACCAGCCTGTATGCACAAAACTGTGAACATATCCCCAATAATAGTTATGATTCCACAACTGGACAAGATTTGCTAAATAATTGGAAATGTATTAAGAATTACACTGACAACCAATTTTAGATTCTAAGTCAGACTCAGTATGAAGCCACTTGTGCATATTAGAAGCTACATATATTAACACATAGAGCACTGATCTTTGCAGACAGAAAGAACTTATACATTGCCCTGTTTCAACTGAACAAAGTCGATGACAACTATTCTCCATCCCGTTCCTCAACGCAATAGCTTGACCTAAACTAACCTGCCTGGTTAAATTTAAACACAACTTGGCGGTGAACAGTCAGTCATCATCCATGGTGCATTCTCCATGGCAATGTCTCTCTTAACCACCCTGTGAACTATCAGCATGCTCTATTCATACAATTGATGGAATCAAGGAGATGATCGGCATTTATTATCTGATCTTTATGCGGTGACGATGAACTGCCTTCTTGAACTGCTATAGTCAGTGTCATGAAAGTTATGTTGTTACATATTTCATTCACGATTCTAGCCAGTAACAACACATGTTGAGGGCACCTTATCACTGGTGCTGTTCCATTGTGCCTGTCACCCTATTCTCTAGTCAGCAGAGTTTTGGAGTTCACATGGATTCCCTTGTCAACTGCAGTAGGAAATCTTGTTATGGATGAAAGGACTGCAGGGTTGTCTGAAGGGAGAAAAACTACAGAAAGCTGCAGCACAAAGGGACTGGAGGGTACATGTGTAGAAAACACTAAACTGGCAGATAGGTATAGCAGGTAATCCGGAAAGCTAATGGAATGTTGGCCTTTATTTCAAGGAGTTTAGAGTATAAAAGAGTTAGAAAGTCTTACTGCAACTGTATAAGATGCTGGTTCAACCACATCTGGAGTACTGTGTGCAGTTGCAGTTCCCTTATTTAAGAAAAGCTATTATTTCATTGAAGTTCAGAGAAGTTTTACTAGGATGGTCCTTGGAGGGATTGTTTTACAAGCAAAGATAAAACAGGTTGGGGCTCCACTCATAAGAATTTACAAGATTAAGAGATAAGGTCATTGGAACATGTTTTCAAGGGCTTGACAGAGTAGATACTGACATAATGTGTCCCCTCATGGGAGATCTCAGACCAGAGGGCATAGTCTCAGAATAAAGGGCTGCCAATTCAATATCGAGAGGAGGAGGAATTTCTTCTCTCAAAGGTAGGAGAATCAAAGGTTACTGGGAAGTGGCAGCAAAGTGGATGTGATGAGTGTCCGATCAGCCATGAGCCAATTAAATAGAGTAGGCTCAAGGGGCCAAACAGCCTCCTTCTGTTCCTAATACTTCCAGTCTATGATCTACATTTAACAGGGAGTACTAAGAATTAATGAATTGGAGATAGCAGAAATGGTAAACAGTAAGAGCTATACCTAACTTGTTTCAGTCCAGAGTGAAGCTGAAGACTTCCAGGAACATTGCCTCTTGACCACAACCGCCCAACCAATAAATGGGATGGAGAATTTAGGGATTAGTCATAACCACAAAATCATGTTTCAGACAATGTTAGGCTGCAGCTTGATTAGTATGTCGAAATGTTCTCACAATTTTGACACAATCCACAAATATTACTGAGGAGGACTCTGCAATGTTAACTGAGATGTCACTTTTCATAGAATCCCGACAGTGTGGAAAATGCCCCTTCGGGCCAACAAATCCACATCGACCCTCCAAAGAGTAATCCACCCAGACCCATTCCCCGAACCTATTACTCGAGATTTACCCTGCCTAATGCACCTAACCTACACATCCCTGAATACTAGGGGCAATTTAGCATGGCCAATTCACCTAATCTGCACATCTTCGCACGGTGGGAGGAAACCAGAGCACCCGGAAGAAACCCATGCAGACATGGGGAGAATGTGCAAACTCCACACGGAATCAAACCCAGGTCTCTGGCACTTTTTATTCTTTGATGAGACGTGGACATTTCTGGCAATGTCTAACCCAAACGGTCTTTGGACAGAGTAGCTTGTTTGACAACCTTAGAGAGCATTCAAGAGGAAGATAACATTACCCAAGATAACAGTTGAATGTCGATCAGATGGTGCAAACATTGCCTTGACAAAATGACGTCTGTGAACCAGATGGACTTTTACAACAATCTGACATTTTAATGGCTACCATAATTCTTCTAGTGCTGACTTTTAGTTACTGACTTAGCTTGTTGATTGCATTTAAGTTCCCCAGCTGGCGTGGGATTTAAACTCAGTTCTGGTTTATGAAGCTATGAATTTTTTAAAAATTCATTTATGGGACATGTGTGTTGCTGGCTGGCCAGTATTTATTGCCTGCCCCTAGTTACCCTTGAGATATGAATGATGAGTAACGCCCATACCCCACAAATGAATATAAAAAAAAACTAGTCCAGGAACATTATAATATCACACCCAGATTGCACTGAAGCAGGGGAATGACAGGTTAATATGTTGGATTGAGAATGTGTTGGAACGCACAAAGGAGGCCCTGAAGAACATGCGACTGGCCAATGTCAGAACGAAGCATTTAAGAGAAGGCTGATGGAGAGAAGCTAAAAATGGCAATTAGTGGGAGAGAATTATAATACTGGAGCAATTCAGCATGTTCAACATACCACAGCAACTCAAAGCTAATTCTTGTGTCAACACTCAGTGGATTTAACTGGATACACAAAAAGCAGAGATCCAAATGGCATGAGTGGAGACAGTACTCTTGAAGTTTGGTTTCTTGTTTATTTTTCTAATATTCTTTGTGAATAGACAATAGCTAAAACTCCTCATTTGCGAGGCTCTTTGTACTGACGATGCAAATATAAATAAAGCAATTCCTCCAGATTAAAGAAGCATAAAGAATATTCCTTACTTAACATTTCAAGGCTACAGGAGGGTTGCCACCTCTGGTCAGACAGAATCATAGTCATACGACATGGAAACAGACACTTTGGGCCAATCAACCATGCCAACCAGACATCCCAATCTGACCTAATGCCGTTTGCCAGCAATTGCCCATATCTCTCTAAACCCCTCCTATCCATGTACCCATCTAGATGCTTTTTAGATGTTGTAATTGTACCATCGTCCACCACTTTTTCTGGCAGCTCGTTCCATTCAAGCACCACTCTCTGCATGAAAAAGTTACCCCAGAGGTCGTTTTTAAATCTTTCCCCTCTCACCTCGCATCTATGCCCTCTAGTTTTGGAATCCTTCAGTCAGGATACCCTGAAGGTGCTGGAGATATGGTTCAGAGATTCTGGACAAATACTAAAACAAAACTGGAAGATGCATGCACCTATGATGAAACATAAACTAGGCAATTGCATTCCTCTGGTAAGAAACTGATCAATAGATACAAGTTGTTCTGATGTTTAGTCTATTTGACATTGGTCTGATCCATACGTACTTCTGTGGCACGGCAATGACCTGTGCCATCTTCTACTTTATCTAGAATTCAAAAATGAACCACAGTTACAGCATGTACAAAATCCACATAAAAGGATGAAAAGTGTACTGTACAATGGCCTCATCCTGATGGTCAACTTTCTGCACAATTTCATTAAGAAGTGTTTCAACTTTTGATGTATGAATACAAAGTATTATTCTACATGGTGAAGTTTTACCTGGCCCTGGTATGTCAAAAGGACAGATCTGGTCACACGGTTGTTGAATACTCCAAGTACTTGGACGATGATATACCATCTGCCCTGCACTTTAAAACTCATGCTGGAAAGCAACTTTCACCACTATCTCATCAGACAATGGTCCACACAAAGCATCCTAGAGGCTCTGCAACTGGATGCTTCCCTAAGAAAACTAAAGCTGCTGGCAGCAGTGTTTTGAGGTCTCCAAGGTAATCTAAGCTATGGCAGCATAATGACACCTTTTGCAAAACACCACTGACCAAATGAAAAAGGTGCCCAGTTGCACAACTGTGCAAGCTCTTTGGGCCAATCAACCATGCCAACCAGACATCCCAATCTGACCTAATGCCGTTTGCCAGCAATTGCCCATATCTCTCTAAACCCCTCCTATCCATGTACCCATCTAGATGCTTTTTAGATGTTGTAATTGTACCATCGTCCACCACTTTTTCTGGCAGCTCGTTCCATTCAAGCACCACTCTCTGCATGAAAAAGTTACCCCAGAGGTCGTTTTTAAATCTTTCCCCTCTCACCTCGCATCTATGCCCTCTAGTTTTGGAATCCTTCAGTCAGGATACCCTGAAGGTGCTGGAGATATGGTTCAGAGATTCTGGACAAATACTAAAACAAAACTGGAAGATGCATGCACCTATGATGAAACATAAACTAGGCAATTGCATTCCTCTGGTAAGAAACTGATCAATAGATACAAGTTGTTCTGATGTTTAGTCTATTTGACATTGGTCTGATCCATACGTACTTCTGTGGCACGGCAATGACCTGTGCCATCTTCTACTTTATCTAGAATTCAAAAATGAACCACAGTTACAGCATGTACAAAATCCACATAAAAGGATGAAAAGTGTACTGTACAATGGCCTCATCCTGATGGTCAACTTTCTGCACAATTTCATTAAGAAGTGTTTCAACTTTTGATGTATGAATACAAAGTATTATTCTACATGGTGAAGTTTTACCTGGCCCTGGTATGTCAAAAGGACAGATCTGGTCACACGGTTGTTGAATACTCCAAGTACTTGGACGATGATATACCATCTGCCCTGCACTTTAAAACTCATGCTGGAAAGCAACTTTCACCACTATCTCATCAGACAATGGTCCACACAAAGCATCCTAGAGGCTCTGCAACTGGATGCTTCCCTAAGAAAACTAAAGCTGCTGGCAGCAGTGTTTTGAGGTCTCCAAGGTAATCTAAGCTATGGCAGCATAATGACACCTTTTGCAAAACACCACTGACCAAATGAAAAAGGTGCCCAGTTGCACAACTGTGCAAGCTCTCAGCGAAGACGGAAGTTGGAAAACCAAGTTTACTGTGCAATACAACCTGGGAAAATGAAGCTTAGAGTTACTTGCTGAACTGTTCATATTAAGCAGTGCATCACACTTTTTTTCTTGTACATCTACAGTTGAGTGGATAACTGTATCCTGTCAATATGAACAAAAATGGTCAAGTTCAATTTCAATTCTAGTCTGCAGCTTTATTTTACTTTGATTAGGCTGCACTTAAGCGTACTGCATTCAGTTCTGGTTGCCACATTACAGGAAGGATATGGAGACTTTGAATTTGAAGATGCCGGTGTTGGACTGGGGTTACAAAGTTACAATCACACAACACCAGGTTATAGTCCAACAGGTTTATTTGGAAGCACTAGCTTTCGGGGCACTGCTCCTTCATCAGGTGATTGTGGAGAATAAGATTGTCTTACAGGACTATAACCTGATGTTGAGAGGCTTTGGAGAAAGTGCAGAAGAGGCTTACCACAATGCTGCCTGGATTAAAGAGTCTGAACTATAAGGAAAGGCTAGAAAAACTCAAGTTGTTTTCTCAGGAGTGGCAGAGACTGAGGGGAGACTTGGCAGAAGTCTATAAAGTTATGAAATGCATAGATAGGAGTGATGGTCAGAATCTTTTTCCCAGAGTTGAAACGTCTCCAAAAACTAGGGACATGCCTTTAAAGGTGAGAGGGGGAAAGTTCAAAGGAGATGCGAAGTACGTTTTTTTAAACAGAGAATTATAGGAGTCTGGAACGCACTGCCACAGGTGGTGGCGGAAGCAGATATGATAGGGGCATTTAAGAGACTTATACATAAGCACATGAATATGCAAGAATTGGAGGGATATGGACCAAGGGTAAGCAGAAGAGACCAGTATAATTTGGCATCATGCTCGGTACAACATCATGGGCCAAAGGGCCTGTTCCTGTGCTGTACAGTTCCACCTTCTATAGCGGTATTCTTCTCTACATCAGTGAGACCAAAAGGCATGTTTTGCCAAGCACCACAGCCAGGCTCGCAAGGGCTGACCTGACTTCCCAGTCACCCCCATTTCAATTCCCTCTCCGACATGACCATCCCCAGCCTCCTCCAGTGCCATTGTGAAGCTGACCACAAATTGGAGGAACAACACCTCATCTTCCGCCTGGGCAGCCTACAGCCCAGAGGATTTCTCCAATTTCTCCTTTCCCATTCCACGACTCCCTTCCCAACCCCTCCCCCTTCCTTCCATTCCTCTTCCTTCTGGCTACCAACCAAATTCATTCCTCGCATCGACCAACCAGATCGTACCCTCTACCTGTGTTCTCCTGATGCTGCCAGGCTTGTGGTGTTTTTCCAGCCTCCTACATGTCTACGAATTGCTGTTTATAGCAATAGGTGGGGATGTTAGGCTGTGTCCTCAGTAGGATGACAGATTGTCAAAACTAGACCTTATGAAAATAAAATCGCAAAATGTGAGGCCCTGCAATGACTGACACATTAGGGTGACAAATGGCAGGATTATGAGGGAGGGGCAATTGAAGTTTAGAGTCCATGTGATAATATCTCCCAGAACATGTTCAGCCAGAGTTGGCAATATTATTTAGATCACAGAAAACAGCAATAAACCCCACACTTTTATTCAATTACATGTCTGCCTCACTTTCCTAAAAATACAACTATCGCAAGATCTCAGCCAGAATCACTACTGCACTGTAATTATACTGTTCCATGCACAATGGTAAGATCAAGTACCATTTAAAAGGCTTTATTTTCCTCCTTTATCAACTTGCAATCATGAAGTCTGGACCAAAGTAGGATAGAGTAACAAAGTGCTTTGCTGTTGTGTGTGATAAAGAATCACCTTTCACTGCTTTCAGAACTGAGAACAAGACTGAAAATGCTGATAGAGTAATTTAATCATCCTTTCTTTTTAAGATAGAAAATTCTATCTCTAGATTCTAGGGTAAAAATAAACATTTCCCACTGCTTCTATTGCTGGTTGCGAAGATTACACAGTTCATCTTTCAATTACTGCATTGTAGAGGATATACTGTTCCAGCAGTTATTTGCAATCCGAAAGGAGGGTAGTTTCCAGTACAGTCAGTTCTTCTACAACACAACAGTTACATTCTTGTGCAGCCCCACATTACAGAAAAACCGTGCTTTAGGAACAGCACTTAAAGTGTTGGCGCATTATAACAGAATGACCTGGACCAGACTGAACCTTCCAGAGTCTGATGTTGAACAGTGCAGCACTGGAAAAGCACCCTAGGAGCTAGAGTTTCGGGCATAAGCCCTTCATCAGGAATGTGTTCCTGATTCTCCTGTTCCTTGGATGCTGCCAGACTTACTGTGTTTTTCCAGCATCACACTTTTCGATTCTGATTTCCAGCATCTACAGTTTTCACTTTCTCCTTCCATCGTCTCATGTCATGAGAATGTCTGATGGCAACTGACCCAAAGGCTGAGTCAGTCTAGAAGAGAACATTAATCCTTGCTGCACTGTAAATAATTGCAGAACAGTCTGTGATAACAATTGACTTGGGAAGGTAGTATTTTTATAGATTGAAAATAACTGTTTATCTTAACAAGATTGGGAGACTGACTCAACACCAGTTCACATTTCTGTAACCTTCAGTCAATTATGTAGTCTCACATTCAGCAGCCTGCAAGAGTTATTTATTGCCGCTGATGTGAACAGATGTGTCACTCTTACTTTCAGTTAAAAATCAGACAACACCAGAAAAATGTCCAACAGGTTTATTTGGAAGCACGACCTTTCAGAGTATTGCCACAGTCCAACACCAGCATCTCCAAATCACTCGTATTTTCACTAAGTATCCTGGTGCCCAACAGATATCTACTGGATTTTCCAATGCTCTATTTGCAGCCCTTCTGAATCTCCTTGAATTTAACCATTCCATACATTCCAGTTCACACCTATTAAAGCAATACCTGGAGAGTCAACCAAAACTTTTACAGAATCATAAGTACAGGGGAGGTCTTCAGCCCATCGAGTGTGTACTGTCAAAAACATACTACTTCGTATACTAGTCTCACTTTCCCACGTGACGCCTATAGCCTTGAAAGGTACGACACTTCAAAGTCCTCATCCAAGTATTTTTTAAAGATTGAGGTTTCCTACCTTAACCACCCCCAGGCAGGACATTCCAAACTTCCAACATCGTCTGGGTGAAAGAAGAAGTTCCCCAAATTCCTTCTAAACCATCTGCCCTTTATTTAAAAAAAAGTCCCCTCTTGTTATTTACCCTTCAAATAACGGGTATTGCTGATGTCTATCCACCCTTTCAATTCCTCTCAATCTTACCAGGTCCGATCTCAACCTTCTCTGCTCCAAACAAAACAACCTGAGCTTATCCAGCCTCTTTTCAAAGCTGAAATGCTCCATCCCAGACAAAATCCTGGTGAATGTCCTTTGGACCCCTGCCAGTGTACTTCTCGCCTTCCTGTAGGGTGATAACCAGAACTATACGCTGTACTTCAGCTGTGGCCGAACCAAAAATTCTATACAGCTCCAGCATGGCCTCCTGCTCTCCTGATCTACGCCACAGCTGATAAAAGTGAGTGTGTCATATGCCTTCGTAACTACCTTATTAACCTGTCTTGTCACCTTTAGGGATCTAAGAACATGCACCCCAAGATCCCTCTGTACTCCCTCATCTTGCTCCTTCTTCCAAACCTCATCACCTTACACTGTTCAGGGATAAATTCCACCTGTCATTCATCTGCCCATATGGCCAATGCGTTTATATCCTCCTATAACCTAACAACCTCATCCTCACGGTTAACCACCTGCCCAGTCATCTGCAAGCTGACTTATCATCTCTCTCACATTCTCATCAACATAATTTATAAATATCACAAACAATAAAAGGGACTCAGCACTGACCCAGGTGGTACAATGTTGCTGGACTTCAGTTACACAAGCAGCCTGTCTATCACTACCCTCTGTCTCCTAATTTGGATCCAACATGCCAAGTTACCCTGGATCTCATGGCATTTTCCTTTCTTTATCACTTTCCCACGTGAGACCTTGTGAAAGGCTGCCGAAATCCATACAAAACAATGTCAACTGCCCTACCTTCACAGAAACACTTAGTCACCTCCACAAAAGATTCCACGAGATTTGATAGGCATGATCTCCCTCTGACAAAGCCACATTAACTATCCCCGATCAAACTTAGCCTTTCTAAATGGAAATCTACTTTCTGCTTCACTATTTCCTCAAATACTTTTCCCCACCACCATTGTTAGATTTGCTGGTCCATAGTTCCCTGGTCTATCTCTACCATACTTCTTGTACAATGTAAATCATATTAACTCTCCTCCACTCCTCTGTGGCCAGAGACCATTTGCAAATTTGGAACTGGGCTCGTGTAATTTCTTCCCACATCTCCCATAGCAGCCTAGGATACAATTTATAAAACTGGGGTACTCTTATCAAAACAGACTGCTTTGAAATTTTAAGTCGAAAGAAAAGGCGAAGCTTACATTCAGACATCAACCAACTAGCAGGCCCATCCTCTGCTGGTATGTCATGTAAAGTGCTCATGACTCGTCAATCACATTGTTAAGACTGCTTAACTCTTTTTTGTGTTAAAACCTTAATTAAGGTTAAGGGAAACATTGATTGCTTAGCACATACACATAGGGAGCAGCTATGAAACCAACTTGAATTCCATTAACAGGAAGGAGGTGTATCCAGCCAGAGGTGTGAATAATGTTTAAAAACCAAGTGTGGATGCTATAAATCAGAAACAAAAGCAAAAATTGTTGGAAAAGCTCAGCAGCTCTGGCAGCATCTGTGGAGAGAAATCAGAGTTAATGTTTCTGGTCCAGTGACACTTCCTCAGTTCTACTAAGCTTTTCCAGCAATTTCTGTGAACATTGATTGGTGGGCTCAAGCTACAGCAATTTCAAGTCTGAGATGTGGTTGGGAACTGGGATCAGTTGCCAACTGCAGAGAGATGGACAAGCAGTTCAAGCACACGCAATAGTACGAGGACCCAGATCCAATTGATGCAGAAAGAAAACAGGAGGCCATCATGCAGGAGGAAATCCTTACTTCCATCCAGCAGAGTGCCAGGGTGGTGGACAGCAGCAGCTGCCGGTGGGTAAGTGAATGAGAATGGGAGTGAGTGCGTTGGCCATTGCTGGATACAGAGGCTATAGCAAAGACTACACTGCACTGCCCAGCTCTGACCCATTTCCAACTCCCCCATTTCCCTCATGGAAATTCCATTCATACCAATCTCAGAGTACCCTAATAATACTTTCCATCAGCAAAAGAATACTTACAGTTTGGTCACAGGATTTTCCTAGAAACATAAAAAATAGGGGTTGGCCTCCTCAGCCTTCTCTGCCATTCAGCAAGATTAGAACCAAGCTCCCCTGGCTTGGACTTTCACAAACTAAACCTTCTGCCAAGATGACTTGTTCCCTCCCTGAACTGCCCTAAATCCATTTTCAAGGAATGAAACTAAACTTGCATCAAAACTCAATTCTGGTGTCCTCTGAAGTGCATTTTTTAAAAAGTGTCCAAACCTAGATTTTTCTAAATTGAAAACAAAGCGCATGACCTTTCACTTTTACTGTATCTATCAAAAACGTAACACTATAAACATCGTGTTATTAACACCACAGGGCTCCGGAATCACACATCTCTGACAAAATGCAATTCCAGGTCTCTGACCTCAGTTTTTGGAAAAAGAAAAATACTTAATAGAAATAACTTGTCTCTACTCTAAAAATCCAAATTCCAAAAATGATATCTATAAACTATTGATCTTTCATCATAAGTGGAATGAGAGGGGAAGGGCTGCCATCCCTCTCCAAGCAATACACTCAGCACATTACTCAGTTGAGAAATCTCCTCCCATCCTTCTGTCTGTCTTCTGATCACTTAATGAAGGGCTATGGACTGTAAGCTTCCGCACTTGAATATAACCAGAGAACTTAGTGTGGATGAACCAAACAAAGCTTAAAAATCTAGAGACATGTCATTCACAGCAATGTGAATACTATAAGCATTCAGTGCAATCATTTTTTGCATACTTAAATCAATTCTTGTTGTGATACGTTAAAGCCATTTAAAAAGCTACAGATGTCAAGATTTACAAAGATGTTGCTGGGACTGGAGAGTCTGGTTGTGGGGAATGGCTGAATAGGCTGGGGCTCTAGCTATTTTCCACTTCATCTGGAGGTCCAAGATGGACCATGTCCGCAGATACAACATCTGGATAACGTACATGTACAAGCTCTGGATGGGGTGTGGGGAGGGTGTAAACATTCCCAACACTGCCCTCATCTTGATGGTCACCTTTGTGTGCAGCTTCATCAAGTTGTGTTAGACCCTCAGTATGCAAACACTAAGTGTCACTATATACTGAAGTTCTCCACAGCATTGAGGAGGATGGATCTGGCCTTGACACTGCAGAACGCACCAAGTAGTTGGACTGTCCCATGTCAGCTGTCCTTAGTGGTAAAGTTTGTAAAGAAAAACACCTTTTACCACAAGTGCATCAGCCAATGGTCAGCATGTAACATCCTTGAGACTTGGCGGGAAAAGGAGAGGGTAGATCCTGTCACATGACTCCCTGAACAGAATGCCTCATCGCCAGAACTTTCCAACAAGCACTATGACGTAGAGAGAAAGGCACTGCCCAGTTTCCATGAGTCATTGGATGCTACCCTCAAAGTGGCTGTGCTGACAAAGAGATTGTCACACATCTTCTTCTGGAACGGGAAGAAGGTGTGAAGAGAGATGCAGTGGTTTTCGTTGAGGTTCATCGCAAGCAGCTCTGGGACACACACCAAAACAAATATTGACTGTACCTCAAAGATCATCAACTCAGTGAAAGACACCTTTTGGTCTGCCCAAAACATTGCTGGTCTTCCAAAGTAAAGAGTTGACCTCAAGCGAGTGGTCCAAAACTAAAGCTTGAGGCGGCTGCCACAAAGGGGCAGAGGGGAAAGACCACTGTCCAAGGTCTTTCTGACAAACTAAGGTGGAGGTCTGTTCAGTTATCAGAACCTCTTGGGGTCTCAAATATATGTAAATACTGTCCAGCATAAGAAATAAATGTTTTGGGTTTTTTTGGAACTGCTGGGAATGCCAAATTCCAATGTTTGTTTGTTCTTCATGTGCAAAGACTATACAGAATTGCTGCAGTAACTGTATGTACATAATTATTTATTTTTTTTATAAATAAAGTATATTTTTTCAATTAAAATGTGTCTCAAAATCCAAGTTGAACTAAAACTCTGATTCAATCACCAGACAGAGCAAGGGTTCATGAAGTCTGTGACAAATAGTATACCTTCCAGACAGCAGAAAGGCTTGCTGCCTTTTACAAAGCTAAAGCCAGTTTATGACCAAACACTCATTGATTAGAGGATGAATCCTGAAGATGAATCCTTGATGCTATCAAGGACCAAAGATGGTCAGCGTCACAGGTACTTAATCAATATCTATCCCTTCCACAACAAACATTGGTAGCTGCACTGAGACCAGAGTTCAAGTCCTACTTGCTCTGAAATTGTCAATGGGTCCAAGCAGGACGATTGAAAGGTATGTTTACAGTGACTACAGTATGCACAGTCCAGAAATGCATTGTGAAAACTTATCAAAATACCAGCAACACCTCCAACCTCTTATGACCATTTACCAATGTGATAATACTCAGGAGGTATTATTACAGAGGACATCATGGAATGGACTAAGGTCGGTTAAGGAAAAAGCCAAGCCCACCTGCTTCTCATGGTCTTTTAACTTAGTCAAAAGTGTGAACAGAGCCAATACTGAGATTGTGCACTCTGTTCAAAAGCTTATTTATTACTATTTTTCACCAAGTGACATATTTCCCTATCCCTCAGAAACAGCCATTCAATATATAGGTAGCAACTATATTCTAAAAACTGTATCAGTGGAGTTGGACCAACATTTACAACTTAACTTTCAAGTGGACACGACCAAATTCAGAAAATGGACATTTTCTGGTAGCTAAAAAGCTGGTGACAGAAAATAAATATCAATATAAACTAAATCATACAACACTCTACAGTTTCCTGCTTCAATTGATTGGTTTTCTTTCAATTAAAAGACTTTTAGATAGTAACAAAAGTAAACATTTAACATTAATATTTCCACTGTTTCATTGGATACATGAAAACATCTTGACTCAAGCCAATAATGCAACATTAATGATAACATTTATTTTTAGAAACTTTCAAAAACAAACTGCAAAAGCTAGTCCAAGTGACAAGACAACACTGTCTTAAAGAAAACTGAACTGGTTTCATTTTGCTTTTTTAATGCATTGGCATAGATGCTGTCATTTCTAATGCTAACCCGAACTCTAGCCTAATCCATTTGTGACCGGACAGGCCACTCAAAATAATGAACTTACGATGGGAGTTACAAAAAAATGAACAATGATTAAAGCATGCTGAGAAATGGAACCCAGCCTTGACCAAAGTGTCTGTGTTAATCTACATGCTGCGAAATCCAGACAGGCTGCAGCTACCAACAGACAGTTTGCAAACAAACCTGGTAGCTGCAGACTCTACACTACATACCCGAATTTGGGTTTGAATGGTTCAGTGAAATGTCACTCTCGGGACAATCGGAAACACCAAGTTGTGTACCAGACACGGAGGTGCCTCACACCCTTATTTGGAGGAAGCAACGAGCACCTCGTACCTCCAGGAACAGAGGCCTAAGGACCACCTTGCCATCAACGTAACAATGCCTAGTTGGGTCCAATCGATCAGGGTGATCGAGCCTGATGGATCTATTGGTGGACACTCAAGACAACCTCTCAAAAGGGCACAAAGACTTTGGAATAGAAGAATTGCTGCAATACCATTCTCAGGAACGGTAACTCCAATGGTAACTGGAGACTGGCAACTCGAAAATAACCACCAAGAGGAAACTCCTGAAATCATCAGGAGAAGACCAGACAACATCACCACGTAGTGTTATATGATCATCCAGGGTTAAGTTAAAGCATAGGTAGATTTGTAGTGTAAATTGTTAGTGCATTTTGTGGTGATTGTACTAATTGTGTTAAATAAATAAATATTATTGTTTTACTATTATTAAGAATCAACTCATAGTTCTTTTGCTCGATATAAGTGTTGAACAACACTATGTGGCAGGCGCAACACATTGCTTTGAAATACTCTCTAATTGGCTCGATGCCCTGAGCACCTGCTGGATACTGTTAATCCATCCAGAAACTCAACACTCCTGACCATAGCTCCTGGTCCCATATTCTCCTCATCACAAAGACCATCGCATTCCAACATTATAAGATGGTCTACTTCCATTCCAATCTCAGCTTGACCACCACAAAAACCCCATTCAGGCAAACAATATCTTGACACTCAATGACTCAGATTGACACTCTCAGCACCTCCAACCTCCAACGAGGTCAATTCAACCAGAATAGAACAAAGAACAGTTGAGCACAGGAACAGGCCCTTCAGCCCACCAAGACAGTGCTGACACATGATGTGCTTCTAAACTAAAACCTTTTTGCCTTTATGCTGTCCATATCACACCAATCCCTGCTATTCATATGTCTGTCAAGCTGCCTCTTTATACATTGCTATTGGATCCGCCGCCACAACTAGCACATTCTAGGCATTTACCACCCTCTATCAAAAAAATCTACCTCTCACATCTCCTTTAAACTTTAACCCTTTTTCCTTAAACCTGGTAATTGACAATTTTACCCTGGAAAACCACTCTGACTATCTATTTTGTAAACTTCTATCAGGTCACTCCTCACCCTTTGACATTCAAACCAAATTTGACCAATCTCCCCAAATACCTAATACCCTCCAAACCAGGCAACAACCAGGTACCCTCTCCAAAGCCTCCACACCCTTCTGCAAGTGCGGTAGCGAGAACTGTACATAATATTCCAATGTGGCTAAACTAAAGTTCCATGCAGCTACAACGTGAAGTTCTATAGACAGCAGAATGTTGCCGCACAAGAGCCCATTTTTTTGCAATATCTCATTTTCCCCCTCGTTTCTGGTCTCTGTTGGCTCCCGGTCGCAAAGATATGAAACGTGAAATTCGCATCTTTCTGCTTCCATCTTTTCTTGTTCTTGCTACTTCCCATCTCTATATCCTTCTCCATTATCAAGCAGACCAACCTCCATATTATCACCTTATCCATCTCCATTCATTTCCCTGATTATATGTACTCCTGACATAGATTACCTTTAGTCATTAGGTTGGAAGTAGTATATTATCATGGAAGAGAGAGTTGGGATGATTGGGGTGGGCATTTTTAGGATGGCAGCTGGGAACAAATGGTGTACCACAGGGATCAGTGCTGGGGCACAAATACTGACAATATAGAACATAGAACAATACAGCACAGAACAGGCCCTTTGGCCCACGATGTTGTGCTTAAGCACCCATCCATGTACCTATCCAATTGCCGCTTAAAGGTCGCCAATGATTCTGACTCTGCCACTCCCACAGGCAGCACATTCCATGCCCCCACCACTCTCTGGGTAAAGAACCTACCCCTGACATCCCCCCTATACCTTCCACCCTTCACCTTAAATTTGTGTCCCCTTGTAACACTCTGTTGTACCCGGGGAAAAAGTTTCTGACTATCTACTCTATCTATTCCTCTGATCATCATATAAACCTCTATCAAGTCACCCCTCATCCTTCGCCGTTCTAATGAGAAAAGGCCTAGCACTCTCAACCTACCCTCGTATGACCTATTCTCCATTCCAGGCAACATCCTGGTAAATCTTCTCTGCACCCTCTCCAAAGCTTCCACATCTTTCCTAAAGTGAGACGACCAGAACTGAACACAGTACTCCAAATGTGGCCTAACCAATGTCCTGTACAGCTGCAACATCACCTCATGACATTTGAATTCAATCCCTCTGCTAATGAACGCTAATATATATCATGACTTGAATGAAGAAAGTGAATGTACTATAGTGAAATTTGCAGGTAACACAAAAATAGGTGAGAAGCCAAGTGCTGAGGATAGACACAGAGTCTGCAGAGGGATACAAACAGGTTAAGCGAGTGGGAAAATACTTGGCAGATGTAATATAATGTGGGGAAATGCGAGGTTATGCACTTTGAAAGAATAGAGGAGCTGAATATTATTCAAACTGAGGAAAACGCGAAAAGCTACAAATCAGAGCAATTTTGGAATCCTTGTCCATGAAGCACAAAAAACTAGCATCCAGGGTCAACAGGTAATAGATAACAGAAATGGAATGATGGCCTTTATTTCAAATGGATTGAATATAAACATAGTGAGGTTTTTCTAAAACTATAGTTAGACCACAGTTGGAATACTTTGAACAGTCATGGTCCTTTATCCAATAAAGATATACTGGCATGGGAGGAAGTCCAAAGACCATTCACTAAAGTGATAGGTTTGCTTAGTTGGTTGGACTGCTGGTGTGCAATGTAGAGTTATGCCAACAGTGTGGGTCAAATTCCCGCACCAGCTGAGATTATTATCATGAAGGACTCTTTCCTCATCTTCTCACTTTGCCTAAGGTGTGAAGACCCTTAAGTTAAACAGCCACTAGTTGTCTCTAATGAGACAGCAGTCCTATGGTCCTCTGAAATTTTATCTTTATATTTTACCAGGAATAGAAGGAGCGATGGAGTGGACTGGACCTGTACTCAATGGAATACAGAAGAATGAGAGGCAACCTTATTGAAACATGCCAAGATTCCAAGGGGATTAACAGGATAGATGGCGAAAGGAATATCGAGGATCAGAGGACATAATCTCAGAATAAGGGATTGCACACTTAAAACAGAGATGAGAAGGAATTTCTGCTCAGAGGTCGTCAACGTATGGAATTCTTTACTTCAGGAGCCTGTTAAGTCTGGGTCATTAAGTATATTCAAGGCTGAGACAGACTTGACTTTTAATCAATTAGGGTGATAAGGAACAGGCAGTAAAGTGGAGTTGAAGATAATCAGATCAGATGTGGTGTCATCAAAGGGCAGAGCAGACTCAGTGGACTGAAAACCCTACTTCTGCTCCTATGATTTTTGGTCAGTAATGAAACAGGCCAATCACCACATCATCCATACTCCCAAATCCTCCAGTTCATCCTCCTTCCTTTTGGACCACTGGAGGCTGGGCTACTGTGAATTTACATCCACTTCTTTTTCCCTAAAATCTCTAACTCTGACCAACACTGTTTGCCCTTCTCAGTATCTCCACCTGTGACTCTGAATCAATTCTCCATAAAGCTTGCAGGGGTTAGTTGGGGTCAGCATTAACATTATAAGCACTGTTTATGGCGTGCTGTGATTATCATGCTTGCCATGTACCTGTATCACACTCCCAAAAATCTTCTTTATTCAGCAGTTGATTGTGGAAGAAGACTCCCAAGAGGAGAGTCAGCATCAAAATAGAACAGCAAACAGTCCAGCACAGGAGCAGGCCCTCTGGTCTACCAGGTCTGTCTACCATGCCAACCATTGTCACCTAATCCCATCTGTCTGCACTGGGTCCATATCCCTCTATTCCCTGCCTGTTCATGTTTTTGTCTAAAGGCCTCTTAAACATTGTTATCGTATCTGCTTCTACCACCTCCAGGCATGTTCCAGGCATCTACCACTGTGTGTGTAAAATCTTGCTTCACACATCTCCCTTAAACTTTATCCCTCCACCTTAAACCTATGCCCCCTTGTACTCGACATTCCCACCCTGAGAAAAAGGCTCCAACCATCCACCCCATCCATGACTCTCTTAATTTTATATACTTCTAGCAGATCGCCCTGAAGCTTCCAACACTTTAGTGAAAACAATCCAAGTATATGCAACCTCCTCTTCTAGCTAATAAACTCCTGAGTACTTTAGGCATGTCCTAAATTCTCTCTGAAGAAATCAAACATCCTCACCTGACTTGTGACCAGCTAAAATAGAGAGGGTTCATTCAGGAAGGCACTGTACACATCGAGAAACTTAGCTGGAAACATAAAGGCAGGATATGAGAGGGAGCATACGCGCTGCCATCTACCCAACACTTCAAACACCATCTGACCTCCATGTGGCATTACTCATCAAACCGGAATGAAAACAAGACATCCTCAACTCTGAGGGACTATCTAAGAAGAAAGAAAAATTTTTCTGCAGCGTTTCCTACTCTTGACTTCTGCGATGTGCTCCTAGCTTCCATTTCTAAGACTGAGAATTTGCTCTAATTTCTGGAATTGCTCAATAGCAATACCATGCCTCCAGATTCATCAAGAAACCAACTTCCAGCACTGTTGGTCTACATATGCCATACACAGACTGATATACTCTAATGATATAGCTGATCATAGACCTAGATTTTGCAGTTCAAAATATATCTTGTAAGATTGAAGACAATATTAAACTAACTCAGTATTTTGTTCTAAAACTAAACAGAATGAAAGAACATGCATTTATTTATACAGCGTCTTTCTTGACCTTAGTATGTCCCAAAGTGCTTTTGATGCAATTAAGGACTGAAAACACACTCTTTGCAGTAATGCAGGATATGCAGCAGCCAATTCCAACGCATTGTTGTCGCAAAAACTACAATGAGATGAACAGCACATTACCTGATTTTCACAAATGCAAGTGAAGATATAATTATTGCTCAGGACACCAGAAAAACATCTGTGTACTTCTGCCATCAGATCTTTCTATGTAACCCAAGAGGCCAAATGTGAACTCAGTTTAGTATCTCATCTAAATACAGCATCTTAGAAAATGCTGCGTTTCCTCAGTACTGGCCTAAATTGTTAACCTAAAATATGTACTTAGGAACAGAGGACACAGAGCAGGAGTAAACCATTTGACCCTTTGAGCCAGCTCCACCACTCAATAACACGCTGGCTGACCTAATATATGGCCTCAAGTCCACATTCCAGCCTACAGCTGATAGATTCTTGACTTACAAGTCAATGGTTATCTACCATTACATCAAAGTGGCCCAGCCTCGATCACTCCTTGGCAAAGAGAGTTTCCAAAGACTCATGACCTTCAGGGAAACAAATTCTCCTCATTGTCATGTTAATTATTTTTAGTCTGTGTCCCCAAGTTCTCTCCTCTCCCACAATGGGAAGCAGCTTTTCAGCGTCCATCCCTTCAGGATCCTGTGTGTCTCAACAAGGTAACCTTCCATCTTTTGAAAGTACAATTGAACAGGCCCAGTCAGTCCAATCTTTCGGCATCACCTTCACACACACACACACACACACACACACACACACACACACACATTCCAAGAATTAACTGAGTGAACCTTCTCTAAATGTCCTCTAGTGCATTTACATTACAGTCGGTTCTGCTCTAATGCATATTTCTTCAATGTGAATTGGCTATAATGTAATTGAAAAATTCAGACCATTTTTGTAGAATGCTAACTTTCCTTACCTGAATTGGTTAGAACACGATTCCTTTGAAATGGTGCTGCTATGACATGATTTTCTCATAACATGGGATTGCACAGGTAAGAAACAATCGTGTTATATTAAAATAGACTGCCTTTCTTAATTAAGAGACCAAAACTATACACTGTACTCCAGAGGTGGTCTCACTAATGTTCTATACAACAGTAACAAATCATACCTACTTCTATGTTTTATTCTCTCGACAAGAAAAATCATTCTGTTTGACTTCTCAACTCTTGCTGTATCTGAATATGACTTATGTTCAAATCTATGCAGTTAAACCTGAATTTATTATATTCTGACTCAAGTGAAAGTCTTAGCCACTGTGCCTCAGCTGATGCTCCAACGAATGCAGACTTTTGGAACAATTCATTTGCCAGAATTCATTTCAAAGCGCATTCAAATACTTGGCTGTAAAATAAACATGACCAGTCCTTGGTGAGCGGAGAGTTTGAATCAATCATCTAAATCTAATTCAGTGAGTTTTTACATTTTCAGCTGTATGTTTTTATTCATTGACAGCCAGATGGTTATACAGATGGAAAGTAACAAAAGGTATTCTGCTCCCAGAAATTAGATTGCTCATGTCAACAGCACCATGAAACGTTAGCAAGGAACCATTACATTTTCAGAGGTAAGCTTCATTTGAATCTTAGGCAAACATTCATTAAAACAAGGTGGTGTGGGCCAGGCATATCTCATCATTTACCAAGGATATGCAAATTTAATTTAGGATTAAGTTCATACCCTCCTCAATCCATTAAACAACCTGCACTTGTATACCCCCAAAGCCATCCACAGGGATTTCCACAGGAGTGTTATCAAACATAATTTGACACCAATCACACAAGGAGACATCAGGGTAGATGACAAAAGATAGGTCAATGAGGTAGGTTTTAGTTGGTGTCTTAAAAAGAGAGGGAGTCTCAGGGAAAAGAGATATGAGTCATAAACTCATACAGCACAAAAACAGACCCTTTGGTTCAACTTGTCCATGCTGATTAGGTGTCCTAAACTAAATGAGTCCAATTTGCCTGCATTTGATCTTTATCCCTCCAAACCTTTCCTATCAATGTACCTACCAAATGTCTTTTAGATGCTCTAATTATATTCACCTCTACCACATCTTCTGGCAGCTTGTTCCATATACGCACCATTCCGTATGTGAAAAAGTTGCCCCTCAGGTCCCTTTTAAATCTTTCCCCTCTCATCTTAAACTCACGTCCTCTAGTTTGAATTCCCCCATTCTGTGGAAAAAATTTTGACGATTCATCTTATCTATGCCCCTCATGATATTATGAAGAGGGCAGGAAAGCGGATTTTAAAAATGACAAAATATTGCATCTTGTCAGTTGAAGACAAAGTTGCCAAAGATGAAGAAATTAAAATCAGATCCCAAAAAGCCACAATTAAATGCGACGCAACATGACACCTGGTCCACCCTCCACGTCAATGCGACAGTCAAGAAAGCACAACAATATCACTACTTCCTCAGGAGGCTAAGGAAATTCGGCAATGTCCACAAGTACTCTCACCAATTTTTATAGATTCACCATAGAAAGCATCCTATCTGAATGCACCACAGCATTGTTGGGCAACTGCTCTTCCCAAGACAGCAAGAAATTATAGTGAGTTGTGAACTCACACAACCAGTCCATCACACAAACCAGCCTTTTATCCATTGTTTACTTCCCACTGCAACAGGACAGCAACCAACATAATCAAAGATCCCTCCCACCCTGGTTATACTCTCTTCTACCCTCTTCCGTCAGGCAGAAGATATAAAGGTTTGAATATAAGTACGAATAGATTCAAGAACAGCTTCTTCTCCACTCTTATCAGACTTTTGAATGGACCTCTCAAATGTGAATTCTGACCATTCTCTCTTTCTCTGCACATTTCCTGCAGCTGTAAAACTGTATTCTACACAGTTCCACCACTCTGATACACTTTATATGGTACCATCTGTCTGTATAGTACGCACTACAACACGTTTCACTGTATTTCAATACACGCAACAATAAAATCAATCAATCAAATGAAAGCAGTACTAAGATCTCAAACAGAGGTGTAGGTAGGGCTGCAGGAGAAAAGCAATAATGAATGGCACCTGAAAACAAAGCTGAGAATGTTAAAATCAAGAGATGCTTAGCCAAAAACCAAATGTGATTTCACACAAGACATGGATAAAAACTTTCAACTAGTTACATCAACATTATGCATACACAAGCTGGGAACTGCAAGAATTCTAACAAAGCAATGTTTTGACTACATGATAAAATCCCGTACAAATTAAAACGTTGCACCATTAGTATAAATACTGTGGCTAAAAGAACAGGTCTAATCTCTTCTTTTGCGGCAAAAAAGAATGAAGTGACAGCAAAAAAAAAAAGTCATTTAAAAGCTACAAGAACAACAAATAAGAAGGTTTCTAAAGCTAATGTATCAGCTAACGAATACCTAAAGCCTTCTGAAGGTAATTTTTTCTTTCAATCTATTATAACAAGCTGAAACAGGTCCAGGAGCCAATGGTCAAATAGACATACCAATCAAAGCTCAATGGTTATGCAGTGATGAGCTTTTTTTCACATACCACTTATCACTCGTGGCTCATTCCTCTTGAAACCCCTCTTCCCAATTGAACTATTTGTTTGCCTTATATCCTTTTTGGCTTGGAGGTGTTCCGAGTTAAAGGCAATTAAGGGCAAGGATTTTTTAAAGCATTACATCTTGCCTTGGTCAGTCTGATCTTTGTAAAACATCATAAATCTCTAAATTAAAGCAAAGTGCAGATGCTGGAGATTAGAAACAAACAAAACAGAAATTAATGGAGAAACTCAGCAGGTCTGGCAGCACCTGTGACAGTAAAACAGCATTAACATTTTGACTCAAAACATTAATGCTGTTTTCTCTTCACACATGCTGCCAGACCTTGTGATTTTCTCCAGCAATCTTAAAGCTCTATCCCTGGCGAGGAGAGAGCTCTCAAAAGACATATTACCCCTCACTCTTTCTCCAAAACATCCTAGAAAATTAGAATCATTAACATGGAGTTTTATGCAGTATTTTTACTTTGCTGTGCAAAATAAGCTGATGGAACCGCTATTAATGTTGAAAATATATCACGTTTATTAAACCATTCTTGAGCAAGCAAGATAAAATTCCCACATGAACTCTCAATCCTCTTGGTGCATCAGGAATATCATTTATCAACTGTAATTGTTCATTCCAGAGAGGATAAACCAACATACTGACAATTATACTAGTTAAATGGCTTGTTATCTGCATGTCCAACATTAAAATATCATTATTGTAAGTGCATGATGATTGGCTACAATTGCCTCATTTCCATCTACTTGATTGTTTCTCCACAGACTGAATAAATTGCTGATAAAATCACAACAGTGCACATTTTACAGAAATTACATCCAAAACATCAACTCAGCCAGTTTTATAAAAAAGAATGCAAACCGGATGTTCCCCTTTTTTCCAATTAACTTGTTCAGAGATGTTATTACACAGCTGACTTGAATCCAGGCCTCATGGTCCAGAGGTAGGGACTCTACCTCTGTGCCACAAGCTGGCCCTTACAAAGTACATTTTAAGAAAATAAGCCAAAATATTTACAGCTGAGAGGTTGTGTCCTTGACATCCAAGCTGAAATTGAAGAAATGTGGTAATATGGAGTCTAAGCAAAACTGGAGTCAGTAGGAATCAAGGGGTAAATTCTCCACTGGTTGGAATCACACCCCTAGCACAAAGGAAAGTGGTTCCTGGAAGTGAATTATCTCAGCCTCAGGACAGTGCTGCATTGTTCCTCAAGCCCAAACATCTGTGACTGTTTTATCAATGAGGTCAGAAGTGGAGATGTTCCCTGAAGATTGCAGAGTGTTCACCATCATTTGCAACTCTTCAGATACTAAAGCCACTCATGTTCATATTCCCAAGATCTAGATGTCAACAAGGTCTCTTCATAGCAATTAGCATTCATGCCACACATGTGTCAGGACAATGACCATCTCCAGAGAATCTATCCATTGCGTCTTGATATTCAAAGGGATTACCATTACTGAATCACGTCTATCAATATCCTGGAGGTTACCAGTGAGCTGAGCTTGAACTGCATCAGTCACATAAATACTGTGGCTAAAAGAACAGGTCAGAGGCTTGGAATTCTGAAGTGGATAACTTAATCCTTGTCTCCCCAATGCTCATCTATTGTGCTACAGGGTCAGGAATGTGATGGAATACTCTTTACTTCAATGGATGAGTGCAACTCCAGTAGCTCAAAAATGATCACAGGCCTGTTTGATTGGCAATCTATTTACTCCCTTCAAAAGGCACACAGTGCATACTATCCACAAGATGCACTACCATAATTCTGGACAGCTAATTTGACAGTACCTTCTAAAATCTGTGACCTCCACCACCCGGAAAGCATGATTCCCTCCAAGCCACTACCGTCATGACTTGGAAATACCATAACCTTTCATTGTCACTGGAAGAAAATTCTGATATTCCCCACCTAATGACATTTTGGATCCACCTCCAGCATACGGACTGCATCGATTCAAGGTGAAAGCTCACCACTACCACTTCAAGGGCATTTAGTGATGGGTAATTAAAACTGGTCCAGCTACAGTCAAATCCCAAGAATTTCTTTTTTTCTAAAAGTCATCTGCCTTCCTGGAATATTCATTTTCCACAGTGAAGTCAATGTTCAGCTGAACAAGGAAATATACTGTAAACAAAGCAAAATGTGGTAGGTTCTGGAAACCTGAAGCAAGAACAGAAAATACTGGAAAGCACTCAACACATCAGCAATACCTTGGAGAGAACAACTCCCTGTCCAGATGCTTCCTGACTTGCTCATACTTTTGAATGTTTCTTTGTCTTAGGGAAACATGCCTTGTGTGCCTTTATTTGATTCATGCTAAATACTGGCCTTGAAACGATAAGACTTCTCTAATTCCATGCTGCACTGTGATGTGTCTCTGGATTTTTTTATTCATTCATGGGATGTAGGCATCCCTGTCTAGAACAATATTTTTTTGGCTCATTCCTAATTTCCCAGAGGGTACTTAAGAGAAACCACATTACTAAGGGTCCAAAGTCACATGCAGATCAGATGGCAGATTTCCTTCTTTGAAGGACAATAGTGAACCAGACTGGTGTTTTTTAATATCAAATGACAGGAACCTAATGATCGCCATTAGATTAGCTTGTTAATTCCAGATTTTACTTCATCCAAAGTGCAGCATCTGCCATGGTGAAAACTCATGTTCCTAGAGCATTGGCTTGAGATTCTGATTACTGGCCCTGCAACAATATCACTACACCTTTTCACCGAATAAAGCAGCAGCGTTCTGAAAGCTTGTGATTTTAAATAAACTTTTTGGACTATAACCTGGTGTTTTGTGACTTCTGATTTTGTCCACCCCAGTCAAACACCAGTATCTCCACATCATGGTCTCTTTTTCTTGAAACAGCTTTTTAAATTGTTTACAGGATGTGAGCAGGTTGGTTGTACAGTCAAAGCCCACCATTTCTCGCCTCCACTGGAACCAAGCTTCAAAGGTTCCGGGCAGAGAAATATTATGTTTGACCTTTTCATTCCACTACAAAATGAG
Organism: Chiloscyllium punctatum; assembly: GCF_047496795.1. Lineage (NCBI taxonomy): Eukaryota > Metazoa > Chordata > Chondrichthyes > Orectolobiformes > Hemiscylliidae > Chiloscyllium > Chiloscyllium punctatum. The sequence continues at coordinate 25,571,890 of NC_092753.1, forward strand.
GACCTTATGTGGTCAACTGAGGACCACCTAGAGCCACAACGTGCGGTCACTGAGTCTAACCCCAAAACAGCTAGACCATTTGCCACATGGCATTCCCAACAGCTGCTATTATGGTTAGCTTGTCACTTCCTGAATCAGGTAGGGTAAAGACAAGGATGATCCCTTGGTCAACATGGAGACTGGACACTGGGCAGGGGATGTGCTCTGGGACTCTCGCCTCTGGTCTTGCTTTTGATCCTCCTCCAACCCCATCTCACTAATCTTCATCCTGGGTCCTCTGCATTGCCCTGGGGGAATGAGTCTGCCCAGTCAGTGATGCTGCTGAGCACAAGAGCTGCTATCTTCAGATTAGCTGTATCTTTTGCTTGGCAGGACATTGGCCTGCCAGGTCCCAGTTCCAGGAGAAAGTGGGGACTGCAGATGCTGGAGAGTCAAAGTCGAAAGGTATGGCACTGGAAAAGCACAGCAGGTCAGGCAGCACCCAAGGAGCAGGAGAGTTGACATTTCCAGCATAAACCCTTCATTCTTGATGAAAGGCTTATGCCTGTAACATGAACAGGTTGTGGTTCCAGAGAATGTCTGCTGGTGATTTTGTCAGTGACTGTGTGGTTCTGCTGCCTTCCCTGGGAAAGGCAGCATTGGTTCTTTCACCAGCTCTCCAGTTGACAGACCAGATCTCCAACACTCGGCAAGAGCCTGCCCATAACAGCTACAGTCTTAATTATAGAAATTAACGGTGTCATACTTGTTCTACAAAACTGACCTGTCAAATGGACAGAAAACACAAAAGCACATGAATATTCACTTTTATACTGCAGTTTTCCGTATTGTCCAGGTAATTTCTCTGTGATAGCTTCAGACAGACTGCCCAACTTCAAATGGACATGGGAAGAAAAACTTTGTTAAAAAATATTTAGGTTAAATATGCTTCCCAAATTCAAAGAGGGTTGGCAGGTAAACAAATACATTAGCAAAACACACACACTTGTGTCTGAAATTAATGGTTTAACTCTTTTACCCAATGCTTAATAAGACACAGTTGGCCACATCTTGCCAGTACAATAGTGGCCTGCTTATGAAGCTAGACTTCATTAATGCATGAAGCACCCAGGTTCGCTGGGGGGAGTGAAGCAGAACCTTGATGTGAATTTTGACAACTTGTTGCTTTACTAACAGCTTTCCACCAGAAAAACATGGAAGATAAGAGCAGCAGAAGACCATTCAGCCCTTCGAGCCTGCTCGGTCATTCACCATTATCATGGCTGATAGCCTAATCTTGCTTTCTCCCCATAACCTTTGATCCCATTCTCCCCAAGTGCTATATCTAGCCACCTCTTGAATACATTCAATGTTTTGGCATCAACTACTTCCTCTGGCAATGAATTCCACATGCTCACCACTCTTTGGGTGGAGAAAGGCCTCCTCATCTCCATCCTAAATGGCCCACTCGAACCCTCACCATGTGAGCCCTGGTTCTGGATGCAACCTCCATCAGGAACATCCTCCCTGCAGCTGTCCTGTCTAGTCCTGTTCGTATTTTAGAAGTCTCCAGGAGATCCCCCCTCATTCATGTGAACTCCAGCGAAAACAATCCTAACTTAGTCAGTCCCGCCATCCCTGGATTCAGCCTGGTAAACCTTCGCTGCACTCCATCAAGAGCAAGAGCATCTTTCCTCAGAAAAGGAGACCAAAACTGGACACAGTATTCTAGGTGTAGCCTCACCATGACCCTGTATAACTTCAACAACACATTCCTGCTCCTATACTATTTGCTTTCTTTACTGCCTGCTGCACCTGCTTGCCCAGGAGAATCGACGTTTCAGGCATAAGCCGTTCATCAGGAATGAGGCTTGGCCACTCAACAAACCTGGAAACAGTGAGGGCTGCAGATGCTGGAGATCAGAGTTGAGAGTGTGTTGCTGGAAACGCACAGGTCAGGCAGCATCCAAGGAGCAGGAAAATCGACGTTTCGGGCCAAAGCCCTTCATTCGGAACTTAATTCCTGATTCCTGATGAAGTGCTCCGGCCCAAAATGTCGAATTTTCCAGCTCCTCAGATGCTGCCTGACCTACTGTGCTTTTCTAGCAACCCATTCTCAACATGCACCCAACCTGTCAATATCATACTGAGGATCCTGCATCCTCATCACAGTTCATCCTCCCACCCAACATGGTATCATTTGCAAACTGTGGGATGTTACGTTTTGCACCCTCATCCAAATCATTAATAAATATTGTGAACGGTTAGGGCGCCTCACTATTTACTGCCTGCCAATTTGAAAAGGGCCTATTAATTCCTACTCTGTTTCCTCTCGACCAAACAGTTTTCTCTCCATCTCAAAACACTTCTCCCAAACCCATGCACTTTAATTTTACACAATAATCTCTTATCAGGAACTTTGTCAAATGCTTTCTGAAAATCCAAATATACCACATCGACTGGCTCTCCTTTATCAACTCTACTAGTTACATTTGCAGCACACGAACAGCAACCTGCCCTCTATTGTTTGTTGAAAGAAATTGCTGATGTTCTATCTTAAGTGTCCATAAAGCATGACATAGAAAGTTAAGAGGCTCTTCCTAACAGTTTAAACACCATTTTCACAAACAGATTGTTTCAGAAGTAGAATCAAGTTAATATGTCTTCCCTGCTCTCGCCCACATCACTGCAATGTTTGCTTCCACTATTTATCCAATATTGCTTTGAAAATAACTAATCAGTGTGTTTTCATCACACTATGAGGTAGTGCATTCCCAATTTTAGCCTCACACAGACGTAACAACCTTTAACCTGGAAGCAGGTCCATAAAGATGATTTGTACTTCCTTTATAATGTCTGTGCACCCAGTCATTGATTTTGAGAGTGTTTGTAGAGGGCTTTTAACAGTTTGGTTCAATTGTAAAAGGATCAATTGTAATTTTCTTGAATAGGAAGAAAAATGGTCCATGTGACCTGGTAACACTTGACTGAGAAGCAGTACCAATAGGAAGGAAATGAAGACAAAGGTCTTGCGGTCAGACCGAAAGGAAACCTGAAGACATGGAAGAGAGCCTAAAGCAAGTTAGTTTGACACTCCAACAATGCAGAAATGCAGACAGGGATAGATGTGAAAAACAAGTCACTCTCAGACAGAGATCAATGGTTCTGGTTGACAGAAATTGAGACAGAAAATCTAATTATAAAGATCTAAAACCTAGAAATTATATGGATAGGTTGGAAATGCTCATGAGCTTAGTGTTTTCATAGAAACATAGAAAATACATGCAGGAGTCGACCATTCGGCCCATCAACTCTGCATCACCATTCAATATGATCATGGCTGATCATGCAATTTCAATATCCCACTCCCATTTTCTCTCCATATTCCTTTAGCCACAAGGGCCTGGCCAGCTCCCTCTTAAATATACCTAGCAAACTGGTCCCAACAGCTTTCTGTGGTAGAGAATTCCACAGGTTCACAACTCTGAGTGAAGAAATTATTCCGCATCTCACTCTTGAGCGGTTTACCCCTTATTCTTAGACTGCGACCCCTAGTTCTGGACTTCCCCAACATTCAGAACATTCTTCCCACAACTAGCCTGTCCAGTCCCATCAGGATTTTATATGTTTCTATGAGGTCCCTCTTCATTCTTCTAAACAGGTGACCATATCACGAATAGACTGGAATGTTTATTGAAAAGGAATTCTGAAAATTCTACACTGTCAGCATCGTCATAATCCTAGAGACAGAGATTTGTCCTTCTCTGACGATGTTATACCTAAGGAGGTGCCAAGCTGTTATGGGCTAGGATTCTTAACCTATCGTGGATGATTAATCAACAGGATGTTGGGATTGGTTAACTACATAGTTTGTGTGAAGTGATGTGGGCACTTGTAGTTGTGCAAAATTTATCTTTTCTGTATTGAATATTTAAAAGTATATCTTTCTAGTTGCATGTTAATTCATGTTTAATCTTGACTGGTTCTGATTCATGCCAAAATAAAAGTTACAAAAGATGACATTTTCTTCATTTGTGGATTATTCAGCAAATTTGTTTATTTTGCTTTATGGTTCCCATTATCAGGATTTTAACATGACAGAAGAAAGTTTTTTTTCTCATGTTGCCTTTGGTATTCTTGCCAAACACTTAAACCTATTTAAGGAAGGATGTTAACGTGTTAAAGATGAATCAGGGGAGGCTTATGGAATTTATAGCTGGAATGAGTGGACTATCCTTTAAGGAACGATCAGGCGGGCTGAGCCTGTTTCCAATGGAGTTCAGAAAAGTCGGGGTGGCTTGTTTGAAATGTACAAGATCCTTAAAGATGTCGACAAGATGGATGTGGAAAGAGCATTTCTGCTTCTGAGTCAGTCCAGTACTAAGAGAACTGTTTTAAAATGAAGAGTCTCCCTTTTAGGACAAAGATGAAAATCATTTTCTTGCAGAGAGTTGTGCAACTTTGAAACTCACTGCCTCAGAAGGCGGTGAAAATGGAATATTTAAGTCAGAAGTAGATAGATTCATGTTAGGCGAATCAAAGCGTTATCAGGATCTCGATGGGAATATGGAATTTGAAACAACAAAAGATCAACCATGATCAGCCACTGAATGGCAGAACAGGCTTAAAGGGCTAAATGACACTACTGCTTCTAATTCATATGATTGGAAATCTATGCACTCAGTTAGCAGCCCCTCAGAAACAACAGAAATAATTTTGCTTTACTTATTCTATCTAAATCGTTCATGGATGATCGTTAATGTCTTCCTCAAAATCTCCTTAGCCTTTTCTGCATGAAAAAGAACAACTCAAACCTCTCTAGTCTGTGCAGGCAATGGTCTCCCTCATCCCAGAAACCAGTCTGAGTAAACTGCTCCTGCACTTTCTCCCTTAAATGTGGTGTTGAGAATTAGACACATTATTGCAGCCAGGGCCCAAATTGAGCTTTGCATAACTTCTTGCCTTTTGTACTCTCTATCTAGAAAACACAGGATCCCAAGTGCCTTATTAACTGCAAAACTTGTACTTCACCTGCAAATATTTGCAGGCAAATGTCCCCAGATATCAATGTTCCTGCACCTCCCATAAGCCAATCTTTCTTTCCCATCTGAGTTAATTCTAATTCACTGTGCCCTTATGATTCAGGCTTCCAACATGTCACAGCACAGAATTTCTTCAAAGCTGAACAGTGAGGGGGATAAAATTTAGCTTATGGCCTGTGAGATCTCTATTCCATAAAGACATGAACTAACGTCTATGTTCAGAAATTTGTGCATTTAAATATGTTGTGTGTGAACCTGAACAGTTAACCTCATCTCAGAAAACGATATTGGTGAGCTCATTCAAATCCACTTTGGTAAAATAATGGCAAATAAAATGGAGAACTCATGAATCTACTTTGTCGGTGGCATTTTTCAGTTGAGGTAGCAATGTTGGTCACAATACTTGGAAAAAGCCCTGTTATCTTCAAATTATTCCAAAAAAACCTTTTGGAATCATGTGAACATACAGGCAAAGTAGCAGTTTATTAACCCATCCAAAGGGCTGCACCTCGGACAGTTCTGCTGTGTCTCAAAACTGCATTGAAATATCATACGAAATATCATGTGATATCATATCATATTGGGGTCTGACTCCACAATGTCCAACTCAAGAATTAAAACATTGAGTCAAGGTAAAAAAGTGAGGTTGGGAAGACAGCCAAAGTTGACTACTTCCAAATCACACCAGTCATTCTGAAAGTAGTATTCCAAGTCATTCTCTCAATTTGATAATAACATTTTCAACAAGAAAGAACATGTTCATTGGTTCCACAAAGAGTGCAAACAATGAGCCAATATTAAGTGATAAAGGAATCCATGACTTTGTGATAATAACGCCAGAGACAGTAATAACCAAGCCAACATCTTCCTACTTCAAGAAAGGAACGACAATAATCAAATCATACCGTGAAGCTGTTGTTGACGTTTTTTGTGCTGGACTCGGCAACGCTGGCATCAGACAGGTCAACTTCATCGAAAATGAGAGACTGTAAAGGTAAAGGAAAACCAAATTATATGAATCAAAGTGGCAACTTAATCTGTACAAATCATTCTTTTTTAGGTAACCAAATATCCAGATATGAAAGGACTACACCGCTTCCCCTCCAAACCAAACTGCTGCATAGACCACAACCATTTTGAGCTGCCCACCATGTAATGCACACTCATGCTAAATCAAGATCAGATTGGTAATGACAAGCCTCAGGGACTCCAATGGATTACTAACTTGAGTTGGACATCTTCCTGGAAGATTAATCAAATGATCTCTATCCATACATTACTCACCTAATCTTTCTCTCCCATGTCCAATATTTTTGCAATTAACAATTGAAATGTTTCAAAAACAAAGTTTCTCTCCTACTTCTCACAGCAGTGTGCAAGTCTTAACAACTCCGAAACAAACCTGAAAGATTGGTAATGCTAACCTTAAATGAGTACAGGTTACACCTCGCACTTGTGACTGAAATGTAATCATGTTAAAACAATCACTTCCTTTATGTCCAGTTAGGGTCATCTTATCATCTACAAGGAGTGAGTCACAAATATGATAAATCCACCTTCCTGGATGAGCATAGCTGCAAATACATTCAAGAAGCTTGAAATACATTCAGAACAAAGCAATCCACTAGACAGTATCCAACCCATCACCTTCGACATTCACTCTTCCCCACTTCAGTTTTTACCAGCTATAAAGATACACTACAGAAATACACCCAAGGATCCACTATTGATTACATCATCCTCACTTAGGGGAGGCAATGGTGTAGTGATATTATCCAGAGACCCCAGCTAACGTTCTGGGTCACACAAACAAATCCCACAATGGTAGATAGTGGAATTTGAACTCAATAAAAATCTGGAATGAAGAGTCTAATGATGATGATGAAAACCTCGTCAGAAAAACCCATCTAGTTCTAATGTTCTTCAGAGAAGGAAATCTGCCATCCTCACCTCTACATGTGACTCCAAACCCTCAGCAATGTAGTTGATTCTTAACTGCCCTTTGGGCAATTAAGGATGGCCAATGAATCCCTTTTAAGCCTGTTCTGCCATTCAGTGGCCTGAGCAGCATATCCCACAGCCTGTGAGGGGATAAAACAGAAGCCATGACCTTCATAACCCACAGGACAAGGGTAAGGTTTCCTCCAAGTCACTCACATCCTGACTTATATACCTTCACTGTCACAGGGTCAAAATCCTTGAACTCTCTTCCCACCAAGGACTGCCATGGGTCAAGAAGGCACTCACCAAGAGCTTTAAACAGCTATTAGTGTTGGATGATAAATGCGATCCTAGCCAGAGACACTCACATCCCATGAAAGAATATAAAAGTTTTTTTTATTATTCTTTCATGAGATGTTGCCGTCACTGGCTGGGCCAGTATTTACTGTTCATCTCAAGATTGATTCCAAACTCCCATCCCTTCTACAGGTTACCTCACTGTTACCTCAATCCCAATATATAAATGACACTGACGATAAAATCAGTGCATTAGCCAGGCCTTTTTTTGTCAGGGATTGTGGGGAGTAGGAGTTGATAACAGGTGTGATGTATGGCAGAACAAAGCTTTGTTCACATCTTGTGTTAGGCATCAAAGACTCCCAGGTCAAACATGACGCAGGCAAAGTTTAGAACTCCCTTTAAACTGTGCCAACAATAACCCTTAATCCAGACTTCAGAAGAGTAACAATTCCATGACCTAAAATAAAAGCACAGTGCTAAACACCAGAAATGAAACAAAGTGCAGGAAAAATGTGAGAAACAGTGTTAACATTTCAACTCAAATACACCTCTTCTTCAAAACAGAGGCCAGTTATATAGAACATTTCACAGAATTGCATAAGTGTTATGGCACAGAAGGAGGCCATGTGGTCCATCATGCCTGCATTGTCTCATAAAATGAGTATGATTGCTCAATTAAAATTCAGATAACTCTGCTCACTTTAGTTGGAACTTAGATTGCCAACATAAGGTATAAGGATCCTATCTAATCAATATTGCTTCAGACTTAAACCCTAAAGGTAGGAGCACCAAATATTGATGCGAACTTAATTATCGTGCTGCTTAAATTATTACGGCCAAAAGAACCCAAATTCAATATATTGCAATATGTTGGCACATTTTCTGTTCTCTGGCATGGTGGATTAGTAGTTAGCACTGCTGCCTCACAACCCCAGGGTCATGGCTTCGATTCCACCTTTCGACACCTGTCTGTGTGCAGTTTGCACATTCTTCCTGTGACTGCATGGGTTTCCTCTGGGTGGCTCCGGTTTCCTCACACTGTCAGAGACAGAGACAGAATCTCCCTTGCAGAAGGAGGCCTCTATCCTTCTCTTGCTCACTCTTTGTTCTGGTGTAGGTTATGTGGGTTGGCAATGCAAAATTACCCATAGTGGCCAGGGATATGTCAGTGAGGTGGATAAGCCATGGGAAATGCAGGGTCTCAGGGATAGGGTAGGCTGCTCTGTCTGGGTGGGATGCTTTTTGGGAGTTAATGTGGACTCGATAAGCTGAATGGCCGCCATCCACACTGTAGGATTTTGTGATTCTAAAACAGCACTCGAAGGGTTTAGAAATAACTCTTTTAAAAGCCAACAGTAAAGATGGAAGCCTTGATCAAATCTGTTTGAGAACTCATTACAAGTGACACAAAGCAATAATACAATAGATTAGAGTGGTGCTGGAAAAGCACAGCAGGTCAGGCAGCATCTGAGGAGCAGGAAAATCGATGTTTCTGGCAAAAGCCCTTCATCAGGAATGCGCTCCCACCCACCCTGCAAGGACCCCTTTGCCCACCTCCAACATCCCCCATCCACCTAGACAGCCCGTGCCGGTCTATTAGCCACTCTCGACCTACTTATTTCCAACTGCTGCCGAGACATTGACTGCCTCAACCTGTCCATCCCCCTGCCCCACTCCAACCTCGCACCCTCATAACACACAGACCTCCACTCCAACTCCAACCTCACCATCAAACCAGCGGACAAAGGGGGTGCAGTGATAGTTTGGCACACTGACCTCTACACCGCTGAAGTTAGGCACCAACTTGAAGACACCTCCTCCTCCCGCCCCCTCGACCTGACCTCATCCCCATCACAAAACTATCATCTCCCAGACCATACAAAACCTCATCACCTCAGGGGACCTCCCACCCACGGCTTCCAACTTCATAGTTCGAGTTTGGGGGCGGCACGGTGGCTCAGTGGTTAGCACTGTTGCCTCACAGCACCAAGGACCCGGGTTCAATTCCCACCTCAGGCAACTGTCTGTGTGGAGTTTGCATGCTCTCCCCGTGTCAGCGCGAGTTTCCCCTGGGTGTTCTGGTTTCCTCCCACAATCCAAAGATATGCAGGTGAATTGGCCATGCTAAATTGCCCGTAGTGTTAGGTACATTAGTCAGGGGTAAATGCAGTGGAATGGGTCTGGGTGGGTTGCTCTTCGGAGGGTCGGTGTGGACTTGTTGGGCTGAAGGGCCTGTTTCCACACTGTAATGCTAAATTGTCCGTAGTGTTAGGTAAGGGGTAAATGTAGGGTCATGGGTGGGTTGCACTTCGGCGGGGCGGTGTGGACTTGTTGGGCCGAAGGGCCTGTTTCCACACTGTAATGTAATCTAATCTGAAGGACTTGTTTCCACACTGTAGGAAATCTAATCTATCTAACACCACACTGCCCAATTCTACCTCCTACCCAAGATCCACAAGCCAGACTACCCAGGCCGACCCATTGGCTCAACCTGCGCCTGCCCCACCGAATTCATCTCCACCTACCTCGATACTGTCCAAACCTCCCAGTCCAGGAACTCGCCACATACTTTCAGGACACCCCCCATGCCCTCCACCTCCTCCAAGATTTCCATTTCCCCAGCCCCCAATGCCTCATCTTCACCATGGACATCCAATCCCTCTACACCGCCATCTGCCTCGACGAGGACCTCCAAGCCCTCTGTTTATTCCTCTCCCGACGTCCCCACCAGTATCCTTCCACTGACACTCTGATTCGTTTGGCTGAACTGGTCCTTACCCTCAACAATTTCTCCTTCGAATCCTCCCACTTCCTCCAGACAAAATGGGTAGCCATGGGCACCCACATGGGCCCCAGCTATACCTGTCTCTTTGTCAGCTACGTAGAACAGTCCATCTTCTGGAGTTAAACCAGCACCACTCCCCACCTGTTCTTCCACTACATTGATGACTGCATCAGTGCCACATCGTGCTTCTATGAGGAAGCTGAACAGTTCATCAACTCAACCAACACATTCCACCCCGACCTTAAAAAAAAGCTCATCCCTGGTAAAGGGCTTTTGCCTGAAACGTCAATTTTCTTGCTCCTCAGATACTGCCTGCTGTACTTTTCCAGCACTACTCGAATCTTGACTTAACCTTCAGCATCTGCAGTCCTCACTTTCGCCTATAGCAAAATAGAGCTCTATCCAAAATTATGCCCACTTTAGAAGGATTAAAAAGCTAAACAGGTCAACTCCTTGCTCCTTAGTACATTAGTGAGCAACTAAAAAATCTCAATTTTCACCCAAAAATCCCTGGGGTTGTGAGGCAGCACTGCTAACCACTGAGCCACCAAGATGCGCCAATAGACAAATATTGCAATATATTGAATTCTGTTTTTTTTTAAAAGCATGATATAAATATTCAGTGCAAGCAAATCAACAATAAACTCATCTGCGCCTGTCTTCAATTCCATGTTTGTTATTATTGTTTACAAAGACAAATAAATGAAATTACTGTATGAAATTACAATGGGATCCATAAAGTGACTTATAAATTACTGCCTGTCTGTCTGCCAACAGGGAACATCTCAGTTTGCTTGTACTGTATATAAATTTGTATATACCTTTGTACTTAAATCTGCATAATTAGCCACAAGGTATTGTCCTCAAAAATGGAAATGCAGAGCAGAAACATAATGCAATAACTGTTAAGAGGTTCATCATTTGGTAATTTCTCATGGTCATACTAGTTTGGCTTGAACTGGTGTACGGTGTCCAGTTCTGTACACTAAACTTTAAGAAGGCTCTGAGAAAATACAGAAAATATTCACAGGAATAGCCCCAGAATTGAGAAATTTCCGCTATGTACACAGACTAGAGAAATTGGGGTTGTTAATTCCTCAAAATTGAAGATGATTGAAGGGAGAAGGTTGATACAGTTGTTCAAATCATGTGAGGTCTGGACAGAGTAAATGGGGAAACAAGTGTTCCCATTGGTAGAAGGATTGAGAATGAAAAGCCACAGATCCGAGGTAACTTGCAGAACAAGCATGGACACGTAAGTTAAAACATATTCTCAGAGCAAGATGCCAGTATGGTGGATTCAGTTTCAAGCAAGTGAGTCTTAGAAATAATATTTATGGATATGTGGAGAATTAGAAGTTGTTGTACAAATTCTGGAACAAGATAGAGTTTTAACAATGCATTGAAGGGAATCCATGTGGTTTCTTGGAAATTAGGTCAACAATTTAATGTGAGCATTGTGATTCACCTCAGTGCTGAAAGGCAAACGACTTATGAAAAACAGCCAAGAAATGCTTTGGGCCCTTAATTTCTGGAAAATCCAGTTCTAGCTATGGTGTTCCTGTCGTAATGGTTGCCAATGGACTTGGCTTTCTTTTCACAAGTCAGTATGGGGGAGGCTCTGTGAGATGGAAACAGTTCTCTGAAGTAGCAGTTCAGCTCAACTATCTTTCTACCTTTTTGGTTAAAGTACTTGAGAATCAGATAAAAGTTCAACTCAATAATTTGATTCCAACACAAAAAATAGAGTCACAGAGTCAAAGAGATGTACAGCATGGAAACAGACCCTTCGGTCCAATCCGTCCATGCTGACCAGATATCCCAACCCAATCTAGTCCACCTGCCAGCACCCAGCCCATATCCCTCCAAACCCTTCCTATTCATATACCCATCCAAATGCCTCTTAAATGTCGCAATTGTACCAGCCTCCACCACTTCCTCTGGCAGCTCATTCCATACACGTACTATCCGCTGCATGAAAAAGTTGCCCCTTAGGTCTCTTTTATATCTTTCCCCTCTCACCCTAAACCTATGGCCTCTAGTTCTGGACTCCCCGACCCCAGGGAAAAGACTTTGTCTATTTATCCTATCCATGCCTCTCATAATTTTGTAAACCTCTAGAAGGTCACCCCTCAGCCTCCGACGCTCCAGGGAAAACAGCCCCAGCCTGTTCAACCTCTCCCAATAGCTCAAATCCTCCAACCCTGGCAATATCCATGTAATTCTTTTCTGAACCCTTTCAAGTTTCACAACATCTTTCCAATAAGAAGGAGACCAGAATTGAACGCAATATTCCAACAGTGGCCTAACCCAATGTCCTGTACAGCCACAACATGACCTCCCAACTCCTGTACTCAGTACTCTGACCAATAAAGGAAAACATACCAAACGTCTTCTTCACTATCCTATCTACCTGCGACTCCACTTTCAAGGATCTATGAACCTGCACTCCAAGGTCCCTTTGTTCAGCAACACTCCCTAGGACCTTACCATTAAATGAGTAAGTCCTGGTAAGATTTGCTTTCCCAAATTGCAGCACCTAACATTTATCTGAATTAAACTCCATCTCCATTCAAGAATTTATCAATCTAGATCCCATTGTAATCTGAGGAACCTTCTTCGCTGTCCACTACACCTCCAATTTTGGTGTCATCTGCAAACTTACTAACTATACCTATTATGCTCACATCCAAATCATTTATATAAATGACAAAAAGTAGAGGACCCAGCACCGATCCTTCTGGCACTCCACTGGTCACAAGCCTCCAGTCTGAAAAACAACCCTCCACCACCACCCTCCGTCTTCTACCTTTCAGCCAGTTCTGTATCCAAAAGGCTTGTTCTCCCTGTATTCCATGAGATCTAACCTTGCTAATCAGTCTCCCATGGAGAACCTTGTCAAACGTCTTACTGAAGTCCATATAGATCACATAACGCTCTGCCCTCATCAATCCTCTTTCTTACTTCTTCAAAAAATTTAATCAAGTTTGTGAGACATGATTTCCCATGCACAATGCCATGTTGACTATGCCTAATCTATCCTTGCCTTTCCAAATACATGTACACCCTATCCCTCAGGATTCCCTCCAACAACTTGCTCACCCCTGCGTCAGGCTCACTGGTCTATGGTTCCCTGGCTTGTCCTTACCACCCTTCTTAAACAGCGGCACCACGTTAGCCAACCTCCAATCTTCCAGCACTTCACTTGTGACTATCGATGATAGAAATATCTCAGCAAGAGGCCTAACCATCATTTCTCTAGCTTCCCACAGAATTCTAGGGTACACCTGATCAGATCCTGGGGATTTATCCACCTTTAGACCTATTGTCTATTGTCTATTGACTTTATGCGGTTCAAGACATCCAGCACATCCTCCTTAGTAATATGGACATTTTTCAAGGTGTCACCATCTATTTCTCTACCTACTATATCTTCCAAGTCCTTTTCCCCAGTAAATACTGATGCAAAATACTCGTTTAGTATCTCCCCCATTTTCTGCAGCTCCACACCAAGACCGCCTTGCTGATCTTTGAGGGGCTCTATTCTTTCCCTAGTTACCCTTTTGTCCTTAATGTATTTGTATAAACCCTTTGGATTCTTCTTAACTCTTTGCCAAAGCTATCTCATGTCCCCCTTTTGCACTCCTGATTTCCCTCTTAAGTATACTCCTACAGCCTTTATACTTTCCTAAGGATTCACTTGATCTATCCTGTCTTTCCCTGACATATGCTTCCTTCTTTTTAATTAACCAAACCCTCAATTTCTTTAGTCATCCAGCATTTCCTATACCTACTAGCCTTTCCTTTCACCCTGACAGGAATATACTTTCTCTGGATTCTTGTTATCTCATTTCTGAAGGCTTCCTATTTTCCAGCCGTCCCTTTACCTGCGAACATCTGCCCCCAATCAGCTTTCGAAAGTTCTTGCCTAATACCATCAAAATTGGCCTTTCTCCAGTTCAACTTTTAGATCTAGTCTATCCTTTTCCATCACTATTTTAAATCTAATAGAATTATGGTTGCTGGCCCCAAGGTGCTTCCCCCACTGACACCTCAGTCACCCACCCTGCCTTATTTCCCAAGAGTAGGTCAAGTTTTGCACCTTCTCTCCTAAGTACATCCACATACTGAATCAGAAAATTTTCTTGTACATACTTAACAAATTCCTCTCCATCTAAACCCTGAACATTATGGCAGCCCCAGTCTATGTTTGGAAAGTTAAAATCCCTGCAGGTCAGGCAGCATCAAAGGAGAAGGAGAATCGACATTTCGGGCATAAGCCCTTCTTCAGGAATGAGGAGGGTGTGCCAAGCAGGCTAAGATAAAAGGTAGGGAGGAGGGACTTGGGGGAGGGGCGTTGGGAATGCGATAGATGGAAGGAGGTTAAGGTGAGGGTGATAGGCAGGAGAGGGGGTGGGGCGGAGAGGCCGGGAAGATGATTGCAGGTTAAGAAGGCGATGCTGAGTCTGAGGGTTGGGACTGAGAAAAGGTGGGTGGAGGGGAAATGAGGAAGCTGGAGAAATCTGTATTCTTCCTTTGTGGTTGGAGGGTTCCTAGGCGGAAGATGAGTAGCTCTTCCTCCAGGCGTCATGTTGCCATGGTCTGGCGATGGAGGTGGTCAAGGACCTGCATGTCCTTGGTGGAGTGGGAGGGGGAATTAAAGTGTTCAGTCACAGGGCAGTTGGGTTGGTTGGTGCAGGTGTTCCAGAGGTGTTCTCTGAAACGTTCCGCAAGTAGGCGGCCTGTCTCCCCAATGTATAGGAGGCCACATCGGGTGCATCGGATGCAGTAAATGATGTGTGTGGAGGTGCAGGTGAATTTCTGATGGATATTGAAGGATCCCTTGGGGTCTTGTGGGACCCCACCAGTCCTCATCTACCACCCCACCAACCTCCAGATACATCAGATCATCCTTCGTCATTTCCGCCACCTCCAAACGGACCCCACCACCAAGGATATATTTCCCTCCCCACCCCTATCAGCGTTCCGGAAAGATCACTCCCTCCGCAACTCCCTTGTTAGGTCCACACCCCCCACCAACCCAACCTCCACTCCCTGCACCTTCCCCTGCAACCGCAAGAAATGCAAAACTTGCGCCCACACCTCCCCCCTCACTTCCCTGAGAATATCCTCCCTCAGTACAGCTGTAATGTTATCCCTTATCAAAAAGCCACTCCCCCTCCTCTCTTGCCTCCCTTTCTATCCTTCCTGTAGCATTTGTAGCCTGGAACATTAAGCTGCCAGTCCTGCCCATCCCTGAGGAGAAAGTGAGGACTGCAGATGCTGGAGATCAGAGCTGAAAATGTGTTGCTGGAAAAGCGCAGCAGGTCAGTCAGCATCCAAGGAACAGGAGAATCGACGTTTCGGGCATCAGCCCTTCTTCAGGAAAGAAGGGCTAATGCCCAAAACATCGATTCTCCTGTTCCTTGGATGCTGCCTGACCTGCTGCGCTTTTCCAGCAACACATTTTCAGCTCTGCCCATCCCTGAGCCATGTTTCCGTAATTGCTATGATATCCCAGTCCCATGCCCTGAGTTCGTCTGCCTTCCCTGTTAGGCCCCTTGCATTGAAATAAATGCAATTTAATTTATTAGTCCTACCTTGTCCTTGCCTGCCCTGACTGTTTGACTCGCTTCTGTTCTCAACTGTACCAGTGTCAGGTTGATCTCTTTCCTCACTATCTCCCTGGGTCCCATCCCCCCACCTTACTATTTTAAATCCTCCCAAGCAGTTCTAGCAAATTTCCCTGCCAGTATATTAGTCCCCTTCCAATTTAGGTGCAATCCGTCCCTCTTGGACAGGTCACTTCTACCCCAAAATATACTCCAATGATCCAAAAATGTGAATCCTTCTCCCATACACCAGCTCCTCTGCCATGCATTCATCTCCTCTATTCTCCTATTCCTGCCCTCACTAGCTCGTAGCACCGGGAGTAAACCAGATATTACTACTCTTGCGGACCTTTTTAAATTCCTGCTTAACTCTCTGTAATCACTCTTCAGAATC
Organism: Chiloscyllium punctatum; assembly: GCF_047496795.1. Taxonomy (NCBI): domain Eukaryota; kingdom Metazoa; phylum Chordata; class Chondrichthyes; order Orectolobiformes; family Hemiscylliidae; genus Chiloscyllium; species Chiloscyllium punctatum. The sequence goes on from NC_092753.1 coordinate 25,587,943, forward strand.
GCAACCTTTTCCCTTCTTATGTCGTTGGTTCCAATGTGGACAACGACCTCTTGTTGGCCCTTCTCCCCCTTGAGAACATTCTGCACCCTGAGACATCCTTGATCCTAGCACCAGGGAAGCTAATTCTAATTTTTCGCTGCTGGCCACTAAAACATCTGTTTGTACCTTGGACTACAGAGTCCCATAACACAATTGATCTCTTGAAACCCGACTTATCCCTCATTGCATTAGAGCCAGTCTCAATACCAGAAACTTGGCTGCTCGTTTTACGTTCCCCTGTGAATCGATCAGCATACTTGTTTGAAATGGGGAGAGCCACAGAAGACTCCTGCACTACCTGCCTACCTCTCTTACCTTTCCTGGAGTTAACCCATCTATGTGACTGTATCTGGGACTTTCCCCCCTTCCTATAACTGCCACCATCACATACTGTTGCTGTTGCAAATTCCTCATTGCCTCTAACAGTGTCTCCAATCAGTACATTAGATCTGATAGGATTCACAACCAACAGCATTTATTGCAGATATAATCTGCAGTAGCCCTTAAACTTTTTTGGAACTCCCATAAGATGTACATATCATTCTGCTCCTTCACAATCTACAGACCCAAGAAAATAACACCGTCTTATTCCTCTACAAAACACTGCCCCAAGTTAAATTAATAGTTATGGCTTATATTTTACAACAAGAATACCGGTAGGCCATGAGAATTTATCCAATCCCATCTTTCATTTTTCAGACCATTGGCCAATAAAGGTGTTCCTCTCTTTCCTTTTCCCTCTTTTTAAAAGATCATCTATTATCCTTGTTATATCTTGTGTTGTGCAAGTGTCAGTTTTGGGATTGAAAGGGGATATAGCTCCAATTTCAGACTATAGCTTAGATGTTAACCAATTTTATCAGTTTGTTTTTAAGAATGAGTTTTACTTCATAATAAATGGATGATTTTGATTACTTTAAGGAAGCCTAACACAGTTTTAGAGTTGTACAGCACAGAAACAGCCCCTTTGATCCAACAGATTGCCAACCACATATCCTACATTAATCTAGTCCCATTTGCTAGCATTTGGTCCATATTAATGTAGGTCTCACTTATTTGAGACAACCAAATCATAGCCATGATACTGGTCACAGATTTAGAAAGTCCTAAGCATTCCTGCAACAATTCACTAAGGTTCCTGAGACAGCACCTTCCAAACCCAGGACACCTTGATCAAAATGTACCAGTGTGTCAGAAACATCGGAACAGCATCACCTGCAAATCCCCTCCAAGCCATTCATCACACTAACTTGGAATTATATTGCTGCCCCTTCAATGTGGCTGAGTCAAAATTTTAAACACTCCCTCCTCAACAGCAGTCCATGTGTACTTACACTAAACAGACCACAGATGTTTAAGAAAGCAGCTCACTATCACTTTCTCAAGGGTAACTATGTAGGTGCAATAAATGCTATCGCAGCCAGAGGATCCCACATCCCATAAATGAATTTTTAAAAATACAAAATGGAAACAATCTTGGTGACTGAATCAGAAGATTAACACAAGTGAGTTGAGGAACTCTGGGGCTCAATGACTAGGTACTTCCTGTCACAGGAAGGTATTTAAGGAGAACTTGGATAATTGGCTGAAAAGATAGGACATACAGAGCCATGGACAGAAGGCTGAGAATGGCATTCGGTGCACTGGTCATTTGGAGAGCCAAAAGTAGAAATGGTGGGTTGAATGGTCTCCTGCTGAGTTATCACAGCACTGTGATTTCACACAAACAAGCTTGCTGTTACAATCTAGAATCCAGTGTCCAAAAAGGTTGAGGATGTAGCTTCAAGAGTAACTTGCAAAAGGGGTTATGGATAAATACGTAAAGAAGAAAGAAAAATCTCAGAACTAGAGGGATATTTGTCCATAGATGGTAAGACCTGACCTTCAGGCAGAAATCTACAGGGCCTCTACTCGATGGCTGAGTAGGAAAGAAAGGGGACTGGGAAGATTGGCCTCTGCTGGAGATGAACATTGAACGGGAAAATCAGCAAAAGCGTAAGATGCAACGTTGTTGTTACTGCTCATGGGAAAAGAGTGGCAAGTGTCTCATTGGGCCCTTTGGAAGATGCCATGAAAGACTCAGAGGGACAGTGACCGGATAGTAGGAAGGTTGAAGAGTGTTGAAAGGTTAGGGTAGGAATTTGGGTGGATGGAGTATCTGAGAGGGCAGAAATGAAGGGAAGCATGCAAAAGGAGAGAGATAAAATAGAAGAATAAAAATATGGTAAAAGGAAATTGGAATTAGCAGTGGCAAAGTGGGGTCCATAGCATCAAGGAGAAAGTGAGGACTGCAGATGCTGGAGATCAGAGCTGAAAATGTGTTGCTGGAAAAGCACAGCAGGTCAGGCAGCATCCAAGGAACAGGAAAGATTCCTGAAGAAGGGCTCATGCCCGAAACGTCGATTCTCCTGCTCCTTGGATGCTGCCTGACCTGCTGCGCTTTTCCAGCAACACATTTTCAGCTCCATAGCATCAACCAAAACACACAGCACACAAAGTATCAGTTTCTGGGGAAGGTTTTCGGGGAGATCAAGGCATTTAATGAACTGGAAGATGTGTTCAGTGTTCACCTGCAGCAAACTTGTTTGCTTTCACACAATATATCAAGCCTTGATCATCTTGGAGCTGATTTATCAGTCACATCCTTTTCTCTACTTACACATTTTTAAGAAACATTTTTTAAAGTAACTTCATTATCCAATAATCAACGATGTGACATGTTTGTCAACATAACCACACTCCTAAATTCTTTGGATGCTGGGAAGCATATGGTTTAACCATCCCAGATTTAACTGTTCAGGACCAGAGCAGCAAATTACATTCTGAAGTATTTCAGATTTAAAGCATAGGAACAAGTTGTTCTATCACAATATTTACCTACCTCACAAGATTTCTCTTAGTCTCCTTCATCCCAATCTGGCAACACAGCCTTCCCTTCCTTTCACCCTCGTGCATGGCTATCCAATTTGCCTAAAGTGTATTTATAGTATTTTCTTTAATTACTCGATGTGACAGCTAATTTTACATTCTAAACATGCTGAGTGGAGAACCCATAGCTCAATTTCTAAGTAAGTTATGTTCCATTTAAGACGACTCTCTAACAAGGAGTGGTATTTCTCTACGTTTATCTGATACATCTCCTTTGCAATTTTATGAACCTCTATTACAGCAATCCTCATCCTTTCTAAAGAATAGAACAACCACCTTTCCAGTCTTCTCTGATAGCTCACTTCTCAATTGTGGTATCATCCTTCAGGAAAATTACACATTTTTCAATACCATTACTTATCATTCTTTTTGCATTTATGAAGACCCACAATGCTCCAAGTGTGATCTAACCAAATTATCAAGCTTTGATTTGTACAGCATTGACTGGTAAACAAGGTTAATACCATTACTGTTAAAATATTAGCTATGGTTCACTGGTCTTGAGTGCTATGATTGGACTATGAGAATTGTCCAAAACTAACTATCACCCAACTACTGGGTGTCTGATTTGCTTAGATTACAAAAGTAAATCCCTTCAATTATCTGGAAAAGCTCAGCAAGTCTGTCAGCAGCTGTGAAGAGAAGCATCTTCGCTTCAAAGGTGCTGCTAGACTTGCTGAGCTTTCTCAGTGGTTAGCACTGCTGCCTCACAGCGCCAGGGATCCAGATTTGATTCCAGCCTTGGACAACTGTGTGGAATTGGTACTTTCTGTGCCTGCGTGGGTTTCCTCCCACATTCCAAAGATGTGCAGGTTAAGTGAATTGACCATGCTAAATTGCCCATAGTCTCCAGGGATGCCTGGGTTTAGTGCATTAGTCGGGGAAATGTAGGGTCAGGGAATGGGTCTGGGTGGGTTACTCTTCAGAGAGTCGGTGTAAACTTGTTGGGCCAAATTGCCTGTTTCCACACTGTAGGGATTCTATGATTCTATGATTTTATTGCAATATCTGCTTTTCTATCTGATTTGTTGTATTTGCAGTTCTTTTGGTTTCCTTTCAGTTATCTGTGACACAGGGTATACATTTGGCATGAATATTCAATAATTATTTTAAAGTGAATACACATCGTAAACATTGTACAATTGAACAACAGTGGAGATATAGAAGTGATAACTTGCTGATCATTTGTTGAAGATGCTCTAAGAGAAAGGACTGCCAAAAATGGGAATTAGAGGAATAAATTTGCAGGGAAACTGGGGAGACTTGCAGGAGCAATACGATTGTCATAGTAGGGGATTTTAATTTTCCTAATATAGACTGGACTGCCATAGCGTTAAGGGCTTAGATGGGGTAAAATTTGCTAAGTGCGTTCAGGAAAGTTTCCTTGAGCAGTATATAGAGTCCTACTCGGGAAGGGATTGACTCTTGGGAATTAGGGCAGGACAAGTGACCATGGTGACGGGGGAACCCTTTGGGACCAGTGACCATAGTTCCATTAATTTTAAAATAGTTATGGAGAAGTACAAAACTGGTCCACAGGTTCAAATTCTAAATTGGGGCAGGGCAGATTTTGACAGAATTATATTGGAGCTTGCAGGGGTTGATTGGATTAATTTATTTGCTGGCAAAGGGACCTCCAGCAAGTGGTAGGCCTTTAAAAGTGGAATAGCTAGATATTAAGGTTGACATATTCATGTGCGGGTGAAGGGCAAGGTTGGCAAGAATAGAAAAGCCCAGATAACATGAGATATTCAGGCTTTGACCAGAAAATAGGAGACATGGCTTAGGTACAGGCAGCTGGGATCAAGGGAACCACTAGAGGTATTTCAGGGATACAGGAGTTTACTGAAGAAAGAAGTCAGGAGGGCAAAAAGGGGGCACAAGATAGCCTTGGCTGAGAAGATTAGGTGAATCCAAAGAAGTACTTTAACTATATTAAAGGAAAAATAATAACTAGAGAGACAATACGACACCTCAAGGACCAAAGTGGACGTGTAGGTGTAGAACCGCAGGAGATGGGCAGGGTCCTCAATGAATATTTCTCCTCTGTGTTTACTGTGGAGAAAGACATGAAGACTTGGGAACTTGGGGAAGTTAGTGGTCATATCTTGGGGACAGTCCATATCACAGTAGAAGAGTTGTTGGACGTATTAGAATACATGAAGGTAGATAAATCTCCTGGTCTAACCAGATATTTCCAAGAACACTGCAAAAAGCCCGAGAAAAAATTGCAGGGTCGTTATCTGATCTTTTTGCATCATTGTTAGCCACAGGTGAGGTGCCAGAAGGCTGGAGGGTAGCAAGTGTTGTGTCCTTATTCAAGAAGGGATGCAAAGAAAAACCTGGGAACTACAGACCAGTAAGCTTAACATCTGTGGTGGGTAAGTTAGTTGAGAATATTGTGATAGATAAAATATACAAGTGTTTGAAAAGATAGGGTTTGATTAGGAATAGTCAGCATGGCTTTGTGCATGGGAGATCATGCCTCACAAATTTGTTCAAGTTCGTTGATGAAGTTAGGAAGTTTGGATGGTAGACAAAGTCTGTATGGATTTCAGTAAGGCTTTTGATAAGGTTCCACATAGGTTCACAGTGATAGAAGCAGGATTAGGCCATTTGGCCCATCAAGCCTGCTCTGCCATTCATTAAGATCATGGCTGATCTATCCATCGTCTCAATCTTGAAATTGTGGCCCCTAGTTACTGACATACTTACCAGTGGAAACAGAACGTCCTTGTTTACTACTCTGTCAAAATTGTTCATAATTTTGAACACGTCAATATCTTCTCTGCTTCAAGGAGAATAATTCCTCTAATCTTTCCTTGACTCTACAATCCCTCATTCTTGGTATCATTCTATTAAATCTCCAGGGCTTGAATATTCTTTGTGAAATAAGGTGCCCAGAAGTGAACACAATATTCCAAATGTGATCTGACCGATACCTTGGAGAGGTATAGTATCACTTCTTTGCTTTTACACTCCATGCCTCTATTTATAAAGCCAAGAATCCTGGAAGTTTTCTTAACAACTGTTTCAACTTGTCTGGTCATTCATAAAATTATGCACTTGAACATCAAGGTCCCCCCGCTCCTATACTCCCCTCAAAGTTGTACCATTGTGCCTGGATTGTCGCTCCATGTTTCTTCTACCAAAATGCATTACCGCACATTTCTCTGCATTGAAGTGAAGCTGCCAGGTGTCTGCCCATTTGGCCGACTTGTTAATGTCCTGCTCAAGTCGCTCAGCATCATCCTCACAATTCACTATTCTCTCTAGCTTAGTATCATCTGCGTATTTAGAGATTTTGTCCTCAAACCCATCTCCAAATCATTTATGTAAATCAGAAAAAGCAAGGGTCCCAACACTGATCCCTGAGGAACATCACTTTCACATCATCTCCAGTCTGTAAAATGCTCATCTATGTCTACCTTCTGTTTCCTACCTTTTAGCTAACTTCTCATCCATACTGCCAAGAACCGATCAATCCCAAACATTTGCCAACCAGCCTACCACATGGCACTGTATCCAATGTTTTCTGAAAGTGTAAATGTACAACACCCACCTTCACCCACTATCCGTCACCTTATCAAAGAACTTAATTAAACTTGTCAAACATGATCTGCCTTTGACAAAGCCATGTTGACTATCTGGTATTAACTTATTTTTCTCCAAGAGTATACTTATCCCATATTATGGCATCCATCATTTTTCCCATTGTCAAGTTGTAGTCTCTTGGGCTATCCTTTGCCTTTCTTAAACAATTGCATCACATTTGCAATCGTCCAGTCCCCTATGACTAATCTTGGTTATTTAGTTTTCTATCACCTAAATCAATACCATCTATCATTTAAATTATTAACTAATACATTCAATAGTTGAGACCACATCACAGAGCCTGTGGGACAGCACATGTCATCTGGTGCCAGAGTTCCTGTTCATTAGCCCCACTCACTGACTCCTATACTCTGCCAATATCCTCAACAGGGTCAATAATTTACACTCAATTTCATTAACTTCAACTTTATGTAAAGGTACGAGAATCTGGGCACCACGTCTGCAGAAAATTTTTATCTTATTTTTCTCTACCTTGTCAGATCACCCTTAGTTTGCCAAGCAAAGATGAGATGCCAGACTATTATTGTCATTTGGATTAGTGGTGCTCGAAGAGCACAGCAGTTCAGGCAGCATCCAACGAGCAGCAAAATCGACATTTCGGGCAAAAGCCCTCCCCACATACATTCGAGACACCACCCACGCCCTCTACTCCTCCAAGACTTCCGTTTCCCCGGCCCCCAACACCTCATCTTCACCATGGATATCCAAACCTCTACACTTCCAAAAAGACCCCACCACCAGGGATATATTTCCCTCCCCACCCCTTTCCGCCTTCTGCAAAGACCGTTCCCTCCGTGACTACCTGGTCAGGTCCACACCCCCCTACGACCCACCCTCCCATTCTGGCACTTTCCCCTGCCACTGCAGGAACTGTAAAACCTGCGTCCACACCTCCTCCCTCACCTCTATCCAAGGCCCTAAAGGAGCCTTCCACATCCATCAAAAGTTTTACCTGCACATCCACTAATATCATTTATTGTATCCGTTGCTCCCGATGTGGTCTCCTCTACATTGGGGAGACTGGGCGCCTCCTAGCAGAGCGCTTTAGGGAACACCTCCGAGACACCCGCACCAATCAAATAAACCGCCCCGTGGCCAAACATTTCAACTCCTCCTCCCACTCTGCTGAGGACATGGAGGTCCTGGGCCTCCTTCACCGCCGCTCCCTCACCACCAGACGCCTGGAGGAAGAACGCCTCATCTTCCGCCTCGGAACACTTCAACCCCAGGGCATCAATGTGGACTTCAACAGCTTCCTCATTTCCCCTTCCCCCAGCTCATCCTAGTCTCAAACTTCTAGTTCAGCACTGTCCCCTTGACTTGTCCGGACTTGTCCAACCTGCCTAGCTCTTTTTCCACCTATCCACTCCACCCTCCCCTCCCTGACCTATCACCTTCATCCCCTCCCCCACTCACCCATTGTACTCTATGCTACTCTCTCCCCACCCCCACCTTCCTCTAGCTCATCTCTCCACGCTTCAGGCTCACCGCCTTTATTCCTGATGAAGGGCTTTTGCCCGAAACGTCGATTTCACTGCTCGTTGGATGCTGCCTGAACTGCTGTGCTCTTCCAGCACCACTAATCCAGAATTTGGTTTCCAGCATCTGCAGTTATTATTTTTACCTTATTGTTTTTACCTTATTAGTGTCATTTGCCCACCTTCACTTTGGCAACCTGAGTCCTCTATGCCCTGAGGGAAAAGTGTTGTTTTTATTTTACAACTTACTGCTTGTATTTTTGTTGAGACAGTATGGTTCTGAAAAGCTCTGCTAACATAAGAATCAGTGGGAATGTAGGAGGTATGAGCTGATGAGTGAAAATAGTGTTGGAATTCCTCTATCAGTATATAACATTCAGGGTCCTTCCTCCTACCATATTCAAGGGCCATGGCCTCTATTTTACCACATTGTCCGAAGTCCCGTGTACTCGAGTAAACACTTACAGCACAGCTAGCACCTTTTGGGCGGCACGGTGGCACAGTGGTTAGCACTGCTGCCTCACAGCACCAGAGACCCAGGTTCAATTCCCGCCTCAGGCGACTGACTGTGTGGAGTTTGCACATTCTCCCCGTGTCTGTGTGGGTTTCCTCCGGGTGCTCCGGTTTCCTCCCACAGTCCAAAGATGTGCAGGTTAGGTGAATTGCCCATGCTAAATTGCCCGTAGTGTTAGGTAAGGGGTAAAGGTAGGGGTATGGGTTGCGCTTCGGCGGGTCGGTGTGGACTTGTTGGGCCGAAGGGCCTGTTTCCACACTGTAACGTAATCTAATCTAATCTTTCATTCCTTTACTTGTCCATTACCACTCACTTTTGTCATTTAATCACTCTTGCTCTCACAGCATTCTTTTTGTTCATGTCACCTCTGGCCTGTTCCAGTTGCAGCACTTGGTTGAAAACAATTCAGGGAAAAACTGGCTAACTCCTGAAAATAGACATGGGTTCATGATTTCCATTTACCCATGTCTGTTCATTTTGCTGCAGGTAGTGCATTACATTAAAGTTGCCTGCTATTTTAAATAATTTCTACATGCAGTCAGAACTACCTGCAATGTTCACTGGTTTCAACCACTAGCAGGGAGCCCAATCATAAGCGTCCAGCACTACTTAAAAGCTAGCTCTTAAACTAGAGGTTCATAATGACTGCAAGACACGATGGGAGTGATTTGAAAAATTAATCTGTGCTCCAATTCTTTGAGAAATGGCTGAACATGAATGAGTGTGAGCACCAGGACTTTCAGACAATGCATTGGAAATGGAAGAAAAATATCCTGTGTCACCAGGAAGCATCCAGACAAATGCTTAGGAAGCAGTGGGAACAAGCACAACTGAAGATCAGTGCGAAAAATGTTGGCAAAGAACTTCGATGCAGTATAGGACCAACTTTAATAATACACACCGGTTGTCAAGGTGAACAAGATCATCTTCAAAATGACACCAGTTGCTCCAGTCAGCTTATCCACTGCTCAATTCACCACAATAGCAACAACCTAACCACAATCTCCATCAATGAGGACTCAACCCTTCAAAGGGTTGCTGAATGCCTCACACCTCACCCCAAAAACTTTTGTTGAAAAAACGTTGTTCATGCTATGTGGATGTTGCTGGCAAGGACAGTGATTATTAGCCACCCATAATTTCCCTTGAGGTGGTGGTGATGAACTGCCTTCTTAAACCACAGTTGTCCATATACTGCAAGTACAACCCAAGTGCTGTTAGGAAGAGATTCAGGATTTTGACTCAGCGACAGTGGGAGGAATCGAGATACACCTCCATGTGAGGATAGGTATGTCGCTTGGAGAAGAACTTGCAGTTGGTGGTGTTTCCATGCACTTGCTGCCCTTGTGCTTTGAGGTGAGGGGTTGCAGGTTTGGAAAGTGTCTTGGTGAGTTGATACTGTGAATTCACAATAGAACTACTGCACTCAGCACTGATATTAGAGGAAATGAATGTTTAAGGTAGTGAATAGGATGCCATTCAAACAGGCTGCTTTCTCGTGGATGACACTTAGCTGCTCAAATGTTTTGGATCTGTTTAACTAACAACAGAACTATGATAGCCACATCATGCATACGTATTGCACGACACTTAAATAGGCCTTTTCATCAAGGAGAAGGTGCAGAACAAGTAGCACCTGCATCCTTTGATCAGCATAGATTAGCCAGTGTTCGCCATCATGGTGGTATGATTCCCCACAGGGATCTGTAAACCAAAATAATCAAATCCACCAAAGCATCCCCAAATGTTGGAACTCCCAACAAGATTTCACTTCTTGTAACTTTCAGTTTTGGATATTTTCGAATCAACCTGTTCAGAAATGTTATTACACACCTCTGAGCAGGTGCGCTTTGAACTCAGGCTTCTTAGCTCAGAGGTGGGAGGCAAAGGTGTGGTGATATTATCACAAGACTATTAATCCAGAGACTAAGCTGATGTCCCAGAGGCCTGGGTTTGAATGCTGCCATGGCAAATTCAGCAGAAAGAAAGCTGGCACTAACAGTCCAGTGTTGACCACAAAAGCTCATCTGGTTGTCTCATGTCGTTTAGGGAAGAAAGCTGCCATCCTCACTTGGTCTGGCCTCGAGGTGACTCCAGAGCCACAGCAATATGGTCGGCTCTTAACTGCCTTCTGGACAACTCAGGGTAGGCAACAAATGTTGGCCTAGCCAGCGGTACTCAAATACGGAGAACAAAGATAAAAGAAAATTGAGTATTCAAATTATTGGCTAAATCACACAAAAAAAATTGAACTGTCAAAGTACGTAGACATGGACTTGTGATGCCAAGCCAAACAAGGCCATGAGTCAAGGACTGGAATGTGGGATTAGAATAGTTAGGTGATTGCTTTTGGCTGGAGTGGCCAAACTTCAAGACTTTTTATAAATGTATGAAGAGTAAGAGGATTATGAAGAAAAGAGTGGGACTTATTAAGATACTGCAGGGGCAATCTGTGCATGGAGCCAGTGGACATGGGTGAGCCCATAAATGAGTAGAGTCATGATCGTATGGCACAGAAACAGTCTCTTTGATCCAACAAGTCCATGCTGACCAAAATCCCAAATGAAACTAACTCCTATCCTGCCAAACATTCTGTTTTCATGTACTGATCCAAATGGCTTTTAAATGTTTTAACTGTACTTGCATCCTCCATACCACATCCTCTGGACGTTCATTCTACACATGAACCACTCATGTTGCCCCTCATATATTTTTTTTAATTTTCTTTTCTCTCTCACCTTAAAAATATGTCCCTAGTTGTGTTCACAATATTATAGTCAGGCATTTCACTTGGGATGGTGAGGTCTAGAATACATTAAGGAGGAAGTATTAGATATTTCAGAGAGCATACAGGTGCATAAATCCCTAGCACCTAAAGCAATGTATCCCAGGCTGCAATGGGAGGCAAGAGAGGAGATTACTGGGACCCAAGCAGAGATTTATTAATAGAATCCCTACATTGTGGAACTCTATCAAATCCCTTTTAAGAGCAGCCCACCTAGACCCACATCTCTATCCTACCCATATAACCCTGCATTCCCCATGGCTAATCCAATTAATTTATACATCATCCCTGGACATTATGAGCAATTTAGCATGGCCAATTCATCTAACCTGCACATCTTTGGATTGTGGAAGGAAACTAAAGCCGGAGGAAACCCACACAGGCACCAGGAGAATGTGCAAAATCCATGCAAACAGTCACTTGAGGGTGGAAATGAACCTGGGTCTCTGTTATGTATTAAAAAAACTCAAATGGAGGTGGGAGAAGAAAAAGTAGAATTAAGTTCAGAACATATGTTTATGTGCGTTAATAGTGATTGCTTCATTTAATTCACATATACGAGTTTTATTTTGCTTAACACATGAGATATTGTGGCATTATCTTGCCAAAGAATTGTGGGGTGAATAGATTGCTCTTTTAGCATTAATGGTCTTCAACAGGATCATAATGTTAGGAAAAGAATGACAAGATGTTCAGTGATACAGAAAAGGAAAGAAGTGTTGAACTTTTATTGAATGGAGAGGTGTGATAAGGTTCTTTTCTCCTTTGATTTGATTTATTAATGTTACATATACAGTGAAAACTTTAGTTTTGGATGCAGTACAGGCAGATCACACCAGATAAAAGTGCATAAGGCTAACAGATCAGAGAATACAATGCACAGCTGCAGAGAAGGTGGACAAACAGCGAGGTCAACGTTAAGTTTAAAACGTGAAGTCCTTTCAGAAGTTTAACAATAACCAGGAAGAAGCTTTTCTTGAACCTGTTGGTACCTGTGTTAAAGCTTTTGCATCTCTGTCTGACGGAAGAGGTTGGAAGAGATTATAATTGGGGTGCAATGGGTCTTTGATTATGTTTGCTGCTTTTCTAAGGCAGCAAAAAATATAGATGAAGTCAATGGATGGAAGGTTGGCTTGCATGATGGACTGTGCTGTGTTCACAACCCTCTGCAGTTTCTTACATTCCTGCGCAGAGCAGTTGCCATACCTGGCTGTGATGCACCCAGATGGAATGCTTCCTGTGGCGCACCTACAAAAATCGATAAATCTTTACAGACGTGCTGAATTTCCTTAGCCTCCTGAGGAAGTAGAAGCATCGCACTTTCTTGACCATATCATCAGCATGGGTGGACAAGGTCAGATTTTCGATGGTCATCACTCCTCGGAACTTGACGCTCTCAACCATCTCCACCTCAGCTCCTATGATGTAGAGACAGGGGCAAGCCTTCCACCTTGCTTCCTGAAGTCAATGACCAGCTCTTTTGCTTTGCTGACATTGAAGGTGAGATTGTTATCTTTACACCACACCACCAAGCAGTGATTCTTTCCTGTATACTGTCACATTGTTTGAGATCTGGCCTACAACAGTGGTGTCGTCAGCGAACTTGGAGATGGTGTTAGGATGAAATTTAGCCACAGAGTCATGAGTGCACAGGGTGTGCAGTAAGGGGTCGAGTATGCAATCGTACCTGGCACTAGTGTTGAGGATCGTCGTGGACATGGTGCTGTTGCCTACTCTCAGTGATTGCAGTCTGTGGGTCAGAAAGTCAAGGATCCAGTTGCAGAGCATGGAGTAAAGACCTAGGTCTCAGAGTTTGGAGATTAGTTTGGTTGGAATTATAATGTCAAAGGTGGAGCTGTAATCAATGAGTAGGAGTCTGATGTAAATAGCTATGTTATCCAGATACTCCAGGGATGAGCAATGGACGAGGGAGATCGCGTCTGTGGTGGACCTGCTGCGACCGTAAACAAATTGCAAGGGTTCAAGGCAGGCTAGGAGGCGAGAGCAGAAATGAGCCATCACGAACCTCTCAAAGCACTTCACAATTATGGAGGTCACAGCTCCCGGGCGGCAGTCATTGAGGCATGCTGCATGAGTTTTCTTTGGTGCAGAGATGATGGTGGTGGTCTTCTTGAAGTAGGTGGGGGCTTCAGATCATAGTAAGGACAGATTAAAGATGTCAGCAAAGACTCCTGTCAGCTGGTCCGTGCACGACCTGAGTGCAGTACCAGGGACTCCATTTGGGCCACTCGCTTTCCATGTGTTCACTCTCAAAAAGGCCGATCTGATGGCTGCAGCAGTGACTGAGGGAACAGGTGCATCTGAGGCTGTGAGGTGACACCGTTACACTAGCCTTCTGTTCGAAATGAACGTAAAATGCATTGTGCACATCAAGGAAGGATGTATTTTTGTCTGCTAGTCTGTTCTGCTCCACTTTGTAACCCGTTATGTCGTACAAGCTTTGCCACAAGCAACAGGTGTCCATGTGGTTAGTTTGGGTCACTAGCTTAGTTCAGCATTGTCTCTTGGCATCTCTATTGGCCTTTCAAGGTCATATCTGGATTTCCTGTAAAGATCAGGGTCATCTGACTTGAACACCACCTAGACTTCACTGGCATTACTTCTGAATAGTCTAAGTAAGCTAAGCAAAAACATGCTGCCTATGTTGTTACCTGAATTTTTCTTCCTGTTCCTCCACAAGGTTGTACAACATATTATTAACATAAAGGTTCAGCCGGCAGTTAGGAAGGCAAATGCAATGTTATCATTCATTTCAAAAGGCCACAATAAAGCAAGAGAAATGCAAAGCTGAGGCTGTATGACCTAATTTGGAATACTGTAAACAGTTTGGGCCCATATCGAAAGAAAGTGTGTTGGCACTGGAGGGAGTTCCAAAGAGGTTTACAAGAATGATCCCAGGGATGAGGGGCTTGTCCCATGAGAAACAGTTGGAGTCTGTACTTGATGGAATTTAGAAGAGCGAGGGGGCTCTTATTGAAACTTACAGAATATTGAGAGGCCTGTGTAGAGTGGAAGTGGAGAAGATGCTTCCAACAGTGGGAAAACTAGGTACGGCCTCAGAGTGGAGGGATGATTCTTTAAAATGGAGAAGAGAAGAAATTTCTTCAGCCAAAGCGTGGTCAATCTGTGGAACTCATTGCCACAGAAGGCTGTGGAGGCCAAGTGATCAAGTGCATATAAGGCAGGGATAAGTAGGTTCTGGATTAGTAAGGGGATGAAGTGTTATAAGAAGAAGGCAGGAGAATGAGACTGAGAAACATATCGGCCGTGATCGAATTGCGGAGCAGACTCGATAGGCTGAATGGCCTAATTCTGCTCCTATGTCTTATGGCATTTTGATGAAGCTTGGTAACTCTTCGGGTGAGAATCTCCAAAGAAAATTTCAAGAAAAACCGGTACCCAATAAACACAATCCGCAGATTCTTCAGAAACAATTCCAAACAAACAGACAAAAGCAACCAAAAACTATAGCCACATTTCCTTACTTTAAAGACATATCAGAAATTATTTCCAGACTACTCAGACCCCTTGGCATCATGGTAGCCAACAAACCTACCAACACACTTAAACAGCGATTAATGAAACTAAAAGGATCCATTAGATACTACCAGCAAATCTATCGTCATTTACAAGATACCATGCAAGAACTGTAAAAAGCATTACATCAGACAGGGTCTAGATTAGAGTGGTGCTTGAAAAGCACAGCAGTTCAGGCAGCATCCGAGGAGCGGCAAAATCGACGTTTCAGACAAAAGTCCTTCATCAGGAATACAGGCAGAGATTTAGACCTAGCCAGGTAATGAAACGTCTGGATATCAAACCTACAGATCAGTGAGCAAACCTACATCCTAAACCTCAACCTGAGCTACAAACCTTCACAAACCTTGCATACAGGCAGATTGCCTGATGGGTGGAGAGATAAGTGAGAGGAGGGTGGGGGTGGGGAGAAAGTAGCAGAGAGTACAATAGGTGAGTGGGGAAGGGGATGAAGGTGGTAGGTCAGGGGCGGGGGGAGGGTGGAGTGGATAGGTGGAAAAGAAGACAGGCAGGTAGGACAAGTCATGGAGACAGTGCTGAGCTGGAAGTTTGGAACTAGGGTGAGGTGGGGGAAGGGGAAATGAGGAAACTGTTGAAGTCCACATTGATGCCCTGGGGTTTTTGATTAGATTACTTACAGTGTGGAAACAGGCCCTTCGGCCCAACAAGTCCACACCGCCCCGCCGAAGCGTAACCCACCCATACCCCTACATCTACATCTACCCCTTACCTAACACTACGGGCAATTTAGCATGGCCAATTCACCTGACCTGCACATCTTTGGAGTGTGGGAGGAAACCGGAGCACCCGGAGGAAACCCACGCAGACACGGGGAGAACGTGCAAACTCCACACAGTCAGTCGCCTGAGGCGGGAAGTGTTCCGAGGCGGAAGATGAGGCGTTCTTCCTCCAGGCATCTGGTGATGAGGGAGCGACGGTGAAGGAGGCCCAGGACCTCCATGTCCTTGGAAGAGTGGGAGGGGGAGTTGAAATGTTGGGCCACAGGGCGGTGTGGTTGATTTGTGCAGGCAGGAAACTTGTCACCAGAATACATGAATATCAACTAGCCACCAAAAGACACAACCCACTATAACTGGTTCCCATACATATAGACAAAGAAGGGCATCATTTTGACTGGGACAACACACATATCCTAGGAGGGGCGCAACAAAGACATGCACAAGAATTCTTAGAGGTATGGGATTCTAACCAGAACTCCACCAATAAACACATCGATTTAGATCCTATCAACCTTCTCTTGAAAAAAAGAACTGGAAGTGACATCACCCACCTTAAGAAACCAAGACCTATAAATAGAGAGGCGGGACATACCCCCAGCGCTTCACTGGAGACTCTCACTGATGATGTTACCTAGTCATGGTGACAAAACATCTGAAAACAAGCCTTCCAGCTCAGCCATCTAACTTACAGACTTAATCTACCAAGCTATCCAGGCAGTGACTGGATAACGCAATCATATTCTCTCTCAATCTTGAAAGCATGGCTACATATGGGTGAAAGGGATTGGAATGTAGGCAATCAGATCAGTGCAGATATCGTGGTCACATAATGCTGTGAAAGCCTTAATCTTTTGTACTTACTGCCTCATTACTTTAGATAACGTACTATCCTGCTCGTATTGATGTCACTATATTAATTGTTTTAAAACGGAGATAGAGTCATAGAGATGTACAGCATGGAAACAGACCCTTCGGTCCAACCTGTCTATGCCGACCAGATATCCCAACCCAATTTGGTCCCACCTGCCAGCGCCAGGCCCATATCCCTCCAAACCCTTCCTATTCATATACCCATCCAAATGCCTCTTAAATGTTGCAAATGTACCAGCCTCCACCACATGTTCTGGTAGCTCATTCCATACACGTACCACCCTCTGCGTGAAAAAGTTGCCCCTTAGGTCTCTTTTATATCTTTCCCCTCTCACACTAAACCTATGCCCTCTAGTTCTGGACTCCCCAACCCCAGGGAAAAGACTGTCTATTTATCCTATCCATGCCTCTTATAATTTTGTAAACCTCTACAAGGACACCCCTCAGCCTCCGATGCTCCAGGGAAAACAGCTCCAGCCTGTTCAGCCTCTCCCTGTAGCTCAGATCCTCCAAACCTGGCAACATCCTTGTAAATCTTTTCTGAACCCTTTCAAGTTTCACAACATCTTTCCGATAGGAAAGAGACCAGAATTGCACGTAATATTCCAACAGTGTCCTGTACAGCCGCAACATGACCTCCTAACTCCTGTACTCAATATTCTGACCAATAAAGGAAAGCATACCAAACGCCTTCTTCACTATCCTATCTACGTGTGACTCCATACTCAAGGAGCTATGAATCAGCACTCCAAGGTCTCTTTGTTCAGCAACACTCCCTAGGACCTTACCATTAAGTGTATAAATCCTGCTAAGATTTGCTTTCCCAAAATGCAGCAAATTTGTGCAATTCTCTTCCTCAGAGAGTGGTGGAATCATTTAATTTATTCAAATCTGAGGTTAATGATGAGCAGAAAGGAAAACAGACTTGCAATTACAACCAAATCAGCCACAAACCCAGTGAAGGGCAGAGCAAGCTCGGAAAATCAAGTGGCTTACTCCTGCTAATGTTTGTGTGCTCCTCTATCATTGCAAACCTTACACTGCCTGATCTCTCAAATGAAGAAAGTTCCTGCAACACAGCATTAAAAAAATTTTTTAAAAAAGACGAGTTCTGGCCAGTGTGCTGATGAACTTCTAACCCTCAAACAAAACCAATAAAATCAGATTATGAAGTCATTATTATGGTGCTGTTTATGGGATTGTGCTGTGTATAAAGTGTCGCATTTCTCACGCTGTAGTACAGATGACACATCAAAATCAGTTTATGGGCCGTAAAGCACTTTGAAAAAATTGTGAAATGTAAGGCTTTCCACTTAGATTAAACCGGTCCTTTCACAATTGCAAAATCACTGACACTCAAAGTGACAGGAGTTAGAATTTGTCAATAATAATCATCATCAAATAGGGTGAGTTTACAGATACTGTAATACAAGTGCCTTCTGGTGACTTCAGTAGCTTAGCTCATATCTCTGGCAGTCCACAAGTGACCTCATTATTAGCGCAAGACTGATTCTTTTGGATCAACTTTCACAGTCAACCTTTCTCAAACTCACGGGTAACCAGCCTCCGATAAAACTATATGCCACAAATTTAACAGGTAACAGCTATTGCACAGAAATGAGCAACATCTCTGATCAATGGATCTATGCTGTAATAGCACCATGAAATTGCTCAAGTAACTATTCACACCATTAAAGGTCAGCCTGTCACAACCAGCAGCTCACTGTGACCCTGATGAATTGAACAAACAGTGTACACATCTCACCATGACCCTGACTGACGGTACATACTGTGTATACATCTCAGCGTGACCCTGACTGACAGTACAAAATGTGTGCACATATCACAGTGACCCTGATCGACGGCAAAAACTATGTACACATCTCATCGCGGCTGCAACCAATGATACAACTGTACACATTTCACCGTGACCCTGACCAAGAGTACAAACCATGTACACATCTCACCGTGACCCTGACCAAGAGTACAAACCATGTACACATCTCACCGTGACTCTGACCAAGAGTACAAACCATGTACACATCTCACCGTGACCCTGACCAAGAGTACAAACCATGTACACATCTCACTGTGACCCTGACCAACAGTACAAACCATGTACACATCTCACTGTGACCCTGACCAACAGTACAAACCATGTACACATCTCACTGTGACCCTGACCAACAGTACAAACCATGTACACATCTCACCGTGACCCTGAACAAGAGTACAAACCATGTACATATTTCACCGTGACCCTGACCGACATTACAAACCGCGTACACATCTCACCGTGACCCTGACCAACATTACAAACCATGTACACATTTCACCGTGACCCTGACCAATGTACAAACTATGCACACATCTCATCATGACGTGACCAATGGTACAAACTAGGTACACATCTCACTGTGACCCTGGCCAACAGTACAAATTGTGTACACATTTCACTGTCACCCTGACTGATGGTCCAAACCATGTACACATTTCATTGTGATACTGACCAATGGTACAAACCATGTAAACATCGCATCATTACCCTGATCAATGGTGCAAACCATGTACACATTTCATTGTGACCCTGATCAAGGGTAAAAACCATGTACACATCTCATCATGACCCTGAGCAATGGTACACATTGTATACACTTCTTGCCATGATCGTGACCAATGGTACAAAATTTGAACACATCTCACTGTGACCCTGACCTCTGCTACAAAGCACGTACACACCTCACTGTCAACTTGAGCAATGCTACAAACCGTGTACACATCTCACTGTGACCCTGATGAACGGTACAATCTGTTTACACATCTCATTGTGATCCTGATCAAGGGGAAATACTATGTACACATCTTATCATGACCCTTTGCAATGGTACAAATTGTGTACACATCTCGCCGTGACCCTGACCAAGAGTACAAACATTGTACACATTTCACCATGACCCTGACCAACAGCACAAACCATGTACACATTTCACCATGACCCTGAGCAACAATACAAACCATGTACACATTTCACCGTGACTCTGACCAACGTTACAAACCATGTACACATCTCACTGTGACCCTGAGCAATGGTACAAACCATGTACACATTTCACCGTGACTCTGACCAACGTTACAAACCATGTACACATCTCACTGTGACCCTGAGCAATGGTACAAACCATGTACACATCTCACCGTGACCCTGAACAACAGCACAAACCATGTACACGTTTCACCGTGACCCTGACCAACAGCACAAACCATGTACACATCTCACTGTACCCTGAGCAATGGTACAAAGCATGTACACATCTCAATGTGACCCTGAGCAATGGCACAAACCATGTACACATCTCACTGTGACCCTGAGCAATGGTACAAACCATGTACACATTTCACCGTGACTCTGACCAACGTTACAAACCATGTACACATCTCACTGTGACCCTGAGCAATGGTACAAACATGTACACATTTCACCGTGACCCTGACCAACAGCACAAACCATGTACACATCTCACAGTGACCCTGAGCAACGGTACAAACCATGTACACATCTCACCGTGACCCTGAACAACAGCACAAACCATGTACACGTTTCACCGTGACCCTGACCAACAGCACAAACCATGTACACATCTCACTGTACCCTGAGCAATGGTACAAACCATGTACACATCTCAATGTGACCCTGAGCAATGGCACAAACCGTGTACACATCTCACTGTGATCCTGACCAATGGCACAAACCGTGTACACATCTCACTGTGATCCTGACCAATGGTACAAACCGTGTACACATCTCACTGTGACCCTGACTGATGGTACAAACTGTGCACATTCTCATCGTGATCCTGACCAATAGTACAAACAAAGTCTGGCCCAGATGTTCAAGACAATGTTGGAAATGATGAATCCAATGCAGACTGCATTGTAAACCAACCACTTACAATTGTCCTGGAGCTTTTTGAGATTGTGATGCAGGCTCCAACAGGGATGCAGAGAAGAACAAAGTCAAACAATTTACAATTATAAATCTCGTCAAAATCACAATACTTTAACTCATCATCAACTAACGACACCTTCCCTGAAATCTGTCCTAAGAATCATAGAATTCCTATAGCATCAAAGCAGGGCATTTGGTCCATCAACTGCACACCGCCCCTCCAAACAACATCCCACCCAAACCTACTCCCCCACTCTATCCCTGTAACTCTGCATTTTCCATGGCTAATCCATCTAGCTTGCACATTCCTGGACACTATGGGCAATTTAGCACGGCCAATCTACTTAACGTGCACATGTTTGGACTGTGGGAGGAAACCAGAGCACCTAGACGAAACCCTCACAGACACGGGGAGAATGTGCCAACTCCACACAGACAGTCACCCAAGGATGGAATCAAACCCAGGTCTCAGGCAGTGAGAGGCAGCAGTGTTAACCGTTAAGTCACCATTCTGCTCTTCTCACTTTATCAGCTTTGATGGTTTTACATGGCGCTGTCAATTTCCCACCAAAACACCTCTCCCATCATCCCTCTCCCTACAACACTTACACCCCATCCATGCCCATCGTCACTTCCAACTCCAACTATTCACCCCCTCCACTGTTCAGTATTTATGAGGGGTAGGTGAACACTGCTGGGATGGCAAGGGCACATTATGTCAAGGCATGCAATGGGTACACACTGGCAGGAGGGATTGGGAAGTTACTGGAGTATGGAGAGATTCCAGTTGATTTTCTTCATGCTGTTCAGCTTCAAATACATCTGTGTAAGAACTTTGGTAAGTATCAGTAAATTACTGATGTAGTTGTGCGTTTTGCCATCTGATGCACTGTTGTTGGGACACAGAACAATCTAGGCGAGGTAAAACTAGCAATCTAGATTAATTTAAACTTCTTACATAAGTGCCACAGATCCCCGGAGTCCCAAGGCCCATCTGTGCCCAACTCTAACCTCCATCGTGCAAAAGGGTTTGTCAAAAAAATCCTTAATGAAAATACTTGCATGAGCTGTACAAATCTTCCAAATATATTGTTTAAACAGGATAATGAAAGAAAAGGCAAACATTTAAACCCAAACAAAGGATCGTGACATGGAAGCTTGTTCAGTAAGCTCATTCACAGAAGTCAACATCTTCATGTCTTTATTTACTAAATAAGCTCTTGTGTCAGATCAGTAATTTTCTCAATATGCCAGAGGTTTTGTGAACAGTAGGTGTCAAATACTAAGTAAAGGTTGGAGGCCCACAAACAAGCAAAATGGAAAGCAGTGAGTCAGTGTGTGGTACAAAAGATATTGAATGAGCTGTCAACTAGTCAATGCGGGTGCCACTTGAACACACAAAACCAGCACTTGAAGAATCTGAGAATGAGTTTGACATAAATATACTGATTAACTGCTATTCTGAGGAGGCCATTCAGCACAAAGTTTTTGAAAAGTTTTAAAAAGAAACTTGCGCAGGTACCTTAATTTTTCATCTTCCAGTCAATACAACTCAGTTTCAAAGAAAAGCAAAAGATTTCTTCTGTGCAAACTGATCAGTAACAATCCTACTGGTAAAAAAAAGAATTCTGAATGCTGGAAACCAGGAATAAAAACAGAAATCGCTGCTACAGCGGAAAGTAGAGATAACGTTTCAAGTCTAGTAACCTTTCTTCTGAACAGCAATTTCTGTTTTGGAATCCTACTAGTAACATGGTCAGGTGCTCCTCTGTTGTGTAAGTTGCTGTTTCAACATTAGGTGCGGCAATTCCAACATTAGAATGGTGACCACACTTCTGAAGTATTTAATTAGCTTTCAAATGCATTGGGATGAAATGATGAGATAACAGACACAAACAGGTGTACGGAAACATGCATCTTTCTTTTCAAGTGGTGGAGTTTGCAGAGTATGTGGTGAACTCATTTTCCAAATCGTTGATCAAGACACATCAGTATGACGGCAACAAGCTGGATACTTTTGATTGCTTATTTTTACCTTTGAATCCTTGGCATAATAAAGCGTCCTTCCCCGCAGCTTGAAGTATCTCCTTTTCCAACGTTGAAATGAGCTGGTTTGCTTCAGTAAAAATCCTTCTTTTATACTTGTCTGTAAAGAAATGAAAACACAGCAGTGAAGGCAACTGAAGAAATACTTATGCTTAAAATAAATTGTGGCCAGGCTATTACATGGTGGCTCTACTCACCATCCGAAAGTGGCAAGGAACTTTACTAAACCCTCAAGGCCATGATCAGATTGACCTTTCTCAGGTCTGAAGACATGCCCTCCAATCTCTGAGGCATAAGGTAGTTTCAGCTGGGACTACAGGAGGTTCTGGAGCAGCAGATTCAAGGTGAGCCGGTCAGGCAGCTTCCGAGAAACAGGAGATTCGACATTTCGAGCATTAGCCCTTCATCAGGATTCATGATGACGAGCTTATGCTCAAAAACGTCGATTCTCCTGCTCCTCGGATGCTGCCTGACAGGCTGTGCTTTTCCAGCACCACAGTCTGATCACCAGCATCTGCAGTGCTCACTTTCTCCAAGATTCAAGGTGAGTGCAGACAAGTGAAGTCAGGATAGAAAGAATTAACCAGACAGGCCTTGTTGGGTTGGTTTGTAAGTGGAGCTTTCTACTGGAGGTAGTATTTGCTAAGCATGCTCTGCCTGGGACACAGAATATCATCTATACTATTCCTTCTTCATCCAAGACTGTCATTATTGTAATTCAATCAATTATACATTCAGGCCAGCATTTATTGTCCATCCGTTAAGAAGGTGTTGGTGAACTGCCTTCATGAGTCACTGCAATCTACCTGCTATACATAGACCCACCATGCTCTTCAGAAGGGAATTTGAGGATTTTGACCCAGTCACAGTGATAAATTTCCAAGTCAGGGTAGTGAGTGGCATGTATTTTCTGCCCTCGACTTTCGAGATGGAAGTGGTCATTGGTTTGAAAGGGGCTGTTGAAGGATCTTTGGTGAATTATGTGCATCTTGACGATAGTATACACTGCTGCTACTGACTGTCAGTGATGGAGGGAGTGGATGTTGTGCTAATCAAGCAGGTTGCTTTTTCCTGGATGGTGTCAAGCTTCCTGAGCTTTGTTGGAGTTGCACTCATCCATCCAAGTGGGGAGTATGCGATCACACTCCTGACTTGCCAGGTCATGAAGTTGCAGATGGTGGCCCACAGAGCCTCATGGATGATCAGTCTTGAATTGCTGGATCTATTTAAAGTCTGTCCCATTTAGCACAATAATAGCGCCACACGACACAACGGAAAGTATTCTCAATGTGAATGTGGGACTTTGTCTCCAAGAGGACTGCATGGTGGTCACTCCTACCATCATGGACCAGATGCATCTGCAGCTGGCAGATTGGTAAGGATGAAGTCAAGTATGTTTTTCCCTCTTGTTGTTTCCCTCATCACCTACCACACATTCGGTCTACCAGCTAATGACCTTTAGGACCCAACCAGCTTGACCCAGTCGTACTGCTGCCAAGCCGCTTAGTGGTGAACATTGAAAACCCCCAGCCTGGGTACATTTCGTGCCCTTGTCACCCTCAGTGCTTGCACAAAGTGTTCAAATTTTACTGGGCCATGTCCCTACGTGACATGGAGCCCAAGCAACTCTGGCAAAACCTGATAGCACCAGGTAGAGGACCTTAAATGGCCATTTATTGGGGTAGGGAGGCTGTAAAATTATGGCCAATATTCCTATTGTACAGAGCACTGTCCATATTGTACAGAGCACTGTCCATATGTGTTGTAAATGCGTAAGCAGTGAGCAAGAATGAACACAATACAACTTCACAGCTTATCTTTCACTCTCCATTTTCAAGAAAGTTGCGCATTTAATAATTTAAGAATAATTCAAGCCTCTCTACCCTCTAGCATGAGCTAAAAAGACCACACAGCATTTTTTCATGATTAGAAAAGTTTGTGGGAAATATTTATCTCTGAACTAACATTACTAAAATGGGCGATCCATTTGTTATCACATTGCTGTTTGCGGCAGCCTGCTATATGTAAATTGTCTGCCACACTTCCTACATGCCAACAGTGACTACACTTCAAAAATATACCGACTTGGCAGAGCAACTATTTGGGATGTTTGAAAGACGATGAAGTGCATCCTATAAATGCAAGTCTTTATTTCTAGTAATGCCAGCCTGCACCAGCAGCCAAAATCTGCAATATGGAAAATAATACCTCAGACAATATCTATGCTACATCGATTAACACACAAACATCATTTCTGATCATGAGGAAATAAAATGATTGCAAACAGCTTAAACCTTTCCAAACTTCTCAGATAAAGAATTTAACACATTTAATAAATGCTTTAATAAAGCATTTTTTGTTTGTTTGCTTCTCCATGTACCTTTTCAATGATAATTTACCTGCACTGACTTAATTCTTACTCCAATCAATTCTAATGTCTAAATAGATAGATGTTATCCTAATGTTGATGTGCTGTGTATTTTCTGGAGTGTTAACTGTTTTCTGCAAGCAAGGAATAAACAGGGTCCCTCCAATATTTGAAAAAAGCAAAAACAAAATAACTCTTTTTAAAGATTCTTGAACAGCATCAGCTCAGTTGGTAAATGGTTCAATTTTTGCCCTCTGATTTAGCAGGCCAATGGTTCACACTACGTTTTGAACACAATTTAGCTTGACAATCATGATTTGGAGATGCCGGTGTTGGACTGGGGTGTACAAAGTTAAAAATCACACAACGCCAGGTTATAGTCCAACAGGTTTAATTGGAAGCCCACTAGCTTTCGGAGTGACGCTCTTTCATCAGGTTTCGGAGCGACGCTCCTTCATCAGTTGATGAAGGAGCGTCGCTCCGAAAACTAGTGTGCTGCAAATTAAACCTGTTGGACTATAACCTGCTGTTGTGTGATTTTTAACTTAGCTTGACAGTGATAGCACAAGAACTGTTGTTTCATTGAACAATGCATTTCAAATGTGCCATTAAAACATTATTATTTGGCTTGTTCTAGGAAAGGTAAAAGATATAGAACATAGTACAGCACAGTGGGCCATAATTTCGGCCCACAACGTTGTGTGGAGCAGTTACCTTAATCTAAAATCAACCTAACCTACATACCCCTCATTTATTGCTGTCCATGTGTCAGTCGCTTAAATGTCTCTAATGTCTCTGACTCTACTACCACCACTGGCAGTGCATTCCACACACTCATCACTCTCTGCGTAAAGAACCTACCTCTGACACCTCCCCTATACCTTCCTCCAGCCACCTTAAAATTATGACCCCCTGTGACAGCCGTTTCTGCCCTGGGGAGAAGTCTCTGGCCATCTACTCTATCATTACAGTGTGCCTCTCATTACCTTGTACACCTCTATCAAGTCACATCTCATCCTTCTTCTCTCCAGTGTGAAAAGCCCTAGCTCACTCAACCTTTCTTCAAAATGCAAACCTTCCAATCCAGGCAGCATTCTGATATATTTCCTCTGCACCCTCTCTACAGCATCTATATCTTTCCTATAATGAGGCAACTAGCACTGGACACAATATTCCAAGTGTGGTCTAACCAGAGTTTTATAGAGCTGCAGCAAAACCTCGTGAATTCCAGAGTTTAGGAGTCAGGCAACTTGAAGCATGGCCACCAATGGTGGAACAAAGGAAATCAGGACTACTCAAAGCAAGAGAATGAGAGGACTGCAGAGATCTCAAGGGGTTGAAGGTATGAAAGATGTTGCCCAAGCTTTGCATTGGTCTTGAAACCACAACGTTCCGACTCAGAAGGAACAGTGCTGTCACAGCCATTCTTGAAAACAGAAAGGAACGTGTTAAAGTCCCCAGAAGAATCAGGCCTAGGAGAACAGGAGAAGGAAATGTGGGCAGCATTTGTGGGAAGTAGGAAGAGGAAAAAAATACTGACTGGGATGGTAAACACAATAATTAGTATTTACTATAGCTTTAGAAGCAAATAAAATCTCGAGATATAAATTCAGCTTTCAGTTACTGTGACCCATGAGAATACGTGCCACAGTGACCAAATAAAGCACCTGTCATGGTGCTTTCCAATCTTTTACTCTAATTGCGTATGGACGAAAACTCTCTTTTTTGACACATACTTGGTATCTTCAGGCTAAAATGATCAAAGGGTATGGGGGAGACATGGGAATAGGATTCAGAGTTGGATCTTCAGTCATGATCATATTGGAAAGAGGGGCAGTCTTGAGGGGACCAAATGGCCTACTCATGCTTCTGTTTTATTTGTTTCTATGTTTGTATCTGCATCTGAAAGCACTGCACAGAGATGCCTTGTCAAGCAAAATTTGACAGCAACTCACAAAAGGAGTTATGAGCTCAGTTGACCAAAAGTTTAATAAAGGACAAGTTAAGAGGGTGTTTTAAAGGAGCAGAGAGTATTAGCGAAGGAGAAGGGATTAGGGAAGGAATTCCAGAGCTTTGAGTTCAGGCACCACTGTTTAGGCTTTGAAAATGCCCAAGGTATCAGGATTGAAGAGATGCAGATATTCCAGAGATATATGGTGCTGAAGAAGATAACAGAAATAGGGAGCACAAGCCCATGGTTGGGATTAAGAATAGGATGAGAATTTTAAATTCAAGACACTGCCAAATAGGGAGCCAATGTAGATCACCAAGTCATGGGTAAATGGAACTTGAAGCAAGTTTGGATATAATCTGAAGTGCTTTGGATGAGCTTGCATTTACCTTAAATTTACAACATACACTCTGGTTATTCATCCCTACAGGTCCATACCAGGGTTTGTGCTTCTCAGGTACCTATTCCCAGTTACTTCATCTCATCCTACATATTTAATCCTCGATTCCTTTCTCCATCAGATGCTTATTAACCCCCTCTCATTCACTGAATCAACTAAAACCAGTGCATATACATCATGAAGTATTGATCAGAAGTATAGATGAATGGAAATTCTACAGGACACATTTAATCTGAAACCTTAGTATGATCAATCACAGTTTTTTGTAGCCAATGCAAAACATCTTTTATTCTACTTCAGTACTCAACATTAAGAAAATAGGCAAAGTGTTCAGGAATTGGAACTAAGTGCAGTTGGCTTCAACAGAACAGCTAACACTAACACATGCTAGTTCCTACTGTACTATAATTTCTGTATGAAATGCAGTTATATGTGCTGTTAAAGTGACAAATTACACTTGGATAGAAGCTAATCATCATCAGCTGTCCTGAATCTCATCACATCTAATAAATTACTTTGGAAGCACAATCACTGTTCTGTGACAAATACTGTA
Source organism: Chiloscyllium punctatum (assembly GCF_047496795.1). NCBI lineage: Eukaryota > Metazoa > Chordata > Chondrichthyes > Orectolobiformes > Hemiscylliidae > Chiloscyllium > Chiloscyllium punctatum. The sequence goes on from NC_092753.1 coordinate 25,615,734, forward strand.
TGAGAGGCCTTTCTGGTTACTTCTGCCTCCCAGCTTTCGTCCTAAAGTACCTTCAAACAGATAGTCAAGTTACAAAAGGTACAAAGGTACCAATCATTCTGAACATCATGTGCTGCATTAGTCTAAGTGTCAGCTAATCCTGAAGATCTTGATCACTCCTTGTTTCAAAGATTATTTATGAAATCAAATATAAAAAGCCTTGGTTTGACATCACTCAAAAGTATGGAGACATGATAGATAATCACAGAATGATATGCTATAGAACAGGCCTTTTGGCCCATTGATTCCATACTGCCAAAACATTTGCTAGTACCCACACAAGTCCCTCTTTTCCACAGAGGGCCCAAAGTCTTGGAATGTTATGACACTTCAAGTGTTCATCCAAGTACTTTTTGAAGGCTGTAGGTTACCTGCCTCAACTTACCTTCCCCACCTCCACCCCTGCCCCCAAACAGTGCATTCCAGACCCCCTCAATCTCTGGGTGAAAAAGCTTTCCTCAAATCCCATCCAACCTCTTGCCTTTCACTTTAACTACGTGCTTTCTTATTATTTACCTTTCAACTAAGAGGAGCAGCTGTTTTCTATCCACCCTGTCGATGACTCTCATAATCTTATCTACCTCTATCAGGCCATACCTCAACCTTCTCTGCAGCTAAGAAAACAATGAGTTTATCCAGCCTCTCCTTATCACTGGAATGCTCCATCTCAGGCAACGTCCTGGTGAATATCCCCTGCACCCACTCCAATGCAACTGAATCCTTCCTATAGTTTGATGGCCAGAACTGTGAAATCACCAAAGTTCTGTACAGCTACAAAATAACCTTCCTGTTTTTATAATCTATGCCTCGACTGATAAAGGCAATCCTATATGCTACTTTCAAGACCATAATAGCCTATCCAACTCTTAGTCTGTGGACTAGAACCCCAAGATCCCTGTTGCTCTGAGCTTCCTAAAATGATGGTAAAATTGATTGACAAGGAAAATAGAAAAATTCAAAGGAAGTAACCGTCAGGAATAACTGAGCAGACAAGCACTAATTCACCCGTGTAAATTGAGAAGGGTGAGAGCTGTCCTAAAGAATTCCTTAATTCAGAGGAGAGTTTCATGCTGCCCCACCGTCTGATTTGCCCAGAGTTCAAAACTCCCAGTGAGCCTTTTTCCCATGCTCCCATCCACTTGTCCTCAATTACATAGCATTCCCATTATCCCAACTGAAGCCCTCAATTGGCTAATTAAGGGCTGCTTCACACATTTGGAGGCCAGCAGAACCAATAGAAGCCTGGATGCTCTCATCAAGAATCTTTGCAGTGTGTAACATCAGAAGATGCACAGCAACAATTCACCAAGACACCCTCAACAGCATGTTCCCAAGACCACTGCAAATCGGGAAGAACTAAGTCAACAGATACACAGGAACACCACCACCTAAGAGCACCCCTCCAAGCCACACAACATTGTAACCTGAAATATACCATTATTCCTTCAGTGTTGCTGGGTCAAAGCTCTTGAACGACCACATTGTGGGTCTACCTACACCACATGGACTCTGATAATTCAAGAAGGCAGCTCACGACCACCTTGTCTCGGGCAATTAGTGACAGAAAATAAATTATGGGTCTAAAGAAAAAATTGGCATTGTGTTCTGCACGATAAGAGCAGCTTTGTACTCAGGTTGGGTGCTGGGGATAGAGGGGGAGCAGTAGTTCTAGAATACTTCAAAGTTTATATGGAAAAGACTGGGCTCATTTAAGCTACAGTGAACAAGTATATGGTTCCTGATAAGTGCATTATACCAACTGGAAAATGTAAACCAAGAACTTTGAAAGCGGCTATATGTCACAGGCTTACAGCTAATCAGAAGTTTTCTCCAAATGACCTAATAGCTAAAACCAAAGAGCAGAATGTGGAGCTTGGATTGACTATTGGTTTAACGCATACGATTCATTACTATGTAGAGAAGGATTTGCCTAAAAGTGTACACAATCAAAAAATCTACACTGTTAGACTTGAAGTACTGGATGATGCTACAATTCTATAGTTTAAACAGAGCATCACAAAGCTCTTATAGGAAAATGTAGATAATGATAAAATAATTGGAGTTCACTGTAGTGATAGAATTAATAGAACTGATCTGTAGATACCTCATTTATGCAGAAGAACTGGACCCTGAAACATCAATTGAACATTTCAAAAATGATCGCGGCCATAAAATGGATGGAGATGTAAATTTGACTGACCTTCACAGCAGACTAATGAGAATTAATTTAGGAAGTGACACGTTTGATGCAGAGCCAGAACTAAAACCAAAAATACTGGAGCCTTTCATTTTGCATTATCGTAAAGGACCACATTGCTCAAGACTGCTGCTCAATGATTGTCCAGAACCAGGTTCACAATGTGGCTCATCATATGAAACTCTGCCTCCTTCTGCTAGAGATTTTAACACTCCCCCGTTACAACAGATGGAATGACAAGCCTCACCCTCTTTTTCCACTACCATCTACATTTCTCTATGGCAAACACAGACCACTTTCCCATCTTGATGACTTTGCACCAGAGAAACAGGATGGACATTCCAGACTCAACAACTTCAAGAAATACATAGCTTGGAAGAAACTTCCCACCGGCACAGTAGATAGACACCTAAGTTTACAAGATTAATAGCACCTCAAGATTACTTCAGTTATGAGTTCAAAAGAAAATCTTATTCTTTTCCAGCAGAAGAGAATTATAATGACAAAAATCTGCACTATATACCATTTTTATGCAATTAATACAATCATGGTGAGCCATTAGAGCATGTTCCCAGTCGAAGTGAACTCCGAGGTGATTGTAATGTTTTAAAATATAACTGGAACTAAATTACTACCTTTCATTTTAATTTTGGGGATGGTGAGTGCATACATTTTTCATAAAAGTTTGCTTTTCCAAACTTAAATACTGAAGGACCATAATCCTTCCCTCACTTATTGCCTTTTAATATTTCTGTTGAATTAGAATGGTGGAGTTGAAAAGAAAACTGTTAGTTATGGCAACATAAAACATAAAAGCAGCATGCTGGTTTTGTTTTTTTTCATACGATCACTATCTATATGAGCTTTTTGTCTTGGTTCCAGGTTTATTGAAAGTGATTTTCTGAGCACAACAGATTGTAGATAGGGTTTTTAAAAATTAAATTAGAGATCTTTAAAAAAGCAACATCCTTGCATTGCCTGTGAACTAGTTAAGTGATCATGTGACCCAGCATTCAAAACATCGACTGCTTGCTATTTATTACATGAAAGAATAAGAGTCAAAATTGTGCTCAGTGAGGTATAAACATGGAGTAGGTTTATCCACTTCTATGCAGATCACTTACAGAGCCAGGGATATAGATAGTCATAAATAATTTTTAACAAATATTCAGGAGTAACCTCTTTATTTAGAGAGTGCTGAAATCAGATACATTAGGGACATGTAAGCGATTCTTGGATAGGCACATGAATGATAGCAAAATGAAAGGTATGTAGGTTAGTTTGATCTGAAAGTAGAATAAGAGCACAATCTCGAGGGCTGAAAGGCCTGTTTTGCGCTGTATTATTCTATATTCTATGTTCCATGGAAATTGCTAACAGAAGAAGCAAATGAGATACATAGCAAAACATGCATTTAAGGTGAAACTGGCTAAGTACACAAGTGGAATGGAGTGATATGCCAATAGATTTTAGTGAATTAAAGTGGGAGGAGGTTTGCATGCACAGTAAATAACAGAACAGACTAGTTGGGCCAAATGGCCCATTTCTGTGCTCCACATTCCAAGTAACTCAATGAGCCTGTCCTAACAGCCTCATTACAGTCATAGCATCATAGAGCTGTACAGCATAGAAACAGTTCCTTCAATCCAACTTGGCCATGTTGACCAGATATCCTCAATAAATCTAATCACATTTACCCGTACTTGGCTCATATCCCTCTAAACCACTCATTTATATACCCATCCAGATGCCTTTTAAATGTCGTAGTTGTACTAGCCTCCACCACTTCCTCGGAGGAAGCAAATGTGGCAGTGGTAGCGAGTTTGTTTCAGGACATGGTTGAAGAGCTTCAGGGCAGAGGAAATGACCTGGGAGTTGCAGTGGGAGAGGGACTCCCTGAGATTCTTGAAGAGAGAGGAGGAAAACTTCTTCAAGGCAGACATCCTTGCAACAGGATTCACAGTAGGGTTAAAATCAATGAGGTAAAAACAATGACTGCAGATGCTGGGAACCAGATTCTGGATTAGTGGTGCTGGAAGAGCACAGCAGTTCAGGCAGCATCCAAGGAGCAGTAAAATCGACGTTTCGGGCAAAAGCCCTTCATCAGGAATAAAGGCAGAGAGCCTGAAGGGTGGAGAGATAAGCTAGAGGAGGGTGGGGGTGGGGAGAAACTAGCATAGAGTACAATATTTTTACCTCCACCATTTCCTCTGGCAGCTCATTCCAAACATGCACTACCTTTGGAATGAAAAAGTTGCCCCTTAAGTCCCTTTTAATTTTTTCCTCTCCCACCCTAAACCTACACCCTCTAGTTCTGGACTCCCCTATCCCAAGGAAACGACATTGCCTATTTGCCCTGTCCATGCCACTCATGATTTTACAAACCTCTATAACATCACTCTTCGGACTCCGACTCCCCAAGGAAAACAATGCTTGTCCAACTGCAGTGTTACAGCCCAACTGTGACACATATACTTGAGTTAGGCTGCTTCCTGGTGCTAAGACATCACTGACTAACATTACAAACAAGGAAGGAAATCAAAAGGCCCACATCTCTAACCTTTTACGTGTACTTGTTTACCCACCGTGTATTTATGCACTGCTTTCAATTTATGTTTTAAAAGCTGTGGTATAAGCTGCTCAAATCATCCAGTCTGTGCACCGACTGCTACCACTAAGCAGCTGACAGTTGTATTAGTTGCAGGTCACTGATCTACTATTTTTAGCTGTGGGCCAACAGAAAGTCATCCTTATAAGTCTGTGCCATCAGTAATTCTACAAGAGATGACACAGACCAGAAAATTAGCAAAGTCTGGTCCAATTTTTTTTCAGCTTGAGAGCAGCTGCTACTAGCCCAATGAAACAGAAGAAAAGAATTAAAAATTTGAACAATTAAAGGATCCAAGTGATGAGATAGTGTGTAGGGTGAAGGACATAACAGTGGAAAATCAAAACAATTAATCCAGCCAAACATGTTAAAAGCACGGAATGTTCTTATTTTAATCTGCAACAACTCTCTTGGAAAACAGATTAGTTGTGACCTGGGATCATGTTTTACATTTTGCTATCTGGGGCATATATTCCCTAATTAACTTGTTGCCAATTACGAGACAAGTCCTTTCATTCAGGAAAAAGTATTCCTCAGAACTAAAGATGAAATATAGAACATAGAATTATGCAGCCTACAATGTTGTACCGAATATGACACCGAATTAAACTAATCCCTTTGCCCACCCTTGGTCAATATTCCACCATTCCTTGCATATTCATGGGCTTATCTAAAAGCCCTTAAACAATTCCTATTGCATCTACCTTCACCACCACCACCCGTGGTAGCACGTTCTTGACTCCTACCAGTCTCTGTGTAAAAGAACTTGCCCCTCACATCTCTTTCGAACTTCTCCCTCTCAATTTAAATGCATTTCAACTCTGGGAAAAAGATTCTGAATGTCAATCCTATCTATGCATCTCAATTTTATAGATTGCTCTCAAGTCTCCCCTCGTTCTCCGCTGCTCCTGAGAAAACAATCTGAGTTTTTCTAACCTCTCCTTATAGCTCATCCCTCTGTATGTAATGCTGCTCAGGGTCCTGCCATTCTACATACTTTTCCTTAACATTTGATCTCCCGAAGCGCAGTACCTCACACTTACCTGGATTAAACTCCATCTGCCATTTCTCCACCCACATCTGCAACTGAGTTTTATCGCATTGTATCCTTTGACAACCTTCTACACTATCCATAACTTCATCTTTATGTCGAGTGCAAACTTATTAACCCACCCATCTATATTTTCATCCCAATTCACTTAGAACAGCAGAGGTCATAACATCCACTGGTCTACCCTCATCAATCACCTTTGTCGCCACCTTGAACAACTTAATCAAATTAGTCTGTCTGCAGAGATTTCAAACTCAATCCTGTGATACCAATTCTCAGCAATATATTACAATTCACGAGGCATCCTATTTTTGCCACATAGTTGTTCCTGCAGCAGTTCTCCAATTCTGAAGTTCGACAGCAAAGGGCTTATCCAGAGGATGTACTTGTTCACACAATCGTTTGTTACTCAATCCTTCCGCCTCTGGAGGCAGTATAAGAATGGATTCCCCCTCTTCCCTCACCCCAACACTCCTCCCACTACATTTTTTAACCAATTTTTCATTACTGCAATTTCTTAATAAAGTTACAATCTTGTTTGCTTTTATTTGGACCTCTCACTTCCTGCTGCCGTTCCCTCTTGTCCAATTTTAGTCAGGGCTGCCTCTTCCAGTTTTGCTCACTGCTTCAGTCTTAATCTCCTGGAATCCAGCAACTCTCATGGTATAACTCAGTTCTTGGTCAAATCTTGCACATTGCTGCTACAAAAGTTGCTCTATACCTAGCCACCCCCACCACTTCTTTCAGTACCTCACACACCCTCTGAAGCCTTAATCTTGGCACTACTTATGCGGAAAGTCAGGAGGCATGGGATAGAGGGAAATTTGGCCAATTGGATAGAAAACTGGCTAACCGGTCGAAGTCAGAGAGTGGTAGTAGATGGTAAATATTCAGCATGGAGTCCAGTTACAAGTGGAGTTCTGCAGGGATCAGTTCTGGGTCCTCTGCTGTTTGTAATTTTTATTAATGACTTAGATGAGGGAGTCGAAGGGTGGGTCAGTAAATTTGCAGATGATACAAAGATAGGTGGAGTTGTGGACAGTGAGGAGGGCTGTTGTCGGCTGCAGAGGGACTTAGATATGATGCAGAGCTGGGCTGAGGAGTGGCAGATGGAGTTCAACCCTGCCAAGTGTGAAGTTGTCCATTTTGGAAGAACAAATAAGAATGCGGAATACAGAGTTAATGGTAGGGTTCTTGGTCAGGTGGAGGAACAGAGGGATCTTGGGGTCTATGTACATAGATCTTTGAAGGTTGCCACTCAGGTGGATAGAGTTTGTAAGAAGGCCTATGGAGTATTATCGTTCATTAGCAGAGGGATTGAATTCAAGAGTCGTGAGGTGATGTTGCAGCTGTACAGGACTTTGGTTAGGCCACATTTGGAGTACTGTGTGCAGTTCTGGTCGCCTCACTTTAGGAAAGATGTGGAAGCTTTGGAGAGGGTGCAGAGAAGATTTACCAGGATGTTGCCTGGAATGGAGAGTAGGTCGTACGAGGATAGGTTGAGAGTTCTCGGCCTTTTCTCGTTGGAACGGCGAAGAATGAGGGGTGACTTGATAGAGGTTTATAAGATGATCAGAGGAATAGATAGAGTAGACAGTCAGAAACTTTTTCCCCGGGTACAACAGAGTGTTACAAGGGGACATAAATTTAAGGTGAAGGGTGGAAGGTATAGGGGAGATGTCAGGGGTGGGTTCTTCACCCAGAGAGTGGTGGGGGCATGGAATGCGCTGCCCGTGGGAGTGGTAGAGTCAGATTCATTGGCGACCTTTAAGCGGCATTTGGATAGGTACATGGATGGGTGCTTAATCTAGGATAGAAGTTCGGCACAACATCGTGGGCCGAAGGGCCTGTTCTGTGCTGTATTGTTCTATGTTCTATGTTCTATGTTCTACTTACTTTCTGCCTCACTTCCAGAGCCAGTCTGCTCTCACTTCCTTTGTCAACAGACTGAGTGCTCCAAAAGCAATACATGTCTGCATCAACAACATCATTGTCCGTGATGAATAAAGCTTGCACTTATACAGGACCGTTCCCAACCTCAGCATCATCAAAATTAATTTATAACATTTAAGAAGCTCAACACCATTGAGGACAAAGCAGTCAACTGGCAACCATCCACGACCTCCGACATTCACTCCCTCCACCACCAACACACAGTAGCAGCAGGGCGTACCATCTAGAAGACACATTGCAGAAAATCACCAAAGCTTCTTCCAAAAACCATCTAGAAGGACAAAACAGCGGATACTTGGCAACACCACCACCTTGAAGTTACCCTCCAAGCCACAAATCAACCTGACTCAGAAATATATCACCTTCACTATTCCTTTATTGTCATCATCTCCTTTCCTATCAGTTCTGTGGGTGTCGCTACACTGCAACAGTTCACCACCGTTTTCTCTAGGGTAGTCAGGAGTAAGCAATTTCTGCTCGCCTGACCATTGATGTTCACATTTAACAAACAAATTTTCAAAATGTGACCAATGCAGTACTTTGACACTGGAGCCCACTGACTGTTGTGATGTTGAAAACAGCATCTGCATATTTGCACGGAACAAGATTCTTCAAGTTGCAATGTTATGATGACTAATCATCCTTATGATGGTTGATGAATAAACATTGGCCAGGCTGCCAGTAACAGTGCCCTTGTTCTTCTTCAAAAGAATGTCTTGGTACATTTACATCTGCCTTAGAAGTCTGAGCTACTGTCTGAGGGAGAGTACTTCTGATATTGCAGCACACTCCCAACCGAGTGCCAGCCTAATGGTGTCATGCCTCAGGAGTGGTGATTCACACCCCTTTATGAACAGTAAGCTTTTTAACTGCTTGATTCTGGTCATTAGATATTTCAGTTAACGCAAGGGACAATGACATGATTTGACAAACACAAGTATTTCAATAATTTGATTGGGGTGTGAACAACGTGCAACAATTTTTTTTTCTCTGTTATAACAGCAAGAATATGAATTTCAGATCATAGCAAATGTGCTTCAATGCCAAGATCAGTGTGAGCAGGCAAAGGGGACATGGGGAAAAAAAGAATCCTGAAGAAGGGCTTATGCCCGAAACATCGACTCTCCTGCTCCTTGGATGCTGCCTGACCTGCTGCGCTTTTCCAGCAACACACTTTACAGCAAGGGGACATGGGGTGACGGGATAGGAAATAACAGGAAAGAATAAAAGATAGAGAGGGATAGAACAGAAAGTACAGAATGAGGCCAATTGAGGAAGGAGAGGGGAGAACAACTGCTCAAAGAGCTGTAGAATAAACTGAACAAAGAGTAGCTGGATTGAACCTGAAATGGAGCCAAGAATGAGGATGAGAGAGAGAAGGAAGTTGGGTAAGAAGGGGATTGGAAGACCAGAATGAAGATTACATAGCTGGGGCCAGATCAGGATTGTAGATTAAGAGAAAACGGGTTGAGAACAAATGTGGGGACTGAATGAAGTGGATGGGAAAACAGGGCCCAAAAGAGAATGAGATTGTAGGGAAAACAGGAATCTGGAATCTAGATCTACTAAAGGGAAAGGTGCTTAAAACCTACCTCAAAACAATGCCTAGATGAGGTTACAGGTTTGCAGAGAAAAGCAGACTGTGGAATTTAGATGAGAAAGCAAGGAGAGAATGAGAAATGGCATCATAGAGAGACAGAAAAAGACAGGGAGAAAGAGGGGGAAGGAATGGGAGACACATTGTAAAGATCAGTCTTTTTAGTTTTCTTTTGAATTGTGAACTGAGGAAGAAGTGATTTAAAACAGTGTTTTAAAGGATTGCTTCAAGTCAGGTAACAAAAAGTGAGGACTGCAGATGGTGGAGATCAGAGTCGAGAGTGTGGTACTGGAAAAGCACAGCTGGATCCAAGGAACAGGAGAATTGACTTTTCAAGCAAAAGCCACCAGGAAACCTGACACGAAAGATAACCATCGTTAAAACAATTATTTGAACAAGCCGTCATTGAAATTTGGGTTGTAGACAAATTGGAGCTAAAGAGTTGTATATAGAAATTAATTCTCTAATGACCAGGTATTGATGACAAAGTTCTTTTGCCTGCCAACAACCATGTGACTGGTTCTCTGCTAACTCAACAGCTGGCAAGAAGAGACAGTGAGAAGTCATTTGATCTCCACCAGCTCAAGAGTTGCCTCTCTGTCACCTGCAGTCAAAATGCACTTCAAACGAAAAGAAAAACAATTCATCTTCCAACAGCAGTTGTTGCAAGCCATGATGCTTAATGGCTAAGTCAGAGTCCTTTTATGTCTTTTATAATCCAGTGACAGACGTCTCACATGCGACATTCTGACCAGGATACAAATTACAAGGATGATCTCATCAACCCGTGAATCAGAATTGTGTGCTTGTGCATGTGTACACTGTGCACACATTTGTGTCATGATCTGAGAGATGAAGGTCACATTTAAAACAAAAGTAAACAAACAAACTGATATTTGCATATGAGGCCAGGCTTGGGAGTTATCTGCAGGTTGAGATTTGTTCAAAGTATTCGAAAGATATTTTGACTCCGGAGAGGTGTTCTGCTTAAACTGACGGGCCTCACAGGGAATTATGATGCTAGACTGTCGAACAAAAACAATGTTGAAAATACAGAAAGGGAAATCAAAGTCTGCACTGGTTTTGAACCAGTGTTTTTGTCAGATGAATGTGAAACCAACAGGATGAAGGTTTGAGTGCTCCCTGGTTATCAACTTATTGAAGGGTCAGAGAATAGAATCTCAACAATAAAAATTAAGAGAATATTCCTTGGAGCTTACTGGAAGCTGTTTGCATTGTGTCTTCAGAAACCTCGCAAGCTACCATCCCATATGCCTGTGATATTACAGATTGTGCAGACTGCTTCAGTGAACTGGCCAAGTTCATCTCTTATTTTTGTCTTCAATGAATCCCCTAAATGTGTCTGTCTGTCTGTCTTTGTGTTGGGTAAGTTTAAATTATAGACATTGATTAGATTATCTTGTTGTTTAACTTTGCTCTGTTAAAGTTCTTGTATAAATAATGCATTGTTAATTTATTTGTTTTAGTTATTAACTTGGTGTCTGCTATTGGTTATTCACAAAATCTGGAATTAGTTATTCAAAAAATCATTTGGGCACTTTTGAGAATCTTTCAATATTTTAATATGTTGAGAATGCAGGGTAGTTGATTTGATTTGGTTGCCTGTATTTGCCTAAGCATTTGAAATAAAAAATAATTACTATTAAGTATCAAAACCTGGTCCATGCTTTCCATCAATCTGGGTCTGAAAAATCAAGACAATGTGGGAATTTTGTGTACTATTTAAAATGTTAAACCTCAGGCAATAGCTAAGTTTGATTTCCATTGCTCTACCCCAGTGACTCATGACAACACAGAAAGACTGGGGAATGTACTTCACGAGAGAGAGCAAGGAGAAGGAATGGGGTCACAAGGTAAAACAGACTGGGGGATAAGTGTCAAACAGAAGGCTCAATATCTGGGAATATGGATCACCGAGAGACTGAAAGAAGGAGATTACAGAGACAGAAAGGAGGAAAGACAGACAGAAACAAACACACAGGGGAATGGAGGAGAGAGGACAGCTGCTGAAAAACAAATGGACGTCTTACTCCAGTTACAATGACCAGTTACAGCGACCAGGAGAAATCTTACTCCCCAAATTGCTTAATTGTTAGATTATCCAACTGGGAAAAAAAACACTATTAAGGGCGAAAATAGTTCCTCCCACTGACTAAATGTCTGCACCAGTATTAGACTTGGCCCAGTGATTAGATTACTTACAGAGTGGAAACAGGCCCTTCGGCCCAACAAGTCCACACCGACCCGCCGAAGCGCAACCCACCCATTCCCCTACATTTACCCCTTTACCTAACACTACGGGCAATTTAGCTTGGCCAAATCACCTAACCTGCACATCTTTGGACTGTGGGAGGAAACCGGAGCACCCGGAGGAAACCCACGCAGACACGGGGAGAATGTGCAAACTCCACACAGTCAGTCGCCTGAGTCGGGAATTGAACCCGGGTCCCTGGCGCTGTGAGGCAGCAGTGCTAACCACTGTGCCACCGTGCCGCCCTTAAATAGCAGCTGGAAAACACTCTGGAGCTCTGAGCAATATCTGCCTGGAACACCTTGAGAGTGCTGCAAAACTCAAGTTGTCACTTTCCAAGTGAGACATTACACCAACGACCATACTGCTTTGGAGACTAATGACATTATCTCTCGAAGAGCAGAGGTGTCCTCCTGGTATTCTGGTCAAAATTTATAACTCAACAAGTTAAAAGTAGATTAACTGATCAGATTGCCATTTATGGAACTTTGCTTTGTGAAAATTATTTGCAGTATTTTCATGTTAAAACAGTCAATACATTTCAAAAGTATTCCACTGACTTCAGTATTTGAGGTGAGTTAATGTCATGAGAGACAAATAGTTCTTCTTTGGATAAGATATGTGCATTCAGTGACCAGATTTACTTCCAGAGACGCATAATTACTCAGTTTCCAAAAATGTAAATGTTAGGACAAACTGATAAATACGTCAGAGCATCAGCCTCTCAACATAATAGTTGCCTTGCAGTACAGCATTCACAAGTGTCAATATGGCATGAAGATGTGTGAAGAAGTAAGTGGAGAAAAGAAAAGGCTCAATATCTGGCACATCAACAAGAGCTCCTTGGAACACACTGTGATAGCAACATAATTACACTAAAGATACCAGATGGTTGTCAGTGAAAACTTATGGCTACAATCCATTCGAGCACTCAAGATGATGTCAGAAATCACAACGGCGTAACTCAAGTATTTTGTTTATACCTTAAACCTTGGCTTTCATTCATCACAAAATACTTTATTTATATACAAAGATGAATTCAACAATCCTAAACTCCAATCAAACTCCAGAACATGACTCCAAATGCAATTTGTCAATATACTACAAGACACTAGAGATGCTGGAAATCTAAAATATCAGCAGAAAATGCTGGAAAAACTCAGCAGAGAAATGAGCATCTATAGAAAGAAAAACTGACTGAAAGAAAGATAACATTTACTGTCCATGACAACGCAAATAAAATTCCCAGCTGTAATGCACCAGACAATATCTTGCAAATACATACTGTGGGGTGAATTCATCACATTGATGCTTCTAGTGGAGAGCTATGACTAAACGTAGATTTAGAATAACTAACTTTAGAACTTGAACACCTTTCTGTATGCCCTTTCCCCATCCCCACATCACAGGCCCTGTAATGATATGGACTGCTTTCACCACAGCCAGTTCATTTTCACTTAATTATGGGGCCCATTAACCTGCTTTTCTTCCTCTCTGGCTAATCATTACCTATTCCTTTGCCTGCCCCTCTTTCTCTCTGTTGGACTCTGTCTCCACCTATTCACTTCCTCATTTTAGTCTCCTCACCACCACCCTCTATCTGCAGCATAAATACCATCTTTTCCTCGCTATGAAGAGTTCTGAAGAAGGGTCACTGGAGCTGAAAGGTTAACTCTACTTTCTCTCCAAAGATGCTGCAGGACCTGCTGAGTTTCTCAGCAATTTCTGTTCTGTCTCAGATTTCCAGCATCTGCAGTTCTTAGTTTTATTCAAGTATAATTAAGATGGTGAAGAAGGTATATTGGATATATACCTTTAATCAGTTCAAGAATTGAATACAAGATGCAACTGTATACAATTTATGATCTAACTCTCAGATGGCTTTAGAAAAATCTGAAAGAGGTATTATTTCCTCACTTCTGCAATATCCTTGTTTCTCTTTTTTGTTTCGCTGATAAATTGATCTGTGAGAATAATAGAAGCATATCCCTTCTGCCCACATGCATAGATTCTCACACAAATCCTTCTGAACTAACGTCTCACTGAAGAATGAGGCTCCAGGTGAACCACAGACATGCTCTTAGTCACAGCAAATCCAAGACAGCACAAAGAGCTTTACACAGCCTCCACTGATATATCATAAAACTTTGGGAAATTTGATGGTTGGTGGAATCAAAGACTTGGATATGCAGCAATTTCCTTTTTTATTGCTGTGGTTGTCCAGCTTTTTTTTTTGTTTTTTCTGACTTCCAGCATACACAGTTTTTTTTTTGTGGCTCAGTGGTTAGCACTGCTGCCTCACAGCACCAGGGTCCCAGGTTCAACTCCAGCCTCGGGCGACTGTGTGTGTGGAGTTTGCACATTCTCCCAGTGTCTGCGTGGGTTTCCTCCGGGTGCTCCGGTTTCCTCCCACAGTCACAAAGGTGTGCAGATCAGGTGAATTGGCCATGCTAAGTAGCCCATAGTGTTAGGTGCATTAGTCAGAGGGAAATGGGTCCGGGTGGGATTATCTTCGGAGAGTTGGTGTGGACTGGTTGGGCCGAAGAGCCTGTTTCCACACTGTAGGGAATCTAATCTAAAAAATATTTTTTTAAACTGCCCTGCATGACAGTATGACACCAATCATCCTTAGCAATGGAGTTGGAGTTGGTGCCTGAGCTGGGACAGGCATCAGGCAAGGCTGTCTAATTGTGCCAACTCTCTTCACTGTCTACCCCAGCCTGGTCATGCAACCCACTCACTACCATTCAATCACGATTGGATGTTCAACTCAACAGGAAGCTCTTTAACTGCAATAGGCAGAGTCAAGACTAAAGTGATTCTCCACATCTTCATCGCTTATAACATGCCAAAGATAATGCAGCTGTGGCCCAGGAGGCAAGCAACATTCAGCCCTCAATCTTTTCAACTCCACATACAAAAGGATTGCTCAACTATTCAACATTAGTAACATCCAAATTCCTCCACCAGCAACCACACCTCTAAATACTACTGTTACTGGGGAGACCTTAGAAATCACTGGACACTCATCATATCTCAGCAGCTACTATTACCAAAAGCTCACCATCATAGATGATATTCAGTGTTGAATGGGCTGTGCCATCACAGCCTTCCAGAAATTGCACACTTGGCTCCTCGACAACAGAGATCTCCAGGAAAGGACAAAGATATCAATCTACAAATCTGTTGTCGTCACCACTCTTCTATATAGCAGTAAGACTTGGCTCAGCCATCAAAGGTACCTCTGGCTACTGCAGAATATCAAATAATCAGCTACTAAAGCAGACCCTCCTTTCACAACATAAGGATGTTATCCAACCTCACAGAGGGCAGAGAAGATGATTTAAGGACACCTGGAAGGCTGCATGGAAAAGGGGTCAAAGCTGAATCAGTGTGTATGTGGGACGTGCTGTCAACCACGCTGCATTATAATTCAAAATTGACTGCATAAGCTTTGTTGTGGAGAAGCAACAAAAATGGGAGAGAGAGAGAGAGAGAGAGAGAGAGAGAGAGCGAGAGAGAGAGAGAGCGAGAGAGAGAGCAGAACCTAGGGTCTAGAAGTCTCCTTCATCAGGGTAACTTATATTCTTTTTCCCCAAAGAATAAATTCATAATTCCTTGAAAGTGGAGTCGCAGGCAGATAGGATAGTGAAGAAGGTGTTTCGTTTGCTTTCCTTTATTGGTCAGAGTACTGAGTATAGGAATTGGGATGTTGCAGTTGAACAGGACATTGATTAGGCCACTTTTGGAATAGTGTGTGCAATTCTGGTCTCCCTCCTATAGTTGTGAAACTTGACACAGTTCAGAAAAGATTTACTAGGATGTTGCCAGGGTTGGAGGGTTTGAGCTATAGGAGAGGCTGAATAAGCTGGGGCTATTTTCCTTGGAGGCTGAGGATCACGATGAGGGGCATGGATAGGGTAAATAGACAAGGTTTTTTCCCTAGGGTGGGGGAGTCCAGAACTAGAGGGCATAGGTTTACAATGAGAGAGGAAAGATTTAAAAGGGAGCTAAGAGGCAACATTTTCACGCAGAGCTGGTGCATGTATGGAACAAACTGCCAGAGGAAGTAGATTAGATTAGATTAGATTACTTAGATTAGATTAGATTACTTACAGTGTGGAAACAGGCCCTTCGGCCCAACAAGTCCACACCGCCCCGCCGAAGCGTAACCCACCCATACCCCTACATCTACATTTACCCCTTACCTAACACTATGGGCAATTTAGCATGGCCAATTCACCTAGCCTGCACATCTTTGGACTGTGGGAGGAAACCGGAGCACCCGGAGGAAACCCACGCAGACACAGGGAGAACGTGCAAACTCCACACAGTCAGTCGCCTGAGGCGGGAATTGAACCCGGGTCTCAGGCGCTGTGAGGCAGCAGTGCTAACCACTGTGCCACCGTGCCGCCGTAAGTGGAGGCTGGTCCAATTACAATATTTAAAAAGCATCTGAATGGGAAATGAATAGGAAGGGTTTAGAGGGTTATGGGCCAAATGCTGGCAAATGGGCCTAGATTTGTTTAGGATATCTGGTTGGTATGGACGAGTTGACCGAAGGTTCGGTTTCCGAGTTATACATCTCTATGACTCTGTGATTCTAATTGTGACTCCAGCATTGGCTGACTGAGTCACCGGAGTAAACAGAAATCATGAAGCCTGGCAAATATTGTCTTTGTTTTAAGGAACTGATCGTGATGAAACATTAGATATATGTCATCGGATGAGCTGCTTTTGCAGAGAAATAATAATTCTGCAGCCAACAAAGAACAATGTTAGTGGTGTGTTATCATAACTCTGAGTTGCTGAAGTATTCCATGTCAAGGCAACTAGTAGTTATGTTTATGCCACACTTCTAATAGGGAAATTACTCTTGATATAATTTCCTGTCTGCATATTTCCAAATCCAGCTTCTGTATGAAACCACAAAGAGGTTTTGTTCAATATCTGATGCGTTATAGAATTTATCAGCAATAAAATTTATGCTTTCTGAAGAAAGCTTTAAATGTCTTTCTTTCCAAAGCTCCTGTGTTAATGTAAACATCAATAACTCCAGAACAGCTGTAACCTAATCCTGATTATTTGACAGTTTAAAACTTTTATTGCTGAGGCCTTCTGATTTTCAAACTGAAGCCTGAAAAATGCCTCATAAGGTAAGGAGTTAGGATTGTCTGCTGTAGAGGATAAAGGAATCAAAATCTTCCACTCACAAAAACATGCATCACAAAAACAATCTCCTTCAAGCCAAATGGCTCAATTTCCTTCATTTAGGAACTGCAAATGCTGCAACTCGGATGGAAAAGAGGACTAAGTGTAGTTAATAAACCCCTCAAACCTGTTCAGCTATTCAATTAGATTATCATTAATTTGTATTTAAAAATAAATAAGTCCCAAATCTATTAATATTCATATAAATAAAAATCTATTAATTGCACTTATAAAATGTTTATTTGACTCTCAGCTTCAACTTTCTTTTGGGGTTACCGATTTCCCAAACGCTTTTAATGAAAAAGTGATTCCTGACAATACCTCTCAAGGGATGATCTCTCATTTTAAAGCTATGACCCATGCCACATCGAATGTGCCAGCTGAGTGTGAGGACTTTAACTCCACCTACCTGGCATTTATCTGTCAACCAATTGGAAGTGAACAAGTGTCATAATTCTAACAGGAAGCTGACTCATCAGTTGCAACTTGGATGTGAGTCATCAGCTCTCCATAAAAGTAGGCAAGTTTCCCCATTACACCGAAAGTGACAAGGCTTGCGAATGAGAAGATACAAAAGCAAACTTGGGAAATCAATACAACCAAGACTAATCTCTAAGCCTCTGCTGCCTTCCCAATGCTAATATTTGGGTCAGTTCCTCAAGAGTGGTGAGGAATCTAGGAGGGGAAGAATCCAGTTGTAATGGTCCACCTGGGGACCAACAGCTTGGTTAGTATTAAGGATGAGACTCCAATGAGGGAGTATGAACATCTAGATACTAATTTAAAAACAAAACCACAAAGTAATAATATTCAGATTACTGTGTGAGCCACAACCAAATTGATTTGGAGTAAATAAGATTTGGATATTGAATGTACAGCTCAAAGAAAGATTTAGGACAAATGGGTTTGTTTTATGGGGGTCTCAGCACTCATGAAAAGAGGGAACTCTACCATTGAAGAAAGTTTTAAACTCTCAAAAGAAACAAATTAGATTACAGCACTTCTGGAGTTATTGATGTCTGCATTATCACAGGAAGATTGGAAAGAAAGGCACTTAAAGCTTTCTTTAGTTTTTTTTCCCTTCCTTGATTTCTTTCTTTCTTGCTTTCTTTCTTTTTTGGGACAATCTTCGCTCAAACTGCACTGGGATTAGTATAACTGGGACGATGAAGGTAGCTTTAAAGTGAATAGTGGGGGTACAATTACATCTGGGGATATTCGGAAATTTGAAGTAATAGGACAGGAAACAACGGTAAATGATAACCAGTCTGAGAGGAAGGGGAATAAAAAGACAGTGTATCAGAGTCAGGAAAATAATCATTTAAAAAAGTGGAAGTCTTCTTACCTCAATGCAAGCAGCACCTGCAACAAGACAGATCACAGAATCATAGGGTCATAGAATCCTTATAGTGTGGGTTCAGACCATTTGGCTCATCAAGTCCATATCGACCCTCCAAAGAGCATCCCACCAACCTATCACTGAAATCCTATATTTCCCATGGTTCATCCACCTAGCCTGCATATCCCTGACACTATGGGCAATTTAGTATGGCCAATCCACCTAGCCTGCACATCTTTTAGTCTGTGGGAGGAAACCATAGAACCAAGAGGAAACCCACACTGACACAGAGAGGATGTGCAAACTCAACACAAACAGTTGTCCAAGACTGGAACTGAACTGGTGCTGTGAGGCAGCTGTACTAACCACTGAGCCCCTGATGATTGATTTCACAAAAAGAAAAACATTATTAGACATTTGGGAGATATGGTTGCAAAATGACCTTGGCCGGAACCTGGGTATTCAAGGATATGAGACATTTTGGGAGAATGGAAAAGAAGGTGGGTGGTTTTTGAAATAAAGGATAAGTAATAAGAAGTGAACTTGGTTTGGAGAATTAAAACGTAGAATCAGGAAGTGGAAATAAGAAATAGCAAAGAAACGAGTCATGGATGGGGTCATTTATAGACTTCCTAACAGTTGCTATACTCAGGTAGAGTACGCATCACAGAATAATGAAGGCTTGTAAGAAACATACTGCAAAAATCATAGGTGATGTTCAGAGAGGTTGCGCCAAATAAATTGGCAAACATAGCCTCAATAATGAATTCACAGACTGCATCACAAAACCTGGCAATCAACAGCTTTGGTCACTCTACTTACACAATGGAGCAGATTGGGCCTACACCTATTAGATTAGAGAAGAAGGAGGGATGATCTTATCGAAGTACATAAAACTGAGGGAGCTTGTTGGCATAGATGTTGAAAGATTACTTAAAATGGTGTCTGAATTCGTGTTTGCGTTATTTGAATTGTGTAATACGATTATTTTAACTGTAAACCCTGTGGATTCATTCTATTAATTAATACCTAGGATTTTGGATTCACTCTAATCCCTTCATTCATAAAATCTTTTGGTCTAAGCATAGTTGAATATGAGAGTTGATAATAGCATGGCGTATGGCCATGAGCTACCTGGGACCTTGGTGAACAACACTACTATATCCTTAACCAATGAGAATTACTGACGAAAGGACAAAGAGGATAGCTGAGGAATGGATATGGTGAATTTGAGCCATATCAAGTACTGTCACAAAAACAAGCTAATTAAAAAATTGTAACAATGAGGGCCATTAACCTGTTCAGTTATGTTAATAAACATCTCTGGAACAAGTCGCCAGCCGCCCTGATTCAGAGGTAGGGACATTGTCTCTGCACCAGAGGAACTCTCAAAATTTAGTCTTAATTCCACCAGCTACCATGAAGGGATTTGAACTCATGTCTCCAGAACATTAGGCTGTTCATGTTTATTCCTAGTTAAGTGACATTACCACTGCACTACGTTCTCCAGCAGCAGAGGGCCATTAAGCACTGTTCAATTCTGGGCATCTACTTACATTAAATTCCTGGTACTAGAACAGACAAACCATTAAGTACTGCCTTTTAAGAGAAAGTAGTCCACATTACTCATCACTTTCGAGATGGTAGGACAGCTACACTCAGACACAATAAAAGCACAAGTGAATTTAGACCCTCTTGCTCTCGGCATAATCATTAGCTTGATTTCAGATTGGCGTCTAAATTACTTTAGGCTCCAGTGAGTCGCTTCCAAGCTAAGTGCAGGCATTGTGCAGGAAAAACATTAACACAACTTTGTTTTGCTTCTTTCATCAATTCAAGACATAATAGCTATTGTAAACAGGTACAAGGCTTATTTTCAATTAGCTGAAGACAGAGATACTAATCATTCTATGGTTGAGCATTACATGATTAATTTGTGCTGAGACAGACAAGGCTCATTCAAATCTGACCCTAAGTGAAACGACAGAGGAAAAGTTGAAAATTAGTACTTGCAATATTAATTGGTGACATTTCAACATCAGGTTTAATTTGAATGCATATGCAATTTACCACATTGCACAAGCACACTGTGGATGATAAAGAATCCGGTTCAGGTTTCACTGGACGAGAGAAATTTGCCGGACCATGTGAGGTCACATGTCAGGGTCAACACAGGAGTTTTAACCACATTTCAAAAGCCCTGAGCAACATGCTACTCATGATCTTTCTGCAAATGTATTATTTGATTCAGTCAGATTCTCTTGCTGTAAATCATATGTTGACACAATAAATTATGCCTCCAACAACCAAATTTGAGAAATAAAATACATATTTTTACCAAAGGATCCAACAAATACAAACTTATTCCAAAGCAAAAAAAAAGCACTTCACTAAAATAAATGTGAGTGCATACTGGGCAAGTGCTCACCACAACCTTGTAACCTAAACAGTGACTACATAAACCAATTATGCTGCTTGCAGAACAGGAAAATCACTTGGAGACTGATCCAAATAAGCTCATTGAACGGTTCACACGATGCAGCAACAGTAAACCTCAGGGGAAGAGCACAGAGCACTTCGTTACAATATTGGAACTGGAACCGTACTGAAGGTGCCAGACCGCAGAGTTTGCTGCAGCAGTGAATGCCAGAGTGGGTACAACTATCCTACGACAATGAGTAGAAATCAATGCCAAACCAGCAAGTTAGAGTTAGAAAATTGATCGAATATCCCAGCTGAAGAGATGGATTTTGATAAAACTGAAAAGATAGAAAGGAAGATAGGTAGACAGGCAAAGGAGATAAGGAAGATAATTTAAGAGATCCATACACTTACGACGTAACAAAGTTAGACAAAGGAGCAAATCAGAATTTTCAATTTTCAATGTAATTTTGAAACGACCAACTAAGTTTCCTTGCGGCTAAATTCTAACTCATGCCAAGTTCTGAGCAACCAGCATTCCAATGATGTATGCTGACCTATTTTAACTTTCGATCCAACTTTCTATTCTAAAGTTCCCATCCTTTTGGTCAACTTCCTCCATAATCTTACTCCATGCAGATTCTACAGAATTCTAACCTCATCTGTGTAGTTATACTCAATGATAGAGTCATCATCGGTGGTATCAAATGACTTCAGATTGCATGTAACTCTGACCAAAAGGAATAAGGTTCTAATGGGACTGGCTATAGTGTAAATAGTTAATCGATGTTCACTAGTTTGCACTAATTTGGTTGCCAGTCCTCAACTGTCAAAAATAATGGAAGTCATATCAATACACACAAACACAACAGCAGCTATTTGTGACCTGTTTTGAGGATCCTAATCAATGCTGATAAAATGAATTGAAAAAAAACATTGAAGCACATTGAAATAGAAAATCCACCCCCTGTCGTCAGAGCAACTATCCAATACTGGATGTCCACAACAGATGACTAAAAGTGAACAGTGCAAAGGAAATGATCAGTCACTGTTCCACATGAGCAAACTGTGGACTCAATCAATTGGCATCATGTTTCAACTAAGACCGCACCACCTCCAAGCTTGCGCAGAAGCCTAACAAAGATCAGGTTAATCTGCTACTGCACACAATGATTCTGATCAGAGTAGGTAGGGAATTGAAGAACAAACCGCCAAACACAAGGAAGTCATCAAGACCTTTGAGTTTTCCTTCAACTTGTGGCACAACCCTGTCAAGTGGCACAGCCAGGAGCATGGAAGAATGTTGGTTGTTCCAGAAAAAAAACATAAATGGCCAAGTGCAGCAGATGAATGGGAACACCGCCACCTTAAAATCTCCTCCAAGCTGCACAACATCCTGACTCAGAACTACAGCAGACTTAGTTTCAACCAGCACCTAATGAACTGGCATTTTCAATAAATCGGCAAAAACTATTTATCTGAAACGTACTGTGTTATTGCAATCCGATCTCTGTGATGTCGAGTCATCAGTTAAGGGTTTGAGTGAGAAGCCAGTAAGTTTTATTTCAGTTTTATATAAGTGAATTATGCTGTAAAGAAAGTACAACAGTGATGTGCATACCTGCTGCACTACGTTTCTATTACTTAGTGTGTGTTTTTACATTGACTGTGTGGACCTCTTGATTATATGGAATATTTCATCAACTGGCACACTCTTGGTCCCATAGGTCAAAAAGTGTGACGCTGGAAAAGCACAGCAGGTCAGGCAGCATCCAAGGAACAGGAGAGTTGACATTTCGAGCATAAGCCATGAAGAGCTTATGCTCGAAACATCAACTCTCCTGCTTCTCAGATGCTGCCTGACCGGCCATGCTTTTCCAACACCACACTTCTTGACTCTGATCTCCAGCATCTGCAGTCCTCACTTTCTCTTGGTCCCATAGGCGCCAGTTAATGAAAAGTTTTGCTGTATATTAGGATTCCTTCACTATCATGTGGTCAAAAATCCTGAAATTCTGTGATAACACCAAGACTCCCCTTGCACCTTCGAGACTGTAATGTTCCAAAGAAGACAGCACAGTCTGGAGAAGACATCTGCTCCAGAATCATTAGAGACGGGCAATAAACTATGGCCTGGCTACAACATCCAAACTTCATGAAGGAATATAAAGAAAAGAGTGTGGCATTACCTCACTGATAATTGCCAATGTAGAACACAAAGAGTAAAGCTCTTTTGATCACCATAACGCTAATGCTGGATGAAGCTTTATCAGAATTCATGCAGATTGAAGAACTTACTTTGGCAAATCAATACAATTTGCCAGAGAAGCTGAATTTAACATCAAAACAGGTTTTTTTTTTAATCTGAAGGGACAGGATACTTCCTACCTGATTCTGAGCTGGTTTTGTTCATCCAAGCTGTGTACCTCAGTCAGAAACAGTGGGAAGAAACACAATCACCACCATATTCACTGTGGTGGAAAATAACCTCATCGGCAAGAAGCCTCATGAGACATTAATACTGAGTTCATTCATTCACTGGAGGCAAATTTAGGATGGCTTCCCATGGTAGCAGAAGACTTCCATCTTTAGCATGTAAGTTTAGAACCAGACTACTCCATTCTGCAATAGTTCAACAAGTACTGAAGAACAAGGTCTGTTTGTCTAAGCAACAGTGGTAGGTTCACAAGAGGATGTCTAATGTGCAGATATCATGGTTCGTTGCAGGCGTACAAATTTAAAATTCACCACAAGAACAAGAGTGTCCACTCCTTGAGATGAAATGGTGGCTGAAGCCTGAATTCTCTAACCATTTTCCATTCAATATCATGGCACAGCGGGTATGCGTCTTGGTGAGAAACAAGGTGCATACGAAATTTTATTATAAATGGGAGAAAGATCAGTCACACTCTGTATGTCATTCTTAATTAGCATTGTTCTTTATTATGCAGAGATATTTGTAGGGCTTTGAATCTTCTTTAATTACTAGCTTCAGCAGAATTTCAGGTTGACTTAACATGCTGTGTATCAGCCTTTACTGAAGAAACTCTCCCCTAAAGTCCAACAAGACTACCATAGATCTTGAATTTTTCTTTGATAAGTCAATATAGTCAATGGATTGTTATTAAACAATCTGTTATGTTGGAAAACGTACTAGCCAATCTGCATACAGTGCAGTCCACAAACACTGATGAAATGTATGACCAGATAATTTGTTTTGCTAGTGTTGATTGAGGAAAGAGGCTGGATGAAGACACATTCTTTGCTCATTTTCCATTGATACTACGACTTTACACCAACCAGATGGTATGCTGAATGATGGCAAAGCCGACAGTGTAATTCTCCCACAGTTTTGCACAGCTCATCTATAATTTGTGATCATATCCTGGACAGACTTCAGAATTCATAATCACCTAGCACTCTATACACAGCTTCTAACTTCAAGTAAGATAACTGTCTTTCTATAATGATAACAAAGATTAAAAAAGGCATACATTTTTTAAAATGTGGTCAAGTTTACATTTATGTAAGGTCAGGTCAGATTCCCTCTCTGCACACAAGCTGCAAAACTAAGAGGTAAACGAAGAATGTCTCTATGACAAGGCTGGAAATGTCCTCACTTTAGATCCACAATATGACATTAACTTCAAGGAGCAACAAAACCAATAAAATTCCTCAATGACATACAGACAAGAGAAATGAGCTTTGCTGACTCCTTACATTCATCACATGCCAGGGCAAACATCTTCGAAATCTTCATTCTTGATTAAATATTATTAACAATTAGTCGCATTTGCGACAGTGATTGAAATTACCACAATCTTGGGCTTTTATTTTATTTGGCCAAAGCAAGCGTACCTACAACTCCAGGATGACCATTCAAATAAAAACTTGAAGGTGCTTATTTCATCAAGCCAAGGAAATCACTTGAAAATGTAATGCAGGCTTACTTTGAAATGCAATTATTTACCTAACCATCATCAACATTTAAATTCTATTAGCATTTTGTGATTAACCAGAGAGCTGTAGAAGTGGGGCCTCCAGGCTATACCTTTAATTGTTGAGCTGTTCTCCTGGTTCGCCGGTTCGCATTTGCTCCTTGTAAGTGTGCAAGCCTGCAACCAACAAATTCCTCACAGAAGTAGCTAGGCTGATCAAAATACTCAACTGGTTCTGCTAAATTCCTCAGATTATGATGAGCAGTACATATTCATTTCTATCTATGTTGTTACTACCTTTGTAATCACTGTCCTACCAGAGCTGCTGACCAACACATACACCCGTCAAAATACATAATTCACCCTTAAAAACTTTGTGCTGATTTTAAAGTTCCAGAGATCTACACTATTGTACCAAAGTTTAGCTAAGTGTCATTTACAGAATTAATGTCTACTTTTACTGCCTGCAATCAGTATGATTTGTACCTAAGTGGTGTGGGTTTTCTTAACACTATTATACTGCTAGAGATTTTATATATTTCAATCCTGCAGTTTCTTAAGAGGATTTGGATGCCTTACAATTGAAGTGAATGTCTTGTAAAGCAAAAGATTTACAACAATCTGACAGATTTCTTGTAGGTGAATTTCAAGGAGGTGGGTTTTCAGGTGAATTTTGAGTTACAATAGGTCAAAGAGTCATTCTATTTGGATCTCCTGCTTTCAAGATACCTCTTTTAATGACCTTGACTGCTTGCTCATTTACAGTTAATTCAATAAATGGGTCCTTTTCTCAGTGGCAGGCAATGACAAGTGGGATCCATAGGGTTCAACACTGAGACGTCAGCTGTTCACAATATACATTAACAATTTGGACGAAGTAATTGAAGGCAATATCTCCAAATGTGCAGACAACACTAAGCTGGGTGGCACTGTGTGCTGTGAGGAGGATGCAAAGGAGCTGCAGGGTGACTTGGAAAGGGTAGCTGCGTGGGCAAATGCAATATAATGTGGTTAAAAGTGAGGTTATCCACTTTCGCGGCAAAAACAGGAAGGCAAATTATTATCTGAATGATGGCAGTTTACAGTAAGGTGAGATGCAACAAGACCTGGGTGTCCTTGTGGAACAGTCCCTGAAGGTTGACAAGTGATGAGGAAAGCTAATGGTCTTCATAGCAAGAAGATTTGAGTATAGGGATAGGGATGTCTTAATACAGTTTCACAGGGCCTCGGTGAGGCCACATCTTGAGTACTGTGTGCAGTTTTGGTCTTTTAGTCTGAGAAAGGACATTCATGCTACTGAGGGAGACCAGCGAAGGTTCACCGGATTGATTCCCAGGAAAGACAGGGCTGACGTATGAAGAAAGACTGAATCGACCGGGCTTGTACTCCCTGGAATTTAGAAGAATTAGGAGGGGCAGGATCTCATAGATACATATAAAATCCTGATGGGACTGGACAGGCTAGATGCAAGGAGAATATTCCCGAAGTTGGGCAAGTCCAAAACCAAAGGTCACAATTTAAGAAATCAGGGGTAAGCCATTTAGGAATGAGATGAGGAAGAACTTCTTCACAGAATTGTGAACCTGTGGAATTCTTTACCACTGGGACCAGTTTGTTAGATATATTCAAGAGGGAAATGGACATGGGCCTTGTGGCTAAAGGGATAAGAGGTATGAAGAGAAAGCAGGAGTGGGAGATTGAAATTGCACAATCCACCATGATTATATCTGATTGGTGGTGCAGACTCAAACGGCTGAATGGTCTACTCCTGCACCTGTTTTCTACATTTCAATGGCCTTTGGAGGAACTCTGTCTGAAAAACAGCTTTTGAATTTAAAAGCAGACAAAATGGTTCACCAGATAACTTCCACAAGTTCAAAGTCGTTTTCCAAGTAATGAGGTGCTGTTTATGTTGATCTCACATCCTGTGTTGTTTTAGTTTATATGAAGAAGAGTAAGCCATTTAGCCCCTCAAGCCTATTCCACCATTCAATGGCTGATCTGTGGCCTAACTCCATAGACCTGCCCCTGTCCCTTGCTTATCAAACTCAGATCTGACTCAAAATTAAAATTAACAACACCCTTGGTATGAGGAAAACCATCACAATACCATGAAAGATTGATAGGATCTATTCATAACTGCCTCATCAAGTTTCAATGTTCTCTTTAGTCCACATTGAAACAGTGATACAGGCTGGGTCAGATTCTATATTTTTAATGTGTTAATCCACCCTTAAATAAAAGAGGGAGTAAATTCACAGAATTTTGTGAATATCCATATTGTATCAGGTAATTGTTTGACATTTACTCAGATTCAGATTACTTACCAGTGTGGAAACAGGCCCTTTGGCCCAACAAGTCCACACCGACCCGTCGAAGCGTAACCCACCCAGACCCATTCCCCTACATTTACCCCTTCACCCAACACTACGGGCAATTTAGCATAGTCAATTCACTTAACCTGCACATTTTTGGATTGTGGGAGGAAACCGGAGCACCCGGAGGAAACCCACGCAGACATGGGGAGAATGTGCAAACTCCACACAGTCAGTCGCCTGAGGCGGGAATTGAACCCGTGTCTCTGGCGCTGTGAGGCAGCAGTGCTAACCACTGTGCCACCGTGCCGCCTAAAATGGGATTTAGGTTATCTGAACCTCAAATGCCAAAGGTCATATAATTTACAACAGTCATATTAATTATCTACTTTTATGTCCAGTTCTAGAAATAATGACTGAAAATTCATAATTGATTGGGACACAAAGAGTGACTCAGTAGTAAACTCTTAAAGTCATTACCATTTAACTCGGAGGCAAGTGTGACTCCAAAGACTTGACCAGAAAATCTGAGCTAAAACACCACAGCAACACAGAGCTATACTGGCAGAAGAATTTTTCTTATGATGAAATGTTAAACTGAAGCTCCATCTGCCCTCTCAGTTGTATGTAAATGGTCTCATAGCTCCATGTAAAGAGTATGGGGAGTTCTCCCTGGTATCTTGGCCAACAGATATATGATCATTAATACACTGCTATTTGTGGAATTTTGCTGAGTGAAAATTGGCTGATGCACTTCCAACGAGGGAAACTACATTTCAAACATACCTCAGTAGCTGTAAAATTTACTGGGATGGCCTGAGCTCAGAAAACCTGTTAGAGAAATGCAAGTTTTCCTTTTCCTCTTAGGAAAGAACATCTCAATACCTGCCTTTTTGCTTAAGTTTTTATTCACCCTTGGTCTGGTGTCCACATTCCTTTCATCTACTTTTAAGATGCTTTGCCCTGATTCTTGACATTAAAGGTGCTTTATAAATACAATGTCAGCGTAAGATTAGAGTCACATAGTTGGACACATACATTTGCATCGTCCAAACGAACACATTGTTTTGGATTGGAGATGAATAACTTGCTTAGAACTTCGGTGGGAAAAACAAAGGGAACAGAGCTCCTGGTGTGCTGAAACAGAATATTCTTCTTCACTCCTCAAGAAATTTGAAGGAATTCAGAAAAGATTTACAAGGATGTTGCCAGGGTTGGAGGGTTTGAGCTACATGGAGATGCTGAATTGGCTGGGGCTATTTTCACTGGAGCGTTGGAGGCTGAGGGGTGACCTTATAGAAGTTTATAAAATCATAAGGGTCATTGATAAGGTGAACTGTCAAGGTCTTTTCCCAGGTTATGGGAGTCCAAAATTAGAAGGCATTGATTTTAAGTGAGAGGGGCAAGATTTAAAAGGGATCTCAGGGGCAACTTTTTCATGCAAAGGGTGGTGCATGTATGGAATGAGCTGCCAGAGGAAGTGGTGGAGGCTGGTACAATTACAAAATTTAAAGGCATCTGGATAGGTATATGAATAAGAGGGGCTTAGACCTGGGCCAAATGCTGGCAAATGGGATTTGGTTAATATCAGGTTGGCATGGACGAGTTTGTTTCCATGCTATACAGCTCTATACCTAAGTGCCACAATTTCCAGTGATTACAAAGGTAATCCACGCTTGTGAAAGTTTTAGTAAGCCTGCGTCATGAAAAACCAACTGATCCAGAACTACTGGTATGTCCAGATCAAAGCAGTAACAAAGCTCATGAGAAATACTTGTCAGTTGATAAAGAACAAAGATTAACTTAATGTTTTACAAAAATGTAAAATTCTTGAATCTCAAATGACACATAGCTTCATCTGTTAATTCCATGTTAGAGCTACTGTAATCAAGTATCTGGCCCTGTCACAATGCTGAAACAGCTTAAGTCAAAGTTTGTGAGAAGATTTGTAGCTCAGGTGCTCATTGTGGTTCTGTTCGCCGAGCTGGGAATTTGTGTTGCAGACATTTCGTCCCCTGTCGAGGTGACATCCTCAGTGCTTGGGAGCCTCCTGTGAAGCACTTCTGTGATGTTTCCTCCAGCATTTATAGTGGCTTGTGTCTGCCGCTTCCGGTTGTCCGTTTCAGCTGTCCGCTGCAGTGGCCGGTATATTAGCATGGCCTCATTGAGGGAGTGCAGCGTAGGTTCACGAGGTCAATTCCTGGAATGGCAGGATTGCCTTACACGGAAAGACTGAAGCGACTGGGCTTGTATACCCTTGAGTTTAGAAGACTGAGAGGGGATCTGATTGAAACGTATAGGCTTATGAAAGGACTGGACACTCTGGCAGGAGGGAACATATTTCCGTTGATGGGGGAGTGCCGAACCAGAGGACACAACTTAAAAATACGGGGTAGACCATTTAGGACAGAGATGAGGAGAAACTACTTCACACAGAGAGTGGTGGCTGTGTGGAATGCTCTGCCCCAGAGGGCAGTGGAGGCCCAGTCTCTGGATTCTTTTAAGAAAGAATTGGATAGAGCTCTTAAAGATAGTGGAGTCAAGGGGTATGGAGATAAGGCTGGAACAGGATACTAATTAGGAATGATCAGCCATGATCATATTGAATGGCGGTGCAGGCTCGAAGGGCAGAATGGCCTACTCCTGCATCTATTGTCTATTGTCTATTGTCTATTGTCTATATTGGGTCCAGGTTGATGTAACAGCTGGAACGGACAACCGGAAGCGGCAGATTCAAACCACTATAAATGCCAGAGGAAACAACACAGAAGCGCTTCACAGGAGGCTCCCAAGCACTGAGGATGTCACCTAGACAGGGGACGAAATGTCTGCAACACAAATTCCCAGCTTGGGGAACAGAACCACAACAGTTCAAGTCAAAGACACAAGCGATATTCGACGTGATAATGATCATTCCTCCTCATCATTCTCAGACTGCCTGCAGACTTTGATACAGTTGACCACACAATTCTTTTTGCAAGCCTCTTCGCCCCTGTCAGCTGGAAGAAGTCACTTCACCCAGTTCTATTCTGATCTCTGCAACATTGATTAGAGGATCTTGCGCAATGGCTTCTGTTTTTGCCTTTACACTGTGATCTCTGGAGCTTCCTATGGACCCTACTTCTTGACCTAGTTCCCCTAATATCGCACCATAAACTTTTCAGCTTTTCTCGTTCCAATATTTGACCATCAGCTTTTGAAGGTTTATAATAGATTCTGCTATCACCAGGTGCCCATGGAGCACGATATCTGAACATAACTCTCTCCATGAAAAAGGATTCTCATTCCTCAGATAGGTACAGACCAAAACACTAGAGAACTCCTCTTATTCCTGTAGTGCCATGGAATCTATTTCATCCACCTCTCAAAGGGAATTTCAATTTGATGTCTCATCCAAAAGCAACAGAGCGCATGTGTCTCATTCTTCCTCTCACAACTGGCAGTTTGCTTTTCTCTACTTTAATGTCAATCAGTCTGATCTTCTATGTCCATGTGAAGTTATTTAAAATCCTCTTCATCATTAAACATGGTCCTTTTTTAACCTTATAAACAGTGTTTTCGCCAAAATACAATTAAAATCATTCATACTTAAAATGAATAATGGTCTAATGTTGCCTTTAATTGTAATTGCTTAATGGTCAGCATTTCCGAATTGAAGGTGTAGGACTTGAGTAATGCTAACAAAAGAGACCCAAAGCTTTTCCTCTTGTACTCAATACGGCAAATGCAAGAATGCCAAATTTCAAAAGGAACAACAATATACATGACACGACAAAAGGGTAAGTGAGTAAACTCTGATTGGTTATGGTGTTGCTGTGAAGGATACAACAGGGAACAAATCTCCCAAAACTTTTGTTGTAATTCAAAAAAGTGCAGCTTGACTCTGGTTAATTGAGATGTATCATGAGGTATGCCCCAAGCTTTTCTTTAATTGAAGAGGCACAATGCCTCAACAATTCCAAAGCCCAATATATGACTATCCTTACCTTCTTTCAAACATACATGAACCATGTTGCAAGCCTGACTGACAACATTAAATTGGTTGCCTTTGGCATATTCAAAATTGCTCATTAGGTGTGCCAAATCCTGACTGAAATTCTCTTGCTATATTACACTGTCCTGTAAATGGATACCTTATCCCTTCAGGAACCAATCAAAACTCTCACTGTCTTGCTTCGTTTCTACTCACTCAGCCAGGTACTTCTGAGACCAGAACCAACCTTTTCTATGAGGGTTATATTGTGGACTTCTTCTCTCTAGCCCAAGTTAGGAAAATCTTCAGTCTTTTAAGTCCTCACAACCTCAGTCTTGTTAATCAGTGTGTGAGTTCATACCCATGCCCTGTGTGGTGAACAGTCAGTATTTTCTCTGCTTCAAAAAGCAGCCTACTCTCTACTCAGATGATTGCGGACCACACAAACAAATCTGTTAAACGCAATATTTATTGCTGTGTGTGGATATTTGGAAGCTGATCTAAAAATGGCTTTGTCTATCATCTTCTTATAGCAACATAAAACACATCAACATTATAACTAGGGGAAACATAAATTTATTATCTTTCTTCCCAATGGATTGTTTACAACACACCGTTTCAAACCCAGTACTGACAACATTTTCTTGGAATTTGAGACAGTTAGAGTCTACTAACTGGCAACAGTCTATGCATATACAATGTGTCGTGCATCACTTTCTGAGTGAACCAATCTAATCCTTTCTCTGAAGTATAACAGTCAAACCAAACAGTCTTACTGTCAGGCAGATGGAATAAAAGGTCACACAGTTCCCTTCATTCAACCTAAATTTAAAGCGACAGTTCCAAAACATAATAATTTTATAAAGCTGATCAGTCTAACACACACATTAAGTAACTACTTCGACAACATAAGTTAAATAGTAATAGCAGCACCTCTAAAAAGAAAGAATCAGATTCAATCAAACCTATCAAACAAAAATGGTTTCCAGTTTTATCCCACTTTGGGTGCCACTAACAGTGGTCAGCACTGTTACCTCATAGCACCAGGAACCAAGGTTCACTTCCAGCCTTGAGTGGCTGTGTGTGGATTTTGCAATGTCTCCCCATGTCCGCAAGAGTTTCCGCTAGGTGCTCTGCTTTCCTCCCACAATCCAAAGATTTGCAGGTTGGGTGAAAGGCCATGCTAAATTGCCCGGCAGGGATGTGCAGGCTAGGTGTATTAAAATCATGGTAAATGTGGGGTTGTAGGGAGAGGGTGGGTCTGGGTGGGATGCTCCTCAGTGAGTCAGTGCAGACTCAAGGCTCAAATGGCCTCTTTCTGTGCTGTAGGGATTCTACACTTCTATGATATGAAAGTCCTTATGTTTCTGAAACTCAGTCCTTTCCATGCTCTGAAGACCTACCCCTTCAGTGTGTTACAGAACTGCATATCATCCAAGTTGTTGCTGAGACTTATTAACATGTTCTATCATGTGTACAGTATGATTTGGACATGCTGGGTGCATTTGTAATTTAATGTAGATAAATAGGAGGTTATCCACTTTGACAGCAAAATAAGACGACAGATTATTAAACTGAGACAAGGGAAAGTTCAATGAGACCTGATGTCCTCGTGTGAGAGGGTGAGGGTTAAAAGTAATTGTGCAGGTGCAGCAGACAGTAAAGAAGGCAAACACTCACTGTAAGAAGATTCGAAAACAGGAACAAGTTTGGCTTGCTGCAATTAAACAAAGCATTGGTGAGGCCATGCCTGGAATATTGTGTGCAGTTTTAAGCTTTGTATCTGTTCTTGGTGTAGAGGGAGTTTGCAGCGAAGGTTTACCAAATTGATTCCTGAAACGGCAGGACGGATATATGAGGAGAGTTTGAGTTGGTCAGGATTGTATTCACTGGAGTTTAGAAAAATGACAGGGGATCTCTCAGAAACCATTAAAATTCTAACAGGACTGGTTAGATACAGTTCCTGATGTTGGGGAGTCCAGAAGCAGGGGCATGCTTTCAAGGTAAGGGATAAACCTTTTAGGACAGAGATGAAGAGAAATTTCTTCACTCAGAGTGTGGTGAGCCTGTGGAATTCATTACCACAGATACTCATTGAGGACAAAACTTGTGTTTTCAAGGAGGAGGTAGATATAACTCTTATGGCTAAAGGAATCAAGGGATATGGGGGGATGGCAAGATTAGGGTATTGAGCTCAATGATCAGCCATGATCATATTGTATGGTGGAGCAGGTTTAAGGAGCAAATGGCCTACTCCTGCCCCTATCTCTTCCACTATCTCTCATAATCACAAGTTAGACAAATTAATGAACAGAATTCTCGTCTTCTGATAGTAACCTGCAGGAACATCTTTGCACTAGTTAAATGTCCTTGACATATCTTACGATGGGCAATAAGTTACTGCCTCATCAACATTAATAAAAAGACATTAATACACTCATTCAAGCTGGCTGACATAAGCTTAAAGCCTTCAGGGTGTCCTAAGTCTGTCAGCTGTTACATACTGGATTGAACAGTAGAAATGCAAGAAGCTGTGGACACATTAGTGTTAGGTATCCAAATTAAAAACAAAATACATAATATGCAAGATTATACCTCAATGCATGCAACTCTATCATTCGCCAGTTCATTTCATCCCTGGAATTTGCTCTCAATTCACATCATAATCTATGATCCTTCATTTCATTAATTACATTTATCTTTTGTTTTGCCCTCACCTTCCTCCCTGAACCCTTGCACCTCACTACCTATGCTGGTCATTCAAAAAAATGCCGTAGAGAAGTTTTTTTTCCAAACTAAGTTCTTGTGATCTTTCTCAAACCTCTCTTCCACGAGTCAGTAGCCATTCTTCTGTCTTTCAAGCTGCTTTTTTTCTTGAAAGGAGAGGGCTCACCAAGATTTTTGTTTGTCATTTTTATATATATATATAAATAATCATTTGGATGAGAATATAGAGGCATGGTTAGTAAGTTTGCAGACAACACCAAAATTGGTGGCATGGCAGACATCTAGGAAGGTTTTTACACTTACAAATGGATCTGGATCAAATGGGTCAATGGGTGGAAAAATAGCAGATGGAGTTCAATCTGGATAAATGCGAGGTATTGCATTTCGGGACAACAAACAGGAACAGGACTTATACAGTTAATGGGGGGCCTGGGTAGAAGAGGGACCTAGGAGTTCACATACATAATTATAGAGTCATAGAGATGTACAGCACGGGAACAGACACTTCGGTTCAACTTGTCCATACCGACCAGATATCCCAACTCAATCTAGTCCCATTTGCCAGCACTTGGCCCATATCCTAATTCTGGCCATTACTATAACACTATGTCTCCCCATCAAATGACCTGATGTCCACATTTGAAAACCTTCTTATTAGACAAGAGACTATAAATCACTGTGTTGTATCCATCTCTAGTTTGTTATTCGTAAAAGCCTTTGTGAAATAAAACCTCTGAGAGAAGAAGATACCTTTTATTCCAAAGCCATCTAACAGAATTACAACCATGCAAATGGAAAGGAAAATAAAGGACAGGAAAGGTTCTGGACATCCACCCAGCAGTTGCTTCAGAAATGAGATGTTCTCAGAGAGGGAGAAACAAATACTCAGACCAATTTGGGAAAAGAATGAATTCAGAAAACTCCTCACCAACCCTTTCAGGTGATCAAAACTACCCCAAGAACACCACCTGAGCAATGTTACAATTATCTACCACCTGCATCGTCTCTGTAATCCACCCCTGATCATCGTCCGTTTACTGTGAAAGAGTGTAAATCTGTTGAAAGGGTTCCGAACTACGTAAGCTGACAACATTGATTCATTCAAATGTAAATGAGACAACTTATTTCAAGATTGCATTTTGCGAGTGTATGTCAGTAACCCAAGACATGGGGCATGTTGTTTGTGTAGCATGCAAAAGCAGAGTGTGAGGTAAGGGGCTCAGTGGCAGCACATTGGCTTTGAAATCAGAAGGTGTTGGTCCAGAGGTCTGAACACACAATCCAGGCTAACTGCAATGCAGCATCAACGGAGTGCAGCACTGCCTGAGGTGCCAACTTTTGAATGAGATATTAAATCAAGACCTGTCTGAACACTATGTGTACAGAAAAGATCTGATTTAATCATTTTCAAAACCAACAGGATGAGTTATCTAGCAGTCATGTAAGGCACTCTACCAAGGTTGTAGATTAGATTAGATTCCCTACAGTGTGGAAACAGGTCCTTCATCCCAACCAGACCACACCCACCCTCCGAAGAGTAACCCACCCAGACCCATTTCCCTCTGACTAATGCACCTAGCACCATGCCTATTTCACCTAACCTGCACATCTTTGGACTGTGGGAGGAAACCACGGCACCTGGAGGAAACCCACGCAGACACGGGGAAAATGTGCAAGCTCCACACAGACAGGCGCCTGAGGATGGAATCGAACCTGGACCCTGGGGCTGTGAGGCAGCAGTGCTAACTACTGACCCACCGTGCCACCCCTCTGGCCAATATTTATCATGAAAGCCATATTATAATTGTCATATGGGTCTTTGTAGGAGCTTGCTGAACAGGTTGTTATATTCAAAATAAATATCCCAATGGTTAGAAATTGCTTTGAGTCATGCTGAGGTCACAAGAGGCACTTAGTGTTTTTCTTTTTTTAAAAATGTGGAAACTTCTTTCGCTTCTTATTCTCCCAACATAGGCATGAAGAGTCACCTGAACGACTTTCTAAGTGGTGGTCTGGTAATCATTTTACAGACAACCACTGGGCATATCTGCGAGAGACCATGTTGATCTATCCCATTGATTCAGTAGCTTAAGACAATAACTGTTTCCATGTTGTGCCAGTGTCAATGCCAGTGCCAGGGTCAGGTTTCACTGGCACTGGGTCATATTCTCATTTGCAAGCCAAAAATATAAATGTTGGGAAACACCAAAATCTACTTTCCGTCTTCCTAACTAATAGTCTCAATCATTTCTTGCTGATTCATTCTTGGCTCACATAACTAGGCTTTGGGAACTCAGTGCCACTGGATACTGGCGATATAAGGAGTCGAACAGCGTGGTGCTGGAAAAGCAGTCAGTCAGGCGGCAGCCAAGCAGCAGAAGAATCGATGTTTCGAGCATAAGCTCAAAGTGCTCAGTTTCTCGCACTGGCGATATAAAAGCCATTGGTGATAACAGGGAGCAGGTCAAGGTAGACACTTCACCATCAATGAATATTGCACGCAAGATGTGCATTAGCACACATTAAGTTTGTTTATTGTTTTACTTTTCATTCATAGCAATTTTGCATTGCAAAATATCAAGACTCTTAATTGCATTAAGGCAAAACACATCAGAGCAACATTTCTGACAGCTCTTGCTGGAAAGGCATTTGCAGGCTAAGCCACCAGAAGTGTAAATTTCCATGTCTGACTGCCTGACTGATGTCAATCTGGGTGGTCACTGGAGCTTGTTATCTAAGAGATGGTTATAATGACTTGAGGACTCCCTGGGTTTGGAAAACAGTTCTCTTGAGATAATTACAGTGCAAAGAAAATGCAACAAATATATTTGTCAATAACATTTATTGTTGGGTCAGAATCCTGGAACACCCATTCTAATAGCACCTTGGTTGTCCCTACACTACGTGGACACTACGAGGCCAGACACAAGGGCATTATCACAAGAGCAATTGGGAATCGGCAACAAACACTGACCTACTCGCATCAACTAATGTTTTTAAGAATTCAAAATGGCAACCACCCACATTGGTGCTTCAACTTCATACTGAGTCTATAAGTCAGAAGAATGTTTGAAAGAAAATTTCATTATTTCAACAGTCGATTTATACTCCAGCACAGACAGTAATCAGTTAAATCAGGTTCCAAGAGCCATTATTCACAAGTTCATATTTGGGCCCCTTGAAGCTGTGACAATAGACTGGCATTAGGCAGAGCTGGCGTTATCCTGTTCTATGAGACAACATAAATATCAAGAGTATTCTGAAAGGTACTCCTGGGATCTGAATTAATCATTATAGACTGATGTTTAAATTCAATCTTGTTATGAGGAAATGTATTATTAAGGCCAGTTCTATTGAAGTTTTGATAAAGGAATTTTTTTTGATCATGTATGAATTATACAATTTGGTAGACTGCCAAACGGGTATCATTTGGGCAGCACGGTGGCACAGTGGTTAGCACTGCTGCCTCACAGCGCCAGAGACCCAGATTCAATTCCCGCCTCAGGCGACTCTCTGTGTGGAGTTTGCACGTTCTCCCTGTGGCTGCGTGGGTTTCCTCCGGGTGCTACGGTTTCCTCCCACAGTCCATAAATGTGCAGGTTAGGTGAATTGGCCAAGTTAAATTGCCCGTAGTGTTAGGTGAAGGGGTAAATGTAGGGGAATGGGTCTGGGTGGGTTGCGCTTCGGCGGGTCGGTGTGGACTTGTTGGGCCGAAGGGCCTGTTTCCACACTAAGTAATCTAATCTAATCTACTTTCTCAAAAGGATTCAAAAAATAAAGTAGGGAAAATCTTGCACTTATATAATGTTATGTCATACTGTCATGACACAGATAAATGAAGAACAAGATGATCTATTTTTAGTGGCAT
The DNA here is from genome assembly GCF_047496795.1 of Chiloscyllium punctatum. Classification (NCBI taxonomy): domain Eukaryota; kingdom Metazoa; phylum Chordata; class Chondrichthyes; order Orectolobiformes; family Hemiscylliidae; genus Chiloscyllium; species Chiloscyllium punctatum. The sequence continues at coordinate 25,653,243 of NC_092753.1, forward strand.
TATTCAAGAAGAAACATCAACCAGGACACCAGGGAAAACAGTCTACTTGTCTTTGAATGATGACGTATAATTGTTTACAATAGCTGAACACGTCAGCTTCAGTTCAATGCCTTGTCTGAACAACAGCACCTCCAAAATGCAGCACTGCCTCAGTATCACCCAACATTATGTACTTAAGCCCATGGTAGGGCTTAAATTTACAAGAATGACACCACAACCAAGAGGTTACAGCTAGCCCATGTGTCTTGATAAAAGACTGAGGTGATCGGATAGCAGTCTTAGTTATAGAAAGAATTTGATAGGCTAAACATAGAGGCATTCACATGTTGGGAATCCAAAACCAACAATCATAAAAATAAAGACATGGCTGCTCAATCCAGTCAGAAATTCAAGAGAAACTTCTTCACCCACAGAATGGATAGAATGTGAAGCTCCCTACCATATTAAGTGGTTAAGGCAAATAGCATTGACATGCTTATGGATGAGAATATGAGAAAAGAAGATTGGTGGTCTTGTGGCACAGTGGGTATCGCCCCTGTCTTTAATCCAGGAGCTCTGAGTTCAACTGCTACACCTCTGACACTACGGGTCATAATTTAAAAATAAGGAGTCACGCATTCAAGACAGAGATGAGGAATCAATAGGAAGGGCCCTGTGTAGTGGTGCCGAATAGAGAGACCGAGTGGTTCAAATGCATAGTTCCTGGAATGTAGCATGGCAAGTGAAGAAGGCATTTGGCATGCTTGCCTCATGGTCAGAACACTGAACATAGGAGTTGGGAAGTCATGTTGTGGTTCTATATCGGATATTGGTGAGGCTACTTTTGGAATACTGCATTAAATTATGGTCGCTCTTCTATTGGAAGGATGTTGTTACACTTGAGAGGGTGCAGAAAAAAATTACAGGGATGTTGCTGGGACTGGAGGGTTTGAGCTAGATGGAGTGGCTGAATAGATTAGATTACTTATAGTGTGGAAACAGGCCCTTTGGCCCAACAAGTCCACACCGACCCTCCAAAGAGCAACCCACCCAAACCCATTCCCCTTCATTTATCGCTTCACCTAACACTACAGGCAATTTAGCACAGCCCATCCACCTAACCTGCACATCTTTGGACTGTGGGAGGAAACCACACAGACACGGGGAGAATGTGCAAACGCCACATACAGTCACCCGAGGCTGGAATCAAACCTGGGTCCCTTTCACTGTGAAGCAGCAGTACTAACCACAGAGGCAGCGTGCCTTTGAAAGGGTCCTGAGAGGCAACTTTTTCATGCAGGAGGTGGTGGATGCAGGTACAATTACAACATTTAAACGTTGGGTGGGTGCATAAATCGGAAGGGTTGAGAGGGATATGGGTCAAATACTGGAAAGTGGGACAGCTAATTTTAGTATGTCTTCTCAGTGCAGATGAAATGGACTGAAGGATCTGTTTCCATGCTGTATAACTCTGTGACTCTATTTGCCATCTTCACTGGAATATCCTGAGATCATGAATGGTGCAAATAAATAGTCTTTCTTTTCAGGAATGGTTGCTCACTCATTCTGTCGGGAACTCTCAACTCAGATCTCTCCACCTGTCAACTCTCTATAAACAACTTAAAAAGAAAGCCCCCAAAAATAGTGCTCTTGAATCAGGTCTTCATCTTGATCTACATTTTCCTCCTGCTATCTAAATGCAAAGTACGGAGCCTGCTGGCAGTGCAAAGGTTATACTTATGGTTCAAATGCAATACCAGATACAAGAGTATAAATTTAGATTGCCCTCCTTTGATGTCCTGAAATGGAATCTACCTGGGGTCATAATTATCTGAGTATTTTTAGAAATTGTTTGACAGTATAAAACCCTAGGGAGTCAACTCAGGTCTATTGTGACAGAATGATGAAATGCCAAGCTCCAACCACAGGATGGGAAGGCAAGAATGAATTCTTATGAAACCAAGAGACCATGGGAGCAAAAATAAAATGGTTAATAACATGTTATATTTATGCCTGAGAAATAAGAATCTAGATAGGGCACAGGTAGTCATCAATGGATTCCACAGCAGCGAAAATCTCACAAACCACTTTCAAAACTGCTGCAAAATCCTATTAAATGTCCCTCACAGCGGGTATTGTTGCATCCAAGACAGATCCTCAGTATCAAATAAAAGGAAAATACTGCAAATCGTGGAATTCTGAAATAAGAGTAGTGAAGAAACTCAGCCACTTTGACAGCATTTGTGAAGACAGAAACAATCTGAACATTTCAAGTTCTATATGAACTGAACTGAGTCATATCAGGCTCAGAAATAACAGACACAAAAGTCTTTTTTCTCTCTCTCCTCAGTAGCAATCATAGAAGCCCTACAGTGTGGAAACAGGCCATTAAGCCAACACGTCCACACTGACCCTCCGAAGAGTAACACACCCAGACCCATTCCCCTACCCTATTACTCCACATTTCCCCTGACTAATGCATATCCCTTAACACTATCGGCAACTTAGCATGGCCAATTCACCTCAACTGCATGTCTTTGGACTGTGCAAGGAAACCAGAGTGCCCAGAAGAAACCTGTGCAGACACGGAGAGAATGTGCAAACTCCACACAGACTGTTGTCCACGATGGGATCGAACCAGAATCCCTGGCACTGTCAGGCAGCAGTGCTAACCATTGAGCCAGCATGCCGCCCATATGCACAGGTCAAATCATTGAAGGCAGTGTGATAGCTTTATCTTTGCTCAAACTCTTCAAACCCCTCATACCAACAGACTGACTATGCTGACCAACCTGAGTTGACTCCCTCTGGTTTTATACTGTCAAACAATTTCTAAAAATACTCAGATAATTAAGTCCCATAGGTATATTCCATTTCAGGACATTAAAGAAGGGCAATCTAAATTTATACTCTTGTATCTGATTGACCATTGCCTCCATGACAGTATCAGGAAATGCACTCCACATCCTCACCACTCGCTCACGTTCTCTGGTTTTGGATTTTTTTTTCGCTATCTATTCTGTCTAGACCCCCTCATAATTTTGAAAGCCTCCATCAAAACTATTCAATCTTCTCTTCAGAAAGCCTAAGCTTCTCCAAAATATCAGATAAACTGAATTTTCACATCCCTGGAGCCATTCTCATAAATCTTTCTTGCACTCTCTCTTATACCTCCACTTTATTCCCAAAGTGTGATATTCAGAACTGGACCCAACGATCTTATTCAGGTTGAACCAGTGCTCAAGTTTATCTTAAGTTTCTTATTTCTATACGGTTATGAAGGTGTAGAGGTCTATTGTACCTCAGAGAGAAGAAGCAAGCAAGGACTGACTGAAAGCACAGAGTGTCCTAAACAATTTAAAAATCTAACACTTGGGTTGAAACAAATAGTTGGAGTTGTGTTGCCATGGAACAAAAACAAATTCAAATTCGGCCAACCAGGTTAAATTATGCGCCAGATACCAAAGTCCTAGTGAATTTGAATTTAATGTTTTGATGACATCAAACCAATGAAATGACCAATGGGATGTAAAACCGGACATTTTAAAGAGTTAGGGGGAGAACTGCCAAGAACACCAACAAGTACAGACTGATAACCAAAGAGCTATCTGAAAGGTACCTGTCCATAAGAAATTTGTGCGGCAGACACCAAGGCTGACCTAGAGAAAAATCTATAAAGGAAAACCAACAGTGGAGAACCGACAAAGCTGACTGGCTTGGAAACGTGCTTTCTTTGCATCCCAAAATTTAAAAGATTACAGAGTGAGGTGAGCTTCTCTCTGTGTTGAGTTTAAATTAGTGGAGAAGTTTATCTCATGTCATAACAATACTCTATTTCCCCATGTATAAACACAGGATCACACCTGCTATAAAATCTTCATTCTCAACCTGCCCTACTACAACTTATACACACGGACCCTCAGGTTCCCTCGTCCCCTGCATTGATTTTAAAACTGTTGCCTTTGTTTTCCATTGTCTCGCCTTGTTACCTCCACCAAATGTATCATATCCCACAACTCTATGTTTAAATTACATCTGCTGCTTATCTGGCCAATCCAGCAGCCTATTAGCCCTTTATGATGTTTATCACTACTCACTTTGCTTCCTAGTTTCTGTTTACAGTGTTCCCACTTCTGTATCATCCACAAGTTTTAAAACTGTGTCTTGTATGCTAAGGTCCAGATGATTAACGCAGATTTAAAAAGTGAGGTTTCTAACACTGATCCTATATGAACCTTCCTCTAGGCCAAAGCAATACATTTCACCAGTACGGCTTCCTGCCTCTCCTGCATCCATGTTAATACCATCTATATTATTCATTAATAATCTTGTGGACAAGCCTGTCGATTTCATTATCAATCCTGTTTTATTTGTTCATGGTAGGTGGGCGTCACTGGCATGACAAGCATTTATTCCCTTTCCCTGGTTGCCTTTGAAAAAGTGATGAAAGGTTGCCTTCTTGACCGCTGCAGTAATTGGGGTGCTGGTACATCCACAGTGCTGTGAAGTGGAATTGCAGAGCTTTAACACAGCAAGTGAAAGAATGATTTCCAAGTCAGGATGGTGTGTGGCTTGTAGGGAAACTTGCAGTTGGTGGTGCTCCCATGCAGCAGCTACCCATTTCTTTCTAAGTGGTAGAGGTCATAGGTTTGGAAGATACCATCAAAAGAGCTTCAGTGAGTTCTACAGTACAGCTTATAAATGGCAGACTCTGTTGCTACTAAGAGTGGAGGGTGTGAACGTTGAAGGCAGTGGATGGGTGCTTATCAGGTAGGTTGCTTTGTCATGAATAATCCCAAGCCTCTTCAGTGCTGTGAAGCTGCCCTCATCCAGGCAAGAGAACAGCATTTCATCAGACTCCTAACTTGTCTCTTATAAATAATAGGCAGGCATTGGGAGAACAAAAGGTAAATCACTTACTGCAGAATTCCTAGCCTCTGACCTGCTTTTATAGCCAATACTTAGATGGTTCATCTGAGAATGTGTGTGGGGTCTAAGCAGGCAGTGAAAGAGTTAAGTTCTGAGTTTTGTGCAATAAGAGGTTCCGCTGAGCATGACTCAGATCAGGTAAGAACTTACAATTAACAATAGGGTGCTGGAGGCAAGGGTAAGGGGTTAACAGGGTGGAAAAGCAGTCATTATGTAGAGCCATTTAAAAATATTGGAAGGATTCGTTATGCAAGCTCAGCTAACAAGGGGAAAAGTATCTACTGTATGAATCTAGTTAACAAGGTTAAGAACATTCATTGTTTAACAATAAAGGGCTATTGATACTCATTGATTGTAACATTCACCCAATTAATGCATATGTTGCCTTATCTGGATGCTCCTCCCTGTAACATGACTATATAGTTCATTGAGGAGAAAGTGAGGACTGCAGATGCTAGAGATCAGAGCTGAAAATGTGTTGCTGGAAAAGCGCAGCAGGTCAGGCAGCATCCAAGGAACAGGAGAATCCACATTTCAGGCATCAGCCCTTCATTGAGAAATTGTTTTTCAAGAGAAAACTGGGAGCCCATGTCCCTGCGCACATGGGCGATTGTTCTCTCTCTGAAACACAGGAAGATAATACTACTGTGTCTCTGAGTGTTTTGCTTCAACTGAATGGGGAATAGAATAACACATCCAGATCATTTTCTCATCTATGGTAACCCCTAGGATATTGATAATGGATGTCAAAGGACAATGGTAAGGTTCTCTCTTGTTGAAGTGATCTTTGCCGGGCACTTAAGTTGGCAAATTACATTTGCATCACATATCAGCCCAAGCCTTGATGTTGTCTATGTCTTGCTGAATATAGAAATCCATGTACACCATGCACATCAACCTTTTTATGATAGCTCATCAAAAATCTCAACCATGTCAGATTAAACATGATCCACTGTGAACGAACTCATACTGGCTTGATCTCATTCATTCGTAGTTGTGTTGTTAATGTTGCTCTAAATGATTACTTCTTTAAGCTTTCCAATCATGAAGGCTGAACTGACTGGCCTGTAGTTGCTGAGCTTATCCTTTCATACTTTTTTTGAGAAAGGATGTTGCAACACAGTTCTCTGGCACCATCTGGGTCGAAGGAGATCAGAAACTTATCAATAGTTATCTCTGAAATTTCCACTCTCACTTCCTTCAAGATCCTTGGATCTATCTCATCTGATCGTAGTGACTTGTCAACTTTATATACAATCTATCTAATATCTCATCTTTAACCTCGTCACTATCTGAATGACTTATTTTGCCATTATGATCTGAGTAGCATCTGTTTCCTTGTTAAAGACAGATGGTGTGGTCATCTAATACCTCAGTAATGTTTCTTGCCTCCATAAATCCCTGTTATTGGCCATACATTTTCTTTACAATCCTTTTACTATTATATGCCTGCACCAGACATTTGGATTCCATTTCTTGTTAGCTGCCACTATCTTCTTATACTCTACCTTTTCCTCTTTTATTGGTTTATTTTCCCCTTCCACTCTGAACTAGCTATCTTCAGCTTGGTTCCAATCTGTGTTGTCCATCAGCCATCAGCCATACACCCCACTTCTGCTTCATCTGACTTTATCTTTTGCATCATCCATGGAGCTCTGGATTTGTTTGCTTTAACATTCCCCTTCACGGAAGTGTACCTTTACGATCTCTGAGGTAACTACTGTTTAAAGGTAGCCCATTATTCAATTTCTCTCCTGCCTGCTCTTCTTTGATCCACTTGATTCGGATTCCACGGAAATTTGGCCCTTCCCCAATTTACTGTATACTGCTCCTTGCCCTTTTCCTGGACAAACTAAAACTTAAAATGCGATGGTCACATGCGCCTAAACACAACTTGATCCATTTCCTACAAGCAGGTCCAGTGTTGCCTCTTTCCTCATAACAATGGACGCATGTCCCTGTACAAAACTGGCCTGAACACACAGAAATTCTTGCCTCTATCTGCCTTACTACTACTCCAGTCTATAACAGGATAACCAGAGTCCCTGGTTATAACTATGCTATGATTCTTGCACCTCTCTGTAATGCTTGCAAATATGTTTCTCTATACCTTTCCCAACTAATGATACACTATAGAATACATTCAAGCTGTGTGGTGGTACCTCAATTGTTTCTTTATTCCAACCAAATAAATTATGTCCTTAATCCCTCTAATCCCTCTAGAACAGCATTTCTCTCCAGCACTGTGATGTATTCTTTAATCAATAATGCTGCACTTTCTTCCAATTCTTATGATCTCCCTCGATTCTGACCCAAATTTCCATCAACACCTATATCCAGAATATACACCACCCAGTTTTTGAGCCATGCCTGTGTTAGCATCACAATATCAGCAGGTTGTGTGTACCTGTAGCTCACTAACTTTTCTTATCATTGGAGTTTGAGGAGACATCTATTATAATCCTACAGTAGATTGGCAAATCAAGAAGCACAGTGATTTCAATGACCTTAGGGTAGACTGGGTGTACAAAGAAGAAGGAGAGAACTTCCTGCAATTTGAGCATAAAACTTTCTGGAGCAGTACATTGCCAGTCCTACCGTATCTGGACCTTTAAAATGAGGTGGGCCAAGTGAAGAACGACAGCATGGGGAAGCACTTGGGAAACAGAGATTGTAATATAATATTAAGTTGGAAAAGGATAAAAATCAGTCAACGATTAAGATTTTAGGGCTCAAAGTTGAACTGAAACACATTGATTAGAAAAGTATTTTCATGGATAAAAGAGATGAAAATTGGGAGAATTTCAAGAGATGAATAGGATGTGCGTACCCATGAGAAATAAATATGAAGTATCCAAAGCTGGTGTATATAGAAACATAGAAAACAGAAGCAGGAGTAAGCCTTTCAGCCTTTCAAGCCTATTCTTCCATCGAAATGGTCCTGGCTGATCACGGTGGCACAGTGGTTAGTACTGCTGCCTCACAGAGCCAGAGACCTGGGTTCAAATCCCACCTCAGGCAACTGTCTGTGTGGAGTTTGCACATTCTCCCCGTGTCTGTGTGGGTTTCCTCAGGGTGCTCCAGTTTCCTCCCACAGTCCAAAAAATGTGCAGGTTAGGTGAATTGGCCATGCTAAATTGCCTGTAGTGTTAGGTGAAGGGGTAAATGTAGGGGTATGGGTCTGGGTGGGTTGCTCTTCGGAGGGTTGGTGTGGACTTGTTGGGCCGAAGGGCCTGTTTCCACACTGTAAGTAATCTAATCCAATCATAACACCGTTCCCCATTCCAGCTTTCTCCTATACGGGCCCTTGCTCCTTTAGGCCTAAGAACGGTATCTAACTGCTTCTTGAAAACATTCAAAAGTTTTTATCCTCAACAGGTAATTCCACAGGCTCACCACTCTCCAGGTAAAGAAATCACGGTTCTAACTGGCCTACCCCATATCTTTGAATCATGCCTCTGGTCAGGACTCCTCAGTAATCAGGAACATTCTTTGTGTTTATCCTGTCTAGTCTTGTTAGAATTTTCTCAGTTTCTAAGAGACACCTTCTTCATTCTTCTAAATTCCAGTGAATATAGTCCTAACCTATCTATTCTCTCTTCATACATCAGTCCTGCCATGTCAGAAAACATATCCTGGATGACTAAGGATATTGATGGGAAAATAAGGAAGCAAAAGGAGGCACATGTGCATAGCAGGATAGTAATAGCAATAGAAATCAGGAAGAGAGGCTAAGACTGGAATAAGCTGAAAAATGTGTCGTTGGAAAAGCGCAGCAGGTCAGGCAGCATCCAAGGAGCAGGGGAATCAACATTTCGGGCATAAGCCCTTCTTCAGGAATGAGGAGGGTGTGCCAAGCAGGCTAAGATAAAAGGTAGGGAGGAGGGACTTGAGGGAGGGGCATTGGGAATACGATAGATGGAAGGAGGTAAAAGTGAGGGTGATAGGCCAGAGAGGGGGTGGGGCGGAGAGGTCGGGAAGAAGACTGCAGGTCAAGAAGGCGGTGCTGAGTCCGAGGGTTGGGACTGAGATAAGGTGGGGGGGGGGGTAGTAGGGGAAATGAGGAAGCTGAAGAAATCTGCATTCATCCCTTGTGGTTGGAGGGTTCCGAGGTGGAAGATGAGGTGCTCTTCCTCCAGGTGTCGTGTTGCCATGGTTTGGCGATGGAGGAGCCAAGGATCTGCATGTCCTTGGCGGAGTGGGAGGGGGAGTTAAAGTGTTCGGCTGTTGGGTTGGTTGGTGCGGGTGTCCCAGAGGTGTTCTCTGAAACGTTCCGCAAGTAGGCGGCCTGTCTCCCCAATGTAGAGGAGGCCACATCGGGTGCAGTAAATGATGTGTGTGGGGGTGCAGGTGAATTTGTGACAGATGTGGAAAGATCCCTTGGGACCTTGGAGGGAAGTGAGGGGGGAGGTGTGGGCACAAGTCTTGCATTTCTTGCGGTTGCAGGGGAAGGGGCCGGGAGTGGAGGTTTGGTTGGTGGGGGGTGTGGACCTGACGAGGGAGTCGCGGAGGGAGTGATCTTTCCAAAATGCTGATAGGGGACGGAAGGAAAATATATCCTTGGTGGTGGGGTCTGTTTCGAGAGTAAATCGCGGGGATATTGACTGAAATTTTCCAGGCGAAAGTGAGGATTGCAGATGCTGTAGATTAGAGTCAAGAGTGTGGTGCTGGAAAAACACAGCAGGTTAGACAGCATCTGAGGAGCAGGAAAAACAACGTTTTGGGCAAAAGCCCTTCATCAGGAACCAGGCCCCTCTGAACATAGGATTAGTCCCAGGGGATTGGAGGATTGCAAATGTGACAACGCTGCTTACGAAAGGAGCAAAAGATGCCCAAAAACTACAGACCTGTCAAACTACAAACTTGGCATCATTAGTGAAAAAAGTGATGGAGGCCATTATATGGAATAACGTAAACACACATGTAAGAAAAATAAGTTAATACTGGACACTCAAATGGCCTTCTTAAGGGCAGGTCACGACTGACAAATTTAACTGAGTTCTTGGATGATGTGAAGCAGACAGGAGATGATGATAATGCTGTGGATGTTATATATTTGGACTTTCAGAAAACATTTGATACAGTGCCACATGGCAGGCTGATTAGCAAATTAGAAACATTTCGGACTGATGGATCCCTGGTGGCATGGAGTAGAAGTTGGCAAAAAGATAGGAAACAGAGGGCAGGTACAGATGGGCATTTCTGAAACTGGCGAACAGTAGAAGTAGTGTTCCCCACAGATCTCTGTTGGGACCCTTGCTCTTTTGATTTATATCAACAATTTGAGGGCAAAAATCTCTAAATTTCAGATTATCCTAAATTAGGGAGAATACTCAATTGTGAGGAATTTCAATGCAAAGAAATGTGAGGTTATGCATTTGGTAGAAGAAAAATGGAGAGACAAAACCAGCTCAGTAGTACAACTTTCAGGGAGGTATGAAGGGCTTTTGCCTGAAATGTCGATTTTCCTGCTCCTCGGATGCTGCCTGACCTGCTGTGCTTTTCCAGCACCACTCTAATCTAGACGGGGGAGTACAGGAGCAGAGAGGCCTCCGGATTCATACGCATGATTCTCTGAAGGTGGCCAAGTAGGTGGATAACAAAGCTTATATGATCCTTGGGTTTATAAATAGAGAAATGGGGTATAAAATCAAGGAGGCGATGCTACACCTCTACAAATCATTGATTACTGGAGTATTATGTTCAGTTATAGAATCAGAGATGTACAGCATGAAGCAGACCCTTCGTCCAACCCATCTATGCCGACCAGATATCTCAACCCAATCTAGTCCCACCTGCCAGCACTTGGCCCATATCCCTCCAAACCCTTCCTATTCATATAGCCATCCAAATGCCTCTTAAATGTTGCAATTGTACCAGCCTCCACCACTTCCTCTGGCAGCTCATTCCATACACGTACCACCCTCTGCGTGAAAAAGTTGCCCCTTAGGTCTCTTTTATATCTTTCCCCTCTCACCTTAAACCTGGGTACCTCTTTTAAGGAAGGAATTTGAAGTGCTCGAAGGAGATTTACTTGAATGGTACCAGGAATAAGGGATTTTAGATACAAGAAAAGATGAACGAAACTGGGTTTGTTCTCCTTGGAGCAGAAAAGATTCAAGATGACATTATTCAGGTATTCAAAAATATGGACAACTTTGACAGGGTAAAGAAAGATATTCTGTTTCCACTAATTGGTATGTCAGTAACTAGGGTCACAATTTCGACATTGTCAGTAAAAGGATGAGAAGTGAGATGAGGTGAAATCTCTTTGCTCAAGAGCTGTCAGGATTTGGAGGACACTGCCTGGAAGATTGGTGGTGGCAGATTGCATATGAGCTTTCAAAGACATCTTGGAAGTGATTAATTTAGAGGGTTATGGAGATAGGGCTGAAGAATGGGATAAACTGGGTAGCTCTTTCAGCAGCCAGTCAAGACCCACACAATGGGTCGAATGGCTTCCTTCTGTACTGTAAAATTCTATGATTCCATAAGGTGGTAATCTTGTAACATGATGATTAAGTAGTTGAAAGATAATATAAAAAGAGGAGGAAAAACATTCCTGATTGGCAGGATGTGACAAATGCTGTTCTTAAGGGAGCATTAGCGCCTAAGCTGTTCATTAAATGTCTCAACCTCCACATCAAAGATTTGATTCAGGGAACTGCAAGCTGTATATCCAGGTTTGCAGATATAATGAGGTAATGCAGATGAGAGTAAGAATTTACAAAACAAAATAAATAAACTGAGTTAGAGGCCATAACATGGGCTTCAAATCTGACAAGTATTGAGAAAGACCGATCAGAATGTATTCTTAATAGTGAGGGATGAGAAACTGGAGAGTCAAAAGAATTAGACTGTCCACATACACAGATCACTCAGAACTAGTTGGCAGATACAAAATAAATCTAAAAGTGGCAATCCCTTGGAAAAAGGAAGACACTTACTCAGAGCAAGACCCTGCACATGGAGACTTTTAACGTGGAGAGGGATGTGCTGCAGCTACCACACAGTGCTGGCTGAGACTCTTCTATTCTTACCACCTGCCAGAGAATAGCAAAAGGATTTATAGCTTCTGGCTCAGAGGTGGAGGCACTACCAATTGTGTCACAAGACCTCTTCAAGGTTAATGGTGTATTGGACAAAATCTAAATTTATTGGAATCCCAAGGGAAGGGTATTTTCTTTTCTATATCTATCCATTTATTTGTTATTGATATGATAGATAGACTATTTCATCTTGTAGGAAGACCCAGAACAAGGAGATTATCTGGGTTTTTGTTAGACATGAGTGCTGCTATCAACTACTTTGACTTACATAAAATGGTTGAACCAGTGGCTATGTGCATCTCCAAATTGGCCCATTATAAGAAAGATATAGTGCATACATTCACCGAATATTACCAAATAACTGACCAGTGATTAGTTGCTACTAAACATAGTTTCCTGCAAGACATGTAAAAAGATACTGTCATTCAACTCAACTTTGAAGTACATGTCATTTTCATTGGCAAATATATTTTTCATCAAGTTTTTAAAAGCATGGACTGTTACAGTTTAGTAACAATTTACTGTATGTGACTAAATCATTGAATCCTCAAATTATTTTCTCTGCTTGGAGAAAGGATAATTTACTTGTTTAAGAAGCAAAACAGTCCTCCGAAACAGCGCATAGCTCAAAAATATTCCATGCTTCGTAAGCGAGAGAAAATAAACAGATTATCTCAATGGCAACTGTTTTTTTTCCAAACAATGTGTCATGGATTTAAAAGCTCCTCATAATTCAATTTCTGTATCACGAACATTAGCAGTAGCACAGATATAACTCCTAGAAAGTAATCCACCCATTAAACCTAGAATTCTTTTATCACTAATTTATCACCACCACAAGCCTTTGCTGGAACACTGACCACGAACCGTGGTCCTACATCCCTGTGGGTTCAACTCAAAGAGAGTGTGTGCATAACCAAGAGGAAGGAAGAAAGAGACAAGTGCAGAAATAAACAAATGAGCATGGACAGATAAAACAAAGAGGCTCAAAGACAAGGAAAAGGAGACTCAGACACGGGCAAAGAGTTCAGGAGTGATGGGTTAAATGACAACCTTTTTGTGCTGTAAGCTTTTCCACCTCCAACTTCAAGGTACTGCCATCAAACTAGCATAATTAACAACTTCAACTGATCACAAAAGCAATTTCATTAATTCAGGAAAAATAAACTACCATCACTTAACTCTCTCTCACACACACTATTTTGCTCGACTTAGCCATGAATATTAAATAATGTGCTTTATGAACACACACAATAATCAACAAACATGCAAACCATCAAAAACCCAACTCGAGCTGCCCGACAAGCTACATTCAAATTCTAAACCATTCTGGTTAGAAAGTAACATTTCCAAGGTCCTAAAGCCCCTACAACCTCTCACCAGTGAGCTGACACATTAGTTTGAGACCTACTGCTTTAAATATTATTAACTTGTTATTTAAATTAATTGTTTTACAGAAACCACCAAATTGAGTTGGTTGTCAAATTTGGGTACAATATACTACCACAGAAAATCACACAGTGCAAGCACATTTCATGCTAAAAATTCCTGGCAGCGTTTTCTTAAAGAAAACAACAAACACAAAGTATTTTTAGCCACTGGTATAATCGCCAGACATGTGATGTATGAAATGGCTGCAAAAATGTAAGCCAAATAAGATGGGGCCCGCCAGATGAAACATAAGCATTTGGCTTTACAAAACGCAACAAGTTCAATTAGCCAGGATGCTGGTTTTGTCTTACTGACAGTTTAATGAGCTTGAAATTCTCAGTGTTGCAGAATACACAATAAGAAAAGCTTATGGAAAATAAATCCAATGCTACAGTCTTGGAGAATTAGACCCCATTTGTTGTCTCTTCATAGTTCAATGTATCAGGGTCAACAATTCCTTGCTTACATACTAACAATATAACTTAGTTCAAAAGAATAGTTCAGAGCAAAGCTTATCTATGTTTGTAAAATCCAGTAAAGAGCATACACAAATACAATTTATGGTTTGAAATTCATCTTTCATTTACGATTCAATGCAGTCAAGCACTATGCCACATTAGCAATGGCAATTTGGGTGCAGAGTATAACATTAGAGTCACTGTCCTAACCACAAAGGATTTTCTCAGAAGCACACTGCAGCGGAGCTCTACACCTGCTATACTGCGAAATCTGGTTTGGCATATTCTTGAATGTTTCATCACATGACCACCCACTTTTCAATGCCCAGTCCCCATTAATCTTCTACCAATAAACCTACAGTCACAAACAGCACTGATTCTTGGATCAGCACATGGAAGATAATACAATGAAGGGTATGTAGCATAGTCTGACCTTCGAGTAGGATAAAAGGTCAGAACAACATCGAGGGCCAAAGGGCCTGTACTGCGCAGTACTGTTCTGTGTTCGATGTTCCCCTTCCCACTGGCCAAATGCCCAGCTTATGATTCTCCACTTCAGATATCCCAAACACAATTTCAAAAACAACATGATCATTTTCCTTTATTTGCTCACAGCAGTGCCCTGGAGACTGATATTCAATTGCTAGAAACTCAAAGCAATCTCTAATTTAAGTTAGTTAATGAGACCACACTGATATCCTGAAACACCAATGTCTACAAGTCTTTGTAAAGGCACAATTACAATTTCCTATACCTGGTCTTTCATGAAAGCCTCACAATGTGGGATATAAGCACTAAGAGTTTAAAATGCTCTGGTAGAGATAGAGTCCAACAGCACAAAGTTTCTGTTAACAGACTAGTTAGCTAAATGCCTGAAAAATGCACACCTTCTCAGCTGGAGATCATAAGTTCTTTTCCTTTTTCTTTTATTCATTCATGGGATGCAGACATCACTGACTAAGCCAGCATTTATTGCATGTCTCTAACTGCCCAGAACATAGTTAAGAGTCAATCACATCGTTGTTGATCTGGAGTCATATGTAAGCCCACACTGGGTAAGAACAGAGAGACTTCATTCCCTAAACAACAACAGTAAACCAGATCAGATTTTACAGCAATGAGCAGTGGTTACATCGACATCACTGGTTAGCTTTTTATTCCAGATTTTTCTGGTATGCATACTTCATGATCTGCCATAGAAGGATTTGAATCCATGTCCAGTTCTCCCTAGTCCAGTGACATTAATGCCACTGTCATCTTGAAATCAAGTAAATAGTGACCAAGAAACTATTGGATTGTGGTGAAACCCCATCTAGTTCATACTTCAGGAAAGAAATCTGCTGTCAATACCTTGGCCATGGGATGGGCAACAAATGCTGACCTTGCCAATGACACCCACAATCCGTAAAATGAAATGTACATATATTTAATGAACTTCAACTGTTTATTTGTTCATCTAATTACAGGTATTCACAATTACATCTGCCCATGACAGTTTTGGCAGGAGTAGCGATCACATCGCTCTTCTGACTTTGAAGTATGTTTTCGCTCTGAGGAGACCTCTGCCTAGCAACTGCCCTCTGGTTGGTTGAGCTGCAAAGTATTACAAATCTGCAAATACAGTAAAAGAGTGGAAAACTTGCAGAACCTGCAAAAAGAAGGCTACCATTCCCCTCTCTCTCTGTGGAATAATGGTCAGAAGGAAACAAGAAAACTTGAAAGAAAGAATTCAGACAAGAAAAATGACTCAAGATCAAAGATCAAATTGAACAAAGACCATCACTGTACAGACAACAGTGCATTATGATCTCTAAAATCTGAAGCAACTGTGAGAAAAATAACTTTGCATCTTGTGGTCTGGACATTTGATCTTTGTAATCTTATTCACCACATATATACTCCTTTCCACCCATAGTATCTGCGTTAAACTTTGTCTTAATCACAATTGAGTGTGCATTTGTAGTTTTTAAGAGGTATGATTTAAGCTGTATAAATTAGCAATTCTTTCTTTTCACTCCTCTTGTTAAATTTAACCATATTATGACAGGGTTACTTTTCCCGCTACTGAAGCAAGCAGGTATGTGTGAATTACTTTTAGCCTGAGTAGCAGGCTTTTTATCCTTCATTTTGGCAAAATTAGGCCACTTGGTCTGTCAATTCTGCTCTGCCGATCGATTATGGCTGAGAAGTTTCTTAAATCCAGTCTCTTCCCTTCTCCCCATAACTCTTGAATCCCTTAACAATCAGGAACCTGTCTGTCTTAAATACGCTCAATGACAATGAGTTCCACAGATTAACCACTCTCTGGCTGAAGAAATTCCTCCTGCTCTCCGTTCTAAAGGGGTGTCCCTTCACTATGAGGCAGTGACCTTGGGACCTTGTTTCTCCAACTAGTGAAAATATGTTTCCAGATCCATTCTATCCATACCTATCATATTCAGTAAGTTTCAATCAGATCGCCCTTTATCCTTCTAAACTCCAAGTACAGATCCAGATTCCTCAACTGCTCCTCTAAACTCAGGATGATTCTTGTAGACAGCCTCTGGGTTCCCTCCAAAGCCAGCACATCCTTCCTTAGATACAGGCCAAGAACTGCTCACAATATTCCAAAATGCAGTCTGACCAGAGCCTTAAACCTCAGCAGTACATCTCTGCTGCCAAAAATTGAAATTGCTGGAAAAACTCAGGTCTAGCAGACCTGCTGAGCTTTTGCAGCACTTTCCAAATTTGTCGTTGATTTATAGCATCTGCATTTCTTTTGGTTTTTATTGAGTACATATCTGCTTTTGAATTCCAGCCCTTTTGAAATGAATGTTACATTGTATTTGTCTTCCTATCTGCAAAATGAAACCTTATGTTGACCTTACAAGAATCCTAACAAGGACTCCCAAATCCCTTTGTACTTTACATTTCCAAAGCTTTTCCTGGTTTAGAAAATAATCTACACCTCTATTCTTCTGATATACGTGCATAACCTCACACTTTCTGGCTTTATATTCACTCTGCCACTTCTTTGCCCACTCTCCCAGACTAAGTCCTTCTGGAACTTCCCTGCTTCCTCAACCCTAGCTGTCCCTTCACCTATATTTGATTGAGAAATACAGAGATGGAAATGGAAAATTCATAGATATGCAGTCGAAAGGTGGAACAAACAACAAGGAAAATTACAGAACAGGAACTGGCTCTTCAGTCCTCAAAGCCTGCGCCAATCTAAATCCTAAACCTGTCACCTATTTTCCAAGAATCTGTATCCCTCTGCTCCCTGCCCATTCACATATGTCTAAATACATCCTAAATGTCGCTATCGTGCCCGCCTCTACCACTTCCACTGGCAAAGCATTCCAGGCATTCCACACCCTGTGCATGAAGAACTTTCCACATATATCTCCCCTAAACTTTTCCCCTCTCACCTTGAACTTGTGATCCTTAGTATTTGAGTCGCCCCCTCTGGAGAAAAAGTTCTTTGCTATCCACCCTGTCTTCACCTCTCATGATTTTATAGACCTCAAACAGGTCCTCCCTCAACTTCCATCTTTCTACTGAAAATAATCCTAATCTAACTCAATCTTTCTTCATAGCCAGTCCCTTCCTTACCAGGCATACTCCTGGTGAACCTTCTCTGCATCCTCTCTAAAGCATCCACATCCTTATCATAAAGTGGCGACTAGAACTTTACACAGTATTCCAAATGTGGCTGAACCAAAGTCTTATGCAACTTTAATATGGCGTGCCAACTCTTGTACTCAGTACCCCGTCCAATGAAGGAAAGCATGCCTTAACCCTGTTTGCTAAAGATATTTCATGACCCCTTTTAGCCCTCTGAATTCCAGTGGCTCAGTGGTTCGCACTTTTGCCTCACAGCACCTTCCTATTCCTCCTATTACAATCTCGGGCAACTGTCTGTGTGGAGTTTGCACATTCTCCGTGTCTGCGTGGGTTTCCTCCAGGTGTTCCGGTTTCCTCCCGCAGTCCAAAGATGTGCAGGTCCAGTGAATTTGCCATGCTAACTTGCCCATAGTGTTAGCTGCATTGGTCAGAGGGAAATGGGTTTGGCTGGGTTACTCTTCGGAGGGTCGGTGTGGACTTGTTGGGCCGAAAGGCCTGTTTCCACACTGTAGGGAATCCAATCTAATTCCTCATTTCAGATTGGTCCTACTTTCTCAATATTCTTCCAAAGCTTTGACTATTTTCAGTCACCTAGACCTTATGTGATCTTCCTTTTTCTTCTTAGATAGTCACACAATTTCACACACCATCCATGTTTGCCTAATCTTTCCATTTCTATCTCTCATTTTCACAGGGACTTGTCTCTCCTCCACTCTAATCAACCTCTCTTTAAAAGCCTCCCATGTATCAAAATGTGGATTTACCTTCAAACAGCTGTTTCCAATCCACATTCCCCAGCTCCTGCTGAACTTTGCTGTAGTTGGCCTTCCCCTAATTTAGCACTCTTCCTTTAGGACCACTCTTGTTTTTATCCATGAGTACTCTAAACTTACAGAATTGTGATCACTATTCCCAAAGTAATCCCCGACTGAAACTTAACCACCTGGCCGGGCTCATTCCCCAACACTAGGTCCAGTATGGCCCCTTCCCGAGTTGGACTATTTACAAACCGCTCTAGAAAACCCTCCTGGATGCTCCTTACAAATTTCGCTCCATCTGCACCTCTAACACTAAGTGAATGTTGGGAAGATTAGAATCTTCTCCAGTCAATGTTGGGAAGATTAAAATCTCCTATCACCACTACCCTGTTGCCCCTACTTCTTTCCATAATCTGTTCATATATGTGTACCTTAATCACACTCTCGCTGTTGGGAGGCCTGTAGTACAGCCCCAACGTTGTTACCACACCCTTCCTATTTCTGAGCTCTGCCCATATTGCCTCATTGCTCAAGTCCTCCATAGTACTCACCTTCAGCACAGCTGTGATATCCTCCTTGACTAGTAATGCAACTCCTCCACCCCTTTTACTTCCTTCTCTCTCCTGCCTGAAGCATCATGCCCTTCCCTCAACCAAGTCTCAGTAATAGCAATAACACCATTCTCCCAGGTAGTAATTCAAGCCCTAAGTCCATCTGCCTTACCTACTACACTTCTTACATTAAAACAAATGCATCTCAGACAACCTTCCCTATGCGTTCATCATCTGCTCCCTGCCTACTGTTCCTCTCAGTCATGCCGACTTCATCTAGTTCCTTACTGGAATTAGTTACTACCTCCTTACTATCCACTAATCTCCTCATTTGGTTCCCATCCTCCCCACCACATTAGTTTAAACTCTTCCCAAAAGCGTTAGCAAAAGCACTCCCAAGGACACTGGTGCCAGTCCGGCCCAGGGATAGACCATCCAATTTGTCCCATACCCCAGAACCTGTCCCCATGCCGCAAAAATCTGAATCCCTCCCTCCTGCACCATCTCTCAAGCCATGCATTCATCCTGCCTATTCTTTCAATTCTACTCTGACAAGCACATGGCACTGGTAGCAATCCTGAGATTACTACCTCTTAGGTCCTACTTTTGAACTTGGCTCCTAACTCCCTAAATTCTGCTTGTAGGACCTCATCCTGTTTATTGCCTTTATCATTAGTGCCTATAAGCACCACGAAAACTGGCTGTTCACCCTCCCCCTTCAGATGTTCTGCAGCCAATCTCAGACATCCCTGACCTGTGCACCTGGGAGGCAACATACCATTTGGGAGTCTTGTTTTCAACCACAGAAATGCTAATCTACTCCCCTTACAATTGAATCTCCTATCATTATAGCTCTTCCACTCTTTTTCACGCCCTTCTGAACAGCAGAGCCAGTCACAAACCTGGCCACTGTTGCCTTCCCCTGCTGAGCCATCTCCCCCGACAGTATCCAGAACGGTATACCTGTTTTGGAGGGAGATAACCGCAGGGGACACCTGTGCTGCCTTCCTGCTCTTTCTCTGCCTTTTGGTTACCCATTCCCTTTCTCCCTCAGCAATCCTAAGGTGCAGTGTGACCAATCGTTAAATGTGCTATCCACGACCTCCTCAGCATCGCTGATGCTCCAAAGTGAGTTCAAGTGCACTTGAGGAATATTGCTGAGACAGACTACAGAATGTCTTTGCATTATATCCTGCCTTTGATTGTGCTCTGATTTCTAACATGAACTATCCAGTCCTGAGACACCTAGTCTCAAGAAAAGGAAGGAAAATCTTGGAAAATCCATTAGACCCAGTGAAATGATGCAAATAGTCAGTAAATCTCAGTCAGAGCTGAGCAATGCAGCATCCAGAGGTCATTTGGTGAAATAACAAGTTATTGACATTTAAAATTCCATATAAGGCATTTCTCCCTGGCTGACTAGGATTTTCAAACAACAACTTTTAAGAAGTACTCCATAATCTAAGAATAAATTGATTATAATTAAATACAAAGCATGTTCTCATTTATATTTATTTGCTTAATATGTTATGATTGACAATTATAAAGTCTAGCTTTGGGCAGAAGCTCTTATCCCTGACACACAAATTTATAATGATGTTAAAAGTATTTGCCATTATGATAAATCAAATTAAAAGCACCATCCTGATTATCACAGTCTGGTCCCTCAGTGAAGCTTTCATCATCTGTGTTATGTACTTTACACAGAGTAAAATCAAACTGAAGGATTCAAAATACAAAAGGGTTCAAAAACATCTGACTCCTGTGTTCAGTCTGTCAAAATGCTTAAGTGATATGAGGACTTCTTGAATTTATTTTCAATCATAAAGCAGAGATTACCCCATAATCACTTTCTAATTGTAACTGATCTCGCCATTGTGCCTTCAACAAGCTCATTCACATGATTACCTCCCTTCTGCCATTATCCCTTCCTGAGCCAGCTATTCAGAAACCCACCTCTGGCTTTGCTCCAATGCTCACAGATCATCAATGGCCCATCAATTCCCAAAAGCTCTGTCTAGAGGGAACAGAATCACTGAGGACGGATTAAAAATGACATGGGTCAGAAAATGCTGATGGAAATTGTTACAGGTTCCTTGACAATAGTTGGACAAAGTATTAAGCAATAAATAATTGGAGCTCATAATAATGACAATGTAATAAACAAACATAATTTTAATCTTTATGTAGGCTAGGGAAATCAAATGGTCAAAGATAGACTGAAAAATGTGTTTATTAAAGGCATTTGAACATTCTCCCAGTGTCTACGTGGATTTCCTCTGGGTGCTCCAGTTTCCTCCCATAATCCAAACACGTGCAGGTGAGGTGAATTGGCCATGCTTAATTGTCTATAGTATTAGATGCATTAGTCACTGGTAAATATAGGGTAGGGGAATGGGTCTGGGTGGGTTATTCTTCAGACGGTCGGTGTGGACTTGTTGGGCCGAAGGGCCCATTTCCACACTGTACGGAATCTAATCTAATATACCCCCCCCACCCTACAGAGTACCATTCCCTTCCTCGAAAACAATCCAATGCTATCTGTCCATCCTCCTTAATGACTAACTTACCTCCAACAGCCAATTCCCCAAGTGGTCAGTTCAAGACTTGCTGTCAGCTCAGTCAATCCTTTTTAAGCCCCAACCAATTCTACGAAAGGTATACAAACCAACCTTGGTTACTTCAAGTGCAGAAAATGGATTCAAATGTTGAAAAATGTGAGGTTGCCCAGTTTACACCCACAAGGACAGAGCAAGATACCCCTCAAATGGTAAAAAGCCAGAATCACTGGATGTTCAAAGAGAGACCATCAATAGCTGTCAGAATTCCCTAACACTCTGTCTTGGAGATCCAAGCAGACATCATTGAAATGTTATTGACAGGTACAGACTACAATCAAAAAGACAAACAGAATGCTGATCTTTTCAGCTAGAGGAATAGGATTTAATTGGTGGGTGTCTTCTTTTTGTATGTAATGTCTTGAAACTTTACAGTCCACATTCAAATTAAACGGCCAAGTCCAAGCAGGTCTGAAAGAACAGCAGACGCTAGACATCAGAAAACACAGGAAAGTGATTATAAGGAACGTCAGATCAGCCATAATCCTTTTGAATGATGGAGTAGGTTTGAGGGTCTGAAATGCCCACTCCTGTTCTTTTTTTAATGGCCTTATGGATACCTAACAAAGGTCAGAGAAAAGACCATGATTAACATAAGGCAAGGCTGGATGGTCTTTAATACTAGGAGTATAATAGGTGAGGCTGATGAGTTCAAGGTGTGGATTGACAAATGGAAGTGTGATATTGTTGCCAGCAAAGAAACATGGTTGAGGGAAGTGTTGGGCCAACAATTCAACATTCCAGGATGTAGGATTGTTAGGAGAGACTGAGAACGGTGTAAAAAGGGTGCAGGAGTCACATTATTAATTAAGGATTTAATTACTGCAATAAGGAGAGATATCTTGAAAGGGTCCTCAAATGAGACTTTGTGGGTTGACATTAGGAATGTCAATAGGGCAGTCACATTACAGGGAGTGTATTATAAGCCTTCCAAGAGTTAGCGGAAAAAAAGAGGACCAGAGGTGTGTAAGAATAATAAATTGGGCAATTACACTAGGGATTTCAACTTACCTAAAATAAATTGGGATAAGCATCGTGTAAGGATTACTACTTCCAAAGGGATCTTTTTCTCTGGGATAACTTATTAAACCTGCCTCCTTACCCATTACCAGATCCAAAAGAGTTTGCTCCCTGGTTAGCTCCATAACATACGACTCTAGGAAACGACACCTATTGACTCGATGGATTCGTTATTGTAGCTGCCTTTCTAATTTATTTGACCCAACCAACATGAAGATTAAAGTCACCCTTAACAATTGCTTGTTTTTTTAAACATGCTATTACTTGTTGATTTATAAAACTTCCAACAGAGTTTGTACTGTTTGGGGATCCATACGCTATTCCTACCAATATCTTCTTTCCCTTGCTGTTTCTTACCTCCACCCAAATGGTCTCGACATCATCTGAGCCTAGATAGTCTCTCACAACTGTCTTCATTTCATCTCTGATTAACCGTGCCAGCTCACCACCTTTTCAGTCCCTCCTGTTTCTCTGAAAGGTCAAAAATCCTTGAATATTAAGTACTCAGTTTCAAACTCCTTATAACCATGTTTCCATAATTCCCTTGACTTGTCCCGTCAGGTCATGCACTTCATTCTGAATATTTATTAACAAAATCTCTAAGCCTGTTCCATTAACGAATTTCCTGACACTTTAATGGTTCCTTGGTGCAAGATGACTCCCACATATTCTGTCCCTTCTTTTATTTCTGCAAACAATCAACCCCATCACTTATCCGCAATCCAGCCTTCCTTGGTTACCCTTTATCTTCTAATATTCCATGCAACTGAAACCACCTCTTCACAGTTTCGTGTAAAGCTCTATCCACAGCTCAGCTATACAATTCCTTAGGAGCATGACATAGGTGGAGCCTGTCACATCAGAACAGCACCCTCGTTGCCCAGTACTGGTGGTGCCTGTGTCCCATGAATTCAAACCCACTTCTCCCACATCAGTCTTTGAGCCACATATTTATCTCTTTAATCTTTTTGACTCTGTGCCAATTTCTTCCCGGATTAGGTAGCAATCTTGGCATTATTGCATTTTGTACAGTGCATGAGGCAGCAGTCCAAAGTGACACCAGAGTTTTTGGAGTCTGGCTCACTCTTGACCAGGTTGGCTCTGAGCCAATAGGTTGATGATGGTGAAAGCAGTGACTGGAGCCTTATTTAGCTTTTGGCAGTGACACCTGCAGTTGAAATATTGGTCCATTACTTCGAAAGCATGGGAGAAGAATGTGGGAAATTGGCAGCCTTCACAGGGTCACAAGCAGGTTGAGGTCATGCTTCAGTTTTACAAAACACGGATTAGATTACACGTGGACATTGTGAACCACCTCT
This sequence comes from Chiloscyllium punctatum, assembly GCF_047496795.1. NCBI lineage: Eukaryota > Metazoa > Chordata > Chondrichthyes > Orectolobiformes > Hemiscylliidae > Chiloscyllium > Chiloscyllium punctatum. The sequence continues at coordinate 25,676,961 of NC_092753.1, forward strand.
TAGAAAAAATACACTGGCCTTGCAGGGCAAGCAGCGTGGTTCTACCCCCTTTATCAGAATAATTGGGGAATTCAGGGGGCAGAGTCTAAAAATTACACCTTTAGATTTTTCATGATTGAAAATAAGAAGGGCAAGTAGAAGCGTGGAACTCTCTCCCACAAATGGAAATTGATGATGAGTCAATTAATTTTCAAACTGAGATCGAGTTTTCATTGTTAAAAGGAATTAAGGAGCAGGTCCATAAATAAGACACAAATATGCCGTAATTTCACTGAATGGCAGAACAGGCTCAAGAACCAAAATGGTCCCCTCTGGTCCCTAAATTTGAGTTGCAAGAAAATGTTAGTGACTCCCAGGGACCTCTGTTGGAACCTTAAAGATTTACCTTATTTATTAAGAACTGAGGAAACATAACAGTATCATATATTCAAGTTCGCTGATGACACAAAGATCAATAGTATAATACGTACTGTAGGAAGAAATATGTGGGGTGTGGCGGAGATGGTGGTGGTGAAAGGTGATCAGGTGAGTGGGAATTGAGATTACCATCAGATCAGCCATGATCTTACTGAATGTTGGAGCAGGTTTGAGGGGCCAACTCAAACTCACATGTACAAGTGTTGTCAAACTACCTGACTCAAGGAGGAGTAGATGTGTGCTTAATTATAAAGCTTAAATCCAAGATCAATAGAGGTTTTTGACATATGATTATGCTGGATAGAGTTCAGATTCAGACAAACCACAATCTCATTGAGTGGCACCATCACAAGCTCAAAGGGAACTGTACCATGCTCCAAAGGCTGTTCCACTGCCAACTTTATTATTCTCGCCCTTGCTATCCTCTGCCCTTACATTAGTTCTTACTTTCAGGTTTTCCTATCTATCAGGCTTCTGGTTTCAAATAATCCAGTGCTCTTGCCTCCAATTTCATCTGACTTCAAGGACAACAATGCAGAAACTTCAGTGCCCACATCTTCTGAGGAAGGGTCACTTGACCCAAAACATTAACTCTCATTTCTCTCCACAGATGCTACCAGACATGCTGAGCTTTTCCAGAAATTTCTGTTTTTCATTTGTCCACATCTTCTCCTATTTCCCCATGTCCTCACCAATATCAGTGCATCACATTCCTCCAACCTGTGTATTTATTTGTAAATCTCTCCACCACATTATTCCTCTCCTTCTTGCACTCTACTTTCAACCTATTCAACCTCCTGTTCCTCCACAAGCATCTATCAATAATGATCTCATTCCTCATGCCTTAAGAATTCACTCTCATAAGTTCACTCATAACACTCTAGTGACTCTGTTATCTCCTCTGTGAAGTACCTAGTAACATTTTGTCACTTAAAAGTTGAAAGTTTTGTATTGTGAGCCAAAGTTACTACTCACCTCAGGAAAGAATGCTCTCACTATATATGATGCACCTTGTACACTACTGAGGACAGCATCTCACATTAATGCTGAAACAACACAAAGCAAAATGCTTTAATTCAAGGATCAGAGCTGGCACACCACTTTCATGCAGCAATAAGAAACATTCTGAATCCTGCTGTAAAATCTACCATGTCAACAACTTCCATTTTAAATTTTAACTTGCTGTGCCTTTCATTTATTTCATGTCTCATCCCAAAATACAACAAACTGGCAAGACTTTATTTTGTACAGACAGAAAAATTGCAAACTAAGTAAAATGGCACTAGATTTCACATTATTTCTTTTATCCCAGCAAAATCCTTAAAAATACCAAACCCACAGTTGCAGGACTATGTTACAGGAGACCATTTCAAGCATGATAATTCCATATGAATTATCCAGTCCTAAGTTTTAATCAGGTTACTGCCCTCAATTCCAGATAAAGCATATTTAAAAATTAGTGGGCAGCACGGTGGCACAGTGGTTAGCACTGCTGCCTCACAGCGCCAGAGACCCGGGTTCAGTTCCCACCTCAGGCGACTCTCTATGTGGAGTTTGCACATTCTCCCAGTGTCTGCATGGGTTTCCTCCGGGTGCTCCGGTTTCCTCCCACAATCCAAAAATGTACAGGTTAGGTGAAGGGGTAAATGTAGGGGAATGGGTCTGGGTGGGTTGCACTTCAGCAGGTTGGTGTGGACTCATTGGGCCGAAAGACCTGTTTCCACAGTAAGTAATCTACAAAAAACTTCTTAGCCACACAGGTGATCCTGTTTGGCTACTGTGTATAGAGAAAGCGGGAATTTTACAATTGCAGTACTTTTTTATGCCTTCTAAGACATTGGAGATCCCACAACCCACCAACAGGCTACTTGGCTCACTTTTTCTATGCCAGTGCCCGCACAAATCTCCATCCAACCTATTTTGATTTCACTCCATCAACTGTCACGACTCACTGGGTTCATCAGAGACACTCAAAAACCCCAAACTGCCCAATTTTCAGACTCAGGTTGATAGAAAGCATGGATCAGGTTCTTGTGCATTACCTGCAATAAGGAGTGATTGCTGTTTCCAGATTAAATTAAATTAACTTTACAGATTAAAACTCTATATCTCTAATAAAGTCTGCCTTATATACATAGACAGAGAAGCAAACACAGATGGGGACAAAAATCATATAAGTTGAGGGAAACAAGAAAAGCAGGTCTGCAGTCTTTATTCACAAGATCTCTTGGGTTGGTTCTTGCTGCTCCAAAGGTTTCTCCTTGATCCTCTTTTTTCCAAATGCCTCTGCTGGGTTGCAAGAGGCAGATGGTGACTGATTCCTCTTTAAAAAGTCTTTGACTTGCCCAAATCAAAGACACAAACTGCAATATCTGCCAAAGGAAAGATAAACTAGCTTTGTCAAGTTTCAAGAGGCTTAATGCAGAGAACAGAGAGTAAGTGAGTTTTCTGGCTGTTGCAGAGAAACCTGCAACAAAGCTGCTCTTTTAACAAGGTTAGATTGTCCTTGGGCTTTTCCAGAGAGGTTGTAAAGAGTAGATTCCCTACAGTGTGGAAACAGGCCCTTCGGCCCAACAAGTCCACACCGACCCTCCGAAGAGCAACCCATTCACCCCTGACTAATGCACCTAACACCACAGGCAATGTAGCATGGCCAATTCACCAAACCTATACAGAGAGTCAGAGTCATAGAGATGTACAGCATGGAAACAGACCAACCCGTCCATGCCGACCAGATATCCAAACCCAATCTAGTCCCACCTGCCAGCACTCAGCCCACATCCCTCCAAACCCTTCCTATTCATATACCCATCCAAATGCCTCTTAAATGTTGCAATTGTACCAGCCTCCACCACTTCCTCTGGCAGCTCATTCCATACATGTACCACCCTCTGCGTGAAAACATTGCCCCTTAGGTCTCTTTTATATCTTTCCCCTCTCACCCTAAACCTATGCCCTCTAGTTCTGGACTCCCCAACCCCAGGGAAAAGACTTTGCCTATTTATTCTAACCATGCCCCTCATAATTTTGTAATCCTCTTTAAGGTCACCCCTCAGCCTCCGACACTCCAGGGAAAACAACCCCAGCCTGTTCAGCCTCTCCCTGTAGCTCAGATCCTCCAACCCTGGCAACATCCTTGTAAATCTTTTCTGAACCCTTTCAAGTTTCACAACATCTTTCCGATAGGAAGGAGACCAGAACTGCATGCAATATTCCGACAGTGGGCTAACCAATGTCCTGTACTGGGACAACACATCTATCCTGGGACAGGCTAAGCAAAGACATGCCAGACAATTCCTAGAGGCCTGGCACTCCAACCACAACGCCATAAACAAACACATAGATCTAGATACCATCTATCAACCCCTCAGAAAATGAACAGGAAATGACATCACCACAAACCCCAGGAATCCCATCCAGGAGAAAGATATAAATAGAAAGCAGGAGACAACAGCTTCGCTTCACTTGGAGGTCGCCACTGATGATGTTACCTAGCCAGGTAATGAAACGTCTGGGTATCAAACCTACAGCTCAGCGAGCAAACCTATACCCTAAATTCTGTTTTGTTTAAAACTAAGTAGTTTGACCAGCTGATTCTCTCCTGGAACACCCACTGTACACTTGCTTAAATCAAACAGCAAAGTTAGGGCCTGGACTACCTTCTTGAAATGTTTTGAGGGGTATGCTCAGGTCCATAACAAATGACTTCCTCTTGTGATTTGATTAGCTTCTCTGTATTGGCCACAGCCTAAGTTGTTCATCTACTTGTAGGGAATCTAATCTGACAATCAATCACAAAGTTCTTGACAGGCAGAAGATCTTTGACAATGATGACTAGTCCTTAGCCCACAGGAAACAGTATTGCACACTTCCCCCAGTATGGCATACATTCATCACACTTCAGTGTCTCTTATCCTTATATGAAAATAGTGAGGATTGCAGATGCTGGAGGCCAGTGTCAATAAAAGGTGGAGTCGGAAAGGCAGAGCAGGTCAGCAGCACTGGAATAGCGGAAAGGTCGATATTTCAGGTCAAGATTCTTAATCAGGACTAATGAAGACTCACAATCCAAAACATCAACCTTCCTGTTCTTCTGATGCTTTCTGACCTGATGTGCCTTTCCAACTCCATTTTTTATTGATTCAATCCTCATATAACCACATTCCCATTAATCAATTGGGTTTTAAAAATTACTATTAAGAACATAAGAACATACATATTAGCAGGCAGCAGGCAGCAATTCAATCCCTTGAGCCAGCTCCACCATTTCATACGATCATGGCTAATCTCATTTCAACCTCAACTACTCTTTCCTGTGCACTCTACAGTACCCTTCAACCCGTTACGAATTAAAAATCTGTGAGCTACCTTATATGTATAACTCTTGGTTTTAAAACATAGTCACTCTGTCAACTGCAATGACCACCTACAACATTTTAACATCCTTTTTTCAGGTCACTTCTCAGTTTTCTTTTTCCTTATGATAAAAAAAAACAGCTAGTTGAGTCTTTTTGGAGAGTTGTATCCTGTCAGTGTGGCATTATCACTGTAAATCATCTTTTTTTTGTCCCTAGTGCTGTTATCCCCTTACTGTGATACAGAAAGCACAAAAGTGCACAGTGAAGTCTATTTAATTCCCTCAAAACTTCACTGATTTCAAATTGCATCCCTCTCAAAACTTCTTGTTTAAATATTTAATGATTTGTGAATCTGCACCCTTCCTTTGTTCTTTGAGGTCATTTAGATTTATTTTTCAAACAATAAGTGATCTTCTGATTCCTCTTACTACAATGTGTAATCCGCTACTTGCCTATAATGTTACGAATAGGCCGATTCTGCATGTCTTTTTAAAAAACTTATCATAGGGACATAGTTACGCCGGAGAACAGAGGTAGCTGGGTAACAATTAGAGGTGGGAAGGGGAAGAAGCAGGCAGTGCAGGGTTCCCCTGTGGTCGTTCCCCTAAAAAATAAGTATGCAGCTTTGGAAACTGTTGGGGGGGACAGCCTTGCAGGTGTAAGCTGCAGTGAAGGGGTCTGTGGCTCTGAGATTCAGAAGGGAAAGGGGGAGAAGAGGAGAGCGCTAGTTATAGGGGACTCTCTAGTTAGAGGGACGGACAGGCGGTTCTGTGGACATGGGTGAGACTCTCGGATGGTTTGTTGCCTCCCGGGTGCTAGGGTCCGAGACGTCTCGGACCGTGTCTTCAGAATCCTTAAGGGGGAGGGTGTGCAGCCAGAAGTCGTGGTACACATTGGCACCAACGACATAGGTAGGAAGAGGGGTGGGGAGGTCATTCAAGAGCTCAAGGAGTTAGGCTGGAAGCTAAAAGCTAGGACAGACAGAGTCGTCATCTCTGGGTTGTTGCCGGTGCCACGTGACAGAGAGGCAAAGAATAGGGAGAGAGTGCAGTTGAACACGTGGCTGCAAGGATGGTGTAGGGAGGGAGGGCTTCAGATATTTGGACAATTGGACTGCATTCTGGGGAAGGTGGGACCTGTATAAACAGGACGGGTTGCACCTGAACCAGAAGGGCACCAATATCCTGGGGGGTAGGTTTGCTAGCACTCTTCGGGGGGGTTTAAACTAATTTGGCAGGGGGATGGGATCCGGACTTGTAGTCCGGCAAGTAAGCTAGCTGTGTGTCAGGATGTCCAAGACTGTAGGGATGCTGTGGAGAAGGTAGCACTGACAGGGACTACTTGCGGACACAGAGATGGGCTCAAGTGCGTATACTTCAATGCAAGGAGTATCAGAAATAAGGTGGGTGAACTTAAGGCGTGGATCGGTACTTGGGACGACGATGTTGTGGCCATCACGGAAACATGGATAGATGAGGGACAGGAATGGCTGTTGGAGGTTCCTGGTTACAGATGTTTCAGTAAGATTAGGGAGGGTGGTAAAAAAGGAGGGGGGGTGGCATTGCTAATTAGAAATGGTATAACGGCTGCAGAAAGGAAGTTTGAGGGGGATCTGCCTCTGGAGGTAGTATGGGCTGAAGTCAGAAATAGGAAAGGTGCAGTCACCTTGTTGGGTGTTTACTATAGGCCCCCCAATAGCAGCAGAGATGTGGAGAAACAGATTGGGAAACAGATTTTGGAAAGGTGCAGAAGCCAAAGGGTCGTAGTCATGGGCGACTTCAACTTCCCAAATATTGATTGGAAGCTCTTTAGATCAAGTAGATTGGATGGGGCGGTGTTTGTGCAGTGTGTCCAGGAAGCTTTTCTAATGCAGTATGTAGATTGTCCAACCAGAGGGGAGGCCATATTGGATTTGGTACTCGGTAATGAACCGGGACAAGTGGTGGGCTTGTTAGTGGGTGAACATTTTGGTGATGGCGACCACAATTCTGTGACTTTCACCTTGGTTATGGAGAGAGATAGGTGCGCACAACAAGGTAGATTTTACAATTGGGGGAAGGGAAATTACGATGCTGTAAGACAGGATTTGAGGAGCATACGTTGGGAGCATAGGCTGTCAGGGAAGGATGTGGTGGAAATGTGGAACTTTTTCAAGGAGCAGATACGACGTGTCCTTGATATGTATGTACCTATCAGGCAGGAAAGAAATGGTCGTGTGAGGGAGCCTTGGTTGACGAGGGAGGTTGAATGTCTAGTAAAGAGGAAGAAGGAGGCTTACATAAGGTTGAGGAAACAGGGTTCAGACAGAGCAGTGGAGGGATACAGGATAGCCAGAAGGGACCTGAAGAAAGGGATGAGGAGAGCTAAGAGAGGGCATGAAAAATCCTTGGCGGATAGGATCAAGGATAACCCCAAGGCATTCTATGCGTATGTGAGAAACCTGAGAATGACGAGAACGAGGGTAGGTCCGATCAAGGACAGTAGTGGGAGACTGTGTATTGAGTCGGAAGAGATAGGAGAGGTCTTGAACAAGTACTTCTCTTCAGTATTTACGAACGAGAGGGACCGTATTGTTGAAGAGGAGAGTGTGAAACGGACTGATAAGCTAGAAGAGATACCTGTTAGGAAGAAAGATGTGTTGGGCATTTTGAACAACTTGAGGATAGAAAAGTCCCCCGGGCCTGACGGGATAAATCCTAGGATTATGTGGGAAGCAAGAGAGGAAATTGCAGTACCGTTGGCAATGATCTTCTCGTCTTCACTGGCAACGGGGGTGGTACCAGGGGACTGGAGAGTAGCGAATGTTGTGCCCCTGTTCAAAAAAGGGAACAGGGATAACCCTGGGAATTAGAGGCCAGTTAGTCTTACTTCTGTGGTCGGCAAAGTAATGGAAAGGGTACTGAGGGATAGGATTTACGAGTATCTGGAAAGACACTGCTTGATTAGGGACAGCCAGCACAGATTTGTGAAGGGTAGGTCTTGCCTTACAAGTCTTATTGAATTCTTCGAGGAGGTGACCAAGCATGTGGATGAGGGTAGAGCAGTGGATGTAGTGTACATGGATTTTAGTAAGGCATTTGATAAGGTTCCCCATGGTAGGCTTATGCGGAAAGTCAGGAGGCATGGGATAGAGGGAAATTTGGCCAATTGGATAGAAAACTGGCTAACCGGTCGAAGTCAGAGAGTGGTAGTAGATGGTAAATATTCAGCATGGAGTCCAGTTACAAGTGGAGTTCTGCAGGGATCAGTTCTGGGTCCTCTGCTGTTTGTAATTTTTATTAATGACTTAGATGAGGGAGTCGAAGGGTGGGTCAGTAAATTTGCAGATGATACAAAGATAGGTGGAGTTGTGGACAGTGAGGAGGGCTGTTGTCGGCTGCAGAGGGACTTAGATATGATGCAGAGCTGGGCTGAGGAGTGGCAGATGGAGTTCAACCCTGCCAAGTGTGAAGTTGTCCATTTTGGAAGAACAAATAAGAATGCGGAATACAGAGTTAATGGTAGGGTTCTTGGTCAGGTGGAGGAACAGAGGGATCTTGGGGTCTATGTACATCGATCTTTGAAGGTTGCCACTCAGGTGGATAGAGTTTGTAAGAAGGCCTATGGAGTATTATCGTTCATTAGCAGAGGGATTGAATTCAAGAGTCGTGAAGTGATGTTGCAGCTGTACAGGACTTTGGTTAGGCCACAGTTGGAGTACTGTGTGCAGTTCTGGTCGCCTCACTTTAGGAAAGATGTGGAAGCTTTGGAGAGGGTGCAGAGAAGATTTACCAGGATGTTGCCTGGAATGGAGAGTAGGTCGTACGAGGATAGGTTGAGAGTTCTCGGCCTTTTCTCGTTGGAATGGCGAAGGATGAGGGGTGACTTGATAGAGGTTTATAAGATGATCAGAGGAATAGATAGAGTAGACAGTCAGAAACTTTTTCCCCGGGTACAACAGAGTGTTACAAGGGGACATAAATTTAAGGTGAAGGGTGGAAGGTATAGGGGAGATGTCAGGGGTGGGTTCTTTACCCAGAGAGTGGTGGGGGCATGGAATGCGCTGCCCGTGGGAGTGGTAGAGTCAGAATCATTGGCGGCATTTGGATAGGTACATGGATGGGTGCTTAATCTAAGTTAGAAGTTCGGCACAACATCGTGGGCCGAAGGGCCTGTTCTGTGCTGTATTGTTCTATGTTCTATGTTCAAAATAGTGTTATGAATCCTTTGTATTCCCCTGATCAGTCAAATGGGACCTTGAGTTATAATATCTCATTTGAATGACAGCACCTCTTATGGTAAAGCACTTTCTCAGGATCGCACTGGAGTGTCAACCTTGACTATCGTGTTCAGTGTCTCAAGTGGTACTTGTACCTGGAAATTTGTGATTTGGAGGTGAGAGTCTCACCAACTGAGCCACAGCCAGCACAATATTCTGAGTTGAATGCATACTTGGAAAGGAGACTGTTGCAGGGAATGGGAAAAGTACAGGGCAGTTGAACTAATGGAATTGCCTTAGCTGCACAAGAGAATGGGCTGAATAACTTCCCTCTCTGCTGCATGATTCTAACAGTGTGCTGGAACTTCTGCGCTGCCAGAAGCTGTACTTAGCTGCAGCCGGAAGGATACCCTTCAGACAGTCCCCCTTACGGAAAAGCATTTTAACAACAGCAAACTTCCCTTCTTAAGGGCAAACAGAGTTCAAAGGCTCAACTGAGACTCCTCAGCTCTGCCTTTGAGCATTCAAGATTGTTCATTTATTTTACAGGATTGACCACAAACAAGGAGTGGAGAAAGGCATTGAGTTAAGTGAAATCTCTCCATGCAACCAAATTGTGCTAATTACCAAGATGAAGGTTTTTCAACTAAGAATCATGGTCACAGCTGCTGTCAGACGTGGATGTCGAACAGCAGTCAGGCAGGATGTATTCTGAGGAGGTAGCCTATTGAAAGATCGAGTTCTGCTCAGTGACTGAAAGCTTCCTCATTATTAAAAGGTGAAATCATTGGATTAGGTTTTATATAGCTGGTATGCAGGCAAAAGCACATATTTAGATAGACAATGATTTTTAACAACTTTTCACAATCTGTTGCCTGTCTCTCCATTAGAAATTTGAATTGGGTGCTTGACCAGTAGAATGTGATTTTAGTTTCCGATGAATAGGAGGTGAATGAAAAAGTTATGATTTTTACAGCTGATGGTTTATCAATCCTTCGTCTTGACAGTTGATTTTTGTGGAAGTCCTATGATCAGTCAAATAAATAACATTTTTTAGCTACAGTATCATTTTCTTAGATTAATGCCAGACTAGATCAAGGAGTTTCAAAGAAGATTATGTTTCAAAGCACTGCTTTAAGTTACAATCCCAGCTGATGTTAAAACTGGATAAGTCAGCTCCCAGAGTGAAACCTGGCTTGATGATTTTTAAATTATGTCGAGATCAGTTCCGAAACACATCCAGTTTCACAAGAGTCTTCCAGTGTACTCTTAACACAGAAAAAAACAGGAAAAATCACTGTTACACTGGACAAACAAGTTGAAAGATTTAATCACAAACACTCAAAATGGATTTAAATTGGCACTCGTCATTTTATCCCATCAATGTGTGAACAACAAAGCTCAGTAAAAATGAAGCACATTCTCCATTTTAGGCTTCTGTCTCAGCTTGGCAAGGCTACAATGAGTTTCTTGTGAATTTCTGCAGATGCATTAGATGCTTTTCTTCAGCTGGTATCTGTCCCCAAGATGCCTAAAAACTCCCAAATTAAGGTCTTTTCACTTCAGACAAACATAAGGTTCCTAAATTCAATTTCTAGAAGTCTTGCTAGATATCTTACTAAGAATTTAACACTCCTGTCTCCAATGTATGTCACCCACTGACCCTCTGCTGCCTTCCTAGGTTTTTCTGAGTCTCTGTACGCATCTCTGGACCCCTGTTGACACAACAACACAGCTTTTCTTTTTTTTTAATGCATAATTCTACAGACTTCTGTCTTTTTATTTCTAGGGTTGTAAGACCTCATTAAAAGTGTACCTAACACAACAAGTCTCCAGAATTGCCACCATCGAGCCTGCAAGAACAGCTCTTCAAGTGAAATTAAAACCATGTATCCCTCTTTGTAACACACAAACTACACAATATAAATGAATCTTGATGTTATACGTTGTCCCTAAATGTATGTCCCAGCTCCGTATTTTAAATTGAGCCAAACTATGACACTTTCAAAGGTAATTTTGGAAATTCGGGCATGTGTACTAACTTCCTTCAGTACATTCTGGAATATTAGTCATCCAAAATTCACCATTTCGGAAGAGAAACAACTTGAAGCAGATCCTGTGGTAGAGCTGAAAACCAATGATAAACCTTCCAATGGTGTTTTTACCTTAAGCTTCAAATCTCGGACTTTGAGAATTTGAATTATGAGAAACTTCAGCTTGCATTAACTAAATTTTCAATTTCATATTAGCTTGCAAGATACTTTAAAATCCTGCCCTGGATATCTTGCTGATTATAGTTTCTGTGTTTTATAAAGATAGTTCTGTCTTTGAGCTAAAGGGAATCATGTACTTTCTAATTTATCCTGTGGCTATACAAACTGATCTAATTATCTGACCCGAATAAATTATGCCTTTTGGGACAACAGTTGTGATTGCATCGTTTATAAAAATAGGACTTCACTTTCAAGTTACAAGTGAAAAATTGAACAATATGACTCCCCTGCCACAAGCCTGTCTATGGTGGCTCAGTGGTTGGCACTGCTGCCTCACAGCACCAGTGACCCGGGTTCAATTCCAGCCTCTGACAACTGTCTGTGTGGAGTTTGCAAATTCTCCCCGTGTCTGCGTGGGTTTCCTCCGGGTGCTCCGGTTTCCTCCCACAGTCCAAAGATGTATAGCTTAGGTGAATTGGCCATGCTAAATTGCCCATACTGTTAGGTGCAGTAGTCAGAGGGAAATGGGTCTGGCTGGGTAACTCTTCAGAGGGTGGATATGAATTTATTGGACCAAATGGTCTGTTTCCACACTGTAGCGAATCTAATCTAATCATAACAAGCCGTAACATGAACCTATTTTATTCCTTCTGAGTGTCTGACTTCATTTAGATTCTTAATTTCGTTTATCAATGGATGTGTCAGACCAAAATTACAAAGTTCCACTTTTGATGTGTAATCTCGCCGGGCATCAGCCAGGAACAGATAGAGAGCCACAAGATTACAGCTCTGATTCTCAAACCTGTACTCCCCAGTAGTAAGATTCTGAGTTATGCTCACAATTCTTGTGTATCTTTTAGTTAACCTCAACTGTATCCAGCCTGTTTGCTGTTAGATGGCAGGCACTTCAATGCACAGCAAGCTTCCAAAAACAAAAATGAAATGATGTTTAATTTGGATCCAAAATTGGTTTTGTGATAGAGGACAGAGGATTGTAATAACAGGCTGTTTGGGTGTGCAGTGGTGTACCTCAGGGATCAGTGATGAGTCCCTTATTTGTGATTATTCATAAATGATGTGGATGAGTGTGTGTGTGTTTGTTTGTTTTTGTGGTTGGGGGGTGAGGTGGAGATGGAGAGGGTTGGGAGTGTTTGTTCTGATTAGTAAGTTTGCAGGTTACACAAAGATTGCCAGTTGTTTGACAAGGAGGTGAAAGGTGTTAAGTTACAGGAGGACAAACGGATTGGCAGATGGGCAGATCAGTTGTAGATGAAACTTAACTCTCATCAATGAGAGGTAATGTATTTTAAAAGCAGGAACAATACAAGGGAGTCAATGATTAACAAGGCACTAGAAAGTTCAGAGCACGGAGGCATCTAGGGGTGTTTATTTGCAGATCCCTAAATGTGACAAGACAGGTTAACAGGATAGCTGAGAAGGCATACAGGATGCCTGCACTTACCAGTCATGGCATAGAATATAAGAGTATGGAGCTCATGTTGGAACTGTACAGAACTTTGGTGAGAATTAGAATTACATTTGTTGTCATGTGTACTCAAGTACAGAAGTACAGGGTATACGGTGAAAAGTGTACGACTTGCCATTCCTAGTGCCAGCTTAGGTACCAAGGTACCTCGGTACAAAACCAAAAATAAAGAAATAAGTAAGTTCAATATTCCAGTCCTTCTTTGGTCATGGGTCTTGCAGTCACTCCGCATTGGGCTTTCCTGAGGTCTCAACTGGTGAACTGTGTGCAATTCTGGTCACCATACTATAGGAAGGATGTGAGGGGGTACCACAAGGTTCCCTACAATAGTTGCAAAACCTATCAGATGGAATGAATCAGTTGGAGCGACAGAGGAAATGAGGAACTTACAAGAGAAAAGAGGTGTGATGGAGTATTCCAGCGATGAAGATAGAATAGTTAAGCTTGAGTTGTTTACTTTGGAGCAGAGACATTTGAAGTTAAACCCAATAGGGGTGTCTAAGATTAGGAGTCATACAGACAGGGTGAATAGAAAACAGCTCCCCGCCCCGCCCCCCCCCCCCCAGGTGAAGGGTCAGTAACAAGGAGGTATGTTTTTAAAGTGAAATCTGAGAGGTTTAGAAGTGATTTGAAGAAACTGTTTTCCACCCAGAAAGTGTTGGAATGCACAGCCTGTGCAGAGTTGAGGTGGGAAACCTCACAATTGTTAAGATACCCGGATGAACATTTGAAATGTCGTAACAAATGGACTGAGTGTGGGAAAGTGGAACTCGTGTAGGTTGTAGCATATTTCTGGCGCCTCAGACTCAATAAGCCAAAGGACCCCTTCTGTGCTCTAAAGTTCAGCCCTATTCTATTTGGACTCAGGTTTAAGCTTATGTTTCTAATAGTCCATAATGGTCACTTTCACGTCAGACGAGGAATTTGGTCAAAGCTGAATGGTCAAAGCCTCAAAAATGTCCTTTTAAGTGTGACCAGTAAACCTTGGTTTTTGTAGCAAATATTATACAGAATGTGCTTTTGTAAAATCATATGACCGTTATGTAGTGAACTTACAGAGCAGAAGACTGATAACACAGATCGTAACAATTCAAACTTTTTTGTCTGTGAGTTGGCCAATATAGTTGATTTTGCTATAACGCACATTTTTTTCAATGCGACTTGGCTGTATCACAGTTGAAGAATTTAGATTGTTATTTATAGAACACAATAACGCGATTCTGGTCCCATTGGTTTAATTGGTGCTGCTATTACATGATTTTCTTCTAACACAGGATTGCACGGGAACGGAACTCTTGTGTTATATCAGAACAGATTGTAACTTGAAGTAAGCGATTTTTAAAAATATTCAATCATGGTGATACTGCCTAAGCCAGCATTTCCCGCCCCAAGGACAGTTTAGAGTCGACCACATTGCTGTAGGTCTGGAGTCACATGTCGTCAGGAAACAGATGGGTTTTCCTGACAGTTGCCAACAGTTTAATTAGACTTCTAATTCCACTGTCTGGCATGGCGGGTCCCCAGAAAATTACCTGGGTCTTTGCACTAATAGTCTGGCAATATTACTAATGGGACATCAGTAACAGTAAAGAGGAAATTTCAAGCTTTAAAAGAAAAATCAACTGTCACATAATTTGAATTGAATAACTTCAAGTTGGAAGTACAAACAATATGGAGATCCTGTTTAGTCATGAACTAAGGAGTTTTGAGTGTTAGATTCAATAAACAATAGGTGCAGGAGTAGGCCATTCTGCCCTTCGAGCCTGCACCACCATTCAATATGATCATGGCTGATCATCCTTAATCAGTATCCTGTTCCTGCCTTAACTCCATAACCCTTGATTCCACAATCCTTGACAGCTCTATCCAACTCTTTCTTAAATGAATCCAGAGACTGGGCCTCCATTGCCCTCTGGGGCAGAGCATTCCACACAGCCACCACTCTCTGGGTGAAGAAGTTTCTCCTCCTCTCCGTCCTAAATGGTCTACCCCATATTTTTAAGCTGTGTCCTCTGGTTCGGCACTCACCCATCAGCGGAAACGTGTTTCCTGCCTCCAGAGTGTCCAATCCTTTAATAATCTTATACGTCTCAATCAGATCCCTTCTCAGTCTTCTAACTCAAGGGTATACAAGCCCAGTTGCTCCAGTCTTTCAGTGTAAGGTAATCCCGCCATTCCAGGAATTGACCTATGCTGCACTTCCTCAATAGCCAGAATGTCTTTCCTCAAATTTGGAGATCAGAACTGCACACAGTACTCCAGGTGTGGTCTCACCAGGGCTCTGTACAGCTACAGAAGAACCTCTTTGCTTCTATACTCAATCCCTCTTGTTATGAAGGCCAGCATGCTAATAGCCTTCTTCACTACCTCCTTGTATTGAGATTTACAGCACACAGAGTGGCCATTTAGCCCATTGTGTATGAGCCAGTTATAAACAATTACTATTCTAACTCATCACATTTTGCAGCACTTGACCTGTAGTCTTGTATGCTTTGACATCACAAGTGTACATATAAATACTGCTTAAATGTCATGAAGGTTTCTGCCTCTGCCATCCTTACAGGCTGTGAATTCCAGGCTCCCAGCAACCTCTGATGAGAAAGATTTACCTAACATCATGTCTCAACCTTAAATCTATGCTCCAGTCATTGATCTCTCTGTCAAGGGGAAAGTTTCTTCCAGTCTACCTTGTCTGTGCACCTTATCTTATGCATTCAATCATATCCTCTCTCTATCTGAGGAAATGAACCCCAGTCTGTCCAATCTCTCTTCATAACTGAAATTCACCAGCCCATGCAACATCCTGAGGTTAATAGATTTCACTGGAGATTTATTTACTTGCTTGTATATTGATAGAAGTGTTGATGGTAAAACAAAACTTAGATAGGCCTTAAATGCTGAAAATGAATTTTAAAAAGTACAGTATTACCTGGTGATTACATAGAATTTACAGTACAGAAATAGGCCACTTGGTTCAGTTTTTACATATTCCACCTGGACTTTGTCTCACCATATTAGCATATCCTACCATTCCTTTCTCCTACTATTCCTTCCTCCCCTTGGCATACATCTGTGCTATTCATCTCCCTTCAGCTACGTTGTCGTGCTGAAGTGAGAAATTCTGATTGTGTATTTTTGGAAGTTTGGTTACATGGCATATGAACTGCAACAATGGGGTTCTTCAGTCTGTGCCATGCACCATGTTGACAGCCAGTGCTGTTTACCTGTTAGGTTAAACGGCAGTCTGTGACTTTCAGTGGTAACTGTGAAGGACGACTCCACTTCTATTGAGTGATTAAAATGGAACACTAATAAAATTAAGTTCATGATGCTGTGGTCATTTTCCTTTTCAGAATTGCCCCTTGTCAGGTTAGTTGTCAAATGTTACACAGACTTAGAAAGTGACAGCCATAATTGCTAGTTATCCCCTAGATAACTGAAAAAAAAGCTCCATGTCACTAGAAAGGTTAATCTGATGTTCTAATTTGATGGCGTATAATTGTTTCTGCTCCACTAACTTAATTCTCAAAACACAGTACCAAAGCCATGAGGTAATTATAAAAGTTCAAGCCTAATTAGAGATGCACGAGTGAATTTTTCCTCCACTGTTCTAAAACTCGAGATAAAATCTAGTGAATTCCTTGGACTTTGTGTCAAAGTATTTCCTTCAGTGCTGGAATGATGTTGAACTTTCATAGATCAGAGTGTGCAATACAGGATCATGTTGCTATCCTGAGATGTTGGCATAGCTGCTAAGGTTGATTCCCAGTTACTTTTACAAAGGTGGTGGGCAGTCGTATTGTTGAAGCACTGCAGTCCATACAGTGATTCGTAGCAGACAAATGACTGAAAATTTACAATTTACAACTGATAACAAATTGCAAATTTTATAAACGTTGCAGAGGACTATAGAACATAGAACATAGAACAATACAGCACAGAACAGGCCCTTCGGCCCACGATGTTGTGCCGAACTTCTAACCTAGATTAAGCACCCATCCATGTACCTATCCAAATGCCGCTTAAAGGTCGCCAATGATTCTGACTCTACCACTCCCACGGGCAGCGCATTCCGTGCCCCCACCACTCTCTGGGTAAAGAACCCACCCCTGACATCTCCCCTATACCTTCCACCCTTCACCTTAAATTTATGTCCCCTTGTAACACTCTGTTGTACCCGGGGAAAAAGTTTCTGACTGTCTACTCTATCTATTCCTCTGATCATCTTATAAACCTCTATCAAGTCACCCCTCATCCTTCGCCATTCCAACGAGAAAAGGCCGAGAACTCTCAACCTATCCTCGTACGACCTACTCTCCATTCCAGGCAACATCCTGGTAAATCTTCTCTGCACCCTCTCCAAAGCTTCCACATCTTTCCTAAAGTGAGGCGACCAGAACTGCACACAGTACTCCAACTGTGGCCTAACCAAAGTCCTGTACAGCTGCAACATCACTTCACGACTCTTGAATTCAATCCCTCTGCTAATGAACGATAATACTCCATAGGCCTTCTTACAAACTCTATCCACCTGAGTGGCAACCTTCAAAGATCGATGTACATAGACCCCAAGATCCCTCTGTTCCTCCACCTGACTAAGAACCCTACCATTAACCCTGTATTCCGCATTCTTATTTGTTCTTCCAAAATGGACAACCTCACACTTGGCAGGGTTGAACTCCATCTGCCACTCCTCAGCCCAGCTCTGCATCATATCTAAGTCCCTCTGCAGCCGACAACAGCCCTCCTCACTGTCCACAACTCCACCTATCTTCGTATCATCTGCAAATTTACTGACCCACCCTTCGACTCCCTCATCTAAGTCATTAATAAAAATTACAAACAGCAGAGGACCCAGAACTGATCCCTGCGGAACTCCACTTGTAACTGGGCTCCAGGCTGAATATTTACCATCAACCACCACTCTCTGCCTTCGACCGGTTAGCCAGTTTTCTATCCAATTGGCCAAATTTCCCTCTATCCCATGCCTCCTGACTTTCCGCATAAGCCTACCATGGGGAACCTTATCAAATGCCTTACTAAAATCCATGTACACTACATCCACTGCTCTACCCTCATCCACATGCTTGGTCACCTCCTCGAAGAATTCAATAAGACTTGTAAGGCAAGACCTACCCTTCACAAATCTGTGCTGGCTGTCCCTAATCAAGCAGTGTCTTTCCAGATACTCGTAAATCCTATCCCTCAGTACCCTTTCCATTACTTTGCCGACCACAGAAGTAAGACTAACTGGCCTCTAATTCCCAGGGTTATCCCTGTTCCCTTTTTTGAACAGGGGCACAACATTCGCTACTCTCCAGTCCCCTGGTACCACCCCCGTTGCCAGTGAAGACGAGAAGATCATTGCCAACGGTACTGCAATTTCCTCTCTTGCTTCCCACATAATCCTAGGATTTATCCCGTCAGGCCCGGGGGACTTTTCTATCCTCAAGTTGTTCAAAATGCCCAACACATCTTTCTTCCTAACAGGTATCTCTTCTAGCTTATCAGTCCGTTTCACACTCTCCTCTTCAACAATACGGTCCCTCTCGTTCGTAAATACTGAAGAGAAGTACTTGTTCAAGACCTCTCCTATCTCTTCCGACTCAATACACAGTCTCCCACTACTGTCCTTGATCGGACCTACCCTCGTTCTCGTCATTCTCAGGTTTCTCACATACGCATAGAATGCCTTGGGGTTATCCTTGATCCTATCCGCCAAGGATTTTTCATGCCCTCTCTTAGCTCTCCTCATCCCTTTCTTCAGGTCCCTTCTGGCTATCCTGTATCCCTCCACTGCTCTGTCTGAACCCTGTTTCCTCAACCTTATGTAAGCCTCCTTCTTCCTCTTTACTAGACATTCAACCTCCCTCGTCAACCAAGGCTCCCTCACACGACCATTTCTTTCCTGCCTGATAGGTACATACATATCAAGGACACGTCGTATCTGCTCCTTGAAAAAGTTCCACATTTCCACCACATCCTTCCCTGACAGCCTATGCTCCCAACGTATGCTCCTCAAATCCTGTCTTACAGCATCGTAATTTCCCTTCCCCCAATTGTAAAATCTACCTTGTTGTGCGCACCTATCTCTCTCCATAACCAAGGTGAAAGTCACAGAATTGTGGTCGCCATCACCAAAATGTTCACCCACTAACAAGCCCACCACTTGTCCCGGTTCATTACCGAGTACCAAATCCAATATGGCCTCCCCTCTGGTTGGACAATCTACATACTGCATTAGAAAAGCTTCCTGGACACACTGCACAAACACCGCCCCATCCAATCTACTTGATCTAAAGAGCTTCCAATCAATATTTGGGAAGTTGAAGTCGCCCATGACTACGACCCTTTGGCTTCTGCACCTTTCCAAAATCTGTTTCCCAATCTGTTTCTCCACATCTCTGCTGCTATTGGGGGGCCTATAGTAAACACCCAACAAGGTGACTGCACCTTTCCTATTTCTGACTTCAGCCCATACTACCTCCAGAGGCAGATCCCCCTCAAACTTCCTTTCTGCAGCCGTTATACCATTTCTAATTAGCAATGCCACCCCCCCTCCTTTTTTACCACCCTCCCTTGAAGATGATCAGGGATGTTATCCCTCCCTATTTAGGATTTAATTTTATATTTAAAAGTAGCTTCATATTTAATATTTGTCCCTCAAACCACATCACAAGAAACAGATTATCTGTCACTTTCACATTGTTGTTTGTCAGAATCTGCCCAGTGCAGATGACCTACCATGTTTCCTTCATTACAAAAGTGACTTCAAAAAGTATTCCATTGGCTGGGAAGCACTTTGAGATGTCTAATGGTCATAAAAAAAGCTCTATCAAAATCCAAGTCATTCTTTTTAAACTCCCAGTCAGTCTCACTGTCAGATTTCATGTACCAACTGGCCTTAGTGTCACACGGCCAAATACAGTCAAAATTAAAACTCAAATACCACCAGACACTGAATTGAAATTTCAAGGGAGAACAGATCACAAGGTTAAAATCCAAGTAGGTCTCAAAATGAAACTTCCTGTGCCAATATGTCTCAAGGACACGCACAGATCCCATTAAGAAATTATCATCTCAATGTTTCCTAGTCAAAGAATCAAGTATGTTTACCGGGCGTTACTTGTAAGCCACAACTCAAATACATTTAAAAGGGAGGATGGATTCTGGGTAATCCAAGATGGAGGACTGGAAAAATCTCTGGCTGTAACAGGCTGCTTTTTTTTTGAGGTATTTTGGGTACTGGAGGTGATTTCCTCAAATTCCAGGAGCAGCAATTATTGTTTTCTATGCTGTTGCATTGTTTTTTCTCCAAAGTTCCAAAAATGTCAAAACAACGGCAGTTCTAAAAAGGGAGAAGGACAGACAAAGGCAGCACATGATCAGTACAGGAAAGAGAGAGAGAAAGAAACCCACACTGCTAATTGACACAGCAGTGAACCTGCACTGTTACTGCCTTTGCTGTGTGAATTCAAGTATCGCTGGACACCGGAGTGAGTCTAGGAAAACTTAACAAGCAGCAAAATTCACAACTGATCTTGCAGTAATCTGTTTGGGAGCAGTCACAGCACAGAAACAGATAAGTGAATAGCTTTAAGTGTAGCCTCGTTATAAATCTACAATAGTGAATAGAGAGAGTTCTTATTGATTCTATGTTTTATTGAGATGTGTCTCTAAAGTCATAATTATTAAGTTAGCCTGGAGCAGTGTTTTGCAGAGGGATAAGACAAATTTTCTAGGTCTGCAAAGTGGAAGAAGCAAAATTGTAGACCGATATACTCTTCTTGTCAGATGTGGGAGTCGAGACAATAAATGCCATTAGTTGTGAATCCTAACAGATTGAATAGATCAGTTCGATTGACAGTTGGAGGCAATGAAGAATTTACAAGACCAAGGGGTGTGATGGATGGCAGTTATTGGAAGGGAGAAAAGCCACTGATACATTCACACAGATGGGTTAACTCCAGGAAAGGTAAGAGAGGTAGGCATGTAGAGCAGGAGTCTTCAGTGGCTATCCCCATTTCAAACAAGTATGCTGTTTTGGAAAACGTAGAGGGTGATGGATTCTCAGGGGAAGGTAGCACCAACAGCCAAATTTATGGTAGCAAGATAGGATCTAATGTAATGAGTGATTGATTGTGTTAGGGGATTCTCTAGTCACAGGCACAGGCAGACCTATCTGTGGGCAGCAGCTAAAAATCAGAATGGTGTGTTGCCTCCCTGGTGCCAGAACTGAGGATGTCTCAGAGAGGGTGCAGAATATTCTCAAAGCGGAGAAGGCCCAGCAGGAGGTCATTGTATGCATTGAAACCAAAGACATAGGAAGGGAAAAGATTGAGATTCTAAAGGGAGATTACAAAGAGCTCAGCAGGAATTTAAAAAGGAGATCCTCGAGAATAGTAATATTTGGATTACTCCCAGTGCTACAAACTAGTGACGGTAGGATTAGGAGGATGGAGCAGATGAATGCGTGGCTGAGGAGCTGGTGCAAGGGAGAAGGATTCACATTTTTGGATCACTGGAATCTCTTCTGGGGTAGAAGACCTGTTCAAGAAGGATGGATTGCATCTAAATTGGAAGAGGACGAATATACTTGCAGGGAGATCTGTTAGAACTGCTCAGGAGGATTTAAACTAGTAAGATGGGGGTTGGGACCCAGGGAGATACTGAGGAAAGAGATCAATCTGAGACAGGCACAGTTGAGAAAAGAAGCGGGTCAAGCAGGCAGGAACAAAGCAGAGAACAAGATAGGATTGATAAACAGCATTTATTTCAATGCAAGGGGCCGAACAGAGAAGGCAGGTGAACTCAAGGCATGGCTAGGAACAAGGGACGGGGATATCATAGCAATTACAGAAACATGGCTCAGGGATGGGCAGGACTGGCAGCTTAATGTTCCAGGATACAATTGTTATAGAGAGGATAGAAAGGAAAGAAAGAGAGAAGAGGGAGTGGTATTTTTGATAAGGGATAGCATTACAGCTGTATTGGGGGGAGGATATTCCTGGAAATACATCTGGGGAAGTTATTTGGATGGAACTGAGAAACAAGAAAAGGATGATCACCTTCTTGGAATTGTATTATACACCCCCTAATAGTCAACGGGAAATTGAGAAACAAATTTGTAAGGAGATTTCCTTTATCTGTAAGAATAAGAGGGTGGTTATGGAAGAGGATTTTAACTTTTCAAACACAGACTGGGACTGCCATAGTATTAAGGGTGTAAATGGAGAGGAATTCATTGTGTGTACAAGAAAATTTTCTGATTCAGTATGTGGATGTACCGACTAGAGAAGGTGCAAAACTTAACCAACTCTTGGGAAATAAGGCAGAGCAGATGACTGAGGTGTCAGTAGGGGAGCACATTAGGGCCAGCGACCATAATTCTATTAGTTTGACCCTTCGGTCCAACCCGTCCATGCCGACCAGTTATCCCAACCTAATCTAGACCCACCTGCCAGCACCCGACTCATATCCCTCCAAACCCTTCCTATTCATATACCCAACCAAATGCCTTTTAAATGTTACAATTGTACCAGCCTCCACCACTTCTTCTGGCAGCTCATTCCATACACGTACCACTCTCTGCGTGAAAAAGTTGCCCCGTAGGTCTCTTTTATATTCTTTCCCCTCTCATCCTAAACCTATGCCCTCTAGTTCTGGACTCCCTCACCCCAGGGAAAAGACTTTGTCTATTTATCCTATCCATGCCCCTCATAATTTTGTAAATCTCTATAAGGTCACCCCTCAGCCTCCGACGCTCCAGGGAAAACAGCCCCAGCCTGTTCAGCCTCTCCCTACAGCTCAAATCCTCCAATCCTAGCAACATCCTTGTAAATCTTTTCTGAACCCTTTCAAGTTTCACAACATCTTTCCGATAGGAAGGAGACCAGAATTGCATGCAATATTCCAACAGTGGCCTAACCAATGTCCTGTACAGCTGCAACATGACATCCCAACTCCTGTACGCAATACTCTGACCAATAAAGGAAAACATACCAAACGTCCTCTTCACTATCCCATCTACCTGCGACTCCACTTTCAAGGAGCTATGAACCTGCACTCCAAGGTCTCTTTATTCAGCAGCACTCCCTAGGACTTTACCATTAAGTGTATTAGTCCTGTTAAGATTTGTTGCCCAAAATGCAGCACCTTGCATTTCTCTGGATTAAACTCCATCTGCCACTTCTCAGCCCTTTGGCCCATCTGGTCAAGATCCTGTTGTATCTCTATGACTCTAGTGATGGAAAAGGATAGACCAAATCTAAAAATTGAAGTTCTAAATTGGAGAAAGGCTAATTTTGACGGTATTAGGCAAGAACTTTCAAAAGCTAATTGGGGGCAGATATTCACAGGTAAAGGAGCGGCTGGAAAATGGGAAACCTTCAGAAATGAGGTAATGAGAGTCCAGAGACAGTAGACTCCTGTTAGGGTAAAAAGAAAGACTGGTAGGTATAGGGACTGCCGGATGACTAAAGAAATTAAGGATGAAGAAAAAGAAGGAAGCATATATAAGGTACAGAGCTGAAAATGTGTTGCTGGAAAAGCGCAGCAGGTCAGGCAGCATCCAAGGAACAGGAGAATCGACGTTTCGGGCATCCTGAAGAAGGGCTGATGCCCTTTTTTCCAGGTCTGATCTCCAGCATCTGCAGTCCTCACCTTCTCCTTGAAGATATATAAGGTACAGACAGGATAGATCGAGTGAATCCTTAGAAGAGTGCAAAGACAGTAGAAGTATACTTAAGAGGGAAATCAAGAGAGCAAAAAGGGGACATGAGGTAGCTTTGGCAAACAGAATTAAGGAGAATCCAAAGGGTTTTTACAAATACATTAAGGGCAAAAGAGTAACTAGGGCGAGAATAGGGCCCCTCAAAGTTCAGCAAGGTACCTTTGTGCAGAGATGGGGGAGATACTAAACAAGTATTTTGCATCAGTATTTATTATGGAAAAGGATGTGGAAGATATAGAATGTGGGGTGTTACCTTGAAAAATGCCCATATTACAGAGGAGGAAGTGCTGGATGTGTTAAGACACATGAAGGTGAATAAATCCCAAGGACCTGATCAGGTGTACCCTCGAACTCTGTGGGAAGCTACGGAAGTGATTGCTGGGCCTCTTAATGAAATATTTGCATCATCAATAGTCACAGGTGAGGTGCTGGAAGACGAGAGGTTGGCAAACATGGTGCCACTGTTTAAGAAGGGTGGTAAGGACAAGGCAGGGAACTGCAGACCAATGAGCCTGATGTCGGTGGTGGGCAAGTTGTTGGAGAGGATCCTGAGGGACAGGATGTACATGTACTTGGAAAGGCAGGGACTGATTAGGGATAGTCAACATGGCTTTGTGCATGGGAAATCATGTCTCACAAACCTGATTGAATTTTTTGAACAAGTAGCAAAGAGGGTAGAGCAGTGGACGTGATCTATATGGACTTCAGGAAGGCGTTCAACAAGGTTCCCCATGAGAGTCTGGTTAGCAAGGTTAAATCACATAGAATACAGGGAGAACTAGTCATTTGGAAACAGAACTGGCTCGAAGGTAGAAGACAGAGGGTGGTTGTGGAGGGTTGTTTTTCAGACTGGAGGCCTGTGGAGTGCCACAAGGGTCGGTGCTGGGTCCACTACTTTTTGTCATTTATATAAATGACTTGGATGTGAGCTTAAGAGATATAGTTGCTAAGTTTGCAGATGACACCAAAATTGGAGGTGTAGTGGACTGCAAAGAAAGTTACCTCAGATTACAACAGGATCTTGATCAGATGGGCCAACGGACTGAGGAGTGGTAAATGGAATTTAATTTAGATAAATGTGAGGTGCTGCATTTTGGGAAAGCAAACCTTAGCAGGACTTATACACTTAATGGTAAGGTCCTTCGGAGTGTTGCTGAACAAAGACACCTTGGAGTGCAGGTTCATAGCTCCTTGCAAGTAGAGTTGCAGGTATATAAGAAAGCATTTGGTATGCTTTTTTTCAATTGGCCGGAGTATTGAGTATAGGAATTGCAGCTGTACAGGTTAGGCCACATTTTGGAATATTGCATGCAATTCTCGTCTCCCTTCTATCGAAAGGATGCTGTGGAACTTGAAAGAGTTTAGAAAAGATTTACAACGAATTTTGCCAGGGTTGGAGGATTTGAGCTATTGGGAGAGGTTGAATAGGCTGGGGCTGTTTTCCCTAGAGCGTCGGAGGCTGAGGGGTGACCTTATAGAGGCTTATAAAATCATGAAGGGCATGGATAGGGTAAATGTCGGCACAGTGGCTCAATGGTTATCACTGCTACTTCCAGGACCAGGGACCCGGTTCAATTCCAGCCTCGGGTGACTGTGTGGAGTTTGCAAATTCTCGCCATGTCTGTGGGGGTTTCCTCCGGTTACTCCAGTTTCCTCCCACAATCTAAAGATATGCAGATTTGGTGAATTGGCCAAGTTAAATTGCCCATAGTGTTCAAGGATGTGCAGTAATCAGAGGTAAACATCGGGCAATGGGTCTGGGTCGGATACTCTTCAGAGGGTCAGTGTGGACTTGCTTGGCCTGCCTGTTTAGACACTATAGGATGTTAATTCTAATTCAAAAAGACAAGGTCTTTTCGCTGGGGTGGGGGACTCCAGAAATAGAGGGCATAGGTTTAGGGTGAAATGGGAAAGATATAAAAGAGACTTCAGAAGCAACTTTTTCACGCAGAGGTGGTGCGTGTGTGGAATGAGTGGCCAGAGGAAGTGGTGGAGACTGGTACAATTACAACATTTAAGAGGCATCTGGGGAGGCATACGAATAAGAAGGGCTTGGAGGGGTATGGGCCAGGTATTGGCAAGTGGGACTAGATTAGGTTGGGATATCTGGTCAGCATTGATGAGATGGACCACAGGTTTTAGATTAGAGTGGTGCTGGAAAAGCATAGCAGGTCAGGCAGCATCGGAGGAGCAAGGAAATCCATTTTGGTCAAAACCCTTCATCAGGAATGGAGGCAGGGAGCCTCCAGGGTGGAGAGATAAGTCACTTATCTCTCCATCCTGGAGACTCCATGCCTCCATTCCTGATGAAGGGATTTTGCCCGAAACGTAGATTTTCTTGCTCCTTGAATGCTGCCTGACCTGCTATGCCTTTCCAGCACCACTCTAATCTAAACTCTGGTTTCCAGCATCTGCAGTCCTCACTTTTGCCTAGATGGACCACAGGGTCTGTTTCCATGCTTTTTGACTTGATAACCGATTCTATACCAGGCTTTCTTTCTGAAACATCGGGGTCTACGCCTGCTATTTAGTAGCTACACGGCAGTAACATCAAGATAAGAAATGTTACACCAGTGATGGAGACAAAACCATCAATAAATTGTTCAAATATAATAAAATGTACTGGTGTCTTTCTGGTGTAGAAATAAGAAAGTACAGCCTTGAACAAGATCCAAAGGACATTTAACAGATGAGATGTGGCAGTCCAACTTGCAGAGAGACCAGACAAGCTGGGAATGTTCTCCCCAGAACAGCTCACCACCACCTCTTCAAATGATCTTTTCCCTAGGTTGGGGGAGTTCGAAAATAGGAGGTATATTTTTAAGGTGAGAGGAGAAAGATTTAAAAAGGATCTTAGGGGCAACTTTTTCACACAGAGGGTCGTTCGTATGCAGAATGAACTGCCAGAAGAAGTGGTAGATGCAGATACAGTTACTACATTTAAAAGACATTTGGATAGGTATAGAATTAGGAAAGGTTTAGAGGGACACAGGCGAAAGGTAGACAAGTGGGACTGGATTGGTTTGGGAAAACTTGGTCAGCATGGACCAGATTGTACAAAGGATCTGTTTCCATTCTCTATGACACAAATGCAATTTGGGGTGGGTAATAAATAGTGTTCCCCCAATGACACCTACATTCCGTGAATGAATAAATGAATGAAAAAAAAGGTTTCAAGAGACTTTATGGAGATGT
The DNA here is from genome assembly GCF_047496795.1 of Chiloscyllium punctatum. Classification (NCBI taxonomy): domain Eukaryota; kingdom Metazoa; phylum Chordata; class Chondrichthyes; order Orectolobiformes; family Hemiscylliidae; genus Chiloscyllium; species Chiloscyllium punctatum. The sequence continues at coordinate 25,703,560 of NC_092753.1, forward strand.
TCAAAATTGCGAAAGAATTTTATACAGTAAATAAATAAACTGGCCACAATGAAAGAAGGACAGATAATCCAAATACTCCACAACCACCTGATGAAGGAGCGGTGCTCCGAAAGCGAGTGCTTTCAATTAAACCTGTTGGACTATAACCTGGTGTTGCGTGATTTTTAACTGGATAATCCAAAAGCATAGATTCAAATAATTGGCAAAAGAACGAGAGGAGAGATGTGGAGAAATTCTTTAATGCAGCAACTTGTTACGATCTGAAATGCACAGAGCAAAAGGCTACTGGAAGCAAATTAATTAAAATAAGTAAAAGGGAAAATTGAATAAAACCTTAATAAGGGAAAAACACGTGGTTTTATGATCTCAGTGAATAAAGAATCATCTTTCATTGTACCTCAAGATAAAAACTGCAAATTGGCATTTTAAAAACACATTTAACAGCATGTGTCGTTTTATCATTACAACCTTTGCACAAACTTTTGGCAACCATATCAATGCCTTGCTCACATCCCTTTTATGAACACTACAATCATTTGTACCAATCAACCACAACCTAGGGCAATGATACACAATTTTTGAAGTTATGTTAGAAAATGAATAAGAGGAATGCTGCAAATTAACAGTTCAAATTCAAAATCCCAAGCTTCAATCATCAGAACAAGCTACAGATCAAAACAGGATGAACCAAACATGTACAGGCTTCTATTCATTCAAAGTTTAAGTTAATTCAAAATATAAAAAACATACATTCAACTAGTACTGTAGTTCAAACTAAACAAAATGATTAAAACTTGTTGAGAAAGCATACAAATTCAAAGGTCTATTCAAATTAACAGTCAACTAAACTTAAGTAACTTACAACTAGATATAATAGTTAAGCTGAAAAACTTACGTCTATACGGTATCAATAAACCAGACATAATAAAGATTGCATTGTTATTGATTTCCACATCCTTATATGATTCCCCCCATTAATGAATCATCATCCTTATACATTGTCCTTGTTTAATTATCACAGCAGCTTCAGGGAGCCTCATGCGAACAGCAAAACTAAGTCTGCAAAAGCCACTTGCTGGTAGACTCCAATGCTGACATTGTTTTAATATAATCCTGACAACGTCATTACAGGCCATTTGGTCCAAGTCCTCACTGACCCTCCGAAGATCATCCCATCCAGACCCATCCCCCGACTCTTCCCTGTAACCTGATATTTCCCATGGCTAACGCACCTAACCTACACATCCCTGGACACTATGGGCAATTTACATGTCCAATCCACCGAACTTGGACCGTGGGAGGAAACCACAGCACCCAGCAGAAACCTACTCAGACACGGGAAGAACGTGCAAACTCCACAGACAGTTGCCAGAGGGTGGAATCGAGCCCAGGTGCCTGGCGCTAGGAGGCAGCAGTGAGCCACTGTGTCACTGAGTTGTGTCTGAGGAAGTCATGATCTGTATTGACTAAAAGAGTAAGAATTAAGGAAATGATGCAAAATTCAGCCATGTTGGTTCTGACTCCATAATGAAATTGACTTTCCATGGCAGAGAGTTAGCAGTTCCTGTGCCTCATGGCAATGGCAGAAAGAAACGCCTATTTGTACAATCGTGATCCACTTTTTTTCCTGGATTTATTCAAGTTGGCTTCTGTGATAGCTGATCAAAGAGCATGCAGGAGACACAGAAGGCAACTCATACACAGGATTACTTCATATTGATTGAGAACAGTGAATCAGTTGTGTAAAGGTGTGTTCCAGAAACTGAACAAGACTTCATTCTCTTCAAAGGAAGATGGGTTTTCATCTCATTGTTGCCACCATGTAAAAATATCACGTAGAGACTCAAAGTGGCTTCATCAGATGAGGACCGAACGCCATAACAGTGTAAACTGATGAACTAATTATTTCCACTAGATACAGAAGCATAGTTAAATACAACTTCACTCGAACGTTCTTATTAAAGTCTAGATCCATGTACTCTGATGTCACCACTAAGGCAGTCTAGCTGTTAGTACATAGTTATTAACCCCATATACAGTTCCCCATTCCTGTAGATTATATTCTGATTTTTCCACCTGTAGCCATTATTTCTCAATACATGATTTTCCTATCCTTATTTTATAATTTGTTTCTCCATTCCCCATATACATGATGATGATGATCTTTGGTGGGTTGGTGTGGACTTGATAGGCCGAATGGCCTGCTTCCGCATTGCGGGGAATCTGTGATACTTGCAATAAAATCATGGACTTGGCTTGTCTGCTCCTCAGTTTATTTGGCATTGATAGATTTTCCAGCCTCGGGCGACTGTCTGTGTGGAGTTTGCACTATTCTCCCCATGTCTGCGTGGGTTTTCTCCGGGTGCTCTGGTTTCCTCCCACAGTCCAAAGATGTGCAGGTCAGGTGAATTGACCATGCTACATTGCCCGTTGTGTTAGGTGGATTAGTTGGGGTAAATGTAGGGGAGTGGGTCTGGATAGACTGCTCTTCAGAGGGTCGGTGTGGATTAGTTAGGCCAAAGGGCCTGTTTCCACACTGTAGGGAATATAATAGAATAATATATTGTTATTTGCTCCTGGGATGTGGGCATCATTGGCATCATCAGCTGTTAGGATGGTGGTGAACTACCTTCACAAACTACTGTAGTACTTAGGGTCGAGGAATACCCACTATGTTGTTCGGGTGGAAGTTCCAGGATTTTGACTCAGCAATACTGAAGGAGCAGCAATATATTTCCAAGTCAGTATGGTAAATATTGAATGTTTGGTGCTTCGTCCCACCCCTCACCCATTAGGCATCAAATTTATAAGATGTCTGAATAGGAAATTGCAGACACTAACTACAGTTCCCAAAAATACACAAGCAGAATATGAAGCTGCCTTTCGTGAACTAGAAAAAATAGCTCGTGACAGTTTGGCTGGCAGAGTGAGCATGAGTCTGAGTAGAATCATAGAATCCTTCCATGTAGAAGCAGGCCATTCAGCTCAGCGAGTCCACACCGACCCTCCAAAGAGCATCCCATCCAGACCCTAGAAAGGTAGTTGAGGTGGGTAATCTCCGAACCTTTAAAAAAAACACTTGGCTGAACACTTGAAGTGTCATCACATTTAAGGTTATTCCACCAGATGTGATGTACTGTATGATTTTATAAGACAGAGTGTGGTTACATGCTCTATAGGTGTACTAATATATGTAGCTTCCGGTACACTCAAGAGTTCCAGTGAGTTCAAACTCATACTCAGGATTACGTAGCGAACGTAATAGTGATCCAGAAGAACCCTAGGCTAAAGCCCCGAGTGCACAGGTTCAAATCCCACAGTGGCAGGTGGTGAAATTTAAATAATAATTAATAGTTAGTCTAATGATGAAACCATTGCTAATTTTGCAAATAAAATATCTGGTTCACTGATATTCTTAAGGGAAATGAAATCTACCACTCTCACATGATCTGGCCTCCAAGTGACTCGAGATCCACAGCAATGCGGTTGATTCTTAACTGCCCTCTGAAATAGCCTTGAAATCCAATCAATTGTTTTTATCAGCTACAAAGTCGAATGAAAGGAATGAAATTGGATGGATCACCCAGCATTGACTAAGACCCAGGAAATGATAATGGTGCAAATAGCCGTCAACCCTGCAAAGCCTGCCTCACTAACAACTGTGGGTTTATGCCAAAACTTGGAGAGCTATCTCACAGGTTCATGAAGCAACATCCTAACACTAACATTCTCGAAAAATCAGAGTTACATTGTCCCACACACCACTGCCGTCATTGGAGAATGTTGTGTCTTACCAAGGTGTACTGCCATATACAGTCTAGAGTGCATTGCCCTCAGAGTCCTCAACTCCAGGCCTCATGAAGCCTATGGCATGAGGTCAAACATGGACAAAAAAAAACTCTACCCTAGGATAATGAAGGTGGTGTTTGGTTTGCTTGCCTTTATTGGTCAATGCATAAAGTACATGAGTTAGGCAGTCATCTTGCAGCTGTACAGGACATTGGTTAGGCCACTTTTGGAATACTGCATGCAATTCTAGTCTCCCTGCTGTAGGGAAGATGTTGTGAAACGTGAAAGAATTCAGAAAAGATTTAGAAGGTTGTTACCAGGGTTGGCGGGTTTGAGCTGTAGGAGGGAGAGGCTGAATAGGCTGGGGCTATTTTCCCTGGAGTGTCAGAGGCTGGGGGGTGACGTTATAGAAGTTTATAAAATCATGAGGGGTATAATAGTGTAAATTGACAAGATCTTTTCCCCGGGGTGGGGAGTCCAAAACTAGACGGCATAGATTTAAGGTGATAGGGAAAAGATACACAAGTGACATAAGGAACATTTTCATGCCAAGGATGGTACATGTATGGAATGAGCTGCCAGAGGAAGTTGTGAAAGCCAATATGATTGCAACATTTAAAGGCATCTAGATGGATATAAAAAGGGTTTAGAGGGATATGGGCCAAATTAGTTTTTTTTTAAAAGATTAGATTCCCTGCAGTGTGGAAACAGGCCCTTCAGCTTAACCAGTCCATACCGATCCTCTGAAGAGTAACCCACCCAGACCTATTTCACTCTAACTAATGCACCTAACACTACGGGCAATTTAGCATAGCCAACTCAGCTGACCTGCACATCTTTGTGACTGTGGGAGGAAACCGGAGCACCCGGAGAAAACCCATGCAGACACAGGGAGAATGTGCAAACTCCACACAGACAGCCCTCGGAGGCAGAAACCTGGGACCCTGGTGCTGTGAGGCAGCAGTGCTAACCACTGAGCTACCGTGCTGCCCTCAACATCCACAAATGAAGCTGCATCAGAACATTATTTCAACATGCAACACACACTGTAGCACAGAGGAACTATGCAGAGCAGAAGAAAATCACCTCTACCGCATATTCAAAAAGAATGGGTACCCAATGAACAGTCCGCCGATTTCTCAGCAACTAACCCAAACAAGCAGATAAAACATGTACAGAAACCCTAGCCACTCTCCCCTACATCAAAGGCATCTAGGAAATGACTGCCAGACAACTCAGACCCCTTGGCATCATGGTAGCCCACAAACCCACCAACACACTAAAACAGCAGCTAATGAACTTGAAAGACCTGATACAGACAACTAGCAAAATTAATGTCATTTACAAAATACCATGCAAGGAGTGTAACAAACACTATACTGGACAAACAGGCAGAAAACTAGCCACCAGGATACATGAACACCAACCAGCCACAAAGCGACATGACCCTCTCTCACTAGTATCCTTACATACAGATGAGGAAAGATCCACCATTTCGACTGGGACAACACATCCATCCTAGAACAAGCCAAACAGAGACATGCACGAGAATTCCTAGAAGCATGGTATTCCAACCGGAACTCTATCAACAAACACACTGAATTAGACCCCATCTACTACCCCCTGAGAAAAGGAACAGGAAGTGACTTCACCACAGGAAATGACATCACCAACCCAAAGAAACCCAAACATATAAATAGAAATCAGGAATTTTCAGTAGTGCTTTGCCTGAAACCCACTGAAGATGTTACCTAGTAGTGTGACAATACGTCTGGAAATGAACCTTCCAGCTCAGCAAGCAAACCTACATTCATAACCTGATCACTGATTCCATCTGGGTTCTGCCAGGGGCCCACTGAGCCAGGGAACGTATTACAATCCTGATCCAAACACAGACATTAGATTTAAACTCAAGAGAGAAACGAGGGTGCCTGCCATTGATGCCAAGGCAGCACTTAACTAATTGTAGCATTAGTACAACTGAAGTTAATGAAACTCAGGAGAAAGCCGTCTGCTGTTTGGAGTCATATCTAACTCAAAAGGATGATGGTTATGGTTGCTGGAGCTCCAGAACATCTCTGCAGCAGTTGCTCAAGGTAGTGTTCTCAGTTCAACCTCTTCAGCTGCTTCACCAATCCAGCATAAATTCAGAAATGACGATGTTTGCTAATGATTGCAAAGTGTTCAGTACCATTCATGACTCCCAAATAGTGAAACCATTTGTACCCCAATGCAGAAGAGAGCTGGACAATATTCAGGCTTGTGATGATAAGTGGCAGCTAACATTTGCACCACACCAGTGTCAGGCAATGAATATCTCTACCATCAGTCTGTACCTGCAACATAGGGGTGATCTTTTACTGTGACTCACACAAAACATTAAGGTTGGAATGCAGGCTGATACATTCCAAGAGAGTTGAAAAAATGACTTTTTAAATTCCTGTCCCTATGTATTCTTCAAAGTGAAAACACAATATGTCTGCAGTTTGGGACACAATCCACAGGAGGTGGCTTGCTATTGACTCGGGGGTTATCAGCCCCTTGCTATCTTTGTCATTGCAAGAGATTATTGTCCTTTTGTTTTATTTGCCTCTTCCCTCCTTTGAAGGACTGTGCATGAAGTTTCCTGCACATCCATTGATCTAACACTCTGTGGATCACTGTCTTCTGACAGCCACTTAATTTTCATTCACAGTCATTTTTGGCTGTATCAACCCTCTTGGAGTCTCACCATGGTCATGACAATTTCATCTACAAAATGCACCGTAACAAGTTATCACGGTTGCTTTGGCAGGACTATCCAAATATGTGCCTTCTAGCATACAGAAGGAGAAAGACAGGAGATGCATGGAAACATCAAATCTTGTTAAATCCACTCCAAGCCAAACACCGTCCTATCTGGAAATAATATATCCCTGTTCCTTCACTATCATTGACTCAAAATTCTGGAATTTACACACTTATAACATTGTGGATGTACCATAGGCAGGCGAGGAGGACTCGCTTCTCCTCTCTGCTTAAGTTCACAGATGGCTGTACAGACCGACGCAGCTACCGCAGGCTCTGTCAGATCCGGGGCAGGTGGAGCATTGAGATGGCAGTTGTTTTCGCTGTTTTCGCCTGGCTTCCATATTTTCCCTGATGGGAAGTCTCGAGATGCTTGACGTCTTTCTGGATGCTCCTCCTCCAATTTGGATGGTTTTGGGCCAGGTGGCTGTGGGAATGCCGCACTTCGCGAGTGAGGCCTTGAGAGCATCACTGAAGCGCTTCTTCTATCCACATGAGTCTCGCTTGCCGTTTCGACCTCGGGAGTAGAATCTCGTGCTTGGGGAATCTCATGTCAGTCATGCAAATGTGCCCATCATAGCCAACGGTCAGTGCCTCGATGCTAGGGATGTTGGCCTGGTCAAGGACTCTGGCGTTGGTGCATCTTTCTTCCCAGCAATTTCACAGGATCTTGCATAGGCAGCGTTGGTGTTACTGCTCCCGTGCCTTGAGGTGTCTGCTGTAGACAGTGCATGTCTCACAGCCATATAGGAGAGCAAGAGCGATGACAGCTCTGTAAACCACAATCTTGCTAGCTCACTGAAGGCAATGCTGGATTTATTCATCAGTAATCACTTTAGCTAACAGGACACTTCCGAAGTACGAGAAAAATGTAGTTCAGCCTCAACTAGTATAGTTCTGGGCACCACACTTGAGTAAGTGACAAATGCAATGAAAAAAGTGTAGACAGAGCAGAAGAAATTTATGAGACTGGTTCTAAGGATGAGTCACGTCATTTGGGAGGATGGATTGGGAGATGCTTGCGTTGTTTTCCTTGGAGCAGTGAAGGCTGAAAGGAGATTTGATTTAAATATTCAAAATCATGAGGGATCTGGACAGAGTTAAAGAAAATCATGAAAGGATCAAGAATAAGAGGGTCTAGAATGTATTTACTAAAAGAAACAAAAAGTGATATGTGGAAAATTGTTTAACGCTGCAAGTGGTTAGGGTCTGGAACATACTGACTGAAAGTGTGGTGGAGGCAGATTTAATCAGGGCATGCATGAAGGAATTGGGTGGTTATTTGAAAGGGACCAATATGCACAGTTACAGCAAGAAGGCAAGAGAATTGCACTAAGTGTGATGTGAATTTGGAAAGCTGATGCAATGGGTAAATATTCTCCTTCCTCACAATAACAAATCTATGATTCTGTGTCTGTGTTCCTGTATTATTTCAATGAGAACAAATGCCAGAAACGTTTCCATCAATTACAAAAACATTGAAAGGATCAAGAGGCTGATCACATACAATGAGCTTCTGCTAAGATTTAATTTCAGCTTCTAACAGCATGGCGAAGCTTAATTAAACTGCTCTGAATACTCTACATGAGAGGAAGATGGAGGAGATTAAAACATCATAGTGATTTCACACAGCAGTATCTGTATTTACGGCACTTAATAGAACGATGGCAAATCGAGGTATTCATTTGATGTCATATTTTAAAAGAAAGAAAAATATGGTTCTGTTCAGCCATTTTACAAAGACTAAATCTCAGCAATTATAACTATATCATTCAGGAATTAAAAAGAGTGGTCAGAAATCAAAACACACCTTCCATGTTTTGCTTTCTTTTGAGCTACAGTCCACAAAGACTGTGCACAAGTTCACAAACAAATCAATGTTTAATCTAAGCTACTGATACAGATATTACAAACATTATAAGTAAAAAGAACCAGAAATCTGATCAAGAAAAATGTTTTTACACAGAGAGTTGGTAGGGTCTAGTTGGATGCAGGTTCTATCAAGCCATTCAAAACTAAATTCAATGTATATTAGAAAAGAAGTAATGGGAAGAAGGCAATAGAACAGCATGAAGTGAGATGTGCTATAAGAGAACAAGTTCGATCAGCACAGAAATGGGCTATTCAGCCCAACTGACTCTCTGAGCAGACAAAGATGCAGATGTTGATTGCAGAACCCCTAATGTTTAATTTGCAGGGCAAGGGAAATGAGGAGGCAACATCTACAGAACAGACTACCTCAACTTTACTAACAAAAGGAGACCATGAACTTCTTGCACTTGTCGTCAAAAGGAAGGATTAAGGAGGCAGGACAAAAGAATTAAAGGAACTAACAGTTTGAGAGTGGAGAATAGCAACAAGAGGTTAAATTTGTTCTCCAGGAGAATCCTGAGTCATAAGCCATTTGGCAGAGGATTGAGTGATAGATAAAGTAAATCGGAGGCAGATATAGTGATAGATGGCTAAACCATTAGTATGTCAAGTATATTTAAGCCTTTCTATCTTGTACTTGAGGAAGTGAAGAGGTGAGGCTGTACAAGGGAATAAACCATGATGGAAGACAAAGGCACAGGGGCAAGTAAGGAATAGTTGAGCAGATATTAACAGTGTGTCAATGTTGTAATGAGTGGTTCACTGAATAGCAAGCAAAAGCCATACAGTCAGAGAGTTATACAAACCCTTTGGTCTAACTCATCCATGTCATGTAGTGTTTGCTTGCCATTTTACAGTACTGATCAGACACAGTGTCACCCTCCCCATTGTACTTGGTTTCATGCCATCATAACATTCTGTCTTTTTACTAACCCTAAAATTCCAAAGCTATATACATTCCTGCCGACAATAGATCTGACAAAAATGCCATAATCAACTGCCCCAGTATTGTATGTAACATCTTAACCAAACAAGGCTGCCTGTGCCACTGTGATGAAACAGTCGCTACTATTTTAGGTGACCTCAAAAAATCTGTGGCAAGCAGGCTGGCAATCCCCAGAGAGTTCAGGTGTCCTCGTTTTAGATTCAATGGCACGACTAAATAAAAACCACATCAGTTCCCTTGTGTGTGTCGAACTCAATTGATAAAAAACCCTGTTGTCAGTAAAATATGGGACAACGCCACAGGAAGTTGTGGCAGTTTCAAATTGAAATACACTAAGTTGAATAAAATCTGAATTAAAGGGACTACAATATGCAATCATTTATTAAAAACACACACAGTGAAGGATGCCATTGAAAAATATTCCCAACCAAAACAAAAAATTACGCATTTACATCTCTTCTCTCTGTAAGAACATCCACACTTTGTAAAAATACTTGTTGAAGCACATAAGTGCCCTCAGGGTCACATACCAAGCTCAAACACAAGATTATGGTGGCAGAGTAGGACACAGCTCATCCACTTTGTCCGTTTCTCTTTTTTTGTTCTTTTCTTTGCAGTGCTTCTTTTCTCTCTTCTTTCTTCTCAGTGACGTCTTGCACTCCCGGCCTTGGACTCTGCACAGACTCGACTCTTAGCTTCAGCAAGGACCCAAACGAGGCTTCCTCTCAGCCTGGCATGGCAGTCTCCCTGCCTAATGTGGCAGTCACCTGGCAGCCCATGGTGGTCTACCACAGGCCCATGGCTGAAATTATTTTGTAAATAATACAAAAGCCAAGGCAATGTAAAGATTCTATTGTCAGGGGGCTGCATTCCTTGCAAAAGTTCAAACGATGCTACATTCCTTTAAAACAGTATTTTCAGGACTTCTAATATAATCTGTTGAAGATATTTCAGCCCCAGATTCAATGAACTTCCTTATCCAAATTGACTGCAGTTCAAGTGCGAGAACCGAGTTGAAAACAACTGTGTTTAACTTTTATCAGGGGAATTACAAGGAAATGAAGAAAGAGGGAGCTGAAGTGCACGGACTGGAAAGACAATAGGCAAGTGCTGGTGGACATTTAAGAACACTACGCAAAGATACATCCCAGTAAGGGTGGAACATTGTCAGACAGGGATAAACCACCATGCTAACTAAGGTAGTTAAGGAAACAATTAAGTTGAAAGAGAAAATATGCGAGGAAACAAAGGACACGGGTAGCCCTGAAGATTGGGATATATTCAGAATTCTGCAAAGCAGAACTAAAATGATAATAAAGAGAAATCAAATAAACAAGGGCAAACTCATGAGGAATGCAATAACTGACAATAAGAGGTTCTTTAGACATACAAAAAGAGTGCGTATAGTGAACTGGGCCTCTCAGAAAATGAATCTGGGGAGATAGTTATGGAAAATGATTAAATGAGTTAAAGGGATATTTTGCATCAGTCATTTATGGTGGAAGATACTTTGAATATCCCATTATATGCTTAAGAATAATAAGATTAAGCACCATCACCATCACTGGGAATTAGTATTAGACAAACTACTGGGGATAAAGGTAAAGATGTCCCTAGCTCTGATGGCTCGCAACATAGGATCCCAAAAAAGGTGGCAACAGATATAGTGGATGTACTGGTTGCAATTTTCCAAAAATCCTTGAATTCTGGAGAATCAGTGACACAATGACAGTAAATAACTTCACACCATAAAACATAAGAAAGGCATTGTGGGTCAGCCTGCTTGAGGGAAGTCTGTAAATATCTCCTGGACTATTAACTGAGAGTAATTTTGTTGCTTCTGCAGATCTGAGGCACTGGAATTCTACCCTCTGAAGTCTAAAGTCACTTTCAGTTGAAAGAGGCCACCTATGGTTGGGTGAATAAATTGGTTCTGATCCAATTGATGAAGGAATAGTTGGAGGCTTCACACATCCAACTATTGACCTATAACTTGGATAATTGGGATGGTGTAATTTGGGCATGATGAGCTCTAACTCCCGTTCTTCTGGAGGTTTGGTCAAGTTAGCCCGATGTTAAATATCTGCTGGAATACAGAGGAGCAGAAGTGATGGTAGAGTTGCACAAATCCCTTATTAACTGGTATGGAATAAGACAAGTTGAGGGAGTTTGGTGGTATCTTTGAATGGCAAGATAGGTTCAAGATGCTGAATGCCTCCTGTAATTCCATTAAGATGAGGTAGTAAAGGACAGCCGGTGTTGATAGAAACTGTATCCAGTGGTTTCTGAGCAGAATGAAAATGTGACAGTGACTTGGAATAGTCAGTAATTCCACAAGTTCTACTGCTGGGTACATAACTGTTACATGATTAAGCACTCAGTGAATTTATTTGAAAGCATATCAGCTTTTCAGTAGGAAACAGTGCAGCATTTCTCAACGTGTAATAATTTCTAATTAATCATTTAGAATTAATTAAAATCAAACGGGAGTTAATTATTCTAAAACTGAAATTCTATTATTCTAAAACCTCAGATATTGTGCCATTGATCTTCTACATAATCTCTTGTCTCTTCCACAGCATGAACAATGGGGATAAACAAACTATTTATGTCAGGTGTGACTGACTGGAAGCCTCCTCTTAATACAATGAAACAGAAATCTTCTTCAAAGTTAATGTTCTTTTATAGTTTTTGTATTCTGACAGAGATCTATCCGCCAAAGAGAGACCAATAGGAAATTTGGGCACAGAGGTCAGGCAGCATAAGTTGTGAGTCAAATGCACTCACAGCTGCACATGGAATTCCCAACCATTTATTATTAAGGGCGTGGTAACAATGCCCTTGGAAAATTGCCATGTGATTAGACAGCCAACATGGTTTTATGAAAGACCAATCATGTTTGACAAACCTGTTGGGAGTATTTTGAAGGTGTAATTAGCATAGATTTTGAAACAAACCTAATTTTTTATTTCTTTCACTAGCTGTGGGCTTCGCTGGTAGGGTGGTCATTTATTGCCCGTGAACCACTGCAGTCCTTAGGGTTATGTAGACCCACAATGCAGTTGAAGAGGAAGTTCCAGTATTTTGCTGCAACGACAGTGAAAGAATGATGAATGAGTTTGAAGGCATGATACTGTGTGGCTTAGAGGGGACCCAAGGTTGGTGGCAGTATGGAATATTTAGATTTACAGACGACATTCAAGAAGGTGCCACAGAGGAACTTGTTGCACAAGAGAAGGTCTTATGGGTCTGGGGCCAAGGATTGGTTAATGGATAGAAAACAGGATGTAGAAATAAACAGATTTTTTTGGGGATGGCAACGTGGTAGTGATGGAGTGCCATGGAGATCAAGATATGAGCCAAATGCTGGCAAATGGGACCAGATTAGTTTAGGATATTGGCTGGCATTGGCGAGTTGGGCTGAACAGTCAGTTTCCATGCTGTATATTATTGTATTCATTTACAGAAGGAGGGGGTCATTGTCCAGGTTAGTATTTATTGTCCAGAGGGCAGTTTAACAGTCAACCACATTGGCTGCGGGTCTGGAGTCACATGGCATTTTCCTTCCCTAAGGACATTTGTGAACCTGATGGGCTTTTCCAACAATCAACAAATGGATTCATGGCCATGATTAGACTCGTAATTCCAGATTTGTGTTGAATTCAAATTTCACCCTCTGCCATGGAAGAGTCCCCAGGACTTAAGACTATAACTCTATAACTGGAAAACTGCCAACGTGACATCCCTTTCCAAAAACAGAGGGAGGCAAAAGACAGGTCACAATACACCAATAAGCCTAACACCGTCTGCTGAGAAAACATTAGAATTGATTATTAAGAAAGTAGCAGCAGAACATTTGGGAAATCTTGATCTAAAGTAATCATGGTTTCATGAAAAGGAAATTGTGTCTAATCTCTGAGAGTTTTTCAAGGAAATCCCCACAAGAGTGAATAGAGGGGAACCAGCAGATGAAGTATTTGGACTTCCAGAAGGCATTTGACAAGGTAACTCACAAAAAAGTCTAAGAATGGTATTGGAAGTAATACATTGGCATGGGAAAGAGAATTGGCTGATGGGCAGGAAACAACAAGTGGGGACAAAGGGTTCTTTTTCTGGTTGGCAACCTGAAACCAGTGGGGCTCCACAGGGATCAGTACTGGGACCACAACTGTCTACGATATATATTAATAACTTGGAGGAAGGAAGCAAATGTATTGAAGCCAGATTTGCAGAGGAGACTGAAACAGGTGGCAAGGGAGATACAAACAGCTGACAGAGAGATACTGATAGGTTAAGTGAGTGGGCAAAAAATTTTGTCAAAAGGATGAAGAATCTGGAAAAATGTGAAGTTGTTTACTTTAGAACGGAGAACAAATGAATAGCATATTACTTAAATCTTGAGAAACGGCAAAAAGCTGTGACACAAAAGGGACTTGAGGGTACTTGTATACAAAATAGAGAGAGCTAGTACACAGGTGCAGCAGGTAATCAGCAAGAATTATGGAACACTGGCCTTTATTTCAAGGGGGTTGGAATATTAGACTAGGGATGTCTTACTTCAACTGTACACAGTGCTGGTGATACCACATCTGGAGCACTTTAAGCAGTTTTGGTCCCCTTATTTAAGAACAAATATTATTTCATTGGAGGCCGTTCAAAGAAGGTTCACAAGGATGATCCTGGGTATGGAGGGATTGCTTCATAAGCAAAATTGAACAGATTGGGACTCTCATATTGGAACTTAGAAGAATTAAAGATGATCTAATTTTTAGACATCTAGGATCCTTGAGGGCCTACACAGTGAAAATGGTAAGAGGACGTTTGCCCTCATGGGACAGTCTCAGACCAGAAGACATAGTTTCAGAATTAAGGGATGCCAGTTTAAGACTGAGATGAGGAGGAATTTCTTCACTCAGAGGTTTGTGCACCTATGGAACTCCTTGTCACAGAGTTGTAGGGTAGAGTCCTTGTATATATTTAAGATAGATTTTAGATCAGTAGGGGAATCAAGGGAAAGGACAGAAAAGTGAACATGAGGAGAGTCGGATCAGCCATGATCTTACGGAATGGCAGAGGAGATTTGAGATACTGTTCTTCCTATTTCTTATGGTCGTACCACTACCAGCTAAAAAAAAGTGCAACTGAGCTGTTCTGGACTCAAGAGGTAAGAACAGTTTAAGGCAGTGATTGTCTTACAACCTCTACCTCCTGTGGTAATGTGCACCTCTGAGCTTGACTATTGAAGAAACTTCCTCACCGCTACATCTTCAAGGGAAATGAGAGGAAGGCAATATATGCCATCCATACCAGCTATGTCCATATCCCTCAAATTCCTTCTTCTTACATATTCACAGAGCTGTGCATAATTCTACAAGCCAAGCTTAGGAATAGTCCATTTGCCTTAAGAGAAAATATTACCCAGTAGTCAGTTTAGAAGAACAAATCCATACACTGGGCAAAGCAAAAACTCATTTCTACCCCCTTTCCTCACCCCTTAGCCCCACCCTCTTCCATTTTAGCAGCTGTGTCCCTTCAGGTGAAATCTATATTTAAAACTAACTCTCTGCCCAGATTTCCTGTACTTTGGCAGCACTGTGAATGGATTTGTTATTATTACCACGCACAGAATGATTCCAGGAAATAGAGATCACTATTCAGTGAGTACTAAAGCTGATAAAACATCTTAAGTCATTTTGTAAGCTGACGATGCTAGTTATTTTTAATAAAATCAACCCTGCAATGTGCATTCCTCTATCCTACCCACACTTGACAATAACTAGCAGTTACTGTTACTGTCCCAATTTTTCTTTTGTCTAAACAATTTCTTGTGTATTCAGAAACTTGCGAAAAATTGCTCTACCAAGGTTCTGATTAAGGCCCTTCTCGCAGAGAATTCAAAGAGGAATGAAATTAATGAACTACATATGCCAATTATGTTACTATGCATTCTATAATGTTGGGGAGACAGGTCAGCTTTCCAAACTACAGCACAATGCAAAGATGAGTGCATGAAATTACGGCACCTTTGAAGTGATAAAACATCCTAACATGTTTCACCGAAGCATAAGGAAACTATATTTTGTCCTGAGTGACATGAAGTGATATTGGGATAGGAACAAAAAGGCTTTGTCAAAGATGTGGGTATTAAAGAGCATTAAGCAGGAGGACGATCAGGGGATAGTCCAGAGTTTAGGTAAAGTAACTGAAGGCAAAGCTTCCAAAGATGAAGTAAAACAAATTAGGGATGCACAACAGGCCAGAACTGGGATCAAAGAATCACTATAGCACAAAAAGAAAGCCAATCACTCATCGGATGCATGGTGGACAATTCACATATTGCTCCTCCCTACATTCCTCTTCTTCAGAATATTCTGCAAAGTATCTAAGTTAGCTGGCTGAGCTGCAAGGTTTGTTTTCAGACATTTTATCACCATGACTAGGTAACACACTAGTATGTATGAAAACTAGTGATAGTGGGTCATGTAATACAGAGACTTGAACAAGCTACCCTCCCATCAATCCAACCCAAACTTTGGGTCCGCTACGTGGATGACATCTTTGTCATCACAAAATGGAACAAATTAGAGGAATCATACAACACCATCAGTAATATCCTGACAGACATAAAATTCACAAAAGAGGAGGAGAACAACAACAGACTCCCATTCCTAGATGTGACAGTTGAACGTACAGTTAACAGAGAGCTTCAAACCACTGCCTACAGAAAAGCACCAAACACAGACCAAATTCTTTGCTTCAGAAGCAATCATCCCAACACCCACAAACAGAGCTTCATCAAGACATTATTTCAATAAGAGCTGAAAAATGTGTTGCTGGAAAAGCGCAGCAGGTCTGGCAGCATCCAAGGAGCAGGAGAATCGACATTTCAGAGAACACCTCTGGGACACCCGCACCAACCAACCCAACCGCTCCGTGGCTGAACACTTTAACTCCCCCTCCCATTCCGCCAAGGACATGCAGGTCCTTGGCCTCCTCCATCGCCAGACCATGGCAACACAACGCCTGGAGGAAGACCGCCTGATCTTCCGCCCCGAAACGTCGATTCTCCTGCTCCTTGGATGCTGCCTGACCTGCTGTGCTTTTCCAGCAACACATTTTTCAGCTCTGATCTCCAGCATCTGCAGTCCTCACTTTCTCCTATTATTTCAATAAGCTACATCACACTGCAGCACCCAAGAACTACAAACAGCAGAAGAAAAATATCGATACGTTTTCAAGAAAAACGGATACCCAATAAACACAATCCGCCAATTCCTCAGAAACAAACCCAAACAAGCAGACCCAACTCCACCATATAATATAGCCACATTTCCTTACTTTAAAGGCATATCAGAAATTACTTACAGACTACTCAGGCCCCTAGGCATCATGGTAGCCCACAAACCAACCAACACACTTAAACAGCGACTAATGAAACTAAAAGGATCCATTAGAACTACCAGCAAATCTATCGTCATTTACAAGATATCATGCAAGAACTGTAAAAAGCATTACATCAGACAGGCAGGCAGGAAACATGTCACCAGGTGACATGAATATCAATGAGCCACCAAAAGACACAACCCATTATCACTACTTTTCATACAGACAAAGAAGGACACCACTTTGATTGGGACAACACATACGTCTTCAGACAAGCAAAACAAAGACGTGCACGAGAATTCCCAGTGGCCTGGCATTCAAACCAGAACTCCATCAATAAACACATCAATTCAGATCCTGCCAACCTTCCCTTGAAAATAAAAGAACCAGAACTGACATCACCCACCTTAAGAAACTAAGACCAATAAATAGAGAGGGGGACATCCCACCAGCATTTCACTGGAGACTCTTACTGATAATGTTACCTAGTATGGTAATCAAGTATGAAAACAAACCTTCTAACTCGGCAAGCTAACTGACACAATTATCATCAACCTGAGCTACAAACCCTTCACAAAAAATCACTAATATTCTGCACAGCAGAGAAAGAACAGAATGGAGCAGTACATAGAATTCAGTTAAATCAACATAATTTGAGAGACATTAGCTGAATAGACCAGCTTTAATTCAGTAACATCATTGGTGCTTATGAAATTCAGTGAAAAGTACTCCAAACCACACCAAACAAAAACACCTCATTTTCTTTTTAAGGTTCCTTCAATTTTATACTTTCACCTCTCTAGTTCTGGTTTGAATGCCAGGCCAATGGGAATTCTCGTGCGCGTCTTTGTTTTGTCTGTCCGAAGATGTGTGTGTTGTCCCAATCAAAGTGGTGACAAGGAATAGTTGTGACTATCCAGCTTCAGTTTACAAGCCAACTCATACGCCCCCATATTGTCACCCATTACCCGGTTAAAACCTCGACCTCCAGTTGTCAATAGAACAAGGTGTACCAGTAATCTATAAAGACTGTATCTCTCAATATTAAAAACTGTTCGCCAGCCAACATTGAGACAGTGGCAGTACAGTTTACCTGTAGGTCTTTGGCTAACAAAGACAGGCATAAAATGAGAGATGAATAGGGTGGATAGACAAAGTCTTTTTCCTCCAGAGTGAAATGTCAAAACTTAGGGGGAAAACTATTTAAGGTGGGTGGGGGATGTTTAAAGTTTTGTAATTCAAGCTTGGGAGGCGGGGGGGGGGGGGGGGGAGGAGGAGGGGGGAGTAGAAGCAAATATAATAGCAATATTTAAGAGGTGTTTAAACAGACCATGAACAGGCAGATAGTCGAGGGTTATGGACCATGTGCAGGCAGATGGGATTGATTTAAAATGGTATCACGGTCAGCACAGACTATACACAGTACTCCAGCTGTGGCCTGACCTAAGTTCTATACAGCTCCAGCGTGACCTCCCTGCTTTTATAATCTAGGCTTTGACTTATACAGGCAAGTCTCCTGTATGCCTTCTTACTTATCCTATTAACCTGTCCTGCTACCTTCAGGAATCTGTGCAGAAGCAGCCCAAGATCCTGTTGCTCCTGTTCTGTACGTTCTATGTCCAACAGGGCTCAGACTCCAACAGTGGCTGAATGTCTGATGCTGGAGCCAAGTTGGATCTTGCTTGGCTGTAAAGTCCTTGGCAGTAAGGCAGCCAGGTAATGCCCAGCTTTTTGATACACTGACCTGGATTTTGCAGTCACGAGTGAAGTAAGAGCACATGATAATTTCACATCCCAGCAGCTAATCACATTAAAGAATTTGCACAGACAGGTAGGCAGGTAGGACAGAAACCGAATGCGCAAATATTAAGTTGCATTTTTCAAAATTTTATATGGCCCAAAATACAACAGGTAAAGATGTGAGGTTATCCACTTTGGTAGGAAAAACAGAAATAGAGTTTTTCATTAAGATGAAAGCTGAGAAGTGGCGCACTTCAAAAGGGACTTGGAATGTTTTGTCTTTGTGTCACAAAAATACAAGATCTAAGTATAGAAAGCAATTAAAAGCAGTCAAATGCTATTTTGGCCTCTATTATGAGAGGATTTAGGTACAGCAGTAAAGATTATAGACAGCCTTGGCGAGATCACACTATTGTGTGCAGATTTGATCTCCTTACAAAAGGAATAATATCCTTGCCATTGAGAGAGAGCAATGAAGATTCTTTATGGAAAGAAGGATTTTTCTATTATCAAAGATTAAATTTGAAGGGGTTTAGAAGAATGAGAGGTGATCTCATTCAAACAAAAGTTTTTAATAAGGATGGATAGTGCAGATGCAGGAAGGATTTTCCGTGACTTTATGAGGCAGGACTTTCAAGAATCACGAGTCACAGTCTCAGAATAAGGGGCAGACTATTTAACACTAAAGTGAGAAGAAAAAAATCTTTAGATTAGATTACTTACAGTGTGGAAACAGGCCCTTCGGCCCAACAAATCCATACTGACCCGCCGAAGCGTTACCCACCCAGACCCATTCTCCTACTTTTCCCCCTTCACCTAACACTACGGGCAATTTAGCATGGTCAATTCACCTAACCTGCACATTTTTGGATTGTGGGAGGAAACCAGAGCACCCGGAGGAAACCCACACAAACACTGGGAGAATGTGCAAACTCCACACAGAGAGTCGCCTGAGGTGGGAATTGAACCCGGGTCTCTGGTGCTGTGAGGCAGCAGTGCTAACCACTGTGCCACTGTGCCGCCCACGGAATTCTCTATCCCAGGAGTCTATGAAGGTTCAGTTATTCAGCAAACGTTCAAGTTGTGATCAATGCTTGATATTCAACCTGTCCAATTGGCCAGGTGGTTATAACAGTGAGAAGAAAGGGCACAAACAGAAGGACACAAACAGAATGGCACATCAGAGTCAGATGGAATTTAATCCTGAGAAGTATGAGGTGATGCACTTTGGAAGAAGCAACAAGACATGGGAGTACTCAATGGATGGAAAGGTACCTGGAAGTTCAGAGGAGCAATGGGATCTTGGGCTGTTTCTGCACAGATTCCTGAAGGTAGCAGGACAGGTTAATAGGATAAATAAGAAGGCATACTGGAGGCTTGCCTATATAAGTCAAAGCCTAGATTATAAAAGCAAGGAGGTCACACTGGAGCTGTATAGAACTTAGGACAGGCCACAGCTAGAGTACTGTGTCTAGTTCTGGTTACAACACTATCGGAAGAATGGGATTACACTGCGGGAGCACAAAGGACATTCACCAGGAGGTTGCCTGCGATGGAGCATTTCAGCTATGAAGACAGGCTGGATAAGGTGGGATTGTTTTCTTTGGAGGAGAGAAGGTTGGGGGAAACCTGATAGCAGTTATATAAGATTATGAGGAGCATGATGAATAGAAAGCAGCTGTTCCCCTACTCAAAAGGGTAATACAAGGGGGCATAATTGTAAAATTAAAGGCAAGATCTTTAGAGGGGCTTTGAGGAAATGTTGTCACACCCAGAGGGTGGTGGTGTTTTGGCATGCTCTGCCTTGAAAGTTTAGATTAGAGTGGTGCTGGAAAAGCACAGCAGTTCAGGCAGCATCCGAAGAGCAGGAAAGTAGACGTTTCAGGCAAAAGCCCTTCATCAGGAATGGAGACAGGGAGCCTGCAGGGTGGAGAGATAAATGGTGGTGGTGGTTGGGGGGGAGAAGGGGGGCAGCAGGGGTGTGCTGGGGAGAAGGTAGCAAAGAGTACAATAGGTGAATGGGGGTGGGGATGGAGGTGATAGGTCAGAGGAGAGGGTGGCGTGGATAGGTGGGAAGGGAGATTGGCAGGTAGGACAGGTCATTAGGACAATGCTGAGCTGGAAGGTTGGAACTGGGGTAAGGTGGGGGGAGTGGATATGAGGAAACTGGTGAAGTCCACATTGATGCCCACATTGGAGTTGAAGTGTTCCGAGGCAGAAGATTCTTCCTCCAGGCATCAGGTGGTGAGGGAGCGGCGGTGGAGGCAGCCCAGGACCTACATGTCTGTGGCAGAGTGGGAGGGGGGAGTTGAAATGTTGGGCCACGGGCAGTGGGGTTGATTGGTGCGGGCGTCCCAGAGATGTTCCCTTAAGCGCTCTGAGAAGAGGTGTCCAGTCTCCCCAATGTAGAGGAGACCACATCGGGAGCAATGGATACAATAAATGACATTGATGGATGTGGAAGGCTCCTTTAGGGCCTTGGATGGAGGGGAGGGACATGGTGTGGGCACAGGTTTTGCAATTCCTGCAGTGGCAGGGGAGGGTGCCACAACAGGAGGGTGGGTAGTTGGGGGTCATGGACCTGACCAGGTAGTCACGGAGGGAATGGTCTTTGTGGAAAGCAGAAATGGGTGGGGAGGGAAATATATCTCTGGTGGGGTCCACTTGGAGGTGTCGGCAGATGATGCGGTTTATATACGAAGGTTGGTGGGGTGGAAGGTGAGCATCAGGGGGGGTTCTGTCCTTGTTACGGTTGGAGGGGTGGGGTTTGAGGGCACAAGTGCAGGATGTGGATGAGATGCTTTGGAGGGCATCTTCAACTACGTGGGAAGGGAAATTGCAGTCTCTGAAGGAGGAGGCCATCTGATGTGTTCTGTGGTGGAACTGGTCCTTCTGGGAGCAGATAAGGTGAAGGGGGAAGGAATTGGGAATATGGGATGGCATTCTTGCAGGAGGTAGAGTGGGAAGAAGTGTAATCCAGGTAGCTGTAGGAGTCGGTGGGTTTGTAAAAAATATCAGTATTAAGTCAGTCGTCATTAATGGAGATGGAGAGGTCCAGGAAGGGGAGGGAGGTGTCAGAGATGGTCCAGGTGAATTTACGGTCAGGGTAGAATGTGTTGGTGACGTTGATGAACTGCTCAACCTCCTCATTGGAGCACGAGGTGGAGCCAATGCAGTCATCAATGTAGCGGAGGAAGAGGTGGGGAGTGTTGCCGGAGTAACTATGGAAGATGGACTGTTCTACATAGCCGACAAAGAGACAGGCATAGCTGGGGCCCATACGGGTGCCCATGGCTACCCCCTGCCTTGAAAGTGTTTGAGGTCGAAACCTCAACCTTTAAAAGTACTTGGAGCACTTGAAGTGTCACAAGGCATTGGCCAAATGTGGGTAAATGGATTGGTGTAGACAGTAGTGTATTTTCATTAGTACAGACTCGATGGAGTGAAGGACCTCTTTTGTACTGTGTAATTCTATGATTCAACAGATTTCCAAGTATTAAACGCATCAAGGGATAAGGGCATAGCCAGGAAATTGGTGATGAAGTTGCCATGATATGAGTGAATGGCAGGACAAATGCAAAGGGCTAAATGATCTGCTCTTGCTTCTATTTCTTATATTCTTATAAGAATTTTTGTGGATTCTCCAGCACCCTGGCCATTAACCAACATCACAAGACTGGGGAACTGGATGATTTTTACATCAGTTGGCTTCTATGTTTCGTCTTACAATGATTGCACGTCAAAAAGTACATAACTGACTGCAATGTGCATTTCAACAGATCAAGGGTGTGAAAGGCAACATGTAAATTTGTTTATTTCTTCTTTTGATGGAGAAAAGTTTCCCAACTCACTTCACAAATCAATATCAAACCTGAAACCAAAAGTATGGGCTGCAACCTAGAAAGGAATGGGTTGGGCGGGCTGACCAGAAGCTTGGTCAAAGGGGTGATTTTGTGGAGGATTTTAAAGAAATATAGTGAAAGGGGATGAAGAGAAGTTTCTAGTCTGCAATAAGTGTTGTGTGGTCTAAACAACACTTTATACAAAATTACCATACCTGTTATCCTGGCTAGAATATAGAGCAGTACAGCTCGATACAGGCCCTTCAGCTCTCAATTGTTGTGATGACCTTTTATCCTACTCTAAGATCAAACTAACCTATATTCCCTACATTTTACTATCATCCATGTGCCTATCCAAGAGTTGCTTAAATGTCCCTCATGTATTTATTATACTTTCCAGGTTAACCCAACTGCTGTGGATGGACTGAACCAGATTAATTCTATATCAGAAAACTGTGATACTAAGAGAATTATAATTCATCAAGAGAACTTTAACTTAAGCACACATTCAGAAACAAGCACTAAAAACAGTCCTTTCCAAATGTTCAAATGACAGCAGTCT
This sequence comes from Chiloscyllium punctatum, assembly GCF_047496795.1. Taxonomy (NCBI): domain Eukaryota; kingdom Metazoa; phylum Chordata; class Chondrichthyes; order Orectolobiformes; family Hemiscylliidae; genus Chiloscyllium; species Chiloscyllium punctatum. The sequence continues at coordinate 25,726,481 of NC_092753.1, forward strand.
TTCAGTTCAAACCACTGGGTAGGAAACTTAAACATCAATGGGACTGAGTCATATAGCCTTTCAAAGTTTTATTACCAGGAGATTCTATGCAATCCTTCGGCTGCAAATTAGGCTTCTGCTTCAGAAGTTAATTTTATAGCGATTCCTATGAAGTTAACAAAGGAGGCAATAAAATATCACACAAACCTGCATATAAAATGAGAGACACATACCAATAAAACACCTTCAGCTTGCTCACTCCTGTCTCCTCCTTTCTCTGAGGTTCTCTCTTCAAGGCTTGATTTCTCAGATGAACACTCCATATCCAAACGTTCCAATCCAAAACATGTTCAAATTCTTCTCCATCTTACTTCATTGAAGCTGCCCAACTGATATCACTTTCAGCTTCTTTCAACCTTGTGCAACAATTAGGGTTGGCTGTGTTGCCATGTGCTGTACAAAAAAGCCTTGACTGCTATCATAAACGTGGATATTTTGAAGAATATCACCACATGGATAGCAAGGATTTAGTTAGAATGGGATTATGGGAACACAATTAAAACTATTCAAACACTTCTTGTTTGAGGAGGGAGCCAGGAACATGACAAACTCTGGACCTTCACTGACACTGAGTATTCATGTGACTGTGCAGAACGCAATCTCATTTGGGCATTTTAAAGTTTATCCAAAAATGCTTCAGTTTTTATCTCCCCGCAATGATCTTATCGTTCTGTAATTTCATTTGGAACTGGCTGTTTGTTGAACACCTGCTCTACATTTCTGGACATGTTCATTTAATGAGGTTAGACAAGAGTCTGGCATTTGGACTCTGACGTTAGTCTTCCTCCCTGCTTCCCATCTCAGCACAAGCAAGATATTATTAATCTTTAACAGTAATATAATTTAAGTATTACTAAATTAAGTTTTAAAAGCACATGGTGTAAATGCAACACAAGTGACAAAAAAAATGTATACAGTAATAAATAATAGTATAGGTGATCATTTTATTCCTAATTTCTTGTTAAACCTTCCCTGCACTCACGCCATTAATACACAGTAAGAACTTCATCATGTGGAGAAAGACTGCTCGAGTCTCATTGTGGGTTTGATGTTTCATTGCTTTTTAGTAGGTCTGACATTCACAGTCACCCTTAAATGTGCTTTTCACAATAAAAGATTAGATTAGATTACCTACAGTATGGAAACAGTCCCCTCGGCCCAACAAGTCCACACCGACCCTCCGAACAGTAACCCACCCAAACCCATTTCCCTCTGACTAAAGCACCTCACACTATGGGCAATTTAGCATGGCCAGTTCACCTGACCTGCACATCTTTTGGACTGTGGGAGGAAACCGGAGCACCCAGAGGAAATCCACGCAGACTGGTGTTTGCACAGTCGCCCAAGGCAGGAATCGAGCCCAGGTCCCTGGCGCTATGAGGCAGCAGTGCTTACCACTGAGCCACCATGCCAAAAGCTAAGTCATGGAACAGCAACATATTCTACCCCTTGCTGTACTGAACAAAAGCTCAATGCGAATGACAAGTTACAATCTTGGACGTGACACGCACTTGTGCAACCACTTCCACCCCCAAACTCTCTCAATTACTCCGCCCCCCCCATAAAAACAAAAACTTGTCTTTATTTGAACTAGTAACACAGGGAGAGAAACCACTACTGCAGATGGTGCTGCAGGGATTTAAATTTGATTAGAAAGAGTGAAACATTAAATGTAATGCAAGCTGAACTCAGGTAGAGAATAAAATACTGAGACAGAGGAGTGACTCAGAGCAGAGGCTGGGGGACAAAGTCAAGAGCAGTAAAACAGGACAGAGGTTGGTGGAATACTAACATTTATTTTAAAGATGTAAGACTGGTGATAAGTGGGAAAACGTCACAGGAGTTGGAGAGGTACAAAGTTGTGAGTAAGTGATAAAGGCAACATGCCACCATGGACAAGTGATGAAACAGTCAGGTGGGGAAGCTTCATTTATGGACAACTGCTGCTGCTCAATAACCAAATTTTAGTCAAAGCATGATAACAATGCAACCAAGCACAATAAGGTCAGAAATGACCCAGGGGCAACAACAGATGGGTGAACAGCGACAGTTTTTACTCCTGTTACTTGAAGTTCAGAGAGTTAACCTCCCATAAGATCAAGAAAAATTGCCATTTCTATCAGCAATTTATCTATATGTGCTCAGCTCATGACTTTCGACAACTTTCAATGGAATAGAATATGCAAGGTTTTCCAGGTTAAAATGAGGTAGGCCAAATAATAAAGGAATTCAAAGACAGATGAACAATTATGACTTAAAAGAGATTTTAAAGACATCTGGTTGGATTGTTGGAAATTGGGGTTTTTTAACAACTCAAAAATTTACCTAGCACTTACTGTGAAGCATGAGATTTCATTTAACAACATAAATTAACTTTCCAAACCTCTTGCACACAGAGGTCATGATGTACATTGAACTACTGAAAACAATTTATCTGGTGCCAAATGCACATTATCATCAGTGTATTGTTTTTGAAAATAAGGAATATTTAGTCTCAGAAAGAATGAGTATTGAGTACAGGAGTTGGGAGGTCATGTTGCGGCCGTACAGGACACTGGTTAGGCCACTGTTGGAATATTGCGTGCAATTCTGGTCTTCTTCCTATCGGAAAGATGTTGTGAAACTTGAAAGGGTTCAGAAAAGATTTACAAGGATGTTGCCAGGGTTGGAGGATTTGAGCTGTAGGGAGAGGCTGAACAGGCTGGGGCTGTTTTCCCTAGAGCGTCGGAGGCTGAGGGATAACCTTATAGAGGTTTACAAAATTATGAGGGGCATGGATAGGATAAATGGGCAAAGTCTTTTCCCTGGGATCGGGGAGTCCAGAACTAGAGGACATAGGTTTAGGATGAGAGGGGAAAGATATAAAAGAGACCTAAGGGGCAACCTTTCATGCAGAGGGTGGCACGTGTATGGAATGAGCTGCCAGAGGAAGTGGTGGAGGCTGGTACAATTGCAACATCTAAGAGGCATTTGGATGGGTATATGAATAGGAAGGGTTTGGAGGGATATGGGCCGGGTGCTGGCAAGTGGGACTAGATTGGGTTGGGATATCTGGTCGGCATGGACAGGTTGGACCAAAGGGTCTGTTTCCGAGCTGTATACCTCTATGACTCCATAATGCTCAGCAGAAGGTGGGCAGAGGGTCAATAGCTCATTCAACATCATATGTAGTGTCCCATGGCCAGTCGCCAAAAGGATTCAGACAACTGACTAACAGAGGGAAATCAGTCTGCTTCTAGAAATACGATATAAGTAGTGCCCACGGCAGAAGGGAGTCCTCAATAGATGCTCCTGAGAGAGCAGTTCTCATCAGGAGATGCTCAGAGAACAATCTTCACTAGAAGACAAACCAGAAGATAGAAAGACCCAAGGGAGAGTTCCCCAAACCTTGGCTAGAGAGCAAGATACTGCCTCTACCATATTAAGGCAACTAACATATTCCATGCTGACAGCCTGTTTAAATTGATAAACATCTCCAATTGCCACAGTTGTGTACTTTCTTGGTCTAATTAACTAATGCACCATATTTAAGCTGGTGCTTCTTCACAAACTTAGTGATCGATCACAAAATTGCTACAAATCTTTGACTGCTCAGACAAGGTAATTGTGAACACAAACTCACTAAAATAAACAAAAGGGACTGCTGCAAAAGCAGATTTGGAAGGGCCACTGAGGACAAGTCTGAGATACCTGGAGGGATATAATGATGGAGAAATGACTGACACTGGCAGAGTGGTCCACCCCAGTCCAACACCGGCACCTCCATATCATGATACTGGTAGGACACACACTTTGTCCCCTGGACCTAAGTACTGCCACAGTGACAATACAACCAGAATGGAAAGGAAGCCAGTTAAAAAAAAAGACCAAGCAGCTATTGAAAGAGTACAGAAGAAATTAAGAGGAGTGCTTATGCAAATTGGGAATATCTTTATGAGATATGAGAAGTGTAATCAATCTGAGCACTACACTCTCTCAGCGGAGCAGGTAACGGCTGTCTGGGTGGTGTTTTTCTAAGTCACGGTATAGTCCAGTTATTGTTTTTTTAACAGCTAAAATTTAAAGTTTTTTTTAAGCGCCTAGCGGACCCGGAAGCTGGTGTCACGCTAGCTTACCTGGGAAGGCTTTTTTCTTATAAAAGCGTGCAGGCGAGGAACCCAAGGCACTACAGGGGTAGAGCCTCCCACCCGCCCTCCTCCTCTAACCTAATAATAAGACCCATTGTGACAAGCAGGTAAGTGCTGTATTTTGCTTGTTTGTTTCTTTAGATCTAGTTTTTAAAGTTTCTCTTTTAGAGGGATGGCAGAGAAGGCAGTGCAATGTTCCTCTTGCAACATGTATGAGGTGAGGGAAGCCATTAGCGTCCCTCCTGATTACACTTGCAAGAAGTGCACCCATCTCCAGCTCCTCCAAGACCGTGTTAGGGAACTGGAGCTGGAGTTGGATGAGCTACGGATCATTCGGGAGGCAGAGGTGGTCATAGATCAGAGCTTTAGGGAAGTAGTTTCTCCGAAAGTTATAGAGAGATGGGTGACAGTGAGGGGGAGTGGGAGGAAGCAGCCAGTACAGGGACCCCTTGCGGTCATTCCCCTCAAGAACAAGTATACCGTTTTGGATACTTGTGGGGGGGATGACTTACCAGGGGTAAGCAACGAGGTTCAGGCCTCTGGCACGGAGCCTGTCCCCGTTGCTCAGAAGCGAAGGGCGGAGAAAGATAGAGCGATAGTTATTGGGGACTCAATAGTGAGGGGCACAGATAGGCGGTTTTGCGGGGGCGAAAGAGACTCACGATTGGTATGTTGCCTCCCAGGTGCAAGGGTACGTGATGTCTCTGATCGTGTTTTCCGGGTCCTCAAGGGGGAGGGGGAGCAGCCCCAGATCGTGGTCCACGTTGGCACCAACGACATAGGTAGGAAGAGGGGTGAGGATGTTAGACGGCTTTCAGGGAGCTAGGTTGGAAGCTCAGAGCTAGAACGAAAAGAGTCGTTGTCTCTGGTTTGTTACCCGTGCCACATGATAGAGTGTCGAGGAATAGGGAGAGAGAAGTTTTAAATGCGTGGCTACAGGGATGGTGCAGGAGGGAGGGATTCCGGTTTCTGGACAACTGGTGTTCTTTCTGGGGAAGATGGGACCTCTATAAACAGGATGGTCTACACCTGAACCTGAGGGGCACCAGTATCCTTGGGGGGAGGTTTGCTCGTGGTCTTTGGGAGGGTTTAAACTAACTCTGCAGGGGCATGGGAACCTGGACTGTAGCTTTAGGGTACAGGACCTTGAGTGTAGGGAGGTTAGGAACATGGCATCGATCTCGAAGGAGGGTGCCGGTAAACAGGAAGGTGGCTTGAAGTGTGTATACTTCAATGCCAGAAGTATAAGAAATAAGGTAGGTGAGCTTGCAGCATGGGTTGGTACCTGGGACTTCGATGTTGTGGCCATTACAGAGACGTGGGTAGAACAGGGACAGGAATGGCTGTTGCAGGTTCCAGGGTTTAAATGTTTTAGTAGGGTCAGAGATGGGGGTAAAAGAGGAGGAGGTGTGGCATTGCTTGTCAAGGATAGTATTACGGCAGTAGAAAGGGTGATGGAGGAAGACTTGCCATCTGAGGTAGTGTGGGCAGAGGTTAGAAATAGGAAAGGTGAGGTCACCCTGTTAGGAGTTTTCTACCGGCCTCCTAATAGTCCGAGAGAAGTAGAGGAAAGTATTGCTAGGATGATTCAGGAGAAGAGTGAAAGTAGCAGGGTGGTTGTTATGGGGGACTTTAACTTCCCAGATATTGACTGGGAAAGCTATAGCTCGAGTTCGTTAGATGGGTCGGTGTTTGTCCAATGTGTGCAGGAGGGTTTCCTGACACAATATGTAGACAGGCCAACAAGAGGTGAGGCTATACTGGATTTGGTTCTAGGTAATGAAACAGGCCAGGTGTTAGACTTGGAGGTAGGTGAGCACTTCGGGGGCAGTGACCACAACTCGGTGACTTTTACTCTAGTGATGGAGAGGGATAAGTGTGCACTGCAGGCCAACAGTTATAGCTGGGGGCAGGGAAATTATGATGCGGTGAGGCATGACTTAGGATGCGTGGATTGGAAAAATAGGCTTCAAGGGAAGGACACAAATGATATGTGGAGATTGTTCAAGGAACAGCTAATGGGTGTCCTTGATAAGTATGTACCAGTCAGGCAGGGAGTAAAGGGTCTTGCGAGGGAGCCATGGTTTAATAAGGAATTGGAATCCCTTGTGAAAGGGAAGAGGGCGGCCTATGTAAAGATGAGGGGTGAAGGTTCAGTTGGGGCGATTGAGAGTTATAAGGTAGCCAGGAAGGATCTAAAGAGAGAGCTAAGAGCAGCGAGAAGGGGACATGAAAAGTCCTTGGTTGGTCGGATTAGGGAAAACCCAAAGGCCTTCTATAGGTATGTCAGGAATAAAAGGATGACTAGGGTAGGTGTCGGTCCAGTCAAGGATAGTAGTGGGAAGTTGTGTGTGGAGGCGGAGGAGATTGGTGAGACATTAAATCAATACTTTTCGTCAGTATTCACTCAGGAACAGGACACTGTTGCTGATGTGAATATTGAGTCACAAGTGATTAGAATGGATGGCCTTGAGGTACGTAGGGAAGAGGTCTGGGGAATACTGGAAAGGATGAAAATAGATAAGTCCCCTGGGCCTGATGGCATTTATCCTAGGATCCTCTGGGAAGCTAGGGAGGAGATAGCGGAGCCATTGGCCTTGATTTTTAGGTCGTCGTTGTCTTCGGGAACAGTGCCAGAAGACTGGAGGATAGCGAATGTGGTCTCCTTGTTCAAGAAGGGGAGCAGGGATAGCCCGAGTAACTATAGGCCAGTCAGTCTCACTTCTGTTGTGGGCAAAGTCTTAGAGAGAATTGTAAGGGATAGGATTTATGAACATCTAGATAGGAATAATGTGATCAAGGTTAGTCAGCATGGTTTTGTGAAGGGCAGGTCGTGCCTCACAAACCTTATTGAATTCTTTGAGAAGGTGACCAAGGAAGTGGACGAGGATAAAGCAGTAGATGTGGTGTATATGGATTTTAGCAAGGTGTTCGATAAGGTACCCCATGGCAAGCTAATGCAAAAACTATGGAGGTATGGCATTGAGGGTGCATTAGAGGTTTGGATTAGGAATTGGCTGGCTGGAAGGAGACAGAGGGTAGTAGTTGATGGTATAGGTTCATCTTGGAGCGCAGTTACTAGCGGTGTTCCACAAGGATCTGTTTTGGGACCATTGCTCTTTGTCATTTTTATAAATGACCTGGAGGAGGGGCTTGAAGGCTGGGTGAGCAAGTTTGCGGATGACACGAAAGTCGGTGGAGTTGTGGACAGCGAAGAAGGATGTGGCAGGTTACAGCGCGATATAGATAAGTTGCAGAGCTGGGCAGTAAGGTGGCAAATGGAATTCAATGTAGCTAAGTGTGAAGTCATTCACTTTGGTAGGAGTAACAAGAAGATGGATTACTGGGCTAATGGTCGGATACTTGGTAGTGTGGATGAGCAGAGGGATCTTGGTGTCCATGTACACAGATCTTTGAAAGTTGCCACCCAGGTAAATAGTGCTGTGAAGAAGGCATATGGTGTACTGGGCTTTATTGGTAGAGGAATTGAGTTCCGGAGTCCTGAGGTCATGTTGCAGTTGTATAAGACTCTGGTGCGGCCTCATCTGGAGTATTGTGTGCAGTTTTGGTTGCCATACTACAGGAAGGATGTGGAGGCATTGGAACGGGTGCAGAGGAGGTTTACCAGGTGTTGCCAGGCATGGTAGGAAGATCGTATGAGGAAAGACTGAGGCACTTGGGACTTTTCTTATTGGAGAAAAGAAGGTTTAGGGGAGATTTGATAGAGGTGTACAAGATGATTAGGGGTTTAGATAGGGTTGACAGTGAGAACCTTTTTCTGCGTATGGAGTCAGCTGTTACTAAGGGACACAGCTTTAAATTAAGGGGTGGTAAGTATAGGACAGATGTTAGGGGTAGATTTTTTACTCAGCGGGTTGTGAGTTCATGGAATGCCCTGCCAGTAGCAGTGGTGGACTCTCCCTCTTTATGGTCATTTAAGCTGGCATTGGACAAGCATATGGAGGTTATTGGGCTAGTGTAGGTTAGGTAGGCTTTGGTCGGCACAACATCGAGAGCTGAAGGGCCTGTACTGCGCTGTATTTTTCTATGTTCTATGTACACGGACTAGATAATGTTGATAATGACAATTATTTCACCTTGTCCAGAATGATGAAACTAGAGGGTGTGACTCGAGCTGAAACAGGGTAAATTTAAACTTAGCTGCGCAAATAATATTTTGAGGAGTCAATCTGTGAAAGTGACTCCTTGGGAAGATGACAGAAGTTGTTTGTAATGATTTATTCAAAAATAAATCATGTCACCACCAATTTCGCAACCTCCAAGTGGAAAGGAAGATTTTGTACTCATGGCTGAGGAAGAAAAGAAATACTATACCAAGGAACCTGTAGGACACAGTTGAGTAGAAGAAAAAGTACATCAAATGAGTAAAAGAATTTGATAATGGCGTATGATGAAGTAAGTTGGATGGAGACGTGTGCAGCATAAACATCAGGACAGACCAGCTGGGCTGAACAGACTGTCTCTGTACTGTAAATTCTATGTAATGCTGTCTGCAGTTTGCCCCAGTAGAAGACTGATCAGAGTTGCTAATGGGACACTGAGGTAGAGACAACTGATGCTGGCAGGCATGACCTAAAAGGTGATACAAGGTATGCTGATGGGGCTCAATGAAGTGTTAATATCAGAGTTCCAGATATGGTTTACATGTACAAATATTTATCCGACAACTTTTAGCAGTTATCTCGTTAGTTCATTATAAATCAAGTCTGAAGTAGAATCACACAGATCTACGGCACAGGAAAAGACCCTTCTTCAACCATGCCTCTCAAAAACAACCTATTATCATCTCGTCTTTAAACACTGGGCCCATTGCTTTGTGTGCCTTAACATCGCAAATGTACATCTAAATACTTGTTAAATCTTCTGAATATTTCTGCTTCTACCGCCCTCACAGGCAGTGAATTCCAGATTCCCACTACCCTCTGGGTAAAAAATAAATTTCCTCACACCTCCTCGGAACCTCCTGTCTCTTGCCTTAAATCTACATGCCCGGTCATTGATCCTTCCATCAAGGAGGGAAGTTTCTTCCTGTTTACCCTATCTATGCCTCTTGTGATTTTATACATCTCAATCACATCCCTTCTAAGGAAAAGAACCCCAATCTATCCAATCTCTCTTCATAACTGAAACCCTGTAGCCCAGGCAACATCCTGGTAAATTGCCTCTGCACTCTCGCTGGTGCGAACATATCCATCCTATAATGTGGATTCCAGAACTGCACACAATACTGCGTGGCCTACCCAATGATTTGTACAGTTCTAGCTTAACATCCCAATTCTGAAACTCTGTGCCTCAATTCATAAAGGCAAGTATCCTATTTAACCACTTTATCTACCTGACGCCTTAAGGGACCAATCTGCACACACACCAAGGTCTCCTGGTGCTTCACAAAGTCTGACTGTTCATCATGAACACCCTTGCCCTACCCAAGATCATCACACCATACTTATCTGGATTGAATTCCATTTGCCACTGAACAGTTCATCTGATCAGCTGAGAACATTTCTTTAAAAAGTATCAAAGTAGTGTGGGTGAAAGTCCGCTCATTTGGGGTTTGTCACAGCAATCGAACCCAGAAGCCTTTGTGGAAAGAGGCTATGTCGTAAGTAATATATGCTTGCAGAGTCGATTTTGCCCATTTATCTCTTCTCGTAACAGAATCACATCTGTGTTTCCAGCCAAGATTTGTAGATATCAAGAAAACAGTGAAACATATTACGAACTAATGACTCAAATTATGAATTTATTTGATTGCTCCCTTTTCATCTGTTGTAAACATTTAGAAAAGGCTGCAATTATATTTCGGGGGAAAAAAGAAACAGAGTGCACCAATTACTGGCAAACATACGCATGAGACTATTTTAATAACAGATACATTCAAGAACAGAAGCAAAATTGCTAATAAAAGCTTTGGCAGATTATTCTCTTTGTGTTATTTGCCACTCCTGTCATACTTACAAATGAGAAAAGACATTAGCTCCTGTCTCTGATCTATTCACGGAGATCTGGTCCATTATGATCAAATTATAAAGGCGACACTTTGGCTAGAAAAACATGATTGAAAGAGTCACAAATTCATGATTGAAAGATGTTATTAACCAGACACAATCCTTTACTCCTTAAAAGCACTGAAGCAGACAAGTGCTTGCATGGATGTTTTTTGCAAATTTTCATAGGATATGAAGTTACAGTAAAATTAGAATGAAAGGGAAAACATTAAAAAGCATTAAAATGAAAAGCTGCAGAGTTATGCATAAAGTATAAAAACTTACCTCGTCTGTTCAGGGGTCTTCATTTTCTCGGCAGCAGTTGCAGTGGGAGGAATGACAGCGAGGACCAGGGGCCTGACAGGAAGGTAAATTTCAAGTATAAAAACTTACCTTGTGTATAGGCGGAGCGCACGCTAAGCAGAAGCAGGCATGGGATTGCTGGGTAAATCAGGTTATATATTGGGGCGATTGCTTTATCCGAAACACGACTCGGGTAGTGTATCCCACCCAACCTGGATTAGTGGTGCTGGAAGAGCACAGCAGTTCAGGCAGCATCCAAGTAGCTTCAAAATCGACGTTTCCGGCAAAAGCCGTTCATCAGGAATAAAGGCAACCCAACCTCCTCCTCTAACCACACAAAAAAAAAATTCCATGCACCAGACTGGTAAGGTGATTAGTTTTGATTTTTTTTATTTTCAGTAGTCTCGTTGGGAATTTAGAAAAATGGGAATGGAGGTTAGGGCAGTTGAATGTTCCCCCTGCAGAATGTGGGAGGTAAAGGTCACCTCTAGTGTCCCTGCTGACCACATCTGCAGGAAGTACACCCAACTCCAGCTCCTCGAAAACCGCGTTAGGGAACTGGAGCTGGAGCTGGATGAACTTCAGATCATTCGGGAAGTGCAAGGGTTGTTGAGAGGAGTTACGGGGAGGTAATCACAGCTCAGGTACAAGAAGAACATAGATGGGTTACTGTAAGGGGACGGAAAGGGAACCAGCAGGCATGCAGGGATCCCCGTGGCCGTTCCCCTCAATAACAAGTATACCATTTTGGTTACTGCTGGGAGGGGGAACTTACCAGGGGTAAGCAAGGGGGCACAGGTCTCTAGCACAGAGTCTGTCCCTGTTGCTCAGAAGGGAAGGGGGAAGAGGAGCAGAGCATCAGTCATTGGGGATTCCACAGTTAGGAAGACAGAAAAGGAGGTTCTGTGGGAATGAGAAAGACTCATGGTTGGTGTGTTGCCTCCCAGGTGCCAAGGGTTCGTGGTTGGGGGAGGGGGGGGTGCAGCCACAAGTCATGATCCACATCGGCACCAAAACATAAGTCAGAAGAGAGATGGGGATTTGAGGCAGAAATTCAGGGAATTCGGTGGAAGCTTAGAGCGAGAACAAACAGAATTGTTATCTCTGGTTTGTTGCCCATGCCATGTGCTAGTGAGGTGAGCAATAGGGAGAAAGGAGTTGAACACGTGGGTACAGGAATGGTGCAGGAGGGAGAGTTTCGGATACATGGATAATTGGGGCTCTTTCTGGGGTAGGGGGGACTCTACAAACAGGACGGTCTTCACCTGAACCAAAGGGATACCAGTGTGTGTGTGGTGTGGTGTGTGGTGTGTGGTGTGTGGTGTGTGGTGTGTGGTGTGTGTGTGTGTGTGTGTGTGTGTGTGTGTGTGTGTGTGTGTGGTGACAGGGGTGGGGGGATTTGCTGATGCTCTTCGGGAGAGTTTAAACTAATTCAGTAAGGTAATGGGAACCTAAACTGCAGTTCCGGTATAAAAGGAGGTTGAGAGTAGTGAGGACAGAACTAAGGTTTCAAGGTTGCAAAGAGGGCACCGGCAAGCAGGAAGGTGGTTGGAAGTATGTCTACTTCAACGCCAGGAGCATCTGGAATAAGGTGGGTGAACTTGCAGCATGGGTTGGTACCTAGGACTTCAATGTTGTGGCCATTTCAGACACAATGGCTAGAGGAGGGTCTGGAATGGTTGTTGCAGTTTCCGGGACTTAGATGTTTCAGTAAGAACAGAGAAGATGGGAAAAGAGGGGGATGTGAGGCATTGTTAGTCAAGGACAAGATTATGGTGGCAGAAAGAATGTTTGAGGATGCGTCTACTGATGTAGTACTGATCGGAAAGGAGTGGTCACCCTATTGGGAGTTTTCCATGGGCCTCCAAAGAGTTCCAGAGATGTAGAGGAAAGGATCGCAAAGATGATTCTTGCTAAGAGAGAGAGTGAAAGGGTAGTTGTTATGGGGGACTTTAACTTTCCAAGTATTGACTGGGAATACTATAGTTCAAGTACTTTAGATGGGTCAGATTTTGTCCAATGTGTGCAGGAGGGTTTTCTGACACAGTATGTAGATCGACCAACAAGGGGTGAGGCTACATTGGATTTGGTACTCAGTAACGAACCAGGTCAGGGGTTAAATTTAGAGGTAGGTGAGTACTTTGATGATAGTGACCACAATTCATTCATGTTCACTTTAGTCATGTAAAGGGATGGGTATATACTGCAGAGCATGAGTTAAAGCTGTGGGAAAGCAATTATTAGACAAGATTTAGGATGTATAGGATGGGGAAGGTAACTGCAGGAATGAGCACAACTGAAATGTGAAGCTTATTCAAGGAACATCTACTGCGCGTCCTTGATAAGTATGTACCTGTCAGGCAGGGAGGAAGTGGTCGAGCAAGGGAGCTGTGGTTTACTAAAGAAGTTGAAGCTTTTGTCAAGAGGAAGAAGACAGCTTCTGTTAAGATGAGACGAGAAGGCTCAGTTAGGGGGCTTGAGAGTTAAAAGTTAGCCAGTAAAGTCCGAAAGAGAGAACTAAAAAGAGCCAGGAGGGGAAGCGCTAAATGAATATTTTTCGTCAGTATTCACACTGGAAAAAGATAATGTTGTCAAGGAGAATACTGAGATGCAGGCTACCTGGAATAGATGGGATTGAGGTGTTAACAATTCTGGAAAGTGTGAAACTAGATAAGTCCGCTCGGCCGGATGGGATTTATCCTAGGATTCTCTGGGAAATCAGGGAGGAGATTGCAGAGCCTTTGACATTGATCTTTATGTCATCATTGTCTACAGGAATAGTGCCAGAAGACTGGAGGATAGCAAATGTTGCTCAAAAAGGGGAGTAGAGACAAACCTGGGAATTATGGACCAGTGAGCCTTACTTTGGTTGTGGGTAAGGTTTTGGAAAAGGTTATAAGAGATAGGATTTATAATCATCTAGAGAGGAAGAAGTTGATGAGGGATAGTCAACACAATTTTGTGAAGGATAGGTCATGCCTCACAAACCTTATGGAGTTCTTTGTGATGGTGGCCAAACAGGTGGATAAGGGTAAAGGGGTTGATGTGGTGTATATGGATTTCAGTAAGATATTTAATAAGGTTCCGCACAGTAGGCTATTGCACAAAATACAGCGGCATAAGATTGAGGGTGACTTAGTGGTTTGGATAAGAAATTGGCTAGCTGAAAGGCGACAGAGGGTGGTGGTTGGTGGGAAATGTTCATCCTGGAGTTCAGTTAGATTAGATTAGATTAGATTAGATTACTTACAGTGTGGAAACAGGCCCTTCGGCCCATCAAGTCCACACCGCCCCGCCGAAGCGCAACCCACCTATACCCCTACATTTACCCCTTACCTAACACTATGGGCAATTTAGCATGGCCAATTCACCTGACCTGCACATCTTTGGACTGTGGGAAGAAACCGGAGCACCCGGAGAAAACCCACGCAGACATGGGGAGAACGTGCAAACTCCACACAGTCGGTCGCCTGAGGCGGGAATTGAACCCGGGTCTCTGGCGCTGTGAAGCAGCAATGCTAACCACTGTGCCACCATGCCGCCCACTTCTAGTTACTAGTGGTGTACCACAAGGATCTGTTTTGGAGCCACTGCTGTTTGTCATTTTTATAAATGACCTAAATTAAGGCGTAAAAGGATGAGTTAGTAAACTTGCGGATGACACCAAGGTCGGTAGATGTGCAGATCATACCAAGGAAGTTGTAGATTACAGAGGAGCATAGATAAGCTGCAGGGCTGGGCTGAGAGATGGCAAATGGAGTTTAATGCAGAAAAGTGTGAGGTGATTCACTTTGGAAGGATTAACAGGAATGCAGAGTATTGGGTTAATAGCAAGATTCTTGGGAGTATAGATGAACAGAGAGATCTCAGTGTCCATGTACATTGATCCCTGAAAGTTGCCACACTGTTGATAGGGTGGTTAAGAAGGCATATAGCGTGTTGCTTTCATTGGCAGAGGGATTGAGGTTCAGAGCCATGAGGTCATGCTACAGCTGTACAAAACTTGGAGTATTGCGTACAGTTCTGGTCACAGCATTAGAATTAGAATTAGAATCCTTACAGCCCCTTCTGCCCAACAAGTCCACACCAAATCGCCAAAGAATAACCCACCCAGACCCATTTCTCTGCACTATATTTACCCTGCCTAATGCACATAGCCTACACATCCCTGAACACTTTGGGCAATTTAGCATGGCCAATTCACCTAACTTGCATTGCAATCTTTGGATTGTGGGCAGAAACTAGAGCACCCAGAGGAAACCCACTCAGATACAGGGATAATGTATAAACTCCCAACAGACAGTCGCCTAAGTCTGGAATCGAACCCAGGTCCCTAACAGTGCAAGGAAGCAGTGCTAACCACTGAGCCACCATGCCAGATTAGTGGAAGGATGTGGAAGCTTTGCAAAGGGTTCAGGGGAGATTTAAGAGGATGTTGCCTGGTATGGAGGGAAGGTCTTATGAGGAAAGGCTGAGAGACTTGAGGCTGTTTTAATTAGAGAGAAGGTTGAGAAGTGACTTAATTGAGCCATATAAGATAATCAGAGGGTTTGATAGGGTGGACAGCGAGAGCCTTTTTCCTCAGGTGGTGATGGCTAGCACGAGGGGACATAGCTTTAAATTGAGGAGTGATAGATATAGGACGGATGTCAGAGGTAGTTTCTTTACTCAGTAGGAGTGTGGAACACACTGCCTGGAACAGTAGCAGACTTGCCAACGTTAAGGGCATTTAAATAATCATTGGATAGACATATGGATGATAATGGAATAGTGTAGGTTAGATGGGCTTCAGACTGGTTTCACAGGTTCGTGCAACATCAAGGGCCGAAGGGCCTGTACTGCACTACAATGTTCTATGTTCTATACCTATTTCTTAACCAAATCTGCTTCTCAAAGGACTTGCAATATCCTGAAGAGGAGTCACCATATTCGAAACACTAACTTTGTTTTCCCCCACAGATGCTGCCAGATCCGCTGAGTTTCACCAGCGATTTTTGTATTTGTTTCAGATCTGCACCATCTGCAGTCCTTTATTCCAAGTTTTTACAATATTGTTGACTTGATTGATAAATTTCAAATTCCACTCTGTGATCATTGAAAATATTTTCAGTTAAAACTCAAAATTTACTCTCCACCTTGCTACCTGCCTTCCTTCTGTTATAAACAAGATCAAAACTCCAACATCATGGACTGTCAAAATATGAGAATTTGAAGACCTTAACCAAAACCCAGTCAAACAGAAAATTTTGTTTTGATGGTATCTGTTCTGTTCAGGAGTGAAATAATTTGATTTGGCTTGATTCATTCGGTAGGGCTTCCTAGGTGGTGCATGTCAAAGATTGCACCACAACTTGGCAGTACAATTACTCCACAGCAGAAATAAATTTCACATCATGTATAACAAATATAATTATATGCGGAATGCACAATTACCTTTTATACAGCAAACATATTTAATTTTCTGCATGGACTGTGTAGGTTTTTTAACATAAGTTGGAGAAGGGAATAAAATGAAAAGGTAATGGAGCCCCTGAGTGAGACAAGCAAAGAAACAACTTGTACATGGAGATATATAACTCAAATCACCTCATCACTCAGTGTTTCATGACCAACTACATTTGACATGTGAATGTCATTGCTGAGGTCAATATGGCACACAAATTAGACTCAGCAAGGTCCGATAAACAACAGAGGATGGAACTTGGTAATTAGCATGAAGTTTCCTTGCCCATAATTCTCCTCATGACATGAGACTTAATGCTGACCAGACTCCCAGGGCAACTCCTTCCTGACTATACACCACTGTGCCACCATGACTACTGGAAGTGTCTGGCTGGTGGGAAGGAGATATCCAGGGATGGTGATGGTGGCGTATGGGATATTGTAAGGTATGATTCCATCAGTATGGCTCTATCAGGCTTCTGCTTAACAAGACTGTGAGACAGCTCTCAATTTTGGCAGCAGCCCACGGAGGTCAGTAAGAAAGGGTTGATAGGGCTGTTTTGGCTGTTGTCATTTCCAGTGCCTAGATTGATCCCAGATGTCTGTCCAGTTTCACTTCTGTGTTCAGTCTCCATAGCAATACTGGTGATGGTTGAGAGATCAATGTTCGCTCAGACGTTTGGGAAAATGCCACTCCTTTTCTCTTCCTTGTCAAGTGCTGTGAAAGGTCTGAATTTAATATCCTCTGTAAGCTTCCCTGTAAAAAATGAATAATCTAAGTTTTTTTCTGTTGTTCACTTCTAACTTGAAATTGTGGATTAGCCTTATGGTCCCTTTCTTCTCTGTGACTCTTCTCACATTTGATTGTTTCTTTTAGTCAGCATATCTAAAGATGGTTTTGACACAACATTATACTAGTTTGACTTCTCTTACTTAGGCATAATTGCCTATAGTCTGTTTTATTTGTTGACAACTGCTTTACAATGATTGGATACAACCTGGACTGCTTCTTCTAGCAATCTGATATCTCGTTCAGTTATGCCCTCAGCCAGTTTGACAGCATTTATTAATTCAGTGCTCCATTTTAGCTTCCACCTTAAACTTATACTCGGTTGAAATTGAGTAATTTACACTGTTTCAAATCCAAAAGGTAAATTTTGCCAACTGTTCCCTATCAATTATTCCACCACGTTTGTGTGCTTTTTTTGTCTGTTCTGCTTATGTTACATAAATTATGCAGGAGATTTGAACTACTTGTGGTTGTTAGCAAAACCATAAACAAGTGTATTTGAAAACCATTCACTATTTCACTGCAAACTTGAAATATACTTTCTATTTTGTTCCAAATGGGAGAGGGAGGATATAAAATTAAGCTGTGTCCGCACCAACTGCAAGCTCTTTTAACAGAAAATAATTTAATTCATCTGCTTCCAGGACTGGGATGACATGATCAGCTTAGGTAAGAATATTATAAGTGAAGAAACAGCTAATTCAAGACAGTAGTGGAAATTCAAGCTTTTATCGAGAGGATAATATTAACTCTGGGATTACAAGGTTTTGTATGTTTTAATAGACATTATGGAGTAAGAAATGAGATGACTGAGATTATCTAAAGTTGTAACATACCAGCAGAAACTAAAACAGGATTTCTCAAAAGGTAATTGTCACTTCACTCAAACAACCAAAATTGCATAACTACTTTACAATGCAGCAGTCAGAAAACTTTACCAAATAAATGTCTTGCAGAACTCAACTGGAAAAGTTTAGCTGTGGCTAAAGATTGGATAAACTTAAGTGGTGGAGGTCGAGTGGAGGTATACTACAATTGTAATGAGACCTATACACTCATGCAGACCCTCTCTCATATGCTCACACACGCACTCCCACACTGTCATCCTCTGAGACTTATACCCCTTTACACTCTCACACAGACACTCATAACCCCCCTCCCCATCACCACCACACATACACCCACATGCACACATAGAAGTTTGTGGGGTGAATTTGTACTTGCAGAATTATATTTTATTTTGCTCAAAAACTGCATGAATCCGTGTAAGATTCTGTAAATCCATTTTTTTAGATTAGAATCAGTCTGAACATTGAGACACAGACAGTCTCACACAGGGCACTTCACACCTTCAATGCATTATCTGGGCCGACATAACACCAATTGTTCAAGTTCGCTTGAGAATGTAACTTTTAAAAAGTCCTGAGATTTACATATGAAAGAACTGAAACCAACATGTTCATTCTAAAAGATGAGAGATTTAACAAACAATCCAGGTCTTTTTCAATACATAATTTCAGTTGTATCACACTGTAAACATTTGCTATGAATTCTGTGTCTTATGACCTTATACTCCACAACCACCTGATGAAGGAGCAGCGCTCCGAAAGCTAGTGCTTCCAAATAAACCTGTTGGACTAGAACCTGGTGTTACGTGATTTTTAACTTTGTAACGAGTCTGGATAGAGTGATTAAGGACTCTGTTTTTTTCTAATGCAGAGATCAACAACCATAGGACATGTGATTAAACTAACACAAGGATCAAAGGGAAGAAGAGAAGGTTTCTCACTTAGAACGTGTCAGTAATTAGGGGTCACAATTTCAAGATTATCAGCGATACATCTTCAGTCAGAGAGTTGATAAGATTTGGAATGCACTGCCTGTGAGGTAGATTCCATAGGGGGTTTCAAAAGTTAACTGGATATATAGTTGAAAAGTGATTAAGTTAGAGCAGTATGGAGACCAAAGAATCCTTGCAATGTGGAAGCAGGCAATTCAGCCCATCAAGTCCATACCGATGCACTGAAGAGCATCTCACAATAGTGTCTGACATGTAAAAAGCACAGAAATATGCTGTAACCTAACCAAGAGCTGGAAAGTGGGATAAACTGGATGATGCTTCTTCAGCCTTTATAGGCAGGATGGGCTGAATGACCTTCTGCTACGATGCAAGCCTTGAACATTCTACGGAGACAGTACTCTCTCCTCTATGAATGCATGAAACATTTTAAGCAACTTGTTCTCCCATGACATTATACACAAGGAATTCAGATCTGCAATGCACTGAAAACCTTTACCTTGATGTTCACAAATGATGCTGTAAAAATCTGGGCCATAATTTGTAGCATTTTTTTCAGAATATAAGTTATAAGTTTACGAATTGAAGTTCTAACTGCAAAAAAAATTACAGAATTTCATTTAGAAATTGATAAGCAACCCTGACATAAATGCAATTCAAATAAGCTTGGACGTGCCACCACTCTGTGAAGGTTTGCCTCCAGTTGGGCGTTTTCTTGATGCTCAATTCTTATTTTATCCCTCAGAACAGAAAAAAACTGAGCATGGATGTAACTGTATTGAACCATCCAACTATTATTATTATTCAAGATCACTTACCAACAGTTCATTTGCAGGCCCATACAGACAGTTCTGCTATAACACGTAGTTTCATTCTCATGCAATTCCATGTTATAGGAAAATCGCGTCATAGCAGCACCATTTAAACTAATGGGGCCCAAATCGCGTTATAACCAATTCACGCTTTAAAAGTTTGCACTATAGAAAGTGTCCCCAAATTGTCAATCGGATTATAACAAATTTGCATTAATGAAACGTCCATTGTAGCAGAACGACATGTACATATCTCAGCTAACATTAAGTAATATCATTACAACAGAAGCACGTGCTTCCAGTAGACTGTCATGCTTCGAGTGACTATCACCTGATGAAGGAGCGACACTCCGAAAGCTAGTGTGCTTCCAATTAAGCCTGTTGGACTATAACCTGGTGTTGTGTGATTTTTAACTTCATATCTCTTTAAGGTATACCAATTGCCCACGAGACACAACACAATCTGTGTTTATCTTACAAAGTTAGAATTGATAGAAAAGAAACATAAATAATAGACAAAAAAAAAAATCGAAGAACTGCAGATGCTGGAATTTAGAAAAAAAAATTGGTACAATGCAGCCACACTAAGTAATCTAAAATCTAAAAAATCTGTTCAGAGAAAGCAGAGTTAACATTTCGGGTCTAGCAATCCTCCTTCAGAACTGACTGCAGCTAGGAAAAGATTTTTATATATATATTCTGAAGATGGAGTGGGGGGTAGGGGGTGGGGGGGGGAGGTGGGGAAGAGAGAGAGAAAGAGAGAGAGAGAGCGAGCGAGCGAGCGAGCGTGAGAGAGAGCGAGAAAAACAGCTGGGTAAATAAAGCAATGGATTAAAGTCAACCAGGAAGAATAAAATAGCTGCTAAATAGAGACCATCAGTGGCTGACAATAGGTTGTTTACGATAGTCCATGTGATGAAAACGCCTGGTATATGGGAGTTGATAGAGTGGATAGCAGAGACTTTTTCCCAGGGCAGAAACGGCTATCATGAGGGGGCATAATTTTAAGGTGAATGGAGGAAGGTTTGGGAAGTTGTCAGAGGTAGGTTCTTTACACAGAGTGTCGTGGGTGTGTGGAATGCACTGCCAGCGGTGGTAGTAGAGTCAGAGACATTAGGGACATTTAAGCGACTCTTGGAAAGGCAGATGGAAGATAGTACAATGAAGGGTACGTCGTTTAGTCTCATCTTAGAGCAGGATAAAAGGTTGGCACAACATTGAGGGCTGAAGGGCCTGTACTGGGCTGTACTGTTCTATGACATGGAAGAAGGTGTTCAAGCCCCATAATTGTTGAACTTGACATTGATTAAAAAAAACAGAGTTCCCAAGTGGAAAATGAGGTGCTATTCTTCCAGCTTGTGCCTGAGACAGAGAGGTTGGCCAGGGAACTTACTGGTGTGTTGAAGTGCCAGCCAAACAGAAGCTCATTTTGATGGACAGAAAGTAGGTGTTCTGCAAAACGATTGTCTGGTCTCTACTTCCTGTCCCCAGTGTGGAGGAGACCACATGGTGAGCATCTTATACAGTAAACTAGATCGAGACAATCTTTAACAGAATGAGAACAATAAGAATAAATTGCTGGAAAAAACTCCGCAAAACTAACATGAACTCCACATTCTCTCCACAGTTACTGTGAAACTTGCTGAGCTTTTCCAGCAATTTCTGTCTTTATTTCTGATTTCTGGCATCTGCAGTTCCTTCAGTTTTTGAATAAGAACAATGGCACACTCTAAAACCATCTACAAAAGAATGGCAGCTACAGTAAAAATGATTCAAAATTAAGTGCATGATTTGAACAGCACAAATTATAAACAATTTTATTACGAAAACTTATCACAAAGAAAACAAAAACATGTATAACCACCTATCAAAGTGATTGAAGTATTATTGATGACCTTTGCTTAATAAGCTACAGTGCCAGGCACTTTGCATTTAAACATTCATACATCAGTAGACACTAGCAAATGAATGTCTGAATGCAGGACTGAACAGATTAACAAACTGATACACCAGCAGGTAAACTAACAAGTCCTTAAGCTGAAAGGAGCAGCAAGTATCAGTAAATTAATAACAAGCGTCAATGATTTAATAAATTCGTAAAGCACTGAACACTCCAGTAGGTCAATAATTAATTGGGCACACAAATCAATTAAAACCCTATTAACAGTTCAATGGAAAAGCAAGAGGTAGTGAATTTGTATAACTTTCCTCGAAAAGGTTGTGATCATGTAAAATGGATTTGCTTATTATAAAGTTAAATCAGAAAAACTAAAAGCCTCCAATGTTTCACAAAGTTTGCTAAAATGGACATATATGCCAAAAATGAAACAGCCTCAAGGACAGACACTAAAACACCACAGGAAACAAACAGGGTCTCAGGTGCTTAGCACAAAAAAAAACGGGCAAACAGAATATTTCAGGGGAGCATAAGGCTGTTGCAAGAGACTCAAAATGGACAGTTTGGAGGGCATGCACACAGGAGGTGCCTGAAGCAGCAGGGTTATTGTGAGAATAGCCTAAGTTTTAAATATAGCGATAACACTTGTATAGTCTAACCATTTGGGAGGGAAAGTGAAACAGCACATAAACATGGAGCTGGATTATCTAATATCATCAGTTAAGAAGGCACATTTAGCTCGAGTCTAATGTCTCATCATCACCGACCAGCCAAAGAACCCTAGTGTGACAAATGTTCATGCATATTTTTCCCAATTGGAAATGCTGACATGAAGCTATTTCATTTTTATTAATCAATAATAAAATGATCATACCAAGTCATAACATGACATGTTCTGTGCACTTCAAACGCACATCATTTGAATATTATTTTCATAAAATCTTAGTCACAAATATGCCTCACAGACTCGGTTACAAACTTGGCATCAAGAAAACATGCAGTAAAATTTTTCAAACAAGAGCGGACCACATAACACAAACTGCTTTGCAATTTTGCAATAAAAAACTAGCTGTTCCTGAGCCACCCATCGGTTTCATATGCATGTACCAGGCAAGATTTTCTAGCAAGTCAGAATTATTTCTTGTAATTTGCCACCTTTATCAAAGTGTTGCTTTTATATTCACACTGTAAAAGGAAGGAAGAAAAGTTGCTCTTGATCAAAAATAACAGATTGGGTCACTGAATATCAAGCACCTGAAGAAGCATATTGAATTCAAGGTCTCGGATGTTTCAAAATCACATTGCAGGCCTGGGTTCAAGTCTCACCAGTGTCAAGGTGTGTAATGACATCTCTAAATAGTTAAAAATCACACAACACCAGGTTATAGTCTAACAGGTTTAATTGGAAGCACACTAGCTTTCGGATAGAGCATCACCATTGTTAACAGCTAACCTGAGAATGCAACTTTTTAAAAAAAGGTTTTGTGATTTACACATGAAAGAAGTGAAACTATCACTGTATTCTAACAGATGCAAGGCTTAACAGACAATCAACTTTTCAATGTATAATTTCAGTTACATCACACTGTAAATTTTTGCCATAAATTCTGTGTTAGGATTAAGCCCTCCACTACCACCTGACGAAAGAGCGACGCTCCGAAAGCTAGTGTGCTTCCAATTAAACCTGCTGGACTATAACCTGGCGTTGTGTGATTTTTAACTTTGTACACCCCAGTCCAACACCGGCATC
This sequence comes from Chiloscyllium punctatum, assembly GCF_047496795.1. Classification (NCBI taxonomy): domain Eukaryota; kingdom Metazoa; phylum Chordata; class Chondrichthyes; order Orectolobiformes; family Hemiscylliidae; genus Chiloscyllium; species Chiloscyllium punctatum. Next base: position 25,749,447 of record NC_092753.1, read on the forward strand.
TCCAAATCATCTCTAAACAGGTTAGTTTACTTGAGCTAATCATTACAACAGATTGACTTTTGTAGATAGTGTTACAGCTATGACATTTATAACATTGTTCCTCTTTGATATTATGTCTTTAATTTACAGTAAAATGAATTGTCATTTGACCTGCTCCGAAGTCTGCAAAACAACAAGCCTAAGTGGTTTGATTGTTCGAGAGTCTGCAGGAGGGCAGACTGTTACGCGGATGAAGATGCAACCTGGAATCAATTGTACTTCGCTCCCTATTGTACTCCCTGTACACTCATGACCATGTGGCCAAATTTCATCTGAACTCCATCTACAAGTTCACTGACGACACCACTGCTGTTGGCTGGATACCAAACAATGACGAGACAGAATGCTTGATGACATGGTGTAAAGATAACAATCTCTCCCTCAATGTCAACAAAACTGAAGAACTGATCATTGACATTCAGCAGCAAGGAAGAGAGCACATCCCTACCTACATCAGTGGAGCTGAGGTGGAGATGTGAAAGCATCAAGTTCCTCAGAGTGACAATCATCAACAATCTGTCCTGGACCTTCCATGCTGATGCAACAGCCAAGAAGTCACAACAATGCCTCTTCTTCCTCAGGAGGCTCAGGATGTTCAGCAGGTCCATAAGGGCCTGCACCAACTTTTACAGATGCACCTCTGAAAGCATTCTTTCCGGGTGCATTCCAGCTTGGTACAGCAACTGCTCTACCCAGGAGTGTAAGAAACTACAAAAAGTTGTGAACACAGCCTTGTGAACACATCATGCAAGCCAACTTTCCATCCATTGATTCCATCTACATTTCTCGTTGCTGTGGAAAGGTAGCAAACATCATCAAGACCCCTCCCACCCTGTCATAATCACTTCCAATCTCTTCTGTCAGGCAGAAGATACAAAAGCTTAAACACACAGGTTCAAGAACAGCTTCTTCCCCGGTGTTATTAGACTTCTGAATAGACGTCTCAAATTTCAAGTCTAATGTTGATTTTTTCTGTGCACCTTTTCAGCTGCCATAACCTTGTATTCCTCACTCTGTTCAAATCACCCTGTGCTCTTTGTATGTTATGATCTGCCTGTGCTACATGCAAAATAAAAACTTTTCACCGTGTACATGTACATGTGAGAATAATAAATCAAATATAAATTAGCATTTGAAAAAACCCTGTCTCTTGTAATCTTTTAAGACATTGCCATGTAGTTAGAGACTGTGCTATTATCATCTTGTCATTTCAGGTCAACTTCGCATCAGAGAGCACAGTCAAGATTCTGACATTTATAATTAGAATCACTTGATACAAGAAGAAAAATCAACCGTAAGCTGCTAATCACATGCAGTCCCCAAGCACTGGCAGCTGAGTACAAACTGCATTTTCATATCTTATTTGCTAACTTGCCCTATTTGTATTTTGTGGGGCCTTGAAGATTTTGGAAGGATTATTTTTAGCACTATATTCATATTAAGCAATAGGTTTGACATAATGCAAGTAAACAGCAGTCATTTCTATTTAAGTAGCTTTGTTAGATTTGTAAAATGTACCAGGATATATCAAAGGAGTGTTAATAAAGAAACTCAGAGACCCAGTCAAAGACTGACACATGAATCTTAAATAATTATTTTAATGAAATGGAAGCAGAGAGATGCAGAAATTTAGGAGAGGACATCATAGCAAAGATCCATCCCACTAAATTTAATTTCTCAAGTGCATGCTTTGTTCAATTTGTCTGATTTGATTCAGATGTTTATGAGTTTAAAGTTATCTCCAGATCTCAGCTGCATCATCTCAGATGACCCTTAAAATAACTGGAGGGATATCGGCCGAGTACTGGCAAGTGGAACTAAATTGGACTGGGATATCTGGTCAGCATGGACGTGTTGGACCGAAGGGTCTGTTTCTGTGCTGTACATCTCAATGACTCTATTTAATGCTACCATCGAAGACTCAGCCAGTCTGTGGAAAGAATGCATTATTTTGTCTGGGCAAATGATATTGGGACAGATGAAAAGGAACAAGTAATTCTCCTGAAAGCTTGTGGACTCGCAATGTTCTTGGTTATTAGGAGATTAACTTTTCCTGAGGCACCAGATACTAAAACCTTTCAAGAGTTGACAGATTTAGTAAAGGAATATTACAACCCCAAGCTCATCGGAGACCAGAACCTGTTATACCTGGCAATTTGAAAACCAGGGGAATCAGTATTGGAATGTTTGACAGAGTTAAGCTGACTGGCAGAGGCTTGTCATTTTGGTTAATCCTTAATGAGATACTGAGACCCCAGCTGGCATGAGGGATTAAAGATGTAACGACACAAAAGCCACTACTAGCTGAAGCCTAACTGGACTACAAACAGGCACTACAACTGGCTTTATCAAGGGAAAATGCGGCAAGTGGAACGTATGAAATGCACGTATTCCAATGGAAGTGGACACCCTCGCCAGTCCAACTGAGCTTGGGGAACACCACTGCAGTGAAAGCAAGTGCACAGCCTCATGCAAGACATATCCTGAACAGAAGGTCTCTAGGTCAGCCCACATAAAAGCCCCAAGAGACAGCCAAACTTCAGCCAAATGGTTCGAATTATCTTCAGGATCTGGGCCAGCAAGCCATTATCATTGCTGCCAGTATGCAGAATCGAGACAGAAAAGGAGTCATTGGACTCACAAATTAAGTAGGAGAACTCACAGGTCAGCATCCAGGAGAATGCACACCTTGGAAAGTCCACTTATTGTGGTTAAGAACAGTTAAATTGCTTCGCTATATCCAAATCAGAACCAATCAAAATTCAAGTCTGGTTAAATGGTCATTTGGTTCTAATAGAAGTTGGCACTGGCATGGCTATTTCAGTAAAGGCAGAACTACTCAAATAAAGTTCGCTCTGGACTCCAATTCTTAAGTTTGCATAAGACTTCAGTTAGACTGAGAATCTTTAATGTGGCACCTTTACAGATTAAGGGTTCAACTTTGGTTCCAGTCTCCTATGAGATGCAGTTACCACTGATTGTAGTAAAAGGCTCCAAACAAGATTAATGGGGTGAAATTGGTTGAAGAAAGATTCACATAGATTGACTTGACATTTTTTGATTAGAAAATGGCTGCCTGAGTAAAGTCCTAATTAAATACCTCGAGGTCTTTCAGAAACATCGACGGACTATCAAAGGAGCCAAGGCCATCTTGCATTTGGACCAAGCAGCAATTTCACGATTCTGCAAGGTCCACCCAGTGTCATTTGCCTTACAGGCAGAAGGCTGGAAATTAGGAGGCTGGAAAGCAAAGGAGTTGTCCAACCAGACCTGTTCCAGAATGGACAGCACTGGTCATTCCGATTGTAAAGCCTTAAATAGATGGTAAACCACTTTCACAGTTGGGTAAATACTCAAATCCCTCGCACAGAGGATTTATACACAAAGCCAGCAGGGATGCTGTCCTTCACAAAGCTGGATATCGAACATAGAACATATAACAATACAGCACAGTACAGGTCCTGCGGCCCTCAATGTTGTGTGCTGACCTTTTATCCTGCCCTAAGTTCAAAATAACCTACATACCCTTCATTTTACTATCATCCATGTCCCTATCCAAGAATCGCTTAAATATCCCTAATGCATCTGGCTCTACACTGCTGGCAATGCATTCCATGCATCCACACTCACTGTGTTAAAGAACCCACCTCTGGCATCTCTCCCCTTGTCTTAGCCATTTCTGCCCTGGGCAAAAGTCTCTATTCACTCTATACCTCATCATCTTGTACACCTCTATTAAATCACCCCTCATTGCTTCACTCCAATGAGAAAAGCCCTAGATCGCTCAACCTTTCTTCATGAGACATGCCCTCCAGTCCAGGCAGCATCCTGGTATATCTCCTCTGCACCCTCTCAAAAGCTTCCACTTCCTTCCTATAATGAGGTGACCAGAACTGAACACAATATTCCAAGTATGGTCTAACCAGGGCTTTATAGAGCTGCAGCATAACCTTGCGGCTTTTAAACACAGTCCCTGATAATGAAAACCAACACACCATACGCCTTCTTAACAACCCTATCAACTTGGGTGGCAACTTTGAGGGATCTATGGACATGGATCCCAAGATCTTGCTGTTCCTCCACACTGCCAAGAGTCCTGCCTTCAACCCTGTATTCTGCATTCAAGTTCAACCTTCCAGAATGAATCACTTCATACTTTTCCAGGTTGACCTCCATCTGCCACTTATCAGCCCAGCTCTGCAACCTATCATTGTCCCATTGCAACCTACACATCTCCATGCACATCTCCACCACCCTTTGTGTCATCTGCAAACTTACTAACCCACCCTTCCACTCACTTATCCAAGTCATTTGTAAAAATCACAAAGAGCCATGCACACTTGCAATTTTGGTTGGCTTAGGATTCCCAGAAGTACGCACAATTAATAGGCATAACATCTTGTACCAATGTGCAAGACTGCCAGAGTGTCATCAGCAGATGATGGAAAACATCTTACAAGGTCTACTTCAGCTTGCCATTTATTGGGATGATGTGCTAATAACAGAGAAGACCAATAAGGAGCTCTTCGAGAACTTGGACATAATTCTTATATGGTTCTCCAAGTGAGCATATGCCTTAAAAGGAAAAATGTGTATTCCAGGCACCCCAACTGACCAACTCATATCATTTAGGTTTGATATGAGGATGTGAATGAAACAGAAATAACTTTTAAACAAATAATTCAGAAATAATCAAATTTTCTGATGCAGGAGGTGGCATTAAGTTTTATTTGGTGGTTGATCTTCCAAATGGGTTTCCTTTAGGTCTTATGATTTGTTAAACATATGCAAGCTAAGATGGTATTAAATCGAGCCTGAGACAGGCTCACATGGTTATGCAATATTAATTTCAAACGCCAAAATTCCTCCCCTCACCCAGAAAGTAAACCCGGTACAATTTGGAGCATGTACAAGTATTGTTTTGCATGATTGTGCTCGAGAAAAAAATCATTTTCAGCACACTGAATTAATACAAGGATAGAAATTCTGAGGGGGGAGAAAAATGCTAAATAGTCCTGGTAGTTACCATGGGAACAGCTGATAGGAAAAATGTCACTGCAGATCAACCTACACAGCATGCTGATTTGATCATCCCTGGAGAATATCATACAAGCTTAAACGCCCACACATGAACAATGTCTTGCAATAATCCAGCATGAAATTCCTTCCCAGCAATAGGTCAGGGCATCTGTGCTGCTGTGATCCTACACACAGACCAAATACAGGGGAATTACAATATTCCCTAATGAAGAATTAAAAAGGTCTTCGGTTACTATCGGTGCAACTGAGCCTGTTCTCCCAACCCAAAGAATTTGTTACACGATCTACAAATTCAATACCATCTTTAGCTGTCTGGGAAGGAGCGCTGAAATGTACTTAACATAATCTACTTGGAAAATTAAAATTAATTTCAATTCAAAGACAAATATCTCAGAAACCTTCAAAACATTAGGCAAAACATCTCCTATTCGAAAATACAGGTCTTTGGCAATCTGCTGTTTTGTGAGATGGCAGTTTGCACAATGGTGGCAAACCATATGATGGGCATCATCTAATGTGACTTTGGAACTCCATTCTGGCATGACAGTTTCTGCCACATTTGCTACTGAGGAAAACAATGGCCTGAGAAGATGCTATTTGTGCCCCATTAAACACAGAACATAGAACAGTACAGCACAGGAATAGGCCAGGCTCTTCAGCTGCCTGCCCTTGGTCAATATGCCTCCATTCCTTGCATATGCCTTTGTTATGAAATTGAAGGCATGTATTGTACCTTTAAGAGAGAGTGAATGCTGTTCTGAACTGAAAGCTTACAAGCACCTATGTATATGACTAGATGGCAGTCCCAGAGGGTACTGGAAAATTGAAAATATGTAATATTTGGCTGTGAAATGGATACCTGAGTGGATTGCTGTTTACAACAATTCAAATTTAACCAGTTTAAGTTATGCCCCAGGATACAAAAACCCAATCGAGTTTGAATTTATTGTTTAGCCAACATTGAACCAATAAGACGATCCGATGTTGGGATACAAAAATGCAGGCACTTTGAAAACTGGAGAGAGAGAGAGAGCAACTGCCATCGAGAGAGATGCAAGAAATTAGGAAACACTCTCGATCAAATGTCCCTTTTCATATGAAACATACTCGCAGTAAAAAAGAAAGAAGACGGTCCAAGACAGAAAAAGACAGACAGCAAAGACGACAGCAGCTGTGTTGTCTTGAAATTAAGTTGATGTAATTTTAATAAGCGTCTCATTGGAACAACACATTGTTATAGAGTTGGAGACAGGTAATAAGCAGTTAAGAGAAAGGGGGGCTTAGAACAGTTGTGAATAGTTGTTGCTTAATGTTCACTTTTAGAGTTAAAAAATAAATTGATGTTATTTTCTTTAAATAGTGGAATTGGAAGTTTCTCGGTCACTCATATTTTAACAGATTACAAGGGTGAGGTGAGCTTTTCTGGGTGTTTGGTTTAATTAACAGACGGCTCACCGCCATGTTGTAACACCTTAAAAACCCCTGTTGTATCTACCTCTACCACCACTCCTGACAGTGCGTTCCAGACTTTGAAAACATAATTTGTCCCTCAGATCCCTTTCAAATCTTTACCCCTTTGCCTCAAATACATGCTCGCTAGTATTAGACATTACAACTCTGGGAAAAAGATTCTGACCATCGACCTTATCTTTGTAGCTCATAATTTTATAGACTTCTATTATGGCTCCTGTCAGCCTCTGCCACTCTGAAGAAAACAACCCAAGATTATCTAGCTTCTCATTATAACTCATATCCTCTAATCCAGACAGCATCCTGATAAACCTCTTCTGCACCTTCTCCAAAGTGTCCACATATTTCCTGTAACGTGGCAACCAGAATTGAACACATGCATCTTAATCTCAGTGCAGCCTAACCAAAGTCTTAAAGCTACAACATGGCATCCTGACTCTTATACTCAATGTCCTGAACATATGCCTTCTTTACCACCCTAAATACTTGTGTAGTCACTTTCAGGGAATTTTGGACTTGAACCCCCAAGATCTCTCTGTACATCAATGCTGTTCAATGTTTAACATAGATAAATGCGAGGTGCTGCATCTTGGAAAAGCAAATCAGAGCAGGGAAGGTCCTGGGGAGTGTTGCTGAACAAAGAGACCTTGGAGTGCAGGTTCATAGCTCCTTGATAGTGGAGTCACAGGTAGATAGGATAGTGAAGGCGGCATATGCTTTCCTTTATTGGTCAGAATATTGAATACAGGAGTTAGGTGGTCATGTGGAGCTATGTAAGACATTGATTAGGCCACTTTTGGAATATCGTGTACATTTCTGGTCTCCAGGAGGATGTTGTGAAAATTGAAAGGGTTCAGAAAAGATTTATAAGGATATCGCCAGGTTTGGAGGATTTGAGCTACAGGGAGAGGTGAATAGGCTGGGGCTGTTTTCCCTCGAGCTTCGGAGGCTGAGGGGTGATCTTATAGAGGTTTATAAAATCATGAGGGGCATGGATAGGATATATAGGTCAAGGTGTTTTCCCTGGGGTGGCAGATTGCAGAACTAGAGGGCAGAGGTTTAAGGTGAGAGAGCAAAGACTGAAAAGGGACCTAAGGTGCAACCTTTTCATGCAGAGGGTGGTGCACATATGGAATAAGCTGCCAGAAGAAGCAGTGGAGGCTGGTACAATTACAGCATTTAAAAGGCATCTGGATGGGTATATGAATAGAAAGGGTTGAGAGGGATATGGGCCAAGCGCTCGCAAATGGGACGAGATAAGGTTAGGGTATCTGCTTGGCACGGACAAATTGGACCGAAGGGTCTGTTTCCATGCTGTACATCTCTGTGACACTCCGTTTAGTCTCAGCCAGGTTAATGTTGTCTCACACTGTTATTCAATTTGAACATAACAGTACTTATGTTAGTTTCAGCATTAAGTGACAGTGTCACATTGTCAATATTGATGAATGGTGGTGTGGCAACATCCTAGGCTGTGTAATTTGTCTTCCTGAAGCTAATGGTAAAACCAAAATCATCATAGGAGACAGCCTGTCCTTTATATGTTGCAGATGTTCCTCAGTACGCAATGTTAGTGCAGTGTTATTAGTATAAAGCAATTCTGAAGAGGACCTAATGCAGCTTTGTCTTGAATCTCAGACAAACAAGGCTGGTCTTTCGAGTCAAAAACTCTTTTCTCTCTACACAGACTTGCTGAGTTTCTGCAACAATTTCTGTTTTTGTTTCAGATTTCCAGTATTGTTCTATTTTCCTGATCAGGTTTCTGTTGGTTTAGGTTTGTAAGAAAGCCCTTATGTAAATAACTGCAAGGCATAAGACAGCAGCAAAGAGAAAAATATGCCAGAGTGTCACTGCCAAAATCTGACCCACTGACTGCAGTGTAAATTTCAAAGGATTCCAATGTCGCTCAGTCACAGCTGACTTAGCCATCATGTTGTCCATGAAGAGAGATCTCATAAAGGGGCTGGCACAGGAGTACAGTGGTTAGCACTGCTGCCACACAGAAGTGTGTCAAGTCCAACCATGGGCAATTGTCTGTGTGAAGTTTGCACATATTCCCTGCGTCTGAGAGAGTTTCCTGTGGGTGTTCGGGTTTCCTCCCACAGCCCAAAGATGCACAGGTTAAATGAATTGGCCATTCTAAAATTGTGGAATTATAGGCATACTCTTCACAGAGTTGGTGCAGACTCGATGGCCTTAAATGGCCTCTATCATCACTTAGGGACTCTGTGATCACATTGCGTGGTTTGAACACAGGGATGGGGGTTGGAACGTCAACATATTATAGGCAGCACAGATGTAGATTTATCTTTGGTCAGATGATAATTTTTTTTCTTAAAAAGGAGTGTTCAGCCTCAAATGATCATCAAAGAGGCCAACATCTGGCAGCAATGAGAACAGGCGTTTTGCGATGTCATTTGTTGATTTAAAACCGCATTTGATTCAGTAAAAAGAAGTGAAAAATGCCAGGAGGTAGAATAATTATATATTTAGTTTCTACAAAAAATGTCACAAACAGATTATCTGCACATGATCACATTGGTGTTTTTGGGAGCTTGATGTGCACAAATTGACCATAATAACATTACGATAGTAATGGGTTCAGAAATAATTAATTATCTGCAAATGTCTGAGATTGTGCAAAGTACTACAAAATGCCAAGAACTCTCTTTTAAAATAAAAGTGAAGTATTGTAAAATTCATTATCCAAATGTAGGATGTTATCTGAACATTTAATTTACAATTCTGTCTTGAGAGAGACAAAATTTTGTCTTTTACTGAGAGACAACAATTATTCTTACAATGCAAGGAGGTTTTTCATGAAGTTGATCACAGTTTTGTGTGTATTCATGAAAACATGTTAAAGAGTAATAGATCTCCTATTCTTTTTAGTTTGGATCAATTGCTTTATAAGGAGGGCAACAGTGGTAGGCAATAATTGTTGGCCCAGCCAGTGACACCCACACTCCACTGATTAATTCTTAGTAGCTACTGTTGCCATTCAATGGCATTGCTTTCACCGATTCCTCACCACCAACATCCTGGGGGTTACCAATGACCAGACACTGAACTGTAGCAGTTACAAGAGCAGGTCAGAGGCTGAGAATTCTGCAGGCGTTAACTCACCTTCTGACTCTCAAAGGCCTGTCTACCATCTATCTACAAGATACAAGTCAGGACTATGTTTGAGTACTTTCCAGTTCTCAAAAAGCTCAACACCAGTGGGGACAAAGCAGCCCACCTGATTGCCACCCCCTGCTACACCTTCAATATTTACTCCCTGCCAGCAAAGTATCAGCAACCTGGACCATCTGCAAGATACATACCAGCTACTCAACAACGCTTCTTTGAAAGCACCTTCCAAATCCATGACCTCTACCACCTAGAAAGGGAAGATAACAAAAACATCCAAGCATCATGACTTTCAAGTTCCCATCCAAGCCACACAACACCCTGACTTAATACCCCTTTTCACCCCTTTGCTTTATTGTTGGTCAAACATATTCTTGAAACCCCCATCCTAACAGCCTGTGAATGCTACTATAACCCATGAATTGCAACGGTTTAAGATGACAACTCACCACCACCTTCTCCAGGACAATTAGGATGGGCCATAAGTGGTGGCATGGGGACACCCACATCTCATAAAAAACACATATTGCACAATATGTTAAGATTCCACTGTGGTGCAGTATTACATTTATTAATGAAACAAAGTGAACACAATGCAGGTTCAACTAAAGCGTAAATGATTGCTTGGTCAGCACGCTTTACAGATTTAAAATGTGTCCATATTTTAAAATCAAATACACCCAGGATTATATAAGCACTATAAATGAGCTTTTGCTATGTTGAAGGAGTTGTATGCTATCACAGTCATCAGAAAACAGACTGATGCTGCAGACAGGAAAAAGTGAGGATTGCAGATCAGAGTCGTACAGCGTTGTGCTGGAAAAGCACAGCTGGTCAGGGAGCATCAGAGGAGCCGGAGAATTGACGTTTCAAGCATAAGCCCTTCATCAGGAATGAGACTTGTGGGCCAAGGGGTCTGAAAGAAAAATAGGAGGTGGCGGTGGCGGTGGTGGGGGGGGGGGGGGGGGGGGGGGGGGAGAAGGTCAGGTAGCTGCGAATGCGGTAGGTAGATGAAGGTGTGGCTAATGGTGATAGGTCGGAGAGGAGGATGGAGCAGATAGGTGGGACAGGTCAAGAGGGCGGTGCCGAGTCGGAAGGTCGATTGATAATGGGATAAGGTGTGTGTGTGGGGGGGGGGGGGGGGGGGGGGGGAGAAGAGAGATCGGGAAACTGGTGAAAGACAATCTTATCTCATTGAATGGTCACACTGAGATAAACTGTAGTCTGGGTCATTTGCAGGGATCCATGAACCATGAAGATAGTCTCAGTTCTTCTTCCCTCTCCCCTCAGTATTTCACTTGCGAATTAAAACAAATTAGCTTAATTTATATTTAGATATGAATGCTAGATAAAAAGCAAACTGGCTATTCGGATGTGGTTTCTCTTGTAGTAAACTAATGATCCTAAACCACTAGCGTCTATATTCAGCTTCCCCCATCAATTACCATCAGAGTTTATAACAGTGAAGCTTCAGTACAATTATGTCTCTGTATTATTTGCTCGAGTAATCTATGGTCATGTGTACTTTCTGCTTTTTTTCAGGGAAAATTGCATCAATCTTTCAAGTAATAGCTTGTGGTCTCCATCAAATCCACTTCCTGTGCACCCAATCTTAATGCATTTCAAGAAATGCATCTTAATTTCTCTCTGTGTATAATCAGAGGCTCACTCTACCAAAATTATTCACAACCCTAAAATCCTCTTCGTTTTCATTTCTGGCCTCTGTGTTACAGTATCTCCTCTCTCTCTCTCCATAACTCTAGTTTCCTTTTCCAGCATCACTCATGCTATAGTCTGCACAAAGTTGCACCCGTATAATAATCTTGTCGATACATGTCTGCCCTTGCATCAAGACTTCCACCTCCACAACATTGACGGACATGAATCTTGGAGAAAGTGAGGACTGCTGGTGTTACTGCTCAAACTCTTTTCCATGAATTTGTGATGACTTTGATGCTCTTCTTGACAGTTTTGTGTGCCTTAACTCTCACAGATTCCCATTTGCCCACAATCTCTGTGCTCAACAACTAACAACTTGCATTGAATCATGCAAGTGTTATAGCACAGAAGGAGGCCATTTTGTCCATCACGTCATTCATTGCCAGTCTGACAATATCTCAATTTTACCATTGTTATTTTCAACTCCTTCATGACCTATCCTCCATACCTATAACCTCTTCCATCCTTGGAGGCTTTCAAAGTCTCCGTATCCCTCCAAATCTGGCATCTTGCACAACCCCAATTTTAATTATTCCACCATCAGTGGTCATTCGTTTAAGCTGCCAAGCTGCACGTCACACAGCAATCAAAATTAGAGGGAATATCGATGCAAAGTTCCAAAGCATTAGACTCCACATTTGCCTCTCTAAATTTCTCTCTTCTTTCAAAATATTCCAATAAACTGAGCTCCCTGATCAAACATTTGGTCCTCTGCTCTTACATGTTCTGCTGTCAAATTCTAATTGATAAAGCTCCTATGAAATGCTATTTCGCAGAAACTCTCTAAATACATGTTGTTTTAAATGTAGCCTGTTTCGTAAACATATCATGACATTGTTTACCAAATGTTATTATCAAAGTGTTTGGATCTCAGACCTGGGTTGACAGATCATATTTTTATTTGTTTTGATTTTAACAATGTGCTGTCTTGCCGAAACGCAGCATGCAATGCTCTGGACTCTGCTTTAATAATAACATGCACGTTTACTTCAAAAGGAAGGAAGATAAAATAAAACAATCCAAACTATCTACTTATAACATTTAAACTTTTAAATAGAACAAATATAATCCCATTGATCTCAAAACATTCCTTTATAGATTATAAAGATTCAAACATAATGTCCAAGACACACCAACGACACAGAATCCAATACACCACTTGCATCAGAGTTATTCCATAAATATAAGGTGCTCCATGTTGGTAACGCAATTTTGGAAAAGCATACGCTTAATGGTAAGGTCCTGGGGAGTGTTGCTGAACAAAGAAACCTTGGAATACAGTTTCATAGTTCCTTGAAAGTGGAGTCACAGGTAGATAGGATAGTGAAGAGGTGGTTTGATATGTGTCTTTTATTGACCAGAACATTGAGTAGGAGTTGGGAGGTCATGTTGCAGCTGTACAGGACATTGGTTAGGACACTTTTGGAATATTGCATGCAATTCTGGTCTCTTTCCTATCAAGGATGTTGTGAAACTTGAAAGAGTCACAAAAGATTTACAAGAATGTTGCCGGGGTTGGAGGATTTGAACTACAGGGAGAGGCTGAATAGGCTGGGGCTGTTTTCCTTGGAGCATCCAAGGCTGAGGGATGACATTATCCAAGTTTAGAAAATCATGAGGGGCATGGTGCAAGTAAATTTTTCCCTGGGGGGGGGGTCCAGAACAAGATGGCATTGGTTTAGGGTGTGAGATGAGAAAAATTTTAAAAAGGGACCTAAGGGGCAGCTTTTTCAATCAGAGGGTGGTGTGTGTATGGAATGAGCTGCCAGAAATGGTGGTGGAGGCTGGTACAATGACAACATTCAAAAGTATGGGTATATGAATAGGAAACGTTTAAAGGGATATGGGCCATGAGCTGGCAAATATTAGGTAAAAACTACTTTCTCCCGACCCCCACCCTCCTCTAGCTTATCTTTCCACGCTTCAGGCTCACTGCCTTTAGTCCTGATGAAGGGCTTTTGCCCGAAACGTTGATTTCGAAGCTTCTTGGATGCTGCCTGAACTGCTGTGCTCTTCCAGCACCACTAATCTAGAATCTGGCAAATATTAGGTCAGGGTATCTGGTTGGCAGGGCAAGTTGGATCGAAGGGTCTGTTTCCGTGCTGTATATCTCTGTGACTCTATCCCCAAAACTAACAACTCATTAGGCTTAAGATGTTTGTGGCTTCAACTTTTAGATTGGAACTGGAGATAGCTCCAGAAAGAAATGATCATACATCTGTTTAAATATCTTCAAGTATCCATTTCAGGGTTTTATCCCAATGTTTCTGAGACTAACACTAACTCTTCTGCTCAAGAAAGCCTTGCACATTATATATCCTTCCTTTCTCAAGACTTTTATATACAAACTATCATAGGACTGTTCCACTCAAAATCAAAAGTGAAACTAAAAGTCTGTCATAGCTATGGATGATTCCCTTAAGTTAAAAAAGAAAACAAGTATAAACTTCTCTGAAAAATCTGCAGGCCTCAATATTTACTGGGACACAAGACAACAACAATAAACAAAAGTCCATTATTACTGCATAAACCCCACTGATTACCGAATCAGATCTCAAAAACTGTTTTCAAGATAAAATATCATGGCTAAGAAATGCCAGTTATTTATCAACTTCAGATATACAGAATGCTCACTGATTACTAACCCAAAGCCAGAAATCCAAACTCAAAACAAACATTAAAAATGATATATAATGCAAATTATATCATAAATTTGACTATTCATATGATAGTTTCATCTACCTGTATTGTCAATGTATCCTGATAAGGACAACTAACTACCAACCTCCCCAGAGCTGAATGAAGTTGCTACATTTTAACATTAATCTTGAATGAACTTTGTCATGGTATGTTTGGACTCATAATTAACAGTGTAGATAGCTTTTTCATCAGAATTTTATCAGCACAGTCGGCTATGGACCAAGTGCAGGTACGGTTGGTTCAGCTGTAACGCACGTTTCTTCAACACAAAACAACTATAAGACCTCAAACCATTATTTGTAGAATGCGAACTTTCCTCACCTGTACTGGCTACAATATGATTCCGGTCCAACTGGTTAAAATGGTGCTGTTATTATGAGATTTTCTTATACTGCGGTATCACACAGGAACGGAATTATCGCATTATATCAGAACAGACGGTCAATGGGATTAGTGTAGGTTGGTTGGCATAGACATGGTGGGCCAAATGGACTGTTTCTATGCTGTCTGACCCAAAAATAATTGAACTCACATTCAATTTAATCAGTCAGTCAGTCAATCCACTCCACTAACCTGTCTTCACAGAATCAAACAGAGCAGAAAGTGATTCAGCCCATCATGTTTGCCAAGCCCTTAAAAGGAAATCTGTATATTTTATTTCCAAACAGTTAAATCCTTTGGTGACTTTTTTTTTTATCTGCCACTGATGTTAACAGCTTCTTGTTTCTATGGTAGTAGCAAATCTACTAATTAACAACTTGAGACTCTTATGTTTAAAGAATGAGAGTCTTGTAATATTGTCCATGTATTTTTAGGCTGTACATTGCACATAACAACTCACTACAATGATTTTTAAAAAACTTTCATCTAACATCTGAGTCCCCTGATTTCTTCCTGTCTACTCTTATCAAAAGCCTTCATTTTGATTCCATTCCCATATAACCTCTCTGCTTTCAGGACAGCAACTGCAACATCACTACAGATTCGTCACATCATCGAACTTTCTGCCATTCTAGTAAATTTCTTCAAACTCACCATATGACATCCTTCCAAAAGAATGCTCCCCAGGATTGGATAATACTTTAAATATTTGTAAATATTGACCATAATTTCCATGCTATTCAATTGTCGGTATTTTTTATAAAGCGAAAGACATTATGTTATCTTTAAATGTCTTATCATCCTGTTTTGGGACCTTCAAAAGATGTCTATCTAATTCTTCCTGACCTTTTTAAACTGTCAGCCCCCAGCACCCACTTAAGTGTTAGTAAATATCAACATTGTGTTTTTCATTTGGCTATGGGAAATACACTGATAATAAAAGTGACTCAGTACACAGACTCCTTGGTACCAATCTAAGCAACACTGATCAACCGGTGGCACGGTTTTGGGCGGCACGGTGGCACAGTGGTTAGCACTGTTGCCTCACAGCGCCAGAGATCCGGGTTCAATTCCCGCCTCATGCGAATAACTGTGTGGAGTTTGCACGTTCTCCCCGTGTCTGCGTGGGTTTCCTCCGAGTGCTCCGGTTTCCTCCCACAGTCCAAAGATGTGCAGGTCAGGTGAATTGGCCATGCTAAATTGCCCATAGTGTTAGGTAAGGGGTATGGGTGGGTTGCGCTTCGGCGGGGCGGTGTGGATTTGTTGGGCCGAAGGGCCTGTTTCCACACTGTAAGTAATCTAATCTAATCTAAAAAAAACCCTGACTCCTCACTGCTCATCGTTGAGCGAATTTCCCCATGAAATTTTACATGTCCCTCATATGAACGACCAGAATTTTTTGACCAGCTTCTTCAAACACCTTGACAACTATGTTTTTTGAAAAATCCACCGCGATCATTATATGCCATGTACTTTGTCAAAAAGGGCAAAATAAACTTTTCAAGCATATCACATTTAATACATTTGAGCTGGCTGCCTTTGATTAATCAATGAATTTTTAAATATTCAGTGATTTTATCTTGACTTAATGTATCACAACAGCTTGTCTTCAATTGGTGTTAGGTCCATTTGCCGCCATTTTATCACTTTGTATACTTACCTTTATTGTCATTAAAATAAAAGAAATATGCTTAAATCTTCCAGGATACAAATGCTACAGGAAGGACAGAAAGGGAGGCAAGAGAGGAGGGAGAATGGCATATTTGATGAGGGGTAGTATTACATCTATACTGAGGGAGGATATTCCTGGAAATATATCCAAGGAAGTTACTTGGGTGGAACTGAGAAATAAGAAAGGGACAATCACCTTATAGGGATGTATTATAGACTCCTAATAGTCAGAGGGAAATTGAGAAACAAACTTGTAAGGAGATCTCAGTTATCTGTAAGAATAATATGGTGGTTATGGTAGGGGAGTTTAACTTTCCGAACACCGACTGGGATGCCATAGTGTTAAAGGTTGAGATGGAGAGGAATTTCTTAAGTGTATACAAGACAATTTTCTGATTCAGTATGTGGATGTACCTACTAGAGAAGGTGCAAAACTTGACCTACTCTTGGGAAATAAGGCAGGGCAGGTGACTGAGGTGTCAGTGGGGGAGCACTTTGGGGCCAGCAACCATAATTCTATTTGTTTTAAAATAGTGATGGAAAAGGATAGACCAGATCTAAAAGTTGAAGTTCTAAATTGGAGAAAGGCCAATTTTGACAGTATTAGGCAAGAACTTTCAAAAGCTGATTGGGGGCAGATATTCACAGGTAAAGGGACGGCTGGAAAGTGGGAAGCCTTCAGAAATGAGATAATGAGAATCCAGAGACAGTATACTCCTGTTAGGGTGAAAGGAAAGGCTAGTGGGTATAGAGAATACTAGATGACTCAAGAAATTGAGAGTTTGGTTAAGAAAAAGAAAGAAGCATATGTAAGGTATAGACAGGATAGATCGAGTGAATCCTTAGAAGAGTATAAAGGTAGTTGGAGTATACTTAAGAGGGAAATCAGGAGGACAAAAAGGGGACATGAGATATCTTTGGCAAATAGAATTAAGGAGAATCCAAAGGGTTTTTACAAATACATTAAAGTCAAAAGGTTAACTAGGGAGAGAATAGAGTCGCTCAAAGATCTTTGTGTGGAGCCACAGGAGTTGGGGGAGATACTAAACAAGTATCTTGCATCAGTGTTTACTGTGGAAAAGGACATGGAACTTATAGACTGTAGGGAAATAGATGGTGACATCTTGAAATATGTCCATATTACAGAGGAGGAAATGCTGGATGTCTTATAATGCATAAAGGTGGATAAGTCCCCAGGACCTGATCAGATGTACCCTAGAACTCTATGGGAAGCTGGGGAAGTGATTGCTGTGCTCCTTGCTGAGGTATATATATCATTGATAGTTACAGGTGAGGTGCCAGAAGACTGGAGGTTGCCTAACGTAGTACCGCTGTTTAAGAAAGGTGGTAAGGACAAGCCGTGGAACTATAGACCAGTGAGCCTGATGTCGGTAGTGGGCAAGTTGTTGGAGGGAATCCTGAGGTACAGGATTTACATGTATTTGAAGAACTGATTAGGGATAGTCAACAAGGCTGTGTGTGTGGGAAATTATTTCTCACAAACTTGATTGAGTTTTTTGAAGAAGTAACAAAGAGGATTGATATGGGCAGAGCAGTAGACGTGGTCTACATCGACTTCAGTAAGGCGTTCAACAAGGTTCTCCATGGGAGACTGGTTCGCAAGGTTAGATCTCATGGAATATAGGGAGAACTAGCCATTTGGATACAGATCGGTGCGGAGTCCACTACTTTTCGTCATTTATATAAATGATTTGGATGTGATCTTAAGAAGTATAGTTAGTAAGTTTGCAGATGACACCAAAATTGGAGGTGTAGTGGACAGCGAAGAAGGTTACCTCAGATTACAACGGGATCTTGATCAGATGAGTCAATGGGCTGAGAAGTGGCAGATGGAGTTTAATTTAGATAAATGTGAGGTGCTACATTTTGGGAAAGCAAATCGTAGCAGGACATGTACACTTAATGGTAAGGTCCTTGGGAGAGTTGTTGAACAAAGAGATCTTGGAGTGCAGGTCCATAGCTCCTTGAAAGTGGAGTCGCAGGTAAATAGAGTAGTGAAGGTGGCATTTGGTATGCTTTCTTTTATTGGTTAGACTACTGAGTACAGGAGTTGGGAGGTCATGTTGCCGCTGTTCAGGACATTGGTTAGGCCACTGTTGGAATATTACACGCAATTCTGATCTCCTTCCTATCGGAGGGATGTTGCGAAACTTGAAAGGGTTCAGAAAAGATTTACAAGGATGTTGCCAGGGTTGAAAGATTTGAGCGATAGGGAGAGGTTGAATAGGCTAGGGCTGTTTTCCCTGGAGCATCAGAGGCTGAGAAGTGACCTTATATAGATTTATAAAATCATGAGGGGGCATGGATACAGTAAATAGACAAGGCCTTTTCTCTTGGGTGGGGGAGTCCAGATATTAGAGGGCATAGGTTTAGGGTGAGAGGGGAAAGATATAAAAGAGACCTGAGGGGCAACTTTTTCACACAGAGGGTGCTGCGTATATGGAATGGGCTGTCAGAGGAGGTGGTGGAGGCTGGTACAATTGTGATATTTAAGAGGCATCTGGGTGGGTATATGAATAGGAAGGGTTTAGAGGGATATGGGCCGGGTGCTGGCTGGTGGGATTGGATTGGGTTGGGATAACTGGTCGGTATGGACGAGTTGGACCAAAGGGTCTGTTTCCGTGCTGTACATCTCTAGGACTAACTGCAAACGCTGGCGATCTGAAACAAAAATAGAAACTGCTGGTGAAACTCAGCAGTCTGGAAGTGTTTTGAAAAATCACTGGACTCAAAACATGAAGTCTGCTTTCTTTCCATAGATGCATTATGTTTTTGCTTGCATCTTACTTTAGTTATCATTTGTCAAGGTCTTGTAAACAATTTCATTTGTCCATCATAATTTTCTAAAATTGTACTCTACACTTTGTCCTAGAATATATCTAACTTTTTAGCTCCTTATTGCCTTACAAATATACTGCTACATTCCACTTTAATATATGAACACAGTCTGAAGTTTGTTGCTTTGCTGTTGAAAATAGTTAGGGTGAATACTCCAGACCTTTCTGCAAAAAAGGTATCAGATACACTGGTTGGGTTTAGGCCAACACAGACTTTTCATCATTACATAAACTCTCTCACTGTTACTGTTTATCGTTTTGGTGAAAACTGTTAGTGCTGCTATTATTAAGAACAACATTGACCAGATTTTGACAGAGCAAGATAGTTCTGCCCTGACTCTATCTAAAAAAAAAATTGTTATTGCAAGTACCTGGAACTGAGAACAGACAACAGCATAGCAAGGTAACCAGGAATTTGAAATCTTGTGAATGACAGCACAAACAGCTCATAGCTCCTCAACCAGTTTTAATATCAACAATGGTAGTGTGCTGGTACCATTACTGGCACTAGCTTTACATTTCAGATACTAAATAACGTGAATTTAAGTCAGATCAGGTACACAATTGGAACTACACAGGGAGGGGGGGGGGGGGGGAAGAGAGAGAGAGAGAGAGAGAGAGAGAGAGAGAGAGAGAGAGAGAGGAGAGACAGGGAGAACGTGACGATGAAAAGTCAAATTAATACTGAAATTACAATTTTGGAAACATCTCTAACAACAATCTGATGTAGGAAGATATCCATTTAAATGATTTTCCTTCTGGATGGGTGATGTTGCTCACGACAAGGTGATAATTAGAGTCATACAGCATAGAAACTGGCCTTTCAGTCTACCAAGTCTATGCTGACCAACAAACACCAAACTACACTAATCCCACTTACAATAGCCTACCATGCTGATGGAATTCTGATGTATTCTGATGAAAAAGGAATCTATACTGAACTATCAGTCCAAATTTTCTATGACAAAGTTCATTCAAGATTAATGTGAAAATGCAGCAAATTCATGCAGCTGTGGGGACGTTGGTCGCTAGTTGTCATTTTTGCAAGGTTACCAATGAAACGAAAGAAATCATGCTACGATTTAAACTCATGGGATGTGAGCGATATTGGCAAGGTGAGCTTTGGTTGCCTATTCCTAACTGCCCTCACTGCCTAGCTAGAGCCACTTCAGGCAGGAGTTAAGAGTCAACTACATTGGATTGACATGTAGGCCAGATTGGTTAAGGATGGCAGATCTCCTTCCTAAAGGCCATAATAGAACTAGATCGGTGTGAATAACAATCAATCAATGTGTCCTGGCACCTTTACCGATGCTAGCTTTCGATGTCAGATTTATTAACTGAATTTAAATTCCAACAGTTGCAGTGGCATGTCCGCACAGCATTTGCCTCAGTCTCTGGATCAAGAGCACAGCAACATTAACAGTATGTCAGCGCATACCTTCCTCATCACAAAATTGTTTGGCAATTTACATGCCAATTACAGCAAGTGTCATGAAAATCACCATTATTTTGCCAGCTATTTTTTAACAAATGATCCCTTATTCTTTGTCTCAGTTTTATTGGTTACCTTGACAGCATATTTGGAATTACTGAATAGTTTATCACACAAAATCTCCAAAATGGTAAACTCATGCATTAAAATTCAACACAGAACATTTTCAAGATTCACTGAAGAAGGTAAATCTATCTGCAACCAGGACAATCAAACCGCTACCTGTACTAGTTTTTTGAAATGAGAACCATGCACATAATTGGAGGGTTATTTGTGACAGGTCAAACTCTGGCTGTGGTTAAAGGCAACAAAGGTTAATTCATAACTGGACGGAGATTAATTTACCACTAGATAAGTATTAGATAGCCATAGCTATTAAATTTATATTTCACCACTTTTTGCTTTTGCACTAAATAGCTTGTTGTTGGACCCTGTTGAGAGTTTGTACTGAAAATAGCATAGAATTCTCAATGATATCCCAAATATATCAATTATGTCACTTTAGCTCTCCCTGTCATTTAAAAGTACTGATAACATTTAGCAAGCAAAAAGAAATTGCTAGTTATTAATAGTTACAATTAAAATCATATTGTGGCTTAACTTCAAATTAATACACCATCCTAATGTATTTTGAATTTCACTCAACAGTCAACAACATGAGTGGGTGCTAACTGAATTAAAAGAACAATTTGATGTAAATCATTGTGAATCTATGGCTGAAACACCACAGTGCAGTGGTTTTGCTCTTTGTATTGTTAACAAAATACTTCCTAAGAGACACTGCCTCTAATTTTGTTCACTTCTGTTAGTCTATTACTCTCATAATTGATTTCAGGAGGAAGTGCATTAGCTTTGGTTTTAAGCTTTTCCACACTTAGGAGGTTCCTTCCTTAAGGAAGATCTTGACTGATGAATACCATATACAGTACATAAAAATTCCTTGATTTCCATTTCCTCCTCAAGACCATCAATTCCGTACCCTCTTCCAGAAAAATTCAAAACTCAGGGCACAATCTCAGGAAACGGGTTCAATTATTTAGATTTGAGATGATGAACCTTTGGAATTCTCAACACCAGAATTTTGTGGATGTTTCATCACTGGATATATTTAAGGCAGGCAAAGATAAATTTTTGGTCTCTCAGGTAATGGAGGAATAATATGAACAGTAGGCAGGAAAGTGGAACTGAAGTTCAAAGATCAGAGACAATTCTATTGACTGATGGAGCAGATTTCAGAGGCGGTACAGGCCACTGTTGTCCTTAATTCTTATGCTCTTTTGTTATCAAAGCTGCTGACTCTGATGGCTCTGTAGACAATGGCACCCATCTGGAGTATCTTGTCCACGTGATCAAAGCAATAAATATCAGCAGGTCATTCAACTGTCCAAAGCGGCCCAGCCAACCCATAACACTGTAATCTGATAGGCACAATCACTGCACCACAGTCAATCTCTGCTGGAAACTTACTTGATTTCAAAAAAAAGTTTTGCAATTTCACAACTTCAAAGAAATTACTACATGTGCTGAATGTGAAATGTCCAAGAGACATCCATACGCAAGATGCAGTCAGCAACTCGTAAATATCTCAAAGTGTTTGCCAACTTAAAGAAGCAGCCACCATAAGTAATTGTTTCAATAATGTAAATTGTTGATTGATATTTTCATACGTGATATTTTCTTATCATTAGAAATGACTGAGTTTTAAAACAGCTGGACCTCTGATACTCAAGTTCAGCTTTACATCTTACTAAACTCAAAGTTGTCATGCGCAGGCAGTTCAGTGGCCTAAAAATCTCACTCAATATTTGTGCTATGTGCATATTTTGACAGGTGTCAGCAATAATCATATTGAACAGGTTTTAAAATACTGCATGGTTTATTTCTGATCCTATTCTTTCTGTTATTTGGGCACTGTGCACACTTAATGGATGTGTACAGCATATCTTTGCTTCTTTCAGAATTTAATTCCTAATTTGGCTCCCAGCATCGATAAGTTGATTGAATGCACATCACATGCATTAGTTCAGCTAAATTTGATTGATCAAAAACCGCTATCACCATTCGATGCTACCTCAGAGTTCAAATAGTTCCCCAGCAGTTAAGATATCTACAGGGGTCACTACGTCAGGTCGTGATGAAGACTTTCCCTCACTTTTCAAATTCACATCAGAGGTCTTTTTCCAGCCTGTACAATGACATTGTGCCACCAGGTTTTGCCACTCCAAATCTTTCCTGTTGGAGAGTAACCAGTATTCCTTTTCGATACCTGTGTTTGGAGAGCATTATTCTGAAAGAACAAATTTCTCAAAGATTGCCAGCATTTCCTGTCATTTTGTTATTCCATATATCTCCACTGTGGTATTTATTGGAAGGAATATTCAATAGCAAAGCACTTTCTGAATTTCATAGATTTGTATAATGGACACATGTAATAAATTCACAGAATCAAACAGCTTTTTTGTTTTAAGTCTATCGCTTCTACATAAGGCCTCCTACTTCACTGATGGTGGGGCAAGTCATCTTGGGCTGTATAATGACAGTGTGAAAACAAGGGTCAAAGTCCCCATGATAATCCAATGGGATATTGTTATTCCGGGTTAACATACAGTCACGAGGTACTTGATTCAGGTGTGAGCACATCGGGGCAAGAGTACCCCATAACTGAGCAACACTGGATGCAAGTAATTGCTCAGAGATTTAGGTTCAGTTCATAATTTGCATTAGACAGTTTTGAAATGCAAAGACTAGAAAATTCCAGCTTTCTTACAGCCTAACGTTCCCTACGAATGTCAGCATTCAAATCAACATGACCACAAGGGACATCAGAGTTTATGCTTGCCTGACAGCTTTTAACACGCATCAGCATTTTGGCAGAGATAATATTCAGGTACTATGCAGGGCAATATTCGACAATTACACTCAATCAGTCCATTGAATACCATCAAACACATCGACCTATATACTATGTAGATGCACAGATAAACCTTTGGAGATTTTTTTTCAAAATCACTCCTGAGACATGGGCACCATTGGCTCGGCCAACATTTATTGCCTGTCCCTAGATGTCCTTGACAAGGTGGGAGTGAATTTCCTTCAGAGAACCACTACAGTCCACATGCTGTAGGTTAATCCACAATTCCCTTAGGGAGGGAATTCCAGGATTTTGACCTGGCAATATAATTCCAGGTCAGGATGGTGAGTGGCTTGGAAGGGAAATTGCTGGTGATGGGGTTCCCATGTATTTACTGCCCTGTCCTTCTAAATGGAAATGGTCATGGATTTGTAAGGTGCTGTCAAAAGACGCCAATGTCATAACTGTACTGAAAGAGCTTGGCTAGGGGAGTGGCATGTTCTGAGAAACAAGTCTTCAGTATTATTGCCAGAATGTTGTCAGGGACCACATTGCTTGCATTACCGTTACTTGATATTACGTGAATCGAATTGTCTGAAAACTGGTATCTATGATGCTGTAGAACATTGGAAGAGGCCGATATGGATCATCCACTCAGTACTTTTGGATGAAGACTGCTGTCAATTCCTCAGCCTTATCTTTTGCAACCCTACATTGGGCTCTTTCATCATTGAGGATGGGGATATTTGTGGAGCCTCCTCCTCCAGTGAGTTGTGTCACAAAGCTAATCCCTTTTTTTTCTAAAAGCTGTTCCTTGGCTTTTTTTCAGAGGGGTAATAAACCAAGCTGGGCTCCAATTGGCCTGTTTGGTACAGAGATTAAAGGGTATTGAGAGGCCTTTTTGTTTATATGTAAACAGATGAGACTTCAGGCTAAAGTAGTTGTGTTTTAGAAGGAACCTCTATAAAGAAAGGGGCGTGGTCAGCTCTCAAACTGAACTGAGCACTTTTAGTTCAGTCTTGAACTGGTTGGGAGTTCAACAGTGAGCTGTGTGGAAACTCTCTCTTCTGGCCTTCTAACTTCAACCTGCAAGCATGTGACCTTTTTTTTGTACTGTGTTTTAAAGGGGGTTTGCTTATTGAGACTCTTGTGAATGTTCGGAACAGCATACTTAAGTCTAGTTCGGATAAACTGAGTTCTGTAGGGGTTCTTTATTCTGTTCTTCGTGTTTCATTGTGTAATTTTGTGAATAGTTTTTTTGTCTGTTTTAAACCTGATAGTCAACCTCGTAACTTAATCCAGTTAATTGCAAAGTTATGGTCTGGGCTGCCTGCTTAAAAATGTTTTGAGTGATATGGCCTAGCCCCTAATAATTGTTTAATTGCCCATCTCCATTCACAACTGGATATGTCACTCTTCAGAATCTGGATCTGATCCATTGATGTGGAAGCCCTTAGCTCTATCATTTGCTGCTTTTGCCTTTTGATATGCAAGTAATCCTGTTTGGGTGACTCGCCAGGTCAACATCTCATTTTCAGGTATGCCTGGTGCTGATTCTGGCATGCCCTCTGCACTTGCCATGGAACCATGGATTTTTCCCCTGGCTTGATGGTCATGGTTGAGTGGGGGATTAAGTGGGGAAGTTGTGTTGGTGTATAATTCTGCTGCTAATGATGGTCCACTGCATCTCAGGGATGCCCAGTCTGGAGTTGCTCGATCTATTCAAATGTTTACCCCATTTAGCACAGTGATACTGCCACACAACATGATTGAGATTATTCTCAATGTGAAGGTGGGACTTTGTCTCCAAAAGGACTGCGTGATGGTTGTGGATAAATGCACCGAAAGCCTGCAGATTTGTGAGAATGAGAGCAAGAATGTTTTATCTCCTTGTTGGTTCCCTCACCATCTGCCACAGGCCCAGGCAAGCAGCTAAATCCTTTACTAGCCTCAATCAATAGTGCTGCTGCCAAGCTACTCTTGTTGGTGGATACTGAAATCCACCACCAAAAGTACATTTTGTGCCATTGTCACCCCTTGCCACAAAGGAACACCATTCTGAACATGTGATCATTTTATTAAACCTCAAATTTTTTTGTGCTAAAACAAAATCAGTGTCTTGCTCTGACATAAGTTAACAGGCATAAAGTCCCTAATTCCCATCTTTGATCTGATTTACTTATTTAATATCTAAAGCATGAAAGTGCTGGGAAATAAGCAATTTAATATCAATCTGAGAGGGAAAATGACAACTCTGTTTAACCAAACCAGTATATCCAAGAGCATGGTGATACTTCAGTGCAACACAATCAAGGGGAAGGTAGGCAAGCTGAGTGCAGAAATTGAGATGGGTGACTTTGCGAGAACAAGCACTTGATCCACCATGGGATATGCAAGCATGGTTTTACGATCTGGTTTTCATTCCTCAGAATTATCTGGCTGACGACCACAAAACTAAACTCCTGGATTCTAAGGCACAGCATTTGAGCCTTTGTCTGCTGCATGCTACTGATGGAGAATTCATATTACAACTACAGCACCAGTGCAAAGTGACTCCATTTAATTCAGGAAATGGATCATCTGATTTGAGCAGAGTGACTGGGTATCCCTGGAGGAAGAAAAAGCATCACAGATTTTCACTGGAGTGAGAAAGGAGTACATGACCTTGTGTCTGAGACCTAAGTCAACTCCAACACAGTGGCGCAAATTGAATGCAGCCAACACAGAGCAGTGTTCACTTGGAAAAATGTATTCCTGGGAGTCTGTGAAGCTGATTGGAACTGATCATCTATGGCTCAGATTGGGAAATCGAGAATTGTTACACATTCCACAAACCAAAGTCACTTTGTACTGACATGAAGCTTGGAATTCATTTCATTGCAAAGGCCCTTACTAACTGTGTAATGAAGTAAATGGTTTCCTTCCACTCAACTCGTGTTTGATGTTGATTCACTTACACATATAGTGTACAGGTACAAAAACATTTATTGTGTTCATTGTGTTCATTCCTGAGATATAAACATTGCTGCCAAGGCCAACAGATGTTGTTCATCTCTAAATACATTCATGAAGGTGCTGGTAGTCACCTTCCTCCATCTCTGAAGTCCTTTGTACACAAGGCTGTGGAAGATGGATTCCAGGATTTTGACTCAGTGACTCTGAAGAAACAGCAATACAGTTCTGAGTCAGGATGGTCTTTGATGGAGGGGAACCTGCAAGCGATGGTGTTCACACACTGATCTTGTTCTTCTAAGTGGAAAAGGTTACAGTTTTAGAACTGATATTGCAGGAATTTGAGCAAGCTGTTGCTGTGCATCTTGTAGATTCTCTGCCACTAGAGGAGGGAGTGAACATTTAAGTTGAAACCAATCAAGCTGGCGGCTTTGCCTAAATGGTGTCAAGTCAAGTGCTGTTGGAGATATGCTCAGCCAGGCAAGTGGCGAGTATTCCACAGACCGTACTATCTGCATTGCAGCCTTGGTCAGATCAGTGAAAGTCATGTCCATGTTCATGGTAACTTTTTTTTTAAAATTTGATGCACACAATGATTATGCCAACATGAAAGCCATACTGAGATTCCGGATACACCTAGTCCATAAAAAAAGTGATAACAAACCTTCCAGAACATGGAGAAAAATGATTTACTACAGTGACTGATTTTCATAGACGGATTTGCTTCTCTGGTTCCAGACAAAAACAAAAAAAGTTGCTGAATTTCCTATCTGTTTGACCTCCAACTTGCATACTTCAGGTAGGCTAACATTTGTTCCCAAGGTTTACTCTCAGAAAGTGACTTTATGACTTTGCAACTTCAGCTTGACAAAAAATGACACCAAGTTCATCCAGAGCACAAAACCGTGGAAGTGATTCAAATGGCACCATCACACACTGTTGAAGGAATTGTAAAAGTATTCTGCTCAATGAGAGAGAAAGAAAGCTTCATATCTATTCATGAGGAGCTGACAGTCTTCTGTTGGTGTGGTCCTCTTGGCCTTACAGCTACAGACAGACTGAAAACCTTCAGGCTCTGCTCACTGGCAGATTATTGAACCTTGCAGCCAAGTTGTCCCACTATCAGTTCTTAATGTTGCTCATGGTTGTGCCTGCAGTGTCAGGCTCCCTTAGGCAGTAGTTTTTTCCTTGCTTGCAATTCTTTGTCAAGTTTGGAGAATCTGCAAGAATTGTGCACATCTTTCAGTACCTTGGCTATATCTTAATCAATCTTGTCAAACTATTCGTGGTGTTTCCATCTGACAAATCCAAGGACCTCAGATGTTGTGCTTTAAGTCTCTGCATTGGGAGTATGTTTTCCTTGTGGATTAAGTAGCAAGCATATCTTGCTAAATTTTATTTTGATAATGCTCCTGCAAAGCACCTTGGGATGTTTATTTCTGGTAAAGGTGCTATATCAATGCAAGTTTTAGTTGATGTGGACACTAATGCTCATCCATTTGAATTGGGAAGGAGGTTTTTTCTCCCATTCACCAGTAAACAGGGTCGACAGATAACGTTCAGCAAATGGAAAATCAGATTCCTGCGAGGAGTTTGAAAAGTTGTCAATAATTACCTCAAGACAAGTGTTTCACATTATTGATTGAAAATCATGCCCTTCAAACCAAAATCTTATTTTTAATGTTCGAAATAGAACAGACGACACCTTCACAAAAGTTTAACACTGACAACTTCCTTGGACTTTAGCCCAAACTGTGTGACGAGGTACCTTACACCTGCTTACAGGAGGCTATGTACTTGAATAAATGAGTTAGTCAACATTCTCTCATTTGCAGAATTTGTTCAAGTGAGGAGAGAGTCATATTTCCTGTGCAAACTCCCTCTTCCAAAGGCCACCTGTGATCCAAAATAGAGTTCTTTTAATAATTTATCTCAATGCTGATCCAAGCTTCTATCTCTGGCACATTAAAGCTGGCAGCTCAGAGATTTACTGAAGCAAGAAAGAAGTAAAGGTAAAGTCGCTATAGTCTTACTAGATCAGAGGGCCGCACTCTTATTAGAGAGAGGTGACTGATGGTAGTTTAATCTGAGGGTCACCACACCATCAAGTGACGAGAGAGACTGAGAAGAAGAGTCCTTCATGGTAACATTAGCTGGTGCAGGAACTGAATCCACACTGTTGTGTTACTCTGCATCACAAACCAGCCATCCAGCCAACTGAGCTAACCAATCCCCATGAAAGAAGTACCTGTGATTGGTAGTTAGGGCAGGCAGGAAATGTCAGAACTGTAAAATTATATCCACATTCTTAACATTTTCAGTGCTGCATGTCAAGGAGTTGGAAACTAAAATTGGCTAAATTGTAAATTTTGAAGCACGTGATTGCTAAAAATTGTAAGTGACAACAACTTCTAAACTAGATGGAATTTTCACAAGAAAGTGAAAAGGTATTTTGTGTCGATACTGGAGGCAATTCTACAAATATAAAACTGTAGAAATCAGAAGAAATAAAAATTTGTTGAGACATTATAAAACACATGAATGGAATACATCACCAGTGCAGAACATCTCCGAGTCCAGCATGACTCTCAATGCTCACTTACACCTGTACCACTTCCAAATTACTGCTTGCAAGATAAACTATATGTTTGATATCTTGCCATTAAAGGCCTTTCAAGTTGAAAAGATCATCTTTCCATTGACTCCAACAACAACCAGATCCAAAAAACAGTGCTCCCTAAAAACAAAGGCACATAAACAAGATTTCCTGCCATAGATTATTTTATCACTGTTACATTAAATGGTCTGGCAACTAACTGCTCAAAAGAATCTGATTATTTTCGTTCAGCTACCTGCCCTGCTTTCAGAAGCTGTTTACCTGTTCAGTGCTGAGGTAGACAGATTCTTAATCATTAAAGAAATCAAGGCCTGAGGATAGAGCAGTTAAAAAGTGTGTCGCTGGAAAAGAACAGCAGGTCAGGCATTTCTACAGCTACTGCCGTATGTTCTCTGGAACGCAGAATATTGGGTACTGGGGATTTATTGCCCTTTAATTCCATTGTTTCCCCACCATTACTTTCCTACTAATATGGAGTTATTTTAATTCCTCTCTCTCACTAGATCATGTTCCCCAATATTTGTGGGGCAGTATTTGTGCTATCCTTTGTGAAGGCAGAGCCAACATACGTATTAATTGTTCCCTATTATAACTTACCCTGTTGCTGATTGGAAGGGACCAATGTTTATATTTGTGAATATTTCTTCTCTTCACACACCTATAGAAGCTTTTTCCAATCAGGTTTTGAGTTCCCCACAAGCTTACACCTGTACTTTATTTTTCCTCTCTTAATAAATCCCTTTTTCCTCTCTTGTTGAATTATAAACTGCTCCCAATCCTCAGATCTGCTGCTTTCTTTGGGCGGCACGGTGGTTAGCACTGCTGCCTCGCAGCGCCAGAGACCCGGGTTCAATTCCCGCCTCAGGTGACTGACTGTGTGGAGTTTGCACATTCTCCCCGTGTCTGCGTGGGTTTCCTCCGGGTGCTCCGGTTTCCTCCCACAGTCCAAAAATGTGCAGGTCAGGTGAATTGGCCATGCTAAATTGCCCATAGTGTTAGCTAAGGGGTAAATGTAGGGGTATGGGTGGGTTGCGCTTCGGCGGGTCGGTGTGGACTTGTTGGGCCGAAGGGCCTGTTTCCACACTGTAAGTAATCTAATCTAATTTCCCTGAGTCTAATATTTTCGCTGAACTCCCCTGCTCACCCACGGTCATGCCATATTTCCAATTTCAATACCAGACAGGAATGAACAATTCCTCCTGGTGATCTTCAAATGTCCGCTATTGCCAATCCATCATCATTATTTTAAGGAATGTTCCCAAATTTATCATAGCCAGCTCATTGTTCATATCATCATAATTTCCTTTATTTAGATTCAGAACCCTAGTCTCAGAATAAACTATGTCACTCTCCATCTTCATAAAGAGTTCAACCATATTATGTTCACTCTTCCCCAAAGACTGCTAGATTGCCATGCCACTTTGTTATTTATCATCTAATAGGCAAGTTCCAATAGAAGATTTCTATATAATCTATGCCATTGTTGTGATATCTCCAGTTTTGCAATATTTTCCATCTTACATCTATCCAGAGGTCTCTATATTTTGCTTTGGTATTTCACTCTATGTGCTGTTTTCTCCTATTTCTCAACCTGTCTTCTCGGCTGTGCCTCTTACTGCAGTCTTTGCAAAACTGATCTCCCTCTCGGATTACAATCTATAACATTTTCTCCCCTCTTTGGCTCAGTCTTAGTTGAATATTCAAATACATTTGTCATGTTTTTACTTTCTCTGAGTGTGCAATCATAATTTTAAAGCTATTTTCTCTTCTCTTCCGCCCTCAAATTCAGGAAAACTTCATTTACCAGAGAATTGTCAGAACATGGAACTTGCTATTATATGGTGTAGTGCAGGTAAATGTCATACATAAAGGTAAATAAAAGTTGGGTCAACATAGGAGAGACAAAGGAATATGAAGGTTTATTGATGGGGTTAGAGGAGTGGAGGGAGGCTTATATGCAACATAATATAGTCTATTCCCTGAGATCCTTTAAAGGCACATACATCACAAAATCATAGAGGTCTATAGCGCAGAAACAGACTCTTTGGCCCAACTTGCCCACGCCGCCCAGGTTTCACAATCAAACTGATCCCATTTGCCTGCATTTGATCCATATCCCTCCATACCTATCCTATCCACGCACCTGTCTTAGTGTTTCTTAAATGACGAAAGTTTACTCGCTTCCACCACTACCTCTTGCAGCCAATTCCAAACACACTGTATGAAAAAAATTACCTCTCTGGACTTTTTGTATCTCTCCCCTCTCAACTTAAACTAGACCCTCTAGTTTGAGACTCGCCTACGATGGAGAAAAGCTGTTGGCTACCTACCTTATCGCTGCCTCTCACGATTTTATAAACCTCTATAAGGTCACCCCTCAATCTCCTACACTCCAGGGAAAGAAGTCCCAGCCTCTCCTTATAACTCAAACCTTCCCATCCAGGTAGCATCCTAGTAAATCTTTTCTGCATTCTTTCCAGTTTAATCACTTCCTTTCTACAATAGGGCAACCAGAACTGCACACATTACTCCAAATGTGACCTCACCAATGTCTTGTACACCTGCAATTAGACATCCCAACTCCTTTACTCAATGCTTTGACCGATCAAAGTAGATATGTCGAAAGCGTTCTCCACTACCCTGTCTACTTGTGACTCCACCTTCAAGGAGCTTTGAATCTGGCATTTGCCTTCATTAGCCATGACATAGAATACAGGAACAAGACGTCTTGTTACAACTTTATAGAACATTGGTTAGACCACACGTGGAATACTGTGTTCAGTTCTGGTCACCACTATCGGAAGGACATGATTGCACTGGAGAGGGTGCTGAGGAGATTCATCAGGATGTTGCCTTGGGATGAAAAGTTTTAGTTCTGAGAAGAGACTGTTTTCTATGCAGAACAGAAAGCTGAGGGGAGGGGGAGGAGGAGGGGGGGGGGGGGGAATCTCATTGGGATATACAAAGTTATGAGAGGCAGTGACATGGTTGATGATTCGAATCTTTTCTCCATGGCAGACGTATCTAAGACCAGAGACCAAAAAGGTATAAAAAGTGAGGAATAAGTGGTTTAGCCAGGATCTGAGGAAAACATTTCTCACTCACAGGATGGTGGAAATGTGAACCCACTGCCTGAGAGGAAGGTGGAGGCAGGTATTCTCACAGTTAAGAAGCACTGGACAAGCAGTTAAAATACCAGGGCTAGGAGGCTATGGACCAAGTGCAGCCAAATGGGATTAGTGCCTTTTGGTGCTTGTCGGTGGGCACAAACATGATGGCCTGAAGGACCTGTTTTAATGTTGTATGACTCTATGACACTGATCTCATCGTGGGTAAGAATCAATTTGGTTCATAAGAAAGAGATGATGTTCAGAGATTAAGTAATTGGGTCTTGCTGAAGGAATCCAAGATGGTATGGGATGATTCAGACAGGATGAAGGAAATGAACAGGAAAATGGAAGGAAATTGGTTGTCCAGTCGATTCTTCAGTGCTTAGTGAGTAAGGGAGTAATGCTGACAGTGAGAAATGAAGCAGCTCAGATGGAGTCTGAGAGAGGCCCATGAAGCTAGATGGATTATGGAAAGGGCAGCACTCAGCTCTTCAGGAAAGGTGAGAGCTTTGAGTGAGAGGAGGATAGGTATTTAATTATTCAGGGGGAACAACTATAGGGGGTTTTGGAAAGTGTCAAAGCAACAATGAACATCACCAAGAAACCAAGTCACAGAGTTCAGTTCACTGGAAGGCAACTGTACCTGGTTCACTTGTTGAGAATGATTTATTTGTCTGCAATCCTTTCCTATGCTTGGTGTTGCATCAGAAATGAGACTTGGAAGTTTAAAAAAATGAAAGGTTATTTCCTTGGGAATGTATCATCCTGTCATGTTTTATTGTGCATTGATTCCAGTTGACTTTCTTGACCAAATTCCCTTTAGCTTACTGTTACACAAAGCTTCATACTAGTCAAGTCCCCTGACAAACAAGTAAATGTTTATCTTGGGCAATGTCACTTGATTTTCAACTTAATGTATATAGGTGCATGTGCATGCACATGCTTGTGTGGCCCAGTCCTTGATAATATTACTATGCATCAATTAATGTGTTTTAACGATTGAATCTACAAAGGACTGTTTCAATGTTTCATTAATTGGAGCTGTAATTGTTTGTACCAATCATATTTTTCTTTGAGACCCCATGACTGGGCAATCCAATATCTTACACAAATCTCTGGACCCGTAAATGAAACTGAGCTTAAGGATCAGCCATGATCTTGATGAATGGCGGAAGAGAGCCAGCTCCTGTTTCTTACATCAAATATTTCTGTGCCAATCATTGGGTCATCCTTTCTCTTCTTCCCACACCCACAGTATATTTGATGGGTCAACCCTGGCAATAATTCTGCAGAGAACCATTCATTGACAGGAACAACCATTTAACAAATGGCCTTAATAACTTAGATGGTAATAAAATGGCTTCTCAATGCAAATAACATGATAAAATGGTTCTAGGCTGCAAATTGACATTTCTGCTAAAAGCTGCATAAAATGGCTTTTAATTGTGCGATAGCTGCATAATTAACTAAACACAATCTGCTTCAATACAGATTAGCAGACAATGCTCCCTTTACAGCATAGAAATAACTAGACTAGGTAAGACATTACTGGCCATTCTAACTGACCTTCAGATGCAAGTGCAATGGCTTGGTTAGTGAGATAAGGATGCCCTGAGTGTTGGAAAACAAAGCTGGTTCCCAGGAAGTACCACTGGACCAAGTAATTGTCAAATAAAGCAATATCATATATTGATCGATAATTGTCTAAATGTACTATACGATCATAGCCTGTACCTTCGCTTAAGAAAAGTATAAAAATGCCTTTGTTTTAAGCAGTGTGTGCAGCTCTTCCGAGGAATATGGATGTACACAACCTTTGCGTTTCCGGATACTCTGCACCCGGCCGTATGAATAAATAAAGAATAGACCAATTGTGAGTGCTTATTGACCAATCATGGAAATGACATCAAACCACCCCCACACCCCACCCCCGGTCCAGCTCTTCAATAGCAGAAAATGTCTGTTATCTCTTATGGCGAGTGTTTCAAGTCAATACAACTCTTGTCTAACACTTTGTTTTTGTCTCATGGTTCCAGCATCTGCAACATTGCTTTTAATCGATCTTACAATCATAGGGTGATTGCCTCTGGCTAGTTGCAAAAGTGACCTCATGAGTATTTTTCTAGAAAGCTGGGTTATATAATTTCCCAAAAGGAGCCAGTTTAAGTTCCTATTCAGCAATTAAAGTGCAGGATTTTAATTTAAACCAGAAGTCATCAGATTTCTTATTATTAGAGCTCATGTAATTCTTAATAAAACAATATGCTAGATGCTCAAAAGGTGTATGCCAATTGACTTACTTCATTTCACCCAATCATTTATATTTGTCCATTCCTGTGTCTCTCATGTTGCTGTATGGTTACCTCAAAAATAGTGAATTATTCATTCTTCTGCTTTATAAATATTGTTATTATGATCCCTAGTTTTAAACTTCTTCGCAAATGTTAATATCTCCTACATGTCTACCATGGCAAATGACAAACAATTTTAATGAACTCCATCCTGTCACCCATCACTATTCTGCTTTCTAACTAAAAGAACCCCAGTTTGCTCAATGTGTTCTGATACTAAGACCCTCTCAAGTCCTGACATTATTTTGTCAGTCTTTGAACAGATTTTCAATGGTTCTGTTTCCCTTCTAATATGGACTGTATAGCGGAGTTTCACATAAATTCTCTTGTCAGTCCAGAATACCATGTCCTATTTTTATGGATGTAAATCCTTACTGTTAATGTTAATGACATGTGAATGTGTACCCTGGAATCCACTTGCACATATCACCTAATTATAGAGCAGTTGTGTCCCACTGATCAGCCCAATGGTTTACTAATCTTATTTTTTTGTGATGAAAAATTTCATAGAAAGCTAATGGCATAGAAAGATGTCACTTGGTCCACTGTGTGTGCACTCACTGAAAAATGAGCCATCTAGCATTATTCCACAAACCAGCATTTGGTTCCTATTCCAGCAGGTTACAGCACTTGAGGTGCACACCCTAATGCATTTTAAATGAGTTGAGTGTTTCAGCTTCTCTTTCAGGTAGCGAATTCTAGACTGCGACCAAAAAGATTTTTCCTCATTTCTCCTCTAATCTTTCACCTAATCACTTCAAATCTACATCTTCTCATCACTAACTTCTCTTTTAAGGTAAACAGACCCCTCCCATCCACTCTATTCAGACCTCTCTCACAACCTTGTCCAACTTAATCACATCTTCTATCAGCTTGCTCTGTTTCAAGAAGAACCCAACCTCTCCAAACTTTCCTCAAAGCTGCATCTCCCAGTCTTGACATAAAAAACATCTGCCGAGTGTTAACTTACAGAAGGTCCTGCTCCTTGTTAACATCCTTTGCTTCCTGATCTACTTGGCTCCTGGTGAAGCTTTGCCATAATTTTAAAATCCTCTTTTTATATTTCAAATCCCTCCACAGTCTCTCCTCTTCCTACCTCTAATATTTTCCAACTCAAAAACAGTCCAGGATAAAGAGAGAGAGAGGTAGGCGAGAGGGTCATGCAGCATAGAAACATCACAGTGAATCTCCTCTGCACCCTCTCCAGTGCAGTCATTTTCTTCCGAACAGTGTGGTGACCAGAACTACATATGGCATTCTATCTGTGGCCTAATAAATGCATTATAAAGTTGAAACAAGACTTTCTTACTCTTAGATTCTATACCACGGTTAATGAAGTTTAACATCCATATGCCTACTTCACTACTTGCGCTAACACTTTCAAGGATCTATGGACTTGTACATCAAGGTCACTTTGTTTCTCAGTAATCCTTATGGACCTACCATTTATTGTGTATGTTATTTCCTTATTAAACCTCCCAAAATGCATTACCTCACACTTAACACGATTAAATTCCATCTGCCCAATTTACCAGCTGATCAATATCAGACTGTAGCTTGAGACCATCCTCTTCACTATTAACACCAGTTTTTGTATCATCGACAAACTTACTAATTATACCTTCTACATTCACATCCAAGTAGTTAACATACATAACAAACAGCAAGGGTCCCAGCTCCGATCCTGGGTACGCCATGGTCACAGGATTCCAACCAGAAAAACATTTCACCATCGCATTTTGCCTCCTATTTACAATCCAATTTTGGATCCAAATTGCCAACTTGCCTTGGATTTCATGGGCTCTTATGCTTCAGACTTGTCTTCCATGTGGAACCAAGTCAAAGGTGTTAATGAAGTCCATGTAAACCACATGGCTGCACTACCCTCCTAGTAAATAAATCACCACCTTGTCAAAAAAGCTTAATTAAGTTAGTCAGACAGGATCGCCCTCCAAAAGATCTGTGCTGACTATCCCTGATCAACCCCTTCTTCTCCAAGTGTTGATTAATCCTGTTCCTCAGAGTTATTTCCAATAATTTCCACACTACTGACATCAGAGTAGCTGGACTTTTAATTATCTGGCCTCTTCCTGCTGCTCTTCTTGAACAAAGGAACCACTTTAGCTCTCCTCCATCATCTAGCACTTCACCTCTGGCCAGCAATGAATTAAACATCTATACCAAGGCCCAAGCAATCTTCTCCCTACCTCCCACAGCAGCTTGGATCAGTGCTTGGTTCAGGGCTATTCAAAATGTATACTGTATAAACAATTTAGATGAGGTACTCAAATGTAATCTTTCCAAATTTGTTGATGACACAACACTCTGTGGGATTATGAGGAGGATGTAAAGAGGCTTCAAGTGAACTTGAATCACAAACTGAGTGACTGGAAAAATGAGCAGATCTCCACTTTGGTAATAAAAATAGAATGGCAGAGTATAATTTAACTGATAACAGATTTGAAATATGGATGGATCTGGACGCCTGTATATACCGGTTAAAGCAAGCATTAAAGTACAGCAAGCAGTTAGGAAAAGAAATGATATTTTAGCTTTTATTGCAAGAATGTCTTATTGCAAATGTACAGGATCTTGGTGGGACCATGCCTGAAATATTGTGTGTAGTCATGTTCTCCTTTTGTAAGCAAGGATATAACTATCATAGAAGGAGCAAAGGTTCACCAATTCCTGGGATTGCAAAATTGTCATATGAAGAGAGTCTAAGTTCACCGGGAGCTTAGAAGAATGAAAGGTGGAAAGTTCTGACAAGACTGGGTAGACTGGAAGCAGGATTGTGTTTCCGCTGTCTTGAGACAGTCGATAACGGGTGATCAGAGTTTCAGCATGCGGGTTACTGAGACAAAGAGAAATTTCATTCAGAGGTAAACTTGCGAAATTTTCTATCACATAAGGCAATGGAAGTCAAACCACTGAATGTGTTTAAGAAAGACTTAAAAACTCAAAGATGTCAAGGGGTTCGAGGACAGGACAGTAATATTGCACTGAGATTCAGAAACAGCAAAAATTGTTTGGAATGGCAAAGCAGGTTTGATAGGCAGAATGACCTATTCCTACTCCAGTTTTTTATGTTTCCACTGTATCTTGTTGACGGAGAACCCAGATATGACAAACATATTAGGTTGACTCACTAACAAAACCTCCCTCAACAATGTTACCCATCCACATGCATGTTCTGCCATCCACGAAACCATCCCATGAAACCAATGTGCATTCATCTCCAGGTATCTTCAAATGAGGTGGTAATGATAACTTAGTCTCAAACACTGTTCTCATTTTTGAACTGATTTGTCCAGTGCACAGCTCTTATCCTAGCCTTCAACACTCTGCTTACTAATAAACGAATCTCCTCCACCCTTGTTAGTCTATGATTCGACTGACCCTCATCATCATTTTCACCCAAAAGGTCCTGTCCCAGCCTGCAGGTTCAATACAAGGTCATAGAGTCATATTCATAGAGATGTACAGCATGAAAACAGACCCTTGGGTCCAACATGTCCATGCCGACCAGATATCCCAACCCAATCTAGTCCCACCTGCCAGCACCCGGCCCATATTCCTCCAAACTCTTCCTATTCATATACCCATCCAAATGCCTCTTAAATGTTGCAATTGTACCAGATATGCGGTCAGAATTGCACGCATATTTCAACAGTGGCCTAACCAATGTCCTGTACAGCTGCAACACGACCTCCCAACTCCTGTACTCAATACTCTGACCAATAAAGGAAAGCATACCTAACGCCTTTAACTTTTCACCATGGCCACTTAAAACATTACGTGGTGGTGGAATTGGAAATTTTAATCCTCATCGTGACAGGGAAGGAAGTATAGGAAGAGGAAAAAGAAGGTAAAAGTAAAACAATAGTGTAACCCAACCCTCAGCATACACACTATTTTGCATCATAGCAGTGTAGCAAACCTGAAAAATGGAATACTCAACTGTAATAACTAAATTATGCTCCCTCAATGAGACGGAAAACCTGATTTCATGGCTGCAAGTGAGCTTTCCTAATTCTTGATAAATCCAATAGCAAAACAGAGATAGTAGCAGCCTGATCGAGCAGAAAAAATGCACTGTTGTTCCTGTTTCCTCGAGTAGGTTTCTTTGGTCATCAAACAAACCCTCCCTCAAACCTATAACTCCGAAACCTGTGCACCCGACTGCAAATCTGAACATGTATCATCTGTCCTGTTCTCTTCCAATTGCGAGAATGTGCCACTCTCTTTGACCTTTCTGCATAGCGGCTGGTCAGTCAATTAATCTTGCTGGCTGACAGCCACCAAGGCGATCCTACAATAATACAATGGAATACCATGTTATCCTACCATGCATCTCCAACAAGCATGACCCGGAGGGGTATGCACTTAGTTTTCTATAATATTTAGAAGCTGCCAGGCTAAGACTATTGTGGTGGCAACATAGTAATTGATACAAAGGCAGGATACGTTAGATCTACAAAGATTCTCAGATTGCCAAAGGAACCAAGGGCCTTTTGGCATGTGAACATATAGATATATTGACATCCAAACTAGAGGCAGGTGTAGGCCACCTGGCTCCGAGAACCTGCTTCACCTTTTTAACACGCTCACGGCCGATCTGACAACTCCACATTCTTGTCTACACACGATAATTTTTCACCCTCTGGCTTTTCAAGCATCTATCTGTATGTCTCTGCTTTAGAAAATATTCAAGGACTCTGCTTTCACCATCTTTTTATGGTTGAAATTTCCAACAGCTCCACCTTCTATGAGAAAAAAATTCTCATCTTTGTTTTAAATTGGGGATCCCACATTTTGAAGCACTAAACCATAGTTCTAGATTCTCCCACAAGTGTGATCGGTGGACGAAGGTGGGGGTGAAGGTGAAGTCAGAGGGGAGGGTGGAGCGGAAGGGTGGGAAGGAAGATGGACAGGAAGGACCAGTCAAGGGGTCAGTACAGAGTTAGAGGCTTGGGAATAATGGGGTGCAGGGATGGGTTGGTAGGGTGCGTGGATCTGACGAGGGAGTCACAGAGGGAATGGTCTCTCAGATCGGGGTGGGGAGGGAAATATATCCCTTGTGGTGAGATCTGTTTGTTGGTGGTGGAGGATGATACAATATATGTGGAGGTGAGTGGGGTGGAAAGTGAGGACCAGGAGAGTTCTGGCCTTGTTGCAATTGGGGAGGTGGGGTCCAAGGGCAGAGGAGTAGGAAGTGGAGGAGATACGCTGGAGGGCATCGTCATCCACGTGGGAAGGGAAATTGCAGTCTTTGAAGAAAGAGGCCATCTGGGATGTTCTATAGTGGAACTGGACCTTTTGGGAGCAGATGCGGCAGAAGTAGAGGAATTGGGAATAAGGATGGCTGTTTTAAAGGAGATAGGATGGGAAGAGGTGTAGTCCAGGTAGCTGTAGGAGTCAGTGGTTTGTAGTAAATGTCCATGTTCAGTTGGTCGCCGGAGACCAATTTCCCCATTTCCCCTGTCCCCAGCTTATCCCCGGTCTCAATCCTCCAACTCAGGACTGCCCTCTTGAACTGTCCTACCTGTCCATCTTACTTCCCGCCTACCTGCTCCACACTCCCCTCCAACATATCACTTCCACTCCCACCTTATATCCACCTATCACATTCCCAGCTACCTTGTCCCCTCGCCCCAGCCCCCTCCTATTTATCTCACAGCCCCCCAGCCCACAAGCCTCATTCCTGATGAAGGGCTTATGCCCAAAATGTCGATTCTCTTGCTGCTCAGTGCTTTTCCAGCACTACACTCTTGACAATAAAGAAGGTTATCTAAGATTACAAAGACATCTTGATCAATTGGGTCAATGGGCTGAAGAGTGGCAAAAGGAGTTTGATTTGGATAAATGTGAGGTATTACATTTTGGTAAAACAAACAAAGACAAGATTTATACAATTAAAAGTAGGGCGCTGACAAGTTTCTAGAACAGAGAGACCTAGACATTCAGTTATATTATTCTTTGAAGTTTGCATCATATATCGATACGTTGGTTATGAAGGTATTTAGCATGCTTGCCTTCATTGTTCAGACCTTTGAATCTAAGAGTTGGTGAGGCCTCCTCTAGACTATTGCGTCCAGTTCTGGTCAGTTTGTTATAGGAAGAATACTAAGCTAGAGAGGAGTCATAAGAGGTTTGTCAGGCTGAAGCTAGGAATGGAGGGTTCGGGAAGCTGGGACTTTTTTTTTAAAACTGGAGCAGAGGAGGTTGAGAGGTGATCTTACAGAGATTCATAAAATAAGGAAGGGTATAGATTACGTGAATGGCAGGTGCCTTTGGCCTAGTTTAGGGTATTTCAAGATTGGAGACATATCTGTAAGGTGTGAAGCCAGTTCACAAAGGTTAAGAAACATTCATTGTATAACACCAGATGGTTTAATCTT
The DNA here is from genome assembly GCF_047496795.1 of Chiloscyllium punctatum. NCBI lineage: Eukaryota > Metazoa > Chordata > Chondrichthyes > Orectolobiformes > Hemiscylliidae > Chiloscyllium > Chiloscyllium punctatum. The sequence goes on from NC_092753.1 coordinate 25,790,234, forward strand.
TACTATTGACATTCACTGATTGTAACGGTCACCCAATCAATTCGGATGTTGCCTTATCTGGATGCTCCTCCCTGTAAGCAACTATATAATTCATGAAAAATCTGCTGTTCGAGAGAAGACTGAGAACTCATGTCATCTGTGCACATGAGCGATCGTTCTCTCTCCCTTGAGGGCCTGGAATAAAGATGAAGGAGGTAAAACCATACTGTCTCAGTGATTGCTTTAACTGACATGGGTATAGGGAAACAGGTTGACATTTTATCCTTGAGTAGATTAACCCTTTCTCTAATTACCCTCTTGCTCCTTTATAAGAATAAAAGGCTTTGAGATTTTGCTTAACTCTGTTTGCAAAAGATATTTTGTGACCCCTTTCAGCCCTCTTAATTCCTCATTTCAGATTGGTCCTAATTTACCGATTTATTCCAAAGCTTTGTCTGTTTTCAGACATGATTTGGAGACGCTGGTGTTGGACTGGGGTGTACAAAGTTAAAGATCACACATCACCAGGTTATAGTGCAACAGGTTTATTTGGAAGCACTAGCTTTCGGAGCACTGCTCCTTCCACAACCACTTGATGAAGGAGCAGTGCTCCAAAAGTTAGTGCTTCCAAATAAACCTGTTGGACTATAACCTGGTGATGTGTGATATTTAACTCTGTTTTCAGTCACCTAGATCTTATTTATGCTTCTTTTTTCCTTAGCTAGTTTCAGTTTCCCTGATCTTGCCATTTCTATCCCTCATTTTCATAGGGATATGTCTGTCCTGAACTCTAATCAATCTCTTTAAAAGCCTCCCACATATCGAATGTGGATTTACTTTCAAACAGCTGTTCCCAATCCACATCCCCCAGCTCCTGCCGAATTTTGGTATAGCTGGCCTTCCCCCAATTTAGCACTCTTCCTTTAGGACCACTCATCTTTGTCCATGAGTATTCTAAAACTAATAGAATTGTGATCACTATTCCCAAAGTAATTCCTTACTGAAAGTTCAACCACCTGGCTGGGCTCATTCCCTAACACCAGGTCTAGTTTGGCCCCTTCCTAAGTTGGACTATTTACATACTGCTCTCTAAAACCCTTCCAGATGCTCCATCTAAACCTCTAACACGAAGGTGAATCCCAGTCAATGTTGGGAAAATTAAAATCTCCTATCACCACCACTCTGTTGCTCCTACATCTTTCCATAATCTGTTTACATATTTGTACCTCGATCTCATGCTTACTGTGGGAGGCCTGTAGCACAGCCCCAACATTGTTACCTACTTCTGAGCTCTGCCCATATTGCTTCACTGCCCGAGTCCTCCATGATGCCCTCCTTCAGCAAAGCTATGATATCCTCTCTGACCAGTAATGCAACTCCTCCACCTCTTATCTCCCTTTCTATCCTGCCTGAAGCATCGATATCCTGGGATATTTAGTTGCCAATCATGCCCTTCCCTCAGCCAAGGCTCAGTAATAGTAATAACATCACGCTCCCACATACTAATCCAAAACCTAAGTTCATCAGCCTTACCTGAAGTTCTACACATAGACGTCTACTTTGGTCCTAGAGGGGGCCCTATTCTCACTCTAGTTAATAAACTTAAAGTACCTCTTGGGATTGACCCTAATCTTCTCAGCTAAAGTTATCCCGTGCCCCTTTTTCGTCCTCCTGATTTGCTTCTTCCATAAACTCCTGTATCCCCTATTTATGTCCAGGGATTCCCTTGATCCCAGCAGTCTGTACCTGAGCCATATCTCCTTTTTTTCTGGTCAAAGCTCAATGTCTTGTCATCTAGGGTTCCCTATTCCTACCAACCTTACCCTTCACCCTCACAGGAACATATAGACCTTTAACTCTAGCTACCTCACTTTTAAAGGCCTCCCACTTACTAGAGGTCCCTCTGCCTGCAAACAAACTACTCCAATCAATCCCTACAACTCCTGTCTCATTCCATCAAAATTCACCTTGCCTCACTTTAGAACTTGCGAAATATGTGTAATAAATGTCCAGGTGAAATGGTGGATGTGGCTACAGTTACAATGTTTAAAAGACAATTAGATAAGTACATGAGTAGGAAAGGATTGAAGGGACATGGGCCAAGCACAGGCAGGTGGGACTAGTCTAGTTTGGGATTATGGTCAGTCTGCTTCCCTACTGTTTGACTCAATAGCTCTTGTGGTTAAAGTAGTTCATAGCATATGAAGGAAGGGCAAGTTAGGATATTGAGCTTGATGATCAACCATGATCATAATGAAAGCAGAGCAGGCTCAAGGGGTCCTACCTTATACCATTCTATGTTAAATTGAGGCCACCATTCTTGGGGTTGTCCAGAAGGTTAACTTTTTTATCTAATTTGCATCTGACTTAATCGTCACCACTTCAATACCACTTATGCAGCCATAGGTGTGCCCTCCAATCCTCTTTCTGAAGTCAATGAGCAGCCCTTCATTTTGCTGATGTTGATGGAGAGACTGTTATTTTGACACCATGTCACTAAACACTATTTCCTTCCTGTACTCCGTCTTGTCATTATTTGAGATGTGACATTGGTGTCATCAGCAAAGTTGTGAATAAAGTTGGTGTGGAATTTGGCCACACAGGCATATATGTATAAGGAGTATAGCAGGGAGCTGTGGGGCACCGGTGTTTGAGGATTATCGTGGAGGAAATGGTGTCACCTATTCTTACTGATTGTGCCCTGTTGATCAGGAAGTTGACAATCTAATGACAAAGGGTGGAGCAGAGACTCAGTGTCAAGAGTATGGAGATGAGGTTGTTTGGAATTAAGTCGTATTGAAGGCAGACCTGTAGTCAGTAAATAAGAGCTTGACGTTAGGTATCCTTGGGTCTAGATATTCTCGGGATGAGTTTAAGGCCAGGGAGATGGCATTTGCCACCTACTGCCACTCAGGATATCTCCCCTTTACTCCCACTTATTGCTTTCTGTTTTCAAGCCAGGAAGTGATCCATTCTGCTCATTATCCAGACTCTACTTCTAACTTTGTTCAATAGTCTATTAGGAGACATTTTATTAAAGGTTTTTTGAAAATCCAAATAAATGGCTTCTACATTACCACTGTCTGTTCTGTTGCAATATAATTTCAGTAAGGATTTACCCTTTTGAAAACTATTCTGAATATTTATTATTAGATTTCCAGAACCTAAACTTTTTTAAATCTCCCCGAGTAGGGATTACATTATTTGACTTATCAACGATGTAAAGTTAATCGGTCTATGTGGAATGGTTGACTTGTGTTAAATGTATTGATGGGAGAGCTAGGCAATTGTATGACGGAGAAAGAAATAAAATAGATCAGATCAAGTAGGTTTAGTAGATATTTGTGTGGAGGATGATTACAGATGTTGATCTGTTTTTGTGCTGTCCATCCTGTGTAATTATAATCCCTGTGATTGGGGATGTCGTTCATGGGCGATGGGAACGAGGAAATAGGTTTTGTTGAGGGATAGAATGTACTATTGATAATTTATCTTTATTACACCAACAGGACTGTGGGCAACTCATGATACAGTCGTGAGCTAACACCCATCTAATTGCAACATTCCAGGAATACATGTCAGCAGTCGCCAGTGAACTTCGACTTTGACCATTCTATTACCTATTTCATTTAAGTAAACCATAATACTCAGGAGGCCGTGAATTCATTGAGTTATTTGTCATCTGCTTTTTGAGCCAGTAATGTTATTTTGATTTAGTATTGAATGGAAAGAAAATATATTGGATTACATTCCAGAAAGGTGAGGATAAGTGCCCTGTTCGTGAAATACAATGATAATTTTAATTAATCAGAAGTACATCCACTTTGTATGCCAGTTTTATTTCATTCTACCATGGAATTTTAGTTTGCGCCAAAAATTACCTAGTGGGTACTCTCTCTTGCATGGATGACCTCTAAATACTTTACAAGTAAGCAAGGCACAGCAGATAATAAAGAAAGTGAATGGAATGTTGGCTTTTATACCTAAAGAAATAGAATATAAAGGCAAAAAAAAATCACTGAAACTATACAAGATATTGGTGAGACTGCACCAGGAGTATTGTACGCAGTTTTGGTCTCGTTATTTGAGGAAAGATGTAGTGGCATTGGAGGAGTTCAGAGAAGGTTCACTACATTGATCCCAGAGATGAGGGTTTTGTCATATGAAGAGAGACTAAACAGTTTAGGCTTTTATACTCTGGAATTTAGAGTGGGGGAGATCAAATTGAGATATTCAAGAGGATAATACATACGGATAAAGTAGACCTGAAGCAGATGCTTCATCTTGTGGTTCATTCTGGAACACAAGACAATCGTGTTAGGACAAGGCGTAGTAAAGTTAAAACCCAGTAGAGGAGAAATTATTTCTCCCAAAGGCTTGTGAATCTGTGGAATTTGCTACCCCAAAGTGCGGTGGGTGCTGGGACAGTGAGTAAATTTAAGGTGTTGGTCAGATTTTTATTTGGTAATAGATTGAAAGGTTATGTGGAGAAGGCAGGAAAATTGGGATGAGGAGCAAATCAGCCATGATTGAATGGTGGAGCAGACTCAATGGGCCGAATGGCCTAATTCTGCCCCTATATCTTAACAACTTACAAAGGCAACTCAAAGTAATTATGATTTTTTAACCTTGAGTGAAACAATAAATTCTGCATTTAAAAATAAAAGGTCATCTAATCTTTTACTCTGATTTTCTTCACATGCTGAGAGTGTGTCTGAAAACAGCAAATACAAGATGGTTGCATTTGCTGATGCAGCAACTGCAGAGGACACATTGTCATCTCACTGACAGCAATGGCTTGAGCAGCTGCCTCCATTAAAGATACCACAGACAGGTCTTGGTCTCACTTGCATGCTTCTCCTTCCCGCCCCTGCAGTCTGCCTTCCAACATCACTTGCCTGATATGTTTGCTGATTCCTGCTGCTCTCTTTGTTGACACCTCGTGACATTGCATCACTTCTTGTGACAGACATGCTCAATAAGCCTGACTATGTGTTATGTTAACCTTATACAACCAAAAGTGAATGCCGGAGGACTGTAGGATAGCTAATGTGATTCTGACATTTCAAACAGGGAACTAGGTTGACAAACTAGGTTTAGTTTCTTTCTGGCAAATTGTGGTGTTCACTCAAAGCTATCTTCTTTACCTGACATCTCCTCAAGCAATCCTTAAGTGACCTATGAACACAACTCACTCAATCCTTAACATATATTCCTTCAACTCTTGCATTCAATGGACATATACAATGTCTTTCTCTCAGATGTCTCAAAGATTATGACTGATGACTTATCTTCTGTCTCATTCTGGAGTCTGCAAAATGCACTGCTGTTGTTACAGGTCTTTTCTGTCTAAATTACCTGCTTCTCTCTTTAAAAAAATACTATGCACACAGAATGACTTTCTGGACAAATGTTTCTTTTTCTAAAAGGAAACTTGTTTCGTCTCCCTGTGCCTCTTATCTGGGTTTCGAAAACAATACATTATTCATTCAAGGGTTTTTTTCCTCCAAAGGCTTAAGTGTAAACAGGTTTACTAATAACCCAGTACCACTCACAGAAATCGAATACATAAGTAAACAGTGTCCCTTTTTCTTAACCCACACAATACAAAAATACAAATCAAACCGAAAGCAATATGACAAGATTCTCTCCATGTAGAACCCAAGATTTCAAATAATAATAAAACTCTCATCACTCCTGCAAACTGGCAGGTACATTTCAGTTAACACCATACTTAGTAACACCAACAAAAACTTACATATAGATAGCTTTTATGTAGTAAAATCTCCCAATGTACTTCACAGAAGCATTAAAGTAATCACAAAGTGATTATCTAACACCCTTCATGACCACCGGGTATTGCAAGCTGCTTTACATTTAATGAGGTAACCCTCCTATCAGAAACAAAGTAACCTCAGTTTCAATGCATTTGCAAAAAGGAATTTAGATTATTGTTTGAAAAGAAACAATGCGCAGGGCTACGGGGAAAATGTTGGAGAAGGATGAAGTGAGATGCTAGTAATTCAGAGTGCCGTTTCAGAAACGACGAGTTGAATGGCTACCTTCTACAGTGGAGTAATCAGAGGACATCTTACTATCAGTTGCACAATGCCACAGGAGGTGTGCTATCTGTAAATAAGTATTGGCATGATCTATAAAAGGTGAAAACAATACTGCTTCTCATAAATTAAGTTCATACCCTAGAGTCAAATATCCAAAAGATCCTGAAGGACGTGAATTATCAATAAACATTTTCTGCAACAAATTTTAAAGGTTCCAAAATCATATAACATTAATTAAGACTACAAGAAGTAGGAAAAGGAGTAGGCCAGTCAGCCCATCAAGCCTGTTCTGCCATTCAGTAAGATCATGATTGATCTTTCAGCCCAATATGCTAATGTCAGCTCTTTCCAATTAATCTTTCAACATCAGCTCTTGCCCATAGCCAAATAATTCTTATCCTTTGTCTGGTACCTTTTTGAAAGTTATTTTGGATGTGTTTCAGTGAATCCAAAAGCATGTGGGTGCTTTGGAGAGGGTGCAGTGGAGGTTCACCAGGATGTTGCCTGGTATGGAGGGTGCTAGCTATGAGGGGAGATTGAGTAGATTCGGATTATTTTCATTAGTAAGGAGGTTTCTTTTGGGGGGGGGGGGGCAGTGATTTAACTGAGGCCTACAAAATCACGATAGGTGTGGATGGGGTGGATAGCAAGAAACTTTTTCCCAGAGTAGGGGACTCAATTACTTGGATTCACAAGTTCAAAAGAGAGGGGAAAAGTTTTTGGGGAGATATACAGTGAAAGTCCTTCACGCAGAGGGTGGTAGGTGCCTGGAATGCATTGCCAGCGGAGGTGGTGGTGGGGGGGGAGCAATAGCGTCTTTTAAGATGTATGTATCTAGACAGATTCATGAATACAAATGGGATACAAATCCTTAGAAAACAGGCAGCAGGTTTTGACAGAGGATCTAGATTGGCACAGACTCTTTGTTCTTTAAAGACAGAGCAGGCAGGAACAAAAGTAGAGAACAAGGTAGGACTAATAAATTAAACTGCATTTATTTCAATGCAAGAGGCCCAACAGGTAAGGCAGATGAACTCAGGGCATGGCGAGGAACATGGAACTGGAATATCTTAGCAGTTTTAGAGACATGGCTCAAGGATAGACAGGACTGGAAGCTTAATGTTTCAGGGTATAGATGTTACAGGAAGGATGCAATGGTTGGGGGGGGGGGGGGGGGGGGGGGCAAAACAGGAGGGGGAGTGGCATTTTTTAATTAGGGATAACATTATGGCTGTATTTAGAACATAGAACAGTACAGTACAGGCCCTTTGATGTTGTGCCAACCTTTTATCCTGTGCTAAGATCAAACTAACCTACATACCCTATGTTTTACTATCATCCATGTGCCTTTCCAAGAATCGCTTAAATGTCCCTGATGTATCTCACTCTACTTTCACTGCTGGCAGTGCATTTCATGCACCCATCATTCTCTGTGTAAAGAACCTACCTCTGAAATCTTCCCTAAACCTTCCTCCAATCCACCTGAAAAATATGCCCCCTTGTGATAGCCATTTCCGCCTTGAAAGTCTCTGGCTATGCACTCTATCTACACCTCTCAAAATCTTGTACACCTCTACCAATTCACTTCTCAGCTTTCTTTGCTTCAATGAGAAAACCCTAGTTCCCTCAACCTTTCTTCATGAGACATGCCCTCCAGTCCAGACAGCATCCTGGTAAATCTCCTCTCCACCCACTCTAAAGCTTCCACATCGTTCCTATAATGAGGCGACCAGAACTGAACACAATATTCCAAGTGTGGTCTAACCAGGACTTTGCAGAGTTGCAGCATAACCTCGGGGGTCTAAACTTCAATCCCCTGATAATGAAAGGCTTCTTAATGACCCGATCAACTTGGTGGTAACTTTGAGGGATCTATCGACATAGACCCAAAGATCCCTTTGTTCCACCACAGTGCCAAGAATCCTGCCTTTAACCCTGCAATCTGCATTCAAATTCAATCTTCCAAAATGAATCACTTCACACTTCTCCAGCTTGAACTAAATCTGCCACTTCTCAGTCCAGCTCTGCATCCTGTCAATGTCCCATTGCAACCTATAACAGTCCTCCACACTATCCACAACTCCAACCTTCATGTCATCGACAAACGTCCTAACCCACCCTTCCACATCCTCATCCAATTCATGAATAAAAATCATAAAGAGCAGAGATCTCAGAACAGATCCCTGCAGAACACCACTGGTCACCAAGCTCCAAGCAGAATATTTTCCATCTATTTCCACCCTCTGTCTTCTATGGGCCAGCCAATTCTGTATCCAGACAGCCAAATTTCCCTGTATCACATGCCTCCTTACTTTCTGAAAGAACTTGTCATGGGGAACCTTATTAAACATCTGGCTAAAATCCATATAAACCATATCCACTGCTCTCCCTTCACCAATGTGTTTTGTCACATCCTCAAAGTATTCAGTAATACTTACGAGGCATGACCTGTCCCTCACAAAGCCATGCTGAGTATCTCTAATCAATCTATGCTTTTCCAAATAATCAGAAATCCTGTCTCTCAGAATCCTCTCCGATAATTTGTTCACCACCGACGTAAGACTGACTGGTTTGTAATTCTCAGGATTATTCCTATTCCCTTTCTTGAACAAGGGAATAACATTTGCCATCCTCCAATCTTCTGGTACTTTTCTCATGGACAGTGAGGACGTAAAGGGTCAGTTAGACTCGAAACGTCAGCTCTTTTCTCTCCTTACAGATGCTGGCAGACCTGCTGAGATTTTCCAGCATTTTCTCTTTTGGTTTCAGATTCCAGCATCCACAGTAATTTGCTTAAATCCTGGGGAGTGTTGCTGAACAAAGAGACCTTGGATTGCAGGTTCGTAGTTCCTTGAAAGTAGAGTCGCAGATAGACGGGATAGCAAAGAAGGCATGTAGTATGCTTTCCATTATTGGTCAGTGCATTGAATATAGGAGTTGAGAGGTCAGATTGCTGCTGTACACCACATTGGTTAGGCCATTATTAGAATACTGCATGAAATTCTTGTCTCCCTGCTATTGAATGGATGTTGTTAAACTTGAGAAGGTTCAGAAAAAAATTACAAGGATGTTGCCAGGTTGGAGGATTTGAGCTGTAGGGAGAGGCTGAATATTTTCCCAAGAGCGTTGGGGGCTGAGGGATGACCTTATAAAATCATAAGAGGCATGGATAGGATAAATAGACAATATCTTTTCCCCCTGGAGTAAGAGTGTCCAAAGTTAGAGGGCACAGATTTAAAAGGGACCTAAGGTGCAACTTTTTCACACAGGGTGGTGCATGTATGGAATGAGCTGCCGGAGGAAATGGTGGAGGCTGATACAATTACAACATTTAAAAGGCATCTAGATAGGTATATAAATAGGAAGGGTTTAGAGGAATATGGGCCAAATGCTGGAAAATGGGACTAGATTTATTTAAGATACTGTCAGCATGGATGAGTTGGACAGAATGTTTCCATGCTGTATATTTCTATTACTCTAAGTACTTGAAGTCTTACATTTAGCATAGTTTTGGTGGGTACAGACTCAATGAGCTGATGGGCTTGTTCTGTATTGTGTGATTCTACATGTTCATGAGAACAACAGGTTTTAAGAAATAGGATTGACTTCCACGTTCGATAATAAGGATGACTGAAATCCAAAACTTCTTTTAGTAGAAATAAAATGTTGTTATAACTTTAAAACAGGATATTCAGATTAACCAGTCCATGGTGCCACATGCTATCCATGTCTGCAATGACATTTATTCAACAGCTCAGCCAACTGAAGAAAACTACTACAGGATCCCATAATATTGATTTGATAAAAAATTTTTGACAATTAGTTGACATCCTTTATAAAGTTTTCTTCAGCACTCGATCATACTCAGTTTCTACTGCATTTCAGTTTTAATTAAATCTACTATGGCAGGTGGATATGATTAACTTTATGATCCTTGAGCCTCAGTAATGTCACCCTCAAAGTGCAGGCAAATCAGGACTATCTAGGAGAATGTTCTCTCAGTGTTGTGTTTAACATTGTCAGCCTCAAGATTTGAAAGAGGCAGTTAATTGTGCTACTCAACCAGTGATTTTGTTCAATAAGGAATTCAGGGCTAATTTGTTTCCTTAATGTGATGCAAATGTGGAACTTGTTGGCACATGCAGGAGTGTAGATGCATTTAAGGGTAAATTGGATAAGCACATGTGAGGGGGAAGAATGGATGATAAGTTGCTGTTCCCTCTAATTTCTGTCTGCAGCCTGCTTGTTACACAGTCATTTTAACATTGAGGTCCAGCCACACAAGTGTGCATCTTTAAAGAGTACATTGTTTGTGTCAGGCCAGTTGATTCCCTGCAGGGCATATTCCTGATTATAGCAAAGCAACCCAGCCTGAATTGTTCAGGGAATTATGAGAAAGCAGTGTTAAGGCTCATGAGAAGCAATCACAGGTAAAGACCTGGTTGATAGTCTGACTAACTTCTGTGTTTCAAGTGCTATTATAATTGAGGAATAAATGCTTTATCAGAATAGCAAGATCTGTCACCATCAAATCACATTAAAATTTCCACACATCCTGTGAGGCTGTCTGGCAGAGAGTGAGGTATCCTTCCAATACCTCACAATAATGTACTCAATAATGGCCCAAAATATCCACATCAGAATAACGAATAAATGGTTACTATTGACTGTATCTCTCTTCAGCACGATGGCTCCGTGTTAGCACTGCTGCTTCACAGCACCCAGGGATCTGGGTTTGATTCCACACTGTCTGTGTGGAGTTTGCACATTCTCCCCATGTCTGTATGTTTTCCTCCGGGTGCTCCGGTTTCCTCCCACAATCCAAAGATGCGCAGGTTGGGTGTGCTGGCCATGTTGAATTGTCCAGGAATGTGCAGGCGAGGTAGATTAGCGGGGCAGGGGCAACAAGGTCTGCGTCGGCTGCTCTTCAGAAGGGTAGTGCGGACTCGATGGGCCAAATAGCCTGCATCTGTGCTGTAGGCATTCTCTGATTCTACAATTTTTTTTGTAGAAGAAATGTGCATCATAGGAAAGATTATCTCTAACATGGAAAGCACTAAACTGTGGCTCTTTCCTGATTTCTCAGAAAGGTTATTCTGAAGGAAAAATATCTGCATACAGATTCAGGGGCTCATATTATAGCCAAGTAATCAAACATAATTCTAAATTACAGACAGCTGGAAGCAGCTTCAAAAATTTTATGAACAGGACTCATCCATAAGTTAGGTACAAGTATCTCTGTTTCAGCTAATGAAGTTGAGCTGCTGACAAGTTTTGAGCCAGGCCATATTGTCAGGAAGGAAAATAGAACCCTGAAACGAAAACCAAAAATGATGGAAATACTCAGCAAGTCTAACTGTCTCTGTGCTGGCAGAGAAAAAAAGACTGAACAGTCCAAATTCAACTTAAATCAAAACATCATGCTTTTAGGTTTCAATAGAATCAGAGTAAATGGTCCAAGGGAGTGTTACTGAACAAAGAGACCTTGGAGTGCAGGTTCGTAGCTCCTTGAAAGTGGAGTCGCTGGTAGATAGGATAGTGAAGAAGGCGTTTGGTATGCTTTCCTTTATTGGTCAGAGTATTGAGTTGGGAGGTCATGTTGCGGCTGTACAGGACATTGGTTAGGCCACTGTTAGAATACCGCTTGCAATTCTGGTCTCCTTCCTATCGGAAAGATGTTGTGAAACTTGAAAGGGTTCAGAAAAGATATACAGGGATATTGCCAGGGTTGGAGAATTTGAGCTATAGGGAGAGGCTGAACAGGCTGGGGCTGGTTTCCCTGAGGCGACAGAGGCTCCCTTATAGAGGTTTACAAAATTATGAGGGGCATGGATAGGGTAAGTAGGCAAAGTATTTTCCCTGGGGTCGGAGAGTCCAGAACTAGAGGGCATAGATTTAGGGGGGAGAAGGGAAAGATATAAAAGAGACCTAAGGGGCAACTTTTTCATGCAGAGGGTGATACGTGTATGGAATGAGCTGCCAGAGGAAGTGGTGGAGGCTGGTACAATTGCAACATTTAAGAGGCATTTGGATGGGTATATGAATAGGAAGGGTTTGGAGGGATATAGGCCAGGTGCTGGCAGGTGGGACTAGATTGGGTTGGGATATCTGGTCGGCATGGACGGGTTGAACTGAAGGGTCTGTTTCCATGCTGTACATCTCTATGAATCTAAGTCAATTTTTGAAAAGAAAGAAATTAAAGTATTTCTTTATTAAGTGTTGGCAAACACAGTCCAAAGATGTGCAGGTTAGGTGAATTGGCCATGCTAAACTACCCAGTGTTCAGAGACTTGTAGGTTAAGTGTAGTAGTTTGGGGTAAATGTAGAGTAATAAGGTCAGGGAATGGGTCGCTCTTCTGAGGGCTGGTATGGACCAGCCAAATAGCCTGTCTTCACACTGTAGGGGTCCTATGATTCCATGAAATAAGGTGAAAGTTGGCTCAGAGACAGCTTTCAAGTGCAGGAGCCTGCACAGCAATTGCTGGAAGGTGGGCTATACAACCAACAACCAACATTTCCTACAGTATGGTGAAAGCCCTTACACTGCTGACCAGTTCACAGGTCTGGGTTGCCAGAGTAGCAAAGTAAACCAGGACCACAAGTGCTCGTGCTAAAGTCACTCCAGCAAGGCAGTGGCCAGTTACCCACACAAACCTGGACTGAGAACACCAGATGTGATCAGGAGGCCAACAAAATCTCTATGAGGAACAAGAGACAGGCCAAAAATGCCAGCAGCATCTTGTTCATCAAGGAGGTGGAGATCCAGTCAAACTGATCAGAGAACATCCTGTTCTCAAATATTTTTGGTTAAAGATTAGAAATCATGAAGCTTACCCTATCAAAGCTATGCTACCATAAAATACCAACAGTATGAAAATGTTGCACATAAAGAATGTCTGAAAAACGCTTTTAGGGGACACCCCAGAGCTGACAGCATTCAGGTTGTCAGGTAATGGGGTGGGCTGGGGTGTGGTGGGTGGATGTGAAGACTCCCAGAGCCGACATTACCCTGCAACCTGGAGCAGTTCCTCCACCAGCAATTTCCAGTGGTTGCACTCACATCAACTCATTTTTCAAAAAGATATTTATAAATACTTAGTATCTGTTTTTATATTTTCAGCTACCTTTCTATTGTCCTCTAATTTTTCCCCATTCCATTACTCTTTGCTGGTTTTTGTGTTCTGTTTAGTCTTCTAATCTGCCACCCAGCTTTGGGCAATTAAATGCTTTTTCTTTAAATTTCATATATCTTTTAACTTTTTTTGTGTTTAACCATATTGTCAGGTCTTCCTTTTGGAATTTTTCTTTCTCATTTGAATATATCTATTCTGCATTTTCTGAGCTATCCCTTAAGCATCTGCCATTGCATCTTTATTGACCTATCCTTTAACATAATTTAGAAATTCACTTTAACTCGCCCTGCTTTCATGCCTTCATATATTAAACCTACATGAGAGCAATTACTATCAAGTCTTGAACTCATTCTTCTCTCCCTCAAGCCGAAAATTCAATCATATTATTAGTTGCTACTACCAACAGTATCATCACTATGACACTAATTAATCCTATCTCATTGCACAAACCATTTTGAGTTCAGCTTGCTCTCTGACTAGTTATTGAACATGCTGTTCTTTGAAACAATCCCAAAAGCATTCTATAAATTCCTCATCTGTGCTACCTTTGTCCATCTGATTTATTCTGTCCATGTGGAGATTAAAATAGCTCATGACCATCATTGTACTTTTCTGATTAACCCCCCTTATTTCTTCCTTTTTATTCTGTTCTACCATGTGTTTACTGTTAAAGGTCATGTATACTACTCCTGCAACAGACTACTTTGCTTTCATCATTTCTATCGCTTCCTAAATTACTTGTGCATTCTGAGTTCTAGAATTTGGGTAATTCCTTTATATTGTGCAATAACAACAATTGATTAACAGAACCAGTACTCTTAGCTTTCTGTCGTTCTTAATAACCTTTATATTTCAGTTTCCAATTCTCAATCAATGTTGCCCTATCGCGATAACTCTGTAAAAGTGATCCGACCGTAGTTATTTATTTCTATTTGTACTAATCAGTTCATCTGTGTTATTTCGAATTCTGCATACATTCAGATAAAGAGAATTAGTTTTGTCTTTTTATCATTTTTGTAACCTCTGGTCATATCAGTTGATTCACTCTTATATTTGTACTAAATATACAATAAGGACTATGTACTAAACACAGGAACAGGAGTAGGTCCTTCAGTCGACTGAGCCTGTTCTGCCATTAAATATAATCACAATTGATCATTCAACTCTGTACCTGTTAATACTTTTTTTTCCTCATATCCTTTGGTCCATTTAGTCCGAAGAAGTACATTTAAAGATTTCTTGTAAGACTTCAATGTTTTGACCTCAACAGTGTCCTACAGCTCACCACTCTCTGGCTGAAGAAATTTCTCCTCTTCACTGTTCGAAAAGGCCTACTTTATATCCTCAGACTCTGACCCCCTGGTTCTGGACTCCCCAGTCATTGAGAACATCCTTCATGCAACTATCCTCTCTAATCCAGTTAGAATTTCTAGATTTCTTTGAGATCGCCTCTTGTTCTTCTAAACGCCAGTGAATATAGAACAAACAACAGTAGAGTACAGGAACAGACCCTTCCATCTACCAAGACTGTGCTGATACATACCTTAACTTGTAGTCGAAACAAAAAGCCTTTTGCTACTACACAGTCCGTCTCCCTCTCTTCCCAGCCTATTCATGGATCAGTCAAGATGTCTCTTAAAATGTTGCAAGTGTACCCGCCTTCACCAGCTCCTCTGGCAGGACACTCCAGGCACTTACCATCCTGTGTGCTCTCTAAATTGATTTGCTCAATGCCAATATGCATGTAATAATGTTAATAATGTGGAGTTTTAAAAATCCATTCATGGGATATTGGTATTTCTGGCTAGGCCAGCATTTATTGCCCAGCCCTACTTGTTTTTTGAAATACAATAGATTTTAATCATTGACTAAATACTCACCAATTTTCTCCTTTATTACAGTAATAAACAATTTCCACAGGATGAAATGGGCAGAAACAAAGGATCACCTCCTTCATCACTTTACCTATTTCCTTTATTTCACAGAATCCTTACAGTGTGGAAGCAGGCCATTTGGACCAACAAGTCCGCATCGACCCTCCGAAGAATATCCCACTCAGGCCCATTCCCCTATCCTATTACTCTACATTACCCCTGACTAATGCAGCTAGCAGACACATCCCTGAACACTATGGGCAATTTAGGATGGCCAATTCATCTGACCTGCACAGCTTTAGACTGTGGGAGGAAACCGAGCATCCAGAGGAAACCCACGCAGACACAGGGGGAATGTGCAAACTCCACACAGACAGACAGTCGCCCAAGGCTGGAATCAAACTCAGGTCCCTGGCGCTGTGAGGCAGCAGTGCTAATCACTGAACATGCACAGAACTTCCAGCACTCTGTTCGAAATCACAATTAGTGCTAAATTACACCAAGATTCCAGGATTGATGTGCTTTTAGTTAGTTTAGCCCCAGGCACAGAGAAATCAACTTAAGTTAAATAAAAAATAAATCTATTTTTCTAATCAACAAATTCAGAGTTATTACACAACTCTGGAGCAAGTGAGCCTGGAACCCAGGCCAGAGGTAGGGACTCCACCTCTGCAACACAAGACACTCTAAATCACCTTAAGTTAGTTTTCTTACTTAACTAACTTCAGCTGTTCTCCAACAGTGAGCTTGTATACTCCTTCTCAAGCCTGGATGAAATTTAAATTTTAAACATTAGATATTTCATTTAAATACTTAAAACAAGAGAACCCTGATTTTTAAAAACATTTAAAATTTCCAACATCCAACACTCTGTTCAAAGCTGAAAACCAGTGAACTTTTGCAGTATTCCTGCGATGCAAACATATCCTTCCTCAAAGAACGTCTTATGGCACAGTGGTAATATCCCTACCTCTGGACCAGAAAGTTTAGGTTTAAGTCCTATCTGTCCCCGAGGTGCATCATAACATGTCCAAACATTTTATTTAAAAAAGTACCTTTTCTTAAATATAGAGACCTAAATTGCATACAGTATTCTAGGCATGATCTCATGAAAGTCTCATACAAATGCAGCAAACATATTGCTCTCCTAATCTAATTCCCATGTATTAAATACCAACATGCCACTGTCTTCCTAAGTGCTTCACATACCTGCACACTAACTGCCTGTGTTCATTTTACAAGTTTGCAAACATCTCTCTGAATACCAACTTTTGAAAGCTTCTAAAGTCATGTCTGCTTTTCTATTCTCATGGCAAAGTAAATGGCTCCATGCTGCTTCACATTATTTCTCGATCTCTCTTTTAACCATTTATTTTGCAGCCTGTGTCCTCTTCACAGCTTACATCCTATCTAACTTTGTATGGTCAGCAAACTTAGAAACATAACTCGATGTCCATTAAGTTCAGCCTAACAACTTACAAGTGTCCATGTATTCCTACTCTCGGGAGACTGTGAACCAATCACCTATTCATATGATCACTTACTTTGTGTGTCACTTTCTCAAATGCCTTTGGGAAATTCAGGTGTACCATATCTACTGGCTCCCCTTTATCTATCAATCATTTTAATTATATCACCTAACAACTCTAAAATTTGTCAATCTCAATTTCATTCGAGTAAAAACATGGTGACTTTGTCCGATAATACTATGATTTCGTAGGATCATAGAATCCCTACAGTGTGGAAGCAGGCCATTTTGCCCATCAAGTCCACACTGACCGTGCGAAGAGCATCCTGCCCAGACCACTACCTCACCCTATCGCCATAACCATGCATTTACTGTTGCAAATCACCCATCCCGGGGTCTTATGCGCAATTTAGCTTTGTTAAATCCACCTAACCTGCACATCTCTCGACTGTAAAAGAGGAAACTGGTGCAGACACGGGGAGTACATACAAACTCCACACAGTCGCATGAAGGTGAATTGAACCTGGATCCTTGGCGCTGTGAGGCAGCAGTGCAAACAACTCAGCTTTTGCAATTGCCTAAGCCCATTGTTAAGACATTCTTAATAAGAGATTCCAAGATGTTTTTGACAACTGAAGTCAGGTTAATTGACCACTAGTTCCCAGTTTTCTCTGTCCTTCCTGTCTTGCCTCACCATATCTCTGCTGGAGGATCATCAGGCTCCAAATTGAGAACCAGCACTAATTCCATGTGAGTGAGTCTCACAATTTCTAAACTTAACCAACTGTTCCTTTCCTCATACCACATGATAACAGTGGAAAAGGTAACGTGTTTAGTGAGTTGTATCACAAGATCACATGCTAAACTTTTCCCTTCATATCGTGTTTCTCAGAATAAATTTGTGAAAATTAGCAATACTAGAAACCACTGACATCATCCAAAATATTTTTTCAAAATCTTGAGTCCTTATTGTTCATTAACATGAGGGCAAATTATAAACAATTTGTTTTTATATGTACCTTTAACACAATAAAACATCGATTTGCAAGAATAATGGGGGGAAATTAAAATCAGGATTCCACAACAGGCTAGCATTAGATTAGTGCTGATATCTTGGAGGATTGTGGGTTAGCAAAGATTACAGAGTTTGAGGAATACAGGGAAGAAGAGTCATAGAGTTGTACAGCATGGAAACAGAACCTTTGGTCCAACCCGTCCATGCCAACCAGATATCCCAACCCAATCTAGTCCCACCTGCCAGCACCCGGCCCATATCCCTCCAAACCCTTCCTATTCATATACCCATCCAAATGCCTCTTAAATGTTGCAGTTGTACCAGCCTCCACCACTTCCTCTGGCAGCTCATTCCATACACGTGCCACCCTCTGCGTGAAAACGTTGCCCCTTAGGTCTCTTTTATATCTTTCCCCTCTCATCCTAAACCTATGGCCTCTAGTTCTGGACTCCCCGACCCCAGGGAAAAGACTTTGTCTATTTATCCTATCCATGCCCCTCAATTTTGTAAACCTCTATGCGGTCACCCCTCAGCCTCCGACACTCCAGGGAGAACAGCCCCAGCCCGTTCAGCCTCTCCCTACAGCTCAAATCCTCCAACCCTGGCAACATCCTTGTAAATCTTTTCTCAACCCTTTCAAGTTTCACAACATCTTTCTGATAGGAAGGAGACCAGAACTGCATGCAGTATTCCAACAGTGCCCTAACCAATGTCCTGTACAGCTGCAACATGACCTCCCAACTCCTGTACTCAATACTCTGACCAATAAAGAAAAGTATACCAAACACCTTCTTCACTATCCTATCTACCTGCGACTCCACTTTCAAGGAGCTATGAATCTGCACTCCAAGGTCTCTTTGCTCTGCAACACTCCCTAGGACCTTACCATTAAGCATATAAGTCCTGCTAAGATTTGCTTTCCCAAAATGCAGCACCTCGCATTTATCTGAATTAAGCTCCATCAGCCACTTTTCAGCCCATTGGCCCATCTGGTAAAGATCCTGTTGTAATCGGAGGTAACCCTCTTTGCTGTCCACTACACTTCCAATTTTGCTGTACTTCTTATACTCGCATCCAAATCATTTATGTAAATGACAAAAAGTAGAGGGCCCAGCACCGATCCTTGTGGCACTCCAGTCATGGGCCTCCAGTCTGAAAAACAACCCTCCACCACCACCCTCTGTCTTCTACCTTTGAGCCAGTTCTATATCCAAATGGCTAGTTCTCCCTGTATTCCATGAGATCTAACCTTGCTAATCAGTATCCCATGGGGAGCCTTGTCGAACGCCTTACTGAAGTCCATATAGATCACATCTACTGCTCTGCCCTCAATCTTCTTTGTTACTTCTTCAAAAAACTCAATCAAGTTTGTGAGACATGATTTCCCACGCACAAAGCCATGTTGACTATCGCTAATCAGTCCTTGCCTTTCCAAATACGTGTACATCCTGTCCCTCAGGATTCCCTCCAACAACTTGCCCACCACTGAGGTCAGGCTCACTGGTCTATGGTTCCCTGGCTTGTCTTTACCACCCTTCTTAAACAGGGAAAGTAAACAGAATGTAGCATCTTATGAGTTCTTCCTCATTACAAGCTGAAGTTTTCTTGTCGCTGACAAATCATGCACCACCACAAATATAGTTCAGGCTATCTTTATCCTTCCTATAACTCCTGCAATACATTCACCATTATCATTTATCCTAACTGGAGAAGCTTTTATACATGCCCCATTCTAGTTTCTTCTCAAGTATCCCTTCCAACTACCATTGATTTTTATTTTGTTAGTTTCATACTCTACTCTGAAACCCAAATTCTAAATTTTACTTTGTCTATGATAATATATTTTTGAACCTTGCAAGTAGTGCTGTTGCCAATATTCCACACATTTATGTCCTTGTTCTAATTTTTACCGATGTATATTTAATTCTCTGAATGTTGGTTCTGTGTGCGCGGATTGAATAGTCTTAGCAAAAACAGTACACATAATCTTGTCGGGCTCCTGCCTTCAATCGAAATATTTTGGATTGTCCCTCTTGTAGCCTCATGCTCAGTATTTGGTCTCAATATAAATTTTGAATAAACTGCACATCTTTACTGTTAATATCACATTTCAGTAACATCATTTATTAACTTTTGGTGTTAAATACAATCAAATGCTTTTTCATTATCCACAAAGCATATGCAAATGTTCATATTTATTTCCAGATATTTATCTGGTTAAACACTTTCCTCTTTTCTTCCTACTCCCAGGTTAAATCCAGATAGTATTTCAATGATTTCTGCTCCAAATGTGTCATTATTTCATTCTAATATGATTTTAAAGATCACTTTAATAAGATGACTCATTAAGCTAAATTCTAAGATGATTCCATTTCATTATTTTTGATTATTCTTTACCCAAGAAACCTATGTCTCAAATCACTTGGAATGTATCCATGTAGTTGATCACAAATTTCTATTACCAATTCTAGTTCTGTTTCTCCAAGGGCTTTTAGATCAGCTATTGGTACTCCATGCCTGGCCTGACCATTTCGCATTCACTCACTGATCAATTTGTCAGCATAATGTTTGGTCCATTGTTTGCCTCTACATGAGGACCGTCGTACAATTCACTGCTATATTTTTGTGTCAGCTTCTCTTTCAAATAATATTTAACTACCTTTGGCTTTTATACACCTACTAACTATTATTACTCAAACACCTGGTATTTTACACAGTACTCTACAGGCTGTGAAGTGTAGTCAAATGCAGCAGCCAAACAAAGTAACACAAGACCCCACAAAGAAAAAGTGAATTAAATATCCTTGGCAATCTTGACCGGGAAGACGAAAAACTCTTTCAAATCATGCATCTGAATAGACAGAGTCATTTCACCAATGCAGCCTTTTCTCAGTGATACACTGAAGTGCCAACTCAGGCTACATATTCAAATTCTGTCAGGGACCTGAACCAGAAACTTCAGAATAAGCTTTCTAACTGGTAATGGCACTTTATCCTGAAGGAAGATTAACTATGACAATGTATACATACAAAAGCAATGATGAATACCTTTATGAACCATTTCAGAGATACATTTGTGACTTTAAAACCTGTGTTTTTTACCATGTCTATTTTGCCATTTTTCCTAATACTTCTTTGTTTGGTGCAGTTGTAGATAATGTCTCTGGAGTGGACATTTACCGAAGTGAATTAAATAACTGCAAATCACTACTAACAGTCCTATGAATTCCAAGAAAATTTGCACCAGTCTCCAGTCCCAGGACATTCTGCACACAGATTAAATGAAATTTATCTAAATTCATCCCCACTTTAACTTCTGATCCAGCTCCGTTTTATATATAATATTCCAGTCTACGTGTATTGCCAATATTATTCTGCAACACTTGGAACATGCTAGGAACTACTCTGGGCAACAGTAGAAATTTGATGTTGATAAAATTAATTCCTCGGCTAATATTCTGCACCAAATTCTTCAACAAATTAGAGTTTCAGTGTTTAAAGCTAGTCCTAAGAAGGAAGCTCTGCACAATTTAAAAGCAGATTCAATATTTTATAAAGAGTACATGCCATTTTGCAGACACTGATGCGAAATACGTGAAAACAAACTTTGTTGTTTTACTCCAAACCATTTTTATTTGGGGAAAATCATTATAAGAATGTATTGTTAAGTTACTTGCCTGATTGTGTTTGTAAACAAATGAAAAATGTTTCCTGAAATGGTATCTCAAAAAATTGCTTAACCAAATGTGACAGCTCACATAATTTTGATACAGATACATCACTTGTCTGTATGTGCCAACTATTTCATCCTATATTCCATACTTCGAAAGGGGAACTTCACATAAACTTGTCAGGTTCCAGCCTGCCATTCCCAATGGAAGCACCGCAGGACCATCAGGCGTTAACAGCACCGTGCCAAGTGGCAGTGGGAAATCAGCCATGCAAAGATAAAATGAGGGCTAGGATGACCAGGGACACCCCCCAACCCCATGGGTGACAGAATAATTGTCAGGTGAAAGCGTCTTTGCCATGGAGTCACCTGCCTACCTTGCCTGCCCACCTGGCTGTGGCCCAGCAGCTGGGGCCTGGTCCTCCTGCTGCTGCCTGACTCCTGCTGCCATGGGGACAGCGGGGTTGCCATCGGTGCCGCTCCCTAGCAACCGAGCCTAGCAACGGGCAGCCGGAGCCGCGGCCTGAGTTTTTTTTCCTTTTTCCCCCTTTCCCCCACCCCCTTGCAGACTGAATCTTACCTTGCTCCTGATCTGCCCGGAGGTCGACACTTTCCTGATGAGTTTTTGTGGCCCTTCGTGCTCCCCTTCGCTGTCGGAGGACTCGTCCCCGGTGGCTCCCGGACCGCCTCCGGCCGCATGCTGCTGCTGCTGCTGCGGAGCTCCGGCCCCCGGGGCCGCCATCCCCGCCGCCGCCACCTTCTCCGATTCCTGCGGGCAGAAGGAAGACTTGGAGTGAGGTTGAGCCGCTTTCCTGTCAGAGCCAGCCCAGCGCGGTGCGGCGCCTCCGGGCTTCGACGCCATGTTCCAGCCGGACTCTGGGCAAAGGGTGAGACAGAAAGTTCAGAGAGAGAGAGAGAAAGAAAGAGGGCAACAAGGGAGATAGAGACAGAAGGGGGAGGGAGGGAGAGAAATACAAAAGGTTGGGGGGGGGTGGGGGAAACACGAAGAGATACAGAAACATAAAACACAAACCGAGATAGGGATGAAATGGAGATGTAGAGGTAAAAGGCAGAGATGGAGATTTGGCAGATAAAAAGAATCAAGAGAGGCAGAAGTGGAGAAAAGAACAGGCAGGAGTAAAGGTAGAGAAAGTCAGAAAAGGCGAGTGAAACAGATGAGACATAAGGACAGAGGGGTCACAGCTCAAACAGAAACACACAGATAAAGACAGATCAACGAATAAAGACAGATTAAGACGTAGAAACAAAAAAAATGAAATAAGGATCAACTGAGAAAGTGATAGTCACAGCGAGGTTAAGTTAAAGAGACACAGAATATACAACTGTAAACAAAGACAGGGAAAAAGAAAATTAAACTCAGAATTATACACACAGTGAGAGACACAAAACCAACAGTGGAAGATGCAGAGAAAAATAGGGGGACTAAAAGGAAAGAGAATAAGAAATAGTAAGAAAAAACAGAAAATTGCAAAGGGAAAGATAAATCCAGTGAAGCAGAAATGAAGTAAGAGAACTCAAATACAAAAACAAAAAGTGAAACAAGGTTGAGAGAGAGAATACAGAAAAAGTGCGAGACAGAGAGTAAGAGATGTGACAGAAACACAGAAATATGAAATCAAGACGCCAAAAAAAGCGTGGCGAGAAACAGACAAGCTCACAGAAAAACAAACACAAATGCAGAGGGAGAGAGAGATAGAGAAAAACTGGAGAAATTGAGATATAAACAGAGAGAAACAATGGGAAATAATGGACAACAAGCTGAATGATAGAAACATAAATAAAGTGAAGAATTGGAATTAAGAATATGAGAGATACAGATAAACAGGGAAGAGAGACAAGCACAGAAACAAAAATAAGGATAAACAAATAAATGTGGAGACAACTAGGGAGAAGTAGAGAATGACTTACAAAACTATGGAAAGGAACCAAAGGACACACAAAGCCATGCAAAAAAAAATGAAACCAAGAGAGAGGCACAGCAAAACAAGGATGTAGAGATAATAGCAATAAAGATAAATAAAGAGAAAATGATCAGAGATAAAAAAAATGAAATGGAGAGAAATGCTGAGATAGATGATATCAGATACAAACAGAGAACTAAGGATATAAAGAGAATGGGAGACAGAGACACAAGCATAAAGTTTAATAAAGTGAAACAAAGCTAAAAAGTGAGAAAAATGTGAGTAGTCAGGAGAGAACCATAAAACAGAAAGTCAGATAGTAATAAAGAAAATGGAGAAAGAATGAAACTTGCAGGCACAAAAAGAAAGAAATGTACAATAAAAAGGAACATGGTAATAGAGAAACATAGAAAAGAAATTGGGAAATTGACAAAGAGACCACAGCAAAGTAACAGAGAAATACAGACTGATGGGTAGAAAATTGGAATAAAGAAAAAAAGGACAGCAGCAGAGAGCTGGATAATGGGAAAAAAAACCTCAGCAAGAGAGCTGTTGCCTAACAGAAACAGAAGAGAAACAGCCATGAACACATGCAGGATGAATGGCAGGTATAAAAGCAGACTGAGAGATACACAAACTGTAAAAACTGATTTGAAACATGCAGAAGTGAGCTCTATACTGATAGGGAAAAATCATGCAAGTGAAAAAGCAATGAACAACTTACACCTTTAATATGTTAAAAAGATATTCCATAGAAGCAGCATTTAAACAATGGCAGAAATGCTGAAATACAGATATAGAAATATATAGGTCAGAGGAGAAAAACACGTATTATTCAGACACACTGTTGACATCAACCACAAAAGGTATTTAGATAAACGACTGGGGAAAAGAAACTAGATGAAGAAAGAAACAGAGGTAGAGAGATTGGCCAAGGTAGAGAGCCTGAAGAAAATGAAGAGACAGAAGCACAGTTAGCAAGTGTGAAACAGACAGGAATTTAAAAAAGTAGGCACAGGCACGCAGAGTAAAAGCAGAATCGATGCCCTAGGTTCACGTCCCACTTGTTCCAGAGGTGTGTAGTAACATCTCTGAACAGGTTGATTACAACTTTTTTTTTTAAAAGAGAGAGAGGAAGGCACTGAGAACATCTGACATACACAGATCCAGAAAGCAAGAGGCAGACATAATCGGCTATACACAGGCTGTTGTGCACAGAGAGAGAGAGAGAGAGAGAGAGAGAAATAAAGAAAGAAAGAAAGTGCTAAACGCCAGTGCAAGGCAAAAGACAGAGCTAGAGGTCAGTGTATAGAGAAACAGAAATGCCGGTATACAGAGAGATCTATAAACCGCTGTTCAGAGAGAGACTGAGACCAAAAGGCCCATGCACAAAGCAAAAGAGATGTAGTGTGAGAGAAAGAGTACCATATGTCAGTGTCTGGAGTAAATGAGCTAAAATCCACTGTACCGAGGGGAGTGTAAGAGGCTGAGATACAGAGAAACTAAGTCTGGATGGCTGTCGCCAAAAACATTCAGAGATTGAACAACAAACATCAGGAAGGAAAAGTTCTGAGAGAAAGGAATACCAAAAAGACAGGTACAGAGGAGGAAAAACTAAATAAACACAAAAATATTAAGTGAGACAGAAACATAGAAGAGAGGTACAGAGATTAAGGAAGAGATAGAGAGGTGAGTGACAAATACTGAAAATGGTACAGGAGAAGAAGACAAACATGAAATTAGATAGAAAAATAATATCAGAAGCACACACTTATACAGACCAGAGGCAAAGTACTGAGATAGAACCAAAGACAGAGAGATTCAGGTAAGGGGCATAAGTTACACACAGAAGAGTTCCCAAAGAGATGAAAACTCAAACACAAACTTTGAACAAAAATTAAAGACATAATATAGAAAGACATTTTCAAACTATTTCTGTAATGTGTTCAGTAATGGAGGATATATTTCAAGGGACTTCACAGAGATATAAAAAGAAAACAGAAACTGAGCCAAAGAAGCAGGTGTGACAAAAATATCAGATGTGATTTATAAACAGGATCTTAAATGAAAAAAAATGTCAAAATTGAGGAAGGACATGGAACACAAAGTTATGACCAGCAATCATAGTGGTCAATGCACAAGAGAAGGGAACAGGACTTGAGCAGTTAAGGGGTGATTGGGAAGGAAATAAAATGATCCGGAAAAATAGGCTTTGACAATTAAACATTGAAGACTGTTGTAGGAAGTGGGAGGCGAAGTGACAGTTTAACTCTAACAATGAGAATTTTAACTTTGAGGTATCAGCTGACTGGAGGTCAGTATAGATCAGCAAATGGTGGGATAAAGAGAATACCAAGGGAATAGATTTGATGTGTAGAATGCTACCCTTTTCTGGAGAGCCTTCTGAATAGTTATGTCTGTAAGTGACAAAGACAGATGGTATGGCAGTAGGGGATTTTTTTTTCTATGGTAAGGTTCAGATATTAGAGTTTAAGCTCAAAGCTGAATGGGATGTTGAAGTTGCAAGCAACCTAGTTGTGCTTGAATTATAGACGGGGAGAGGTGATGAGTATGATAGTCACCTTATGAGGTTGTTGCCAAGCCAAAGGTATCAGTTTCTGATTTCCTAATGGTTTGCTCGAGGAAACTGCAGCGCATTCAAGACTGGAAGTCTTATGACAGAGGTGAAGCAGGATCAAGGGAGGAGTGAGTCTTGAAGGAAGGACAGTGGCTTGAAATGTTTACTTTTATTTCTGTCTCCACAGGTGCCACCTGACCTGTTGAATATGTTCAGCACTTTTATGTTTTAGTCCTGGAAAAGGGGTGATGCAGCCAATACGTATGGGACCAAATTGAGCAAAAGTGTGGCCAAAAATAGATCAGGATGGAAAATAATTCATTGATGGAGATGCATGACTCTAATCAGAAGATCAAGTGGAACCAAGTGATGGAAATCCATTGAGGTGACTGTTAGAGGAGCATAACCAGAGAGGAATTGCGTAGATAAAAGCATACATTAACAAAAAAATCATGAAACAAAGACACTGAAAGAATGTAGGATGCATCTGCAGGAACCCAAGAATAAACATGGACTTTGAAGACAAAGACAAACACTGAGATCCAGGAGGTATGGAAAAAGTAACAGAAAAGCACACGATTTCATTAAGCCACCGAACTCAAACACACAATGAAGCTTACAGAATGTTACTTCGATAGACAGAAACATGAGGTTCAGATATAAGTTTGTATCTGAAATACCATACCAGTTGTTTAAACTAGTTGTTTTAAACCACACAAACACAATGACTGTAGATTCATTGCACAGTTGGCTGAAATCAGAGCTAAACCAAATGGATTTCTTATGACTGGTCATGAGCAGTGTCCTGGACAGAGACACTCAAACAGCAAATATAAAACATCAACCAAATGACAACACCTTTCAAAATTGTTGACCTCTGCCACTTGGAAGGATAAGGGTAGAAAATACGTGCAAATGCCACCATCTACAAGTTCCTGTCCTTCCACCCTGACTGGAAACGAAAATGTGGTTCCCTCACTTTCACTGGGTCAAAACCCTGGAACTGCTTTCCTCACAGCAATGTTAATCTACCTAAACCAAAAAGACTGCACTTCTAAAGGAGACTCACAGCCACCTTCTCAAGGGCAATTAGGGATGGCCAATAAATGCCAGCCTAGAACATAAATTGCAACGCAGTACAGGCCTTTCGGCGCTCGATGGTTCCACAGGTCAGTGCAACAATCTGAAGCCTGCCAAACCTACACTATTCAGTTTTCATCCATATGTTTATCCAATGACCATTTAAATGCCCTTAAAATTGACGACTCTCCAACTGTTGCAGGCAGGGCATTTCACACCCCTTCTACTCTGAATAAAGAAACTACGTCTGACATCTGTCCTATATCTATCACCCCTCAATTTAAAGCTATATTCCCTCGTGCTAGTCAACACTATCAGAGGAAAGATCTTGCACTGTCCACTCTATCTAACCCTCTGATCATCTTGTATGTTTCTATAAAGCCACATCGTAACCTTTTTCTCTCGAACAAAAAACAGCCTCAAGTACCTCAGCCTTTCCTCATAAGGCCTTCCCTCCATACCAGGCAACATCCTGATAAATCTCCTCTGAACCCGTTCTATGACCTCATGGCTCTTAAACTCAATCCCTCTACCAATAAAAACTAACACATCGTACTTCTTCTTACCAACCCCATCAACCTGGATGGCAGCTTTCAGGAATCTATGCAAATGGACAACAAAATCTCTCTGCTCATCCACACTACCAAGAATCTTACCATTAGCCCAATACTGTCTATTCCTATTATTCCTTCCAAAGTGAATCACCTCACGCTTTTCCGCATTAAACTCCATTTGCCACCTCTCAGTCCAGCTCTGCAGATTATCTATGTCTATGTAACCAGCAACATCCTTTGGCACTATCCACAGCTCCACCGACTTTAGTGTCATCCACAAATTTACTAACCCATCCTTCTATGCCTTCATCCAGGTCGTTTATAAAAATGAAAAACAGGAGTGGCCTCAAAATAGATCCTTGTGGTACACCACTCGTAACTGAACTCCAGGGTGAACATTTCCCATCAACCACCATCCTCTCACAGCGAGCCAATTTCTGAACCAAACCACTAAATCACCCTCAATCCGATGCCTCTGTATTTTCTGCAATAGCCTACAACAGGGAAACTTATCAAACACCTTACTTAAGTCCATATACCCCACATCAACTGCTTTACCCTCATCCAGCTGTTTAGTCACCTTCTCAAAGAACTCAATATGGTTTGTGAGGCACCGTGATCAACTTATTCCTCTCTAGATGATTATAAATCCTATCTCTTACAATCCTTTCCAACACTTTACCCACAACAAGGCTCACTGGTCTATAATTACCAGGGTTGTCTCTACTCCCCTTCGTGAACAAGGGGACAACATTTGCTGTCCTCCAGTCTTCTGGCACTACTCCTGTAGACAATGACAACATAAAGATCAAAGCCAAACGCTCTGCAATCTCCACCTTCTCACAGAATCCTAGGATAAAGCCCAGGGGACTTGTCTATTTTCACACTTTCCAGAATTGCTAACACTTCCTCCATTGAACGTCAATCCCATCTAGTCTAATAGCCTACAATGGGGAAACTTATCAAACACCTTACTGAAGTCCATGTACCCCACATCAACTGCTTTACCCTCATCCAGCTGTTTGGTCACCTTCTCAAAGAACTCAATATGGTTTTATTTTAATATTCTCCTCAACAGCATTGTCTTTTTCCATTGTGAATATTGACGAAAAATGTTCATTTAGCTCTTCCCCTATCTCCTCGGACTCCACGCACAACTTCCCACTACCATCCTTGATTGGCCCTAATCTTACTCGAGTCATTCTTTTATTCCTAACATACCTATTGAAAGCTATAAAGGTATTCCTTGATCCTACCTGCCAAAGACATCTCATGGCTCTTCGTAGCTCTCATTTCAGGTCTTTCCTGGCTAACTTGTAATTCTCAAGCACCCTAACTCATGTCTCACCTTTACATAAGCCTCCTTCTTCCTCTTGAAAAGAGATTCAAGTTCTTAGTAAACAACGGTTCCCTCGCTCGAACACTTCCTCCCTGCCTGACAGGTACATACTTATCAAGGGCACACAATAGCTGTTCCTTGCACAAGCTTCACATTTCAATTGTGCCCATTCCCTACAGTTTCATTCCCCATCCTATGCATCCAAAATGTTACCTAACTACATCATATTTGCTTTTCCCCCAGCTATAACTCTTGCTCTGTGGTATATACCTATCCCTTTCTATTGCTAAAGTAAACTTAACCAAATTGTGGTCACTATCACCAAAGTGCTCATCCATCTCCAAATCTAACACCTGGCCAGGTTCACTACCCAGTACCAAATCCAATGTGGCCTCACCCTCTTGCTGGCCTATCTACATACCGTGCCAGGAAACCCTCCTGCACACATTGGAAAGAAGTTGACCTATCTAAAAGTACTTGAACTATAGCATTTCCAGAATTGAAAAATGTGGTGCTGGAAAAACACAGCAGGCCAGTCAGCAGGATTCTCCTGCTCCTCAGATACTGCCTGGCATGCTGTTTTTTTTTCCAGCGCCACATTTTTCAACTCTGGTACTCCAGCATCTGCAGTCCTCACTTTCTCCAATAGCGTTTCCAGTCAATATTTGGAAAGTTAAAGTCCCCATAATGACTACCCTATTATTCTTGCTCCTATCCACAGTCATCTTTTTAATCCTTTTCTGTCCATCTCTGGAACTTTTCAGAGGTCTGTAGAAAACTCCCAACAGGGTGACCTCTCCTGTTTCTAAACTCAGCCTGTACTAACTCAGAAGACAAGTCCTCATCAAACATCCTTTCTGCTACCGTAATATTGTCCTTGACGAACTTCCTCCTCCCACCCCCCTTCTACCACCTTCCCTGTTCTTACTGAAACAGCTAAACCCCAGAACCTGCAACAATCATTCCTGACCCTGCTCTGCCCATGTCTCCGAAATGGCCACAACATTGGAGTCCCAATTACCAACCTATGGCACAAGTTCACCCACTTTATTCTGAATTCTCTTGGTATTGAACTAGACACACTTTAAACCGCCTTTCTGCCTGCCAGTACACTCCTGTGTCCTTGAAACCTTATCGATGACCTCACTACTCTCCGAACTACAATTCAGGTTCCCATCCCCCTGCTGAATTATTTTAAACCCTCCCACAGAGCATGAGCAAATTTCCCTCCCCCTAGCTATTGGTACTCCTCTGGTTCAAGTGTAGACCATCCCATTTGTAGAGGTCCCACCTACCCCAGAATGAGCCCCAATTATCCATTAAGGTTTCAATTTATTTAGTATTGTCACTTGTACCTGAATACAGTGAAAAATGAATATCACCACATTCTAGCACCATCTTGGATTACAGAATAAATTCCTGAAAAAATTGTATATATGCTAAAATACTGAATAATTAATATTAAATTGATATTACTAGAACTGAAACTGCTTCTTTTCCCCTCTGTAGACTTCATCCTCTCTGCTCCTCCACTTGCCGCCGTCCCCGGATTACTGGCAATGTGTTTATTTTCTGCCACCACCATCACTTCAAGTGTCTGAGCTGAAGATGGTCACGCTGCATAGGTCCCAAACATCCTCCAACATTGGACTTCGACTGATGGTTCCTGGCGTAGATAGAGTGGATAGCCAGACACTTTCTCCCATGGCGGAATTGTCTATCACTAGGGGCATAATTTGAAGGTAATTTGAGGAAGATTTAGGGGAGATGTCAGAGGTAGGTTCTTTACTCAGAATGGTGAGTGTGTGAAATGCATTGCCAGCAGTGGAAGGAGAGTCAGATACATTTGGGACATTTAAGCAACTCTTGGATAAGCACATGGAAGTTAGTACAATGAAGGATATGTAGGTTAATCTGATTTTAGAGTAGAATAAAAGGCTGGCACAACATAGAGGGCTGAAGAACCTGTAATGTGCTGTACTGTTTTATGTAACTGATGGGGCTCTAGCTTGTCTTCTGATGCCGCCACCCGAGATGGAGCAGGGATGGAGATACATATCAGTGAAAGTGTGATTGGAACATTTATATAAATGATTTGGATGTGAACATAGGAGATATACTTAGTAAGTTTGCAGATGATACCAAAACGGGCTGCAATGGACAGCGAAGAAGGTTACCTTCGAATATAATGGGATCTTGATCAGATGAGCCAATGGGCAAAGGAGTTGCAAATAGAGTTTAATTTAGACAAATGTGACGTGCTGCATTATGGAAAGGTAAATCAGGGCAGGACTTATACACTTAATGGTAAGGTCCTTGGAGTGCAGGTTCATAGTTCCTTGAAAGTGGAGTCACAGGTAGATAGGATAGTGAAGAAAGTGTTTGGTATGCTTGACTTTATTGGTCAGTGCGTTGAGTAAAGGAGTTGGAAGGTCATGTTGCAACTGCATAGGACATTGGTCCAGTTCATGTTCTGTGAAGCGGGCACCCAGTCCATAGTTCATTTCCGCAATGTAGAAGAGACACTGCAGCGTCCAGATGCAATATCGAGTTCAATAATTTTAGGGCCTAAATTTCCCCATGTCCTAGCCCTCTATCCCACACACCAGGCCTTTTTAATCACATAGTCTGCCATTGCACACTACATATTGTTAGTCACTAACAGCTGTTCACCGTCCTAGCCAGATCATTATCAACTCCTTTGTCTTTCCACCTGTTCTTCTCTCTCTTTACTTCTTCCCCCACCCCCCCTCCCCCCGCCCTTCTGCATATATCCCAACATTTTCCTAGCTACCATCAGGACTGAGGAAGGGTCACTGCACCCAAAATATTAATTCTGATTTTTCTTCACAGATGCTGCTGAGCTTTTCCACCAACTTCTGTCTTTGTTCCTGATTCACAGCACCCACAGTTCTTTTGGTTTTTATGATGTCTGTATCCACGCTCCCATTCCAGGTTCCTCTCAAGTCCAAAACCCTGGCACAGGGCAGACTAGACATGCATCTGGACTCTCACGCTTTGCTGCAAAGAACAGTATCAGTCCTCCTAAATATTCTGTCACTTATTACTGCTACATTCCCAGTTAATCTACAACCTCAGATTCCTGTACCATGATGGCGTAGTCACTTAGCTCAACCCTCCTGCTGCCCATTCTGTCAACCAGACAAGCTCAAAGAAAACTACAAATCTGTTGGACAACTGCCCTCTGGGCGATCTTACCTACCTCACTCAGTCATACTCCCCTGTCCCTGAACACCAACAGAAAATCAGATGATCCAACCCTAAGAAGTGTGGTTGCTTTCTGGTACAAATAATCCTACCCTCACATGTTGCACTGTTTGTAATTTAAACTCAAGCTTATAAAGTCTGAGCTGAAGCTTCTCAAACTTCAAATGCTTTCCGCAAGCACATTTGCTGTGGACCAAACTGGAATTCAGAAACTTCCATGTGCTGTAATTATAACAGATTATTGTCCTGCATTCCTTAATGTGTTCAAAGGGACTACTCACTTATTGTATTCTGCTTTATATTCATTTTTAAAATATCTTTTAATAACCCTTATCACCAGCTACTGCTTTATTTTGAATCTCAAGAATAGAATAAATCTTAATAATGTGCCCAATATCCACTAATTAACCAGATACTTCTCCTGTAGCACAGTAGGAATCAATTTCAGCAAAACCAAAAGCAAAAAAAAACCCTCTTTACCTTCCTCATTTAACTCCCTGAACACTTTGCCAGAGGAAGTGATGGATGCAGGTACAATTACAACATTTAAAAAACATTTGGATAAGTAAATGAATAGGAACGGTTTTGGAGGGATATGGATGAAATGCAGGCAGATGGCACTAGTTTAGTTTGGGGACATTGTTGACGTGGACTAGTTGTACTAAAGGGTCTGTTTCCATGCTGTCTGACTATGACTATGACTTAACACTGGCAATATTGAAAGTCACACTTAAATGCTAGAATGCACTGAGTAGCTAGTTTTATATGCTGCTAACAAAATATCTCTTAATGAGGATCCAGTTTTTCTTTCACTTGAATCCTTGAAGAAAACCTGCTTAAAGGATTGTAACTGAATAACTTAAATGTAAAATTTAAGTTTAATACCATCTACAAGTTAACTTTGTACAAAATATAAAAATTAGGTTTTACCCAACAACTGGACACAGTGTCTCAGTGTCAAAATCACCACAAAAATACACTCCGATTATCTTGGTGTGAAATTAACATAAATATATAATGGCTCAGTGCAGTCATTAAAACATCTTGCCCATAGAGGTTATCAAATGCTTTGGCAGTGCTAAAGCCCTCATATGCACAAAGTGAAATAAGCAAAACGCTCCTGGCCTGCAATTTTCAACACACACCATCGGTCACAGAGAGAAGGGTCACAGAATGCACATCCAGGAAGAATTCATTCATTCTCACAGAGAAACATCTTGGACATGGAAAACACTGACAGCCACACTTCCAAGAGCAATCAATACTAATGCAAACTAATTCTGATTTACCAGATCCTGGAGGAAGTTGCGGAACAGTCGCCCATTGGGAAAATCAAATGCATGCATCAGTCAGTCCAAGATTGACTGGAGTATTCCGGACTGAGACAGGAGCTGTTAGGACTGAAGTTTAAAAAAAAGGAACATTTCCACTTTGTTTATAGAAGGTAGTCCAAGTGCCAGTAATGGTTGCTGAGAATTGGGGCATGGGCCACGGAATGTTAATTGGAAACTGTGTTTTTCAGATATTGTATAGTGAGTGGAGTGTGCAAATGATGTCAACTTGGATGTTCACCACCCAGCGCCCCCAGCGATTTCTGGGGATGTGAATGAAACAGAAACCAATAAAGCAGGGTAGGAATTGACAGACAGCAATGGGTCCTGTCCCACTTCACTCTTATGTGAAGTAGCACAGAAAAATCAATTATTGAAAAGTCAAAAATAAGATTCAAGGGGGAAAAAAAGACATTGATAGCTGTAGTTCTCCACTTGTGCTGTTACCAAACACAGTATTCTAGTGTGCAACTTGCCTCAGTTTCTCACTCGAGCATTTATACTTGAGTCAACACAGCTCAAAGATGATAAAACCAAGTGAATCAAAATGATAAGGACTCCTGATGCCTTAAATCTGAAACAAACACCAAGAATGCTGGAGAAACAAGTCTCTGACAAGGAGTCACTGGATTTGAACGTTAACTCTGTTTTTCTATCTCCAGATGCTACCAGACCTGCTGAGTTTCTCCAGCATTCTCTTTGTGAATTAAAATGATGTTGAGCTGCACATACATGACCAGACCTAGAGATGATCAACAAACTATGCGTGAGTGTTTGGGTATATCTCGGACCAGTCAAGTTACTTTAAACACAAATATGATCTATCCATCTTTCAAACAAAAACACATCGGGGTTCTGCCTGTAATTAGTCCTGAGCTACTTTAATTGCAGGTTTTGAAAATAACTTGGATGTAAAACTGCTCGTAAAGTCCCATCAGAAAAAACACTGTGGGAAATGAGAAGAGGATTACATTATGAAAATCAAGGTTGCACCGAAATTAAAGTACAAACCAGATTGCAACATTGATCTTCAGTGTCACACACAAACACAGATTGACACACACAAATGGACAATCTCACAGTCGCTCACAATTGTTCAATCACAGGCACACACGCACAGACTGACAATCCCATACACACAGAAAATCATACAATAACACAATCAGACAAACTGACACATACAGACCAACACATACACATAGAAGCGCTAACAGACATACAGGCGCACAATCTCTCTCTGCCACATACATAGAGATATAGAGCGGCCATGTGACTGAATCAATTTGATATTAAATTGCCCAAATTTCGATACACGAACCCAGCAAAGAACGAAAGCTGCGAATCACGCCGTATTTGGGTTATGCAGTTTGATATATCGGACAAGGAACTTTAATTTCATGGGGCAGAAAAAAAAACACAGCGACAATATTTTCGATCCAGCAGACCCATGCAGGTTTTTAACGAATGCTAATTTATTGGAAAGACTGCGAAGGGCGGAGTGAAGGTTTCCAGTCCTTCTGTGTCTTTTTTACATGAACAATGGGTGAGGCAATCATGAGATCAAACAATTTCGAAACGACTTCCCACCCCCGTCTCGGATATTGATGAATTGAAACGCGGCTGCTCGGCTCCTGGAGTTGGATCAGTCAGAGTGCTCCCAGTCAGGCTCAAATCTCAACGCCTTCATCTCCCCCTTACAGCTTTAGCCTATTTGAACTTCACAGCCTCCCTGTTATTTTTACCCCACTCCCCGGTCGGAAAATCTTGTATGTTCTGGTGAGAGGCGCTGTCCCTGTTGTTGTCACAAGTCAGACACCCCAGATTTACAGCACTGCCATCCCACAACTCACTAACAAAAGATCAGGCACAAAAAAAACCAGCGTGTTACTTCACCTTCGCCCCGTCCAGCCATGCAATGTGACCATCCCCGTCATCTTAATTTTCAACTTACAAAACCACGACTGACATCCCTGGCACCAGAGTCAAAGCGATGAGAAGTGAAGTTTACCCACCAGTTCTTCCCAGACGGGACTCCGGCTGTAAGAGTGATACAGATCCTCCATACTGAGCTCAGCAGCCCTGCCTGCCGGGGAACCTCTGCAGCAATGCTCTGTGCATCCAGATCTCTCAGCAGCTCACCCACCGACTGGCTCCTGTCCCCTCCCTCTCCCACACTGCTGAAGCAAGCAGACAGGAGGAGGGCTGTTTTTGTTTTGCTTGTATCGCCTCCACGTGATTCACTCTCTGTCCTAATAAGGAGCTGGACCATCTCCCGAGATGTCGGTGACGCAGCCGAGGGTTGAGGAGCAAGGCTTTCCCTGGGCAGCCACTACCTGCATTCGCGTAGCGCCGTCGGCCCGGGTGTATCCACGCCCAAGGTGTTTGGTTCAGTGAACACAACAAATGACGGGCAGATGATCTAAAGCTATGGAGGCCATGTGGTCTAACGTGTCAGTAGCGACTTCCCAAATGAGCATTTCAATTGGTGCCGTCCAATGTTAGATTTCCATCACACGCTTTAAATTCTCACACCTTGGGAAGGACCCATTGTGTTGTCCACAGATTAATCAAATTCCAACCAGCCTCCATTTGACATTGATGCTGAGATAATACATCAGCTTGTGTGCCTTTCTGGTTGAAGTGAATCGACAATTGGCAGTCGCGTTCCTTCTGGGAGTCTTTTTTAAGTTTATAGTGTCTAATTAAAGCAAAACTCGCTTTCTTTGCAATATTGTAATAGACAGTTAGGACAACACTGAACATCCTCTGTTTAAATCTTCTAAAATCATTATCCAATCAGGATGGCAATATGACTATCTCCAAAATTGAATCTCCATGTATTGATCTTTGCAAGGCAAATGTTGCCCTTACCTATTTGTGTCCTTCATTTGAAACTCATAAGAACGCAGGAAATGGGGTCAGCAGTAAACCATTTGGCTCATCAAACCTTCAACGCTCATTAAGTTCATGGCTGATCTTGGACTTGAACTGTACTTTCCTGCCTAAACCCTATGCCTCTAATTTCACAAGAGATGGTCTATCCCAGCCCTAAATATATTTAACAATGGACAACCACCCCCTGGGTAGAGAATTGTGTGGATTCACAATCCTTTGATTAACTTCTCATCTCAGTCCTAAGTGATTGCCCCCTTACCCTTGCCCTGTACCCCGTGTTTTAGATTCCCTGACCAGCAGAAGCAGTCTTTTAGTGGTTACCTTATCAAACTCCTAACCTGGAATGTCTCATTGAGATTGCCTCCCATGTTTA
Source organism: Chiloscyllium punctatum (assembly GCF_047496795.1). Lineage (NCBI taxonomy): Eukaryota > Metazoa > Chordata > Chondrichthyes > Orectolobiformes > Hemiscylliidae > Chiloscyllium > Chiloscyllium punctatum. Next base: position 25,826,735 of record NC_092753.1, read on the forward strand.
AAATCCAAAATTCCCTCTTCAGAACTCATGAGAGAGATGGTGAAAGAATGGGTTTTATAATCTAGAAAAAGGTGGGGAGGAGCAGATCAACTGAATGGAAGGCCCTTTCTTATTGAGTGTAAGGCTTGCATTCTGTAATGTTCTTAACACGTCAATAATTCAAGGCTATGTCCCTTTTTTGTCTTACATGTAGTAGGATTTTGTCCTTGTAACAAACAGCTCCTTATTTACATACCAGAATTCCTGACACACTCTCTGAAGAATCTCTGGTGTTGACAAAATTCCAAACGATAAATGAGTAAAATAATACCATCCAAAAGGTATGATGAATGCAGTCAGCAGTCTTGACTTAGAGCCTAGAGATATTTGCTACAATTCACTGTTTGATTCTAACTTAGTAAGAACTTGCTTCTTGCTAATTTGGTCAAACTCAGATGGACTTCTCTTTGAATTCCTTTGTTTAACTGAGTGAGATCAATGCATAATCTTAACTCTCTTCTGAGTTTGAAATTGTGACCCGACCTGAGCACCAATGTGTCATGTCAGTCACTGGAGCAATGACCCTACTTTTTTTTTTAATCAAGCTGTCCAACTGAGATTTCACCTTTTCCATTGGAGGATGGAGAATTTTCCTTCGTGTATACAGGCAGATGGGCTTAGCATATTTTTGTTGCATGAATTACGTTTTTGTTTTATCAGTTTGTGCTGTGGAAGCCAGAACCTGGTGAACGTTATCACATTCAGGGATACAGGTAATTTCAAGGGTGTCACATTTGCCTGTTCCAAAACATTGGTTACATTTAATTCTGCCTAGAAATAGGGACGGGACCTATTGAAAAGGTTTCAATAGGTTATTGAAGACAATTTGGGAATCAGTGAAAATGAGTCCTTAGTTGATGACAGGCAGAGAGGCAAGAAGACCGTGTATATGTACAGAGGGTATGGAGATCTCCATAGGTTCTTTGTAGTCGAGGCTCAGGGAACTCCGAGAGCAGTTAACTAGCTGTACAACATAATGAGGACTCAGAAAAGCATTTGTAATGTTTCAGAATAATGTGGTATTCCTGTTTTAATTTGCAGAAGACTCTGAATATCTTAGGAAATTCTTGGTAAAATTCTCCTCCATTTGGAGCACCATATCCATTCTCTCAAAGACAGCAGGATTTACATTCAGTTGTGAAGTGTTATGATTCTTCTAACACCTCACTCATCTCTTGTCCATAAGAGTAGGCCGTTTGGACTGTCAAGCCTGTTGCCCAATTCATTAGGATCATAGCTTATCCAATATTACCCACATCAACTTTCCTACTCTTTCCCTGTAACCCTTGATTCCCTGTCAAAAAGTGTAGTGCTAGAAAAGCACAGCTGGTCAGACAGCATCCAAGGAGTGGGACAGTCGACATTTCAAGCAAAAGTTCTTCATCAGGAATGAAGAACAAAAGAATAGAATTTATTTTATTTTATTTAGCTGAATAAAAATTGCATAAAGCTGCAATATAAAGGGACTTGAAGGGATTGGAATGCAAGAATAGGGAAGTCTTACTGTAATTGTATAAAGTGATGATGAGTCACCCTTGATTCCTTCACCCTTGATTCCCTACTGATTAAGAATCTATCTCAGCCGTAAATACGTACAATGCTTTGGCCTCCACATCTCTGTGTGGCAAAGATTTCCAAAGAGTGACAATTGTCGAAGAGAAGAAATTCCTTCTCATCTCAGTCTTAAATTTGCACCGCTACATCCTGAGATAATGCTCACTGGTCCTAAACTCTCTCATGAGGGGAAACATCACCTCAACATTTACCCCATCAAGTCTTTAAGAATGCTGAAACAAAAACAGAAATTGCTGATGAAACTCGGAGGGTCTGGTAGCATCTGTGGAGAGAAAGCAGAGTTAACATTTTGAGTCCAGTGATTCTTCATCAGAACATTTATGAATGGGACATATTTCAATGAGATCACCTCCCATTCTTCTGAATTCCAATGGATAGAATCCCAACCTGCTCAACCTTTGCTCATAAGACAATCGCTTCATATGGGATCGCCCTCATGAAACTTCTCTGAACTGCCTCAAATGAAATAATGTCTTTCTTTAAATAAGGGAACCAAAACTGTTCACTGTACTCCATCATCACCTTATATAATGGCAGTAAGACTTCCCTATTCTTGTATTCCAACCCCTCACTTGAAATAAGGAACAAAACTCCATTTGCCTTCCTGATTACCTGCTGCACCAGTGTACTAGCTTTCTGGTTTTATGCACAAGTACCCTCAAGTCCCTTTGTTTTACAGCTTTATGACATTTTTCTTGAGCTAAATAATATTCTATTCTTTTGTTCTCCCTTCCAAACTAAACAATATCACATTTTCCCACATTCTACTCAAGGCGCCAAATTTTTGTGCCCACTTATCTAACCCATCAATCTCTCTCAATAAACTTTTTGTGCCCTTCTCACAACCTGGCTTTCCACCTATTTTTGTGTCATTTGCAAATTTGGCGACAGTATATTCACTTCCTTCCTTCAAGTCATTAATATGTTTTGTAAACTGTTGCAGTGCCAGTACTGATCTCTGTGGGGCCCCAATGGGTATAGGTTGTCAACCTGAAAAAGAAACCGTTATCCTCACTCGCTGTTTCCTTCCCTTTGAACTTTGTGACTAACGTTTGAGATGAATTGACCATGCACCTGAAGATCTGTGCCCCCTGGACCTTGCAGTTTTATGTCGTTGAACGTTCACTGACTTCAACCTGAAATGTTGTCAGCCAATATTTAAGCTGAGCTCCTGTGTTAAGTTTAAATTCTTGTACCTTGTACCCTTGTACCTTTAAACGATGGTCAAGAACCTCTGTTGACTCTCCTTGATCTCATCTTACAAGGTACTGGCTTACTTTTGTGCACATAGAATCATAGAATCCCTACGGTGCAACAAGAGGCTCTTTGGCCTATCAAGCCTGCACTGAGCTTCAGAATATCATCCCACCCAGACCCAGCCCACCATCCTATCCCCACAACCCCACATTTGCCATAACTAATCCACCTTGCGTGGACACTATAGGACGATCCCTGGATACTATGGGGCAAATTAGCATGCCCGAAACATTGATTTCGCTGCTCGTTGGATGCTGCCTGAACTGCTGTGCTCTTCCAGCACCACTAATCCAAATTAGCATGGCCAATCCACCTAATCTTCACATTTTTGGACTGTGGTAGGAAACCAGAGTGAGCAAAGGAAACCCAAGCAGACAGGGGAAGAGCATGCAAACTGTTCTTCATCCTTTATTTGCAAGACTTTTTCTTTTCCATGTAAATGATTTTCATTTGTCAGGTACCTGTTCCTTTGTAGGATTTTTTCTTATGTTGTGGTGATGAAAGTGTTACTTTTTTGCAGTATTTCTTGAAGTGTGCCAATCTCCCTCTGTCATAGTACTCGGCTCCCCCTGCTGGACATTAATTGTATTTGTGGTGTTGCGCTGACCTATGCCTTGAATAGCCAAATGTGGTCAATTACATTGTCATTGATTCTTGGTCTTTTGGCATTTTGGTGGCCATCAAGAGGGTAACAGTGAGGCCACCCATCCAAGTATGTTGGAAGAATCCCAAAGTTTTCTTGTATCCCATTGTCTTTGGGCCTGATCTCTGCCTGAGTCATATGTAGGATCACCTGTTCCAACGTGGGCACCTCTTTAGATTGAAGGAAATCTAACAATTCACTGCCCTGACACCGTCTATGATACAATCTCCAATTAATTTATATTTTAAAATTCCATACACTTAACATATTGTTAATGAATATAAATCTGTCAAAAGTGCCTCAATCAATTCTCCCTGCTGCTGAAATCATTGAATGAACGTTACCCAATGGCCAGAAGGAACATGTTCGTTCAAGGACCTGTTGAATGAGTTCAAACTCTTCGTTAATGAGAATCATTTTGAGCTGTTGCAGCTGGTCAATATCACATGTAGCTTGCTGAATCTGTTCTGCTTGGCTAGGACTAAAATGAATGTGATCACTGTGGAGACATGGATTCAACAGATTCAATAAAGGATAATATCTTTATTTTTGGAGGTCAGCAGTGCTAACCACTGAGCCACCATCCACCCCTAAATCATACCTTTGGAGCGATCATCATTTCCGTCATTGGGTGCAATTGTGATTGGTTTTAGATGTATAATCTCCAACAGTTTGCGGTCAGTATGAACAACGAACTGCTTGTCAATGAGGTGTGCATGAAACTGCTGCATCTTGAAATCTAGAGCGAGAATTTCCCTTTCTAAGTTGGAGTAGTTCACCTGAGCTGTCATAAAGAGGCTTGTCATCCTGTAATAGACATGCTCTGAGGCCTTTCTTAGATACTGTGAGATATTGCATTTTGAGATATTGTGTTACAGGCTATTTTTATTAACTCACTCACTAGCTCATGAGATTCAGGAATACATGGTTCTTGTTCAGTCATTCACAACCTTTTACTAACCCGTTATTTACCATAATATGGTTTCTTTCATATCTAAATTTGAGAACAACCCTTTCAAACCCATCACTGCATTTCCACACCTTATCAACCCTTACTACAAGCAGTGTTTACCTCAGCATACAGAACAATACCATCCCCATCAAGTCTCCACTAAATATTACCTGTTAAATATCCTTTGACATTACCTTTTAAATGGGCCATTATCCCTTTAAGAAACTAATTGTCAAAACAGTGCTTGCTTGAAATTGCATGAATGAATGAAACTTATACCAGCAAATAGTAAATAAATCTTACCAACAGCTGCAGTCATCAGCTTAACATCAGCGTAAAAATAGTTGGCCTTTTTCTCTAAATAAGTTACAAATCGTAATAAAAGAACGATTTTTACTAACATTTACTCATTTAAAAATCAAAAGAACTAACACCTGAAATTATGCAAGCAGACCAGACAGACATCCCATCAGAAGTAGTAGCCCCCTTTTAGCACATTTTTAACCTATCTCCTGTCTCCCAGGACAAAAGCCCTTCCAACCTTTGTGTACTATAGTTGAAAAATGTAACGCTATAGCAATGATATGGAAGAACTGTGTATAATAGGGCTCTTGGAAGAACTATGTTTCGGGATTCTATTGCTGCCTCAAACCAGTACTGTGATTGTTGAATGAAGAGGCTATTTTCAAAAGGGAGAATTTCCCTTTCAAAGTTGGAGTAGTTCACCTGAGCTGTCATAAAGAGGCTTGTCATCCTCTAATAGACATGGTCCAAGGCTTTTCTTAGATACATCTACATTAATGGTACTCTTTGGAGATAATAATATTAATGACCACTTGCTGGATACCAAAGCATTTTTGAGAAATTAAAAAGTATGCTGGTGATATCATTAGCCTGGTGTGTTTTTTGTGGAGAAGATTTGAAAAGAGAAGTTTTTTTTCTGCAAAATTTGGAATATATGAGGTTGAACAGTTGAAAAAAAGATATCGTTCTGTGTCATCTTTGTTTTGTAATGCGGACATCTTCTGGATTTTGTTTTTATTTCAATAAAGTCTCATACCATGTGGTGAATAGATTGATCACCAGAAATGTATTTGACTCAAGTTGACTTGATGTTCTTTTCCTGATGAAAATAAGGCCATGTTTTCTTATCACTGCCATGAGCTAATGGAGGTTAGTGTCATTTGCATGTGTCCTTCTGGCATGTATTGTGTGATGTCATCTGCCATATAGAGACAACCCGGTGGATTCTCGATGATACAATCCATATGTTTTTTTTTAGATTAGATTACCTTTTTTTAAAGATTACTTAGTGTGGAAACAGACCCTTCGGCCCAAGTCCACACCGACCCACTGAAGTGCAACCCACCCATACCCCTACATTTACCCCGTCACCTAACACTATGGGCAATTTAAGCATGGCCAATTCACCTGACCTGCACATCTTTGGACTGTGGGAGGAAACCGGAGCACCTGGAGGAAACCCACACAGACACGGGGAGAATGTGCAAACTCCATACAGTCAGTCGCCTAAGGCAGGAATTGAACCCAGGTCTCTGGCGCTGTGAGGCAGCAGTGCTAACCACCGTGCCACCATGCTGCCCTTATGTTGTTGGACTATATCCTGGCTAATGGACAATATTAAACTGAGAAAACAATATCTACCAGAAGCTATTCTACAAGATATCAGTTCCTGTGACTTTGGGGAAAGATGTCAATTCTAGCACTGAGCTCAAAAAATACTTTGCACCAGAGAACTTGCCATTTAGCTCTTCCAGGACAGAAATCTATTGAAGGCATCTCTTTAGTGCAATGTTTAGTCACCTTAGATTTCAACCTACCTGTTATAAGTGTCATCTTTCTTCAGAACACAAGGAATGAAGCATCAATCAAAGGTATGCCCAACATAATGGATGACATTGTTTTGTAACCACGGAAACTAATTCCAGTTTGAGGTTATCTTGTAAATGCACTTTTGAGGAAGGTTGATGGGCATCATCTTTCAGATGTAACATGACATCATCTTTAAAGTTTCCAATCACATAATATCAGTCTCTTTCATAGTAAGGTGACGGGGAGACTTGAGGTTGCAGACGTCCATTGCAAGGAACATTATTGACATTTTACTTTTGATTTTATAGTTGCTTTAAAGGGGGAGCTAGAAGAGCTAGAAGGGTGGTACAGTGGCTCAGTGGTTAGAACTGCTGCTTCACACCGCCAGAGACACGGGTTCAATTCCCGCCTCAGGCAACTGACTGTGGAGAGTTTGCACATTCTCCCCGTGTCTGCGTGGGTTCCCTCCAGGTGCTCTGGTTTCCTCCCACAGTCCAAAAATGTGCAGGTCAGTTGAATTGGCCATGCTAAATTGCCTGTAGGAAAATGGGTCTGGGTGGGTTGCTCTTTGGAGGGTCAGTGTGGACTTGTTGGGCTGAAGGGCCTGTTTCCACACTGTAAGTAATCTAATCAAAGCAAACCCAATTTCTCCTTTTCACACCCAACATTTTACCCCTTGTATCACCATCCACACGACCTGCAACTTTGCCTTTGGGCAACTTCACCATCTGCTCCACTCACTCCTCCTCCCCCTCTGTCAACAGAGTAGGGGAATGGGCCTGGGTGGGTTACTCTTTGAAGGGTCAGTGTGTATTTGTTGGGCCAAATGGCCTGTTTCCATATTGTAGACGAAAAAAAAGTAGTAGACCTGTGTGTGGCCTTTGTGCCAAAAGTACATGTACCTGTTTTTTTGTGGCTTTTACACTATTCATTACAAAACAAGATGGCAGAATTAACTGATATCATGATAGAGGAAGCCATTTTCCTCCTGCAGCTCTACCTGTGTCCATGGCAGTTGATAGAGAGAAGCCACTCTGACATGTCAACAGAGATCTCATGGTCCAGTGAGAAACCCTATCATGAATCTGCCTGTAAGAGCCATGCATTGTAACACTGGGTCACTGAAGAAGCTGGAAATGCCTGTTCTTCAGCAGAGATAACGTGCTTACAAATAATAGAATCCTGATAGTGTGGAAATAGCCCATTCAGCCCATTGAGCCAACACCAACCTTCTGAAGAGGAGTCCACCCAGACCCACCTCATCCCTGTAACCCTGACAATGTCCTGTACAGCTGCAACATGACCTCCCAACTCATGTACTCAATACTCTGGCCAATAAGAGAAAGCATACCAAACGCCCTCTTCACAATCCTATCTACCAACATAGAGGAGATCACATTGTGAGCAGCAAATACAATGGGCTAGATTGACTGAAGTGTAGAAAAATTGTTGCTTCACCTGGAAAGTATCTCTTCAGCCTTGGATAGTGGGAAGGAAGAAAATAATTAGGTGTTACACCTTCTGCAATTGCATGGGAAGGTGTTTGGAAGGTATGGGGATTGAAGGACGAGTGGACGAGAGTGTCTGGGATCTTTGAGATCTCTGTCATCCCCAACTTCATCTCTTGAGCATTTCCAGTTTTCCTCACCTCACCAGACCAGGAATCCTGTTCTTTTTTTTAGCTTTTAGGTTCAGCAGGAGCTGCTGGAGTCTTGAAGAGGTAGAGGTAATTTTTGTACCGTCTCTCAGTTACAGCAAGAAGCTGGGGTTTCCCTTCCTACTGTGGGCACTGCCTGTGAGAAAATCTGATTTCTGAATTTGCTTCTTTGCCAAGAGATTTTACGGGATGTTACTATATTGGAACAGTTAATTAGTAATAGTTACCGTATCTATTATTCTGTTTAGTTTTCCAAGAGAGTTAAGGTGTTCTAAGTTCTTTCTTTTATTATATTTGTACTATAGTGTTTGAGTAAATTTGTTTTGCTCAATGTCCAGTAGTTTGACCAGTTGCCATGCCCTCAGCTGCCTTGTCCCTAAACACTGCCATACTCTTCATAAATCTCACCTTCTCTCTATCATTCCCTCCTTTTATCTGTCCTTAAGTCCCAACACTTGGACCAATTCTTTCTGTGCTATGTGTTGGAGAACCAATCACTTTCAGCTAATGATTTGGGAACAGTGCTGCTACCTATCTTCCTTTCTATTCTTTTTAATAATTATTAACCAAATTAGGTAACGCCTGATGAGGCACTGTAACAAAATAAATTGAAAAAAATAATGGAAACTTAAAAGTAGAAATCCTTGTTTCTACTCGTTTTGGATAAAAGAATAGACTAGAATCCCTACAATGTGGAAACTGGCCCTTCGGCCCAATAAATCCACACTGACCCTCCAAAGACTAACCCAGCCAAACCCAATCCCCTACTATTCTATATTTACCCCTGACTAATGCACCTAACCTATGCATCCCTGAACACTATGGGCAATTTAGCATGGCCAATTAACCTAACCTGCACACCTTTGGATTGTGGTAGGAAATCAGAGCATCTGGAGGAAACCCACACAGACATGGGGAGAATGGGCAAACTCCACACAGACAGTTGCCCGAGGCTGGAATTGAACCCAGATTCTTGGTGCTAGATTAGATTAGATTAGATTACTTACAGTGTGGAAACTGTAAGTAATCTAATCTAATCTAATCTGGTGCTAGAGGGCAGTAGTGCTAACCACTGAGCCACCATGCTACTCCATCTTGACTTACACTTCAAACAGACACTGATGGGGGATTGTAACAAAAACAAAAGTCAAATGATCACCAGTAACTTTGTGATGATGCTGCTCCTTTAACAAGGTTACATTGTCCTTAATTTTATTTTAAGAGGGTTTGTAAAAGGCAGAGATTCTGATTTGTCTGTGTTTAGACACTTTGCTCATGGCTAACAGATACTGCCCAAGGCAACAATTAGGGAAAAGGCTTTTTGTTTTTTTTTAAAACACTTGTACAATGAAAGGGGAGTGGCCAGTTCTCCCAGTTCTGGATATTTATTTCTGGTTTGGTTTGGTTTGGTTTTAGCAAGTAGTCTGCACTAAGCTGCTGGTCAAGGAAAGCTGCTAGGAGAAAAGGTTTCCTGATTCAACAGATGTTTCTCGCTGACTCTCCCTCTCTAACATCGCTCCTGTAAGAACCTGCATTTGAACTTACCTTTTTGCCAAGGGGCATGTGTATGGGGACGTTGCAGGAAATTGGGACAGCTCCTTCGTTAAATTGTGGGGATATTGTGTTGGTTGGATTTCCGAATATGTGTTATTCTAAATTCTGTTTTCTTTTGCTTGTGTTTGATTTGGTGGTGTCTAAATAAATTCTGTTTGATTTGAAGTCAAGTGGCTTGACCAGCTGCCTCACTCCTGGAATATCTACCTCACAGCTGTCTAAAACAACTAAATAAGCTAGAGTCTGGGCGACCTTCTTGAAATGCTTGAGGGTGTCTGGCCTGGTCCATAACAACATATACAGTTGCAGGGGAAACTTAACAAAATTAAATGAAGATACCTCAGGGGGTAATGATGTATCCCAGCTCTGCAATGCCCTTGTGTCCCTAAAGGTTTCTGTTGTGCCTGTGGATTCTGCATATTTCCTCTAAGTGGACAACGAAGGGTGATGAAACCACAGAATTGGGGTAGACAGTTGGTACAACCCTCTGTCTAGATTTGTTGATGGCCATTTTGTTTTGGCTCAGAACAGGCCCATGAGGAGGTTTAAAACAAAAGAAGTGCTGGAAATCACAACAGATCAGGCAGCATCCATGGAGAGAGCAAGCTAGTGTTTTGAGTCTAAATGACTCTTCATTGGGGCTGGTGTAAGGTGTGGAGAGGGCAGCATTTATACTGTAGAGTGGGAGTGGAGAGAAGGGGGAAAAAGGCTGCTGATTGTGATTGGAATGTGAGAATGACAGAACAACAGTGTGTCTAACTTCCCAGCTGGAAAGAACAGATAGTCCTACTGGAGTGGGGGGAGAGGATAGAGGACATAATGACAGAGAATGCAACAAATAAAGCTGAAAGAAAGGGAAGAGGGACTGCAGAACTGTCAAGGAACCACTACTAAGACAACACCATATTTCTGGAGGCTCAGTACTGACGAAGAACTGCACTGTTGGAGGTTCAGTGCTGACAAAGTTCTGCACTGTCAAAGGATCAGTACTAAAGGAGCACCATAGTTTTGAAAGGTCAATAGTAAGAGAGCATCTCATTACCAAAGGGTTAGTACCTAGGGAGTTCCACACTCTCAGAGAGTCAATACTGAGGGATTGCATTGCCATTGAAGGGTCAGTACTGAGGGAATGCTGCCCCATCATAGGTGCTGTCTTTCAGATGGTCTTACCAAGGTGCCATCTGCCCTCTCTGATGGGTATAAGTCAGTCCCATTATACAATTTGAAGAAGTCCAACAGAGTTCTTCCCAATTCATTAGTGATTGTGTATTCCCCAAATTGTGTTTCCTACATCACAAAAACAGTATATTTGCCACTATGTGACATGGAGTAGTTGACTTTTTATAACAAATGTGTGAAAGACAGTTCTTTATCTTTCTTTAAAAATAATTTGTGGGATGTCGGCATTGCTGGCTAGCCAGCATTTATTGCTTGTCCCTATTTGCCCTTGATGTCAGTGAGCTGCCTTGAATCGCTGTTGTCCACCTGCTGTGGGTCGACCCACAATGCCTTGAGGGAGGGAATTGCAGGATTTTGACCCAGTGACAGTGAAGGAATGGTGAAATATTTCCAAGTCAGAATGGTGAGTGGCTTGGTGGTGGTGGTGTTCCCATGCATCTGCTAGATTTAGATTTAAATCCAACAAAGATGGGGGCCTCATAAAATTGACTCTGGTGTTGGCTGGGATTCCAGAATGGTGATGGTCCCAAAAAGCAAATTCTTGTAGTGGTTAGACTCGTTAACTTTAGCAAAACTCCAAACCAGACAGAAGATGAGGATTTGCAGTATGCCCTGCCACAGTTTGACTGAATTTTGAATGTAAACATTATTTGAATGAGAATATTAATCCATTGTTTTTGGTTTCGCTCAGTGAAATATGTGTAAAAAAAAGCTTCAGTCTTGTGTGTATTTATCATATTCCTGGTATCACATTTGAAATGTCAGACTTCCAATGTTACTGTGAGAAGTATAAAACTATATTCCAAAGATAAAGGAGGACAGTAATTTCATGATGAGTGGTTGAGACCGAATTCCTTTCATTAGAATTGCAATGAGGTTGTTATCATGTTTCTTAAAACAATTACACAAACGCAAATTTGCCTAATTAGACCACTGACTCACAGGGAATCTCTAAGGATTGGTCCTATGATTCCAGAAGAAGTTAGCAATATGTTCCAGATGATTCACAAGCAGTGACCTGGGAGATTTGCTCACATACTAAGGACATACTGTACTTGCCCATAGGTCCAAAGAATATCAATTGCTATTTGAGTTGAAGATAGCATATTATGAATGTTGGAGATCTAATCTGGCCTACATCGTTTAATGAAAGTACAATACAGTAGGAATTAATGTATTAATGATAATATGAAGTTAATGTAACTCTGACATCAACAGTCACATGTTATCAAGATTCTAAGAAAAGAGAAATGAAGACCTGTACTAGAGAGCTGTTATCAGCCTTTTATATTTCAAATGGAAATAGAGGTTACAGGAACTCCTGGGAGTCTGACAATACTCATTCTTAGATAAGGTACAGACATATGCAGCAGACTCCAGTAAAGCAGTCTCAAGAGTTTGGTATAGTCACTCAATACCCCAGACCACACAATGGGCAAAATCCATTAGGATATAATAACGCAGACTTGAGTTCATGCATAGTCCTGGTGATAGCACAAACCAGAAAGTGCCAAGTAAAACTTGGCATATTTGCAGATTATAAGGTGCTGTAAGACATAGCAGGAATTCAAATAAAAGGAAAAAAAAATTCAGTGAATGTAGCTGTTTAATATTAACGTTTATCGCCACAGAATAAAACCAACAAGGTGTGACGACACAGTGAAACAAATGAAAGGGCAAGCAATCATATCTGTTTCACACTGTAGAAGACTGTTTTTCCCAGCTGGCCATCCATTTTCCATGCCTGTCTCCTTTCACACATACTCGTTTTGGTTGAAAAATGTGAGTGGGCAATGTTCTCTAGGGCTTATGCTAATCGAGAACTATCTTCAACCCAGATATGCTGGAAGATTATGTTTATGATTTGATATCACTTTTTCTGGAGAAAAAAAGTTTAAACACTCAAACAAGAATAAGAGCAGGCCACTCAAACCCTGGAACTAACTTTGCCAATTTTATAAGGTCATGGTTCCTACCAATCCCTATAATCTTTCAGGGCCTTGCTTACCAAAAATCTATCCATCTCTGCTTTGAAGTTATTGAAGTCCAACACCTTTTCAGAAAGAGAAGTTCAAAGACGAAAGACCTTCAGGGAAGAAAATGTCTTATCTCTGTTTAAACATAAGGGGTCACCCATTTAAAACATGACCTCTAGCTCTAGATTCTCCTGTGAAAGGAAGCGTCCTCTCAGCTCCAAACAGGTCGCCTCTTACTGTTCTAAGCTTCAGCAGATATAAGCCTAGCCTGTTCAACCTCATAAACTCTTAATATTCGCCTGTACCTGTGTTTTTGTTTTAGCCACTGTATATCTATTATTTACTTATCTATGCTATTCAATAATGTGACCTGCCTGTATAGCTCGCAAGACAAAACTTTTCACTGTGCCTTGGTATACGTGACAATAAATTCAATTCAATTATGTACAAAAGTTAATAGGCATACCAGCAGGAGGTCAGGCCATCTACCGGGGGTATTTGTACAGCACACAATTCATGAAATAAAAACAGAGGAGCAGTAAAAACAAAAAAAAGTTTGATAGCATTTTGTGAAGACCATCAAAAAAACGGATATTCACAGCAAAAAACTCTTCTCACTGTATATCACAAATATTATGGGATAGCTGCTTAAAACATGCAAAAGTCCATTAGAATCCTTCATATTCACTGTCCTCATCAATTGCACCACTGAATAATTCATTCCAGTCGCCTGGGTCAAGCAGGTCGTCATATGGATCATCTTCACCTGCACTCTCAAGGAGCTCATCAATTGATTGGTCATCACTTCCATTTGACCATAATTAGCCATCCTCCATACCATCTAAAACATTAGAAATTCCACATTTTTGAAGGCTTTCACGACAATTTCAGTTTTCATCTCCTTCCAGGACTCAACAATCCACTCACATACAATTGCAAGTAATGGAACATGCGAATTCCCACCCTTTGTGAAGCTTTTTTTCCCGTTCTTGCATCCAAGGGTCCCATTTCTTCTGTATTAAGTCCTTGAAAGGTTTATTGATGCTAACATCCAGTGGCTGCACCATGCTCGTAAAGCCTCCAGGAATCATTGTAATGTCAGTTCGAAGTTCACTGATAACACTCTGTGTGACCTGAAAATATCTCAAACCAGGAAGGTTTTTTTCCTTTCTAAGTCCACCAGGTCACATATTCCAGACCTTCCGAATCCAAGTCTTGCAGCTACCTTCATCCATCCACCCTTTTTCACGGACGAGGACAACAATGCCTTTCGGAAATTTCTGCCTGGGCAGGGTTTTCCTTTTAAAAATCACCATAGGCTTTAACTTTGTTCCATCTGCCATTCAACCAACTACCACAGTGAATCGACTCCGTTCATGGCCAGCAGTCTTAACCGAAACTATTTTTGTTCCAATCTTGTCCACAGTTCTGTTCCCTGGCATATCAAAGTTCATTAGGGCTTTGTCCATATTTTTTAGACTGGATTAGATTCCCTACAGTGTGGAAACAGGCCATTTGGCCCAACCAGTCCACACCCACCAAAAGGTAACCCATCAAGACCCACTCCTGACTAATGAACCTAACACTGTGGGCAATTTAGCATGGCCAATTCACCTGACCTGCACATTCTTTGGACTGTGTTGCCAATGCACGAGAGCCTGTACCCGTTTTTCTTCCAACTTCTGATTACAAAGTGATGAAACCAGATTAACTTGTCATTAATTTGGGCAATCTTGGTTTTCTGTCTGAGCACTAAATCATATCTTTTCATAAACCTACTGTACTATCCATCACTGGCTTTGAAATCACTGTATGCATCGTTTTTTTGCTTAATTTTTGGCATGTCGAGTCACTGTTCTTCCGTTCTAATGACACTGGATTGCCCAGTCAGCAATTCTTTCTTCTGTTTGTGAACCATTTGTTCAACTTTCCTTGCTAGGCTTACTTCTGTTTTGGCACAGCCTTTAACTGCGTGGCTTTTTCCCTTCAATCTTTCAGAAACACAGCTACGCTATTGTTGTTCTTCTCTGCAAATTCAATGACTTTTAGTTTAAACCATGTTGTCGACTTGTTTCTTCATGATGCCATTTTGTTAGAAAAATTTGGGGGAGTTTTACAATAAGTTCAGAGCACAACTGTACACGACACCTACTTCTAAGGAACTAAGGCAACAGCGAGAAGGCAAGGTTGAGGGCTGCCATAAGGTACCGTAGATATTTGCATGCACAGGTCAAATATATGTATGTAAATATTACAGAAATAAATATATACAGGATATATATATATATATATATATATATATATATATAGAGAGAGAGAGAGAGAGAGAGTGTCAAGAGTGAGTTGCTGGAAAAGGACAGAACTTCTTCAAAGTCAGTAGGGTTGAAATCAATGAGGAGAAAGTGAGGACTGCAGATGCTGGAGATCAGAGTCGAGAGTGGGGTGCTGAAAAAGATATATACAGCATATATGTAGTTATCAACATTCAATTTAACGATTTCAAAATTGCATTGTGCAAACATATACTGGTGTGCGTAATATGTGACGATGCAGGAATCGAATCAAAAATGTGTATTTGAATCAAAAATGTGCAAATCCTGCCCTTTAAGGCTGCATATGTTACCCCACTTAGTGGACGGATCCCTTTTTCCCTTTCGTTGGTCCCTGGAGGGCTTTTTATATTTAGGCATTTTTATTACCCCAGTATTTGGTCAGTTATATAAGGCTAATTTTGTGCATTTACTGGAAAGGATAAGGCAGGACCTCCAGCGATGGGGAGACCTTCCAATTTCCTGGCTGGGTAGAATAGCATTAATTAAAATGAATGTCCTACCCCGTCTCCTATATCCTATGAGAATGCTTCCGGTGATGCTGCCGAGGGTGGCTCTACGTAAATTATATGGCTGGCTAGGTTCCTTTATCTGGAATCATAGGCGGCCCCTCATTAAGCTGAAGAAGCTACAGCTTCCACAGGCAAGGGGAGGATTGGACTTCCCAGATTTTAGGAAATATCAGTTAAGTTCCCTATTAAGTTACATAGCTGATTGGGTATTGTCTGATCCACAATCAATCTGGTTGGATATCAAGGCCTCTCAAGTAAAATACCCACTTATTAACATTTTATTTTCAGACAAGAGGAAAATCATTACAGATCACTCTAAAACCCTATCATACTAAACACAATTAAATTTCCCATAGATTTAGGTGCATTAGTCAGGGATAAATATGGGGAATGGGTCTGGATGGGTTACTCTTCGTAGGGTCGGTGTGGACTAGTTGGGCCAAAGGGCCTGTTTCCACACTGTAGGGAATCTAATCTAATCTAATCATACTCAACGCTCTGAAATGCATTCTTCACTATCCTACCTACCTGCAACCCTACTTTCCTGTAACTATGAACCTGCGCTCCAAGATCTCTTTGTTCCCCAGGACCTTACCATTAAGTGTATAAGTCCTGCTCTAATGTGCTTTTCCAAAATGTAGCACCTCACATTTATCTAAATAGTGTGGAGGGCTGGTGTAGGTTGCAAAGAGACATTGACTGGATGCAGAACCGGGCTGAGAAGTGGCAGATGGAGTTCAACCTGGAAAAGTATGAAGTGATTCACTTTGGAAAGTCAATTTTAAATGCAGATTACAGGGTTGAAGGCAGAATGTTTGGCAGTGTGGAGGAACAGAGGAATCTTGGGGTCCACATCCATAGCTCCCTCAAAATTGCCACCCAACTTGAGTTCCGGAGTTGGGAGGTCATGTTGCAGCTGTACAGGACATTGTTTAGGCCGCTTTTGGAATATTGCGTGTAATTCTGGTCTCCTTCCTATCGGAAGAATGTTGTGACACTTGAAAGGGTTCAGAAAAGATTTACAAGGATTTTGCCAGGATTGGAGGATTTGAACTATAGGGAGAGGCTGAACAGGCTGGGGCTGTTTTCCCTGCAGCGTCAGAGGCTGAAGGGTGACCTTATAGAGTTTAGAAAATTATGAGAGACATGGATAGGGTAAAGAGACAAGGTCTTTTCCCTGGGGTCAGGGAGTCCAGAATTTGAGGGCATAAGTTTAGGATGAGAGGGGAAAGATAGAAAAGGGACCGAAGGAACAACCTTTTGGAGCAGCCAGATGAAGTGGTGGAGGCTGGTACAATTACAGCATTTAAAAGGCATCTGGATAGGTATATGAATAGGAAGGGTTTAGAGGGATATGGGCCAAGTGCTGGCAAATGGGACTAGATTAGGTTAGAATGTCTGGTTGGCATGAACGAGTTGGAACAAAGTGTCTGTTTCTGTGCTGTCCATCTCTATGACTCTATGATTATCCACAACTCCAATAACCTTTGTGTCATTGACAAACTTACTGATCCACCCTTCCAGTTCCTCATCCAAGTCATTGAAAAAATCACAAAGAGCAGAGGTCCCAGAACCAATCCCTGTGGAACACCATTGGTCACCGAGCTCCAGGCTAAATACTTTCCATCTACTGCCACCCTCTGTCTTCTATGGCCAGCCAATTCTGTATCCAGACAGCCAAATTTCCCTCTATCCCATGCCTCCTTACTTTCTGAATGAGTCTACCATGGGGAAACTTATCAAACGCCTTGCTAAACTCCATATACACCAGATTGATGACTCTACCTTCATCAATTTGTTTTGTCACATTCTCAAAGAATTCAATTAGGCTTGTGAGGCATTACCTGCCCCTCACAAAGCCATGCCGACTATCTCTAATCAAGTTACGCTTTTCCAAATAACCATAAATCCCTTCTCTCAGAATGCTCTTCAATAATTTGCCCACCACCAATGAAAGACTGACTGGTCTGTAATTCCCAGGATTATCTAGAACAAGGGACTAATATTTACCTCCCTCCAAAAGTCTGGCACTACTCCAGTGGACTCAAAGGACACAAAGATCATCACCAAAGACGCAGCAGTCTTTTCCCTCACTTCCTGTAGAAATCTTTGGTATATCCCATCTGACCCAGGGGACTTTTCTATCCTCTTGTTTTTCAAAATTTCCAACACACCCTCCTTCTTAACATCAATCTGCTCGAGCGTATCAGCCTGTTTCATGCTGTCCTCACACACAACATCTCTCACTCTGGCCATCTTCTTGTTCCTCACATAAGTGTAGGAAACCTTGGGGTTTTCCTTAATCCTACCCATCAAAGCTTTTTCATCCCCGCTTCTAGCACTCCCATGTCCATTCTTCAGTTCCTTCCTGGCTATGCTGTAACCCTCTACAGCCCTGAATGATCCTTGCTTCCTCAACCTCAAGTAAGCTTCCTTCTTCCTCTTGACTAGATGTTCCACATTCCTTGTCATCCAAGCTTTCTTCACCCTACCATCCCTTCCTTGCCTCAGTGGGACAAACCTATCCAGCCCTATCTGCAGGTGCTCCCTAAACAACCTCCACATTTCTGTTGTGAATTTCCCTGAGTATATGTTCCCAATTTATGCTCCACAGTTCCTGCTTAATAACATTGTAATTCCCCCTCCCCCAATTAAATACTTATCCATACCATGTGCTCCTACCCCTCTCCATGACTACAGTAAAGGTCAGGGGGTTCTGATCAAAATGATCTCCCACTGAGAGATCTGACATCTGACCTGGTTCATTGCCAAGCACCAAACCAATATGGCCTCCTGTTCAGTTGGCCTATCTACATATTGAGTCAGAAATCTATCCTGGACACAGCTGACAAAATCTGCTTCATCAAAACTATCTGCACTAAGGAGGTTCCAATCAATATTAAGCAAGTTGAAGTCATCTCATGACAACAATCCTGTTACTTCTGCACCTTTCCAAAATCTGCCTCTCAATCTGCTCCTCCGTGTCTCTGTTGCTTTTGGGGGGCCTGTAGAAAACTCCCAATAAAATGATTGCTCATTTCCTGTCATACTGACTCTGTGGACAAACCCTCATCAATGATCTCCCTTTCTGCAGCTGTTATACTATCCCTGATTAGCAATGCCACTCCCCCACCTCTTTTACCTCCCCACCTATTCCTTTTGAAACATCTAAACCCTGGAACATCCAATAACCATTCTGCTCCTGTGATATCCAAGTCTCCGTAATGGCCACAACATTGCAGTTCCAAGTGCTGATCCATGCTCTACGTTCATCATCCTTATTCCTGATACTTTTTGTATTAAAATTGACACACTTCAACCCATTACACTGATGCACCTTTGCCCTACCAGGTGTCTATCCTTCCTCACAGACTCTCTGCATGCTGTATCTGCTTGTTCACCAGCTACCCCATTCTCTGATCCGTAGCTCTGGTTCCAATTCCCCTGCCAAACTAGACTAAACACTTCTGAAGAGCTCTAGCAATCTTCCCACCCAAGATATTGGTACCCCTCCAGTTCAGGTGCAACCCGTCCTCTTTGTATAGGTCTCAGTTTCCCACAAGCTATCCATATATCTGAAGCCCTCCCTCCAGCACCAGCTCTGCAGCCATGTATTCAGCTGCACTCTCTATATATACCTCGCCTCACGAGCCTGTGGCACCAGTATCAATCCCGAGATTAGTACTCTGCTCATCCTGCCTTTTAGCTTCCAACCTAACCCCCTATATTCACTTTTCAGGTCCTCCTCCCTTTCCCTATCTATGTCATTAGTACTGATGTGTACCACGACTTCTGCATGCTCACCTCCCCGTTAAGAATCCTGTCGACCTGATCCAAGACATCCATGACTTATCAGATCCTCACTGAATAGCCAGTTTCTTCTCTTGGCATGGAGTAAGAATCAATTCCTGGAGGCTGAAAATGTTAGCACAAGTAAAAGCAATGGAACACCTCTTTTCCATCCTCCCCTACCCCCCCTCCAATCACTGTACTCACACTGCTCTATTATATGTTGCACTCTAGTAGTAAATTGCACTAAGTTGGCCACACTTATATTGTTATGGACCAGACCAAACCCCCTCAAAATAAGATAGTTTAAACCCCAATGTTTTCTTATTTTAAAGGCAAGAGTAAGGTGTTGTGTTCTGGATGCAATTTGATTGGTCAAACTATCATGTTTGAAGCAATACACACTTTATTCTTATTCTTTCTGTAAAATACAAACAAAAGAGAAAAGAATTAGAATAACATAACTCTATTGGAAAATGTAACAGAATAACAGATTATTTAATTTCTAAACAGCAACTGTTCCAATATAGTAATATCCTATAGACTTGGCAAAGATAATTTCAGTAAAGTACCTGCGATTCTAACAGCGGGAAGAGAACCCAAGCGTTTAGCTGTAACAGAGAGAGGAATAACTGCTTCCACCTCCAGCTCCAAGACCCCAACAACTACTGAAAGATAAATCAAAATCCTAGTTTTTTTTTTGACCCCCACATCTTCATGTTGCTTCTATTGTTCCAACTTCAAAAAAGAAACCCAAACATCTCTCAAGCTATTTATTGGCTGGGAACAGACTACTCCATGCTTCAGCCTCAACGTCTGAAAGAAAAGGACAAATACACCCCTTCAAGCCATAGGGTTGTCACAATATATTCCTGGCATTAAAAGCCTATCTTACCTAGTTAGCGAGACAACAATTTCAGCTGTTTTATTTTACAGTAACTAAGCTCAACTGCTCTTCCAGTGGAGAACTGGTGCAAACCGGAAATTTAGAATTTAAACTGCAGATTTCAATTAAATGTTTACTCGTGCTAACAAAAAAAATTAAGATTCTTTTTCTTAACATCTGCCAACATTTGATCAAACTAGATGATCAGCGATATTTATATGATCCTAACACAAAGCTGAGAAGATCTGGGTTTATGAACCAACTCATATCCAGTCACCCGATAATGTGCCACTGATATCTCTTTAATTACACTAATTATCTCCCATTCTTCCCTCTACTGTTCCAAAGACACAGTTTTATAATTTGGTGGATGCTGATAGCCCTCCTCTTCCTCCCCAAGGTATTAATCCTTCATGTTCGAGAAAGTTCTGCAGAAGTCACTGGATGGTCATCGGGAGCTGGAAAACTGGTTGATTTTGCCATTGTTAGATCAAGAGTATGGAAACTGATCACAACATCTTTACTGCCTCTGCATCTGGAGTTAGGCATTAAACACTGGATCGGTAGGTCTGTGTCTCTCTGTACTTTGCATTGACCTCTGTGCATCTCTTGAGCTTTTCTCTGAGCTTGCATTTAGGTCTGCTTAGGAATCTTCCAACAGAAGAAATAATTTGTCTATGAATACCATATCAAAGCCTTTAATCACCTTAAAAACAGATATGATGTCTTATTTGACTTGAATCATTACTCCTTTTACACAAAAATTTCTAATCTGTTTGCTGAAGAAATGAACAGACTATAACATAGGACCCTGGGCAGTCATTGGTAAAATGAAGCAGGGGGAGAGGCTGAATAGGCTGGGCCTATTTTCTCTGGAGCGTCAGAGGACGGGGGTGACCTTTTAGAGGTTTATAAAATTATGAGGGGCATAGATAGGGTGAATAGTCAAGGTCTTTTCCCCAGGAGAATCCAAAATTAGAGGCCATAGGTTTAAGGTGAGAGGGGAAAGATTTAAAAGCGACTTAAGGGGCAACTTTTTCACATGGAGGGTGGTGCAAATATGAAGTGAGCTGCCAGAGCAAGTGATGGAGGCTGGTACAATTACAACACTTAATAGGCATTTGGAAGGGTATATGAACAGGAAGGGTTTAGAGGGATATGGGGAAAATGCTGGCAAATGGGATGAGATTAATTCAGGATATCTGATCGGAATGGCCAAGGTAGACCTAAAGGTCTTTTTCCGTGCTGTACATCTCTATGACTCAATAACTAGGGCTGGAAGCAGAAATCAAATACTGACTGAAGTGCTCCAAAATAAGGTATGTTAATCTCATCTGAATGAGATGGATTGTTCCATTCTGTTCGAATCTTTGATAATATTTGATAATATGATGTATGATTAATGGAGTACTTAAATGGAGTTCATGTCATTACTTTGATATTATTTTGGACTTACCATGATTAATTCAAAACATGGGATGGTTCTGGGTTCATGGAAAAACATGGGGCTTGTGAGCCCTGAGGAGGATCCTGATCTCAGAGAGTAGGTGAGCAGATTAGGCAGAAGAGAATGCTCAGGAGGTGGGAAGGAGGAATGGGTCTAGTATATTTGGAGCACTTGGTGGGGAGGAGGAAAGGTGAATGGTTGTAGACTTGAGCTGAACTGTCGGCTGTTGTGATCAGGCAGTATTGTGGAGAAATGTTAAATTTTGCAGAGTACACATCCAAGGAGAATAGGACACTAACCACGGTGGCACAGTGGTTAGCACTGCTGCCTCACAGTGCCAGAGACCTGGGTTCAATTCCCGCCTCAGGTGACTGACTGTGTGGAGTTTGCACGTTCTCCCCGTGTCTGCGTGGGTTTCCTCCGGGTGCTCCGGTTTCCTCCCACAGTCCAAAGATGTGCAGGTTAGGTAAATTGGCCATGCTAAATTGCCCGTAGTGTTAGGTAAGGGGTAGGTGTAGGGGTATGGGTGGGTTGCGCTTCGGCGGGGCGGTGTGGACTTGTTGGGCCGAAGGGCCTGTTTCCACACTGTAAGTAATCTAATCTAATCTAATCTAATCTAAAATGCCACAGATCCTTTTTGCACTTTCAATTTTCAACTTCCAGTACAGTCCAACATATAAACCAGCTTTCCCAACTCATGTGGGGCCCCTTTTGTACATTCCGAATATTTCCCCACTATTTTTCCTATGGTCAAACATTTCCATCTTATTGTTTCTGCTTTACAACATTTCAGCAGGAATTTCCTGCTTCAGATGAAAAATGCAGCATTTGTTCCCATAGGTGATGGTATATAAGTATAAATCTTGGCATTAATATATTTACTGCCTTACTAAGTGTCCAATAGCATATATTTTTATTAACGGATATTTTTATTCAAGAAGGCAGCAAGAGATAAATCAGGAAATTACAGAGCAGTCAGTCTAACTTTGTGGGTGGGGAAACTATTGGAAGCAATTCTGAGGGATAGGATTAATCTGTATTTGGAAATACAGAGATGAATCAAGGATGGTCAGCCTGGTTTTGTTAAGGGGAAGTCATGTCTAACCAACTTGATTGGATTTTGTGAAGAGTAACCAGGCATGTAGATAAGGGCAATGGATTCAATGTAGTCTGCTTAAACTTCAATCAGGCTTTTGATACGGTCCTGCATGGGAGATTGATAGCGAAGGTATGAGATGGGGATTCAAAGATATTTGGCAAATTGGATCCAGAATTGGCTGAGTGGTAGGAAGTAGAGTGTAACTTAGACAGATGAGATTACTTACAGTGTGGAAACAGACCCTTTGGCCCAACAAGTCCACACCAACCCTCCGAAGAGCAACCCACCCAACCTACTCCCCTACATTTACCCATTCACCTAACACAATGGGCAATTTAGTGTTGTCAGTTCACCTAATCTGCACATCTTTGGACTGTGGGAGGAAACCGGAGCACCCGGAGGAAACCCATGCAGGCACGGGGAGAACGTGCAAACTCCACACAGACAGTTGCCCAGGGCAGGAATTGAACCCGGGTCTCTGCCGCTGTGAGGCAGCAGTGTTGACCACTGTGCCATTATGCCACTGTTGAGAGGTGTTGTGTGACTGGAAGTCTGTGTCCAATAAGGTTCCACATGGATCACAGTTGGGACCCTCACTGTTTGTGGTTTATATAAATAATTTAGATTGAAAGTAGGAGGGCTGATTATTTAGTTCACAGATGATACCAAAATTGGTGGAGTGGTAAACAGTGAGGAGAATAGTTTTATATCACAAGACCATAGAATTCCTACAGTATGGAAGCAGGCCATTCGGCCCAACAATATAGATGGGCTGACCAGTAGCAAAGAGAATTCAAGCTGGATAAGTGCAAGGTGATGTAGTTGGGCAGGGCAAATGAGGCAAGGCAATACATGATAAATAGTAGGAAAGGGTGGTGGCAGCGCGGCTCAGTGGTTAGCACTGCTGTCTCACAGTTCCGGGTACCAGGGTTCGATTCCACCCTCTAGCAACTGTCTTTGTGGAGTTTGCGCATTCTTTGCCTGGGTTTCCTCTGGGTGGAGAAA
The DNA here is from genome assembly GCF_047496795.1 of Chiloscyllium punctatum. Lineage (NCBI taxonomy): Eukaryota > Metazoa > Chordata > Chondrichthyes > Orectolobiformes > Hemiscylliidae > Chiloscyllium > Chiloscyllium punctatum. The sequence goes on from NC_092753.1 coordinate 25,850,468, forward strand.
GTGAGGACTGCAGATGCTGGAGATCAGAGCTGAAAAAAGTGTTGCTGGAAAAGCGCAGCAGGTCAGTCAGCATCAAAGGAGCAAGAGAATCGACGTTTCGGGCATAAGCCCTTCTTCAGGAATGAGGAGGGTGTGCCAAGCAGGCTAAGATAAAAGGTAGGGAGGAGGGACTTGGGGGAGGGGCGTTGGGAATGCAATAGGTGGAAGGAGGTTAAGGTGAGGGTGATAGGCCGGAGAGGGGTTGGGAGCAGAGAGGTCGGGAAGAAGATTGCAGATCAAGAAGGCGGTGCTGAGTCTGAGGGTTGGGACTGATATAAGGTGGGGGGAGGGGAAATGAGAAAGCTGGAAAAATCTGCATTCATCCCTTGTGGTTGGAGGGTTCCTAGGCGGAAGATGAGGCGCTCTTCCTCCAGGCGTCATGTTGCCATGGGCTGGTGATGGAGGAGGCCAAGGACCTGCATGTCCTTGGCGGAGTGGGAGGGGGAGTTAAAGTGTTCAGCCACGGAGTGGTTGGGTTGGTTGGTGCGGGTGTCCCAGAGGTGTTCTCTGAAATGTTCCGCAAGTAGGCGGCCTGTCTCCCCAATGTAGAGGAGGCCACATCGGGCGCAGCGGATGCAGTAAATGGTGTGTGTGGAGGTGTAGGTGAATTTGTGATGGATATGGAAGGATTCCTTGGGGCCTGGGAGGGAAGTGAGGGGGAGGTGTGGGCACAAGTTTTGCATTTCTTGCGGATGCAGGGGAAGATGCCGGAAGTGGAGGTTGGGTTGGTGGGGGGTGTGGACCTGACGAGGGAGTCGCAGAGGGAGTGGTCTTTCCGGAACGTTGATAGGGGAGGGGAGGGAAATATATCCTTGGTGGTGGGGTCTGTTTGGAGGTGGCGGAAATGACGAAGGATGATACGATGTATCTGAAGGTTGGTGGGGTGGTAGGTGAGGAACAGTGGGGTTCTGTCCTGGTGGTGATTCAACTGCATTTGGAGAGGCAGATATTAAATCAAGGACAGTCAGTATTGTTTTAAGGGGAGGCAATATATGACCAAATGTATATATGAGCAAACGTAAAAGCCCATGGAATCCAAGTGAATTTGGCAAATTAGATCCAGAATTGGCTGAGTGGCACAAAGTAGAAGGTGATGGCTGAGAGATATTTTTCTGACTGGATGTCTGTATCCAGTGAGTTCCCACAAGGGTCAGTATTGGTGTCCTTCCCGTTTATGGTTCATATAAATGATTTAGACTTGAAAATAGGGTTAATCATTTAGTTTGTAAATGATACAAAAATTGGTGAGGTGATAAACCGTGAGGATAGCAGAAGGATATAAAAGGGCTGGTCAGATGACTTGACCAGTGGCAAATGGAATTCAGTCTAAGGTGCACTTGGGCAGAATAAACAAAGCAAAAGGAATACATGATGAACAGTAGGACTTTGAGAAGCACTGAGAATTAGAGGGAACTTGGTCTGCATGTCCACTGGTCCCTTAAGGTATCAGGGTAGGTGGATAGAGTGGTTAAGAAGATATCCTTGCACCTGTTAGCTGAGGCATAGAGTTTAAAAGCTGGGAGGCTTGGCTGGAATTCCAGAGGTGAGGTAAGAGTAACAGCCCTTGTCATCAAGAACACATTCTACTGAGTGCGGCATCAGTGAGCCTTAGCAAAACTGGAATCAATGGGTATCAAGGGGAATCATACACTTTGGAAAATGTTTGTGGTTGTTAGTGGTTAGTCACCCTCGCTCCAGGTCATCTCTGCAGGAGTTCCTGAGTATAGTACCCAACTTCCTTCAGCTGCTTCGTCAATGACCTTCCCCCCATCTTAAGATCAGAAGTGGGGATGTTTGCCAATGATTGCACAGCACCATATGTGAATCCTCAGACATTGAAACAGTCCAAGTTCAAATGCACCAAGATCTGAACAATATCAGGACTTGAGCTGACAAGTGGCAAGTAAACTTCACGCCACACAAAGGCCATCTCCGGTCAGAGACAATTTAACCAGTGCCCCTCGACATTCAATAGTATACCATCACTGAATCTCACACTATCAACAACCTGAGAGTCACTATTGACCAGAAACTCAACTGGACTCACGACAAAAACACAGTGTCTACAAGATCAGGTCAGAGACTCAGAATACTGTGGCAAGTAACTCATCTCTTGACCCCCCCAAGGCCTGTCCACCATCTACAAGGCACAAGCAAGACTGTGATGGAATACTCCCACTTGCCTGGATGGGTGCAGCTCCAACTCAAGAAGATTAAACCCATCCAGGTCAAAGCAGCCCGCTTGACTGGCAGCACATCCACAAGCATCCCTCTGTCACTGACGCTTAGTAGCAGTCGTGTGCACTATCGAGAAGATGCACTGCAGGAATTCACCAAAGATCATTACACAACACTTCCAAACCCAAGACTATTTCCATCGAGAAGAAACAAGGACATCAGGTATAAGGGAACATTACCACTTGCAAGTTCCCATTCAAGCCACTCACCATCCTGGAAACACATCGCCATTATTTAGTGTTACTGGGTCAAAATCCTGGAATCGAGATTAAAGTGATGCTGGAAATGCACAGCAGGTCAGGCAGCATCTGAGGAGCAGGAAAATCAACGTTTCAGGCAGGAGCCCTTTCCTGATGAAGGGCTCCTGCCTGAAACGTCGATTTTCCTGCTCCTCAGATGCTGCCTGACCTGCTGTGCTTTTCCAGCACCACTCTAATCTTGACTCTCATCTCCAGCATCCGCAGTCCTCACTTTTCGCTAATATCCTGGAATTCCCTTTCTCAGGGCATTGTAAGTCAATCTATAGTACATGAATTTGCAGCAGTTCAAAAAGGCAACTTACCACCACCTTCTTAACGGCAACTATGAATGGGCAATAAATGCATGTATCCCATGACTGAATGAAAAAAAATGTTGGTTAGGCCACAGCTTGAGTACTGTGTGCAGTTCTGAAATCCACATTACAGCAGGAATGTGATAGCACTGTAGATAATGCAGAGAACATATACTGGGAAGTTACCTGGGTTGGAGAGTTTCAGTTATGAAGACAGTTTGGACAGACTGAGGTTGTTTTCCCGACATCAGAGGAGATTGAAAGGGGACATGATTGAAATGTATAAAATGATGATGAGTGGTGGAAGTAGGATCGACAGAAAGAAACTTTTCCCCTGAATGGAAGATTCATTGACCAGGGGACATAGGTTTAAAGTAAGGGGTAGAAGGTTTAGAGGAGACACAGGGAAAATCTTTTTCACCCAGAGCTGCCTGTAAGGTTGGTAGAGGAAGAAACATTCATAATATTTGAGAAGTATGTAGATGTGCATTTGTGATGCCAAGGCAGACAAGGGTATGGAAAATTGGATAAGAATAGTTTGGTGATTGTGTTTGACTGCCACGTTGCAAAGAACAGAAGGCCTTTATGTGTGCTAAAGGTCTCTCTGACTCTGAAGACACAAAGATCAGTGACCTGGGCTCGATTCTGGAGGTTAGTCAGGAGAAAGCAAACTTTATTACATTTCTGCTTAATAAAGGACTTTAAGGATGGCTGATTGTTCCAATTAAATAGGCACATTGCTGAAACCACATTATTGCATTGATATACATGTGCTAAAAGCTGCCAAAGACAGAGAGACAATAGCAGCCACTTATTTCATTGGCAAAAGGAAAAATGGAGATCCGAAAAAATGAAAATCTTGTGCCATGACTGAAAACTCATTAAAAGATCATTATTATATTGTTGTTAGTATGAGCTTGCTGCGCATGAATTGGCTGCCATGTGACTTACATTATCACAGTGACTTAATTTCAAAGTACACTTTCATGAGGTGTGGAAGCACTTTTGGGTGTCCTAAAGTTGTGAAATAACCGCTTCAAATTATTTGGAGTGAATCTACATCCTATTCAGAATCTGCACATTGCCTGTGGAGGCACCTAGTTTGATGCAGTACTGGAACTTGTATCTGTCCAACTTTGGCAAATTGCATTAACTTTCAAAAACATGGATCGAGTACTGGTTCTATTTCCAAAGTGGAATGCACAAAATGTTACATGTATTATCTGTCTGCAGATTGTACATTTTTTAAAGCCAAACTATAATGTACCAGTAAATATAATTCTGCAAATACAAATTCACCCCATAGACTTATATATGTGTGTGAATGCTTGAGAGACAGTATGTATGTGAGTGAGAGTGTGTTTGCATGCATGGTACACTTGGTAAAGTGTGTATGTGGGTGTAATGGAGGATATGCCTGTGAAAGGGTGTGTATGTGGGTGAGAGTGTGGGGGCTGTATGTGTGTGTCCATATGAGAGAGATCGTGTGTACGAGAGAGGGTCTGCGTGAATGTGTGAGTACGTAAGAGTGTGTGTGGATATGTGCTTGTGTGAGAGAGTGTATCGTGTAGTGGGGTCACCTGTAGTGTGACACGGACCGAAGGTCCGGTTGAAGCCATCTTCATAGGTACCGAACTTGGCTATCAGCCTGTGTTCAATATATCATTTCAGTTGCATGACACTGTAATCCTTTGTTATAAATTCTGTGTCTTATGATCTTACACTCCGCAATCAACTGATGAAGGAGCAGTGCTTCCAAATAAACCTGTTGGGACTATAACCTGATGTTGTGTGATTTTTAGCTCTATTCCTGAAGAAGTGCTTTTGCGTGAAACGTCGATTTTCCTGCTCCTCGGATGCTGCCTGACCTGCTGTGCTTTTCCAGCACGACTCTGATCTAGACTCTGGTTTCCAGCGTCTGCAGTCCTCACTTTTGTCTAGCCGATTTATAACTTTGTTCACCCCAATCCAACACCAGCTCCTGTACATCCCTGAACCAACATGTGATGAGCAATCCTAGAGCAGGTGGAAACTGAAACAGGACCTTCTCGACCAGAGGCGGGGGAGACTGGGTGCCTCCTATCAGAACGCTTTAGGGAACATCTCCGGGACACCCGCACCAATCAACCACACCGCTCCGTGGCCCAACATTTCAACTCCCCCTCCCACTCTGCTGAGGACATGGAGGTCCTGGGCCTCCTTCACCGCTGCTCCCTCACCACCAGACGCCTGGAGGAAGAACGCCTCATCTTCTGCCTCGGAACACATCAATGTGGACTTCAACAGCTTCCTCATTTCCCCTTCCCCCACCTCACCCTAGTTCCAAACTTCCAGCTCAGCACTATCCCCATGACTTGTCCTACCTGCCTATCTCCTTTTCCACCTATCCACTCCACCCTCTCCTCACTGACCTATCACCTTCATCTCCTCCCCCACTCACCCATTGTACTCTATGCTACTCTCTCCCCACCCCCACCCTCCTCTAGTTTATCTCTCCATGCTTCAGGCTCTCTGCCTTTATTCCTGATGAAGGGCTTTTGCCCGAAACGTCAATTGTGGGCGGCATGGTGACACGGTGGTTAGCACTGCTGCCTCACAGCGCCTGAGACCCGGGTTCAATTCCCGCCTCAGGCGACTGTCTGTGTGGAGTTTGCACGTTCTCCCTGTGTCTGCATGGGTTTCCTCCGGGTGCTCCGGTTTCCTCCCACAGTCACAAAGATGTGCAGGTCAGATGAATTGGCCATGCTAAATTGCCCGTAGTGTTAGGTAAGGGGTAAATGTAGATGTAGGGGTATGGGTGGGTTGCGCTTCGGCGGGGCGGTGTGGACTTGTTGGGCCGAAGGGCCTGTTTCCACACTGTAAGTAATCTAATCTAATCTCTGCTCCTTGGATGCTGCCTGAACTGCTGTGTTCTTCCAGCACCACTAATCCAGAATCTGGTTTCCAGCATCTGCAGTCATTATTTTTACCACATTACCTCTGTGCCTCCTCTTTAATCCTTCCTCAGCCTCAGCTGCTTCCTCCTCCCTGTGAAATCCCTCTCCTGCACCTGGAGTGAGCTGCTCCCCCCCCCCGCGACACCCTGTCCCCGGGGAGCGGAGAGGCGGGGACGGGGGCGGGGGCGGGGACGGGGACGGGGACACTCCGCCGGAACGGATTGAGGGATGGACCGTTTCTGGATGGTCCGCCGATTGGATCTTCCCCCCCGTGCCTCCGGTTCCGGGGCCGGTGGTGTCGTCAGCGGCGGGAGAGCTGGGTGCCCCCGCACCCCCCCAGCCCCCAGCCATGCAGTCCCGGCTGCTGCTCCTCCCGGCGGGTGGCGGTACCGCGGCGGTGGCCGCCCTGCGGAGACTCTCCAACATCGCGCTGAAGCCGCTGAGTGGAGCCCGGGCCCTGGTCCCGGTCCGAGTCAGGCGCCTGGAGACGGCGGCAGGTGCGAGCGAGAACAACCTCCCCGAGAGAGTGAGGGAGAGAGCGGGACACACACACACACACACACCTGCCCGTCCCCCAGAGAGTGAGGGGGACACCCCCACATTCCCGGGGGGGGGGGGGGGGGGGAGACAGAGAGTCCATCCCATCCAGAGTGTGAGAGAGAGTGAGATCCCCCTGTTCCAAAGATTGTGGGGGAGACAGACAGAGACCCCTTCCCAGAGTGAGAGAGATCCCCCCCCCCCATCCCAATCCCAATCCCAGAGTGAGAGAGATACCCATGACATCTGGAGAACCCGCAGAGAGGAAGTCAAGGAAAGCCCACACCCCAAAGAAAGGAGGAGAGAACTCGTCTTCAGATTTTTCCTGCAAAGTGTTATCTTCCGGACAGGGTGACATCCTTTAGATACACCTTCCCTAAATACTAGAAGTGTAAAACAGCCAACAACAGTCATCTCTCCACAAAATACTCCTAGATGGATGAAATTGTTAGTTAAGAAGGAGTCTTAGCAAATAGTCTTCTTCTGCACTGTAACAATTGTGTGAAGCTCTGAGCGTTTTGTGGAGGGGTTTGCTCCGTTTTATCTGCACCAACTTTCCCAAGTGTGTAATCCCTTGGTACTGTTTGCCTGCCTTTTCCTCATCACCCTCCACATTGCTTCTTATCAAATAATCATCCACTGCTAACTTGAGTGCCTCAAATGAACTTACCTCCACCACATTTCCAGGCTGTGCATTCCATATCTTAACCTTATGGAAAGGTATTTTCTCACCTAACATTTGTTACCTTTGGAGTTCTTATTGAATAATTTGTTCCCACTCTCAGATACTTTAGGTGTGGAAGCAGGCCCTTCGGCCCAACAAGTCCACACTGACCCTCCAAAAAGCAACCCACCCAGACCCATTCCCCTGCATTTACCCCTTCACCTAACACTACGGGCAATTCAGCATAGCCAATTCACCTAACCTACACATCTTTGGACAGTGGGAGGAAACTGGAGCACCCGGACAAAACCCACGCAGACACGGGGAGAATGTGCAAACTCCACATAGACAGTTGCCCGAGGCAGGAATTGAACCTGGGTCTCTGGCGCTGTGAGGCAGCAGTGCCACTGTGCCACTCTTTTGGTGGAAACCATTTCTCCTTATCTATATACAGATTGCCCATGATTTTCAAAATCTATCAGAATTCTTCTTGTCTTCTTTTCTCCCGCAAACAGGAGAACACTCCCAAACTATCCTCACTACTGAAGTTCCTCATCCCTGGAGCTGTTCTAGCAAATCTCTTCTGCATGCTCTCCAACATGTTAATACCCTTCCTGGTGTGCAGTTATACACAACATTTCGTTCAGTTGTGGTCTAACAAATCTCTCCTTCCCAAAAGTAAGTTCCTTGAAAATAACCTTTGCTCCCAGATGATGCCTACCTCCCAAACACCCTCTAACACCTCAGACAATACCAACTCACATATCCTGTCTCCCAAAGCATCCCATTTCCCAGATCTGTCGTCCAGTATATTCTTCTTCCTGGACAACTTCCCACAAAACATCCCAATTTCCCAGATGTCTGTTTGCCTCCCAACATTCCACCACCTACATACATTTTTCTTAGTCTACCATTTTGCCTCAGACTTGATGTGGTGATGGGGATGGTTGGGTGGCAGATGCATTAGATAGGTGTGTGTTACACAATGAGGTACAAAAAATAAACTCAAAAATGTTCTATGTAGATGGCTCTGTATAAATGCATAGTTCTTTCAGTTTGAATGGATGTATTTGTTTCTGCGTCTGTACCTTTGTTCTGAAGTCATTCTGTTTCTTCTTTCTGTATTCCTCTTTCATTCCATATGTTTTTCTTCCATGAATTACTTCTTCATTTGAAGGTTGACAGAGAGGTTTCCTGAATAAACTCAATTGTATGACTTTGGAAACCAATGTATTGAAGTAAAAATTCTGTTCTCATTAATTTCAAATAAATGTGCAGCTGCAGACAAATACTGGATCAGGAATATAGGTTGTAGTGTGCATTTTTTAAAACCCAGGTTCCCAGTAACCGATGAATAATTGAAAGCTGTTGTGACCTCTTGGGAAATTGTTCACTGATGGATGACAGATGGTATGCAAGTTTCAGAAAAGGAAAATGCAGTAACAAAGGGTTAAGATTTGGATTGAAGTGTTGTATGCTGTAGTTTATTATTGTAACCAGCTGGGCATGCTTTTGAATTTTTTATGCAATCGACTGAAGTGGTAAGTGTTTTTTAAAATGTGAAGATTTACCCTGCCTGTTTCTAAATTTATAGGTGACATAATTAGCATTGGCGATGTTCAATTTAAGCTGAAGCAACCAAAAAACCCTGAACTGGTACCCTTGAAACACAGTAAGTAAGATTGGATTTTTTTCCCCCCTTACAATTATTATAAACATTTTTCTGGTTGTGTGCTGGTGTCTGTCATTAGGACTGCAATGGTCATAAAGGCTTTTAGGAGAACTGGTTTTATTTAAAGATGTTATTAATTATTATGGAAATGTTGTCCTCACTGAATTGGGAACAAATAAGTTTTATAAAAGTGGTTCTCAATGTGTGGAATCACTTGGAAGAGAGAGCTCACGAGATTTTGCTCCAGTGGCAGTGAAGGAAGATGTCGATGGAGGTCCAGATCAGGGTGGTGTGTGGCTAGGACAGGAATTTGTAGCTGGTGGTGTCCCAATGTTTCCAGGTGTTAGAGACTGCGGGTTTGGAAGATGTTGTCGAAAGAAACTTGAGCTGTTGTACGCTGCTGCCACAGTATGTCAGTGGTGAAGGGAGTGATCGTTGAACGTGGTGGATGGGATACAGATCAAGTGGTTGCCTTTGTCCTGGATGATATCAAGTTTATTGATGGATCTGCACTGTCCATGCAGGTGGAGAGTCATCTATCAGTCGGAGAGGGGGGTGATGGCATGTTATCACCAGCAGGAGCTTGCCTTGTTCATGACTGACCTGATTTCATGAGACTTCATGGGGTCCAGAGATAACGATAAGCGTTCACAGAGCAGTTACTTCCCAGCTACATACCATTGTGCCACCACTTCTGCTGGTTCTGTCATGCCAGTGGGACAGGCCGTCGCCATGGATAGTGTGTATTGTCTGTAAAGTATTATATGATTATGCCAGGCTGTTGTTTGATTTTAGGAGACAGTGAGGTCTGCAGATGCTGGAGATCAGAGTTGAGAGTGTGGTGCTGGAAAAGCACAGCAGGTCAGGCAGCATCCAAAGTGCAGAAAAATCGATGTTTTGGACATAAGCCCTTCATCACGATTTTGCTTGATTTTGACATTTGTTTCCAGATGTTGGTAAGGAGTACTTTGCAGGGTTTGCAGGATTCACAGGGTTGTGATTGCTGTTGCTGGGTTTCTGGTGCTTTTGTTAGTTCCTGGTGGTCTGTCCAATTTCTTTATTCTTTTGAGAGTTTTTTATGTTTTAATGCAACTGAGTCAGCTATTTCAGGGGGTAATTAAGAGTCAACCAAATTGCTGTGGGCCTGGTGTACTTGGTCTGTCCTACATAAGAACAATGTTTTCTTCCCGAAAGAACATTAGTGAACCAGATGGGTTTTTACAACAATGGTTTCACAGTCATTCTTAGACCTAATTTGAGATCATCTGCCAATGTAAACCCAGTTCATGTTACCTAGATCTGTCTATTAATAGTACAGCAAATATACCACCATGCCATCACTGGGGATCTGATTGTGAACATGAACAAAATCTTGGTAGTGATTGTGAATAGGAACACATACTGGGCAAGTAATTGTGACAAGAACATGTCAGGAAAGTGTGAGTATAAGTGAACACGTCAACGAAGTGAGCGTGAGTAAGCATGCATGACGAAGTGAGTATGAACAGGACGCCAGACTGGGGTTGGGCTGTGGGAGTGATTATCAACAGAATCTCACACTGGGGATGTGTTGCGGGAATTCGGAATATTTGGATGGTGATGTTGCTAAGAAGTCTTAACCAGGGATTGGACCCAGTATTTTCCTCGCATGAAAGACTTTGAACTCCCCTTGCTAACAGGAAAACCACGTTCTAATTTGTAGTTAAGAACCACACGAATTTTCCACTTTGGGGCAGGAAGTATTTCAGAATACTGTCAATTCAACAGCCAATAAACAAACCCTGTGAACAAATCCCACATCATTAGGAACTGAACAGTGTTTAGAAAGTGAGGGTTGTTTATCTCCTTGGTGAAATGTCCAAAGTTTGACCAAAGTCCAAAGTGATTTGTGGTATTATGTAAATACAGACTTCATCAGTTTTCTAGCTGCTATTCCTGTTCTTTTCTTTTTGCTATAACTGCAAAGGGGTAGTTAGAGGTTCCATGAGTCTGCAGCATCAGATGGAATATAATGGCCTGGGGTTTCTGCTGACCTCAGTTATTATTCCTATGTAGGTGGAAGTTGCACATGGGGACATGCGAATCCTCGTCATGACTGTTCCAAAGGAATTGCCTGGGAGACTGAAATTTCTGCAGGGCAATTTCTCTATGCCTGGGATGTTTGGAAAGGCTCCATTTAAATCAGAAAATTCAAATAATTCCAAATAAATTAAGTAACTAGTTACTTAGAAATTGTTAGTCTATTAAATAAAATTCCTGAGTAACTATTCAACTGACCTGTGCTTATCCCACACATTGCCATCCTCAGACCCCTTACATCTCCCAAGACTGTGACCTGACAGCCTCCAGTACTCGACACCCCCTTCCCTGCTCCAGCTTTGACCCACTCCTTCCATCATCACTGAACCTGATGCTCCTTGCCTGTCTTTGGACCTGACACCAACTATTTATCATTTCCAAATGATCCCTGTTTCCTCCGCCTTGACTCCCAAACTCCCTTACATTTACAGAATGTATTGTCTTTGCAAGAAAAATACAATGAAAAGTCCTATAAATTGCCCAACCATGGCACTTACGTTAATGATAGAAGTCATAAGTAAATTCGTAAGTAACAATAAATGTAAATTAAAGACAAAAGTTCATCAAAGTCCACTTACGGCTTACGGCCTTGGAGGAACCCGATTAGGAAGGAAGTTGTGAAATTTGAAAGGGTTCAGGAAAGATTTACAAGGATGTTGCCAGGTTTGGAGGATTTGAACTACAGGGAGAGGCTGAATAAGCTGGGGCTGTTTCCCTGGAGGGTAGGAGGCTGAGGGATGACCTTATAGAGATTTATAAAATCAGGAAGAGCATGGATAGGGTAAATAGACAAGGTCTTTTCCCTGGGGCAGGGGAGTCTAGAACTACAGGACATAGGTTTAGGGTGAGAGGGGAAATATATAAAAGGAACCTAAGGGGCAATGTTTTCACACAGAGGGTGGTGCATGTATGGAATGAGCTGCCAGAGGAAGTAGTGGAGGCTGATATAAATACATCATGTAAAATGCATCTGGATGGGTATATAAATAGGAAGGGTTTGCTGTCAAATGGGATTTGATTAGGTTGGGATATCTGGTCGGCATGGGTGGGTTGCACCGAAGGGTCTGTTTCTGTGCTGTACATCTCTATGCTGTACTGTACATATCTCTGTGCTGTACATCTCTATGCTGTACTGTACATATCTCTGTGCTGTACATCTCTATGCTGTACTGTACATATCTCTGTGCTGTACATCTCTATGCTGTACTGTACATATCTCTGTGCTGTACATCTCTATGCTGTACTGTACATATCTCTGTGCTGTACATCTCTATGCTGTACTGTACATATCTCTGTGCTGTACATCTCTATGCTGTACTGTACATATCTCTGTGCTGTACATCTCTATGCTGTACTGTACATATCTCTGTGCTGTACATCTCTATGCTGTACTGTACATATCTCTGTGCTGTACATCTCTATGCTGTACTGTACATATCTCTGTGCTGTACATCTCTATGCTGTACTGTACATATCTCTGTGCTGTACATCTCTATGCTGTACTGTACATATCTCTGTGCTGTACATCTCTATGCTGTACTGTACATATCTCTGTGCTGTACATCTCTATGCTGTACTGTACATATCTCTGTGCTGTACATCTCTATGCTGTACTGTACATATCTCTGTGCTGTACATCTCTATGCTGTACTGTACATATCTCTGTGCTGTACATCTCTATGCTGTACTGTACATATCTCTGTGCTGTACATCTCTATGCTGTACTGTACATATCTCTGTGCTGTACATCTCTATGCTGTACTGTACATATCTCTGTGCTGTACATCTCTATGCTGTACTGTACATATCTCTGTGCTGTACATCTCTATGCTGTACTGTACATATCTCTGTGCTGTACATCTCTATGCTGTACTGTACATATCTCTGTGCTGTACATCTCTATGCTGTACTGTACATATCTCTGTGCTGTACATCTCTATGCTGTACTGTACATATCTCTGTGCTGTACATCTCTATGCTGTACTGTACATATCTCTGTGCTGTACATCTCTATGCTGTACTGTACATATCTCTATGCTGTACATATCTCTATGCTGTACTGTACATATCTCTGTGCTGTACATCTCTATGCTGTACTGTACATATCTCTATGCTGTACATATCTCTATGCTGTACTGTACATATCTCTGTGCTGTACTGTACATATCTCTGTGCTGTACATATCTCTATGCTGTACTGTACATATCTCTGCTGTACATATCTCTATGCTGTACTGTACATATCTCTATGCTGTACATATCTCTGTGCTGTACTGTACATATCTCTGTGCTGTACATCTCTATGCTGTACTGTACATATCTCTATGCTGTACATATCTCTATGCTGTACTGTACATATCTCTATGCTGTACTGTACATATCTCTATGCTGTACTGTACATATCTCTGTGCTGTACATCTCTATGCTGTACTGTACATATCTCTGTGCTGTACATCTCTATGCTGTACTGTACATATCTCTGTGCTGTACATCTCTATGCTGTACTGTACATCTCTATGCTGTACTGTACATATCTCTGTGCTGTACTGTACATATCTCTATGCTGTACTGTACATATCTCTGTGCTGTACTGTACATATCTCTATGCTGTACTGTACATATCTCTGTGCTGTACATCTCTATGCTGTACTGTACATATCTCTGTGCTGTACATCTCTATGCTGTACTGTACATATCTCTGTGCTGTACATCTCTATGCTGTACTGTACATATCTCTGTGCTGTACATCTCTATGCTGTACTGTACATATCTCTGTGCTGTACATCTCTATGCTGTACTGTACATATCTCTGCTGTACATCTCTATGCTGTACTGTACATATCTCTGTGCTGTACATCTCTATGCTGTACTGTACATATCTCTGTGCTGTACATCTCTATGCTGTACTGTACATATCTCTGTGCTGTACATCTCTATGCTGTACTGTACATATCTCTGTGCTGTACATCTCTATGCTGTACTGTACATATCTCTGTGCTGTACATCTCTATGCTGTACTGTACATATCTCTGTGCTGTACATCTCTATGCTGTACTGTACATATCTCTGTGCTGTACATCTCTATGCTGTACTGTACATATCTCTGTGCTGTACATCTCTATGCTGTACTGTACATATCTCTGTGCTGTACATCTCTATGCTGTACTGTACATATCTCTGTGCTGTACATCTCTATGCTGTACTGTACATATCTCTGTGCTGTACATCTCTATGCTGTACTGTACATATCTCTGTGCTGTACATCTCTATGCTGTACTGTACATATCTCTGTGCTGTACATCTCTATGCTGTACTGTACATATCTCTGTGCTGTACATCTCTATGCTGTACTGTACATATCTCTGTGCTGTACATCTCTATGCTGTACTGTACATATCTCTGTGCTGTACATCTCTATGCTGTACTGTACATATCTCTGTGCTGTACATCTCTATGCTGTACTGTACATATCTCTGTGCTGTACATCTCTATGCTGTACTGTACATATCTCTGTGCTGTACATCTCTATGCTGTACTGTACATATCTCTGTGCTGTACATCTCTATGCTGTACTGTACATATCTCTGTGCTGTACATCTCTATGCTGTACTGTACATATCTCTGTGCTGTACATCTCTATGCTGTACTGTACATATCTCTGTGCTGTACATCTCTATGCTGTACTGTACATATCTCTGTGCTGTACATCTCTATGCTGTACTGTACATATCTCTGTGCTGTACATCTCTATGCTGTACTGTACATATCTCTGTGCTGTACATCTCTATGCTGTACTGTACATATCTCTGTGCTGTACATCTCTATGCTGTACTGTACATATCTCTGTGCTGTACATCTCTATGCTGTACTGTACATATCTCTGTGCTGTACATCTCTATGCTGTACTGTACATATCTCTGTGCTGTACATCTCTATGCTGTACTGTACATATCTCTGTGCTGTACATCTCTATGCTGTACTGTACATATCTCTGTGCTGTACATCTCTATGCTGTACTGTACATATCTCTGTGCTGTACATCTCTATGCTGTACTGTACATATCTCTGTGCTGTACATCTCTATGCTGTACTGTACATATCTCTGTGCTGTACATCTCTATGCTGTACTGTACATATCTCTGTGCTGTACATCTCTATGCTGTACTGTACATATCTCTGTGCTGTACATCTCTATGCTGTACTGTACATATCTCTGTGCTGTACATCTCTATGCTGTACTGTACATATCTCTGTGCTGTACATCTCTATGCTGTACTGTACATATCTCTGTGCTGTACATTAACCACAGCTGGGGCGCTGGAAAAACTGGGCCGAAAGCCTCCACCAGAGAAAACCATGACCAAAACTGAATGAAAATGACACACTCAGGATGGGAACAAGGGTTGAGAGTGGAGACAGTTACAACTGGACCTTTGAATATGCTGAATTCACTTGAGAGATATTCCTGTCATTTGTAGAACTGCATTTCTTGATGCTCTTGAGTGTACAGTGTATTTTGTGCTGGATGTTTAGATTAGATTACTTATAGTGTGAAAACAGGCCCTTCAGTCCAACAAGTCCACACCCCCCCCGCCGAAGCGCAACCCACCCATATCCCTACATCTACCCCTTACCTAACACTACGGACAATTTATCATGGCCAATCCACCTGACCTGCACATCTTTGGACTGTGGGAGGAAACTGGAGCACCCGGAGGAAACCCACGCAGACACGGGGAGAATGTGCAAACTCCACACAGTCAGTCGCCTGAGGCGGGAACTGAACCCGGGTCTCTGGCGCTGTGAGGCAGCAATGCTAACCACTGTGCCACCATGCTGCCGTGTTCTAAGTTGACTTCGGTGATTGTTTCATTTTCCCCTGAATAACTTTCCTTAATAATTGTAAATGGATATTGATTCAAAGGTGCTCAAGGTTAGGCTCTTTTCAATGTATCAGTTTCACATCTTGCAAAGTTTTTTCTCACTTTGATATAATTTCAAGCTAAGAAAATTGTGTATATGCCATCTGTGTTCCCGTTATCAGGAATAAGCAGTCTATGATTGGAAGCTGTACCAATTTGAATAATGTGTGGTTGAACCTTCTAAAGATGCAGTGAGACTCTGAATTTTGATGTAATTGCCCACAACCAGATATCTTCTTTACACTGCTGGCCAGATCTCTTAGCAGCCCACCTGCTAAGAATACAACCCCTCACTATTAACCAAAAAAAAAGTACTTGAAACTTTTCCCTGAATCTCAGTCCTTTTTTTGGCTCGGCCAACGTTTATTACCTATCCCGATTTGCCCTCGAGGAGGTGGGAGTGAGTTGTATTCTTGAACCACTGCAGTAGAGGGATCCAGGAGGTAGTGGCGTAGGAGCCTCTGCCCTTGAGATTGTCTAACAGGTTTGAGATTCTTGCTCCTTGTGTGGATAAGAGTGCGGGTTGGAGGGAGTATAAGAAAATTGACCATACCAACATGGTACAGGGAGCCATTCAAGAGGGGAGAGAAGAAATAAATGTAGTTGTAATCTGGATTAGTATAATCACAGGAATAGACCCTGTTCTCTGTGGCCAAGGTAGAACATAGAACAGTACAGGCCCTTCAGTCCACGATGTCGTGCCAACCTTTTATCCTACTCTAAGATCAAAGTAAACTACATACCTTATATTTTGCGATCATCCATGTGTCCTCCAGTCCAGACTGCATCCTGATAAATCTCCTCTGCACCCTCTCAAAAGCTTCCCCATCCTTCCAATATTGAGGTGACCAGAACTGAACACAATATTCCAAGTGTGGTCTAACCAGGGTGCAGCATAACCTCGCGGCACTTAAACTCAATCCCACGGCTCATGAAAACCAACTTGCCTTTGCCTTCTTAACAATCCTACCAACTTGGGTGGCAATTCTGAGGGATCTATGGACATGGACCCCAAGAACCCTCTTGCTCCACACTGCCAAGAATTCTGCCTTTAACCCTGCATTCTGCATTTAAATTCGACCTCCCAAGATGAATCACCTCATAATTTTCCAGGTTGAACTCCATCTGCCACTTCTCAGCCCAGTTCTGTATCCTGTCAATGTCCCATTGCAACCTACAACAGCCCTCCACACTATCCACAACTCCACCAACCTTCATGTCATCGGCAAACTTACTAACCCACCCTTCCACTTGCTCATCTAAGTTATTTATAAAAATCATAAAGATCAGAGGTCCCAGAACAGATACCTGCAGAAAACCACTGGTCACCGAGCTCCAGGCTGAATACTTTCCCTCGACTACCACCCCCTGGTTTTGCATGGGCCAGTCAATTCTGTATTCCGAGAGCCAAATTTCCCTGTCTCCCATGTTTCCTTACTTTCTGAATGAGCCTACCATGGGGAACCTTATCAAACTCGAGAGCGTTGTGCTTGAAAAGCACAGCAGGTCAGTCAGCATCCGAGGAGCAGGAGAATCGATGTTTTGGGCATTAGCCCTTTTGTTCCTCGAATGCTGCTTGATCTGCTGTGCTTTTCCAGCACCACACTTTCGACTCTAATCTCCAGCATCTGCAGTCCTCACTTTCTCCAAGGAACCTTATCAAATGCCTTGCTAGAATCCATGTACACCACATCCATTGCTCTACCTTCATCAGTGTGTTTTGTCACATTCTCAAAGAATCCAATAAGGTTTGTGAGGAATGACCTGCCCCTCACAAAGCCATGCTGACTATCTCTAATCAAGCTATGGTTTTCCAAATAATGATAAATCCTGTCTCTCAGAATCCTCTCCAACAATTTGTCAACTACAGACATAAGATTGACTGCACTGTAATTCCCAGGATTATCTCTGTTCCCTTTCTTGAACACTATTTGTAATGCTCCAATCATCTGGCACTACTCCATTTGACAGTGAGGATGCAAAGACCATCGCCAAAGGTGCTGCAATCTCTTCCCTCACTTCCTGTAATAGAGTCATAGAGATGTACAGCATAGAAACAGACCCTTCGGTCCAACTTATCCATGCCGACCAGATATCCCAACCCAATCTAGCCCCACCTGCCAGCACACAGCCCATATCCCGCCAAACCCTTCCTATTCATATACACATCCAAATGCCTTTTAAATGTTGTAATTGTACCAGCCTCCACGACTTCCTCTGGCGTGAAAAAGTTGCCCCTTAGGTCTCTTTTATATTTTTCCCCTCTTACCCTAAACCTATGCCCTCTAGTTCTGGACTCCCCCTACCCCAGGGAAAAGACTTTGTCCATTTATCCTATCGATTCCCGTCTTATTTTTATAAACCTCTATAAGGTCACCCTTCAGCCCCCAACAACCCAGGGAAAACAGCCCCAGCCTATTGAACCTTTCCCTACAGCTCAAATACTTCAACCCTGGCAACATCCTTGTAAATTTTTTCTGAACCCTTTCAAGTTTCAAAACATCTTTCCGATAGGAAGGAGACCAGAATTGCATGCAATATTCCATCAGTAGCCTAACCAATGTCCTGCACAGTCGCAATATGACCTCCCAGCTCCTGTATTCAACACTCTGACCAATAAAGGAAAGCATACCAAACGCCTTCTTCACTAGTCTATCTACCTGTGACTCCACTTTCAAGGAGCTATGAACCTGCACTCTAAGATCTCTCTGTTCAGCAACACTCTCTAGGACCTTAGCATGAAGTGTATAAGTCCTGCTCTGATTTGCTTTTCCAAAATGCAGCACCTCACATTTATCTGAATTAAATTCCATCTGCCACTTCTCAGCCATCTGATCAAGATTCTATTGTAATCTAAGGTAACCTTCTTCGCTGTCCGCTAATAACCTTGGGTATATCCCGTCTGACCAGGGGACTTATCTATCCCTATGTAGAGAGTCCTGACGGCTGTGTTCACAGCCTGCTGCCTGAGTTCAGGATCTTTCATCTGGGCTTCAGATAGACTTAAGTGTGAGGGGAAAGATGGAGTTGTCGTGAACTATGTAGTATCAATAATGTAGATC
The DNA here is from genome assembly GCF_047496795.1 of Chiloscyllium punctatum. Taxonomy (NCBI): domain Eukaryota; kingdom Metazoa; phylum Chordata; class Chondrichthyes; order Orectolobiformes; family Hemiscylliidae; genus Chiloscyllium; species Chiloscyllium punctatum. Next base: position 25,869,169 of record NC_092753.1, read on the forward strand.
GTATGAGGAAATAGCAAGGTAAAAAGTTCTGCTGAGGGAATATGAGCAGCTAGGGGCTAAATTAATCACAGAACCAAAAAGATGATAATGTCGGGATTATTATTGAGCTATAAGCTAATTGGCACAGGGTCAGCAACATTAAGGAGCTAAGCATGTGGCTCAAAGATCGGTATGGGAGAAACTGGTTTGAATTCATGAACATTAGCACCAGTACTGGGAAGGAAAGAGTTGTTCCAATGGGATGAGTTCCAGCTGAATCTTGCTAAGACCAGGGTTGTGGTGAATCACATAACTAGGGCTTTAAACCAAATAGTGGAAGGGTGTTTTCAGGTGCACAGAAAGTTATGGAAAAAGTTAAAGGGGTGAGATGGCTCAGTAAAGGTTATTAAAGTTCCAGAACAAGTAATAGTACAGAGAATATGAAAATCTAACATCAGGCCAGCCTGAATAAGGACACAACGATGAGAAAGGGGGCAGTCAATGTAGGACTGAGGGTGTTGTACTTCAATCACACTATCTATGAAATAAGGTAAATGAGTTGTCGTGCGGATTGAAATTGGCAGATATAATGTGGTGGGTATCACAGAGGCATGGCTGCAAGGGGATCAGGGCTGGGAACTAAATATCCAAGGATATGTGTACTGTTGTAAGGGCAGGCAGATGGGCAGAGGGGTCAGTTGCTTTCTTAGTAAAAAAATGAAATTACTTCAGTAGCAAAAAGTGATGTAGAATTGGAAGGAATCTGTGTGGATAGAGCTGAGGAACCACAAAGGAAGAAACTATCTGATGAGAGTTATGTACCGGCCTCCTAGTAACAGGCAGAATGTGGGGAAGAAAATAAATCAGGAGATTAAAAAAAGCATGTAAGAAAGGCATTATTACAATAATCATGGGGGATTTCAATATGCTGGTGAACTCATAAAATCAGGTTGGTAGCGGATCCTAAGAAAGGGTATTTGTGGGATTTCTATGAGAGAGTTTTTGTTTTGGAGCAGCATGTGGGAGACCCTAGTAGAAAATAGGCAGTTCTGGATTTGGACTTTGCTGGGGAGCTTAAAATGAAGGAATGCCAAGGGGGCAGTGACCATAATATCATGGAATTTGCCTTGCAGTTTGAGGCAGAAGCAGAAATCAGATGATTACATCTGATTGAGTAAAGGTAACGACAAAGACATGATTTGGGGATGCCAGTATTGGACTGGAGTGTACAAAGTTAAAAATCACACAACAGCAGGTTCTAATCCAACAGGTTTATTTGGAAGCACTAGCTTTCGGAGCGCTGCTCCTTCATCAGGTGGTTGTGGAGGACACAATTGTAAGACATAATTTATAGCAAAAGTTTACAGTGTGATGTAACTGAAATTATATATTGAAAAATACTTTGATTGTTTGTTAAGTCTCGCATCTATTAGAATGACCATGATAGTTGCACTTCTTTCGTATGTAAATCGCAATTTTAAAAAAAAAGTTACATTCTCAGGTTAACTTTAACAATTGGTGTCAGCCCAGATAATGTGTTGAAGGTGTTAGCCCCCTGTGTGCTGTTGTCTGTGCCATAATGTTCAGACCGATTCTAATCTAAAAAATGAGTTAACAGAGTCTTGCATGGATTTATGCAGTTTTTGACCAAAGTACAATGTAACTCTGCAAGTACAAATTCACCTCACAAATGTAAATGTGTATGTGTGCGTGTGTGTGTGTGTGTCGGGGGTGGGGGTGAAACTAACATGCTCATTCTAACAGATGAGAGGCTTAACAAACAATCAAGGTATTTTTCAATGTGTAATTTCAGTTACATCACACTGTAAACTTTTGCTATAAATTCTGTGTCTTAGAATCGTGTACTCCACAACCACCTGATGAAGGAGCGACGCTCTGAAAGCTAAAGCTTTCAATTAAACCTGTTGGATTATAACCTGATGTTGTGTGATTTTTAACTTTGTACACCCCAGTCCAACACCAGCATCTCCAAATCATCCACCGCACCTCTCGCAAACTCCTCAATCAATTCCTGCACCAACTCTACAACAGGTGCCACAACCTTGAAATTCAAATGGAGTCCACACTCTCAGCCTGCACTCAGGAGACAGCAGTACTGTTATGGGACATTGCCAAACAGACAAGGTGACAAAACTATGCCACGTACACGCACACCAAGAACAAGAAACTAGAGAAACTTGGCATTCTCACCAGTACTAGCGAAGCCCACTCTGGCGTGACAGTGGATAACATTATCACTGCGGGGAAGTCGATTATCGGACCACACCCTTTGACTGGAAGAGATTGGAATCCTGAGCAGGGATTTCAATTTCTGCCCACCATCAAAATGGACCCCTTGGTTCTTGCAACAGACATGGAGGAATTCATCTGATGAATGAGACTCTGGGAATTCTTTCAAGGTGCCAGTCGTGATCCCAATGAGTCCACTGATGAACTAGAACACTCATCACAGGGATCCGTAGAGAAGCGACCAAAGAAGGTGTCAACTTGGACCCCACCGGTGGGCTGCTTGACATAATATGCTCAAACCGTCAGGAAATATATAAATGCCAGGTTCATCAGCCATACCCACAAGGTAGAGCAAAACATCACCCAATCACAATGCAACGCCATTCAGGCTCTCAAAACCAATCACAACATTATCATCAAACCAGCAGATAAAGGAGGAGCCATCGTCACTCAGAATAGAATAGATTACTGCAAGGAAATGTACCGACACCTGAACAACCAGGAACACTACAGGCAGCTACTGGCTGATCCGACCAAAGAACACACCCGTGAATTAAACACACTGATCAGAACTTTGGATCCAGTCCTTCAGAGTTCCCTACGCGCCCTCATCCCATGTACTTCTCGCATAGGCGACTTCTGCTGTCTTCCGAAGATACACAAAGCCAATATACCAGGATGTCCCATCATGTCAGACATGGGACCTTGTGTGAGAACCTGTCTGGCTATGTCAAAGGCATCTTGAAACCCCATTGTACAGGGGATCCCCAGCTTCAGTCGCGACACTACGGATTTCTTATAGAAACTCAGCACCCACAGATCAATCAAACCGGGAACATTCCTCGTCACAATGGACGTTTCCGCACTCTACACCAGCATCCCCCACAATGACGCATTGCGGCAACACCCTCAGTACTCAACACCAACAACTGCCGACCTCCGAACACCATCCTACAACTCATCCACTTTATCCTCAATCACAATGTTTTCACCTTTGACAACCAGATCTTCAGACACATGGAACAGCCATGGGGACCAAATTTGCACCCCAATATGCCGACATCTTCATGCACAGGTTCAAATAAGACTTCTTCTCTATACAGAACCTCCAAGCAACACTATACACCAGGTACATTGACAACATTTTCTTCTTCTGGACCCATGGCAAGGAGTCACTGATAAAAGTACACAGTGATAGCAACAAGTTTCATCCCACCATCAAACTCACCATGGACTACTCTCTACTCTCATTCTTAGACACATGCATCTCCATCAAGGATGGACACCTCAGTACCACATTCTACCACAAACCCACAGACAACCTCACAATGCTACACTTACCCAGCTTCCACCAAAAACATATTAAAAACAGCCATCCCCTATGGACAAGCCCTATGCGTACACTGGATCTGTTCAGATGTGGAAGAACGTGATGGGCACCTGGAAATACTCAGGGATGCCTTCATAAGAACGGGGGTACAATGTTCAACTCATCGACCGCCAGTTCCAACGTGCCACAGCAAGGAACCGTAATGATCTACTCGGGAGACAGACATGTGCTGCAACCGACAGGGTACCCTTCGTTGTCCAGTACTTCCCAGGAGCTGAAGTACCAGGGGTGGCACAGTGGTTAGCACTGCTGCCTCACAGCGTCAGAGACCCAGGTTCAACTCCTGCCCCAGGCACCTGTCTATATGGAGTTTGCACATTCTCCCTGTGTCTGTGTGGGTTTCCTCCGGCTGCTCCGGTTCCCTCCCAAAGTCCAAAAATGTGCAGGTTAGGTGAATTGGCCATGCTAAATTTCCTACAGTGTTAGATAAAGGGGTAAATATCTGGGAATGGGTCTGGATCGATTGCTCTTTGGAGGGTCGGTGTGGAGTTGTTGGGCCGAAGGGCCTGTTTCCGCACTAAATAATCTAATCTAATCTAACTACGCCATGTTCTTTGTGACCTGCAGCACATTATCAATGGGGATGAGCACCTTGTTAAGACCTTCACACTCCTCCAGTGCTCACCTTTAAACAACCACTAAACCTCAAACAGATCATTGTTCTAAACAAACTGCCCGGCTTTCAGAACAACTTCATAAAACCCTGTCACAGTAGGTGCTGCAAGACGTGTCAGAGTGTGGACATGGATACCACCATTACACGTGGGGACACCATGTACGTGGCAGGTACTCATGTGACTCAGCCAGCGTTGTCTATCTCATACACTGCAGGCAAGGATGCCCTGAGGCTTGGTACATTGGTGAATCTGAGCAGAGGCTATGGCAATGGATGAATGGGCACTGCACAACAATGAGCAAACAGGAGTGTTCCCTCCCAGATGGAGAACATTCAATGGTCCAGGGACATTCAACCTTGGACCTTCAGGTGACCATCCTCCAAGGTGGACTTTGGGACAGGCAGCAGTGAAAAGTGGCCAAGCAGAGGCTGATAGCTAAGTTCGGTACCCATAGGGAGGGCCTCATCCAGGACCTTGGGTTCATGTCACACTACAGGTGACCACCATTGCACTAAACACACACACACACACACGCGCACGCGCACGCACCCGCTCACAGACTTAGACCCCTTCACACTCACATACAATCTCTCTCTCCCAATCAATCACCCCACATTTGTGGGGTGAATTTGTACTTGCAGACTTACATTGTATTTTGCTCAGAAACTGCATGAATCCATGTAAGACTCTGTTAACTCATTTTTTAGATTACAATCAGTCTAAACATTATGGCACAGACAACAGCACACAGGGGGCTAACACTTTCAACACATTATTTGGGCTGACACCAATTAAAGTTAACCTGAGAATGTAACTTTTTAAAAAAAGTTTTGTGATTTAAATATGAAAGAAGTGAAACTATCATGGTCATTCTAACAGATGTGAGACTTAACAAACCATAAAGGTATTTTTCAATGTATAATTTCAGTTACATCACACTGTAAACTTTTGCTGTAAAATCTGTGTCTTACAATCGTATACTCCACAACCACCCCAATGAAGGAGCAGTGCTCTGAAAGCTAGTGCTTCCAATTAAACCTGTTGGACTATAACCTGGTGTTGTGTGATTTTGAACATTGTACAAAGACTTGAGGGAGGAACTAGCTACAGTTGCTTGGAAAGGGAGACTATCGGGGTGGAGCAGGAGTTTCTTGGGATAATTTGAGAAGCGCAACAGAAATTCATCGCAAGTAAGAAGAAACATAGTAGAGGAAGCCCGAGGCAACGATAGCTGGCAAGGGAAGTCTGGAACAGCATAAAAGCAAAGGAAAAGAATACAATGTGGTGAAGGTCAGTGGGAAGCCAGAGATTGGAAAGCCTTTACAATCCAGCAGAGGATAATTAAAAAAGTAATAAGGCTGGAGAAAACGAAGCATGAGAAATGACAAAGGAACTCGAGAGTTAGTTTGCATCAGTCTTCGTGGTGGATGAAGCCAGTAACAACACCAGAACTTTGAGAGTCAGGGGGCAGAGGTGATTGTCGTGACCATCACTACGGTGAAAATACTGGGCAAGCTGGAAGGTCTGAAGGTGGATAAATCACCCAGACCGATGGTCTACACCCTCGCGTTCTGAAGGACATGTCTGAAGAATTTGTGGAGAAATTGCTGGTGATCGTTCAGGAGTCACTGAAGTCGGGCAGGGTCCCATAGGTCTCGAAAGTGGCTAATGTAACACCCCTGTTTAAGAAGGGAAGGAGGCAGACGACAGGAAGTTATCGGCTGGTTAACGTAAACTCAGTCATTTCTGAAGCTTTTAAACTCCATTATTAAGGATGAGATTGTGGAGTACTGGAAGTTCATGGTAACAAAGAAGGGTTGAGTCAGAGTGGCTTCGTCAAGGGGAGGTCATGCCTGACAAATCTGTTAGAATTCTGTGAGGAGGTAATGAGCAAGTTAGACAAAGGACAGCCAGTGGACATAATGTATTTGGATTTCCAGAAGGCCTTTGACATGGTGTCACACAGTGGTTGCTAAATAAGATAAGATCCTATGGTGTTAGGGGCAAGGCATTGGCAGGATGTAGGATAGGCTGGCTGGTGGAAGGGAGAGAATGGGGATAAAGGGATCTTTTTTGGGATAGTAGCTGCAGACTAGTGGAATGCTGCAGGGCTCAGTGTTGGGACCACAACTATTCATGTTACATATTAACGATCTGGGTGAAGGAACTGAGGGCCTAATTGCAATGTTTGCAGATGACATGAAGATAGATGAAGGTTTAGGGATTGTTGAGCAAGTGGGGAGGCTGCAGAAGGACTTGGACAGGCTCAGAAAGTGGGGCAAAAGTGGTAGATGGAATACAATGGGAGAAAGTGTAAGGTTATGCACTTTGGTTGGAAGAATATAAGCTTAGACTATTTTCTAAATGTGGAAAGGTTTCAGAAATCTGAAGCTCAAAAGGACTTAGGTATCCTTGTTCAGATTGTCTTTCACATGTCGGTTTGGTTGACAGTGAGAAAGGCAAATGCAGTGTTAGCATCCATTTCAAGAGGGCTAGAAAATGAACAGAGATGTACTGCAGAGGTTATATAAGGCTCTGGTCAGACTGCATTTGGAATATTGAGAGCTGTGTTTGGTGCCATACCTAAGGAAGGATGTGTTGGTGTTGAAAAGGTTGATGAGAATGATCCTAGGGCTGAAAGGCTTGTCATATGAGGAGTGATTGGGGACTCTGGACCTATACTCGATGGAGTTCAGAAAGGTAAGAGATGGACCTCATTAAAACTTAGAGAACACTGAGAGGCCTGGATAGAGTGAATGTGAAGTAGATGTTTCCAACTAGTAGGAGATGAGGACCCTACAGTCTCAGAGTGAAGGGAAGACCCTTTAGAACTGAGAGGAGGAATTTTTTTTCAATTAAGTGGTGAATCTATGGAACTCATTTTTGCAGGAAGCTGTGGAGGCCAAGGCATTCAGTTTATTTAAGACAGAGATAGATAGGTTCTTGATTAGTAAGGAGATAAAGGGTTATGTGGGGAAGGCAGGAGAATGGGTTTGAGAAACGTGTCAGCTATGATCGAGTGGTGGAGCAGACTTGATGGAATGAATACTTGAATTCTGCTCCAATATCTGATGGTCCTATAGTCCATTTGGTGCATGTAGACCCACAATGCCAATGAGGAAGAAGTTCCAGGAGTTGAGCCAGCCACGGTGAAGGCAGGATGATGTATGGCTTGAAGGAGAGCTTGCAGGTGATGGTGCTCCTATGTACCTGCTGCCCATGTCCGTTAAGATGGAAGTGGACATTTGTCTGGAAGGTGACATCTGAGGAGCCTTGTTAATTTCTGCAGTACATCTTGAAGAAGATGCACACACTGCTGTTACTGAGTGTCGGTGGTGACGTGATTGGATATTTGTGGATATGGTGCTGATCACACAGCTGCTTTGTCCTTGATGGTCAAGGCCGGAGTGGTGCTGGAAAAGCGCAGCAGGTCAGGCAGCATCTGAGGAGTAGGAAAATCGACGTTTTGGGCAAAAGCCCTTCAGGGCATTCCTGATGAAGGGCTTTTGCCCAAAATGTCGATTTTCCTGCTCCTCGGATGCTGCCTGACCTGTGCTTTTCCAGTGCCGCTCTAATCTTGACTCTGAACTCTAGCGTCTGCAGTCCATACTTTCACCTTGTCCTTGATGGTGTCAAGCTTTTTGAATGTTGTTGGAACTGTGGCCATCCCTGCAAGTGGGGGTATTCTGTCATGTTACTGGTACCTTTGATGGTGAATAGACTGTGGGGGTTCAGGAGATGAGCCACGTGCTGCAGGATTCCAAACTGACTTGCTTGTATAGCCAGCCTGCCCAGATCACTTACTAGTCATTGATAACCCCACAGGGGATGTTGATTTCAGGGCATTCAGTGATGGTATTGCCATTTGAATGTTAAAAAGCAATGGTTAGATTCACTAAAGTTGGTGAGAATTGGTCGGCTGTGCTGAAGTCAACCCATGTCATAACGGGACCAGAGTGTGGGGTTTGGGTAAAAAAGATTTGGAAGGATGTAATCAGGTTTTAAATTTAATGAACTGTATGCAGTTTCTGTTTTTGATTCAAATCACTGCAGTCTCTAGTTCTTAATATTGCATCTGATTCAGGCTAATTCTCACCCACTCCTATTCACATTATTATGTTACATGAATTTCTGTCAGCACAGCCTACTAATTTCCTCCTATTCTTAGCTCTCATGATCACTTATTCAGCTTCTCTTATGTCCTGGCTTCCTCTCAGTCATCTGCCTACCCCTTTCATATCTCTCTCTACCTGGGCTCCATCTTCACTTATCCACTCACCTCTCTTCTCATCCCACCCTCCTCCCCCAGAAAAGCAAGAGGAATACCAATATTTTATCCCAGCTGTTTTCACTAATGAGGAGGGGTCACTGGACTCGAAACACAAACTCTGCTTTGTCCCATAGATGCTGCCAGATCTGCTGACTGTTTTCAGCAATTTTTGCTTTAGTTTCAGATCTCTAACATCTGCAGTTCTCTCTTTTTTAATGTTTGTGGAGCCTTCTCCAGTGAGTTGTTAATTGTCGATCACATTTAGGACTGACTGTGACAGGACTAGAGGTTAAAGTAAACTCATGTTTACAAACTCATTATGAATATCAACCAGTCAGTGATGAGCTTTCAATTCTGAAAAGATGGGCCTGCATGTCCTGGTAGCATATTTATGAACTGTTGGCATAGAACTACTAGTTTAAGGTCTAATCCTTTCTGAGCTCCCTCTATACACCGAAGCACATAGGATTAAAATAACATGGGGTGTTATGGATGAGAGGACCATTGGGAAACCAATTTTGTGCTCTATGTTCACATGATTTGCTGAAATAGTTGTGCTGATCAGAACACTGCTTCTCAGTCTTTCTCCTCTGGATGCTTTCACTAATTTGTGAGAGACATAACGTGGCTTGGTACAAACTTATAAAATGGTCTCTCACTTATTAAGTAAAAGTCATACCAATTGTTGAAGAAAAGATAAACTCCTATCCTCAGGTTTGATGTCACTTTTACTGCAGAGAACAGAGAGAGCTGCAGAACTGGCCTGGAGGTCTGAAGGCTTCCTACTATCTTGTTGACCACACCAAGCTGTTTAGCTACCTTACAAGCAAACATGTAATTGTTGGCAGACAGAAGGCCTTTGTCATTGATAAAAGTTCATGGGCCAATCAGCTACTTATCAGCCGAATCTCTATTTGCATGTATTCCAACTTGTCTGCAGACTACGCTTCAACTGTTGTTTGATCAGCAGTTTTGCTAATGGTGCTTACAATGAGTGTCAGGTTATTTGCTTTTAAAAACTTGTGCAGTTTTAAAATCCATTCTTTTCACATTTTAGTCCAAATTAAAAATAAAATAAAAACAAGCAATCTTTATGTAGGCATCTTATAATGTTATATAAGATTACGGAACAGTTAGAACATAGAATATAGAACAATACAGCACAGAACAGGCCCTTTGGCCCACGATGTTGTGCTGAACATTTGTCCTCGCTTAAGCAACCTTCCATGTACCTACCCAATTGCCGCTTAAAGGTCACCAATGATTGTGACTCTGCCACTCCCACAGGCAGCGCATTCCATGCCCCCATCACTCTCTGGGTAAAGAACCTACCCCTGACATCCCCCCTATACCTTCCACCCTTCACCTTAAATTTATGTCCCCTTGTACCCGGGGAAAAAGTTTCTGACTGTCTACTCTATCTATTCCTCTGATCATCTTATAAACCTCTATCAAGTCACCCCTCATCCTTCGCCGTTCCAATGAGAAAAGGCCTAGCACTCTCAACTTATCCTCGTATGACCTGTTCTCCATTCCAGGCAACATCCTGGTAAATCTCCTCTGCACCCTCTCCAAAGCTTCCACATCTTTCCTAAAGTGAGGCGACCAGAACTGCACACAGTACTCCAAATGTGGCCTAACCAAGGTCCTGTACAGCTGCAACATCACTTCACGACTCTTGAATTCAATCCCTCTGCTAATGAACGATAATACTCCATAAGCCTTCTTACAAGCTCTATCCACCTGAGTGGCAACTTTCAAAGATCTATGAACATAGACCCCAAGATCCCTCTGCTCCTCCATCTTACTAAGAACCCTCCCGATAACCCTGTATTCCGCATTCTTATTTGTCCTTCCAAAATGGACAACCTCACACTTGACAGGGTTGAACTCCATCTGCCACTCCTCAGCCCAGCTCTGCATCATATCTAAGCCCCTTTGCAGCCAACAACAGTCCTCCTCACTATCCATAACTCCACCAATCTTTGTATCATCTGCAAATTTACTGACCCACCCTTCGACTCCCTCTTCCAAGTCATTAATAAAAATTACAAACAGCAGAGGACCCAGAACTGATCCCTGCGGAACTCCACTTGTAACTGGGCTCCAGGTTGTGTTTAGTTTATTGGTATCTTTATATGGAAGTAGCAAGCATGGTTATTATGACGAGCATGTGGGTTTCCAACAGCATCTGATGCACATCAAAGGTTGCTCTACTGAATATGAACTCATTGTATATGGGATAGCATGAATAAGGAATTGGTTAGCTATCAGGAAGCAGAGAGTAGGGATGGCTGGGTCTTTTTCAGGCTGGCAAGCTGTCAGCAGTGGAGTGACATTGGGATCAGTGCTCGGTCTCAACTATTTGAAGCTTATATTAATGCCTTGGATATGAAGACCAAAGGTATTATGGCTAAATTCACTGATGACACCAAGATAGCTAGAAAAGTAAGTTGCCAAATCGAGGTAGAACGTATGTAAAGGGGTATACGTGAGTTAAGTGAGTGGGCAAAAATTTGGAAGATGGGGCATAATGTGAACTTGTCCACTTGGTTAGGAAGAATTGAAAATCAGTGTACTATTTAAATGTGGGGAGACTGCAGAACGTGGAGATACAGAGGAATCTAGATGTCCAAAAAAAATGTTATTGAGCAGGAACAGGAAGAGGTTTGAAATGCAAATTGAATGTTACCATTTATTACAAGAGGAATTGCGAAGAAAAGTAAGGAAATTTTACTGGAGCTTTACAAAGCCTTGGTGAGATAACATTTGGATTACAGTGTCCTTATGATTGCTTAAGATATAATTGTTTTAGCAGCAGTTCAAATAAAGTTCACTGAACATTCCTGGGATCGCTGAAGAAAGGTTGAGCTTCTTTGACGTTTGTTGATTACAGGTCAGAAGAATCAGTGGTCATCTTAAAACATGTAACACCCTGAGGAGAAGAGAGAGATTGAACAGTTTAAGCCTATACTCTCTGGAATTTAGAAGAATGAGGGTAGATTAACTTGAGGTATTCAAGATGATGAAAGATATGGATAACATAGACGCGGAATGGATGCTTCCTCTTGTGGGCATTCTGGGATGAGGTGTCATGGTCTGAGGATAAGGGGCAACAAATTTAAAACAGAGTTGACGAGAAACAACTTCTCCCAAAGGGTTGGGAATGTGTGGAATTCGTCATCCTGAAGTGCAGTGGATGCTGGGACAGTGAGTAAATTTTAAGGAGGAGGTAGACAGGTTTTTAATTGTAATGGATTGATGGGTTATGAGGAGAAGGCAAGAAAATGGGGGTGAGAAGTATATCAGCCATGATCGGATGGCAGAGCAGATTTGATATGCTGAATGGCCTAATTCTGCTCCCATATGCACTCATGAATGCTGAAAGCATGGTTCACCTTCCAGGAGAGACTCATGAGGAAAGGTCAATTCACCTACTCCTCACATGCTGCCTAACCTGCTATGCTTCTCCAGTGCCGCGCTTCTCGACTTCATATAGACGAGGTCTACTGCCCTGCTCTCATCAACCTTCATCAAAGAACTCTAACAAACTTGTGAGGCATGATCTCCCAAACACAAAAGCCATGCTGACTACTCTGAATCAAACCCTGTCTTTCCAAATGCATGTGTATCTTATCTCTCAAGTAACTTACCCACCACAGACGTTAGGCTTACTGGTCTGTCGTTCTCAGGCTTTTCTTTGCAGCCCTTCTTAAATAATGGCGCAACATTCACTACCCTCCAATCTTCTGGGACCTCATCCATGGCTAACACTGATGGATAAGTAACAAACAGGGCCCCTGCAATTTCTCTCCAGCCTTTTTGCAGTGTTCTTGGATATCAACCTTCATACATTCTAATACATCCACCACCTCCTCTACTGTGATATGGACTGTCCCCAAAATATCTAACTTACCCAAGTTTCCTACTCTTCATGTCTTTCTCCATGGTAAATACAGAGGAGAAATATTCATTGCTTATCTCCTGTGGTTCCATACATAACACTTTAGTCTTTGAGGGGACCTATTCTCTCTCTAGTTATTTAAAAGACAGAGGAACCTTGATCATCCGACTTTCGGATTATACGAACGAGATGGCAAGGTCCCGATGCTTGGCTAAACTATCTTATCCGGCATTTGATTATCCGAACAAAATACCTCCTGCCCATGTTGCTCGGGTAATCGATGTTCTTCTGTGCACCATTTGGCCCAAGTGGTCTGGACCAGGTGTTTATATCACATATTAAATAGCGAGGTGATGGCCCAGATGTTCCAGGGACCTGTGTTCAAATTCTGCCTCGGCAGATGGTGAAATTTGAATTCAATAAAAAATGATCTTGAAGTAAGAGAGTATTGATGACCATGAAACCATTGTAAATTGTTGGAAAACTCCACCTGGTTCACTGATGCCCCTTAAAAACTGCAATCCTTGGCTGACTCATGTGTGACAGCAATGTCACAGCAATTGCCCTTTGGGCAATTAACTGCTCCTCTTGCCAGTGATAGCCACGTTCTTCATTGAGTTAACCAAAATCATCTCACCCGAACAGCATATCTTTGTGTTCATCTCACCCTCATACTTATTTATTTGTCTGTTAAATGCGTCTGTGCTGGGCTTCATTTAGCTCAGTTGGATGAATGGCTGGTTTGCAGTGCAGAGTGATATCAACAACCATGTGGGTTCAATTCCCACACCGGCTGAATTGAAGGTCCTTCTTCTCAACCTCTTCCCTCGCATGATGCGAGCTGACACTCAGGTTAAACCAACTTCAATACTCTCTTTCTAATGAGAGAGCAGCTTTATATGGTCCTTTGGGACGATGATGACTTTACTTTTTTACCTACATCTGTGCTATTTACCTCTAAGCACTCCATGCAGTGGTCAGATTCATATTCCCGATGCAGGGCTTTTGCCCGAGACATCGATTTTACTGGTCCTCGGATGCTGCCTGAACTGCTGTGTTCTTCTAGCACCATTAATCCCGAATCTGGTTTCCAGCATCTGCAGTCATTGTTTTTACCTAGTCTGTGTAAAGAAAATTCTCACAAATTCAGAACTAAATTTATTACTGCACAAAAGCCAAGTCAACTTCACCCCTTGAGTCTGCCTTGTCTACTGCATAACCAATCTCTCCCTCATTCATGGCCTCTCAATGACGAGGGGGTGACATTGAGTGATTGTTTCTCCTGCTGGGTAGGCGGGGGGTGGTCAAGAACACAGGAGTTCAGTCTTGGGCATTCAGTTTGTGAGTGAGGTCAGGAAATATTTTGTCAATTGAGGGGTTTTGAATCTTTGGAATTCCCTACTCTAGAGAGGCCTCACTGAATGTGCTTAAGACTTGCATGGATAGATTGTTGTTCTCTGTCAATCGAGGGATATGGGAAGTCAGTGTGAAAGATGAGCCAAGATTATACTGAATGGTGGAGTGAACTCGATGGGTTTACTGCCTACTTCTTACATTTCTGATTCTTGTAAGTGATGTGAAATAAAATAGAAGAGACTGTTGGTTTGGGTGAAAAATGTGTTAAACCCCTCTTCAGACTCCCTAATTGAGCAATCTCTAGAATATCAGGACCACTTGTTACCCTGTCAAATCAAAAACCATACAACTAAAGCACAATAATGTTTTACATCCTAATGGTACGTAATTCAAGAGAGTTTTAACTTATGTCCGGTTTATTAGGACATGAGGACTGTGTTGTTTCTGGTGTGATTTTCACTACGAGTAATTCACGTTTTGAAATTGTGCTGCTTGATTGCTGTGCTGTGAAGGTGAGGACAATAATTAAATCAATTTTCATTCTGACCAGTGTTGGAACCCTTACCTCAGGCACTCGCACAGCACCTTCGATGGATCATGCAGAAAGATCTGTTGGGACAAGATGTTTTCCTTATAGGTCCACCTGGTCCTTTACGACGCTCCATTGCTATGCAGTATTTGGTAAGCCATTTTCTAGTTCCTATGCAAATACTGTCAACGTACTGTAGTTCCAGTTTGTTGATTTTTTTTGTGAGATGACAAATTCTGTTTTGGGAAAGAAACCAATTTGCAGTTTACCAGTGTGTGGATATGAATAACAATGACAATGGCAGGAAATTATATCAATGGTGATATTGTTTGGGAAAGGGAAGAGTGCAAGATTAGTCAATTGCAAATGTTAGGATGATAGCTACATTCTGCCACCGAGATTGTTTAACTGAAGGAGATTACATGGTTTTAAGTCTTTTCTCAGGGTGTCTGTCTACATATTTAAAAACGGTATTGAGCATGCCCTAGTACTTAGGAGAAAGTGAGGATTGCAAATGCTGGAGAGTCAGAGTCGAAAAGTGTGGTGCTGGAAAAGCACAGCCAGTCAGGCAGCATCCGAGGAGCAGGAGAGTCGATGTTTCAGGCATAAGCCCTTCATCAGGCATGTGGAGATGAGATAAATAGGAGGGTGGGGCTGGGGGGGACGGTATCTGGAAAGGGAAAAGGTGGATGCAGATGAGGGGCAATTGCGATAGGTCGGTGAGGAGGGTGGAGCGGATAGGTGGGGAAGGAAGATGGACAGGTCAGTAGGGCGTGCCAAGTTGGAAGGTTGGAGCTAGGATGTGGTGGGGGGAGGGGAGATTTGGAAACTAGTGAAGTTGATGTTGATGCTTTGTGGTTGAAGGGTCTCTAGGCCGATGAAGCGTTCTTCCTGCAGGTGTTGGGTAGCTTGGATTTGCTGTGAAGGAGACCCAGGACTTGGATGTCCTTAGGGGATTGGGAGGGGGAGTTGAAGTGGTCAGCCACAGGGTGGTGAAGTTGTTTGGTGCTTGTGTCCCAGAAATGTTCCCTGAAATGTTTCAAGAGTTGGCATCATGTCTCCCTGATTACTGTTCACTTTAGTGATAGAAAGGGATAGGTGTATACCACTGGGCAAGAGTTACAGCTGGGGGAAAGGCAATTATGATGCGATTAGGCAAGATTTAGGAAGCATAGGATGGGGAAGGAAACTGCAGGGAATGGGCACATTAGAAGTGTGGAGCTTTTTCAAGGAGAAGCTACTGTGTGTCCTAGATAAGTATGTACCTGTCAGGCAGGGAGGAAGCTGTAGAGCGCATGAGCAGTGGTTTAGGAAGGAAGTGGAATATTTGGTCAAGAGGAAGAAGAAGGCTTATGTTAGGATGAGATGTGAAGGTCAGTTAGGGCGCGTGAGGGTTACAAGGTAGCTGGGAAAGACCTAAAGACAGAGCTTAGAAGAGCCAGGAGGAGACATGAGAAGTTGTTGGTGGATAGGATCAGGATAAACCCTCAGGCTTTCCATAGGTATCTAAGGAATAAAAGAATGATAAGAGTAAGATTAGGGCCAATCAAGGATAGTGGTGGGATGTTGAGTGCGGAGACAGAGGAGATAGGGGAAGCAGTAAATGAATATTTTTCAACAGTATTCAATCTAGAAAACGACAATATTGTCGAGGAGATTATTGACATACAGGCTGCTAGACTAGGTGTGATTGAAGTTCACAAGGAAGAGGTATTAGAAATCCTGCAGAGTGTGAAAATAGATAAGTCCCCTGGGCCGGATGGGATTTATCCTAGGATCCTCTGGGAAGCCAGGGAGGAGATTGCCGAGTCTTTGGCATTGATCTTTAAATCGTCATTGTCTACAAGAATAGTGCCAGAAGACTGGAGCTTAGCAAATGTGGTTCCCCTGTTCAAGAAGGGGAGTAGAGACAATCCTGGTAATTATAGACCAGTGAGCCTTACTTCAGTTGTTGGTAAAGTGTTGGAAAGGTTATAAGAGATAGGATTTATAATCATCTAGAAAAGAATAATTTGATTAGGGATAGTCAGCATGGTTTTGTGAAGGGAAGGTCATGCCTCACAAACCTTATTGAGTTCTTTGAGAAGGTGCCCAAACAGGTAGATGAGGGTAAACTGGTTAGTGTGGTGTATATGGATTTCAGCAAGGCGTTCGATAAGGTTCCTCACAGTAGGCTATTGTACAAAATGCGGAGAAATGGGATTGTGGAAGACGTAGCAGTTTGGATCAGTAGTTGGCTTGCTGAAAGAAGACAGAGGGTGGTGGTTGATGGGAAATGTTCATCCTGGAGTCCAGTTACTAGTGGTGTACCGCAAGGGTCAGTTTTGGGTCCACTGATGTTCGTCATTTTTATAAATGACCTGGATGAGGGCGTAGAAGGGTGGGTTAGTAAATTTGCAGATGACACTAAGGTCGGTGGATTTGTGGATAGTGACGAAGGATGCTGTAGGTTACTGAGAGACGTAGATAAGCTGCAGAATTGGACTGAGAGGTGGCAAAAGGAGTTTAATGTGGACAAGTGTGAGGTGATTCATTTTGGTCGGAGTAACCGGGATGCAAAGTACTGGACTAATGGTAAGATTCTTGGTAGTGTAGGTGAGCAGAGAGATCTCCGTGTCCAGGTACACAGATCCTTGAAAGTTGCCACCCAGGTTGACAGGGTTGTTAAGAAGGCATACAGTGTTTTAGCTTTTATTAATAGAGGTATCGAGTTCTGGAACCATGAGGTTATGCTGCAGCTATGCAAAACTCTGGTGCATATTGGAGTATTGTGTACAGTTCTGGTCATCGCGTTATAAGAAGGACGTGGAAGCTTTGGAAAGGGTGCAGAGGAGATTTACTAGGATGTTGCCTGGTATGAAGGGAAGGTCTTACGAGGAAAGGCTGATGGACTTTAGGCTGCTTTTGTTAGAGAGAATGTGGTTGAGAGGTGACTTAATAGAGACACATAAGATAATCAGAGGGTTAGATAGGGTGGACAGGGAGAACCTTTTTCCAAGAATGGTGACGGCGAGCACGAGGGGGACATGGCTTTAAATTGAGGAGTGATAGATATAGGACAGATGTCAGAGGTAGTTTCTTTACTCAGAGAGTAGTAAGAGTATAGAATGCTTTGCCTGCAGCGGTAGTAGATTCGCCAACTTTAAGTACATTTAAGTCGTCATTGGACAAGCGTATGGACGTACATGGAATAGTGTAGGTTAGATGGGCTTCGGATTAGTATGACAGGTGGGCGCAACATCGAGGGCCGAACGGCCTGTACGGTGCTGTAATGTTCTATGTAGAGGAAACCACATCGAGAGCAACGGACACAGTTGATGAGGTAGGTGGATGTGCAGGAAAATCTCTGATGAATGTGAAAAGATCGTTTAGGGCCTTGGACGGAGGTGAGGGGGGTAGATGTGCGAGCAGGTTTTACACTTCTTGTGGCGGCAAGGGAAGGTGCCGGGTGTGGAGGGTGGGTTGATGGGTGTAGACCTGTTGAACGAGTCATGGAGGGAATGGTCTTTGCAAAATGCAGATAGGGCAGGGAGGGAAATATGTCTCTGTGGTGGGGTCTGATTGTAGATGGCAGAAATGGCAGAGGATAATGCACTATATCCAGAGGTTAGCGGGGTGGAAGGTGAGGATCAGGGGGTTCTATTGTTATTGCGGTTGGAGGGGTGGGGTTCAAGGGTGAAGGTGCGGGAAGTGGAGCAGATCTGCTGGAGGGCATTGATCACATGGGGAGGAAATAGCAGTCCTTGAAATAGGAGACCACCTGGGATGTCCTCGTGTGGAATTGCTCCTCCTGGGAGCAGATATGGCAGAGGCGGAGGAATTGGGAGTAAGAGATCACATTCTTATAGGCTGGGAGATGGGAGGAGGTGTAGTTCAGGTATCTATGGGAGTCGGTGGGTTTGAAATGAATGTCCATGTTGAATCGATCACCGGAGATGGAGACGGAAGGGTCCAGGAAGGGGAGGGAAGATCTGAGATGGTCCAGGTGAACTTCAGGTCAGGGCGGAAGGTGTTAGTGAAGTTGAACTGTTCAGGTGCTTCGTGGGAGCATGAGGTGGCACTAATACAATCATCAATGTAGCGAAGGAAAAGATGCTGGTGTAACTGTGGAAGATGGTGTTCCAAGTATCCTATGAAGAGGCAGGCATAGCTGGGGCCCATGCGGGTGCCCCTTTGGTCTGATGGAAGTGGGAGGATTGGAAGGAGAAGTTGTTGAGGGTGAGGACTAGTTCCGCCAACTGAACATGTCCCAGTCGTTCCCTGCTGTGAAATCCATCACAATTCAAATGCTTGACACACCTGTAGAGCAGGAAGAACCCTGATATAATTCTAGTTAACTCAAATATCCAACTAAATATGGACCAAGCATTGCCTTGAGCGTGTTGAAAAAACTATCAGTCTTCAATTTGTTCATGTTCATTTTCCCTTTGAGTATATTCACCTAAAAATAATTAGTAACAAGGCCACAACTTTTAATTCTGAAATAATAATTCACAATGATGTTTTCAAATTTAGCATTGATATTTTATTTTGGAAATCGGTTTCTGTTAGCTCCTGTAAGAAGCTGTGCCTGGATGACTCAGGCTGTAAATTTTGGTGGGCTTGCTATGGCCATTCTATTGCTCTGGCAGATGCTGCTGAATCCTGGATATACACCCTATTGCTTTGTAGGCATCAAGTGCATGTACGGATCCATTGCTACTTTCCTTGACAGCTGTGTAGATTGGTAGACCACATGCCTTTAGTAATCTGCCCCAGGTCCCCAGACTGAAATACACCTGATTTACTGACAAGCTTCGGTTTGCTAACTGCAGCAAAGACCGTCTTCCTGAATTCTACTGCTAGATTAGTGTATTTTTGTGCTGTCTGGAGCCAGTCTCCTTATTGCTTCTGCCCAAATTCTCAAGTTCCAGCACTATCTGGTTGCTGCATTCACTTCAGAACTGTTTTTGCTTCCCATCTTGTTTCCTACACTGCATTGAGTCAAAGGTAAGGCAAGGAAATTCAGTATTTTAATGAAGGGATATGCACAAGAGCCAAGGGATGCAGAGAAATATAGGATGATAGATCACAAAACAATAATTAGCAAGTCAGTCAGAAGGAGGCAGAATGATTGTGAGAAAGGAATTCATACATACAATAAGAGATTTCATTGAAAATGAAATAATGTGAATAAGAAGTGAACAGATGAAGTGAAAGTCAAAAGTAAGGGGAGAAAGTGAGGACTGTGGATGCTGAAGATCTGAGTCAAAACATGTGGTGCTGGAAAAGCCCAGCCGGTCAGGCAGCATCCGTGGAGCAGGAGAGCCGAAGTTTTGAGCATAAGCTCTTCTTCAGGAATGTGACAAAGTCAAAGTACGACAGGTAGCCAGAAGTGATGAAAAAGTAAGTTCTTTTATTAAACTGTCGTGACGATTTTATGGATGTTTTACTAGATTGAATTTCTTTTTTGCAACACCGGGTGTTTATGAAGCTAATTGTTTAATATATGTGCATAATTCATAATTTTGAACATATATACAATAGAATCCTTTCATCTAACTGTTAATTGTGTTCCAATGTGGTGCAGTTTTCCTACAACAAGCAATATGTTTTTCTTCACAGCAGCTGTCAACTTTAGTTCCACTGGCTATAACAATTCACAACGGCGCCTTCTATCATTTTCACTCAAGAAAACGATAACATTATAATTTTAAAAATAATTACTTATCATGTTTACAGTTTGCTTCTATCAGATATCTATCCTGAATTATTGACATTGAACATTTCACAAGGGCTTTATGAACATCCTGGTCTTGCTTTTGTTCTGTACAGACTGGAGATGACTGTTGTGTAGCAGTTTGAATTGAGATTCGAGTTGCAGCTGAGATCAACCACTGTCACTTTTACTCTGTAGTGTTAGAATGACAAATTGTGTGTAGCTTAACTCTGGAATGTGAAACGTTTTCCCATCTGTGCGCCCGCCCCTCTCATTTTTGGAGTGGTATATTTCACCCTTTCCTCATGTCTGATTTGAAACTAAAAACAGCTTCGCACCAAATCAGCCTAAAGTGATTCTGATCCAGATGAAAGATGGTTGCCATTGTGAGACCAAGGCCTCACTAGTTGTGAGGGGAAGGATGTTGATCAAAATTAAGCATAGCAGAATAAAATATGAGAACAACTGGATTGAATTGCAGAATTTTTTCAGCACCGGAGGAAACCATTCATCCCACAGTATCTTCGCTGGCTCTCCGAATGATCACTGCACCCAAGCACTTGTTTCCTGTCTTCTCCTTTGCAGATAATAATCCAATTCCTTTTTAAATACCTTGATTGAATCTGCCTCCATCACGCTACTAAGTGGCATACTTGAATTCTTAATCACTTGCTGTGTGAAAAGCTTTTTCCTCACATCTCCACATTGTTTCTTTATCCAGTCACCTTTAATCTGTGTCCTGTGGTTTGATGCTGTCACCAATGGGACCTTAGATTAGATTACTTACCTACAGTGTGGAAACAGGCCATTTGGCCCAACAAGTCCACACCGACCCTCCAAAGAGTAACCCACTCAGACCCAATTCCCTCTAACTAATGCACTGAACACAATGGGCAGTTTAGCATGGGAAGCCCACCTGACCTGCACGTCTTTGGGACTGTCGGGGGAAACTGGAGCACCCGGAGCAAACCTACACAGACATGGAAAGAATGTGCAAACTCCACGCAGACAGTTGCCCGAGGCTGGAATCGAACATGAGTCCCTGACGTTGTAAGGCTGCATTTTCAGTGAGCAGTCCTGTTGCCTGACCTTGCACTGTGTCTGGTCTACTGACAGATGTGAACAGCTTCAATTGTGGTTTTGCTTATTGTGATTCTCTGGGTATATTCAAAGACGTTGTTCAGTTAACCTAATGCATATTAGTTGGGCTTAACTCCACCGTTCCACCTCCTCCCCACCGCTGTCTCACTATTCTTTGGCTAGAAACATATTTAGTTGACACCTTGCCCACTAATTTGTTTAGTGTGCAAGTGTCAGTGATAAAATATTAAGCGAACTTAACACAATGAGGTGAAACATTTACAGGAAGGAATGTAGCCTGGTTCAAAATGGTCTGCACCTTGAGCAGTTTTGAGATCACCATATGGGGCATAACTGTTTGCCAAAGCCTTTTGCAATGGTGTAGGTTAAGCTGCTGGTTTTGAGTGGCCTTACATGTCACACAGAATTTTGATATCTGACAGATTAGATACGATGGATCAGAAATTGGCTTTTTACCAGTTACCGCAGTATAAGTTCATGAGGAAACTAAAACTTCATACGACTGCTGTGGGCAAGAATTGCTGGAGGCCAGGTCTGCAGATATACAAAAAAAGTTTTGTAACGATCGACCCAATCAGTTTAACATGGATGGTGGGAAACAACTATTTTGGTTAGAAGTAAATGTAAAAATATGGATTGATTTGGAAAAGTCACCGTGGATATGAGGAGAGAAAACTTTGTCTAAGCAACTTGCTGTCTAGTCAGCTCCACTAACTTGAGTTGGACAGGGGTCAGATCGCCATGAAGCTCACCATATGGCTGAGGCGCCTCAAGTGCGTGCTCGGTGTCAGGGCTGAATACCTTGTCTGTATGGCTCTGGGTGGTTTGGGTCATGAAGTGGAAGTGGATCACTGCCCTCACGGCCAACTGCGCTGGCATCATCCGGCCCGCTTCTCTGCCATCCAGCATGTCCCCGATTCTGGTCAGCCCAGTGTCCTGAGTTCTCTCCTCCCTTGGCCAGTGCAAACCACACTCAAGGAGGAAGCTGGTCCTGGGCAGTGGCTTCATGGTGGGAGCCGCCATTCCTGTAAGGGAGATCTCCAGTGTATGTCGCCTGTGTCCCAGACTATGGTCAGGTCCAAGCAAAAGACAGTCAATTCCTGGTAGACAATCCGAGGCTGAGACCACCCTATGGACAGGAATTGCATGTCATAATGAAGGCCGTTTTAATTTTAACCCTGTGCTGTCCCTGTCCCAGTCCCAGAAATGCTCGACGGGGTTAGTGTAAGGGAATCTTTATTTTCATTTGCAATGGGTAAAGGAATCTTTCCCTCTGACTTTTAGAACATAGTTGTCCCTGTCCCAGAAGCATTCCATGGAGAGGGAGCTGAGGGGGCTTGATTTTTATAGTTTGCTTTGTGTTCAGCTGAGCCAAGGAATATTTATTCCAGATTTCAATGCGTTATTGTCCCTGCCCCAAGAGTGGGTAGTGGGGGCAGAATTGAGGAAAGCCATTTTTTGTTTATTTGTTTTCCATTTTTTCCAGAATCATTGGAGCTTTATAAAAACTGAAAGAACTGCGGATGCTGGAAATTAGAAACAGAATTTGCTGGACAAGCTCTGCAGGTCTGGCAGCATCTGTCTATTTACTCTCCCCATGCCCCTCATGATTTTATAAATCCCTACGAGGTCATCCCCCAGCCTCTGGTGCTCCAGGGAAAACAGCCCCAGCCTATTCAGCCTCTCCCTATAGCTCAAATCCTCCAACCCTGGCAACATCCTTGTAAATCTTGTCTGAACCCTTTCAAGTTTTACAACATCTTTCCAATACGAGGGAGACCAGAATTGTACGCAATATGCCAAAAGTAATCTAACCAATGTCCTATACAGCTGCAACATGACCTTTCAAACTCCTGTACTCAATACTCTGATTAATAAAGGAAAGCATACCTAATTCCTTCTTCACTATCCTATCCATCTGAGACTCCACTTTCAAGGAACTATGAACCTGCACTCCAAGGTCTCTTTGTTCAGCAACACTCGTCAGGAATTTACCATTAAGTGTATAATTTGTACCCTGATTTACCCAAAATGCAGCATCTCACATTTTTCTAAATTAAACTCCACCTGCCAGTCCTCAACCCTTTGGCCCATCTGATCAAAGTCAAGTTGTAATCCGAGGCAACCAAACTTTGCTGTCCACTGCACCACCAATTTTGGTGTCATCTGTAAAGTTACTAACTTTACTCCCTAAGTTCACACCCAAATCATTTATATAAATGACAAAAAGCAGTGGACCCATACTTATGGTGAAGGATCACCAAACCGGAGATGTTAACTCTGATCTATTTCCACTAATGCGACCAGACCTGCTGAACTTCTCCAGCAATTTCTGTTTATGTCACTGGAACTTTATTTCAGTTCCAGACGTGGAGAAATGTTTATTTTTCTGTTTTGAGAGATCGGAGTGTGCTCTATTTAACCCGGTACTGTCCCCATCCCAGGAGTGTCTGATCCAAGCTGTTTGCAGGGGGAGTGGAGCTTGGCGTTTCTGTTTGCATCTTTCATTTAAAAGAGTAGAGGGCTGTTCTTCAGACTGAAGGGCTTAGACCAGCAGTGTGCCACAAAGGTCAGTGTTGGATCCGCTGTTGTTCGTCATTTATGTAAAGGATTTGGATGAGCGCATACGAGGCATCGTTAGTTAATTTGCGGATGACACCGCAATCCTAGTTGTCACTGAAGAAGGTTATGTCAGAGTACAATGGAATCTTCTTCAACTGGGTCAGTGAGTTGAGAAATGACAGATAAAGTTTGATTCAGATAAATATGAACTGTTGCATTTTGGTACAACAAACCAGGGAAGCACTTCGACAGTTAATGGTAGGCCCTGGTGAATGTTGTTGAACAGAGTGTTGTAAGAGGTTAGATCACATGGATTACAGGGAGAACTAGTCACCTGGATACCGAACTGACTCCAAGGTAGAGAACAGAGGGTGGTGGTGCTGGAGGGTTGCTTTTCAGACTGGAGGCCTGTGATCAGTGGTATGCCACAAGGATCAATGCTGGGTTCACTGCTTGTCGTCATTTATGTAAATGCATTGGATGTGAACTTAGGAGGTATAGTTACTAATTTTTCAGATTATACCAAAATTGGTGGTGTCATGGACAGCAAAGAAGGTTACCTCAGAGTACAACTTGACCTTGATCAGATGGGCCAATGGGTTGAGGAATGGCAGGAGGAGTTTAATTTAGATAAATGCGAGGTGCTGCATTTCAGAAAGGCAAATAAGGGCAGGACTTACACACTTAATGGCACGTTCCTGGGGAGTGTTGCTGAGCAAAGAGTGTGCAGGTTCATAGTTACTTGAAAGTGGAGTTTCAGGTAAATAGAATAGTGAAAATGATGTTTAGTATGTTTTTCTTTATGGGTCAGAATATTGAATATAGGAGTTTGGAGGTCATGTTGCAGCTGTACAGGGCATTGGTTTAGGGCATTTTTGGACTATTGTGTGCAATTCTGGTCTTCCTCATGGAGGAACAATGTTGTGAACCTTGAAAAGGTTTACAAGGATGTTGCCAGAGTTGGAGGATTTGAGCTACAGGGAGAAGCTGAATTGGCTGGGGCTGTTTTCCCTGGAGCATCAGAGGCTGAGGGGTGACAGTATAGAAGTTTATAAAATCATGAGGGGCATGGATCGGATAAATAGACACTGTCTTTTCCATGGATTGACTAGTCCAGAACTAGAGGGCATAGGTTTAGGGTGAGAGGAGAAAGATTTGAAAGGGATCTAAGTGGCACCTTTTTCACACAGAGAGTGGTGCGTGTATGGAATGAGCTGCCAGAGGAAGTGGTGGAGGCTGATACAATTACAACACTTAAAAGGCACCTGGACATGTATATGAATAGGAAGGGTTCAGAAATATATGGACCAAGTGCTGGCAAATGGGACTAGATTAGGTTAGGATATCTGGTTGGCATGGACAAGTTGGACTCAAGGGTCTGTTTCCATGCTGTATATCTCTATGACTGCAGCTACGTAGTTCCTTGAAAGTGGCATCACAAGTAGACAGGCTGGTGATGAAGGCGTTTGGCACACTTGTCTTTATCGGTCAGAGCATTGACTATAGTAGTTGTGCTGTCATGTTAGCTGTACCAGACATTGGTACGGCCAGAGTTGGAGTACTGCATACAATTCTGGTCACCCTGCAATAGGAAGGGCGTTATTAAACTGGAAAGAATGCAAAAAAGATTTACAAGGATGTTACTGGGACTTGGAGGGTTTGAGTTATGAGAGGAGTTTGGGTAGGCTGGCCCTTTTTCCTTGGAGCATAGATGGCTGAAGGGTGACCTTATCGAGGTTTACAAAATCATGAGGGGTGTAGATAAGGTGAAAAGCCACAGTCTTTTCTTCAGGATAGGGGAGAGTACCAAACTCGAGGGCATAGGTTTATGGTGAGAGGAAAAAGATTCAAAAAGGACCTGAGTGGCAACTTTTTGACACAGAGGGTAGTGTGTATATAGAGACATTTGGACAGGTACATGAACAGGAAAGATACAAAGGGATATGGGGCAAACACAGGCAAATGGGACTTGTTCAGTTTAAGAAACCTGTTTGGTGTGGATGAGTTGGGTTGAAGGGTCTGTTTCTGTACTGTGTAATTCGAAACAAAATAAGTTGGACTTTGCAGTCCTTGCAAATGTATATATTTATTAGGAAAATTAACAAGTTGAGTTACTGTTCCCTTGTATGAGGGATACTGCAGTGGCTTTTTGTTAAATAATGAAGAATTTGGATGGAGATACATAGAAATTCTGTCCGTTTGTGGGGAAGAGCAAAACTATAAGTCATCAATTAATGGTAGTGACCCACAAATCCAATTGGGAATTCTGAAAAATCTTGTTTTTGCAGACAGTGTCAATAATGTGGAACTTGTTATCACAGGATATATTTGAAGTGGATAGTATAACCATATTTAAGGGGAAGTTAGCTAAGCTTCTGAGGGAGAAAAGAATAATAGGTTATGCTAATCAAGATAAACAAAAAAGGATAGGAGCAGACTTGAATGGAGAATAAATGTTATGGACCTGTTGGGTGAAATGGCCTGTTTCTCTGTCAATTTTATGTAATTATGGACTGAGTAATTAACAAACATGTTTTGACTAAATTTATTCCCTGCCCCCATACAGGAGCTGACCAAACGAGAGGTAGAGTACATGGCGCTATCCAGGGATACAACTGAGACAGACCTTAAACAACGCAGAGAGATCCGAGCAGGAACAGCCCTTTACCTTGATCAGGTAAGTTAAATTGCAAATGGCTGCTTTTTTTATTGTGTCTTCACTCAAAAGCAGTAAGAAATTTGAATGTAGTGTTATTGAGACGTGTGAGGAATAGGCACAAGCCTTCTGTTATAGTAAAACTATCTGTTTTGGGTCCTTTTCCAAAGAATAAGGGCAGTGACGAAGAAAATGTTCCAACATTAGTATTTAATTTCCTTAACAGGTGGGGATAATGAATGCCCTCAAGGTCAACTTTCATTCTTCTAGCATTCAGAAAACCAAACGTGAATTTGGTATGTGTAGAACAGTTGGCTCGAGTTGCTATGTGATATTAAAAGGTGTATCTAGAAGATTTGAAAATGGTATCGTACTGGAGAAAAGCCCATTTCTAAATTGTCCTTGCTTGTCTGTTTGTTTTGCTTCCTTTTTATATAGGTGGATTTGTGTGAATCTTTGTGTCAGTTGTTGCAAACTATGTTTTGCTTACAATGCCAGTGGACTTCCTAATGATATTCTCCAGTTTAATATCCTAGTAAGCGAGGGAAATGACAAAGATGTCAGGCAGGCAAGATGATACATGACATGTACTGGTGTTGACATCTGTAGGCAGGGTTGAACAACATGTGTTGTAATATACCATTATTCCCAGAAACAGCTGGGTCAGTAGATTGGATGGCACTGCCACATGATACAAATCCCTGACTGACTCTGATAGTTCAGGTTTTCTGTAAAGTCCTCTGCAGCACCTTAATTATAGCGTTCTGCACATTCATTGACACCACATGCAATCAAGCATTTCAGAGTGGATGGCAGCCAAAACAGTATGTTGGAACTTGCATGGTTACAAACATGCCAATCCTTTTTACTGGATCTATCAGCTGAGAGCCAAACGCCTTTTGCTGCAAAAAATGTCAGATAAATGGGAATGGAAGTGTGAGATTGAGGAAACTGTGTTTGTTTTCTCTACAGTTTCAAAGACTAAGGTGATCTATTGGAGCAGAACAAAGCTATTTAGCCAAACAAGCCTACTCTGCTATTCAATGAGATCGTGGCAACCTCACTTTTCTTCCCTTCCTCATAGCCCTTGATTTCCTTACTGAATCTGAATCTGGATATCTCAGCCTTGAATATCCTTAATAACCCAACCTCCAGAGCCTTCTGCAATAAAGAATTCCATAGATTCACTATCCTCTGAAGGAAGAAATTCCTCCTCGCCTCTGTTTTAAATGGGCAACCCCTTACTCTGAGATAGTGCCCCTGGTTCTAGCTTCTCGCACAAGCCTTTTTGCATTTTTTTAAACCTTTCTGGCCTCCTTTCAATAATCCCTTGCTTCATTCCTGATGTCGTGCTTATGCTCGAAATGTCGACTTTCCTGCTTCTCGAATGCTGCCTGAGCGGCTGTGCTTTTCCAGCACCACACCTTTTGACTCTGTTTTAGATCATGTCGAGTTTAGATAATCACAACCATGGCCTTTAAAAAGGGCTGAGATGTCTTATGATCGCAGCATGAAAATGAATGAGTGGAGCTGTGCTGGGGGCTGGTTACTGCATTCTTCCTGGCTCTTATCCTTGCGTGTTCACATCGATTCTCCAGTAGTAGATAAACTAGTCAGTGATCACAGTTGGCTGATTTTGACCACTATTCCTACATTCAACACAAAGGACAGACATAGCAACTTAGGTATGTCAACCTCTGGTCTCAGTCTCAATGCAGAGTTTCTCTTTCCTCTAAAAATATACTTTGTTCATAAAATTTGTAGCAACACAATGCAAAAATGTCAAATTGGATATCACAAGTATGTTTTCATGCTCTTTAGTTTCTCTTCAAATCATAAAATTGTTTCGCCTTTTACTAAAGAAATGTAAGAAACTTCAACTTGTCCCAATACAACATGTTCTATTCGATGCAGTTATGATAAATCTGTTTATAAAATACATTCCATGTCAAGTATCCAACCCAAGGGTAAAGTCATTTCAAACTGTAAACTGCAGCATCTATGCATGCGCGTAGTTAAAAATTACAATCCCTATCCTCCAGCTGGATACTAGATTTGTTACTTGCTACCTTAATGTACCTGTATTCATTAGTGGGAGTAAATTGCTGGAAGTGCTGGAATCTGTACTGAAAAAAAAACGCTAGAAGTCAAAATGGGTGGGGCAGCATCTAAGGAGAGAGAGTAAGCTAGCGTTTTGAGTTTAGATGACTTTCCATCACAGCTCTGATGAAAAGCCATCTAGATGTGAAAAATTAGTTTGCTCTTTTCCCCATATGCATTAGTTATGTACTATTGTCCCAGTCTGTCAGATTATTGTCCCGTACTGGAATTCCAGATGTATGAGCACGAAAGCTTCCTTGCTGTTGGCTTTTTTTTGTTGTTGTTTCAAAGGCAGCAAGAGCTGGAGAGATCAGATTTTTGAGCTTTTAACAGGTTTGCACTGATACCCAATCAATCAGGGGAAGGTAACGTCCCATTATTATCTGGTCTCCTATCTGTCTTACATGTAAATCCAAACCCAAACCAATTTGATTTCTTTTAACTGTGTTCTGGAATAGTCTAGCAAACATTCAGTGCAAGGGATGGGCAATAAATGCCAGTTTTGCTGGTGCTGCCCACGTTCCATAAGGCAATAAAGAAGACAAAAGTGTTCTGCTCTTTTCATTCCTGAAACAATCAGATTGCACAATGACATAATTTGAAATGATTGTTCAAGATTGGTCTATGAGGAGAAGTCTGATAAACTGTTGATCAGCCCCTTTTATGTTTGTACCACCTTTAGCTTTTTTTTTTGCAACACTGCCAACTCAATTGAGTAATATTGAAAATGAGGGTCAGAAAATGGCAGGACGAATTAGAGAGACAAAACCTAGGAATGCACCAATCATCAAACCGGGATGTTGTAAAGATTACAAAATAACAAAACTAAAGGATCTATATTTGAATGTGCATAGCACTGATCACAAAGTAACTGAATTGATCATGCACAATGAAGTAAATATACACAATCTGTTTGCTGTTATGGAGACATGACTGCAAGATGACCACGATTGGCTTCTCAATACTGAGTGGTATGTGGCATACGAAGCGAGGTAAAGATGGTGGGGTAGTAGTCCTAATCAAAGATGGTATTAGTGCAACAGTTAGTGATAGATGGCATGGGACGAAGCTGGAGCACCTGGCGGAAACCCACGCAGACACGAGAACATGCAAACTCCACACAGATGGTAAGCCAAGACTGGAATTTAGTCTGCAGTGTGAGGCAGCAGTGCTTGCCACTGTGCTGCCCTTACACGTTTGCTGCAGGTACACAAATGTGACTACCAGATAAAGAAAGGATTGGACTCACCTTTCATGATCTTCTAAGGTTATGGAATCCCTAACAGTCAAATTTGAGGCTTACATGAGAAGAGTGGGTCTTTTGACCTCAATACTGGAGGGCTTCAGCTCGTGTGGAAGCAAACCTTTGCAGGGAATTCATTTCCTCATGAGAGGTAGTGAGATGGTGCACCAGAGGAAGGCTTTTGAAGCTATACTGAAATACATTAATTCTATTTGCATCGTCCATGTGGAATCCCTTGCCTTGAATAACATCACTTTTTCTTTGAAGTGCACATAAGATCCAGTTTGATTATAGAATGGAGGGTACTGTTAGGTTAGACAGTCAAATTTATTTTGCAATCTGACCAGGGACCAGTAAGTTTCTTATAGAACAAAAAGGAAAGAACTGTGGATGCTAGAAATCAGAAACAAAAATTGCTGGAGGAATTCAGCATTATCTGGCAACATCTGTGGAGAGGAAGCAGAGGCAACGTTTCAGGTGCAATGACCCTTCTTCAGAACTGGTAGTCGGTTGGGAAAGGCTGGTATGTATGCTGAAGAAAGGGGCTGTGGTTGAGGAAAGGAAGGAGTAAAGGATAGGTGGAGACGGAGCCCAGAGAGCACGAACAGCAGTGACAGGGAAAGGAATTGATAATGGTAACCTGGAGAGGTAGAAAAGCTGCTAATGGGGACCATTCGTGAGTGAAAATGAGTTGGCTGTGGTCAAAACAACCCAAGTGATGACAAGGCCTGGAGTTGGCAGAGTGGGGGAAGGACATGGAAGAAAATGTTCAACCTTTAAAATGATTGGACTCGATATTGAGCTCTGATGGCTGCAGGACGAGGTTCATGGAACATTCCTTGTAGAGCTTCTTTTTACTCCAGAAGCTGCACTCCTGCACTTGATCGAAGGTATAGCACTTGGTACTGTCAGCTTGCTTTGTTGAGTCAGTACTGTCTGAAATCTTTCCTCAAGCTCTGATCTTCTTCATCTGCATCTGCTTTTCAAACTCCATTCTATCAATTGCTCTGGAGTATTACTTCTTGCAGGCTTCTTCTTGCAGCCCCACGTGGCTTCTCCAATACAAATCCAGCACAATTCCCCAGTTCTACAGGATGTTTTCTGAGTTCTATTTCCAACCCTTAGCTACCTGTTAATTCCTCGAACTCCTCTCTTAAATCTGAAGAATACAATACAATACAACTGCCTGCAGCCACTAAACTCCTCTTCTGTGATCCTCAAACTATCCTGACCGGCTAATAATTTTTTACAATAAACTCTCCCCTATTGCTGGGTAGAATTGAATGTTGCCACCTAGCAACTCTGTTCCGTAAGATGTTCAATAAATGCTAGCAATCATAGATTGCTGGCTTGCTGAGTACAACAAATGGATAATTCATCACAGTGCATTCATTATGCAAAGACGGATTATAGAAGCTGTGAACAGATGAATAAATGGAAAATAGTTGCTGCTGCACAGATATTCAAATTATAGAAAACAACTGCAATTGATTTTGATTGAGTAATATGGAACAAATTAGTGTTTATGTAAATGTTTTTTAATGACCATGTGAGTTTGTTAGAAATTGAAAATACTGAAACCAGAAGAACAGAATGTGATTGTGTCATGATGTAAGTTGCAATTTGCTCAGTTTCCTCGAGCTGTCAAGAGTGAGAGTTTCTGCATCAATATGACTCAGATAATAATTACTACCGTTCTTGATATAAAGAGCAACCTTTTCTGTAAAATGCGGTAATTATATTTCTGTGTTCAGATGGGCAAGCAGCTCCAGCCTCCATGTAAATATGAGATCAGTTGTGAGGAAATAATTGGTAGCTTTTTTTTATGCTTTTCTAGGTAATGGTAATTGCGTGGTTGACACATTTTCTCTACACTGTCATTTACAGTATTTAAAGGCAGAGTTTTTATGTTTTGGATCAAAAATAATCAATTGTATCTCAGTCATATTGAGCAGTTGAAAATTCCGATTATACCTCCACACTCTGGTGATGGGTGATCTTTAAATACATATTTATAAAAATAATATTTCAAACTTCTGATAGTTCTTCATAGGTGACAAGTGGATTTTGTTTGCATGAGGGTATACGTAACATTGCATTTTAAATACACTGCCTTGATTAGCACAGAAAAGGGTTTCCAAACTTAGCTGATAAGACCATATTTTTAAGACCTTGATTAAGTCACTCCTCATCCTTTAAGGAGAAAAGAGGCCCAGTTATTCACCCTACCCTAATATGCATATGCATTCTGAATATAGTCCTTGTAAATCTTCCCTGCACCCTCTCCAGTTCCTCTATATCATTTTTGTTCGTATGGCAACCAGATTTTTACATGCATCTTTAAATAAGTATTATTTAACTACTGTTTAAAATGTGTTCAGCATAATGTCCTATTAGGTATAAAGCCGAATACTTGGTTTGCTTCTTATTACAGGCTTGATAAACTGCAGAAGAATATTTTAATGATTGATATATTTGTACTCTGAGATCCTTCTGTTTCTCTACTTCACCTGGACTTACACCTTCAAAATGATTTTTTTCTACCAGTTTATATCACCTCACATTTTGCTACCTTGGACTTTGTTAATTACTTATCCATTCTACATATTTATGGACATCATCCAGTGATTTGTTGTATGATTTGGAGGTGCTGGTAATGGACTGGGTGTACAAAGTTAAAAATCACACAGCGTCAAGTTATAGCCCAGAGGTGTATTTAAAAGCACTAGCTTTTGGAGCACTGCTCCTTCATCAGGTGGGCAACTACGCTCCGAAAGCTAGTGCTTCCAAGTAAACCTGCTGGATTATAACCTGGTGTTGTGTGATTTTTAATTTGTTGTAGTTCTCATCAGTAATGACCATCTTTAGCTGCAGCCCAACCATGTGTACCCCGTGCGCCCCCCCTTCAAAAAAATGAATTGTGCATTTGATTCCAAAATCCCAATCATTTAATGTCATTTGTGAAAAGCGATGGTCTCAGCACTGAAATATAAACAAGGAACTGTGGATGCTGGAGATCTGAAATGAAAACAGGAATTGCTGGCGACACGAGATGATCGGCAGCATCTGTGGAGAGAAAGCAAAGTTTTGAGTTTGGTGACTCCTCAGCTGAGTTTTGATGAAAAGTCACTGTGACTTGTGGGAACATCACTTCCTACTTTCTGCCACTCCGAATGACTCCTCTTTACTCGCACACTTTGCTTTCAGTCTTGGAACCAGCAAGCCACTTGTGCCCTCGTGCCACTGTCTCTGATCTTATGGGTAGATCCTTATGGCAACTCTAGCCTTTTCTTTGAAAGGCAGAATAAATTGTATCTACTGTAGTACTACTGTCTATCACATCTCCCTTCCAGCGCTATCAACTGGCTGCATTTCTCTACCAGCGTAGTGTTTGATATTTTAACCCAGTTAATGCCCAAACATTCATGATAATACACACATTAACCTAAACCATGTCATGATCGAAAAACTGCCATTCATGTGATGGGTGAGGATACTGAGCATTTGCACCTAGTGTTTCATGTGTTAGATGATAGATTGAATTGCAAATTGTTTAGTACTCAAAGGTACTGTAGATACTTTGATTTAATTCCAACGTGTGATGAAAATTCACAAATCCTAACACATCCTGCCTGACAGTCAAGGAATTCTGCTGGTTTGGAACACAAAAGACAGCCTTGTAAGACCAGTGTTCTCCCTCGGCTGTGTGCAACCACTGATCAGCCTTAAGTTCAAGCACTTCGTGTTCGAACAGAAAGAGACTTCGCACTAAACTAAAATTTAGAGGTGGCATGGTAGTTCAGTGGTTAGCACAGCTGCCTCACGGTACCAGGGACCCTTGTTCGATTCCAGCCTTAGGCAACTGTCTGTGTGGAGTTTGCACATTCTCCCTGTGTCTGTGTGGGTTATGTGGATTGGCCATTCTAAAATGCCCAGGAATGTATTGATTAGGTGGATTAACCGTTGGAAATGCATGGTCCCATGGTTTGGTTAAGGAGTGGGTCTGGGTGGGATGTTTTTCAGAGAATTGGTGTGGACTCAATGACCATGAATGGGGTGCTGG
This sequence comes from Chiloscyllium punctatum, assembly GCF_047496795.1. Lineage (NCBI taxonomy): Eukaryota > Metazoa > Chordata > Chondrichthyes > Orectolobiformes > Hemiscylliidae > Chiloscyllium > Chiloscyllium punctatum. Next base: position 25,902,887 of record NC_092753.1, read on the forward strand.
CAAAGCACAGCAGGTCAGGCAGCAGCTGAGGAGCAGGAGAATCGACATTTCGGGCATGAGCCCTTCATGAGGAATGTGAACTCGATGGGCTGAATGCCTGCTTCCACGCTGTAGATATTCTGTTATCTATGAAAATATTGTGAATAGCAACACACTTTGAAAGGGATCATTGATGGAACTCAGTCTTCTGTGACTAGATGTCCAAGACAAGTCTGAGCATGGACACTGCAAAAGGATCTGTGCAAAAAAATCTCTCAGCACCTTGTGTTTGAATTTCATTGGGTCAGGAACAGGTCTCTCCTGTCGTTTTATTCTGAACTTACTATTAAGAATTAATTCATTACTGTGAAATTGATCATTTAGAATTTCCCAGAGAGATTTTCTGATTTGGCAAAATACAACAGTCAGGCAGGTTTGTTTACCCAGAAATAAAAGTTATCACAGTCCTGTTTTAGTCAATTTAATTTAGTTTTGTAATCACTTGTGCCCACAAATTGCAACATCGTCCATTTTTTTAAAATGAGCTTCTCCTTTCAAGGAATTGTTTTGAATTATTATTATTTTGAATGTAGCCTATTAAGCACCACTCTCAACCTCATTTAAAACCAAGATTGCCTCTGCTGTTTCTTTGAAGATTTTGTTTCCTGTATAGATTAACATTTCAAATTAAATGTTTCACATATTAATGATGCTGTCTTTCCTAGTCAAGTTTTAGTTTGAAAGATTTCATTTATACAGCATGGAAACAGACCCTTTGTTGGTCTTGAGTCCATGATTACTGAATTAAGATGCATGACAAATGGTTTGTATTCTGTAAATAAAAGCCTGTAAAGTATAAAGATTTTACTGTAGTCTTCTGTGCTTCATTCCCTGGCTGTCTGAGTTGTAACAATTAGTAAAGAAGTGTTCCCCCATATTCATGAACTCTCTCCTTCATTGTCTGTAATGGCTGCCCTAGTAGTGATCTTTTGTAAAAATTCATGATGCAGATTCATCAAATATTCTTATTGTTTGACAGCTTGGATTCTAGCGTGGAAGAACTATATCCAACTTTAAGTTGAATTTATATTTTTAGCTTTTTTTTATTAATTCATTTGTGAGATATTGGCATCACTGGCTGGGCCAGCATTTATTGCCAGTCCTTAGTTGCCCTTGAGAAGGTGATAGTGAGCTCCCTCCTTGAACTATTGCAGTCCATCTGCTGACGGTTGACCCACAGTGCCATTAGAGAGGGAATTCCAGGATTCCCCCCCCAGTGATGGTGAAGGAATGGCAATATATTATGTGTTAAGGTGAGGAAGAAATGGATTTTAATTAAATCAGAAAACAGAGCATGTCTGACAACAATTGAGAGAGAGGCACAGTAGCATTTCAAGTCTGATATGACTCATCTTGTGAAGGGTCTCACCTTACCCCCTCCAACTGATCAAATCAACCCAGGATGATGACATGGATGAAGTGTTATTCATCAAGACTTTTGGGGTCCTCTGGTGGCGCAGTTGGACCGGGCGGCCTGGGTTTGATTTGATTTGATTGATTTATTGTCACATATATCTAAGTACAGTGAAAAGCTTTGTTTACAAGCAGTACAGGCAGATCATAGTAAGCAAGAGCATACAGAACATTGGGTGAAGAAAATAACTAGACAGGCATACAAGTTATATCACATAGGACATGTGCGAGGCAAGATCGTGTGTTGAAGTTGGAGCTGCTGCCGAAGTCTGATGTAGTGTCCTTGTGGTCCAGGTGTTCCAGGGATGAATGCAGGGCTAGGAAAATGGCGTCCGCTATGGACCTGTTACATTGGCAAATTGTAGAGGATCGAGATAAGCTGGGAGACTCGAGTTGATGTGAGCCATGGCCTGCCTCTGGAAGCACTCTGTGGTTTTGGAGGTCAGAGTCACTGGACAGTAGTCATTAAGGCATGTGGCATGTGCTTTCAAATCACATCTGCTCCAGAGATGTGTAATTAGAAAATCAGGTTAAATAAATTAAAAAAAAAGACTCTTACCTTCTATTTGATGTGATCTCTGCTGCAGTTCCCTATTGAAGACAGTCAGTCAGTACTATCTGGAAATATATTCTAGGGGCAGGTAGCAGTGTGGTGGCAATGTTACTGGTTAGTAATCCAGAGGCTCAGTGGGTACGGAGGTTCAAATCCAACTATTGCAGAAGATGAAATTTTAAGTCCATTCAATAATCTGGTTTCACTGACCATGAAAGTTATTTTGATTATTGTAAAACTCCATCTTTTGACTAATATGAGGGAAATCTGCTGTCCTTATCCAGTCTAACTGCAGACCTGCAGTTGATTTTTATCTCTGATATGGCAAGTTAAACAACCCACCCAATTCAGTTAGGGACGGTACGGGATGGGCTGGTAAATGCTGGCCTTGCCATGTCCACTTTCCATTGAAGAATAAAAATAAAATTTAGGGAAAAGGACATTTGATCTTCCAACTATCTCAGTTTTACTGCCCGACCACATTGTCATTCCAAATGCTCTTAAACATAATTTACCAATAGACACCTTGATCATCCCTTCCTGTGGTTTGTAAATCAAGCTGATTGAGGTAAAACAGCAAATTTGCAAGGTGATGTCAGGAACCCACTCATCATAAATGAAAGGATTATGAACTCCTACTTTCATATTAGTCGATTGGTGTTGCAAGGAATTGCAAAAATGTGAATGATCAAAGTAGAGCAGGCTATCACCTGCAGAGCTTCAAATGAGTGTTTGTAGGCTGTGACTATAGCTGGGCAGGGGATCTTGGCTACCTTAGACATAATGACAGGTACCTATCTTGGACTTTGCATTGCACCATTGATGTACACCACACTGTTTCTCAGCATAATGTTAGGACTGATATGGTGGTGGTCCAATAGAGCAATGATGACAAAAAGGGAGATTTTATTTGATTTATTACTGTCGCATGTACTAAGATACAGTAAAAGTGTTGTTTTGCTTGCTCTATGGGCAGATTGTACCATACAAAGTGCATCAGGTAGCAGCACAGACTGCAAAATATAGTGTTCGAGCCACAGAGAGAGTAATCAGCATTAATGTTTGAAAGGTCTGTTCAGAAGTCTGATGACTGCAAGGAAGAAGTTGTTCTTGAAACTTTTAGATTTTCTGTCTGATGGAAGAGGATGGTAGAGAGTATAACCGGAGTGCAGGGGGTTTTGATCATGTTGGTTGCTTTCGTGAGGCAGCAGGAAGTGTAGATGGAGTCAATGGATGTAAGGCTGGCTTGTGTGATGGACTGGGTTGTGTTCATGACTCTCTGTAGTGTCTTGTGGTTTGGGAAGAGTAATTGCCATACCATCCTGTGATGCATTCAAATAGAATGCTTTCTATCTTTCTGTGAATTGAGAAAAATTGGTAAAAATCTTTATGGATATACTACATTTCCTTAGCCTCCTGAGGAAGTAGAGCCATTGTTGTGCTCTCTTGACTGTTGCATTGATGTGGGTTGACCAGAGCAGATTGTTGGTGGTCACCACTTCCAGGAGCATTGATGCTTTTGACCATCTCCACATCATCACCATTGATGCAGACAGGCGTATGTCCTCCACTCCATTTCCTAAAGTCAAAGACCAGCTCCTTCATTTTGCTGACATTGTTGGAGAGATTGTCATCTTGGCATCATGCTGCTAAGCACTCAATCTCTTTCTTGTACTGTCTCTCTTCATTGTTTGAAATCCAATCTGCAACAGTGGTGTTGTCAGCAAACTTCTAAGAGAAGTTGGGGTGGATTATGGCCACACAGTTGTGACTGTATAAGGACTGTAGTAGCAGACTGAGTATGCAGCTTTGCAGGGCACCAGCATTGAGGATTGTCGTAGAGGAGGTGATGTCACCTATTCTTACTAATCGTGGTCTATGGGTCAGAAAATCGAGGATCCAGACACAGGAAGAGTAGCTGAGAGCTAGTTCTTGGAGTTTGGAGATGAATTTGTTTGGGATCATGGAGTTGAAAGTGGTGCTGTAGTCAATAAGTAAGAGCGTGTTGTAGGTGAATTGCAAAGGATCAAGGGAATCTGGGAGGCTGGAATTGATGCGAGCCATGATTAACTTCTTGAAGCACCTCCTAAGTATGAAGGTTGGAGCCATTGAGGCACTGTGCATGATTTTTTCAGCAATGGGATGACAGCAGTTTTCATGAAGCAGCTGGGCACTTCAAATCGAAGTAAAGGCATCGGGAAATACTCCCACCAGCTGCTCAGCACAGGATCTAGAGTGCATTTCTGGGGATTTCATTCAGGACAGTCACTCTAAGAAGGTTCACTCTAAGAAGGCATATCTAACGTCCGCAGCCGTGACTGTGGGTATGGGTACAGGTGCAGCTGAAGCTATTGGAATAGGTGACATAATTTCACTGACTTGCTGTTCAAAATGAGTACAGAATGCATTGAGGTCATCAGGTAGGGATGTTTTATTGCCCATGATTCTGTACGATTTTGCTGTATTGCCCGTTACGTAATTACGGATGTCCTTGTACTTCGATTGGGTCTCAAGCTTAGTTTGGTATTGCCTCTGATTGCATTGTGAAGTTTGTACTGGATTTCCTGTACAGATCAGGTTGCCTGACTTGAATACCGAAGACCAGGACTTCAGTAGGGAATGGATCTCCTGGTTCATCCATGGTTTCCGGTTGCAGAAGGTTCAGATTAACTTCTTCGATATGCAGTCTTCTACACACTTACTAATGAAGTATATAACGGTCGTATCATACTCATTTTGATTTGACTCTAAATTCTTGAATATGGACCAGTCCACCTATTCTAAGCAGCCTGATGCTTCAGACCAGTATTGCACTACTTTCAGACCAATACTGTACTACTTTCAGACCCATACTGCACGACTTTCATGAGATGAACATGGACGAAAGGTTTGGACTTTGTGCTAATTTTCTATAGACACAAGACGCCTTGACTGCATGTGTGGCAATTCACAGTTTGTCACAGCCACCCAGCATTCGCATGGGATGTAAATCTCAGCCTTGCCTTGCACCCTTGATTGAGGTTGATTCTGTAGGAACTGTTTTATAACTTGTCAGCCCAAGCACCCCAGTTTCTCCTTATTTACTAAATCACAATCCTGCAGGATCCTGTGAAATCTCTCCAAAACATCTCCTGCTCCAAGGAAAGTAACCCAGCTTTTTTGATGTCACCACATAATTGATATCCTGTTGCTCATGTCCGAGACCAGAGCTCTTCTGTGCTCCCTCCTACCTGGACATCATATCCCTAGTGAGGTGTTCAAAATTGGAAACAATATTCCAGTTGCACCTTAACCAGGAATTTTTCTTTTAAAGATTTTATTTAACTTCCTTGCTTATGTGCTGTTATACCACTGTTTATGAAACCAAGGATTTGACTGTGTTTTCAACAACTTTATTAAACCTCAAAGATTTGTCGATCTGTGCACCCGGGTCTTTGTTTCTCCACTCTTTAAATATGTTGTGTCTCATTCTTCAAATTTAATGGATTGAATGTCTCTACATTAAATTTTGTCTGCCCATTCACCATTTTGTCTGTCCAGGTTCAGGACAAGACAAGACTGCTGTGCAACTGACCTCTACCAGTGTGGCTGGAGTACAAACCCTTGTGCACTTGTGGAGAGACAACACAAATAATGCTGTGCAGAGTTTGGTACCCTTGGTGCTTTTCATTGGCTGTCTCTATAGCCTTTTTTCCAATCGCTGGCGAATTCTCATGACAACGACCTGACCAATCAGTATATATCTGCCTGATTAGATTAGATTAGATTACTTTACAGTGTGGAAACAGGCCCTTTGGCCCAACAAGTCCACACCGACCCGCCGAAGCGTAACCCACCCATACCCCTACATTTACCCCTTACCTAACACTATGGGCAATTTAGCATGGCCAATTCACCTAACCTGCACATCTTTGGACTGTGGGAGGAAACCGGAGCACCCAGAGGAGACACGGGGAGAATGTGCAAACTCCATACAGTCAGTCGCCTGAGGCAGGAATTGAACCCGGGTCTCTGGCGCTGTGAGGCAGCAGTGCTAACCACTGTGCCACCGTGCCGCCCAACTGAGAACTAAGATTACAGTTCACTGCTTCTAGATCAGAGTGGTACTGGAAAAGCACAGCAGGTCAGGCAGCATCCTAGGAGCAGGAAAATCGACGTTTCGGGCAAAAGCCCTTCATCAGGAATAGAGCAGTTAACTGCTCCTGCTTCATCCCTGTGCCTACAATGTCCAATCCATCAGCATCCTCATGCAGTATAACTTGATGTTCCTTTTCTTCAAGACTGTTTTGTGTATCCTTGACTTGATGAGTGGAAGAAGAAAATCATTTTCTTATTATCTCCTTTTAGCAATATTTAAATACTTGCAGGTTCCATTTGTTTGTCACCACAGTTTGGAGTTGCATGCGTGCCCTGATTCTCCTTCTGACTAAAACCTGATTTCGGGTTTTGTCCCTTTTAAAAATTGATGTTATGTTGGCTCAGTGAATTAACATTACCTTTTTAAAATTCATTTCAAGATAATTCTTATTGACTTTAGTTATTTGGGTCATTTTATAGCGTGTTTTAATAAATGTTGGTCTTGCTTGTTGAATTATTTTGCAATGGTGGGTTGAATAGCTCTTTCAAAGTAAAAGATGAGCAGCAATGCATATGTGAGGGTTGGCGCAATACGGACATGTGTGGCATACCATGACAACACATCTGGTAGGAATCATAGAATCCCTATAGTGTGAACAGCAGGCCATTCAGCCCATTGAGTCTCCAAAGACCATCCCACCCAGTCCTACCTTATCCCTGTAACCCTGCATTTCTCACAGCTAACCCACCTAGTTTGCACGTCCCTGGATACCATGGGGCAATTTAGCATGACCAATCCACCTAATGTGCACATCTTTGGACTGTGGGATGAAACTAGAGCATTTGGACGAAACCCATGCAGACAGGGGGAGAATGTGTAAACTCCACAGGATGGAATTGAATCCTGGTGCTATGAGGCAGCAATGCTAATCACTGAGCCACTGTGCCACCCATCTGAGTAGTTTGAAGCAATAGAAACAACATAATGTTTGAGGAATCTTTTTGTGTTTTCACTTTGTTAATGTAGGGTAGTAACTGCCTGGCAAAAGTCTTCCAGCTTTGTGCATATGTGATTGAAAACCATTAGCAGTGATTTCACATGAAAGATGTCGCTTTATGTGTGCTGAAATCTATGTCAGTTATTTTGGGGAAAAAGGAAGTTATGTTGCTAACTGATGCCTGCTATCTTGTCCTAATTTATATACTTGGAGTGGAAATTATTGTGTGTTGTGGTTTTAAGTTTAATGAATGGGAACTGACTATTGAGGATTATTTTAATTCTGCTTCTATGTAAGTCTAATTATCCCAGAGACATTTTTAATCAACCAGTTCAGGCATGTTATGCCACACCTTTGAAGCAAGTGTGACTTGATCCTGGACCTTCTGACGCACTCTTGACTGCAAGGTAGTGCCTGAGAGAATAGCAAAGGCACGTTTAATGGTTCAACTGGCTCAGTGCTAACACTTTTATTTGTGGGGTGACTTTTATGTAAAGCAGAAGTAATTAATGGGTAAACAAAATACCAGGCAATTTGAGCACAAGTTCTATGCTTTGGTGTTGCGGAGGTAGTTTTTATATGATGTTGAATAATTTTTAAAAGGTTTGGCTGCTCAATTAAATATCATTATTGTATTTAGTGGTATGTTAAAGGCTAACCAAGAAAGCAACCACTGGAGACAAATACTCAGCTGATTAAGAATATTAATTTGTACTTGAAAATGTTCATAATGCTACCTTTGTAAAAGAAGAATCTTGAAATTATATAGTGCACTTCATGGCATGTGGATATTGCAAAGCCAGTTAAGTCCACTTTATAATGTAACCTGCACAGTACCTAATTTGGATATGATAACATCCACCAAACAGAGTGAAACAAGAGACCAGCTAATGTCCTTCTGGTGATATTAGCTGACGGTTGAATGCTTGTTGTAAACTGTAATGAGATCTACTACTTCCACCTCCGAGGGCAGACAAGCCCTTGGCTTCATGTCTTCAAGGCAGCACCTGTAGCATTCGCTCATCAGTGCATTGGCGTGCCAACCCAGGTTATGTGCCTGTGTGGCTGACTGTCAAGTGATGAGTGTGTATTGTAAATATTAAAAGTGTTGTAATTCAAAGAGTCATGGAATCAGAGTATTACAGCGTGGAAAGGGGCAATTTGGTTCATTATGTCCCTATTGGTCATCAAGCACCTATCTATTCTAATTTCATTTCCCAGCACTTAGCCTCTAGCCATGTATGCAGTCGAGTTTCAAATGTTCATCTAAATAATACTTAAGTGTTGCGGTGGTTTCTGCCTCTGCCACACTCTCAGGCAATGTACTGAAGGAGCTCAGAATGGAACCTGCTGTAATTTTCAATTTGAGAAGCTTTGTATTTTTACAAATTTTATTAATAAAATACATTTTTGCAAAAAAAAAATCGATGTAACATGCTGGCATTACTGCTGTCAGTGAGCCAATGCGGACACTTTTCCCATGTCAGAAAGATTTGGAACTACTGAAAAGATACATAAGATATTCACTGGTTTGAGAGGAGGAACCACAGATTCTGAATATCGAGGATTAAAAATGAGTGCTTTCTACATTTGATCAGCTTTAAAGATGTTGAGCAATTTGAAAGCAAGTTAAGGAGCAAACTGTCTGAACAACTGCAGCAAGCTTTCTTCTGAGCAATCAGGAATGTTTAATAAATACTGGCCGAGGCAGTGACATTAATGTCCCATGAATGATGAAAGAAAAAGATGATTGTTGGCACGTACGATACAAAGAAGCTTATGGCCATGACCCAAGAATTTTCTCGTGTGTGAGCAAGAAATCAATGATGTCATAATTTTGACCTATCTGTGTCAATGCGCTCCCTCATTTTCTGTAAACTGCAGGATGGATCAGGGACTTAATCCTGCATGAGACTTTCTTTTTCAAAAGTTCTCATTACCATAAGCTAAAATATGTTTCCAAGGCAACTACTTTTAGTCCTGCAAGCTGGAACCAGCCAAGCTGTTGTGTTTTGATAAAAATCTATTGAAAACATCTTTGTCTTATCTGACAAGATGGATAGGATTCTTGTGGAACTTTCCATAGTCACCAGACAAAAAGGGAACCAATGTGAAACTTTGTTGTTCATACTTCAGATTTGGGGGGAGGGGGAAGCGGTGACAGTTCAGTAGGTTTTAACAATTGACAGTGGCTGCCGGCCATTTGGAAAGCCCTTGAGTAAAATTGTGGATGTTCCAAAGTACCTTAAGATCTGGAACGGCCTACCACAAATAATGGTGGAAGCAGAATGTGTAAAATAACTTTTAAAAGGGAGATGGGCAAATATTTCTTCAAATCTAAAATTAAGAGGTTGCAATAAAAGATGGGGGGAGTGGTGGTGAGGAATTTTATGAATGTTAGTAACACCTGAACATGTTGGTACAATTATGATTTGCTGTAAAATTCTAAAACTGTACAGCTTTTAAACCATCTGTATTTATGAACTTAGCCTGGCACACATTGTCGTTCACTCCACTTCTGAACAGTTGGCCTTCTCACATTACTATAGTTCCTTTACCATCCTGCTCTTCTGTTGTACCCTGCTATCCTTAACGTGCACTGCTGCCTTTGCAATAATGCTCCCCTTGGTCATTTAAATGTTTCAGCCCAACCCTATTAATTAGTGTTTCTTTGTAAGTGAAAAAATTGGATGAGATGCAATAATTATAATAACGCAAATTCAGTTCATGGAAATAAATAACCACACAAATCTTTGGAACTTTGTTTATTTCTAAATTGCTGCATAAATCTGCTCAATTTTCACTCCTTTTTATTACACGTCTTCTAATTTTGTAGGAATAATTACTTTACTGAGGCCTAAAATTACCCTTTGAACCCAAAGAAAATACAATTTTATGATGTTACTTCCTGTAGTTTTGTTCCTTTCCACTTTCCTCAGGCTTGTGTTATTTCCGGATGAGCCCACAACGCCTTTCTGTCCATTACTCCACATCTGTACAGTTGTGCACTCTTGCTGACTGGCATATGTTCAAGTATTCACATCAAACCTATTTTTTGTCTGGCAGCCAGTTGTTCCAATCTCCACTCAATTTCAGTGCATGTTCCTTTAATGTCTTCTTCCCCCACACCCACTCTCAGTCTCTGGGTATCAGCTCATGTCCTTTAAAGTTTCTTGTGATGCTCTCTATCCACAACCTGCATCCTGAAAATATATTGACAACTTTCATTAAAAGATAAACTCACCATTCATACTTCTCATTGCTGCAGAAGGATTGCCAACATCATCAAAGTCCACTCCCACCCTGCCAATGCTCTCTTCCAACCTCTTCATTCAGGCAGGAGAGACAGAAGCTTGAACACATGCACCAACAGTTTCAAGAACAGCTTCTTCCCCATTGTTATTAGACTGCTGAATGGACACTTTAACTTCAAATAATGTTGATCTTACTAATGCTGATCTTGTGTTGTGCACCTCCTGGACAGCCGTAGCCTTGTATGCGTTGATCTGTTGATGCACCCTATTATCCTCGTTTGTGATAATCTGCCATACTACTTGCAAAAAAAAATTTTTTCACTACTTTTCACTACCTCAGGCGACTGACTGTGTGGAGTTTGCACGTTCTCCCCGTGTCTGTGTGGGTTTCCTCCAGGTGCTCCGGTTTCCTCCCAAAATCCAAAAATGTGCAGGTTAGGTGAATTGGCCACGCTAAATTGCCCATAGTGTTAGGTGAAGGGGTAAGTGTAGGAGAATGGGTCTGGGTAGGTTACGCTTCGGCGGGTCGGTGCGGACTTGTTGGGCCGAAGGGCCTGTTTCCACACTGTAAGTAATCTAATCTTAAGTATGTGACTACAATAAATCACATCAAGTGACTATATCCTTTCTCTACTGACTTGGTTATAATGGCTGTCTAGTGCTCGATTTCAACTCCCATCCCAACTTGGTTTGGTTCCCCATTCACCGGACGCTTTGTACTTAATTTGTCTCACATTTCAATTCCTCCTGTCTCTTTATGCAAAGTTGTATGCTGACAGCAACTCAAAAGTCAGATCAGATGGCAGGAGCTTGATGCTATATCTAAGATACATAATGTATTTAACAATACAATGTGAATATTTTAAATTTTTAAAAAAGTTCTGTGTTATAAGTTTCCTTGCGTGTTTGATAAAAGTATGATCGAAACAGAAAGTCAGTCTAGATTATATATTCAAGACTCTGTTGTGAGATTGAGTTGATAATCTCTGTCTCAGAAATTCATGAGCTTGACTGCCTTTAATCATTTCTGTTTCTTACACAAAAGTAAACCTGTCAGTCCTATGGAAGTGGCACATTTTCCAGAGTTGAGTTTGGAAAATGGCTTAGTTTAATCAGCTGTTCACACTTTTGAAATGCAATGCCCATCCAGGGTAATTTGAGATAGACTGGGCCCTTCGCAGATCTGAGCATGGTGATCTTTTGGCCTGTGTGTGAGTTTGTGCGATATACAGAGAGCAATGATCTGGGGAAAAAAATAAAGAACTGTAGATGCTGGAAATCAGAAACAAAAACAGAAATTGCAGGAAAAATTCAACAGGTCTGACAGCATCTGTAGAGAGAAAGAAAAATTAATGAGTTCAGATCAGTAACCCTTCAGAACTAATTGTAGCTAGGAATAGGTTGTTATGTATTGGGTGAAGATTGGGTGGGGAGAGGTGGGAGGAAGTGGAGCCCAGAAGAGAGAACAGCAGTTGGGCAGACAAAAGAATGGGTTAAGGTCAGCCTGGGAGAATGAATGGTTGCTAATTGAGACCATTAGTAACTGACAACAGTGTGTTGGGTGTTTGGGAAGTTCACGGGAGAAGGTGATCAGACTGTCAAATTATTGAACTCGATATTGAGTGCAGAAGGCTGCAGAGTCCCCAAGTGGAAAATGAAATGCTGTCCTTCCAGCTTGCGCTGACCTTTGCTGGAGCACTATGCAAGCCTGAGACAGAAATGTTGGCCAGGGAGCACTTCTGGAGCAATGATCCGACCTGGAGAGGAAAGAGCATGGAAGATGGCTTTGATGCTCTACCTTTCTTTCACCTTGTGTTTTTATGAGTAATCCAGGACCTTAGGGGGTCTCCAGCTGCCTATTGTTTCTCCATAGTAATGACTTGCCAGCCAGAATGGTCTTGGCGACCAATTAGTCCCACTCTTCTCCTATTGAATAAAATATTGTGATGTGCAAAAGGTAAAAAGCATTGGTGACATGTCACTCTCACAATATTTATATCCTCTATCACCAAGAATAATATTCTATCGTTAGAATATTATTCATAACTGTGTTCCGTTCCATGAATGCCTTGATGTTTCTTGCTCAGTAGGTCAATTTTGTTCAGATTGGACAGATTGAACTGTAGAGGTGTGATAGATAGCATTCGAGAATGGAGGCTTCATTTACTTGGGTGCACAGAGCCTAGCTGTAAAAGTCTGCACTCTGCATAAGATCAGCAAATTTGGCACAAGCCAGTGGTTGAGCATGGATGCTGTTTTCTTGCTATGGATGAGGAAAACAAGGAAATCTTTTGTGTGTGGGAACATAGTAATCAATGTGAATTGTCTGAATTTCTTTTCAAGAGAACCAAATTGAGATATATATTCTAAAAAAGAGGAAGGGAGACAATGATAGAGACACATGGTCAGAAAAATAAACCTACACTGCTCTCTGACACAGCAGTAAATCTGTATAGCTACTGCCTTTGCTGTTGAAGTTCAAGTACCTCTGGACATCAGAGTGCATCTAAGAAAAATTACCAAACAGCTGAATTCGCAGCTGATTTGGAGGAGCTTGTATGGGAGAGCTCATAGCTCAGGAATAGATAAGTGCATAGTTATTAAGTGTAACCTTGCTGTAAATCTACAATAGTAAGTACAGTAGGTTATTTTTTTGATTATATGTTTTATTGCCATCTGTCTCTTGATTAAATTTCAAAAATGGAAAACTTAGATACTAAGTGATTCACTTTGGAAGGAGCAACAGGAATAGAGAGTACTGAGCTAATGGTAAGATTTGTGGTAGTGTAGATGAACAGAGAAATCTCAGTGTCCATGTACATAGATCCCTGAAAATGGCCACCCAGGTTGATAAGATTGTTAAGAAGGCATATGGTGTGTTGGCTTTTAGTGGTAGAGGGATTGAGTTTCGGAGCCATGAGATCATGCTGCTGTTGTACAAAACTCTGGTGCGGCCACACTTGGAGTATTGCGTACAGTTCTGGTCACCATATTATAGGAAGGATGTGGAAGCTTTGGAAAGAGTTCAGAGGAGATTTACTAGGATGTTGCTGGTATGGAGGGAAGGTCTTACAAGGAAAGGCTGAGGGACTTGAGGCTGTTTTCGTTAGAGAGAAGGTTGAGAGTTGACTTAATTGAGACATACAAGATGATCAGAGGATTAGATAGGGTGAACATAATTAAGACATATTAGATAATCAGAGAGCTAAATAGGGTGGACAGTGAGAGCCTTTTTCCTCAGATGGCAATGGCTAGCGTGAGAGGACATATCCTTAAATCGAGGGCTGATAGATATAGGACAGATGTCAGAGATAGTTTCTTTACTCAGAGTAGTAGGGGCATGGAACGCACTGCCTGCAACAGTAGTAGACTCGCCAACTTTAAGGGCATTTAAATGATCATTGAATAGGTATGTGGATGAAAATGGAATAATGTAGGTTAGATGGGCTTCAGATTGATTTCACAGGTCGGTGAAATATCGAGGGCCTAAGGGCCTGTGGTGTACTGTTATGTTCTAAGTTAGCCTGGAGTGGGGTTATTTAGAGCAACAAGATGATGCTATTTTCTGGGTCTGTAAATTAAGGTGAAGAGATGGTCTTCAGTAGAGTGATGTGCTCTTCCTGTCAGATGAAGGAGTGTTTCCATGTTACTGACGATTATGTCTGCAGGAAATATCTTTGCTTGCGAATCCTATCAGAACATAGAACATAGAACATAGAACAATACAGCACAGAACAGGCCCTTCGGCCCACGATGTTGTGCCGAACTTCTATCCTAGATTAAGCACCCATCCATGTACCTATCTAAATGCCGCTTAAAGGTCGCCAATGAATCTGACTCTACCACTCCCACGGGCAGCGCATTCCATGCCCCCACCACTCTCTGGGTGAAGAACCCACCCCTGACATCTCCCCTATACCTTCCACCCTTCACCTTAAATTTATGTCCCCTTGTAACACTCTGTTGTACCCGGGGAAAAAGTTTCTGACTGTCTACTCTATCTATTCCTCTGATCATCTTATAAACCTCTATCAAGTCACCCCTCATCCTTCGCCGTTCCAACGAGAAAAGGCCGAGAACTCTCAACCTATCCTCGTACGACCTACTCTCCATTCCAGGCAACATCCTGGTAAATCTTCTCTGCACCCTCTCCAAAGCTTCCACATCTTTCCTAAAGTGAGGCGACCAGAACTGCACACAGTACTCCAACTGTGGCCTAACCAAAGTCCTGTACAGCTGCAACATCACCTCACGACTCTTGAATTCAATCCCTCTGCTAATGAACGATAATACTCCATAGGCCTTCTTACAAACTCTATCCACCTGAGTGGCAACCTTCAAAGATCTATGTACATAGACCCCAAGATCCCTCTGTTCCTCCACCTGACCAAGAACCCTACCATTAACCCTGTATTCCGCATTCTTATTTGTTCTTCCAAAATGGACAACTTCACACTTGGCAGGGTTGAACTCCATCTGCCACTCCTCAGCCCAGCTCTGCATCATATCTAAGTCCCTCTGCAGCCGACAACAGCCCTCCTCACTGTCCACAACTCCACCTATCTTTGTATCAGACTGGTTGGATCGGTTGGAATGGCATTTAGAGGCAGTGAGGAATTTACAAGAGCTGGGGGTTGTCTTGGATGGTATTTATCGGAAGGAAGAAAAGCCACAGATACAGTCTAGTAGATGGGTTACCTATCGGAAAGCGAGGAAAGGGAGGCGGTTAGTGCAGGAGTCTCTTATGGCTATCCACATCTCAAACAAGAATGCTTCTTTGGAAAATGTAAGGGCTGATGGACTCTCGGGGCAATGTAGCATGAACAGCCAAGTTTATGGTACTGAGACTGGCTCTAATGTAACAAGGGGTACGTCAGGTTCCAAGCGATCAATTGTGATAGGGGGCTTTCGAGTCAGCAGTCGAGAGTGTGGTACTGGAAAATTACAGCAGGTCAGGCAGCATCCAAGGAGCAGGAGATTCGACATTTCGGGCATAAGCCCTTCATCAGGAATGATTCTTGTGGGTCGGGGGGCTGAGAGATAAATGGGAAGGGTTGAGGTTCAGGGAATTTAGCTGGGAATGCAATAGGTAGATGAAGGTGTGGGAAAAGGTGATAGTTCAGAGAGGAGAGTGGAGAGGATAGGTGGGAAGGAAGATGGACAGGACAAGAGGGTGGTGCTGAGTTGGAGGCTTGGCACTGGGATAAGGTGGAGGAAGGGGAAATGAGGAAATTGGTGAAATCCAGTGTCAGAAATTCAGAGTGCGTTTTTGAAAAGGATAACATTACTGCTGTACTTATGGAGGACATTCCGGGAAGATGTCCAGGGAAGTTATTTAGATGGAACTGAGAAATAACAAAGAGATCATCACCTTTTTTGGGATTGTGCTGTAGACCCTCCCCCATTAGTCAATGGGAAGTTGAGCAACAAATATGTAAGGAGATCTGAGTTACCTGAAAGAAAAACAGGGTGGTTATGGTAACTTTCCAAGCATAGACTGAGACTGTCATAGTGGTGCAATGTGGATTTCACCAGTTTCCTCATTTCCCCTCTCCCCGCTTTATCCCAGTCCCAAGCCTTCAACTCAGTACTACCCACTTGATCTGTCCATCTTCCTTCCCACCCATCCGCTCCTCCCTCCTCTCCAACTGATCACTTTCGCCCCTACCTTTATCTGCCTCTCAAATTACAGTTCGATGTAAAAGTTGAAGTTCTGAATTGGAGGCAGGCCAATTTTGACAGTATTAGGAAAATGTTGATTGGGGGTGGTTGTGCACAGATAAAACGATGGCTGGAAAATGGGAAGTCTTCAAAAATGAGATAATGAGAGTTCAGTATGTTCCTTTTGGGGTGAAAGGCAAGGCTGGTAGGTATAAGGAATGCTGGATGACTAAAGAAATTGAGGGTATGGTTACGAAAAGGAAAATAGATGGGGACATCTTGAAAAATGTCCATTTTATAGAGGAGGAGGCGCTGAATGTTTTAAAATGCATAAAGGTGAATAAATTCCCAGGACCTGATCAGGTGTACTCTAGAACTCTTTGGGAAGCTAGGGAAGTGATCGCTGGGCCCTTTGCTGAGATATTTGTATCATCGATAGTCAGAGGTGAAGTAACAGAAGACCGAAGATTGGCTAACATGGTACCACTGTTTAAGAAAGGTGGTAAGGAAAAAGCAGGGAACTGTAGATTGGTGAGCCTGACATCAGTGGTGGGCAAGGTATTGGTGGGAATCCTGATGGATAGGATTTGCATTTATTTGGAAACGCAAGGACTGATTAGAGATAATCAACATGGCTTTGTGTGTGGAAAATCTGAGTTTTTTAAAGAAGTAACAAAGAGGATTGATGAGGGCAGAGAGGTGGGTTTGATTTAGATGGACTTGAGTAAAGTAGATTGGTTTGCAAGGTTAGATCGCACGGAATACAGGGAGAACTAGCCCTTTGACTACTGAACTGGCTTGAAAGTCGAAGACATCGGGTGGTGGTGGAGGGTTGCCTTTCAGACTGCAGGTCTGTGACCAGGGCGTGCCGCAAGGATTAGTACTACTGTTGGTCATTTATATAAATGATTTGGATGTAAACATAGATATAGTTAATAAATTTGCAGATGACAGCAAAGTTACAGGTGTAATGGACAGCGATGAAGGTTACCTCTGAGTACAATGGGATCTTGATCAAATGGGCCAATGGGCTGAGGCATGGCAGATGGAGTTTAATTGAGATAAATGTGAGCTGCAGCATTTTGGAAAGGCAAATCAGAGCAGGATTTATACACTTAATGGTCAGATCCTAGGGAGTATTGCTGAACAAAGAGACCTCAGAGTGCAGGATAGTGAAGAAGGCATTTGGTATTTGTTCCTTTATTGGTCAGAGCATTGAGTACAGGAGTTGGGGGGTCGTGCAGGACATTGTTTCTGCCACTTTTAGAATATTGTGTGCATTTCTAGTCTCCGTCCTGTTGGAAGGATGTTGTGAATTTTGAAAGGGTTCAGAAAAGATTTGCAAGGATGTTGCCAGGGTTGTAGGAGGTTGAGCTATAGAGAGGCTGAATAGGCTTTCCCTTGAATGTCAAAGGCCGAGGGGTGACCTTACAGAGGTTTATAAAATCATAAGGGTCATGGATAGGGTAAATAGACAAGGTCTTTTAGCCAGTGTGAGGGAGTCCAAAATTAGAGGGTAGAGGTTTAGAGTGAAGGAGGAAAGGTTTAAAAGGGACCTAAAGGACAACATTTAGAAGCAGAGGGTGGTGCATGCATGGAATGAGCTGCCAGAGGAAGTAGTGGAGACGAGTTCAATTACAACATTTAAAAGGCATCTAAATGGGTATCTGAATAACAATGGTTTAGAGCGATGTGGCCAAATGCTGGCAAATGGGACTAGATTAGTTTAGGATATCTGATTGATGGGCATTGATGAATTGGACTGAAGGGTCTGTTTCCGTGCTGTCTAACTCTCTTACTCTGTGACTCTATGTTAGATTCCTTCACTTATCCCATTTGACATTTCTGATAATCTAAATAAGGATGGGTGCTCACTGAAACAATAGCTCCATCTAATGGACAAAATCCATTTATGTTAAAAAAATGTTGAGAAATTTATGTTGAGAAGTTATGAATTTCTGATTCTTTAAAAACAACACCTGATAAGGGAATAGATCATCCTTCATTCTTTCGGTTTTCATGCACATGGATAACTGTTAAAAAAAATACCCTTAGCAATAAGGTCAGCGCGTTGTTATGGCAGGAAAAGAGACCATGCAGCACGTTCAGTTCATGCTGTTTCCGGACAGCAATCCAAGCAATACCATTTCCCTAATCTCTGCTTGTGATGCTGCAGGTTTGTCCCCTTTTTGAAATCATTAATTGTTTCTCTTTCCATCACCCTAAATAGCAGGTAATGACTTGCAGCGTCAAAATAATCTGCCTCATTTTCCTCCTGCATCTCTTGACCCCAATCTTGTATCAGTGTCCCCTAGTCATTGTACTATCAGCTAATGGGAACAGCGTTTTTGTTGTCTAAACCTATCACCTTGTGCACCTCTTTCAGATCCCATTTTAATTCCACTTGCTCTTTGAGAAGATGACTAAGGAGGTAGATGAGGGGAAAGCGGTAGATGTGGTATATATGGATTTTAGTAAGGCATTTGATAAGGTCCCCCATGGTAGGCTACTGCAGAAAATACAGAGATATGTCATTGAGGGTGAGTTGGAGGTTTGGATTAGGAATTGGCTGGCTGGAAGAAGACAGAGGGTAGTAGTTGATGGCAAAGGTTCATCTTGGAGTGCCGTCACTAGCGGTGTTCCACAAGGATCTGTTTTGGGACCATTGCTGTTTGTCATTTTTATAAATGACCTGGAGGAAGGGTTAGAAGGTTGGGTGAGCAAGTTTGCGGATGATACGAAAGTCGGAGGAGTTGTAGACAGTGAGGAAGGATGTGGCAGGTTACAGCGGGATATAGAGAAGCTGCAGAGCTGGGCAGAAAGATGGCAAATGGAGTTCAATGTAGCTAAGTGTGAGGTGATTCACTTTGGTAAGAGTAACAAAAAGATGGGGTACTGGGCTAATGGTCGGATACTTGGTAGTGTGGAAGAGCAGAGGGATCTTGGTGTCCATGTACACAGATCTCTGAAAGTTGCCACCCAGGTAAATAGTGCAGTGAAGAAGGCATATGGCGTACTGGCTTTTATTGGTAGAGGAATTGAGTTCCGGAGTCCTGAGGTCATGCTGCAGTTGTATAAGACTCTGGTGCGGCCGCATCTGGAATATTGTGTGCAGTTTTGGTCGCCATACTATAGGAAGGATGTGGAGGCACTGGAACGGGTGCAGAGGAAGTTCACCAGGATGTTGCCTGGTATGGTAGGAAGATCCTATGAGGAAAGGCTGAGACACTTGGGGTTGTTTTCATTGGAGAAAAGAAGGTTTAGGGGTGACTTGATAGAGGTGTACAAGATGATTAGGGGGTTAGATAGGGTTGACAGTGAGAACCTTTTTCCACGTATGGAGTCAGCTATTACAAGGGGGCATAGCTTTAAATTAAGGGGGTGTAGATATAGGACTGATGTTAGGGGTAGGTTCTTCACTCAGCGAGTCGTAAGTTCATGGAATGCCCTGCCAGTAGCAGTGGTGGACTCTCCCTCTTTATGGGTATTTAAGCGGGCATTGGATAGGTATATGGAGGATAGTGGGTTAGTGTAGGTTAGGTGGGCTTTGATCAGCGCAACATCGAGGGCCGAAGGGCCTGTACTGCACTGTATTCTTCTATGTTCTATGTTCTAAGGAGAGCTGGCTCAGCTTCTCCAACCAAACCTTGTGACTAAAATCTGGTAAATTTCTTCTACACCTTCTCAAGGACCCTCACATTCTTCCTAAAGTGTGGGGATTAGGTGTGGACACAGTACTCTTAATTGTGGCCCGGAAAAATTGTGGATAGTTTCGTGACATTTTTGCTCCCATCTTCTGCATGTTAAGTTGAAGAACCATGTTCTTTGTCAACTGTTCTTTTTGAAATCTATTCGCGTAAGACTTAACTACACTAACAAATTACTGATATGGTTGGGAAGTTGATTGAAGTGCAGGCGACAAAGTAGGGTGACTGTGCAGCTACTCAAATTGGCACAATGTGACCTGTGGTGTCCCACAAAGATGTGCGTTTAGGCCTCAGTTATTCACAATATTTATTAATGACTTGGATAATGGCAGAGAAAGTCAGACATCCAAATTTGTTGATGCACTAGGTGGTATTGTAGACAGTGCATGTGAAAGCCTATCAATGCCCCTTTGTAATTTAATACTAAGTGAATGTGCAAAACTGTGCCAGATAATCTCTCAGCAAATAATTGGCCCACTGTGTCAATGCCAACCAAACGTTAAACTACACACATCCTATTTACCTTTGTTCATAATCTACTATTTCCCAGCATTTTAAGTATTCATTCAGATGCTTCTTAAAAGTTGAGAGTACCAGCCTTCACTTGACAAGCAGCATGTTCCATATTTCCACCATTCTCTGGTTGAACAATCTTTCTCTGGGATCTCCTCTAAACCACTTAATCCTCACCATAAACCTATACTTTCTGATCTCAGACATGTCTGCCATTAGTAAAATATTCTCACAAAGGCAAGTGTCTTTGCCTTTCATAATTTTGTAATGCTGAATCAAATGCTCCCCTCAGCCTCCTCTGCTCCAAGGAAAACAAGCTCACTTATTTAGTCTGTCCTCATAACCTAGGCTTTCTATCCCAGGCAACATCTTGGTGAATATTTTCTGCAGCCTCTCCAGTGTGTTACGGCACAGGGTAAACCCCCACCCCCCCCTCCATTAAGTTAAATCTGCAATGGGCGGCACAGTGGTTAGCACTGTTGCCTCACAGTGCCAGAGACCTGGGTTCAGTTCCCGCCTCAGGCGACTGTGTGGAGTTTGCATATTCTCCCCGTGTCTGCGTGGGTTTCCTCCGGGTGCTCTGGTTTCCTCCCACAGTCCAAAGATGTGCAGGTCAGGTGAATTGGCCACGCTAAGTTGCCCGTAGTGTGAGGTGAAGGGGTAAATATATGGGTGGGTTGCGCTTTGGCGGGTCAATGTGGACTTGTCGGGCCTAAGGGTCTTTTTCCACACTGTAAGTAAGTAATCTGTAATACAAATGATTTAACCTGTGGTGTAATCTGTTAAAATTTAAGAGGTCAAGAACTATCCCGAAGGTCAGTATTTAAAGTAAAAATGAGCAATTTTTAAAAAATGTAACCGAGAATAATTAACTAACAACTATTTACAACTCCTTTCTCGAACCTATCTTTTACTTTCCCTCCTATAATACTGGTCTGATAAAACCCTCCGATTAAGATTTACCAAAAAATTCAAATTTCAAGCCAGCCAGCTGTCGAATCTTTGTATCTTCCTCTATCGTCTTTTCTTCTTCGGATTTCTGTTTCACAGGTTGCTGATAGATAAAGGTACCTTTAAGAGAGCGATTCTGCAGGCAGTCTGCATATGTTGGTGGCTTGGCAGTTCTCCCCCAACTGTTCAATTTTTCCCAGTCTTATACCCCAAAGCATTGGATCATTTCATTGGTTTAATATTGTCAAAATACCAAATTCAAACTTGATTGGAGTTTAGTATCTTGGGGCAGAATTTATACTGATTGGCTGAATTTGAATTTGTTTTTGTCTCTTAGCAACCGAAGTACTGCTAGCTGCTGGAACAAATGTTATATTGTAAATTCTTCAGCACTCTGTGTGCTTGCTAAGTCCTTCCACTCTCTTAAAGGTACAGTACACCTTTACGCCTTCATAACAAGTGCAATCATGATCTTCTGATTGTGGTGATCAGAACTGCACACAGTATTCCATCTGTGGCCTGTGATGTTGCTGCTCCTTTAACAAGGTTCTGCTGTCCTTGGCTTTTTTTTCAGAGAGGTTGTAAAAACAGGGATTCCGAAAAGCTTAGGCATGAAGGGTTTTAAGGCAAATTTGATTATAGCTAACAGATACTGCCTTAGGCAAAAGACTTTCACGTTTTTAAAAAAAAGATCCAGCATTGGAGCCTTTTTTGCTAAGAGGTCTTTGTGGGATTGTTACAGGAATTTGGAACAGCATCATTAAGTTGTTGGGTTTTCGGGTAGGTTAAGTTATTCTATATTCTGTTCTCTTTTGTTCTCATTTGGTAACCTTGCAAATAAATTCTGTTTTGTTTAAAACTAAGTGGTTGGGCTAGCTGCATCACCCTTGGAATATCCAATTTACACCTGCTTAAAACAACTAGCAAAGTTAGGGTCTGGGCTAATTTCTTGAAATGTTTTGAGGGGGTCTGGCCTGGTTCATAACAGGCTTAACCAATGTTTTGTAAAGGTGTAACAAGACTTCATTGCTCCTGTATTCTATGCCCTGGCTAATGAAGACAAGCCCTGCATCTGCCTTCTTTACCAACCTGTCTCCCTGTTGTATATCTTCAGGGATCTGTGGACTTGTACTCCAAGTCTGATCATTAGTACTCCCTTGGGACTGACCATTCATTGTGTATATCCTTCCCTTATTATACCTCCCAAAAAGCATAGTTTCGCACTTAGCAGGATTAAAATCCATCTGCCATTGTTCTGCCCAATTTATCAGCTGATCAATATCAGTTTGCAGCCAGAGACCATTCTCCTCATAATCAACACCACCACTCATTTTTGTGCAATCTGGAAACCTACATTCTGAATTCAAATCCAAATTGTTAATATACATAATAAACAGCAAGGGTCCCAGCAATGATAGCTGTGGCATTCTGCTGGTCATAGGCTTCCAAATATAAAAAACAACCCTCTACCTTTTGCTTCCTATTTGCAAACCAATTTTGGATCCAGTTTGCCAACTTGCATCTGATTCCATGCGCTCTTAACCTTTATATCAGACTTTCATGTGGGATCTTGTCAAATTCCTTACCGAAGTCCTTGTAAACCCCATCAACTGCACTACCCTAATCAATATAAAGTTTAAAATTACACAACACCAGGTTATAGTCCAACAGGTTTAATTGGAAGCACACGAGCTTTCGGAGCGTCGCTCCTTCGTCAGGTGGTAGTGGAGGGCTCAATCCTAACACACAGAATTTATAGCAAAAATTTACAGTGTGATGTAACTGAAATTATACATTGAAAAGTTGATTGTCTGTTAAGCCTTTCATCTGTTAGAATACAGTGATAGTTTCACTTCTTTCATGTGTAAATCACAAAGTCTTTTTTTTTAAAAAAGTTGCATTCTCAGGTTAGCTGTTAACTATGGTGATAGCTAGACAATATGTTGAAGGTGTTGGCCCTCTGTGTTCTCTGTCTATGCCATGATATTTAGATTGATTCTAATCTAAAAAGTGAGATCATGGAGTTTTACATAAATTCATGCAGTTTTTGAGCTCAGAGTACTACATGAATGCATGCAGTTTTTGAGCAAAGTACAATGTAACCCTGCAAGTACAAATTCACCTCACAAAATATATGTATGCATGTGGGTCTTTGTCTGTCTGTGTTTGTGTGTCTGTCTGGGTTGGGGGTTGTGAGTGTGAGAAAGTGTGTGTGTAGTGAGTGCAGAGTGTCTTAAGTCTGTGAGGGGATGCATGTGTGAGCGTGGGATTGTGTGTGTCTGTAAGGGTGTGTGTGGTGTCTGTGTGTGCATCTGTGTGTATGTGTGTATAGTAGTGCCTGTGTGTGTGTGTGTGTGTGTGTGTGTGTGTGTGTGTGTGTGTGTGTGTGTGTGTGTGTGTGTGTGTGTGTGTAGGAGTATCTGTGTGTGTATAGTGCAATGGTAGTCACCTGTAATGTGACATGAACCCAAGGTCCCGGTTGAGGCCCTCCCTATAGGTACCGAACTTAGCTATCATCCTCTGCTCGGCCACTTTTCTCTGCTGCCTGCCCCGAAGTCCACCTTGGAGGATGGTCACCCGAAGGTCCGAGGCTGAATGTCCTGGACCACTGAAGTATTCCCCAACTGGGAGGGAACCCTCCTGTCTGTTGAATGTTGTGCGGTGCCCATTCATCCGTTGTCGTAGACTTTGCTCGGTTTCCCCAATGTACCATGCCTCCGGGCATCCTTGCCTGCAACGTATAAGATAGACAACATTGCCGGAGTCACATGAGTACCTGCCATGTACAAGGTGGGAGGTGTCCCCACGCGTAATGGTAGTATCTATGTCCACACTCTGGCACATCTTGCAGCGTCTACCGTGACAGGGTTGTATGGAGTTGCTATTACTGGTAAGAATGCCCAGTTTCTCCAGTTTTTTGTTCTTGGCGTGCATGTACGTGGTGTAGTTTTGTTGCCTTGTCTGTTTGGCAATGTCGCGTAATTGTACTGATGTATCCTGAGTGCAGGCTGTGAGTGTGGACTCCATCTGAATTTCAAGGTTGTGGCGCCTGCTGTAGAGTTGATGCATGAGATGATTGAGGAGTTTACGAGAGGTGCGGTTGCAAAGTCTCTCTGCGTTGTCTGTGTTGTAGGTCGACTTGAGTGGGTTCGTGATCCGTAATCCTTTTGGGATCTTTCCTGCTTGCCTGCATTCCTGTAGAAACTTGATGTCTGTGTCAATATGTGCGATCTTCTCGGAGATCCTCCACTTTAAGCTGGGCGGTTAGTGGTGTCAATAGTAGTCATGATTTGGAGATGCCAATGTTGGACTGGGGTGTACAAAGTTAAAAATCACACAACGCCAGGTTATAGTCCAACAGGTTTAATTGGAAGCTTGTAATGTTGAAAGCAGCCATTTACCGCAACTCTCTGCTTTTTGTCCTTCAGCATTTCATCAACTGATCCCTAATTCCTTGAGCCATTTATGTTGTACTTGGACAAACACTTCCTTAAAATCTATAAAGACCATGTCACCGCATTTGCTTACTCTACTTTCTCTGTTACTTGGTAAAAAAAATGAGCAAACGCTATCTCTACCTTTGCAGATTGTGCTGGCTCTCCTTCATTGACTCAGACTTTTGTAAGTGTCTAAGTGGCTTTTTTTTTGCTTATTTCTAAAACTTTTACTGATCACTGATGGAGAGGTCTTCTCACTCAGAGCACAATTAGGAAAAATGTGCCAGGATTGGTCTGGTTTAATTTGATTTTCCTGATTGTTGGCTAATTGGAAATGGTGCTGAAATGCATTGTCAGAAAGAGAAAAACTTAAGTGCGTTGCAGTGAACTGCCCTACTCAAATTGATATAGCACCTTTCACAACTTTGCAACACCTCAAAGCAGTTCACAGCTTATGTTATTTTTTTGAAAGTGTCGTCACTTGTGATGTGTGTGCATAATGTGTTAAAACTGATCTAGGTCACAATGTGACCCAAATACAAAATACTCTGAATTTGGGCAATTTGAAATGAAATTAGAAAATGCTGAAAGAATTCAGCCAGTTAATCATAAGCTGGTTAGCCTGACATCAGTGGTGGGGAAAATGCTGCAGCCAATTATTAAGGATGTAATAACTGTGCATCTGGAAAGCGCTGACAGGATCCTCCAAATCAGCATGGATTCACTAAAGGGAAATCATGTTTGACAAATGTTTTGGAATTTTTGGAAGCTGTGACCATTGCAGTGACCAAGGGTGGATCAGTGGATGTTGTGTATCTGTATTTTTAAAAGACTTTTGATGAGGTCCTACACAAGAGATTAGTAAGCACATGTAAAACTCATAGTATCGGAAGTAACGTATTGACGTGGATAGAGAACTAGTTGGCAGACAGGAAGCAGAGAGTTGGATTAAATGGGTCCTTTTCAGAGTGGGATACTGCAGGATTCATGCTGGGATCTCAGATGTTCACAATACACATTAATGATTTGGATGAAAGAATTGGATGCAATATCTTCAAATTTGCAGACAACACTAAGCTGGGTGCCAGTATGTGCTGTGAAGGTGCGAAGAGACTGCAGTTTGACTTGGAACAAGCTGGCTGAGTACGCAAATACTTAGCAAATGCAATATAATGTGAATAAATGTGAGGTTATTCACTTTGGCAAAAACAGGAAAACGGATTATTATCTGAATGGTGAGTTTAGGAAAAGGAGCAACAAAATCTGGGAGTCATGCTGGAACAGGTGTAGATGCAGCAGGCGGTGCAGAAATCTAATGGCATGCTGGCCATTTCGGTGAGAGGAATTGAGTAAAGGAGTACGGATATCTTGCTGAAGTTACACAGGGCCTTGGTGAGGCCACACCTTGAGTATTGTGTGCAGTTTTGGACTCCCAAGTCTGAGGAAGGGCATTCTTGCTGTTGTGGGAGTCCAGCAAAGGTTCACCAGACTGACTCCTGGGATGGCAGGACTGACATCTGAAGAAAGACTGGATCAGATTGACTTGTACTCACTGCAATGTAGAAGAATGAGGGTGCATCTCATACTAGCATAAAATCCAGATGGGACTGGACAGGTTAAATGTGGGAATAATGCTCCTGATGTTGGGGAAGCTCAGAACCAGGGTCACAATCGAAGAATAAGACGTAAACCATTCAGGACTGCAATGAGGGAGGAATTTCTTCACCCAGAGAGTTGTGAACCTGTGGAAGTCTCCCACATCAGCTGTTGGTTAGATATATTCAAGATGGAGCTGGACATGACCCTTACGGCTAAAGAGATCACAGGTTATGGAGAGAAAGTGGGAGTGGGGTGCTGAAATTGCATGATCAGCCATGATATTGAATGGTGGTGTATGCTCAAAGGGCTGAATAACCTACTGCTGCACTTATTTTCCGTGTTTCTACGCTAAGCAGCATTCTCAGAGAAAGAAATGGAGTTAACATTTCAGATCAACGATCTTTCAGACCTGGACTCCAAGGATGTCTCCTCTTTCTTTGAAATAAGTGCCTTGGGACATTTATGAGAGGGCAGACTGATATATGATTTAATACCTCAACCAAGAGATGGCTCCTCTCACTCTGCAACAGTGCCTTTGAGTTTCACTGGAGTGCAAGCCCAGATTTTTGTTCAGGCTGAAGACCTAGAGTGGCAATTGAACCAAACATCTTTTGAATCAGAGTTGAGATTTTAGGAATAAACTTGGTGGACAGCTTGAATGATGTACGGAGACGTTTTGTTTGAAGAAAGAAGGAAAAGTTTGCCTTGATATCATACCTGTC
This sequence comes from Chiloscyllium punctatum, assembly GCF_047496795.1. Taxonomy (NCBI): domain Eukaryota; kingdom Metazoa; phylum Chordata; class Chondrichthyes; order Orectolobiformes; family Hemiscylliidae; genus Chiloscyllium; species Chiloscyllium punctatum. The sequence continues at coordinate 25,929,811 of NC_092753.1, forward strand.
ACAGTCTCAGCATGTCCCAGAATGTTTTAACCCAAATTCAGTATTTTTTAATGAAAAGAGACATTGCAAAAGAAAGTCATTAGAGCGAGCAGCATCTGTGGCAAGTGTTATGAAGATATAAGGGGTAGTGTACCTTAAGAGAGTTGAAAGCTAGCAAGGACTTCCAGAGGCACAGAGAGTCTGGAACAAGGTAACAGTGTATCACTTGGTCAGAACAGCTAGCACTGGCTGGGTTGTTATGAGACAAAAATAAATTCAAATTCAGCCAATCAGTTTAAATTATACCCCAAGTTATCAAACTCCAATCAAGTTTGAATTTGCTATTTTGACGACATTAAAATAACGAAATACTCTGTTGTTTTGCGGTATAAAACCAGAAAAAAATTGAAGAGTTGCGGGAGAACTGCCAAAAGACCAACAGATATAACCTGCTCGTAAGAACTCTGAGAGGTACCTGTCTGGAGAAGGATTTTACACAGAAAAAAACATTGACACCGACCTGGAGAGCAAATCTACACAGGAAGATACAAAGAGAAGATTTGACAGATGGTCATTTTGAAATTTGAATTTTTCTGTAAATCTTAATTGGTGGTTTTATCAGATGAGTATTGTAGGGGGAAGGTAAAAGATAGGTTTAGATAACTGAGTTGTAAGTAGTTGTTTGTTAGTTATTCTCTGTTAGACCTTTTAAAAAAAAAGTTTCAATTTTTACTTTCAATAGTGACTTTTGGGATAGTTCTTTGCCTCTGTAATTTTCTCAGGTTGTCGCATAGGGTAAATCTTTCCTGTGTTACTGGTTTAAATTAGCCGGGGTGGGGTGTGGGGAGATGTTATCCCATGCACTAACAGTTTGGGGGCTTTCTTTCGAGATTTGAACAGTTTTAGACAGATTTGAATAGATTTGGAGTATGAGAAAGACCAGTACATTTAAACACTTGCAAGTTAGTGTCCTAGATCTTTAAATAAACGGAGGTGAGGCAATTTGTTTAATTTCAGTGATTTATGGTTGATTAAATAAAAAATGAAATATATGGCTCTTAAAATTGCTAAAGAGCTTTTGGGATTTGAAGATGATTCTCAAATTTGCCAAGAAAGTTTAGAAGGAAAGAAAAAGCCCATACTTTTAGAATTAACAAAGGCATTAGATTTTGCTTTAACCAAGGACAAAAGTAAAGCTGAAATTGCAAGGCAGTTACTCAAACACTTAGGTGAATTAGAGAAACAGGCAAGTGCATCAGAGATAGAAAAACTTAAATTACAATTGAGGAAAATGGAGTTAGACGATAAACAATGAAGGAGAGAGGAAAAAGAGAGTGAGGAAAGTGGGAGGGAGAGAGAAAGAGCGAGAATTTGAACTTGAGAAGTTGTGACTTAGTCAGTAAAGTCAAATTAGCAGGATAGAGATTAAAAGAGAAGGTAATGATATATACAAATATGTCAAAACTCTGCCACGTTTTGATGAGTAAGATGGTGATGCCTTCTTTGTTCCATTTGAAACATTGGCTAGGCAGATGGAGTGCTCTGAGGATTTATGGGTAATGCTAATTCAGACTAAAGTGATAGGCAGAGCTCGTGAGGTATTTGCCGCACTGTCAGATGAGGGTTTGAGAGATTATGAAGAGGTAAAACAGGCTATTTTTAGTGACAGCAGTTCAGAAATATAAAGAAGGAATCAGGTCAGACTTATGTTGGGTTTGAAAGAATTAAACTTGGTCATTTTGATCGATGGGTGCGTGCTTTGGAAATAGATAGGATCTTTGAGGCTGTAAGAGAGATTATTCTGCTGGAGGAGTTTAGAAACTCACTTCCAGAGATGTTAAGAATTCACGTGGAGGAACAGGAAGTTCAGAAAATGAGAAGGACAGCAGAAGTAGCAGATGAATACACGTTGGTGCACAAGTTGAGAGTGTCGTGCTGGAAAAGCACAGCAGGTCAGGCAGCATCGGAGGAGCAGGAGTATCAACGTTTTGAGCATAAGCCCTTATGGCTAAAACGCCGATTCTCCTGCTCCATAGATGCAGCCTGACCTGCTGTGCTTTTCCAGCACCACACTCTCAACTATGTGGGCGGCACGGTGGCACAGTGGTTAGCACTGCTGCCTCACAGCGCCTGAGACCCGGGTTCAATTCCCGCCTCAGGCGACTGACTGTGTGGAGTTTGCACGTTCTCCCCGTGTCTGCGTGGGTTTCCTCCGGGTGCTCCGGTTTCCTCCCACAGTCCAAAGATGTGCAGGCCAGGTGAATTGGCCATGCTAAATTGCCCATAGTGTTAGGTAAGGGGTAAATGAATATGTAGATGTAGGGGTATGGGTGGGTTACGCTTCGGCGGGGCGGTGTGGACTTGTTGGGCCGAAGGGCCTGTTTCCACACTGTAAGTAATCTAATCTAATCTAATCTAATCTAATCTATGATTTCCAGCATCTAAAGTCCTCACTTTCTCCATGTTGGTGCATAAAAAAAGCTTTCGAACAGAATTTCATCCTGTGAGAGATAGAGGTTGGGAGAAGGGGGGATACTACACGACAAAATAAAGAGTAGAGAGCACTGGTAAGAGTTTACCACAGGTTATAGAAGAAGTCCAAGAGGGTGAAGGAGATGAAAGGCCTCAGGTGTTTCCACTGTGGTAAAGTGGGACACGTAAAGTCACAGTGCTGGTTGTTAAAGAAAGGCACTGTGGGAAAGATGTGGTAAAAGAAGCTAAGGCATTAGTGAAGGTAGTAAAGGAAACCCCAAGAAGAGCTGACAAGCTGCAGGAGAGTGCACAGCTTAGGCAGGAACTGGGTATGGAGTTAGTAACTGATCTCGACAAAGAATTTGCCTCTGTGGGGAAAGTTTATTCAGAAAGAACAGGGAGAGAAGGGCAAGAAGTTATAATTTCGAGAGATACAGGATCTAACCAGTTGCCGATAGTAAGAGTTGAGCGACTATGCACTCTTTCTGATCTCTTACCAGAAAGTATGGTAACTTGTGGGATAAATAGGCAGAAATTTGGTGTTCCCCTATGTAAGATCAGATTGGAGTGCTAACTCAAGATTGGGCAAGTTACAGTGGGAGTGATTGACAGAGTGTCAGTTCCAGGAATTCAGTTTGTTTTTGGGAATGATTTGGCAGGACCCAAGGTGGGAGTGACATCCCTTTTTGTGGAGAAACCCAAGAAACTGAGGAGATAAAACAGAAATATACAAGTTTTTTCCCAGACTGTGTTGTAACCAGATCCCACTATCATAAACCACAGCATGAAGGAAAAACTAAAGAGAGAGATGAAGGAGTTGAGGTTCACTTAACAGACACCCTATTTGACATTATGGTGCAGGAAACACCTCAACAGAGGGTCAGACAGAAATGTTTAGTCCTGAAAGGCTAAGGGCCTTGCAACAGCAAGACATGACCATAAAAGATACATATGTGGATGCATACTCCGAAAAGGAGGCAGAGAATATTCCTGAGGGTTATTATCTGAAAGTTAGAATCCTAGGATGAAAAGGGAGACCACGGCAGGTTAGTGCAGAGGAGAAATGGACCAAAGTGTACCAGATTGTGTTGCTGGTAGCATACCGACAGGAAGTGTTATGGGTAGCATGTGAAATACCTGTAGGAGGTCACCAGTGGATTCAAAAGACTCAGACTATGGACAAAAGCATTTTTATTGGCTTAGAATGCACAAGGATGTGGTTAACTTTTGCCCTACGTGTCATACATGCTAAATGGTAGGTTAAGGCACAGGTGGTAATAAAACCAGCACCTATGTTGCCAATTCCCACATTTGAAGAACCTTTCTCATGGGTGAAAATTGATTGTGTCGGTGCCCTCCTGAGAACCATAAGTAGGAAACCAATACTTGTTAACCATAATGGATGTGTCTACCAGATTACTGGAGGCAATTCCATTACAGAGTATCAAGGCAAAGAAAGTGGTAGAGGAGTTAGTAGCTTTCTTAATATAGTATGGGCTACCCAGAGAGATTCAGTCAGACCAAATGTCAAATTTTACTGTCAGGCCGTTTAAGGAGGTTATCGATAGCTTAGGTATACAGCACTTTAAATCCAGTGCATATCATCTTGAGTCCCAGGGAGCTTCAGAAAGGTGGCTTCAGACCTTGAAGACCATGTTGAGAACATACTGTCAGGATTACCCAACTGATTGGGATAAAGGTATCTCATTCATATTGTTTGCTGCTAGAGATGCCCAAACGAATCTACTCAGTTCACTCCCTTCGAGTTAATATTTGGGTATGAAATGAGAGCCCCTTTGAAATTAATTAAAGAACACAGACCAAGTCCAAAACTACAAAAGCAACCACCCCAACACACACAAAACGAAGTTGCATCAAGACACTATTCAAAAGGGCCACAACACACTGCAGTACACCAGAACTGCAAAAAGAGGAAGAAGAACAATGTATTCGCCAAAAATGGATACCCGCGCAATTTCATCAACAGATGCCGAAGGGAAAGACAACAGAATGAGGACATGCCACAACCCAAAGGACTAGCCACGTTACCATACATCAAGAGTATTTCCGAACTGACAGCCAGACTACTGCGACCACTAGGACTCATAACAGCACACAAACCAACAGCCACTCTCAGACAACAACTCACCAGAATGAAGGACCCGATACCCAGCATGAGCAAAACCAATATAGTGTACAAAATCCCATGCAAGGACTGCACAAAACACTACATAGGACAAACAGGAAGACAGCTAACGATCTGCATCCATGAACACCAACGAGCCACGAAACGACACGACCACCTATCCTTAGTAGCCACACAGGCAGATGACAAGCAACATGAGTTCGACTGGGACAACACAACTATTATAGGACAAGTCAAACAGAGAACAGCCAGAGAATTCCTAGAGGCTTGGCGCTCATCCACAGATTCAATCAATAAGCACATCGACCTGGACCCAATATACCGGCCACTGCAGCGGACAGCTGGAACTGACAACCGGAAGCGGCAGATTCAAACCACGACAAATGCCGGAGGAAAGATCATAGAAGCGCTTCACAGGAGGCTCCCAAGCACTGAGGATGTCACCTAGACAGGGGACGAAACGTCTGCAACACAAATTCCCAGCTCGGCGAATACAACCACAACAACGAGCACCTGAGCTACAAATCTTCTCACAAACTTTAATTAAAGAAAAATTGACAGGACCAACGTCTGAGATCTCACACTTAGATTATGTCTTGGAAGTGAGGACGAGATTACACTGAATATGAGTTAACTAAACAGCACCTGAAGAGGGCACAGCATAAAATGAAGCAGGTGGCAGATAAAAGTTCTGAGACTCTGATGTTTTGCTGAAGGGATGGTGTATCCAAAGCCAGGTTTATTGGTCCCTGTCAAATTGAGAAAACGTTGAGTCAGGTGAACTATCTAGTAAAATGCTGGATAGAAAAAAAAGTTATTGGGTATGTCATGTGAACATGTTGAAACTGTTTTAAACTAGAGAGAAAGAACTGGAGAAACAGGTTAGTTACAGTTCTGCAGAGTGAGGAATCAAATCCAGGTGATGTGGATTTTGATGTGTCTCAAAATCGATTAAAAAAAATGAAGAAGTCCTTGAGTAGTGGGATAGGTTGGTAAGCTATTGGTCTCAGGAGCATAGAACGGAATTGAAAGGTATGTTACTGCAGTATAAGGACATATGTAAGAATTGGATGGGGAGGATTAATGCTATTGTGCATGAAGTAGGCACAGGGAATACTGCTCCGATAAAACAACACCCCTATCGGCTTAATCCTTCCAAAGCCAGGCAGCTCCAGAAGGAGGTGGAGGCCATGCTCGACAAGAGCATCATCGAACCGAGCTAGAGAGAGGGGAATTCACCGATCGTCTTAGTTCCCAAGCTAGATGGGATGCAACAATTCTGCGTGGATTATCAGAAGGTCAACCCCATTACAAAGTTGGACTCATATCCAATTCCTAGATTGGAGGACTGTGTTGAGAAAGTCGGACAAACCAGTTACATCACCAAGTTGGGCTTAATGTGTGGTTACTGGCAGGTACCATTATCAGAGACGGTGAAAGAAATTTGTGTGTCTCTAACCCCATATATGCTATATCAATTTAAAGTGATCCCCTTTGGAATGAAGAACGCACTCGCCAGATTCCAAAGACTCATGAACAGAGTTGTGGCTGGGTTAACAAATTTTGCAGTCTATTTGGATGATTTACTGATCTTTAGTAAGTACTGGAAAGATCCCGTGATACAGTTAGCAGAGCTCTTTGAATGAGTACAAGAAGCAAAACTGGTGATAAACTTAAACAAAACTGAATTTGTGAAAGCAGAGGAGACGTTCTTGGGTCATAACATTAGCCATGGAAGACTGACCCCACGGAACGCAAAGACAAAAGCCATCAAGGAATTTCCATGACCAACCTCGAAGAAAAAGATGCTTCGATTCTTAAGACTCAGCAGATTCTATCGGACGTTTGTTTCAAACTTTAGCAGTGTAGTGGCACCAATAACCGATTTGCTGAAAAAGAACACCCAAAGTTTCGGAGGACAGAACAATGCCAGGAGGCATTTGACTATTTGAAGGCCAGGTTAGCCAGCAAATCAGTTTTAGCTACACCAAACTTTTGAAAACCTTTTAAAGTCACCATCAATGCGAGCGACTTAGGAGTTCGAGATGTACTCCGACAGGAAGATTAGGATGGGTTTGAACTGTCAGTTGGTTACTTTTTGAAGAAAATCAACATCCAGCAGAAGAAACACTCCACAATCAATAAACAGCTGTTGAATTTGGTACTGGCCTTACAGCATTTTAATAGTTATGTCATTAACAATGTGTCAGAGACAATTGTGGACACTGATCACAATCTTCTTACATTCTGAGAACACTTTAAGGACAAGAATATGAGGCTATTTCATTGGAGTCTTATGTTACAGACTTCTAATTTTAAAATCGTATATGTTGCGGATTGTAAGAATGTTATCGCAGATGCGGTATCGTGGATTTAACTGATGTAGTATCGATGAAATTTGTATTTATCCAATGTTTTTTATGGAAGAGGTTAAGGGGAACTTAGATTCAAGTTATGTTCTGGTAATATACTTAAAGATTAGAAAAAAAAATGAGGCCATCTTTTCATTATGATGGTTCATTTTTTCTAAAGGGAGAAGGTTTATGAAGGTGTAAGGGTAGTGTACCTTTAAGTGAGTTGAAAGTTAGTGAGGACTTACAGAGGCACAGAGAGTCTGGAACAAGGTAACAATGTAACACTTGGTCAGAACAGCTAGCACAGGCTGGGTTGCTATGAGACAAAAACAAATTCAAGTTTGGCCAATCAGTTTAAATTATGCCCCAAGGTAGCAAACTCCAAACAAGTTTGAATTTGGTATTTTGACAATATTAAAACCAGTGAAACGATCTGATGTTTTGGGATATAAAACAGGAAAAAAATTGAACAGTTGAGGGAGAACTGCCAAAAGACCAAAAGATGTAGGCTGGTAGTCTGAGAGGTACCTGTCTGGAGAAGGAGTTTGCATAGAAAAAAATACATTGACACCGACCTGGAGAGCAAATTTACCGAGGAAGATACAAAGAGAAGATTCGACAGCTGGCTGGTTTTGAAGTTGGAATTTTGCTGCAAATCTTAATCAGGGCTTTTATTGGACCAATATTGTAGAGGGGGAGTTAAAAGATAGGTTTAGAAAGGAGTTCTAAATAGTTGATAGTTAATTTATTCTCTGTTAGACTTTTTAAAAAATTAAAGTTGTTAATTTTTACTTTCAATGGTGACTTTTGGGATTGTTCTTTGCTTCTGGAATTTTCACAGATTATCGTAAATCTTTTCTGTGTTGTTGGTTTAAATTAGCGGGGTGGGGGGTAGTTGGGGTTTACCCTGTGTCAAAACTGAAGAAAGCAGAATTAATGTTTCTTAGCCTGCGGTCTTTCTTCAGACTTCATTTTAACTCGTACCCAGATCAATAACCTAGAATTCTGGATTATCAATTCATGTTGTTACTGCAGGTGGCTGCCTGACATCTTTAGCCACTTCCGGCCCTCACGTCATCGCTGATGCCACACGCTCAGTGACTTCCCCTACTGCCATGATCACCACCACTTCCGCCTCCACCAGCGCCACTCACCTGCATTCTGCTGACACGCCCCCCACAGACCCCACTGTCACTATCCCCACACCCCAGAACCCCGAGGGCAACATTACCCCAGCTCATGCCTCCACCCCCATTCCCCCCACCATCACACCCACTCCAGGTACTGGCTCCGACCCCACTCCCAGCTCCACACCCACACCAGATCCCAGCTCCCGGCCCTGCCGAGTTTTCACCATCCCTCCAGACCTCCCACTCACTGAGGACGAACGATCAGTCCTCAGCAAAGGACTCACCTTCATGCCCGTCCGTCCACGCATCAATGAATTTAATACACGACATGACATCGAACAATTCTTCCGTCGCCTCCGCCTCCGAGCTTACTTTCACAATCAGGACTCCCGCCCACCTTCCGAGGACCCCTTCACCCACCTCCAACACACTGCATCCACCTGGACACCCCGCGCTGGCCTATTACCTGCCCTCGACCTCTTCATTTCCAACTGCCGCCGGGACATTAACCGCCTCAACCTGTCGTTCCCCCTCCCCCACTCCAACCTCTCGCCCTCCAATCCCTCTGCTCCAATCCCAACCTCACCATCAAGCCAGCGGATAAAGGGGGCGCAGTGGTAGTCTGGCGCACTGACCTCTACACCGCTGAAGCCAAACGCCAACTCAAGGACACCTCTTCCTACTGCTCCCTCGACCATGACCCCACCCCCCATCACCAAACCATCATCTCCCAGACCATACAGAACCTCATCACCTCAGGAGATCTCCCACCCACAGCTTCCAACCTCATAGTCCGGGAACCCCGCACTGCCCGGTTCTACCTCCTTCCCAAGATCCACAAGCCTGACCACCCTGGCCGACCCATTGTCTCAGCATGCTCCTGCCCCACTGAACTCATCTCTACCTACCTTGACACTGTCCTATCCCCCCTAGTCCAGGAACTCCCCACATACGTTCGAGACACCACCCATGCCCTCCACCTCCTCCAAGACTTCCGTTTCCCCGGCCCCCAACGCCTTATCTTCACCATGGATATTCAATCCCTCTACACCTCCATTCGCCATGACCAGGGCCTCCAAGCCCTCAGTTTTTTCCTCTCCAGACGTCCCCAACAGTACCCTTCCACTGACACTCTCATTCGTTTGGCCGAACTGGTCCTCACCCTTAACAATTTCTCCTTTGAATCCTCCCACTTCCTCCAGACCAAAGGCGTAGCCATGGGCACACGTATGGGCCCCAGCTATGCCTGTCTCTTTGTTGGCTATGTAGAACAGTTGATCTTCCGTAATTACACCGGCACCACTCCCCACCTCTTCCTCCGCTACATTGATGACTGCATTGGCGCCACCTCATGCTCCCGCGAGGAGGTTGAGCAATTCATCAACTTCACCAACACATTCCACCCTGACCTTAAATTTACCTGGACTATCTCTGACACCTCGCTCCCCTTCCTGGACCTCTCCATCTCCATTAGTGATGACCGACTTGACACTGACATTTTTTACAAACCCACTGACTCCCATAGCTACCTGGATTACATCTCTTCCCACCTGATCTCTTGCAAAAATGCCATCCCGTATTCCCAATTTCTCCGCCTCCGCCGTATCTGCTCCCAGGAGGACCAGTTCCACCATAGAACACACCAGATGGCCTCCTTCTTTAGAGACCGCAATTTCCCTTCCCACGTGGTTAAAGATGCCCTCCAACGCATCTCGTCCACATCCCGCACCTCCGCCCTCAGACCCCACCCCTCCAACCGTAACAAGGACAGAATGCCCCTGGTGCTCACCTTCCACCCTACAAACCTTCGCATCAACCAAATCATCCACCGACATTTCCGCCACCTCCAAAAAGACCCCACCACCAGGGATATATTTCCCTCCCCTCTCCTTTCCGCCTTCCGCAAAGACCGTTCCCTCCGTGACTACCTGGTCAGGTCCACACCCCCCTACGACCCACCCTCCCATTAGAACATAGAACATAGAACATAGAACAATACAGCACAGAACAGGCCCTTCGGCCCACGATGTTGTGCCGAACTTCTATCCTAGATTAAGCACCCATCCATGTACCTATCCAAATGCCGCTTAAAGGTCACCAATGATTCTGACTCTACCACTCCCACGGGCAGCGCATTCCATGCCCCCACCACTCTCTGGGTAAAGAACCCACCCCTGACATCTCCCCTATACCTTCCACCCTTCACCTTAAATTTATGTCCCCTTGTAACACTCTGTTGTACCCGGGGAAAAAGTTTCTGACTGTCTACTCTATCTATTCCTCTGATCATCTTATAAACCTCTATCAAGTCATCCCTCATCCTTCGCCGTTCCAACGAGAAAAGGCCGAGAACTCTCAACCTATCCTCGTACGACCTACTCTCCATTCCAGGCAACATCCTGGTAAATCTTCTCTGCACCCTCTCCAAAGCTTCCACATCTTTCCTAAAGTGAGGCGACCAGAACTGCACACAGTACTCCAACTGTGGCCTAACCAAAGTCCTGTACAGTTGCAACATCACTTCACGACTCTTGAATTCAATCCCTCTGCGAATGAACGATAATACTCCATAGGCCTTCTTACAAACTCTATCCACCTGAGTGGCAACCTTCAAAGATCGATGTACATAGACCCCAAGATCCCTCTGTTCCTCCACCTGACCAAGAACCCTACCATTAACCCTGTTTTCCACATTCTTATTTGTTCTTCCAAAATGGACAATCTCACACTTGGCAGGGTTGAACTCCATCTGCCACTCCTCAGCCCAGCTCTGCATCATATCTAAGTCCCTCTGCAGCCGACAACAGCCCTCCTCACTGTCCACAACTCCACCTATCTTTGTATCATCTGCAAATTTACTGACCCACCCTTCGACTCCCTCATCTAAGTCATTAATAAAAATTACAAACAGCAGAGGACCCAGAACTGATCCCTGCGGAACTCCACTTGTAACTGGGCTCCATGCTGAATATTTACCATCTACCACCACTCTCTGACTTTGACCGGTTAGCCAGTTTTCTATCCAATTGGCCAAATTTCCCTCTATCCCATGCCTCCTGACTTTCCGCATAAGCCTACCATGGGGAACCTTATCATTCTGGCACTTTCCCCTGCCACCGCAGGAACTGTAAAACCTGTGCCCACACCTCCTCCCTCACCTCTATCCAAGGCCCTAAAAGAGCCTTCCACATCCATCAAAGTTTCACCTGCACATCCACCAATATCATTTATTGTATCCGTTGCTCCCGATGTGGTCTCCTCTACATTGGGGAGACTGGGCATCTCCTTGCAGAGCGCTTTAGGGAACATCTCCGAGACACCCGCACCAATCAACCAAACCACCCCGTGGCCCAACATTTCAACTCCCACTCTGCCGAGGACATGGAGGTCCTGGCCTCCTTCACCGCCGCTCCCTCACCACCAGACGCCTGGAGGAAGAACGCCTCATCTTCTGCCTCGGAACACTTCAACCCCAGGGCATCAATGTGGACTTCAACAGCTTCCTCACTTCCCCTTCCCCCACCTCATCCTAGTTTCAAACTTCAGCTCAGTTACTGTCTCCTTGACTTGTCCGACCTGCCTATCTCCTTTTCCACCTGTCCACTCCACCCTCTCCTCCTTGACCTATCACCTTCATCTCCTCCCCCACTCACCCATTGTACTCTATGCTACTCTCTCCCCACCCCCACCCTCCTCTAGCTTATCTCTCCATGCTTCAGGCTCACTGCCTTTATTCCTGGTGAAGGGCTTTTGCCCGAAACGTCGATTTCGCTTCTCGTTGGATGCTGCCTGAACTGCTGTGCTCTTCCAGCACCACTAATCCAGTATATGACATCTTTTTAGTGTTGGGTAACAAAGGTTGCTTATAAGTGTTTCAGTTAGGCAGTGCCTGTAGGTTTGAGCACAATGAGGACATAGAATTATGTCCTCATAAAGGACAGAAGACAGTAGACAGTAGAGAAATGAGAATTAATGCACAAATTCATGTGAAAAAATTAAAGCAATGGTGTGGGGAATGTTTTTGACTCATCCTGTGCATTCTATGTCTTGTTAAATTCCTCACTAATATTCCAGAGGTTCTTGTGAAATAAACCTCACAGCGATAGGCTTCTACCTGAAAGATAATGAGTTTAAATCACAAGTTCAATTCCACTCACTGCCTGTGGTGAAGTAGAAGCTACGATTGAAATTGAAAAGAGAAATCACAGAAGGACTTGTGTTGTAAAAGACAGAGTTTATTAAACAAATTGTCCTTTACAAAGAGCCAGATAACATTTACAGAAACTGAATTTTCATCATCATGACATTTAGTATCAGTGTGTTCAAGGATTTACATTTGAAAGCATCTCTATGGCAGAATAATCTCAATAAATGTTCACATGCTCAAAGATAGCATGGTGTAATTTTATGGTCGTGTACGAAGAAAAATATCCTTACACTGAATTCTGTTTGAAAGGCTATGCTGAGTAGCTAATTTTGATTTTTTTTTGATTATTCAGTGCTAACACCTCATCAGTGATAGTTATGACTGTCTTTGTGAGATGCAAGAATTAATATATTTAAGCAATTCTTCATAAAATACAATTGAAAATGTTATTACTCCTTTGTGCTTTGGGTTGAAGCTGTGATTCTTTTCTCCCTCTCTTTTCTTCTTGTTCATACATCTGTTTCTGTCTCTTCAAAACCCTCCTCATTTATTCCTTTATGTAAGCATCCATTTCACCTCCCTGCTTGACCATTTCGCCTCCCTGTTTGACCATTTCGCCTCCCTGCTTGACCATTTCGCCTCCCTGTTTGACCATTTCGCCTCCCTGTTTGCACACTTGAGCAAAGTACTGCCAGTCACCAGCGACCACTTTGCTTTATCAACATCCGTGCGGGAGTTTCCAGGTTTTATATCATTTCTAGCCATGAGCTGACCTACGATAGCAGCAAAAAAAGTAATTCTTCTAAGAAGACAGTAGTTCCACCTGAAGCTTGAGTTCTTTAACTCTTTGAATGCCGAATCAGTCTCAAATGCCCTTCTAAACACACATTTATCTTTAGCTGTTCTTCTTGTGGTCTGGCCAGTGAATATGTCGGCTTGATTGTAATGCTATTCACATGTTAAACATTTCAGAATGGAGTGTCAGAGTATGATAGCTTGTGCGCCTCCCAGTCAGAAGATTGTAGGTTCAAATCCCTATCCAGAAACTTGAGCACAAAACCTAGGCAAAAACTCTTGTACAATACTGAGAGGGTGCTGCATTCAGTATTTGTTTTTCTGATGAACAATTAATCTGAGACCCTTTCTGCACCTCAGGTAGATTTAGAAGATCTTCATGTCAGCATTTGAATATAAACAGGGATTTCTACCTGAAGTCCTTGCTAATATTTACTCCTCAACTAACAATTCAAATGAAAGTTAGCAGGTTATTATCTTACTGTCTAAGAAAGAAAGCCTGCTGCAAATATCAGGTCCAACTCTGGCTCTTCAGCAATTGATTCTCCATGTACATGATACATGATATTGTGAAGTATCTTTTTCTAAAATAAGTCTAATATATTTTGACATTTTATTGTGTGCTAAGTTCGTGTAAAGGGGGAAGGGAAGCAGAACGTTCTCTGAAAATCGTTTGAATGACCTGGGTTGTTTATGTCTGCTTTATTAGTGACTTCTCAAGACTCATCATTCTGGCTGGTCAAGCTCCTTTAGACCAAATTGTTTCCAGTTTGTCACATTACAAGCTATTTCCTCACTTTTGATTTGTGTGGTTTCTATCTCTTCTGCTCTGAGTTGCTATCTTACTTCAAGCTTGTAATAACTGTCACACCAGAAGCATGATAGACAAATGAAATTGTAGATGAATGTGGAATTGATGCAGTCCGTGCACTTTTTAAAGGCAACAAAGGTGACATGTCCAAAGTATTTGTTTCTTAAACTGTGGACTCCTCTGAACTTGGAGCTATAAGTTTAAAATATGTTGGAAGTTTGTAGAAGTTGTAATTCATAGGATCCCTCAAATAGAACATGTTTGGATTTGTATATTTCAACGTCAGTAACTTCCATGTCTCAAAACACAATGCAAGAAATCAAGTCACTACTATAATGTGGGAAATACAACATTGACTTCCTGCTCAGCAAACCTATACTAAGAGCAATATGATCATGGCTGGATGGTTATTTTGGTAATGTTGGTTGGAAGATGAGTACTGACTACTTTGCCATTGAGAGCTCAATTGATCATTGTAGAACCAGTGCTTTTCCATCTTCCTGGGAGGGAAGACAGTCATCAATTTAACTTCCTGTCTAAAAGATTGCACGTCAGACACTGCAGCACCCTTTCAGTATTGTACTGGAATGTGCAATAACATCATGGTAAACATGACGGAAGTGCACAATTGCAGCCATGCCTCTTAAACTCAGGGGTCAAGGATGCCCACTGTTTTCGGTGGATCTGAAAGGCTTGATAGTGAGAAGTGCCCAGCTTGATGATGTTATAGGGATCTGTGGAGAGAACTAGTTTGGAGTGAGGGAGACAGAGTATCAGGGCCTCTTCATAGTTTCTGTAACTGAGGGTGGAATCTAATAGCAGGCTGGTCAACTGAGTTTTGTCGCAGAATTGCATCAGAAGTCCAGGGAGGCCTACCTAAACATTGGCAGCAGATAGCTGCGTCTTTTATCAAGCATAATCACATGGTGGAGTATACTTGACGGGCTGAATGGTCTAAATCAGTTCTACTGTCTTAGTGTCTTACAGTCATTTGTCTAACAAAGAGGAAAGTTTCTCGCTAGGCTGTAGCGAGTTCCCAATTAACAGAATATAGCTTGTTAAAAACGTTTTTAGCACCACGCTCACTTCATTAATATTCAGCTTCACACCTTAATCATGCCAAACAATCAAAACTTCAAGCATCCTCACCATGAAGTTAAGAGCGGATATCTGGTCGTATCAGTTCACTGCTTGTTCTGAAGGACCTCCACTTTGGACTCTGGGAAACAATATCAAGACATACAAGATAATGGTAAAAACAATGACTGCCGATGCTGAAAATCAAATTCTCGATTAGTGGTGCTGGAAGAGCACAGCAGTTCAGGCAGCATCCAACGAGCAGCGAAATCAATGTTTCGGGCAAAAGCCCTTCATCAGGAATAAAGGCAGTGGGCCTGAAGCATGGAGAGATAAGCTAGAGGAGGGTGGGGGTGGGGAGAGAGTAGCATAGAGTACAATGGGTGAGTGGGGGAGGAGATGAAGGTGATAGGTCAAGGAGGAGAGGGTGGAGTGGATAGGTGGAAAAGAAGATAGGCAGGTCGGACAAGTCAAGGAGACAGTAACTGAGCTGGAAGTTTGAAACTTGGATGAGGTGGGGGAAGGGGAAATGAGGAAGCTGTTGAAGTCCACATTGATGCCCTGGGGTTGAAGTGTTCCGAGGCGGAAGATGAGGCGTTCTTCCTCCAGGCGTCTGGTGGTGAGGGAGCGGCGGTGAAGGAGGCCCAGGACCTCCATGTCCTTGGCAGAGTGGGAGGGGGAGTTGAAATGTTGGGCCACGGGGCGGTTTGGTTGATTGGTGCGGGTGTCTCGGAGATGTTCCCTAAAGCGGGCCTCGTGCTGGAATGGGATGAAAATAATGTAACTCTAACTGAGTGCATCCTCCATATGGCCATGGACTATGTGCAACCTGTGTCCACAAACGTTAACATCCAGTATGTGGCAGACTCTGAGATAACAAGAATCCAGAGAAAGTATATTCCTGTCAGGGTGAAAGGGAAGGCTGGTAACTATAGGGAATGCTGGATGACTAAAGAAATGGTGGGTTTGGTTAAGAAAAAGGAGGAAGCATATGTCAGGTACAGGTAGGATAGATCGAGTGAATCCTTAGAAGAGTATAAAGAAAGTAGAAGTATACTTAAGAGGGAAATCAGGAGGGCGAAACGGGGACATGAGACAGCTTTGGCAAATAGAATTAAGGAGAATCCAAAGGGGTTTTACAAATATATTAAGGACAAAAGGGAGAGAATAGGGTCCCTCAAAGATCAGCAAGGCGGCCTTTGTGTGGAGCTGCAGAAAATGGGGGGAGATACTAAATGAATATTTTACATCAGTATTTACTGTGGAAAAGGATATGGAAGATATAGACTGTATGGAAATAGATGGTGACATCTTGCAAAATGTCCAGATTACAGAGGAGAAAGTGCTGGATGTCTTGAAATGGTTAAAGGTGGATAAATCCCGAGGAACTGATCAGGTGTACCTGAGAACTCTGTGGGAGGCTAGAGAAGTGATTGCTGGGCCTCTTGCTGAGGTATTATTTTCAACGATAGTCACAGGTGAGGTGCCGGAAGACTGGAGGTTGGCAAACGTGGTGCCACTGTTTAAGAAGGGTGGTAAGGACAAGCCAGGGAACTATAGACCAGTTAGCCTGACCTCAGTGGTGGGCAAGTTGTTGGAGGGAATCCTAAGGGATAGGATGTACATGTATTTGGAAAGGTAAGGACTGATTAGGGATAGTCAACATGGCTTTGTGCATGGGATATCATGTCTCACAAACTTGATTGAGTTTTTTGAAGAAGTAACAAAGAAGATTGATGAGAGCAGAGTAGTAGATGTGATCTATATGGACTTCAGTAAGGCGTTCGACAAAGGAGACTGATAGATCTCATGGAATACAGGGAGAACTAGCCATTTGGATACAGAACTGGCTCAAAGGTAGAAGACAGAGGGTGGTGGTGGAGGGTTGATTTTCAGACTGGAGGCCTGTGACCAGTGGAGTGCCACAAGGATTGGTGCTGGGCCCTCTACTTTTTGTCATTTACATAAATGATTTGGATGCGAGCATAAGAGGTGCAGTTAGTAAGTTTGCAGATAACACCAAAATTGGAGGTGTAGTGGACAGCGAAGAGGGTTACCTCAGATTACAACAGAATCTTGACCAGATGGGCCAATGGGCTGAGAAGTGGCAGATGGAATTTAATTCAGATAACTGCGAGGTGCTACATTTTGGGAAGCAAATCTGAGCAGGTCTTATACACTTAATGGTAAGGTCCTAAGGAGTGTTGCTGAACAAAGGGACCTTGGAGTGCAGGTTCATAGCTCCTTGAAAGTGGAGTCGCATGTAGAGAGGATAGTGAAGAAAGCGTTTGGTATGCTTTCCTTTATTGGTCAGAGTATTGAGTACAGGAGTTGGGAGGTCATGTTGTGGCTGTACAGGACATTGGTTCGGGCACTGTTGGAATATTGCGTGCAATTCTGGTCTCCTTCCTATCAGAAAGATGTTGTGAAACTTGAAAAGATTCAGGAAAGATTTACAAGGATGTTGCCAGGGTTGGAGGATCTGAGCTACAGGGAGAGGCTGAACAGGCTGGGGCTGTTTTCCCTGGAGCTTCGGAGGCTGAGGAGTGACCTTGTAGAGGTTTACAAAATTATGAGGGGCATGGATAGGATAAATAAGCAAAGTCTTTTCCCTGGGGTCGGGGAGTCCAGAACTAGAGGGCATAGGTTTAGGGTGAGAGGGGAAAAATATAAAAGTGACCTAAGGGACAACTTTTTCACGCAGTGGGTGGTACGTGTATGGAATGAGCTGCCAGAAGATGTGGTGGAGGCTGGTATAATTGCAACATTTAAGAGGCATTTGGATGGGTATATAAATAGGAAGGTTTGGAGGGATATGGGCAGGGTGCTGGCAGGTGGGACTAGATTGGGTTGGGATATCTGGTCGGCATGGACGGGTTGGACCGAAGGGTCTGTTTCCGTGCTGTACATCTCTATGACTCTAATAACCCTCATAAACCTCAATGATCCACTGTTGAAAAATAGATTTAGAATAGTTAGATGATTGTTTTTGACCAGCACAGAGTTGACGGGCCAAAGGCCATACTTCAATGCTGCACCAGCAACTCTCATTGTAATGTTGCAGCAAGGACACATAAGGGCTCAGGGAGTCACACCCGGCTCAGGGACCTGACCAAGCTGCATCTCTGAGCTCTTTATGTGCAGCCATAGTGCTCGCTTACTCTAAGCCTTGCTCAACCAGAGCTATCTGTCAATATTACTGTGATGCCGTGCCATTTAGCCAGCACACAAAACCAGAGAGCTTGTTATGGTTGTCGGCAGGCCTCAGTCAGATCAAAGGAGCTCGTCTTTGGTCAGGGGTTACTGGCACAGTAAGTCAGGAGCAGCTTCTGATTGTTCCCACGCCCCTGCATTGCTATCAGCTAACTATTCAGGGCAGTCAGAGTCAGGATGCTCTCCACGTAAGTGAGGAGGTGCCAAATACTGGACAGATGACCACTCACCGTGGAACAAGAGAGGCAGATATTATGGAAGGTGAATGTGGGTGACAACCTGTCACTATTGTTGCAGGTATGCTGTGTCTCGGGTGAGTGAGCAGGCAGCACGGAAAGCACGTAGGGTTGGTTTGGTTAACAGCGAGTGAAGGTGATGTTGCAGATAATAGTGAGACTATGAGCCTTGATGGGAGATGGGCACAGTAACACAGTGAGTGTGAGTTAGCAGGTAGAAGATGGTGGCACTGTCACTGTCGGAGTGGAGAATGACATTGATCTTTCTATCGTGCAGCTCTCCAGACAGCTGAGATTGTACTGTCCGGGTGGCAGCTTGGGGAAAAGGACGTCACCCCTGTGTGCTACTTTTCTGGCAGCATATACAGACTCTCCCTGTCTGACACCTGGCAAATGTCGATAAGTGGTTGTCCGGAGCACAAAGTACTTTTAAAGATGACATCAGCAACATGAATGCTGATCCTTTGCAGGATATCCATCATCGAATTGAATCCCTACGATGTGGAAATAGACCACTCGGCCCAACAGGTCCACACCAATCCTTCTGAAGTGCATCCCACCCCAGCCTATCCCCGATATTTCGCACGGCTTAACACGCTTAACCTATACATCCCTGGGTGCAATGGGGCAATTTAGCATGACCAATCCACCTGTCTTGCACATCTTTGGACTACGGGAGGAAACCCATGCAGACACCTGGAGAATGTGCAAACCACAAACAAACAAACAAACTCCACCCGAGGCTGGAATGGAACCAGGTCCCTGGCGCCATGAGGCAACTGTGCTAACCACTAAGCCACCGTGCCGTCCCAAAGTGAGTTGTTTTGGGAATCGTAAATTTGTGTAGGATCGGAAGTGAGGGATGTGGAAGGAGTTAATGTTGCATGTTTGGTAAGATTTAGCAAGAAAACCTGCAGGTTCACAGCAAAATAAAACGCAAAAGTAAACCTGATACAACTGACATGAGGACTATTGGTTGAATCTTACTTGTTTTTGTTGTCATATCAATGTACCTGTAAGTAGTTGCTAATGTGAAATAATTTGTATGTTGTTAACTGCAAGAATCTCTTTCAGCTGTCGGAAGTGGCTTCCTTTCCCACAGTATACCAAACAGGCCCTTGAGTTTCCTGCACTGAGAGGATGGTGCCAGCAACCAATAGCTCATGAAACAGAATGAGCAGGCATTGCTATACTACATGAGGCACGACGTTGCATCTGACACCATGTTTGCCCAAAACCTCATGTCAAGGAAGTAATTCAGATAAAAAAAATGCTGTTCTGTTATTGTCAAATTTCAGTGGGATATTTTAATAAAACCTGGACCTCACCTATTGCTTACTTTTGCAATGTTGTTTCACACAAGAAAGGTTCAAGCTTTTCAAACAGACTGTATGTTTTCATCATTATTCACTGTAAATCTGTGACCCAGACCCAAAATGTGTATTTGGGTTGGTGACTTCAATTTATGTCGATACTTATGGCTATCCTGTTCAGACATGGTTTGATATGCTTCTGAAGCAGCTGGGACTTGAACCAGGACCTTCTGAGTCAGAGGTGGGGACACTACCACTGTGACATGAACCCTTCTCAATTTGTGTGCAGTTATTGAAATTAGTAAGTGTGAACAAATACTCTGGCATGTTGCTGACTATAGCAAGCTTTCCAATATTTTCAGTGGCCACACACCATGTGTAATGATTACATATTCTCTTAATTGCTGTTGTAGCTCACGTGGACATGGACCGGGCCTTCTGCAGTTTAACCTGTATATTACTGAAAACATTTTAGTTGATATACTGGTGTTGTTGAGGTTGGATTGGGGTGGGCTAAAACAGAAGTCTCACAACACCAGGTTGTAGTCCAACAGGTTTATTTGAATCATAAACTTTCTGAGCACTGCTCCTTCATTGGGTGAAGTGGACGGAAGCACAGAGGCACAGAATTTATAGGTGGACACAATTATAAGATAATTTCAGGAAATGAAGTGTGTCAAAAATAGTACAAATAGTGTGAGTGGAGTGGAGTGTCGACAGGCTGAATAACAAGGCTTTGCAGGTGATTAATCGTGTTAAATGGTGTGAGTAAAGTGCCAGCAGCTAAATAGCAAGTGATCCAATTAATTAAGGCAGACAGATAATTACAAAAATTCAAAATTAAGGTGGAGCTAGAGACAAACCAACTGGCTGGAATAACATGACAGGTATAAGAATCGCATGACGAGGGTCTAACCAAAGTAGCAAGTAACCCAAAACTGTATAAACTAATTAAGGTAAAGAGATAATAACATGCTATCAAGGTGATGGTGTCAAAACAGGACAGTAGAGAAGATCTTGCAAACCTGGAACAGTATGATGGGATTACATATAACTCAAAATGAACCCAAACTCATGGTTAAGGCATCCTCATCGGTACGGAATTTGGCTATCAGTCTCTGCTTGGTGATTTTGCCTTGTGGTATGTCTTGAAGGCTGTTTTGGAGAACACTTACCCAGAGAATGGAGGCTGAATGTCTTTGACATTCTGAAGTGTTCCCCGACTACGAGGGAACACTGCTGCCCAGCAATTGTTGCGCAGTGTCCATTCACCTGTTGTCGTACCGTCTGCATAATCTTGCTGATATAGCATGTGTGATGGTAGTACTCCTGTTGACCTGACATGTCTTGCAGAGGTTGCATTTGCAAGGCTGTGTGGTGTTGTTGGTCGCTGTTCTCCTGAAGGCTGGATAGTTTGCGGCAAATGATTGTTTGAAGGCGAGAAGTGGTGGCATTGGGGTGGATATGGCGAGAGGTTTGCCATCACTGATGACATATTTAAGGCTGTGAAGAGGCTGGTGTAGTTTTTCTGCACTGGAGAAGGACTGGATGATTTAGGGTATTCTATCGGCTGTGTCCTGTGTTTATCTTCTGAAGAGGCTGATGCGGTTTTTCGCTGTGGCATGTCGGAACTGGCGATGCATGAATTGAACATTGTATCCTATTCTTATGAGGGAGTCTTTCTGCATTTGTATATGTCTGTCACATTCCTCCTTGCTTGAGTGGATCCTGTGTAAATGCAGGGCTTCTCCATACGGGGTGGCTTCTTTAACATTTTTTGGGTGGAACCTAGAGAAGTGAAGCATCCCGAGGTTATGCATGGGCTTGTGACAGAGTGAAATGCTGAGATGTCCGTCCTTGGTGGTGAGGCATGTGTCCAAGAATGAGACTGATTCTGAAGAGTAGTCCCTGGTAAGTTTGATGATGGGATGAAATATGTTGATATTGTCATGTAGTCATTTGTGATTCTTTGCCATGAATCCAAAGGAAGAAATGTTGATGTATCTGGTGTAGAGCATTGGTTGGAAGTCCTGTGCAGCGAAGAGATTTTGCACGAACTTGTGCACGAGCATGTTGGTGTGTTGGAGTGTAAATTTGATCCCCATGGCTGTTGCATATGTCTGGATGAAGAGCTGGTTGTCAAAGGCGAAGACATTCTTGTCTAGGATGAAGTGGATGAGTTGTAAGGTGGTGCCTGAAAATTAGCAGTTGTTGGTGTTGAATACTGAGGGTGTTGCAATGATGCCGTCATCTTGGGGGATGCTGGTGTAGAGTGCCAAAACATCACTTGTGACAAAGAATGTTCCTGGTTCAACTGTGGGTGCTGAGTTTCTGTAACAAGTCTGTAGTGTCACGACAGAAGCTGGAGGGTCATTTTACAATAGGTTTCAAGATACCCTTGACAAAGCCAGAGAGGTTCTCACACAGGGTCCCATTGCCTGATACGATGGGATATCCGGGTGAGTTGGCTATGTGTATCTTCGGAAGGCAGTGGACATTTCCTGTGGGAGAAGTACACGGGATGAGAGTTCATACGATACCCTGAAGGTGTGGATCGAAGGTCTTGATCAGTGTTGTGTCGACGGGTGTGTTCTTTGATCGGCAGGTAGTTGTCTGTAGTGTTTCTGGTGGTTCAGTTGTTGGTACACTTCTTTGCAGTATTCCATTCTATTCTGTATGACGATGCCACCTCCTTTGTCTGCTGGTTTGATGACACTGTTGTGATTGGTCTTGAGAGCTTCAATCATATTGCATTGTGCCTGAGTAACATTCTGTGCTCTCTTATGAGCATGGCTGATGAAAATCGCAACAGCCTTCTCAGAAGGCATACACAGGACACGACCCTTCGTCATCCAGTCCTTCCCCAGTGCAGAGAAGCTACATCAGGCTCTTCACCGACTTAAATATGTCATCGGTGATGACAAAATGCCACCACTTCTCACATTCAAACAACCATCTAACATCTAACATCACAGCAAACTACCCAGTCTTCAGGAGAACAGCGACCCGCAACACCACACAACCTTGCCATTGCAACCTCTGCAAGACGTGTCAGGTCATCAACATGGGTACTGCCATCGCACATGGGAACACCGCCCATCAAGTACACGGTAGGCACTCATGTAATTTGGCCAATGTTGTCTACCTGATAGTGCAGGAAAGGATTTACTGAGACACTCTATGTCAGCGAGACCATGCAAACGGTGCGACAATGGATGAACGGACACTGCGCAACAATTGCTAGGCAGCAGTGTTCCCTCCTAGTTGGGGAACACTTCAGCGGTCACTAACATTCAGCCTCCATTCTTTGGGTAAGTGTCCTTCAAGACATACCACAAGGCAGAATCGCCAAGCAGAGACTGATAGCCAAATTCCGTACCAATGAGGATGCCTTAATCGTGATCTTGGGTTCATTTTGAGCCATGTGTAATCCCACCATTCTGTTCCAGGTTTGCAAGATCTTCTCTACTGTCCTGTTTTGACACCATCACCTTGATAGCATGTTATTATCTCTTTACCTTAATTAGTTTATACAGTTTTGGGTTACTTGCTACTTTGGTTAGACCCTCGTCGTGCGATTCTTATACCTATCATGTTATTCCAGCCAGTTGGTTTGTCTCTAGCTCCACCTTAATTTTGAATTTTTGTAATTATCTGTCTGCCTTAATTAATTGGATCACTTGCTATTTAGCTGCTGGCACTTTACTCACACCATTTGACACGATTGATCACCTGCAAAGCCTTGTTATTCAGCCTGTCGACACTCCACTCCACTCTCACTATTTGTACTATTTTTTGACACACTTCATTTCCTGAAATTATCTTATAATTGTGTGTCCACCTATAAATTCTGTGCCTTTGTACTTCCCTCCACTTCACCCAATGAAGAAGCAGTGCTCAGAAAGCTTGTGATTCAAATAAACCTGTTGGACTATAACCTGTTGTCGTGTGACTTCTGATTTTGATTTACTGAGCTCTTTATTGTGTCGTTCCATGTAAAGTTCAGTTTGGGATGTTTTTAGTCACCAAGGTCAATTATTTTTATTCCCCTTTTGTCTTGTAAGTATTGACTCTATACCTGACTACACAGCCATGCCTTGTCCAACCGTGACAGTGATTTTCAGCAAGAATTCGCCCAAAGAATTGTGGATGCTGGAAATCAGAAATAAAATCTGAAGAATTGTCACTGGAACCGAATCTTGAACTGCTTTCTCTCCACAAATGCTGCCAGACCTGCTGAGTTTTTCAGCAATTTCTGATTTTGTTTCACAACCAAACCCAGTTCTTTCCAAAAGGTTATCATACTCCAGTGAAAGTCTGTTTTGGATACGAAGTCTGTGTTGTATTTCCATCTTGTTGGGGTGAATTAAGATTGTTTGTCACTTTTTGTTGCATGAACCCTCTGTTTTGCTTTGTTTCTGGAAAGTGTGCTGTTCGAGCTGCAACTGAAGGCCGGATATTAGTGCTGGAAGGTCTGGAGAAGGCCGAACGGAATGTCCTACCTGTTTTAAACAACCTGCTAGAAAACAGAGAGATGCAGCTGGAAGATGGGCGTTTCCTCATGTCTGCAGATCGCTATGACAAACTGCTCAAGGTAATTGGACATAATTGGATATAATTTGATAATATTGAGGCCTTAATTGCTGCCAACGCCAATGTAATACAAAAATAGGTGGGAAGGCAAGTGGTGCGAATGACAGAAGGAGTGTGTAGAAGGATATCGGCAGGCAAAGTGAGTGGGCACGAACTTGGCAGATGGAATTTAATGTGGGAAAACGTGAGGTTATGCACTTTTGTTTGAAAAATAGAGCAAATGTGGAGAATAGTGATATTAGTTCAACGGGGGGAAAACTGCAAGAGGCTGGAGCACAGAGGATTTGGATAGCCTTGTGCGTGAGTCACAAAAAAACTAGTATCCAAGTTCAGCGAGTACTTGGGAAAGCAATTGGCCTTTTTTTTCCCCAAAAGGGAGTGGAGTATAAAAACTAGGAAAGTCTTGCTAAAATTATACAAAGCAAAATTCAGGCCACAACTGGAATACTCTGAGCAGTTTTGGTCCCCCTATCTAAGGAAAGATATGCTGACATTGTGGTAATCCAGAGAATGTTCATGAGGCTGTGACCTGGTTTGGAGGGGTTTTCATCTGAGGAGAGATTGAGTAGATTGTGTCTGTACTGAATGAAATTCAGAAGAATGAGAGATGACCTTATTGAACCATATAAAATTCTTGGGGGAACTTGACAGGATAGATGTAGAGAGGTTATTTCCCTATGGGGAAAATCGAGGATGAGGGGGAATAATCTTAAAGCAAGTGGTCATTCATTGAAGTCAGAGAAGGAGGAGAATTTCTTCTCTCAGCAGGATCATTCAGAATCTGGATAATTCTTTACTACAGAGCACCATGGAGGGTGGATTTTGAAGTCTATTTAGTGGGCAAATTTTTAATTATTAAGGGAATCCAGCATTATGGAGATAAAGCAGGAACATGGAGTTGGGGTTTTCAGATCGGCCATGATTTTATTGAATGGCAGAGGAAATTCAATGAGCTGAATGCTCTACTTCTGTTTATATATCTTATAATCTTTTGGAAAGTTATTTCGCTCTTCAAATAACAGTGCTAGCCCTGAACTGAAAAGTAATCAAGAATTGCGAGACTGTGCAGTGGCCCTATACATACCAATGTCACCTATTCTAATCTACTTTGCCTCAAGTAATGCAACCCCAGTCTTCATATGCACCTTTGGTCTGGTCTTTCTCAAAGAAGCGAATGGATTAAACTGCAATTCTTCTTTATTTAATCTAAAAATGAGATCTGAATGCAACGTACATGCTGCTTGCTGCCTACCTGCCTGTTGGTGAGCCTGTACAGTGTTACAATCTTTCTCACTCCTTCCCAGCATTCCCACACTGGAATGCGACTGGAGTTGGGAATATAGAAATGGCAATAAACCTGTTCACCCAGATCGTGGCTTATCTGCATCTCATTATGACCACTTGCCTGACTCTACTTCCCCTAATTCCCTCGGCTGATAAAATTCTATCAGTCTCAAGCTTCAAAATTGCAGTTGATCCCCAGTCTTACACTTATAATTATTATTTTTAATCACTTAAAAGGGGAAATCTCCAGATTTCCACTCCCCTTGGAAGAAATGCAGAAGTCCAGAATGGCTTGGCTCAAATTTTAAGGTCTCAGCTCCTTGCTCTGTACTTCACTGTAAGAGGAAATAGTTTCTCCCTACTGTACCTTTTTCTTTGTTAATTCCTTTAGTTGCCTTAAAGACTTCATTGAGATCAATTCCATCATACTTGCAGTCTTTCTTCAGAATTGAACATTTATATCGCTGAGGTGTGCTGCTCCAAACTGAATAGAGTTAATCCAACGCAGTCTAGTCAGACACTGGATAGTAATATAACTTCCACCACTTTGCATTCCAGCTTCTTTGAGATAAATATTAATCAGAAGCTAAGAGTTCTGTTGAGAGTAACTCAGCTCCTGTCAATTGCAATGTCTGTCCACTATATGCAAGCCACAAAAAAAGGAGTGTCATGGAATACTGTCCACTTAATTGGAAGAGCGCAGCTCCAAACATTTAAGAATCACAACACCATCCAGGACAGCACATCCAATTTGATTGGCACCATATCCAATGTGTTCAACATTCGCTGCTTTCAACACCAACACATAGTGGCCGCAGTGTGCACCATCTCCAAGATACACTGCACCAGCTCACCAAAAGTCCTTCGACAATACCTTCCAAACCTCTAGCACCTCGAAGGGAAGGGCAGCAGGATGTAATGGCCTGATGATGTTGTTGCTAGACTGTTAACCCAGAAACACAGTTAATGTTCTGGGGACCCAGGTTCAAATCCCGGCAGATGGTGGAATTTGAACTCTGTAAAAAATATCTGTAATTATTAATCCATCAATGAAATTGTTGCTTGTTGTCAAAAGAATCTCCATTCAGCTCATTAAAGTCCTTGGGAAGAAACCTGCTCTCCTCACCTAGACAGGCCTACATGTGATTCCAGAATCTCAGCAATGTGGTTGACTCATAACTGACCTGTGCAATAGTGTAGCAAGCTACTCGTTTGTATAAATCACTACAAAGTCTCAATAAAGAAATAAAACCAGATTGACCATCTGGTATCAACCTAGATGCTGCAAAAGACACTGTTAGAAACAGCCCTGTTGACCCTGCAAATTCCACCTCACTTACATCTGGGGATGAGTACCAAATTTGGGAGAACAATCTCCCAGAGGGTTTCAGTAATAATCTGACACTAAAAAAAATTTCAGAATCATACCTTACAGATAATGGCCTGGGCACCACCATCACTATTCCTAGATATTCCTTGACGGACTGAGGGAGGTGGAAAGTCAGAATGGAGTTGCCCTGGGAGTCCTCAACATTGACTCCAGACCTCATGAAGTCTTGTGGCTTCAGGTTAAAAGTGGGCAAGGACACCTCCTGCTGATTACCATGTACCATCTTCCCTCAGCTGATGAATTAATAGTGTAACACTTGGAGGAAGCACTGAGGGTGACAAAGGTTCAAAATGTACTCTGGGCGGAGAATTTTAATGTCTGTCATCAAAACTGGCTCAACAGCAACACTATAGACAAGCTGGTGAGGTCCCAAAGGACATGGCTGCTACACTGGGTCTGAAACAGGTGTGAGGGAACTAACAAGAGGGAAAAACACACTTGACCTCACCTTTACCAGTCTGCCAGTTGCAGATGCATCTGTCCATGACAGTATCGGTAAGAGTGACCATGGCATGGTCTTTGTGAAGATGAAGTACAGCCTTCACATTGAGAGTACTCTCCATCATGTTGTATAACACTATCACTGTGTTATATAGGACAGACTTTGAATAGATCCAGCAGCTCAAAACTCAATCCATGAGGTGCTGTGGGCCACTAATAGCAACAGAATTCAATACCAGAACAAACTGTAACCACATGGCCCAGCATATCCCCCATTCAACCATTGCCATCAAGCCAGGGGATCAACTCTGGTTCCATGGAGAGTGCAGGATGCAAGCCAGGAGCAGTACCAGGCATTCCTAATAAAAAAAGGTGTCAACCTCGTGAAGCTACCAAAAAGGACTATATGCATTCCAAACAGCATAAGCAGCAGGCGATAGAGCTAAGCAACCCCAAAGTGAATGGATCAGATCTAAACTCTGCAGTCCTATTGTGAATAGTGGTGTGCAATGAATAAACTCACTGGAGGAGGAAGTTCCACAAGTATTCCCGTCTCAGTGTTGGAAGAGCCCAATACGTCAGTGCAAAAGATAGGGCTGAAACATTTATAGCAATCTTCAAACAGACGTAATAAGTGGATGATCCATCTCTGCCTCCACCATTGGTCCCCTCCATCAAAGATGCCAGTTTTCAGCTACTTGGATTCACTCCATGTGATATTAAGAAAAGTTTGGATGTACTGGATACTATTAAGGTTTGGGCCCTGACAGCATTCTGGCAATAATACTGAAGACTTGTGCTCCTCAACTTGCTACTCCCTTGTTCCTTTGCAGTTATGACACTGGCATCTGCGTGACAATATGGAAAATTGCCCACTTATGTAATGTATGCAAAAGGCAATTCAAATCTAACCTGTTCAGATATCATCTCATCACTCTGCCTAAATCATCAGTAAAGTGATGGAAGGTGTCATCCACAGTGCTATCATGCAGCACCTGCTCAGTAATAAGCTGTTCAGTGATGCCCAGTGTGGGTTTCATCAGGGCCACTCAGCTCCTGCATTGGTGAACCATGGACAAAAGAGCTGAATTCCACAGGTGAGGTGAGAGTGACAGCACTTGACATCGAGGCTGCATTTGACCAAGTGTGGCCTCAAGAAGCCCTATCAAAATGTGTGAATGGGTATCAGAAGGCAAACTCTTCACTGGTTAGAGTCAAACCCAGCAAATAGGAAGCTGGGGTTGTTGGAGGTCAGTCATCTCTATTTCTGGACATCTCTGCTGGAGTTTCTCGGGGTCGTTCCAAGGCTCAACCATCCTCAGCTGCTTCATCAATGATGTGATGCTGCTGCTCCTTTAATGAAATTATGTTGTCCTTGGTTTTTTTTCAAAAGGGGTTGTGAAAGGTTCTGATATGTCTGGGATAAGGCCATTTTGATTATGGCTGTCAGATTTTGCGGAAGACAACAATCAGGGAAAAGGCTTTTAGGTTTTTTTAAAAACACTTATACAATGAAAGGGGAGTGACCAGCTCTCCCAGTTCAGGGATTTTTCCAGTGTGTTTGTTTAACTGGGACCGATCGAAGCAGCTACAGTGAAAAGAGGGTCCATGCTTCAGCAAGTGATCCCTGGCTGATTCGCTCAGCCATTTCTCTCTCCTCTTGGAACCTGTGTTTGAACTTACCTTTTTTTGCCAAGGGGTGTGTTTATGTGGATGTTGCAGGAACTTGCAACAGCCCCTTTAAGTTGTGGGGATTGCATTGTTTGGATTTTCAAATAGTTAAGTTTTTCGAAATTGTGATTTCTTTTGTTTGTGTTTCTACCATAGTCTGTAAATAAAGTCTGTTTTACTTGAAGCCAAGTGGTTTGACGAGCTGCATTACTCCTGGAATATCCACCTTAGATATGCCTAAAACAACTAGATAAGTTAGGGTCTGGGCTACCTTCTTAAAATGTTTTGAGGCATGTGGCCTGGTTCATAGCAGTGTCCTTGCATCCATCAGAAGGTCAGAAATAGGGATATTCGCTAATGATTGCACAATGTTCAGTACCATTTGTGACTCTTTAGATACTGAAGCAGTCCATGTTCAAATGCAACAAGATGTGGACAATATCCAGGCCTGGCCTGACAAATAGCAAATAACATTCTCACCACACAAATGCCAGTCAATTAACATCTCCAACAAAAGACTTTCTAATCAATGCCTCTCAAAATTCAATTGTATTACCATTACTGAATCCAAGAAACTCAGTTAGACTTGCCATACAAATAGGATGGCTATAAAAGCAGGTTAGGCACGAGGAGTTCTGTGGCGACTAACTCACTTCCTGACTCCCCAAAGCTTGATCACCATCTACGAGACAGAAGTCAGGTGAGTGATGGAATACTCCCCCTTGGCCTGGATGGGTGTAGATCCAACAACACCAAAGAAGCTTAATACGATTCAAGTCAAGGCAGCTTACCTGATTGCCACGATATTAGTAAGTGTCCACTCTCTCTACCACTGATACTCAATTGCAGCATGTACCGCGTCATAGAGTCCTACAGCATAGAGTCCTACCTTTGGCCCAAACTGGTCCATGCTGACCAAAATGCCCTTCCATGCTAACACCATTTCTCTGCAATTGGCCCATATCCTTCTAAACCTTTCCTATTCATGTATTTGTCCAAATGCCTTTTAAATCTAGATGCACTGTGCAACTTTACTAAAGATCCTCAGACAGCACCTTCCGAAGTCAAGATCATTTTGATCTTGATGGACAAGGGCAACAGATACACTAAGCACCACATGCAAGTCCCCCTCCAAGCCACTCACTATCCTGACTTGGAATGCAAGGCCGTTACTTTGGAATCACTGGGGAAAAAATTCCTGGAATTCCCTCCCTCGGGGGATTGTGGGTCTACCTTCAACACATCATCTGTAGTAGTTCAAGGAGGCGGCTCACAATTACCTTTCCAAGTGCCACTCATGTTGGATAATAAGTGTTCACCAGTCAGTGATGCCCATGGCCCATGAGTGGGGGAAAATAAACCAAACTGGAGCACCAGTTTCAAATTTGCCTCTAAGGCGCAGACCATCCTAAGAACTGTATTGCCATTCTCAGACACTGCTGAATCAAAATTCTGGAACTCTTTCCTAACTGCACTGTGGGTGCACATACACTTTACCAACAGCAATTATTTCTGGAATGTCGGTCAGTGCCACCATCTCCAGGGCGATTAGGTATGAGTAATAAATGTCATCCATTCACAGAATGCGAGCATCACTGGCGAGAAGAAGCCATTAGCAAGTTTCAGTGGCCCTCGTGATGAGCTTTTGCTTACACCCTTGATCCCTCATGTCATTTACGGTTTTTTGTAAGCTGCCTTGATGATTTGTGAACATGGACCCCTCAAGCTTCCTGCTCCTCAACAGTCCCTAACACATTCCCATTTTTAAAAAAAATTCCTTGATCACCTTTCAAGGTGGCTGATCTTT
Organism: Chiloscyllium punctatum; assembly: GCF_047496795.1. NCBI lineage: Eukaryota > Metazoa > Chordata > Chondrichthyes > Orectolobiformes > Hemiscylliidae > Chiloscyllium > Chiloscyllium punctatum. Next base: position 25,960,670 of record NC_092753.1, read on the forward strand.
AATAGTGACCTTCAGTTTTCTTGTTTGTAAGGTCTGTCAACATGCCTCAACCTGCAAGTGGACTGCTTGCTCATGACAGCTTTTTAAAGTCATAGAGTCATAGAGATGAACAGCCTGGAAACAGACCCTTCGGTCCTACCTGTCCATGCTGACCAGATATCCCAACCCAATCTAGGCCCACCTGCCAGCACCTGGCCCATATCCCTCCAAACCCTTCCTATTCATATACCCATCCAAATGCCTCTTAAATGTTGCAATTGTACCAGCCTCCACCACTTCTTCTGGCAGCTCATTCATACACGTACCACCCTCTGTGTGAAGAAGTTGCCCTTAGGTCTCTTTTATATCTTTCCCCTCTCAACCTATGTCCTGTAGTTCTGGACTCCCTGACCCCAGGGAAAAGACTTTGTCTATTTATCCTATCCATGCCCCTCATGATTTTGTAAATCTCTATAAGGTCACCCCTCAGCCTCCGACGCTCCAGGGAAAACAGCCCCAGTCTGTTCAGCCTCTACCTACAGCTCAAATCCTCCAACCGTGGAAACACCCTTGTAAATCTTTTCTGAACCCTTTCAAGTTTCACAACATCTTTCCAATAGGAAGGAGACCAGAATTGCACGCAACATTCCAACAGTGGCCTAACTAATGTTCTGTACAGCTGCAACATGACCTCCCAACTCCTGTACTCGATACTCTGACCAATAAAGGAAAGCATATCAAACGCCTACTTCACTAACCTATCTACGTGCGATTCCATTTTCAAGGACCTATGAACCTGCACTCCGAGCTCTCTTTGCTCCGCAACACTCCCTAAGACCTTACCATTAAGTGTATAAGCCCTGCTAAGATTTGCTTTCCCAAAATGCAGCACCTCGCATTTATTTCAATTAAACTCCATCTGCCACTTCTCAGTCCATTGGCCCATCTGGTCAAGATCCTGTTGTAATCTGAGGAAACCCTCTTTGCTGTCCACTACACCTCCAATTTTGCTGTACCTCTTATACTCGCATCAAATCATTTATATAAATGACAAAAAGTAGAGGGCCCAGCACTGATCCTTGTGGCACTCCACTGGTCACAGGCGTCCAGTCTGAAAAACAACCCTCCACCACCACCCTCTGTCTTCTACTTTTGAGCCAATTCTGTATCCAAATGGCTAGTTCTCCCTGTATTCCGTGAGATCTAACCTTGCTAATCAGTCTCCCTTGTATTAATTTTAAAATAGTTATGTAGAGGGTCAAAACTGCTCCACAGGTTCAAGTTCTAAATTGGGGCAGGGTGGAATTTGATGAAATTAGACAGGAGCTTGCAGGAGTTGATGAGAGTAGCTTGTTTGCAGGCAAAGGGATGTCTGGCAAATGGGAGGCGTTTAAAAGTGAGATAGCTAGAGTTCAAGGTCTATATGTTCCTATGAGGGTGACCAGCAAGTTTGGCAGGAAAAGGGAATCTTGGATGATGAGAGATATTGAGGCTTTAACCAGGAAAAAGGAGGAGGTGTGGTTCAGGCACAGGCAGCTGGGAGCAAGGCAATCCCTGGAAGTACTTAGGGAATACAGGAGTTTACGGAAGAAGGAAATCAGGAGGGCGGAAAAGGGGCTTTGACTGAGAAAATTAAGGTGAATCCAAAGAATTACTTTGAGTATATTAAAGGAAAAAGAATAACTAGAGGGAGAATATGACCCATCAAGGACTAAAGTGGACATGATTGTGTAGGACCACAGGAGATGAGCGAGGTTCTCGATGAATATTTCTCCTCTGTGTTTACCATGGAAAAGGACATGAAGACTTGGGAAGTTAGTGGTGGTATCTTGGGGATAGTCCATATCAGAGTAAAGGAGATGTTGATGTAGTAGAATGTATGAATCTCATGGTCCTGACTAGGTATTTCCAAAAACACTGCAGGAGTGTTCTCTTCAGATTTCCTTCGGGTGGTCTGGTTTCCTCCCACAGTCTAAAGACGTGCAGTTTAGGTGAATTGACCATGTTCAGGGATGTGTAGATTAGGTGCATTAGTGAGGGGAAATGTGCAGTAACAGTATAAGGAAATAGGTCTGGGTGGGTTACTCTTCGGAGGATTGGTGTAGAACTTTTGAGCCAAATGGCCTGTTTCCACACTGTAGTAATTCTATGATCTTATAGTCGAAAACTCATCATGACCAAACCACCTAACCTGCACGTCCTTGAACTGTGGGAGGAAGCCCACAGAGATGCAGGGAGAATGTGCAAACTCCACACTGACAGGCACCCCAGGTTGGAATCAAGCCCAGGTTCCTGGCACTGAGAGGCAGCAGTGCTAACCACTGAGCCACCACACTGCCCATTTGCAATTTCTTGCCACAGAGAGCTTTGGGGGCGGAGTCCTTGTGTTTGTTTAAGGTTGTGATAGATCTTAATCGGCAGGGGAGTCTAAAGTTGTTGGAAGAAGGCAGGAAAGTAGACTTAAGTAGTGTTGGATCAGTCATGTTGAATGGCGGAGCAGGTTTGACGGGCTGAGTGGCATACTCCTGTTCCCCTTTCTTATAGTCTAGCTATGACCCCTAGTGTGAAATTCCCCAACTCATGGAAACATTGTCTTAACATTAACCCTGTCATAGAGTCCTACAGCATGGACACAAGCACCTCATCCCAAACTGGTCCATGTCAACCAAAATGTCCATCCACGCTAACCCCATTTCCCTGCACTTGGCCCATGTCCTTTTGTTCCTTTCCTATCCATGTATTTATCCAAGTACCTTTTAAATGTTGTTAATGTACCCGCCTCCACTATTTGCACTGGTACCTCATTCCATATGCATATCATCTTCTGTGTAAAGAAATTGCCCCTCAGGTTTTCTTTTATTCTTTCCCCCCTCGCCTTAAACTGATGCCCTCTTGTCCTTGATTCCCTAACACTGGGAAAAATACTGAGTGCATTCACCCTATCCATGCCGCTCATGATCTTACACACTTCCGTAAGAACCCCCTCAATCTCCTATGCGTGAAAGAAAAAGTCCAGTTTGACGTTGTGCCAATCTTTAATCCACTCTAAGTTGAAACTAACCAACATACCCTTCATTTTACTATCATCCAAGAGTCGCTTAAACATCCCTAATGTATCCGACTCTACCATCACTGCTGGCAGTACATGCTATGTGTAAAGAACAAACTTCTGATGTCTCCCCTAAACCTTCTTCCAATCGTCTTAAAATTTTGCCCCCTTGTGATAGTCGGTTGATTAGATTCCCTACAGTATGGAAACATGCCCTTCAGTCCCACACTGACCCTCCAAAGAGTAACCCACTCAAACCCATTCCCGATATTTACCGCGACTAATGCACTTAACACTTTGGGCAATTTAGCATGGTCAGTTCACCTGACCTGCACATCATCTGGATTGTGGAAGAAAACCAGAGCACCCGGAGGAAACCCACGTAGACACTGGCAGAATGTGCAAACTCCGCACAGGCAATCGCCGAGGCTAGAATCAAATCCGGATACCTGGCGCTGTGTGGCAGCAGTGCTAACTACAGAGTCACCATTTCCGCTCTTGAGGAAAAATTCTCTTGCTATCCACTCTATCTACACCTCTCATCATCTTGTACACCTCTATCAAGTCACCTCTCATCCTTCCTGGCTCCAATGAGAAAAGTCCTAGCTCCTTCAATCTCTTTTCATAAGACATGCCCTCCATTCCAGGCAGCATCCTGGTAAATTTCCTCTGCACCCTCTTGAAAGCTTCCACTTCCTTCCTATGATGAGGTGACCAGAACTGAACACGATATTCCAAGTGTGGTCTAACCAGAGCTTTTCGAGCTGCAGCATGACCTCGCGGCTCTTAAACTCAATCCACCTGCTAATGAAAGCCAACACACCTTACCCTTTCTTAACAACCCTAACAACTCGGGTGGCAACTTCAAGGGATCTATGGACATGAACCCTAAGATCCCTCTGTTCCTCCACGCTGCCAGGAATCCTGCCTTTAACCCTGTATTCTGTATTCGAATGTACCCATCCAAAATGAATCACTTTACACTTTTCCAGGTTGAACTCCATCTGTCACTTATCAGCCCAGCTCTGCATCCTGTCAATGTCCTGTTGTAACCTACAACTGCCCTCCACGCTATCCACAATTCCACCAAATTTTGTGTCATCGGCAAACTTACTAACCCACCCTTCCACTTTCCCAGTCAAGTCATTTATAAAAATCACAACCAGCAGAGATTCCAGAACAGATCCCTGTGGAACACTACTGGTCACTGAGCTCCAGGCTGAATACTTTCCATCTACTACCACCCTCTGTCTTCTATAGGCCAGCCAATTCTGTATCCAGACAGCCAGAGGGTTTCCAGGATACTTCGGGACTGGCAAACTCCACACAGACAGTCGCTTGAGGTGGGAATTGAAGCTGTTTCTCTGGCGCGGTGAGGCAGCAGTGCTAACCACTAAGCCCATTCCTTGCTCCCTGTTGTGTTCCAGTCTGACCTGCCTCTTCGATGAACTGTTTATGATACTATATCTCCTTCCAGTCTCACACTTGCCTCCCTGCTGTTGAGGATCCCATCCTGCTGTTGAAGAGTCAAGACTCCTCAAACTCTTGTGCATTTACATAAGATCACCCCTCATTATTCTGAACTTATACGTCCAATGTCAGGTCAGAATTGATTTTCCTTTTACTCAACCATGGGAACAGCAGGTTCTGCAAAGTCACCTCCAAGCCTCTCACCATCCTGATTTGGAAATATATCATTGTTGCTGGAATAAAGTGCTAGAACCTCCTTGCTATCAGCACCTTGGGAACAATACAGCATTTTCAAGGTAAATTAGGGTTGGGCGATGCCTGCATTCCATGTGTTAACATGACAAAAACATTTATCCAGATGCTTTCCATTTAATATTGTGCTCCTGTTGTGCTTGTTATTTTCTGATATTTATTTGCTTGAAAATGTGATAGATTGTTGCAAACACTGACTAATGAAGCACATCAGCCAGGCGTAATTTATTGGTTTGCATCAAATTCATTCATAGAATTCATAGAATCCCTACAGTGAAGAAACAGGCCATTTGGCCCAACAAGTCCTCCAAAGAGTATCCCACCCAGACCCATTCCCTTGTCCTGTTACTTGACACCTCCCCTGGCTAGTGCACCTCCCCTGGCTAGATTACTACACATCCCTGAAGACTGTGGGCAATTTAACATGGCCAATTTACCTAACCTGCACATCCTTAAGCTGTAGGAGGAAACCAGAGTTTCTTTGTTTTCCTCACCTTAATAAATGGAGCCATCTATCTCATTAATATGCAACAGGATTGACTGCGGACATCCAGTTTAACACTTTAAATGGAAGATTCAATGTTGAGCGATACCCCAATGAGGTATGAGAAAAATGGCAAATGACACAAAGAGGGTACTAGGACAGCTAATCAAAGGCTTGATTAATTAACTGGGTTTTAAGATCATACATGTAGGAGAGAGAGAGATGTAGGAGCAGAAGCATAATAATTATTTTGTACGGTGGAAAGCTGATGTGGTGGTGTTATCACTATGCTTAATGGATATGGGTTCAAATCCTGGCATGGCAGGCCTAACAAAGGAAAAGCTGATGTTCTTAGCCAGTCTGGCCAACATGTGACTTCAGACTTTGAGAATTGTGATTAACTCTTAGATTTCTTCAGAAAGGACTAAGCAAGCTACTCAGTCCAAGAACAGTTAGAAATGGGCAAAATATGTTGGCCTTGCAAATGACACACTCATCACAAGAAAACAGGAAAAGGAAGTCTGCCAGAAAATCTGCAAGCACTTCATAAATAAAATTGATCTTGTAGAGTCAAACATCTCAACCATTTTCTGTGCTTCATACTTTATCGGCTGAACAGCGAATAGATTTTTGGCAGTATTTGTTGGGATGAAATACTGGCTAGGACAACAGGGACATCCCTCATCTTTTAATCTCACTATGGTATTTTTAGTTTTTGCTTGAGGTGCTTAATAAGCAAATGGAACTTGAGTTGAATGTATCATTTGAAGAATTGTTCCTCTGATTTTGTACTTGCTCACTACTACAGTGATGTACTGGTACAAATTATGTGCTCAAGTGCAGGAATGAGCTATGATTGTACAACTTTCTGTTTGACACAGTCCTGTTGAGCTGCAGGAACTTCCATTTATTTAAGTGGCTGCTTAACATGCTTTGAATTTCTAGCACTTATGTTCACATTGAAAAAAAAATCATTAATATCATTAATGTGACTTTTTTTGTATAGGAGCATACAAAGGAGGAGCTAGACGCATGGAAGATTGTGCGAGTTAGCGAGGATTTCAGAGTAATAGCCCTGGGTCTGCCAGTCCCGAAGTATCCTGGAAACCCTCTAGATCCTCCACTTCGTTCAAGGTTTCAGGCTAGGGACATTTATAGCCTGCCTTTTAAGGTAATCTTTCACCTTCAAACACAGTGATGATATCAGTGGATACTTTCATGTAAACGTAGTGGTTTCTCCATTCTGCACAATTACGAATGGTGCCATTGTGATTTTGATCTTAATTATTTAGTGGTGGAGTTAACGCTTGCAATACAATAAATGTTTTAATGACAAATTGGGGTAGCACAGCGGCTCAGTGGTTAATACTGCTGCCTCACAGCACCAGTGACCTGGGTTCCATTCCAGCCTCGGGCGACAGTCTGTATGGAGTTTGCACATTCTTCCCTATCTGCTTGGGTTTCCTCCGTGTGTTCCTGTTTCTGCCAGCCATGCTAAATTGCCCATAGTGTCCAGGGATAAGCAGGCTAGGTGGATTGGCCATGGTAAATGCAGGATTACAGGGATAGGGTAGGGGGGATAGATGGTATTCGAGGTGAGCTACTGGGATGGATTGAGGATTGGCTGTCTGACAGAAGGCAGAGAGTTGGGATAAAAGGTTCTTTTCCAGAATGGCAGCCGGTGACGAGCGGTGTCCCGCAGGGTTCAGTGTTGGGGCCACAGCTGTTCGCATTATATGTTAATGATCTGGATGAAGGGACTGGGGGCATTCTAGCGAAGTTTGCCGATGATACGAAGATAGGTGGACAGGCAGGTAGTACTGAGGAAGTGGGGAGGCTGCAGAAGGATCTAGACAGTTTGGGAGAGTGGTCTAGGAAATGGCTGATGGAATTCAATGTGAACAAATGCGAGGTCTTGCACTTTGGCAAAAAGAATAAAAGCACAGACTACTTTCTAAACGGTGAGAAAATTCGTAAAGCCAAAGTACAAAGGGATCTGGGAGTGCTAGTCGAGGATTCTCTAAAGGTCAACATGCAGGTTGAGTCTGTGATTAAGAAAGCGAATGCGATGTTGTCACTTATCTCAAGAGGGTTGGAATATAAAAACACCATTGTGCTACTGAGACTTTATAAAGCTCTGGTTAGGCCCCATTTGGAGTCCTGTGTCCAGTTTTGGTCCCCACACCTCAGGAAGGACATACTGGCACTGGAATGTGTCCAGCGGAGATTCACATGGATGATCCCTGGAATGGTAGGCCTAACATATGAGGAACGGCTGAGGATCTTGGGATTGTATTCATTGGAGTTTAGAAGATTAAGGGGAGACTTAATAGAGATGTACAAGATAATACATGGCTTGGAAAGGGTGGATGCTAGGAAATTGTTTCCGTTAGGTGAGGAGACTAGGACCTGTGGACACAGCCTTAGAATTAGAGGGGGTAAATTCAGAACAGAAATGCAGAGACATTTCTTCAGCCAGAGAGTGGTGGGCCTGTGGAATTCATTGCCGCAGAGTGCAGTGGAGGCCGGGACGCTAAATGTCTTCAAGGCAGAGATTGATAGATTCTTGTTATCTCGGGGAATTAAGGGCTACGGGGAGAATGCGGGTCAGTGGAGTTGAAGTGCCCAGCAGCCATGACTGAATGGCAGAGTGGACTCGATGGGCCGAATGGCCTTACTTCCACTCCTATGTCTTATGGACTTATGGGTGGGATGCTTTTCAAAGGGTAGGTGTGGACTTGATGGGCCAAATGGACTTTTTCCACACTGTAGGGATTCTATGAATAAATGTTTCATAATCTTCCTTACTAATTGTATTTTTGTTGGAGAAGTTTTGAATAATTGAGTCGTAGTTCTTGAAATAGTGGAACAAGAGTAGGCCATTCAGCTTATTGTGCCTGCCTGCAACTTAATACCATCGTGGCTGATTAAGCACTTCAATGCCTGTTGTCCACCCCATCTCCATAACCTTGTTTAACTATGGTAATCAGAAATCTATCAATCTCTACCTGCAACATGGTCTAACACTGTGCTAGTATGGTTGGGAATTCCAGATTAGATTACATTCATTTAAGTGTGGAAACTGGCCATTTGGCCCAACAAGTCCACACCAACCCTCCAAAGAGTAACCCGCTCAGACCCAGTCCCCTACCCAATATTTCCCTCTGACTAATGCACCTAACACTATGGGCAATTTAACATGGCCAGTTCACCTGACCTGCACATCTTTGGACTGAGGGAGGGAACTGGAGCACCCGGAGGAAACCCACACCGATGCAGGGAGAACGTGCAAACTCCACACAGACAGTTGGCCGAGGCAGGAATTGAACCCGGGTCTTTGGCGCTGTGAGGCAGTAGTGCTAACCACTGTGCCACCCCTACAAATGTTCACAACCCTCTGAGTAAAAAAAAATTCTCTTCATCCTGGAACGAAGAGGTATCCCCCTTATTTCTAAATTACACCCCCTGGTTCTGGACTCACCAAGCAGGGGAAACACCTACTGTCTCCATCCCTTTAAGCATTTTGTAAGTTTCAGGTAAATCACCTTGAACTGCCAACTGTCAGCCCAAACCTGGATGGAAAAGAACATAGCCGATGGAAGATGAAGTGGAAAAATGTATTGTTGTACACTTGGGTTGGTAAAAACAAATGTGCAGCATATTTCTTATTGGTAAGAGGTCAGAAGTGTAGATGTACCTTGGAATCTAAATGTCATTGTATGGAAGTTAAATGCTGGCCCAGCCAATGATGCCTACATCCCATCGGTAAATAAAACAAATTCACTAGCCCTGTCCAAATCCTCCTGAAACTGCCTGACAACTTTCTCACCATTCACATTCCCATTTAAGACCATCAGAACTAGGAACAGGAATAGGCCACTCACCCCCTCGAGACTGCTCTGCCATTCAGTAAAGTCATGGCTGATCCTGTGGAAGAGGATCCCAAATATCTACTACCCTTTGTATGTAGCAGAGCTTGCTAACATTTCTCCTGAATGGTATGGCTCTAATTCTCAGACACTACTGCCAAATTCTGGAATCCCTAATCTGTGGAAATAGTATATGTTTGTCTCCCTGATCTTTTCCTCTTCCTACCTTGAAGACTTCAATCAGATCACCCCTTAACCTTTTAAAGTCGGAAGAAGCAAACCTGATTTTTTATAATCTCTGCTCACGATGTCCAGGTTTCATTCTTGTATATCTATGTTATACTCCCTTCAAGGTAAATATATCCTTTGTAAGATGTAGTGCCCAGATCTGCTTTCAGTACTCCAAGTGGGGTTTTGTATTACTATAGCGTAGTTTCTGCATCCTTTATCCTCTACAGCATTTCATTAGCTTTTGTGATTATTTTCTGCACCTGTTCATGACATTTTAAAGATCTATGCATCTAAACCCCCAAGTTTCCACTGTATTTAACTTTATACCATTTAGAAATACCCTGACTGGTTCAAAATGCATAACCTCACTTTTATTTACATTGAACTCCATCTGCCACAGTGTTGCCTATTCACTTCGTCCATCGATATCCCTTTGTAATTTTATGCTATCATCTAAACTGTCTACAATGCTGCCTCATTTTGTGTCATCGCAAACTTGCAAATATGACTTTCAATGTCATTATCCAAGTCAACAACATATAAGTGAATAACTGAGGCCCTGTGCAGAGCCTTGTGCACTGCCATGTCACCTTGGTTTCCCTCATTTGCTCTTCTTAAAATGCAGAGTAACATGTCCCTGTAGATTAGAAAATTGCACAATTCCCTGTAGCTAGGGGACTCTAAAAGATTGTAGTTAAGGTGTCTACAATGTCCTCCCCTCCCATGAGGGAGAACATTCTTTCAGCATTTACCTCGTCAAGCCATTTAAGAATCCTATATGTTTCAGTGCTATCACCTCTCAACTGCAATGAATACTATCCTTACCTGTTTAACCTTTGTTCATAAGACAGTCCCTCCCTACCATGAATCATCCTTGTGACCCTTCTCTGAACTGCCTCCAATGAAATAATATATTTTCTTTAAATAGGGGACTAAAATACTTAGAATATGGTATCACCATAGATGTGGTTTCACCAGCACTTTGTAAAGTTGCAGTATAACATTCCTACTCTTATATTTCAACTGCCTTAAAATAAGGGCCAACATTCCATTTGCCTTCCTCATTATCTATTAGACCCATGTACCAGCTTTCTGTGTTTCATGTATACGTACTCCTAAGTCCCTTTGTCTTACAGCTATCTATAGCTTTTCTCCATTTAAAGATAATCTGTTCGCCCATCCAAACTACACACCTTTGCATTTTCCCACATTACACTTCATTTTTCAACTCTTTGCTCACTTATTGATTTATATATTTCAGTAAGATGTTTGAATACCTTTCACAACTTTCCTTTCCACCTATTTTGTGTCATCTGCAAATTTGGCCAAAATACATTTGCTTCCTTTCTTCAAGTCATCAATATAATTTGTAAACACTGATCCATGTGGAACCCCACTGGTTACAGGTTGCCAACCTGAAAAAGAGTCCCTGATCTCCACTCGTTATATTTTATGCATTAGTCAATATGCTATGCAAACCTGGGTTCTTACTTTATGTCTTAACCTTTTGTGAGATACCTTGTTGAACATCTTCTGGAAGTCCAAATACACATGTTTACTGGTTCTCCTGTATCCACTCTGGTTGAGACTTCCTCAAATAACTAATAAATTAGTCAGATATAATTTCCATTTCATGAAGCTATGCCGTTTCATTAGATTTAGCTTTGTATTATCCACAATTTGGAACTATTACATTTGGTCCCCACCTTCAAATCACTATATATATATAAAATGAGCATCTGGTTTCTGAGTAGTGATCCTTGCAGTACTCCACCACTCAGCCTGTCAATGTGAGAATAATTAATTTATTCCAACCCTGTTTTCTGTCCCTCAGCCAACCATTAAAGCATGCCAGTACATTACTCCCATCCTGTATATTTTAACTTTTCTAACCAGCCTCCTGTGGGAGATTTTATCAAAAGCCTTCTGAAAATCGAAGTGTACTGTGCCCATTTGGCTCACCTTCATGAACTCATACTCTGTTCTCCCTTTCTGCATCAATTTCCTGATCCTCCTATGCTGTATTTTGTAAACCTCCCAATCCTCAAAATTATTGTTTTCTCTGGCAATTTTCATGGAATCGTAGAATTCCTATGCTGTGGAAATAGGCCCTCCTGCCCAACAAGTGCACACAGACCCTCTGAAGGTTAACTTACCTAGACCCATTCCCTTATCCTATATTTACTCCTGACTAATGCACCTAACCTACACATCCTTGATGACTATGGGCAATTTTGCATGGCCAATTCACCTGACCTGCACATCTTTGGATCGTGGGCGGAAACTGGAGCATCCGGAGGAAACCCACGCAGACACGGGGAGAATGTGCAAACTCCACACAGACAGTCGCCCGAAGCTGGAATCAAACCTGGGGCTCTGGTGCTGTGAGGCAGCAGTGCTAATCACTGAGCCACCATGCCACCAACTTTATTGGCCTTTACTTTTACTGTGCTTTAATTCATAATCCTGAATTTCCTTTGTTAGCTATGCTTGATCGACATATTTTGAATTTCTGCACTTTAAAGGAATGTATGTTAACACTTAAAGTCATGTATTATGAACCAGACTGGACACACTCAATCAATTTTAAGAAGTTAAAGATCACACAACATCGGGTTATAGTCCAATAGGTTTATTTAGAAGCACTAGCTTTCGAAGTGCTGTTCCTTCATCAGGTTGTTGTGGAGCCTGATGAAGAGGCAACGCTTTGAAAGCTAGTGCTTCCAAATAAACCTGTTGGATTATAACCTGGTGTTGTGATTTTTAACTTTGTCCACTCCAGTCCAACACTGGCATCTCCATATCAATTTTAAGACGGGTAACCTCGACAATAACTACTTCTTATTTTAAAGGTAAATGTGAAGTGCTGGGATCCAGATGCAGTGCGACTGGTCAAATTACTTGACATTAAGCAAAATACAATCTGTTTAAACACTCTAGTTAAAATTGAAACGAAAGAAAGGAATTTAAAATAATTTAACTATTAGAAAACTTAACAGAATAACAAATCTACTGACCATTACTAATTAACTATTCCAATATAGTAACTTTCTATAAACTCACCCGTTGACACAAAGGCATATTCAGTTACAGATTTTCACATGCAGTTCTCCAATCCAGGAGGGAAAAAAAAACAAGGGAATATTCAAAGAGTGTAGCAGCCAGGAGATATTCACTGAAGCTTCTAACTCTTTTTAACTTTTTTTTAAAGGCGTCCGATGTTATTGAAAAAAACAAAACCCATAAATCTGGATCTGAGAGACCTGGCCACAACCCTTCAGGCTGTTTGTTTAAGAAACCCAAGGCCTCACAAGTTGTCTTCAATAGGCAATTCCGCACCTCTGCCTTCCAACCTGTCCAAAAAGAAAACAGGACAAAATAACCTCTTAAAATGATAACCATGTCACACAGGATAAGTTACCTCAGAGCACAATGGGACCTTGATCAGATGGGTTGATGGGCTGAGGAGTGGCAGATGGAGATTAATCTATATGTGACTTGCTATATTTTCATAAGGCAAAACAGGGCAGGACTTATTCACTTAATGGTAAGGTCCTGGGGAGTGTTGCTGAACAAAGGGATCTTTGAGTGGAGGTTCATAGTTCTTTGAAAGTAGAGTTGCAGGTAGACAGGAAAGTAAAGAAGACACTTGGTATGCTTTCCTTTATGAGTCAGTGCACTGAGTGTAGGAGTTGGGAGGTCATGTTACAGGACATTGGCCACTTTTAGTATACTGCATTCATTTTTGGTCTCCTTGCTATTGGAAGGATGTTGTAAAACTTGAAAAGGGTTCATAAAAGATTTACAAGGATGTTGCCAGGGTTGGAGCATTTGAGCTGTCGGGAGAGGCTGAATGAGCTGGGGCTGTTTTGACTGGAGCACCGGAGGCTAAGGACATAGGTTTAAGGTGAGGGGGAAAGATTTAAAAGGAACCTGCGGGGCAACGTTTTCAAACAGAGCGTGGTGTATACATAGAACAAGCTGACGGAGGAAGCAATAGAGGCGAGTACAATTACAGTATTTAAAAGACATTTGGATAGGTACATGAATAGGAAGGGTTTAGGGGGAAATGAGCCAAATGCAGACAAATGAGACTAGATTAATTTTGGTTATGTGGTCGGCATGGACGAGTTGGATTGAAGAGTCTGTTTCCATGCTGTGCATCTTTATGACTCTATGTCTCTCCTTAAAACTCAAACTCTCTATTCCTGGCAACATGCTGGTAAATCTCTTCCGAACCTTCTCCAGCTTAATAACAGTCTTGCTATAACTGAGCAGACCAGAACTGGACAGAGTACTGCAGAAGAAGCTTCACCAACATCCTGTACAACCTCACTATAATGTCCCAACTCCTGTACTCAAAGGTCTGAGTAGTGAAGACAAGCATGCCAAATGCCTTCTTAACCACCCTACCTACATGTCATGCAAACTTCAAAGAATTATGCACCTGAAATCCTTGGTGTCTCTGTTCACAAACTGCTCAAGGCCCTACTTTTAACTGTATAGGTTTTTTTTTTGTTTTACCAAAATGCAATACCTCCCATCTATCCAGCATTAAAACTGCATTTGCCAATCTTCAGCTCATTGACCTAATTAATTAAGATCTTTTTGTAATCTTTCATAACTTTCTCTGCCATTCACTGTACCACCAACCTTGGTGTGATCTGCAAACTTATTAACCATGTTTTCTATATTCTCATTTAAATCATTTATGTCAATGATAAACAAAAGTGGAACAAACACAATCCATGTGGAACACTGCTAGTCACAAGCCTTAGGGGGCAAGTGGGAGAAGAGGTTTGAAAGTATTAAACATCAAATTTATCCATCTTCTGAGAGTCATTTATAATATTTGATGTCCCAGCATTGAGGAGTAGGCAGATTTCACAGGAGAAAATATGGCAGGGTTGGAATTTATAGCTTGAAGGAATTCTGAGTCCGCCAGCAGAAAGCGTCACTCCTTGTAATTGTATTGACAATGTTCATTTTTATTACTTTACCAGGATCAGTTGGCACTCTTATATGCTGTTGGACCAAATGTGCCCTCTGAAAGGTATGGTTGTTTAAGGATATCTTATTTGTTGAGCAGGGACAGAGACACAAACAAGATGGACATACTAGTTGGGCTGAGCGGGTTCTGTTCTCCTGTTTTGACATGTCTCTCTCTTTGTGTAACTGTTGTTCGTTTCTGTCCAGTTTTATCCTGATTACAGACAGTTCTACTATAACACATCTTTAGTTAACGCGAATTGACTGTCATGCGTTTGGTGAATTGGGAACGCTGTTTCTAAAACGCTAACTTGTATAACCTTGGTTGGCTAAAACGTGATTAGATCACCAACACTTGAAGTGTTACTTGGATTGCACGATTTTTGTATAGTGTGGGGCCACACAGGAATGGAACTATTGCAGAAGAAATGGTTGGATTCAATGGTCTGCCCGGTTTCTATTTAATCATCCTGGGATATGAGCGTTTTGCTTTTTAATAGACAGTTTCAAATCACTGAATTGGTTATTTGAAAAGTCTGTTAGGAACAAGTGAGGCCTATTTTTAGGGTCTTTGAACGTTTTAATTCTACAGTGTTGCAAAGATAGGGACTCAGTTTGATTTGATTCAGCTCTCTGCCTCCATGTTTTAACACTAAAGGAAAGAAGCACAAGAGTCCAATTCTTGTCGAAAATTGTAATGAAGCTACTGAGCAATTTCCATTTATATAACAGCTTTAACCTAGAAAAACAGCTAACCCAGAATCCATAGATTGAAAGTGAAAAGGGACACAGAGGCAAACTGACAGTTAGAAGTAACTGAGAGCTTGGTCAAAGAAGACAAGATTTCCTCATTAGTGAGGAAGTAGACAGATTTAGGGTATGTCCGTAAACTCTTTATGCCTTTCAACCATCTGAGATCCTGCAATTATTCCACACTGCACTGCTGAGAATCTCCTGTCTTTTGCTCCACCAGTAGTCGCCATGCCTTCCACTGCTTTGACTCTTAAAGAGGGATTCCCTCCTTAAACTTCTCTTTCTCTCGATCTGTCTCTCAGCTAATATGTCCCTTAAAAGCTACTTCTTTGACTAAGCTTTTAGGCACTTGCTCTCTCCTGTTAAGGTGCCACAGAATAGATTACTCCACAAGAACATGTGAGGTTGGGAGTTAATATTGGGAGACAGAGGATTGATTAACAAACAGGAAATCGAATTGGGGCAAATAGTTCATTTTCAGTTTGATAAGCTGGCGTGCTGGCACCTCAATAATTTGTGATATATATCGATGACTTGAACAAAGGGATATACTGTGCTGTCACCAAGTTGAGTATTCAATGAAATTTCGATAAGTTGAGTGCGGCAAAAATTTGGCAAATGGAATATAACATAGAAAAATGATGATATCAGTTTTGACAGGAAGAACAGAAAAACAGGATGTTATTTAAATGGAGAGAGACTTCAGAACTCAGTAGTACCAAAGTATTTGGGTGTCTTGCTACAGGAGCCTCAAAGTTGCTGTGTAGCTACAACAAGTAATCAGAAGTCAAATGGAGTGTTGGCACTTATTACAAGGGAACAGACAGGGCATTGGGGAAATGATATCTGGAGCACTGTGCGCAGTTTTGGTCTCCTTATTTTAAAAAGATAGAATTGCGTTAGAAACAATTCAGAGAAGGTTGACTTGAGTGATTCCTTGGATGAAAGGCTTATCTAATGCTCTGAACAGATTAGGTCTGTACTTGTTGGAGTTTAGAATAATGAGAGGTGATCTTAATGAAACATAAATGTTCTTGAGGAAACCTAACAGGGTGGATGCAGAAGAATGTGACAAGACAAAAACCAGGGGACGTTTTTTAAAGAAGGGATTTCCCTCTTAACTCAGAGATAAAGAGAAACTTTCTCCTACAGTCAGGACAGTGTGAAATTCTCTTCCACAGAAAGTAGTGGATACTGGGTTTCTTTTTCTTTAACATGAGCTGTTTCCCACAGTCCAGTGGTCATCTTCAGTTCAAACCCAAAATAACAAAAAGAATGAAGGAATGAAAAAGCAGTGAGGGTTCCAGCATCAGTTTATGTATTCTTGCTCCTGTCAAGTGAAATTCTGTGCCATAATCATTTGTTTGAAATTTAACCTCATTGAAGAAATGTTCCTACAAATCGCAGCTTTGTTGTTTCAGCAGAATAGGAATTTAATTTTTCATAATTTTACTGAAAACGAAAAAGAGACCATTAGCTGTTAAAGAAAATGAGAATGTTTAGTGCATGGGTCCCTGAAGCTTCATCACTAAAAAAATTGTTTCTACTTTATCAGAGTATCTCAGATATTATCCTTTGCAACAACCCTCTGCTCTCAAGAGTCCACAACTCTTGGTCTTCCTGAGTTCCCTGCAGATAACTTGGCAGCTCTCATTAAGATCATGGTATGTACAGTTGACAATAGAGTAACAAAATGAGATTTAACTCTGCAGACAATTTAATTAACATGCTGCTTTTTGACCAGGATGCGATTCCCATGCTCTCTGCCCAACAATTGCTTCACAGACTTTATCCATATGATTTAATACTTGGGAAGGAAGGTCGAACTGGAGTGGAGGATGTATTGAAGGTAAGTAGGAGGTGAAGGTGAAGCTTTTGTTATTGTGATCTGTTTATTGAAAATTAACCTCCGATTGCCCAGTTTGACAGGGATTTGCTGAGCCTTGGCCTTAAGGGGACAGACAAGTGAGCAATTTTAGCTGCACTTCAGGATGATGCCCAGGGAGGTCATCTCTGATTGAAAAATATTCTGTATTGCTAGCCAAGTGTAACCTTAGTTAGTGACAAAAAAAACTGCTGATGGTGGAATCCAATCATAGAATCACAGTGCGGAAACAAGTCATTTGGCCCAACGAGTCCGCACTGACCGACCGAAGGGTATCCCACCCAGACCCATTCCCCTACCCTATTACTTTACTTTTACCCCTGACTCATGCACCTAACCTACACATCCCTGAACACTATGGGCAATTTAGCATGGCCAATTCACCCACCCTGCACATGTTTGGACTGTGGGAGGAAACCGGAGCACCCAGGCGAAACTTTTGCAGGCATGGGGAGAATGTGCAAACTCCACACAGACAGTCGCCTGAGGCTGGAATCAAACCTGGGTCCTTGGCACTATGAGGCAGCAGTGCTAACCACTGAGCCAAAGTAGACAAGCAGAGGCTAGAAGATCACAGCAAATCAGGAGGAGGAGGAGAAGTTGACGTTTCGGATAAAACCGTTCTTCAGGAATGGAAGTGGGGTAGATAAAGAGGGGCAGGGTTTTGGGTGGAGAGAGGAGCAGAATGATGAGATAGTGATAGGTGAACACAGGTGGTAGGTGCCTCCTGGTTGATTGATAGGAGGACTGAATCTGGTTGGTAGCTGGAAGGAAGAGTTGGTAGGTGGAATGGAAGGGAGGAGGTGCGACTTGAAAGGGAGTTGAGGGATTTTTGAGAAGATTATTTAAAATTGGACAACTCAATGTTGAGTCCTCCAGGATATCGGCTGCCTAGCTGGAAGACCACAAATAGGGCAACACCTTATCTTCCACCACATTCTTTTGGCTAGGGACAATGAGGAATGAGACTGTGGAGGTGTTTGGACGTTCTGGATTAAAATTGCTGACCCCTTAATTGGAAGCAGTGCCATCTAGTTCTAAATTGTATATTTGTTGATCTTACTGCAATGTGCCTCTTCCTTTGCAATTGATGAGTTGAAAATCTGTTTATTTTAGACATTTGAGTTACTGGACTCTTCAAGTTCATTGACCACAAAGGCAGTTCTTGGCATAAAAGAAATCAGTGAACAGGCTTCACAAGCCATAGCTACTCTTCAAATTGGTGACAAAGAAGTGGCCTTTCAGGTAATGATTTTGATTTAAGCAATGGTAGAATAAACAGAAATAGATCACTTAAAAATATTTTTAACCCTATCATTGGCTTCTGGCGTGTATTAAAAAATTTAGTATAACTGTCTTCAATTTTTGATATTATTTGTACCTAAGTCACTGAGTCCAGATTTATTGCAATCGTATTTTACAAAACAGCCCTGTTTTATCACCTTTTTACAAAGAAAAGGCCACATTTTAACTCCAGAAGGTGACCCATCTTTATCCAAATAAATATGTTCCATTCCTTCTGGAGCTGTTCTGGTTGTACAGCTTTTGTGCTAACAGAAAGCTCAGGCTATTGATCTGACAGAGTATGTCTGTTAGTTTCTTTGCAAGAAAAATGAGAGTTATTGTTACTTATCAACTCTGTTGCTGTGAGTATCACAGAATTGTTATTGTGCAGAAGAACCCATTATGCTTGCGCGATTTCTATTAACTCGTGCTAATCTTCTACATTTTCTCCAAATCCTTGCACACCATTTCTGTCTAAATAATCATCCTGTGCCCTTCTGATTCCCTCAAATGAGCCTGCTTCCACCACATTTCAAGGCAGTGCATTCCTTTAAGAGATATCTAATCTGATGCACTGCAAACTTAAATTTGGTTTGTTAATGGATTGATGACATGGATGTGGTTGCATGCAGAATCATTTCTTAAGTCAGCCATGGTTGGATGGTTGCGTGGGTTAATGCATCGGTCCCTGTAGGAGGTTGTGCTACCATGTCACAATACTGACTCAAGGCCATGCTCCCTTTTCAGCAGAGCTGATCACTGGGAGGGCAGGGATTTACCCTCATTTGCTGAACTGCGATAAAAGTAATCTGAATTCACCAAAGTCTAGTTTGTTCTAAGTGAGGTGAGCTGCATTATTTCAATTTTCTATTCAGTCCAGGAACACAACTACATTGTTATTTACAATGGCTCGTCAGTTATCTGCAATTTAAATTAAAACTTGCTTTATTCATTGACACTGTTGATGATTATTTTATCTGATTAAACCATTTAGAATAAACTGGTCACTGAAACGTAAATGTTCTGGTTTGTATTCCATTTTAGTGAACTGCACTGAGGAACTGTTTGATTAAATCAGGCATTAGTTATAGGTCAAAAATGATTAGTTGATTTTGTTTTGTTTCTTGAAATATTCATCAACAACGTATTTAAAAAACTGCCTCTTGAAAGCTTCCTTTGTGTACAATGTCATAGAATCAAAGAGATGTACAGCACGGAAACAGACCCATTGGTCCAATTGTCCACTTGCACAGAAAAAGTTAATTGAAGTAGATCGAGCGATTAAATTTCAAGTTCTCAATTCAGACTGTATTCATGTTGCTGTTTTTTGTTTGCATTGAATGCAAATGATTTATTTTGTATTGACTTGTTGCAAACTGCATTAAGCTTAGGAATGAGTGCCCTTCTTTACTGCAATAAAATGCTTCTAAAAAAAATTTGATATAAAATTCCTCAAATTATCATGCGGAGGAATGATAGTTAGAAAATTGTAAAGATTTTAATTTGTATCATTTGACAGAGAAATAGAGGCCTTCAATAAGTTTGATTTTTTTTAGATCCAGAATCACAGAAATGTGTTGACTCTTAACTACCATCTGAAATGGCCTAGCAAGTCACTCATTTATTTGAAACTTGTAAAATTGTAGTCTCAAAATATCCATAGTGTTACTTTTAATTACTTAAACCCTTGGAAGTGTAATATTAAAGACTGAAATCAGTAAAAGTAGTAAGTATATGCTTTTAATCATTGAATTTTAGATTCCTGTTGGAACAAAACGATTGAAGTTTCACAATGGGTCACCGAACTTCGTCAGAACGTCCAGTCACGACAGACTTCTGGCCGAAATGATTCAGTCGCACATGGTAAAGGATCTCTGTCTAATTGGTGGAAAGGTAATATGAAAGTTGATTGTGTTGCACATCACAAAGCTTGCACTGGTACCAGTTTTTGTTGTTTTATATGATGCTTTGAAAAACATATATGTATTCTCGTCATGCAGGGTTGTGGCAAAACTGTGATTGCTAAGGAATTCGCTGACCTGCTGGCTTACAGAATTGAGCCCATCACACTGTATCAGGTAATTTTGTACATGCACTAAACACAGTATTTGAGAGTAGATACAAGGAGCAAAAGAGTGAAGGATAATCCAGAAAATTGTAAGATTGGAGCTAAAATTATAGTTCTTAAAATTTGGGATTCTATTTGAGATAGTGTCTTAGTTGTACATGTTAAACCAGAGGTAGAAATCTGGAACTCTTCACCGCTGCTGTGCAGTTGTCAAAAGAGAACCATGTAATGACTTTGGTCAGCAACTGAAGCGAAGCTGCAGGAGATTGGCTTACTGAGGAAAACAAGGCTGGCTTGTATTTATATACCTTTTGTGACTTCAGGGTGTCCAAAAATGCTTTTACAGGGAATGGTACCAGTGGAGCAATAAAACACCAATTTGCTTGGAACATGTTCCCATAAGAAGCATAATGAGAATGAATCTTTTTCTTGACGTTGATTGGTAAATAAATATTGGCCAGGACACTGAAGCAAAGCCCCCCCACTCTTCTTTGAAATAGTATGACGTAACCATGGTATTTTCGCATCCACAAAGAAGGCAAATGCGTCTTGGTTTATTGTCTTACCTTTGACAGTGCACACTCCCACAATAGTATCAGCTTGCATTATGTACTCCATCTCTGTAGAGTTGAAACCATATTCTTCCAACTCAAAGGTGGCACCTTGGTCACTAGAGTCAGGATTAATGATTGAAATTAAAAAGAGAAAGTGTCTGGCAAGAATGGTATTGTGCTGCTGTTAAGATTAGGGCAGCTAATGGAAAGGTCGTCCATTGTTATGTGCATCATCCTAACAGTGGAAAACAGATAACTTTATTACAAGGCTATGCAGAAGTAAAAGGATGTTAGTGGAGCTGATGGTGAGCCTGAGCATAAAGTAATTACTTCTCCTAATTTTGTTCAAGAAAACTGGAACAAGATGTTCTCAGTATCATCTGAAATAGGTTCATAAGTTATTTCAATATAAATCTCAGCTGAAGCTGTGAAAAAGGTTCAAAACAAATACATGATGTATTTATCATATGATACTAAGGCAGAAGGAGGCAAATTTGTGAGGCGCTAAGAACATTATTCCTAAATCTGCAATGCTGGACATTTTTGACTTCTGCATTTTTCTAATAACTGTAACTGAAAAAGCTGTACCTAGGGATCTTTGAACCTAAGATGGCACTGTAAGCAGCAGGTGGTACACTTTTCACTGTACACTTTTGAGTACATGTGACAATACAGCTAATTCTAACTTTAATTCTAATTCAGCTTACTCAAGAACCATTCAGCAGATCTCGAATGGTTTGTTTAGTACCCCATCTAGAGCCAGGAATGACATCAATGTATTTTAATAGTTATGGATGTCCCAATGAGATTTTTTTGAAGCTTTATTTTTAGGACAAAAAAACTGTGAAAATGGTAGTGGGAATGCTATTTCTGTTGTTTTTAATGAGTGGTGCTGGAAAAGCACAGCAGTTCAGGCAGCATCTGAGGAGCAGTAAAATTGACATTTCAGGCAAATGCCCTTCATCAGGAATAGTATTCCTGCTCCTCGGATGCTGCCTGACCTGCTGTGCTTTTCCAGCACCACTCTAATATAGACTCTGGTTTCCAGCGTCTGCATTCATTGTTTTTACCTAGATGATTTTAACAAGATGTGGATCACTCAAAAAAGTGCAATTGGTTCAAGGTTCAAATTTTATCTTGCAAATTTTCAAAGCATGATTGTTTAGTTTAAAAATAAAATAATTTGCATCTTTTGCTGATATTGCCCACAAATCAAAGTGCATTTGAAAGGTGGCTTAAAACTGTGAAAACTGTGATTGGAGCTTATTGTTCAAGATGTCCCAATTCTTGGGGAAAAACCAAATTTTCTTGTTGCTCTCTTTCATTAGGGATGCTCCTAATGAGTCAGGGCTATTCAGTCCATTTGACCTGATACTTGCACGTGAGTTGAAGGCTTCACTTAAATTGAATTTAAAAAATTGATTAACCAAAACTCAGAAACTACACTTTCAGCTTATGTTTCAAATTGAAACTAACCAAAGTATTTGAATTTGCCAAAAAGCATTTGACAATGAAAACTAGAGTGGCTTTAAAAAAGGAGCAACGTTTTGTTTTGTTAATATTGTTATCTTTTGTCCATTGGAAACCATTAAAATCCAGGTTAACTTACAGCAAATCAAAAATAAATTTAGTGATGGAAATTATGTAGTAAGTTCACCAGTCAGCAGAGAGAATCAATGAGCATGTCACATTATTAATCTGTTGAAGAGATGACAGGAATGATAGGAGAAAAACCTGTTTGTGATAGTGAAAGAAATGATAGGCAGTGAAACAAAAATAAAATTTCTATCTTCTGTTTTAGAAAGGCTATTGTAAAATCTTGAACTGATTTGTGAAAGTAAACAAAAGTATCAATTTTAGGTGTTCATGATGTTGATGTGGGCGGTGCCTTATATACAAAACAACACCTTTGCAGACACAATTGCAAGAAGTTAGTTCAAGTGAGGAAAAAAATCAGGTTCGTGCTAGACCATGACATTATTGAACTGAACCCTAGTAGCTCATTTATCATGATGGTGCTGAAGTTGGATGGTTTGCAAAGCTTCTGGATTGATTTGGCAAAGTCAATGTGGTAACAAAAGTGGATTCATATCCTATTCCATAATTCAAAGATTGCAATGATATAATGGACATGTACGATTCGCCAAGAGAATTGATTTGCCAAAAGAAAATTGCCAAGTTCCATTGACGGATAGAGCCAAAGAAATATTAACTCTTATAGCACCGTCTGGACTTTATCAGTGCTAAGTCATGCCATGCCAGCAATATTCCAATGATTGACTTTCTTGGATTATATTGTGGGACAAGGCCACATAGTACCTTAAAGCATTCAAGGGTATTGGATGATTATTTGGGTAGAAATGGCATGCAAAGATATGGAGATAAGGCAGGAGATTAGTAACAGACAATAAATATATGTACATTTCTGGTCACTATACTACCAGAAAGATGTGGATGCTTAAGAGAGAGTACAGAAAAGGTTTACCAGGATGTTGCATTGTAATGGGGGATTTTATCTATGAAGAAAGGTTGTCTAGTTTGGAATGCAGGAGGTTGAGGGGCGACCTGATAGAGGTAATTAGGATTGTGAATAGCATGAGTAGAGTGGACCCTGGGCTTTTTCCCAAGGTTGAGGAGTCATTTACTAGGGGATAAAGGTTCAAGGTGCGAGGGGGAAAGTTTATAAGAGATGTATGAGGCAGGTTTTTCACATAGAGGGTGGCAAGTGCCTGGAAAGCATTACCAGAGGAGGTGACGGAAGCAAACACAAGAGCAGCATTCAAGAAGCACTGGATAATCCATGAATAGGAAGGGAATAGAAGAATGCGAGTCCTGTAAGTGAAGACAGTTTTAGTATGGAAGGGCAAAATGTGTCAGTGCAGGCTTGGAGGGCTGGAGGGCCTGATGCTGTGCTGTATTGTTCTTTTTTGTTGTTTGTTCTAAATTCAGTGCAAGCACAATGGGCCAAATGGCTTACTGCACAACAATAATTCAGTGAAAATGTGGAAATATTCAGCAGTGAAGAAGGAGACACGAGTCTTGATTTGCGTCATTTCAAAATACGCAACATTGTGGAAGAGATAAGTAATTGCACAGGCAACACGAACTTACAGGCATTCTGGTGGAGCTCAAGCCTCCAGCCATACAACTTAAAAACCGTTCATGTGTCTGGAAATGGAAATATTGTAGTGGGCGGTTTATCAAGAACCCATAAGCTGGATACCCCAAAAACTGTGATGCAAATGGATTAAGGTAAAATACAGTTGCCATGAAACTCATTGTATGATTAGATTACTTACAGTGTGGAAACAGGCCCTTTGGCCCAACAAGTCCCTCCGAAGAGCAACCCACCCAGACCCATTCCCCTACATTTGCCCCTTCACCTAACACTACAGGCAATTTAACATGGCCAATTCACCTAACCTGCACATTTTTGGACTGTGGGAGGAAACTGGAGCACCCGGAGGAAACCCACACAGACACGGGGAGAATGTGCAAACTCCACACAGTCAGTTGCCTGAGGCAGATATTGAACCCGGGTCTCTAGCACTGTGAGGCAGCAGTGCTAAGCACTGTGCCACCGTGCTGTCTATTGTTAATGCAACATAGAATAGTATGAAGAGTAATTTTTAATTGAAATTGAAAATGTCTCTTCAAGATACATTTTTTTAGATTAGATTAGATTACATTACAGTGTGGAAACAGGCCCTTCGGCCCAACAAGTCCACACCGACCCGCCGAAGCGCAACCCACCCATACCCCTACATTTACCCCTTACCTAACACTACGGGCAATTTAGCATGGCCAATTCACCTGACCTGCACATCTTTGGACGGTGGGAGGAAACCCACGCAGACACGGGGAGAACGTGCAAACTACCGCCCACTACTCATTGTTCTTTGAGGGCAGTGTCATGAAAGATGAGATTTATGAATATTGCTCACATTTTTGTGTGATGTTTTAGAACTATTGGAAGTTGGGTGTTGGTCCACATTTGTAAAACAGTTTAAAAATTAGTAGGTCAGGTTTTCTGGAACCATAACTCTTAAATCAGTATTTGGCTCCTAGAATGTTAACAGCAGCTTGTTTATACTCTGGTGTTTATGATTGGAGGGAGAGAAAATATGAAGTCACTAGCTTTGCAGAATCTAGGGGGAGCATGTTTTTTTACCAATTTAGTTCAAATACTTTTTTGCTTTTGCAAAGCCTTTAATATTTAAAAATAATCAAATTCTTTGATAAAAGAAATAAGTTACTACATCAGTACAACTAAACCAAAATAAAAAGTTAAAAATCACACAACACCAGGTTTAATCGGAAGCACACTAGCTTTCGGAGCGCCACTCCATCAGGTGGTTGTCAATTAAACCTGTTGGACTATAACCTAGTGTTGTGTGATTTTTAACTTAGGACACCCCAGTCCAACACCGACATCTCTAAACCAAAATAAATTGCGAAATCTTTCTCACCTGCTGAAACAAAGTTTTCGTCATCCTGTTTTGTTGTGCTTTCACAACAATTTGCATTTTAAATCCTGACCAAGTGGAAATCAGTGAAATGTGAGTACTCTGACTGATTTCTGCTGATTTTGGTACAAAATTAGTTTTGAAGTTGCTGAGACATTTATATATTTTCACTGAGATTGTTTGTTTCCTTGGCAACAATCTCTATGTAATTTTGTCGTCATCATGCTACAGAATACACTTAGGAATGTTCATGTCAAGGGTATCATCTGCTTGACATTGGAACTTAGCTAAATGAGCTTAAGTATGAATATTTAGTGCTGATGGAGAAGCCACATATATTGTATCAATACAGGGTGTCGCTTTCGCTATTAACCTGCTGCAGGAATGGCGGGTGAAAAGAAGGAAAATCCTGCGTTGAGCTCATTAGGAATTTATGTTTGAATATCTGCATTGGTGAAAGTGCTGACACATTCACCAGAGCTGCTGAAATGTTGTAGTAATCACAGGCCAAGCCCCACTATTTTCCAAAGTTCGCTATTTTGTGCGATCTGATAGTATTGGAAGAAATGAGATGATTGCTGTTCATTGCACAATCCAAGGAGCCAAAGCTGAGGAAATTTTCGAGAAAGGTCTAAGTTTAGGAATATGAACTGAGGAAGAGTAACTTCTGCAACACTGGAAAACTGGTTTTGGTATTCAGGAGCGCATTGATCTGGGTATCAAGTTTTATTCTAGTATTGGAATTTATGTTCTGGATTTCTGTGGACCCTCTCCACATCCTTTCGTAGCTAAAAGGCCCAAAACTGCTCTCAATATTTCAGATGCCATCTGACCAAGTATTATTCAGCCTCAGCAATATATCTCTGCTGTGTGTTTTAGCCCTTTTGAAATGAATGCTAACATTGCATTTCCTTTCCTGACTGCGAACCCACATATTAACCTTGAGAGAGTCCTGAACTACAACTCCTAAGTCCTTTTATGCTTCTGATTTCTGAAGCCTTTTCCCATTTTAAAAAAAGTCTATACCCCAATTCTTCTGACCAAAGTACATAATCTTGCATTTTCCCACATTGCATTCCAACTCCATTTCTTTGTCCAAATCCTTCTGCAGCTTCCCTGCATCCTCAACACTACCTATCACTCCACCTATCTTTGTGTCATCTGTGAACTTAGCAACAATGCCCTCAGCTTCTTTGTCCAGATCGTTCAATATAATGTTGATCATTGTGGCCCCCACACTGACCTCTGCAGAACTCCAATAGTCACTGGCTGTCATCTGTAAAATGATGCCTGTATCCCCACTCTCTGCCTTCTGTAAGTCTTCCAATCCTTGATCCATGCCAGTATCTTGATCAAAGCACCATGGGCTATTATTTTATTTAGCAGTCTCCTGTGTGGCACCTTGTTAGGCGCCTTCTGGAAATCCAAATGGATGACATCCACTGGCTCTGATAGTATCCTTCCCAGCCAATGCATTGAAAAGTGTGAATCAACTTGGAGATAGATTTGAGTTTCAGTGCCCTTTTATAATGATGTTAATTTGTGCTCAGATTATTCCTTTTAACTGATAATTTCATGAGCATGGCTCAAATTGCTGGCAAATGGGACTAGATTAATTTAGGAGATCTGGTCGGCATGGACAAGTTGGACCGAAGAGTCTCTCTCCGTGCTGGCCATCTCCCTGACTAGCACTCTATTTGTCTTTTTTTAAAGCCATTCTTAGTCAACGAAGGTCTCATGTATTAGAATCAGACAATGTAAGTTTAATGTTGATATTTGTTTATTTTCTACACCACCCACCCATATTAGTTGATAATTTAAATGCTTCTTGCTCCCCAAGTGGTGTCCCTCTCTTTAAATATACTGCCCTCCTCAATAAGACCAGCTGATGGCTTTCCTGTTGTTGGCTACTAGAGTCGCATCCATTTCCTGGGCAGTGCACTTTAAGAAGGACATTAAGGGAGTGAGGAAAATGTAGAAATGATTTGCAAGAATAGTTCCAGAGTTGAAAACTTCAGTTGCACAGATAGGTTTGGCGAAGCCAAAGATATTCAAAGTAGACACAGACTTTTCCAAGGGGAAGAAGAGAAGAGAACAAGAGAATATTAATTTATATTGACTAGCTAATGAGTGACATAAAATATATCTTCACAAAGCAAGCAGTTGGAATCTGAAGTGCACTTGTAGAGAGGATGGTGATATCAGACTTAATTGTGGCTTTCAAAAAGGTATGGGATAAGTAGTTGAAGAGGAAACATTTATTGAGTTAATCATGAAAGTGGGACTGTGGAATGAGCTGCATTGTTCTGTCGGAAGCAATGGCAGTCTTCTGCTGGAACTGTTCTATAATTCTATCATGTGCGTGTGAGTGATCCAGAGACCCAGTAAATCCTGTGTGGATACGGATTCAAATCCCACCATGGCAACTGTTGGAATTTACATTCTGTTAGTAAAGGTGGAATATAACCCAGTATCATTAACAGTGCCAGGGCACTATCATTGTTGTTCAAACCTGTCTGCTTTGCTAATGTCCTTAGGAAGGAGTTCTGTTCTCCTTATCTAAATTGTGCTACATGTGACTCCAGAACCACAGCAAAGCGCTTGATTCTTAACTACTCTCTGAAATGACCCTAGCTAGGAAGTGAGGATAATTAGGACAAGGCAACTAAAATTCACCTTGACACCAATGACCCTATCTCATGAGTTCAAATCGCTGTATGATTTGCATTGTTTCATCATTAGATTTGCAAAAATGACATTGAGCTAACAACTTCACAGAGCTGCACGAAGTTGCTACATTTTCACATCAAACTGGAATGAATTTTGTCGTGGAAAATTTGGATTGGTAATTAACAATATAGATACTGTTTCATCAGAAAAGTAGGCTACGGACCAAGTGCAGGTAAATGGGATTAGTGTAGTTTGGCGTTTGTTGGTAGGTATATGTGGGTCAGCATGTTGGGCCAAAGGACCTGTTTCTGTGCTGTATGACACTTTGACCCAGTACACAACAGCAGAGTATAAAGGCAGTGTGTGCATGCTTCAGGCTTATGTGGAGCCAACAGATTTAACAACAATGGTTTGGAATGGTTCACTTCTCTGACAGAATGCTGAAGGTGGCTCATGAGTGCAAAAGTAACAACGTTCGCATATTAAGGAAGTTGAACTTGCAGAATGACTTCATACAGACCTTCTGCTCTTTGGTTGAAGTTTCACCCCATAAATTTCCTATCATTGTCGTAGGTGCCACCCATCAGATATTTTTTTAAATGCAGGTCTCATCTGCCCTCGGAGAGCATTTCACAAAGTACCATGTAAAATATCATTGTGGAACCTGAGTGCTCACAGTGTAGGAGCTAGCGTGTTAGCATGGATAGAAAATTGGCTAACAGCAAGCAGCGTGTGGGAAAAAATTGGTCTTTTTCAGGTTGACAAGATGCAACAAATGGGAGAAAGTGAGGACTGCAGATGCTGGAGATCAGAGTCGAAGAGTGTGGTGCTGGAAAAGCTCACCAGGTCAGGCAGCATCCGAAGCGCAGAAGTATCAACATTTCGTGCATAAGCCCTTCATCAGGAAGGACTTATTCCTGATGAAGGGCTTATGCTCGAAATCCCGAGTCTCCTGCTCCTTGGATGCTACTGACCAAGATGTAACAAATGGTATTCTACAGGGATCTGGGCTAGGATCTCCAAGGTTTATAGTTTCTACAAATAACTCAGATGATGTGATGACAGAAATGGCTGCCTAACAACACAAAGATAGTTCGACAAATCAGGTGTGAAGATGATAGACAGAGATTACAAAAAGGTATAGAATATGCTAAGTGATGTCAGAGATTTGACAATTGGAGTGTATGGAAAAATATGCGATTGTCCATTTTGACAGGAAGAATGAAAAATAAATTTGTTCGTAACTGGTAAGATTGTAAAACTCTGAGATGCAATGGGATCAAGGGGTCCTCATCTATGAATCATAAAAAGTTAGCACACTGGTACAGCAAGGAATTAGAACAGCTAATTGAATGTTATAATTTGTTACGAGGGGAATTGAGTACAAAACTAAGGAGGTTATGTTTCAGTTATACAGGACACTGATGAGATCCTATCTGTGCTAATATGTTCTGCTTTTCACCATGAGCTCCAAATTTGCAGCATAACCTTTTATGTGGCATTTTGTTAAATAATTTCTGGAAATCCAAGTAGAATATTCCTGTAGTTTGTCCTTCGGTCACATGTTACTTCTTCACAGAATTTTAATCAGTTAGTTAAACATGATTTTTGTTTCACAAAACATTTTCTTCCTCATTTACCTTGAATTTTTCAAAGAGCTCATCTATAACCAACTTAATGATCGATTCCATCACCTCCCTATTGACACACGTCAAGCTAACAGACCTCTAGTTTTCAGTTTTCTGTCTCGCTCCCTTCTTGAATAGAGCAGGTATAGTTGTTACATTTCAGTCTGATAGAACCTTTTGAGGTCCTAGCAAAGTTTTGAAAACTAACACCAATGCATCTGTTACCTCATTCGCCACCCCCTTTTAAACCCTAGGGTGAAGTCCATTAGGATCCTGGGACTTATCACTCCACTTCACTTTACTCAGTACCACTTCCCTAGTGATTGGAATTTGACCAGGTTCCACTCACCCTTCTACTTCCAACATTGCAGATATTGATGAAATGTTTTTGGATCCTGTTTCATGTCAAGAGAAGCAAAATATTTATTCATTACCTCCTCCATTTTTTATTCTTTACTTTAATAACTTGTTCTTATTCTCAAGAGGACCAGCACTCATTACTGTTTTCCTTTTTAGGTATGTGTAGAAACTCTTGCTTTCCATTTTTAAATTTCGAGCTATCTTTCTGTCACATTTTAATTACTTTTGTCCTGATTCATTTTCTTGTCAATCTGTACCGTTAGCTATAGTTTGGCCAGTTATCTGAACTGCCACCCATCTTTGTGCAGATATAGACATTTTTCTTAAGTTTGATACCTTCCCAAGTTTCTTTCGATAGCCACATGTGATGCATCCTCCATGTGGCATTTTTCCTGACAGTAGAATGCATTTAACATAGAACAATATAGTACAGGAACGGGCCCTTCGGCCCCCATGTTATGCTCAACATGATGCCACCTTAAACTAATCTCTTCTCCCTGTCCATGGTCGATATCCCTCCATTCCTTGCATATTCATGTGCTTATCTAAAATTACCTCAAACATTCCTATTGTATCTGCCTTCACCACCACCTCTGGCAGTACTTTCCAGACTCCTACCACTCAGTGTAAAAATTCATCTCTTGTGAACGTTCCCCCTCTCACCTTAAATGCATGCTACTCATATTAGACTCTGGGAGAAATGATTGACGGTCAGAATCTATCTATGAATTTCATAATTTTATAGACTTCTTTTCCGTTTCCCTTTTGCCTCTGTTGCTCCGTAGAAAACAACCTAAGTTTTTCTACCCTCTCCTTTTAGCTCATACTTAATCTAAATATTTGGAATTATCTCCTTAAGTGTTTGCAACTCTCTCTCTATTGATCTATCCCTGAACCTAGTTTCCAGTTCAGTTCAGCTAGCTCAATTTCAATGCCCATATTGCTGCTCATATGTAAGTTCAAAATGCCAGTCTTAGATTCGGTCTTGTCCCTTTCGAATGAAATATAAAATTCAGTCGTGTTGTGATGTGACATTCATCACAACAAATATCACATTTCTTGCAACTAGATTTGGAGGATCTTTTGAAGGTGCCACTGATCATACTTTAACACTTAGATGTCCCTGCTGTTGGTTGTTCAAGTCTCTGAAATGTGCAGAAGTGAGGGAGTCACTCCTGCTCTGCAAACAATGAGCTTAGCCTTGGATTTGAGGTCCCAAACCTCAAACACTTCTTTATCACCAATGAACTAACAGCATAGGAAATTCAAACTAAAGAAACCAGCTATTGTGGGACAGCAGTGCAAATATAACTGCAACCTTGGTTTCAAGATTGGATTTCTGGGACAAAGCAGACTATACTGAAATGACCAATGTGGTGTAACACTGCTTTTTTTTCAATACATAATAGGACATGACTGCCAGAGATTTGCTTCAGCAGAGGTACACTCTTCCTAATAGTGACACTGCTTGGCGACATGCACCACTGGTCACTGCTGCCTTAGAAGGAAAGCTGGTAGTCCTTGATGGCATTCATCGTGTCAACCCTGGAACACTGGCAGTTCTTCAGAGGTAATGTTGCAAAATGAATGTTTGCTTCTCTATTTGTACACATTTACAACTGATTTAATGATTGCCACTCACTGGAGCAACAAACCCTCCTTGACATTATTAATTTCTAGGCAGGGTGGAGAAATTAATCAATGGTCCTCTTCAGAGAGCACCGAATTTATGATTTTGATTTTAATGTTTTGCTCTGAGTCTTAACTTTAGGTTTTCAAGCAAATATAAGTGGCCCGTTGTGCCTGTCGCATTGTTAATTCTTCCAGTGAATTTAGCCAGTTTAATTCCCTGTCCACATGCATCCTGTGGTGGAATGGGTTATTTTATTCTTTACAAACTTTATGAAATACTTCATATTAGTATTGTTTATAAATCATATATTTTGAATCTTAGGAAGGAATCTTTATTTCCAAATATATTAGATGGAATTTAATTGAATTTTACAGAGCAGAACCAGGCAATTTGGCCCCACAAATCCATGTTGATATTTTGGTCTGCTTGAGTCTCCTCCCAATTGAACTTCATTTAACTGATTGATTGATGCATCTCATAACTCTTGACAGAGATACAAAGGAAGACTATGTTTCTGGGCGATTAGTGGACATTCCTGGAGAGGAGGAATCATCGCTCTCACTGCTTCCCAACGCAGCAAAGTTTTTGATTGATTTCTTCCTTTTCCTGGGTGACTATGTCTGACAAAAATGTCTGATCCAGTCAACATGGTAGCACTCCTGCATTCTGCCTGACCTGCTGCGCTTTTCCAGCAACACATTTTCAGCTCCTGCACATATGGTCCTCTAGACAGCCAGGACTCTCCAGGATTTCCCACACACTAAAGGCTGTGCAACACACACTTCTAAGCTCCTAGCCATATCTTAAGTCAACTTAATGAATCAAAAATTGAAGCCAATTCAGTTTATGAATAAAAGAATTAAGTTTCCTTTTTTTGTTCATTCATGGGATGTCGGTGTCACGAGCTGGGTCAGCATTTGTTACTCATTGTTAGTTGGCCTTGAGAAAGTAGTAGTGGCCTTCTGAAACTGCTACAGTCCATGTGATGGAGGTAGACCAACAATGCCATCAGAGAGAGAATTCCAGGATTTTTCCTAGCAACAATGAAAGAACGGTAATGTATTTCCAAAGGACTTGGAAAGAAACGTACTGGTGGCAATGTTCCAATGTATGTCTGCTGTCTTTGTCCTTTGAGATGGAAGTGGTCTTGAGTTTGGAAGGTGCCTTGCTGAATTTCTGCATCTTGTGGATGGCACACTCTGCTGCGACTGAGTATAGGTGATGGAGAGAATGGATGTTTGTGGACATTGTGCCAGTCAAGTCAGTTACCTTGTTCTGAATGGTGAAGATTCCTGAAGAAGGGCTCATGCCCGAAACGTCGATTCTCCTGCTCCTTGGATGCTGCCTGACCTGCTGTGCTTTTCCAGCAACACATTTTCTGCTCTGATCTCCAGCATCTGCAGTCCTCACTTTCTCCTCTGAATGGTGTCAAGCTTGAGTACTTTTGGAGCTGCATTCATCCAGACAAGTGGGAAATATTCCACACCACACCTGACTTGTGCCTTATAGGTGGATTTGGAAGGCAGGAAGTGAGTTACATGCTCCAGCATTCCTAGCCTCTTGTAGCCTAGCACACTAGTCCAGTTTCTGGTTAATGGTAAACCTTAAGATATTGAGATTGGAGACTCAGTGATGGTGATGCCATTAAATGTCAAGAGGCAGTGATGGTCAAATTCTGTCTTGTTTTACAATTTACTCTGAACTGTATTGAGCAGAATTAAGAAATTTTTCGTTCCGCTGATAAATAAGGCATGTGTTCACTTGGCAGTGAGTATAAAGCTTGGGCCTGTAAGTTGTATTGTGACTAAACTATTTAGCAAAGTTGGATATTGAGGATGTAGGGCTTGCTCTGATGTAGCTGATTTAAAGAAGAGCTAGGTAGCAATTTTTGAGATTTGTGGCTCAAGTTGATGATAGGTATGTAAGTTTACTCACTGAGCTAGAAGGTTTGTTTTCAGAGGTTTCATCACCATGCTAGGTAACATCATCAGTGAGAGTCTCCAGTGAAGCGCTGGTGGTATGTCCCACCTCTCTATTTATAGGTCTTGGTTTCTTAAGGTGGATTATGTCATTTCCAGTTCCAGGGAAGGTAGATGTGTTTATTGATGGAATTCTGGTTAGAATGCCATGCCTCTAAGAATTCTTGCTTTGTGTGTTTGTTTCACCTGTCCTAGGAAGTGTGTATTGTCCCAGTCAAAGTGGTGTCCTTCTTTGTCGGTATGTATGGCATTATATTCCAACCAGAACTCCATCAGTAAACATATCGACTTTGATCCGATCTACCTTCCCTTGAAACCAAGATCAAAAACTAGAGACTCTTACTGATGATGTAACTTAGTCATGGCGATGTGATGTGAAAACAAACCTTCTGGCTCAGCGAGCTAACTTACATACTTAAGAGCTAGGAAAGTATGTGAGGAAGTGAGAAATCCAATTGTGTATTGATGAGAGGGGAGGTTGATGGACAAATTCTCAGATTCAAATGCATAACTAATACAGTAATGAATAGCAACAAAGCCTGAAATGAATAAGTAACACATTCAGCCGCAGAATGCACATGCACGTGGACAAGGAATTAAACGAGTTAGACTCATTGCAAGAGTCAGCGTTGGTACAGTCACAATGTCAAACATAGACTGGGAGCAACTACTTGCAGGTAAATCTACATTTGGAAATGGGAGTCTTTTAAAAGTAGTATAGTGAGAATTCAGGGCCAGCATGTTTCTCATTCCCCTTCCCAAGATTGAAGGGCAAGAGCAGCAGGTCCAGGGAGATATGGATGTGAAGGGATATCAAGACTTTTACAAGCAAAAAGGAGGAAGTAGAAGTCAAGGTACAGTGTATTAAAAACCAGGGAAGCCCCTAAAAGTGTAAAGTATAAGAGGTTGCTTAAAAGGGAAAGTAAGAGGGCCAAGAGGGGCCACAAAATACCTTTGGCAGAGGGGATCCAGTAAAACCTTAAGGCTTTTTATGTGTATTACCAAGGACCAGAGGATTTACAGGGTAAGGGTGGGACCTAGTAGAGACAAAGCGGTCAGCCTATGCATGGAACCTGTGGTCATGAGTGAAGTCTCAAATCAATATTTCCCACCTGTATTCATAGAAGAGAAAAGTATTATAGTTGGGGATTTTAATTGAGATGGTGATTCTACAGCACGTTAATATTAATAAGAACACGCATACAGTTGCACAAATCCCCAGAGCCTGATGAGCTATATCTGAGGCTGCTATGGGAGGCAAGAGAGGGAATTGTTGGGGCCCTGGGAGAGATATTTAATATTTTGCTGGCCACAAGTGAAGTGTCAGATCACTGGAGGTTAGCAAATGTGGCTCCTTGGTTCAAGAAAAGCAGTAGTAATAAGCCATATAAATACACACGAGTTAGTCCAGTGTCAGTGATAGCAAAATTATTGGATGAAATTTTGAAGGACGGGATTAATCAATTCTTGGAAAGGATGGAATTGATGAGGTACAGATTTGTTAGAGGGTTATCCTGTCGGTCTAAGTCAATTGCATTTTTTGAGAAGATGAGTAAATATATTGATGAGGGTAGTGCAGTTGACGTAGTGTACATGGACTTCAGTAAGGCCTTTGGCAAGGTCCTACATGGAAGGCTGGTCCAAAAGGTAAGATCCTATGGACTCCAGGGCAAGTTGGCAAGCTGGATCCAAAATTGGTTTTCAAAAAGGAGGCAAAGAATGATGGTGAAGGATTGTTTTTGTAATTGGAAGCATGTGACCAGCGGTGCATACAGGATTCAGTATTGACCCTTGTTGTTTGTTATTTACATTAACAATTTGGATATGAATGTAGAAGGCATAATTAGTAAGTTTGCATGTAATGACATGGAAATTGGTGTTGTCGTTGCTCGTGTCCGGCTGCAGTCTACTATTGATCAGGCAGGAAATTGGGTAGCGTCATGGCAAATAGAAATTAATCATGATAAATTTGACATGCTCCATTGTGACAGGGCTAATAAGGGAAGGGTATACAAAAGGAATGGTAGGTCTTTAAACAGGACTGAGGTACAAAAGGATTTGTTGTACAAGCCCATAGATCCCCAAAGGTGTCAAAATAGGTAGACCGTGTGTTAAAGAAGGCATACAGAATGTTTGCCTTCATTAACCAGGATAGAATATTGGAACAAGGAAGTCTTGTCGCAACTTTATAAAACATTGGCTAGGCCACAGATGAAATACTGTATGTTATTCTGGTTGCCATGCTATTGGAAGGATGTGTTTCCCCTCCAAGAGGGTGCCGAGGAGATGTTGAGGAGAGACTAGATGGGCTATGTTTGTGTTCTCTGGAGCAGAGGGGACTGAGGGGGAATCTGATTGAGGTATGCAAAAGGCATAGACTGAGTTGATTGTGAGAATTTTTTCCTCATGGCACACGTGTTGAAGACCTGGGGTTTAAGGTTTAGAGGAGATCAGAGAAAGAAAAATGTTCACCCATAGGCTGGTACAAATGTGGAATGTACTGCCTAAGGTGGTGGTGGAGGCAGCTGTTCTTGCAACATTTAGGAAGGAGTTAAAATGCTAGGGTATAGTAGGCAGTGGACCAAGTGCAAGAAAATGGGATTAGCATTTGTTGGTCGGCATAGACATGATGGGGTGAAGGGTCTGTTTCTATGCTGTATGACCATATGACTGTCTATGACTCTGAGATGAAATACATTTGGAAGAGGTTCATGTGTGTATAAGCAATAACATAGTTCTGATTCCTTTCTGTAAATAGTGTGTCATGTAAACTATCTCATATGAGTTTAATCAGATTATATTGACACTTATTTGAATAAATTTAATTAGTTTTACATCAAGAAATTAAAACAGGAACTTAGAAAACAATTTGAGAAATTTGCTGTCATTTCACAATGGAAGTGCCAGCCCAGTGATTCTTCCACACTGCTGTGAAGTTTGATTTAGACCAATGATTATCTAAGACTCTGTGGACAGACAATGACAAATAATTGCAGTGCTTTTGTTGTCCAACATCATATCTGTACTTTACATGATTCATTTGACCATTTTAAGAAGTGATATCTGTTTTGTATTGTAATTACACAGTTATGTTGCCAACTTCAGAAACAGTTGAGTGAGTACTTAGAGAATTGGTACAATATGGAATAGGTAATGTGAGTGGGCCCTGTCACCTCAGACTTTTCATGTGAGATGATCTGAAGCATATGTGTACAATATTGACTGAGGCTATAGTCTGTTGTCTTGTTGTTTCTGTGATAGACTCTAAAAGATTTATTGCCATTATCCTGCTATTTTCATTAAGCCCTGCTTTTCAAGTAGTTTTCCAGTTCTCTTTTAAAGGATGCTATTGAGTCTGCTTCCACTGTCCTTTGAAGCTTGATATTGTAGAGGAGTTACTGTATTATATTGAATGCGAAAGAATATTCTCTATATCCCCTTTCTGGTTCTTTTCTTAATTGTATTAATCCATTTGCTGACCCATTTACCAGTGGAAACAGATGCTTCATGACTACTGTGAATGATAATGAACTGCACAATGTTTTCAGCATTTGTTGCAAGTTCCGAAAAGCATTAATTGGCTTGATCTTTTTCTACAGGCTTATTCACGACAGGGAGTTGACACTGTATGATGGCTCCCGACTACTCAGGGCCGACCGATATGAAGAATTGAAAAATGTGCTCAGTCTGTCTGATGAAGATCTTCAAAAGAGGTACTGGTGCATATTTAGCGTAAAATTATACACGAATTCAGGTTCTTCTCACTCTCCATTGTAAACATGTCTAAATTACTTTTTGTTTGACATGTTTAGCCAAAACTTAAAACCTGTAGACTTGCATTAGTTTTCGATCATTGTATTCAAAGCCGTTTCAAGCAGGAACTGGCTGACAAATAGAGATATTGAGGTTTTAGTTCAGAATAAGAGGGAAACATTTGTCTGGTATAGCCAGTGGAGATCGAGTGAATCCCTGGGAAAGTGTAAGGGCAGTAGGAAAATACTTGAGAGAAATCAGGAGGGCAAAAAGGGGACATGAGATAGCTTTGGCAAATAGGGTTAAGGAGAATCCAAAGGGATTTTACAAATACATTAAGGACAAAAGGGTGATGAGGGCGAGAATAAGCCCCCTTAAACATCAGCAAGACAACCTATGTGTGGAACCACAGGATATGGGGGAGATACTAAACGAGTATTTTCCATCAGTGTTTTCTGTGGAGAAGGGTATCGATGATAGAGAACGTGGGGAAATAAATAGTGATGTCTTGAAAAATACCTGTGTTACAGAGTAGTGGTATTGGACATTTTAAAACATGCAAAGGTTTATAAATCCCCGGGACCTGATCAGGTGTACCTAGAGTTCTGTGGGAAGCCAGGGAATGCTGCTCCCATTACTGAGATACTGGTATAATCAAAAGCCACAGGCGAGGTGTTGGTGAACGTGATGGCACTATGTAAGAAAGGTGGTAAGAAAAAGCCAGGGAACTATTGACAGGTGAGCCTGATATTGGTGGTGGGCAGGTTAATGGTGGGAATCTTGAGGGACAGATTTTACATTATTTAGCAAGGCAAAGACTGTTAGGGATTGTCAACATGGCTTTGTGCTTTGAGAAGTCATGTCTCACTGACTTGGTTGAGTTTTTTGAAGTAACAAGATTGATGAGGGCAAAGTGGTGGACATGATCTATATGGACTTCAGTAGGGCATTCAACAAGGTTAGCAAGCCTTAAATCATATGGAATATAGGGAGAACTAGTCATTTGGATACAGAACTGACTCAAAAATAGAAGACAGAGCGTGGTGGTGGAGGGTTGCTTTTCAGACTGGGAGGCCTGTGACCAATGCTGTGCCACAAGGATTGGTGCTGGTTCCACTGCTTTTCATTATTTATATAAATGATTTGGATGTGAACATAGGAGGTATAGTTAGTAAGTTTGCAGATGACATCTAAATTGGAGATGTAGTGGACAGCGAAGAAGGTTATATCAGAGTTCAATGGGATCCTGATCAAATGGGCCAATGAGCTGAGGAGTGGTACTTTTATTTAGATAAATGTGAGATGCTGCATTTTGGAAAGGCAAAGTAGGGCAGACTTGCATATTAAATGGTAATGTCTTGGGGAGTGTTGCTGAACAAGGAGACCTTGGAATGCAGATTCATAATTCAATGAAAGTGGAGTTGCAGGAAGATAAATTAGTGAAGAAGGCTTTTGAAATGCTTGCCTTTTTTGGTCAGTGCATTGATTCAAGGAGTTGGGATGTTATGTTGTAGCCATATAGGACATTGGTTAGGCCAGTGTTGGAATACTGTGTGCAATTCTGGTCTCCCTGCTATAGGAAGGATGTTGTGAAACTTGAAAGGGTTCAGAAGCGATTTGGAAGGATGTTGCCAGGATGACGGGTTTTGAGCTGAATAGGCTGGGGCTATTTTTCCTGGAACGTCAGAGGCTGAGGGGAGACCTTACTGATATTTATAAAATCATGAGGGGTATGGGAAAGACAAAGTCTTCTCCCTGGGGCGGGGGAAGCCAAAACTAGAGGGCATAGGTTTAAGGTGAGGGGTGAAAGATTTAAAAGGGAACTGAGGGGCAACTTTTTCAAACAGAGGGTGTATGTCCACGAAACAAACTGCCAGAGGAAGTAGTAGGGATGAATACAATTACAACATTTAAAAG
Organism: Chiloscyllium punctatum; assembly: GCF_047496795.1. Classification (NCBI taxonomy): domain Eukaryota; kingdom Metazoa; phylum Chordata; class Chondrichthyes; order Orectolobiformes; family Hemiscylliidae; genus Chiloscyllium; species Chiloscyllium punctatum. The sequence continues at coordinate 25,999,943 of NC_092753.1, forward strand.
GCATCTGGAGTGTATATGAATAGGAAGGGTTTGGAGGGATATAGGCCAGATACGAGCAAATGGAATTAGATTTATTTAGAATATCTTGTCAGCATGAATGACTTGGACTGAAGGGTTTGTTTCTGTGCTGTATATCTCTATGATTCTAAATGTCTGTGATGATGGGTCTGTAAGTTTAAACTTCTAAAACTGTTTTAAGCTCCACCTAATCTGATGATATAAGGTAAAAACCAGAAAGTGCTGCAAAGGCTGAGCAGGTCTGGAGGCATCTGTGGAGAGAAATCAGAGTTAATGTTTTGGGTCGAGTGAGCCTTCCTTTGGCTGGTCCTTCCTGTGGAAGGGTCACTGATTTCTCTCCACAGGTGCTACCTGACCTGATGAGCTTTTGCAGCAATTTCTGTTTTTGTTTCTGATTATATAAGTGCTTGGATGGGAAAGTGGAACAACAGTGGATCTTGAAGGGGGCAGACCTAGCATCTAGTGGGCGGCACGGTGGCACAGTGGTTAGCACTGCTGCTGGTTCAATTCCCGCCTCAGGCGACTGACTGTGTGGAGTTTGCACGTTCTCCCCGTATCTGCGTGGGTTTCCTCCGGGTGCTCAGGTTTCCTCCCACAGTCCAAAGATGTGCAGGTCAGGTGAATTGGCCATGCTAAATTGCCCGTAGTGTTAGGTAAGAGGTAGATGTAGATGTAGGGGTATGGGTGGGTTACGCTTCGGCAGGGCGGTGTGGACTTGTTGGGCCGAAGGGCCTGTTTCCACACTGTAAGTAATCTAATCTAATCTCTACATTGTCTTTGTAACAATATCTGTCTTAACAATGTAACGTGTACCTGTTTTCTACTTTGAAATAAACCATAAGCCATAGATTAGACACTGGCCTCTGGAACCAGGGGTTATGGGTTCAAGTCCCACCTGGGGCATGAGGGTTTGGTTTACCGTGAGGGAAAAGCTAAAGTATCTTCTACAGTTCTGTCAATCTAAGAAGTGATGGTGCTCAAATTACCCTGTGATGTCATGTTGTAATGGACAGCATGATGACCTCTTGGTTAGCACAACTACCTCATAGTGCCAGGAACTTGGGTTCAACTGTAGCCTCAGGTGACTGTCTGTGTGAAGTCTCCACATTCTTCCCATCTCTGTGTGGGTTCCCTCGAGATGCTCCCGTTTCGTCCCACAGTCCAAAGATGTGCAGTTGAGGTGCACCTTCTGTTTGTGTTATAATATCCTGAATCAATTTCATTCTATTAACATATTGTCTCTTGGGCAAGTTGGTGCATTTTATTGCTCATTAATGAGAAACTGAGAGTTCTTCTAGTGAACCCATAGTCCTCCTTCATCGTCTCCCTACAGTTACTTAATGGAATGATTGTCTCATTCATCATTTTTGCTGGTTGAGTGCCCTGGTGTTGTGCAACCGATGTAGATGAAGCAACAATCTACGATTATATGTTTTTTATTAAGAAAATACATGGCTATTCAGCCTGATGCCTCTATTCTGACACTATTAACTTGACTGTTACTGACATGTAATAAAAACATTTGACCTCAAGAAACAGCTGATTCCAAATTCAAATGATACGGCAAATCTCATAGGGGATTTTAATCTATGTTTTGATTGGTTGAACCAGGTCAGTCAGGGTAGCCTTGAGGAAAAGTTCATTGAATGTATACATGATAGTTTTCTTGACCAGTACGTAATGGACCCAATGAGGGTGCAAGCTATCCTAGATCAGGGAGACTACAATAAAATGAGGGAGGAGTCGGCTAAAGTAGTCTGGATGCAAAGATTTTATGGTGGGACAGTTGACGAATAGTGGAGGACTTTCAAAACAATTTTTTTCAAAGTGCTCAGCAAGAGTAAATACCAGTGAAAAGGAAGGACTGTCGGAATAGGGGTAATCTGCCATGGGTGCCTAAGGAAATAAGGGAGGCTATTAAACTGAAAGAGAAGGCATACAAAGTGGCCAAGTATAGGAGAAAACTAGAAGGTTGGGAAAGTTTTCAAGGGCAACAACTACAAAAGGAGCTATAGAGAAAAGTAAGATAGAACATGAGAAAAAAAAATTAGCTCAGGATATAGATACAGATAACAAAAGGTTCTGTAAATATATAAAACAAAAAAAGAGTGGCTAAAGTAAACATTGGCCCTTCAGAGGATGAGAAGCGGGATTTAGTCATGAGATATGAGGCAATGACTGAGGCATTGAACAGGTATTTTGTGTTGGTCTTCACAGTTAAGGACACTAATAAGATGCCAGTAATTGACAAAAAAAATGAAGGTAGGTGAGGACCTGGAAACAATTGTTATCACGAAAGAGGTAGTATTGGGCAAACTAATGGAGCTAAGGGTAGACAAGCCTCCTGGCCCTGATGGAATGCAACCCAGCGTGCTAAGAGATGGCAGGAAAAAAAGCAAATGCACTTGTGGGAGTTTTCCAAAATTCACTGGGCTCTGTGCAAGTTCCAACAGATTGGAAAACAGCAAATGTGATGCCACTGGTTAAAAAGGGAGGTAGAAAAAAGATGGAGAATTATAGACTGGTTAGCTTAACTTCTGTAGTAGGTATAATGCTTGAGTATATTATCAAGGAAGGATGAGCAAGGCATCTTGATAGAAACTGTCCCATTGGGCAGACGCAGCATGGGTTTATGAAGGGCAGGTCATGCTTAAATAATCTTTTGGAATTCTTGGAAGGCATTACTAACAAGGTGAAAAACGGGGACCCAGTGGATGTGGTGTGTCTGGATTTCTAAAAGGCATTCAACAAGGTGCAGCACAAAAAGCTGCTGCATAAAATAATGATGCAAGACATTACAGGCAATGTATTAGCATGGATAGAGGATTGGTTAACCAACAGGAAGCAAAGTGTGAGAATAAATGAGTGTTGTTCTGGTTGGCACTCAGTGACTAGCAGTGTGCCTCACGGGTCAGTGTTGGGGCCGCAATCATTTACAATTTACATGCATGATTTGAAATTGGGCAGTGCGTGTAGTGTGTCAAAGTTTGCGGATGACCCTGAGATGAGTGCGAGAGCAAAGTGTGCTGAGGACTGTGAAACTTTGCAAAGGAATTTAGATAATTTAAGTGAATGGTCAAAGGTCTGGCAATTGGAGTACAATGTTAATAAATGTGAAGTCATCCATTTTGGTAAGAGTAACAATAAAAAGGACTTGAATGATAAGAAATTGCTGTGCAGAGGGACCTGGGTGTCCATGTGCATGAATCACAGAAGGTTGGTCTGCAGGTGCAACAGGTAATTAAGAAGGCAAGTGGAATTTTGTCCTCCATTGCGAAAGAGATTGAGTTTAAAAGCAGGGAGGCTATCTTGCATCCGTATAGAGTGCTGGTGAGGCCATACCTGGAGTTTTGGTCTCCTTACTTGAGAAAGGATATACTGACACTAGTGGAGGTGCAGATGAGGTTCACTAGGTTGATTCCGGAGTTGAGGGCTTTGGCTTATGAGGAGAGGCTGAGTAGTCTAGGATTATATTAATTGGAGTTTAGAAGAATGAGGGGGGATCTTATAGAAACATATAGAATTATGAAGGGAATAGATAAGGTAGAGGTCGAGAGGATGTTTCTATTGGCGGGTGAAACGAGGGCAAGAGGGCATAGCCTCAAGATTAAGTGGAGCAGATTTAGGACTGAATTGAGAAGGAACTTCTTCACCCAGAGGGTCGTAAATTTGTGGAATTCCCTACCCAGTGAAGTGGTTAAGGCTTCCTCAGTAAATGTTTTTAAAGCTAAGATAGATAATTTTTTGAACAGTAGAGGAGAGAGGGCGGGTAAGTGGAGTGGAGGCCACAAAAAGATCAGCCGTAATCTTATTGAGTGGTGGAGCAGGCTCAAAGGGCCTACTCCTGCTTCTCGTTCTTATGTTCTTGTATATCTGGAAAGTAAAGATATCTTTAAACTGCTAATACTGAATTGCTATGCCTCTGAACTCTTTGGTGATGGAGGAAAAGTGGATGGTTACACAATCTTTGTTGTTTAAATTAGTCTATTCATATTTTTAGGATTTATTGTCACCTGTACTCAAGTACAAAAGCACAGGAGTACAAGTATAGTGTCATCTTACATGGTACAATCTTGTTACAAAATGCCTAGTTACAAATCTTCGATGCTAAAATTGATCGGTACAAAAATAAAGAATTGAAAAATCTAAACGTTCCAAATTACAGTTCTTAATAGGTTTGAATTAGGAAAATAAAGTTAAAAAATAAACATTACAGTCAGTTCAGTTTCTGACTCTTCGTGCCTTGGTATACAGAGAATCTGATGAGAAGAATGTTGTGGGAAAAGATGGAAATGTTTTTTTGCTGACCAATAGATGATGTCCCAATGATATGAAGTCTGACATCTCTGAAAATATACGTGTTTCAGTCTGGCACACTTTCTCACACAGCAAATTTGATTTGACACTGAACTCATAAATAACCCAGATAACATGTTTGTAACAAAAATAACTTAATTTGTAATGCTGTATATAGCAATTTCTTGCTATTTTTAGGCTATGTCGTATAAGTTTTACATCAATAGCATGATCAGATGATCAAGACAAAGATGGAATTCATTAGCGGATTCAAAAATCTAAAACCAAATCAGCTAATATTGTAATGAGAGGGGAGAGGGAGAGATAGTTGAGCAAATGGTTCAATTTTTTCATGTTTTTGCAAGTATTTAAATGGTATTTGTTCCTCCTCTTAATTTTTTGCCATTATGCTACTCGCCTGGAACCATTGATTTCTTCCGGATGCACAGTCTCAGTGGCAAAGGTCAATTTCTGGTGCTTTCTCCATGACACCTATGAACTGACCTCTTGCAACTGACATCTCTCTGTTACCTGGGCATTGGTCTCATTCTGGCAGATAAGCTGCAACAGGAATTCAGAGCAGGATTAGGCCATTCAGCCCTTTGAACCTGCTCCATCATTCGGTCAAAAACAGCCTGGTGTGACTAGTTTAGTTTGGAAAGCTTGGTTAGCATGGGTGAGTTGGACAAAGGGTCTGTATCCCAGCTTTATGATTCTATGTCCTTCTCCTATGCAACACATTCTCCAGTCAGGAAGAAATGAGAACACACCAGATGGCCTCCTCCTTTAGAGACTGCAATTTCCCTTCCCACATGGTTAAAGATGCCCTCCAACGCATCTCGTCCACATCCCGCACCCCGCCCTCAGACCCCACCCCTCCAACCATAACAAGGACAGAACGCCCTGGTGCTCACCTTCCACCCTACCAACCTTCGCATAAACCAAATCATCCGCCGACATTTCCGCCACCTCCAAACAGGCCCCACCACCAGGGATATATTTGCCTCCCCACCCCTTTCCGCCTTCCGCAAAGACCATTCCCTCCGTGACTACCTGGTCAGGTCCACGCCCCCCCTACAACCCACCCTCCATTCCTGGCACCTTCCTCTGCCACCGCAGAAATTGTAAAACCTGCACCCACACCTCCTCTCTCACCTCCATCCAAGGCCCTAAAGGAGCCTTCCACATCCATCAAAGTTTTACCTGCACATCCACCAATATCATTTATTGTATCCGTTGCTCCTGATGCGGTCTCCTTTACATTGGGGAGACTGGACGCCTCCAATCAGAGCGCTTTAGGGAACATCTCCGGGACATCCGCACCAATCAACCACACCCCCCTGTGGCCCAACATTTCAACTCCCCCTCCCACTCTGCCGAGGACATGGAGGTCCTGGGCCTCCTTCACCACCAGACGCCTGGAGGAAGAACGCCTCATCTTCTGCCTTGGAACACTTCAATGTGGACTTCATCAGTTTCCTCATTTCCCCTTCCCCCACTTCACCCCAGTTCCAAACTTCTAGGTCAGCACTATCCCCATGACTTGTCCAACCTGCCTATCTTCTTTTCCAATTATCCACTCCATCCTCTCCCCCCGACCTATCACCTTCATCCCCTCCCCCACTCATCTATTGTATCTATGCTATTTTCTCCCCACGCCCACCCTCCTCTCACCTATCTCTCCACCCTTCAGGCTCTCTGCCTGTATTCCTGATGGGCTTTTGCCCGAAATGTCGATTTTACTGCTCCTCGGATGCTGCCTGAACTGCTGTGCTCTTCCAGCACCACTAATCCAGGTACCCATTCTGTCAAGTCCTTTAAATATTTTGTCTGTTTTAATCAGGTCATCTCCCACTCATGTCAATTCTTAGAATGTCGGTCTTTTCTACTCAATCTCTCCTTGTTAAGCAGTCCTTATTTGAGGAGTAATTCAGACAAACCTTTCCTGCACTCCTTGCAACTCAAAAATATCTTTCTAAAGCATCTATTGCATCCTTCTTATTAACCTTGACATGTTCTAGAACCTCACCATCCCTTCTGGAAAACCCAACGACCATGCCTTTCTCCTCTGTGAACACAGATGAGTAATACTCATTTAAGATCTCACCCACATCCTCTAGCTCCATGCACAGATTGCCTCTTTGGTATCTAATAGCTCCCATTGTTGTCCAGGTAATCCTCTTTATCCTTGTTTATCTTTTAACTTTATTTTTTTCTTTTCCTAACCTATAACTATGAAGACCTGTAATGTATAACTTTTAGTTTTTCTTTATTTCTATATTTTTGTCCCTAATCTATTTTAGTATCTAAGGTTTGTACTTTGCACCTAAGATGGTGATGTGTGTGGCGATTTTGTACTTTTTTTTTACTGTCTTCCTGCGCTTTTGTACTTGAGTACATGTACCAATAAAACATCATTCGACTACTCTGAATATACTTCTAAAACAGCCTTGAGGTTTTCCTGAGTCTTATCTGCCAAAGTTATGGGCCTTCTTTGCCTTCCTAATTTCCTTTTCAAACACTCCCTATTCTATACCTTTGGAGAGCCATTTTGTGATGTGCTGTTCCTAACATATGCTTTCTTTTTTTTCTGTATCCAACACTCAATATCTCTTGACATCCAGGGTTCCCTGAGCTTGCTCACTCTCAGACCAACATGCTGAATTCTCACTACACTACTTTAGAAAGAAATGCAAAAACATGCGCCCACACCTCCCCCCTTACTTCCCTCCAAGGCCCCAAGGGATCCTTCCATATCCGCCACAAATTCACCTGCACCTCCACACACATCATTTACTGCATCCGCTGCACCCGATGTGGCCTCCTCTGTATTGGGGAGACAGACCGCCTACTTGCAGAACGTTTCAGAGAACACCTCTGGGACACCCGGACCAACCAATCCAACCACCCCATGGCTCAACACTTCAACTCCCCCTCCCACTCCACCAAGGACATGCAGGTCCTTGGACTCCTCCATCACCAGACCATAGCAACACGACGGCCTCATCTTCCGCCTAGGAACCCTCCAACCACAAGGGATGAACTCAGATTTCTCCAGTTTCCTCATTTCCCCTCCCTCCACCTTGTCTCAGTCCCAAACCTCGAACTCAGCACCACCTTCCTAACCTGTAATCTTCTTCCTGAACTCTCCGCCCCAACCCCCACTCCAGCTTATCACCCTCACCTTAACCTCCTTCCACCTATCGCATTTCCAATGCCCCTCCCCCAAGTCCCTCCTCCCTACCTTTTATTTTAGCCTGCTGGACACACTTTCTTCATTCCTGAAGAAGGGCTCATGCCCGAAACGTCGATTCTCCTGCTCCTTGGATGCTGCCTGACCTGCTGTGCTTTTCCAGCAACACATTTTCAGCTCTGATCTCCAGCATCTGCAGTCCTCACTTTCTCCTACTTTCGTAAGACCCCCAGTTTACAAATGTAGACTTGTTTGCTGTCTATATTTGCCAGACCCTGTCTAATGCTATTAAAATCAACCTTTTCCAAATCTAGACACGACACTTCTGCAGTATCCTTTATCTCTTTCCATAATGACTTTGAAATTTAAAGTTATGCTCACTATCCCAAACATTCTCATCCATGGAACCTTCAACCACTTGACCTACTTAATTCCCTTGGGTTAGATCTGGCACTGCCCTGTCTCGTAGGACTATGTATGAACTGGTACAAAAAGCTCTCCTGGATGTACTTTAAAAATTCCACTCCGTCTAATTCTTTCACATTAAGGCGATCTCAGTTAATGTTAGAAAAGTTGAAATCCCCAACAATATATAACCCGACTTCTCTTGCACTTTTCTGTGATTTGCTGATATATGGTGTGTTGTTTCCCTGGTGCCAGGATCAAGGATGTCTCAGAGAGGGTGCAGAATAATCTCATGGGGGAGAGGGGCCAGCAGGAGGTCATTGTCCACATTGGAACCTACGATATTGGAAGGGAAAAGGTTGAGACTCTGAAGGGAGATTACAGAGAGTTAGTTAGAAATTTAAAAAGGAGGTCCTCAAGGGTAGTAATATCTGGGTTATTCTCAGTGCTACGAGCTAGTGAGGGCAGGAATAGGAGGATACAGCAGATGAATGCATGGCTCAGGAGCTGGTGTATGGGAGAAGGTTTCACATTTTTGGATCATTGGAATCTCTTTTGGGGTAGAAGTGACCTGTACAAGAAGGACAGATTGCACCTAAATTGGAAGAGGGCGAATATACTGGCAGGGAGATTTGCTAGAACTGCTTGGGAGGATTTAAACTAGTAAGGTGGGGGGATGGGACCCAGGGAGATAGTGAGGAAAGAGATTGATCTGAGATGGGTACAGCTGAGAACGGAAGTGAGTCAAACAGTCAGGGCAGGCAGGGACAAGGTAGGATGAATAAATTAAACTGCATTTATTTCAATGCAAGGGGCCTAATAGGGAAGGCAGATGAACTCAGGGCATGGTTAGGAACATGGGGCTGGGATATCATAACAATTACGGAAACATGGCTCAGGGATGGGCAGGACTGGCAGCTGAATGCTACAGGAAGGATAGAAAGGGAGGCAAGAGAGGAGAGGGAGTGGCATTTTTGATAAGGGATAGCATTACTGAGGGAGGATATTCCTGGAAACATATCCAGGGAAGTTATTTGGGTGGAAGTGAGAAATAAGAAAGGGATGATCACCTTACTGGGATTATATTATAGACACCCCAATAGTCAGAGGGAAATTGAGAAACAAACTTGTAAGGAGATCTCAGCTATCTGTAAGAATAATAGGGTAGTTATGGTAGGGGATTTTAACTTTCCAAACATCGACTGGGATGCCATAATGTTAAAGGTTTAGATGGAGACGAATTTCTTAAGTGTGTACAAGACAATTTTCTGATTCAGTCTGAGGATGTACCGACTTAGATAAGGTGCAAAACTTGACCTACTCTTGGGAAATAAGGCAGGGCAGGTGACTGAGGTATCAGTGGGGAGCACTTTGGGACCAGCGACCATAATTCTATTTGTTTTAAAATAGTAATGGAAAAGGATAGACCAGAAATAAAAGTTGAAGTTCTAAATTGGAGAAAGGCCAATTTTGACAGTATTAGGCAAGAACTTTCAAAAGCTGATTGGGGGCAGATATTCACAGGTAAAGGGACGGCTGGAAAATGGGAAGCCTTCAGAAATGAGATAACAAGAATCCAGAGAAAGTATATTCCTGTCAGGGTGAAAGGGAAGGCTGGTATGTGTAGGGAATGCTGGATGACTAAAGAAATGGTGGGTTTAGTTAAGAAAAAGAAGGAAGCATATGTCAGGTACAGATAGAATAGATCGAGTGAATCCTTAGAAGAGTATAAAGAAAGTAGGAGTATGCTTAAGTGGGAAATCAGAAGGACAAAACAGGGACATGAGATAGCTTTGGCAAATAGAATTCAGGAGAATCCAAAGGGGTTTTACAAATATATTAAGGAAAAAAGGGTAACTAGGGAGAGAATAGGGCCCCTCAAAGATCAGCAAGGCGGCCTTTGTGTGGAGCTGCAGAAAATGGGGGAGAAACTAAATGAATATTTTGCATCAGTATTTACTGTGGAAAAGGATATGGAAGATATAGACTGTATAGAAATAGATGGTGACATCTTGCAAAATGTCCAGATTACAGAGGAGGAAGTGCTGGATGTCTTGAAATGGTTAAAGGTGGATAAATCCCCAGGACCTGATCAGGTGTACCCGAGAACTCTGTGGGAAGCTAGAGAAGTGATTGATGGGCCTCTTGTTGAGATATTTGTATCATCGATAGTCACAGGTAAGGTGCCAGAAGACTGGAGGCTGGTAAACGTGATGCCACTGTTTAAGAAGGGTGGTAAAGACAAGCCAGGGAACTATAGACCAGTGAGCCTGACCTCGTTGGTGGGCAAGTTGTTGGAGGGAATCCTGAGGGACAGGATGTACATGTATTTGGAAAGGCAAGGACTGATTCGGGATAGTCAGCATGGCTTTGTGCATGGGAAATCATGTCTCACAAACTTGATTGAGTTTTTTGAAGAAGTAACAAAGAAGATTGATGAGGACAGGGCAGTAGATGTGATCTATATGGACTTCAGTAAGGCGTTTGACAAGGTTCCCCATGGGAGACTGATTAGCAATGTTGGGTCTCCTGGAATACAGGGAGAACTAGCCATTTGAATACAGAACTGGCTCAAAGGTAGAAGACAGAGGGTGGTGGTGGAGGGTTGTTTTTCAGACTGGAGGCCTGTGACCAGTGGAGTGCCACAGGGATCGGTGCTGGACCCTCTACTTTTTGTCATTTACATAAATGATTTGGATGCGAGCATAAGAGGTACAGTTAGTAAGTTTGGAGATGACACCAAAATTGGAGGTGTAGTGGACAGCAAAGAGGGTTACCTCAGATTACAACAGGAACTTGACCAGATGTGCAAATGGGCTGAGAAGTGGCAGATGGAATTTAATTCAGATAAATGCGAGGTGCTGCATTTTGGGAAAGCAAATCTTAGCAGGACTGATACACTTAATGGTAAGGTCCTAGGGAGTGTTGCTGAACAAAGGGACCTTGGAGTGCAGGTTCATAGCTCCTTGAAAGTGGAGTCGCAGGTCCAGGTCAAGTTGAAACCTGGTCAAGTTTTCTTGAAAGCAGAAACAAAGAGAACTAAATTGATCATTTTTGTGATTAGGTGTAGCTCAGTGAGTAATGGGGCTTGATTTCCTGCAATCTCCTTTCATCAGCGTAATAACCATATTTTTTACCTTTTCAAAATATCAAATTAACTTATTTTGTTACTTGGTACTGCGTGCCTTGCATGTGTGTGAGGTGTTTCAAGCAGTGGACACTTGGATATCCTGAGTCCTGGAGCCAGTGAATCTTTCAATAACCTTATCAATTATGCAGTGCTCTATGATCCTACTGTAAAAATATCTAATAGTATGAAATCGAGTTATCAAATGTCAGTGAATTGGGAACAGTTCCAGTTTTGAGAATTTGTTTGAGAAAGATCTCTAATTACTCAAGTCGTGGGCGGCATGGTGGCTCAGCAGTTAGCACTGCTGCCTCATTGTGCCAGGGACCCAAGTTCAATTCCCGCCTCACGTGACTGTATGTGTAGAGTTTGCACATTATCCCCATGTCTGCGTGGGTTTCCTCTGGGTGTTATGGTTTCCTTCTACAGTACAAAGATGTGCAGGTTAGGTGAGAATTGGCCATGCTAAATTGCCCGTAGTGTTAGGTGCATTAGTCAGGGGTAAATATAGGGTAGGGGAATGGGTCTGGTTGGGTTACTCTTCGGAGGGTCAGTGTGCTCTTGGGCTGAAGGGCCTGTTTCCATACTGTAGGGAATCTAATAAATCTAAAAAATACCATTGAGAAGATAGCCCATGTTTATTGAATAGGGCTAGAGTTAAAGGTGTGAGTTGAATAAACAGCTGGTTATTTTCTCTCAAAATGTAGAGAGTAATTCTAATAAAATGCGATTTAACCCAGAGATATGCATCAGCTGTGCAAATTTCCAGTTGTTAATAGGTTGATTAACAACTGTTAAACAGTGCAATATCTTAAAGTATCCATTTGTTTTTTGGAACAAAGGGCAAGTTTGGGAATTGATATTAATCAGTTTAAATCTCCAGCTGGGACATCCCATATTTGTCACATTTGCATGGGGCAAGTTACACTGTGGTGGGCTTTCCTTCTGTTTTGCGTTTATCTCTGCTTTGTCTCCAACCCAGGCAAGTTGGAATCTGACAGAGAGAGAAAGCTGCTGGAGGTTGTAGGCCACTACACACGAAGGCATGAAACCCATTATGAGCTGCTGAAGAACTGAGAGAGTTGCTTAGCCAAATTCTAGTGGAAGGACCTCAGGAAATTTCAAACCTCGAAGGATAGGGGAGGGTAATGAGGAGAATACATGGGAATTCCTGAGAGCTGTGGCATATCTTGGCTTGGTCTCAGGAGAATAAAAGAACCCTCAAGCTCCTTTCATGTACAAAGGAACTCTTGTGTGGAATTAAAAACAGAACTGGAAGTGACTTGTTAAGAATTTCAACTTCATAACTTAAGCGTTTATGAAATATGTGCAGTCTTAAATTATGAATACTGGTTTTAATTTTTATACAGCAAAAGATCTTGTTTAAAATGTGAACTCTCATGGTAGACTACTTTCAGTTAACAAGTGCAAATAGTGATTGTATTTTTAAAGGTTAATGGGCTTCCTTGAGATCAGAACATTGTGTTAATAGAATAAAAATGTTATTAAATGAATTTGAATGTGTGTGCCCTTGGATGCGACCTCCAGCTGGAATTACTGGGGCAGTATGCCGAAGGAATTCCAAAGTACACTATAATAGAAAAACTCAAGGGCGCTCCTGATAAAAGTTGCCCTTGATTCTCCAGTTTCAAAAGAGGACCTTCCCTTTTTGTGTAAAATATGAAGATTCTTTCCACAGATTGTGCTTTGAACTCTGCTTTAAAACTTATTTAAGCTGTTTCCAATCTCATTTGTGCATAATATGTACTGTTGAACAGGGCTGTTTTTAAGTGAATCGTCTTGTTGAGCTAAGCTAGCACAATATAGATCAGGTTCCTAAAGCTGGGCTGGACCTGGTTTTGAAAGTCAGATTGGGAAGAGATCTCAGTTAAGTTGTTTCACGATATTGTTTTGCGTCTACTTGTGTTGCCAAAATTTAAAGCACTTTTTTCTTCAACTTAACTGACTGTGATGTTACTTCGCTGATTGTTCCCTATGTGATTCCAGGTTGATTTATCCCATCCATCCATCCTTCAGGATCTTAGCCTTGGCTGAGCCTCCTGTTGTGGGCAGTAGCACTCAACAATGGCTGGGATCGGAGTTGCTAACAATGTTCCTGTTTCACAGTATAAGACCACTTGCATTGAAAGAAGAGGCTGAAGTCCTTAGAAAAATAGTAAGCATTGCTTAGCTTCAACACTTCACTGTTTCAGTACGTTTGTGTTTTTGTATGAGATGTTTTAATTGGCATTAAGGGAAAGTCGATGGTGTAGTCGATGAGTAATCCAGAGGCCCAGAGTAATAGTCTGGCAACAAGGGTTCAAAATCCATAATGGCAGCTAGTCAGATTTAAATTGAACTAATTTTGGAACTATCCTTGGTAATTGTTTATTACATTTTTAAAAAAGAAAACCCACACTAGTTCACTAAAGTCTTTTAACAAAGGAAATGTGTCGTTGTTACCTCATCAAACTCATATGTGACTTTGGACCCGCAGCAATGTCATTAACCCATAGCTGCCCTCTGAAATGGCCCAGCAAGTCACTGAGTTCAAGGATGATTAGGGCTGGGCAACAAAAGCCACCCCAACTGGAGATGCTGACATTCCAATGAAGAAAACAAAAACAATATGAAATGAGTCCTGCTGAATTGCCTAAATATTGGAGGGTAGGAAATAACAATTGGAAATTGGCGACCTTAACTGCTGTTTCATTGTCCAAATGACCATGATAACTGACTTGCATGTCATTGCAAGAGCCTGATAATTACTGAAAATTCCTGAGCTTCCCTTCCCACCACCACTGTGTGTGCACTGTACTAGATGGATTCGAATAGTTTATTCTTAAGGGCAGTTAGGAATGGACTGTGGATACTGGCTTTGCCAGTGACATGCGTGTTCCATGAAAAAAAATCAAGTTCATGAAATGCTTCTTCCTGCATCATTGTTAGTTTTAGATATCTTTAAATGTATTATAAGAAGTATGTCCTGTATGATTTTACTGTCCATGCAGTTGTTTGTCACTGTCAGCCATCTACGTCACACAGAAAATTGTGAAGGGCTGAGATTGAGTGCACTATAGCAATTGAGGCAGGGTTGAAGTAAGCAGACTTTGTGATGTGTGAAGTTGCATCCTGTTTGCTTTCATGGATAACTTCTCGTCAGCAGTGTCTGTCTTAGCTGGGATCCAGACCTGATGTAACACTTGGATAAAATGGAGTGAGATTCCTAGAAGGAGCCTGACACACTTTACTTCCCTTTGTAGTCAGTGCAGCACTTCACCAATAATTTCTGAGAAGTGTTTTCACTGCACGCTGGGATGTTAATTTGTTTTTGTGGATGTTGAATTTTTTTTGGCAGTCATCGAATAGCAAAATGCCAAACTTTCATTTCAAAATTGATTTCGTTTGCTTGCCATTTTAACAATTGATGAACAGAGGCATAAATTAAAGAGTCCTAAAGCAAGGAGACTTTGGCCCAAACTGGTCTATGCTTACCAAAATGTGCATCAAAACTAACCCCACTTGGCCTATATCCTTCTAAACTTTTCCCGTCCACGTATTTGTCCAAATGCCTTTTAAATGTTATTGTACCCACCTCAACTACTTCTGCTGGCAGCTCATTCCATATGCATACCACCCTCTGTGTAAAAATGTTGCCCCTCGGGTTCCCTTTTACTCTTTCCCCTCTAACCTTAAACTGATGCCCTCTAGTCCTTGATTCCCCAACACTGGGGTAAAAAGACTGAGTGCATTCATCCTATCCATGCCTCTCACTTCCAAAAGATCCCCCTCGGCCTCCTATGCTATAAATAAAAAAGTCCTAATTCTGTAAACATTTCCATGAAAATCCAGCCTTACACTGATTTGATTTTTTCCATTCACTATGAATGAATGGACCTCTCAACGTTACCCTAAAATGTGACAGAATATTGGTTTCGTTCATAAATGCGTTTCAACCTTAGACAAGAGTCTATGGCAAGAAATTGAGTGCAGGCATAACTGCAAGAAAGAGGAGCCGAAATACACCAATTTGCCCATTGACCCTGCTGATTTATTTAATACAATCCTAGCTGATCATGGCTCAACTCTGCTTTCCTGTCAGCTCCCCATATTCCTTGATGCCCTGAGAGATCGAAAATCTATTTCTCCCAGTATTAAAGCTATTCAAAGATGGATAATCCGCAGCCCTCTGGGGTTAGGGAATTCCACGCATTCGCAACCTTTTGAATGGAGAAATTTCACCTCAGCTCAATCCTAAATGATTGACCTCCTCCTGGTATCATGCCCCATGTTCTAGAATTTCTAGCCAAGGGAAAGCAACTTCTCAGATCTTTTCAAACTCCTTCAAAATCTTTAAAGTTTTAGTGAGATTATCTCACACTCTTCTAAACCCCAGGAAACAGAGACACAGTTGGCTTGGCCTCTCATCAACGGACAACTCTCCCCTCCCAAAAATGAATCAACTGAACCTTTGCTGTTCTGCTTCCAGTGAGAGCTTACTAAACTTGAAAGGGTTCAGAAAGATTTACAAGAATGTTGCTAGTGTTGGAGGATTTGAGCTATCGGGAGAGGCTGAATAGGCTGGGCCTATTTTCTCTGGGCTGAGGGGTGACCTTATAGAGGTTTATAAAATCATGAGGGGCATGTATAGGATAAATAAACAAAGTCTTTTCCCTGGGGTGGGGGAGTCCAGAACTAAAGGGCATAGATTTAGGGTGAGAGGGGAAAAATGTAAAAGGGACCGAAGGGGCAACCTTTTCACATGGGTGGTGCATGTGTGGAATGAGCTGCCAGAGGAAGTAAAGGAGGCTGGTGCAATGATAACATTTAAAAAGCATCTGGATGGGTAAGTGAATAGGAAGGGTTTACAGGGATATGGGGCAAATGGGACAAGATTAGGATATCTGGTCGGCATGGACAAGTTGGACCAAAGTGTACTGAATTGTAGCTCCAGTGTACAGAAGGTTGAGAGTAGTGAGGTCATAAATACGGTTTCGAGGTTGCAAGAGTGCTCCAGCAAGCAGGAATGTGGTTTGTACTGTGTCTACTTCAACATCAGGAGCATCCGGAATCAGGTGGGTGAACGTGCAGCATGGGTTTGCACCTGGGACTTCACTGTTGTGGCCATTTCGGAGACATGGAAAGAGCAGAGACAGGAATGGTGGTTGCAGGTTCCGGGGTTTAGATGTTTCAGTAAGAATAGAGAAGGTAGTAAAAGAGGGGAAGGTGTGGCATTGTTAGTCAAGGACAGTATTATGGTTGCAGAAAGGACGTTTGATGAGAACCCGTCTACTGAGATAGTATGGGCTGAGGTTAGAAACAAGAAAGGAGAGGTCACCCTTTTGGTAGTTTTCTATAGGCCCCCAAAAAGTTTCAGAGATGTAGAGGAAAGGATTGCAAAGATGATTCTGGGTAGGAGTGAGAGTAACAGGGTTACTTTGGGGTTAGTTTAACTTTGCAAATATTGACTGGAAAAGCTATGGTTTGAGTATTTTAGATAGGTCAGTTTTTGTCCAATGTGCGTGGGAGGGTTTTCTGACACAGTATGTAGACAGGCCACAAGGGGCGAGGCTACATTCGGTTTGGTACTGGGTAATGAACCTGACCAGGTGTTAGATTTGGAGGTAGGTAAACACTTCAGTGATATTGACCACAATTTGGTTACATTCACTTTCGCGATGGAAAGGGATAGGTATATACCGCAAGGCAACAGTTATAGCTGGGGAAATGCAATTATGATGCAATTAGGCAAGCTTTAGGATGCATAGGATGTGGAAGGAAACTACAGGGGCTGGGCACAATTCACATGTGGAGCTTATTCAAGTCTAGCTACTGTGTATCCTTAATAAGTGTGTACCTGTCAGGCAGGGAGGAAGTTGTCGAGCAAGGGGGCTATGTTTTACTGAAGAAGTTAAATCACTTGTCAAGAGGAACAAAGAGGTTTATGTGAAGATGAGATGTGAAGGCTCAGTTAAGGCACTTAAGAGTTACAAGTTAGCCAGAAATGACCTAACGAGAGAGCTAAGAAGAGCCAGGAGGGGACCTGAGAAGTCTTTGATAGATAGGATCAAGGAAAACTCTAAAGCTTTCTATAAGTATGTCAGGAATAAAAGAATGACCAGTTTAAGATTAGGGCCAATCAAGGACAGCGGCAGGAAGTTATGTGTGGAGTCTGAGGAGATAGGAGAGACGCTAAGTGAATGTTTTTCATCAGTATTCATGCAGGAATAAGACAATGTTGTTGAGGAAAATACTAAGATACAGGCTATTCGACAAGACAGGATTGAGGTTCACAAGGAGAGAGTGTTAGCAATTCTGGAGATTGTGAAAATAGCTAGGTCCCCTGCATCAGATGGGATTTATCCTAGGATTCTGTGGGAAGCCAGAGAAAAGATTGCTGACCCTTTGGCTTTGATCTTTATGTTGTCATTGTTTACAGGAATAGTGCTCGAAGATTGTAGGATAGCAAATGTTGTCCCCTTGTTCAAGAAGGGGAGTAGAGACAACCCTAGTAATTATAGACCAGTGAGCCTTACTTCAGTTGTGGGTAAAGTGTTGGAAAGGATTAGAAGAGATAGGATTTATAATCATCTAGAAAGGAATGATATGATTAGGGATAATCAACACAGGCTTGTGAAGGGTAGGTCGTGCCTCACAAACTTTACTGAGTTCTTTGAGAAGATGACCAAACAGTGGATAAGGATAAAGCGGTTGATGTGGTGTATATGGATTTCAGTAAGGTGTTTGATAAGGTTCCCCACGGTAGGCTATTGCAGAAAATACAGAGGCATGGGATTGAGGGTGATTTAGCGGTTTGGATTAGAAACGGGATAGTTGTAAGAAGACAGAGGGTGGTGGTTGATGGGAAATGTTCGTCCTGGAGTTAAGTTACTTGTGGTGTACCGCAAGAATCTGTTTTGGGACCATTGCTGTTTGTCATTTTTATAAATACCTGCATAAATCCAGTTTCTTTCAAACTGCTTGGAAAATTATTGGCATGTGCTGTATTGTCTTGTTCCTGCAGACTCCGCATGTCCCAAAAGAGGCTGTTGCACAATTGTTGCGATTTACACACAAGCTTCGGCAGGCCAGCGACCCTACAGTAAGTTCAAATTGGGCACAAAATTGTACAAGGAGAACAAGGTCTGAGAAGAATGTCTAGTTGGGATATAAAAATAAAAATGTTGTGTATATATATTCATAAGGTCAGACAGCATCTGTGAAGAGAGAATATTTTCAGATTGTGATCTTGTTTTAGAACTGGCCTTGTAGCAGCCTCGAAGGGCTGAATGGCTTATTCCTGTTACTATTCCATATGGTTTTTTGGAACACTCCTGTGAAGTACTTTGGGACATTTATTCTGTTAAAATGCACCCTGTGAATGCAAGTTGTTTTCTTTTGTTGAGTCTTCTGACCAGTGTAAAGGCCTCCTGAAAGAGAACTCGACAAACTCCAAACATTTGATATGATTTCCAGTCATGGGGATAAATTCTCGTTAATTATGGTAGGCTTATTGGCATTTCCTCCAGTTTGTCTTGCATGCAGAAGCCTTTCCCAGAGCTCTGCTGAAACTCGTGACAACTGTTTGCCTGCATCTCCTGGTAATAACATAGTTTGGTAATGCAGTTGGCTTTAATGGGCCTGGGTAATCTGTGCTGGCATTTCTTTTCATATGTTAGTGAGCTTCAACAAATTGCTTCAAGTTTGGAGTTTCAGTGTCCATCCATGATTCATCATTTACTAAAATAACCTTGTGTAAAGAAATTCTTTGTCTTGCTAATGCAAATAACAGATGTTTCTTCAAGGAATTTGGTCAATTAACTTAAAAGATCAGGAGCTGAAGAAGAGGTTCACCATCTCAAAAAGTGTGTTGCTATGTTTTTGGACGGGGATAAAGAAAGACGAGTATTTACAAAGATGTTTGTCAAGCTGGTCATTGGCAGAATGTTTTAGTCCCTCTCCAGAGACTTGACCTCAAAAATCTGAGCTAAAACTTCATTGCAGTGCAGAAAGACTGCACTGTCAGAGGTGCTGTCTTTCCAAAGAGATGTTTGCTGAAGTCCAGTACCCTCTCAGTTGGACTTCAAAGATTCTATTGCACTTTCTTCAGGAAGAGTTGGGAAGTATCTCCGCTGTACTGGCCAATATTATCACCTGACTAATGTCACAAAAAGCATTTTAGCTGTTCAGTATGATATTGCTGTTTGTGCCAAAGTGACTCTTCACTTTTTGAATACAATCTATGTTTTGTACAAGTATCATTGCAGAGTAATCTCAGAGCAAAATTGTTCTTCAGTTTGTATTCTTTGCAGCCTTCTTCAATTCTAAATTTAATCCTGAATGTATTGGAAACAGGAATGGCTTCTAATACTGGATTTTTGTTTTCTTTGCCCATTTAGGTGCAGTCTCTGGCTTCATCTCTTTCTACACGACAGTTACTGCGAATCTGCAACCGCTTCTCTCACTATCCAGAAGAGAGTCTGTACCATGCTGTAAATAAAGCATGTCTTTCCAGGTAGCTTGGCAGTTTGTTCCCTGTACCTGTTACTCACTGTTCAACTACCTTGAAGGTCCTGATCAAGCTTTTCTCAATATTACCCATTTTCAATTTTACTGAAGTGATAATGGGCTGAATTTTTGTTTGCACAGCTCATAAACCTGTTGTTTGTATAGAAATTCAGAACAGGTTTGCGAATATATGCAAGTATTACGAAGCTGTTCCCTGCCAATCATGCATCTCATCCATTTGCACAGTCTCGTGTGCAACATTACCTTTAATGTCTGTAGTTTGCACACTGGATTTCTTGACTGTGGGTAGAATTCTTCATGTGAGCTTTGTTAAATTTGTTAAGTGATGTGAGTCAAATTGATTCATGTATCTATATACTGATCTCACAACCACTTACTCATTGTAGTTCTGACAGACAACAGAAAATTGTTAAAGAAGGGTGATTGATTTCATATCAACTGCAGTATGACTAGCACATTATGTGTCAGAGTAAGACAAATATAAACCAGCAGTTTGTTTCTCCAGGTTTTTGCCAAACCTTGCTCGATCAGCTTTGCAGAAAAATCTGAAGGATTCAGGGATTGAGGCAACATCTGATGATGTGGAGCACCAGAAGGAGGCCGACATCAGATGCAAGTTCACATCCACTCCTTTTTTTGAACTGTTCAATTGTGATGAAACTGTCTGGGATTTGTACAGTATTCTAATATTAAGTCTGTGCATTGTCTACAATTGCAGGTGAAATCAAGTCTGGAATTCTTACAATTGGGAGGGTTTCTGTTCCATTGTACAATCCAGATGAAAAGATGAAAGTACCAGATGTCCTCTTTTATGAAAACACTCAGGTAAAACAAACTCAGTATCAGTTTGTCACTATGAAGGGGAAAAAAGGGGTTGCATTAGTCTGGCAACTTTGTTGCTTCATAGTGCTTTCCAGTGAGTGTGGTCCCTGCTCTAATATGTGAAACATGGCAGCCAATTTTTGACAAAGCAGACTCAAACTGACACTAAAATTATCTGTTTTCAGTGAGATGGTTAGCTAATTATTTGTTAGGATGGGTTGAAATCTCTGAAGTGGGACTTTTTAATCAATTGCTTATGGATGTGACCAGTGCAGGCTAAGCCTGCATTTATTGTGGTCCATGTGGTCTAGGTACACCCACAGTACTATTACAAAGGGAGATTCAGGAATTTGACTGTTTGACATTGAAGAAATCGCCATCAGGTGGTATGCTGCATGTAGGAGAACCTCCAGTTGTTGGTATTCCTTATGTGTCTATTGTCCTTGTCCTTCTATAAGATAAAGGTTATATGTTTGGGAGGTGCTATCAAAAGAGCTTGGTATATTACTTGAACTCATGACCTGCTGCTTCAGAGCCAAGAATGGTATCATTGAGCCACTATACCTGGATCAGAAGCAGACAAATAAGGCATTTTTTTAAGGTTAATGAGTCCAGCATAAAATCAAGGTTTAAGACTGAGTGCAGGAAAAAGTTTTTTTAACTTGGAGCCTTATCTTTTGCAATGATGTGCTGGGCTCCCCAGTCATTGACAGTGGGAAAATTTGTGGAGCCTTCAGTGAGTTGTTTAATTGTCCACCACCATTCACAACTGGATGTGTCAGGACTTCAGAGATTAGATCTGTTCTGTTGGTTTTGGGATCGCCTAACTCTTTCTATCACTTGCTGCCTATGCTGTTTTGCATTCAAGTAAAGCTGTTTGGTAGTTTCCCCAGATCGGCACTTCATTTTTAGGCATGCCTGGTTCTGCTCTGGATATACCCTTCTGCACCCTTCATTGAACCAAAGTTTAACCCCTGGCTTGATGCTAATATTAGAGTAGGGATATGCTTGGCCACAAGGTCGCAGATTGCATTGGAGTATGATTCTGCTGTTACCAATGGCCAACAACACATCATGGATTCCGGGGTTTGAGTGACAGATCTGTTCAAAGTCTATCCCATTCAGCACCAGACACTGTCACACCACAGTGGAGCTTTCTTAAATTTTGTGGCTTTGTCTCCACAAGGTGCTGTGGTCTCTCTTACTGATACTCTTTTGGATAGATACATCTGAACAGGAAGATTGATGATGATGAAATCAAGTATGTTTTCCCCTCATATTGCTTCCCTATCACCAGACAAACAGTTATGTCCTTTAGGGCTCAACTGACTTGGTCATTAGTATTGCTGATAACTAAGGTTTCCTTGGCCATGTTTGACCTGATGCCATAGACTTCATGGGATCCAGGGTCAAATTTGAGGATTCACAGGGCAACTCTGTTTCTCTGTGCCCCTACTCAGTCTGTTCTGCTGGTGGACAGGACAGAGCCAAGGGTGGTGTTGATGTCTGGGATATTGTGTGTAAGGTATGATTCTGTGAGCATAGCTATGTTAGGCAATTGCTTGACTAGTCCATGCGACAGCTCTCTGAATTTTGGTTCTCGCCCCAAGGTGTTCATCAGGAGGATTTCGCATGATCAATAGGCGTCTTTTGAAGTTGTCATTTCTGATACTTAGGTTGATACCAGGTGGTCAGTCTGGTTTCATTACCTTTTTGAAACTCTGTAGTGGTTCAGTCCAATTGAATGCCTTGCTTGGCCATTTCAAAGTGTTAACAATTTACCACACTGCGGCCAAACAAGGTAAGGACAGCAGATTTTATTCTCCAAAGGGGACGAGTAAACTCAGTGGGTTTTTACAACAAATGATAAGCGTTTCATGGTCATCGTAAGACTTTCGATTTTAGACTTCATTTGAATTTGGATTCTACCGTTTGCTGTAATTTGAATCCTTGCCCTGAGAGTGGTCCTTAGTCTCTGGATTATTAGTCGCCTCAACTGTCTGTAACCACTGAACTGCCCTTCTATGATTTTGGAATTGACCTGTACTGTGAAAAACCTTGCAGTACGGGTAG
Organism: Chiloscyllium punctatum; assembly: GCF_047496795.1. Taxonomy (NCBI): domain Eukaryota; kingdom Metazoa; phylum Chordata; class Chondrichthyes; order Orectolobiformes; family Hemiscylliidae; genus Chiloscyllium; species Chiloscyllium punctatum. The sequence continues at coordinate 26,022,406 of NC_092753.1, forward strand.
TTCTGTAATACAATAGTTGCGTTCTTGTGCAACCCGCATTCTCGAAAAATTGTGTTTTAGAAACAGCACTTAAAGTGTTGGCGATATAATTGTATTACAGCCAACACAAGTCTTAAAAGTTCACGCTGTAGGAACAAAATCCCCAATTCGTCAATTGTTATAGTGAATTTGAGTTAACGAAACACGCGTAATAGCAGAATGACCTGTATGCCTCTCCCCTGTTGCTACATGGAATTAAATATAACAGACATATTGATACGACCCTTGGATCTGAGTGTACTGTACCCCGAAGGTCACAATTACGTGACAATCTTGGATAACTTTTATTTTTTAATTAATGAACTGTGATAGTCAAAGAATAAAGCTTCAATGATATTCCGTGGGTTTGAACCAGCAACTGTAAGGTTTATATAGTTAGAACATTGATACAACCTTCAATATTTATAGAACGTATTTCTATTATCCCAATGTTGATATGTGGTAAACCTGGCTTGTAGAGTCTGATCAAACTCCCACAGCACTCATCAAATTACTAATGTAATCAGAACAGATCCCACAGATTTCTCAGTAATGCTCTCAAGACATTAATTTCATGAACGGCCATCAAATCTCATTAAACTTCAGAAGGGATTATTACTCTTCACTTTTGTCAAGCTAGCCTTGAAACCCTCCCTTGAGACAAGAATATTGAATGATGGATTCAGGTAATTGAAATTTGATTTGCTTGACCTGTTTTTTCTGACCTATATTCTTTATTCACTCAGCAGAGCTTGTGAAGAAAAACAGTTGACCAGATGCTGACAAACCTGTCAGAATGCTCTGAGTAATTTAGCCTTATTAGTGCTAACCCAGATTCTCTGGCAGTCATTCCAACTGACCTCTCTATTCATTTGATCACTTGCCAGTTGCAATAAATTTGTGCTGTACTGGCTTGAATCACTTTTGAAATTACTAACAACTTCACATCTCTCTCAAGTAAAGTGATTACCATGCTTTCTTGTGTTAGAGAGTTATTTATTTTCCATTTCACAAGATCACAGATATTTATAAATGAGAATGGTCATTTGGCCCATCTTGGTATGTCCATCGACAGCAATCTCGCACTTTCCTTGCTGCAGCATTTAATTCTTACACATCAACTAGATTAGATTAGATTCCTTACAGTGTGGAAACAGGCCCTTCAGCCCAACCAGTCCACACCGACCCTCCGAAGAGTAACCCACCCAGACCCATTTCCCTCTGACTAATGCACCTAACACTATGGGCAATTTAGCATGGCCAATTCACCTGACCTGCACATCTTTGGACTGTGGGAGGAAAGCAGAGCACCCGGAGGAAACTCACGCAGACACGGGGAGAATGTGCAAACTCCACACAGACAGTCACCCGAGGCTGGAATCAAACCTGGTACCCTGGTGCTGTGAGGCAGCAGTGCTAACCACTGAGCCACCGTGCTGCCCTCAAATGTGCTCCCAAAAGCTCATCCCGAAGTGTTAGTTACTTGACATGAAGAAGAATGAAAGAATATCACTTGTCCACCTTGTCTTCAGGACAACACATGCCAGTATCAAGCCCAGAATCTTCACGGTAGCTCAGTGGTTAGCACCGCTGCTTCACAGCTCCAGGGACCTAGGCTCAATTCCAGCCTCGGGTGACTGTCTGAGTGGAGTTTGCACATTCTCCCCGTGTCTGCGTGAGTTACCTTTGGGTGCTCCAGTTTCCTCCCACAGCCCAAAGATGGGCAGATTAAGTGAATTGGCCATGCTAAGTTGCCCATAGTGTTCAGGGATGTGTAGGCTAGGTGCATTAGTCAGGGGAAATGTAGAGTAATAAGATAGGGGAATGGGTGTGTGTGGAATACTCTTCAGAGTGATGTGAACCTGTTGGGCCAAATGGCCTGCTTCCACACTGTCGGGATTCTCCTATTCACCAGCTACACAATCAAATGAGATGTCATTCATAAGATCACAAGAAGTAGAAGTTGGAATGATCACATGGTCCTTTGAATCTTCAATCTCCTATTTAATAAGATCATGGTTGTTCTGTTTGCGGTGTTAACTCCACTTTCCTGTCTGTCCTTACATATCTCTCGATTCCTTTGTTGATGAAAGATCTGCATTTTACTCAAGAGAATGGGCTGACCCACACTTTGCAGTTTAGTCAGTGTGAACACTGCTTTTTCACTTAGTCAACATGTTGTTGATAATCCAGCTGTAAACAATATGGCTGGTTTTGTTTCATCACCATCTTATTTCGAAACATAAACATTAACAAACTTTCTCAGTCTTTTAAAAAAAAATCAATCCTCCATTAATAAATCAAGGTCTTGAAAAGCTCACTGTGCTCGCTTTTGATCATATCATTTGCATACCTGCCATTTTGCAGACATACTTTGGGAGCAGTAGTTCAACTGTAGTTGGCCTAAGACGTTGCATATTTCTTCTAGGTTCATCTCCCATCATGACAGATGGTGAAATTTAAAAGGGTGGCAAAAGTTCCTACCTCTAAGCCAGAAGACTTAGATTCAAGCCCCACCTCCTCCAGAGATGTATCATAACATATCTAAGCAGGTTGATCGAAAATATCTATTTCTAATTCTTCACTGTTACTTGAAGTGAAAAGTCTGACCCTAATTATACATAATTATATTGAAGTATCAAAATACTCCATTACACAGTACTGTGCTGTGGAACACAGGGACAGGAGTAAACCAGTCAGCTGTTTGAGTCTCTTCCTCTCCCTGATTGGAACATCGTGGGTCAATATATTAAGTCTCTCCAGCTGCCTTGGAAGAATAACCCTTAGTATAGTTAATGGTGCATTGTCCAACTTAGCTTAATTGAAAAGACAAGAGAGTCACAAGCCTATTCCTACTGTTAGTTGTGGCCTTCCTTTTTCCTGAATGAAGTATTCACTTCAGATGTCTGTTCTCTCTTTAGCACATGGAGGTAATGGAGGATATGCTCAAGGACTTCCTGCTCGGTGAGCATCTTCTGTTGGTTGGAAATCAGGTGAGCACTGTTTTGAAGGAGTGAATTTGTGGTTGATCGCATGCCCTTCCACCTCCCGGTCCAACCACACACCCTCTCCACACTCAGGGAAAAAACCTTCAGGGTTAAGAAATGTAACATGTAAGTGTTGAATGGTTGACATGCTGCAGCATCAAATAAACTGAAAACTATAACTTTAAAGTTAACACCAACTGCCTCTCTACAAAGAATATAGCTGGGGATCATTGAGTGCTGCAGTGCAGAAAGAAACTATTTCGATCATATTTCCAATATGAGCCAGATTGTGTAATCCCACATCTTAATCTCCATTTCAATCAAGGGACTAACTCCTTTTCAAAGAAAGTTATGAACTCTGCAATAACGCTGGTGTCTGACAGAGAATCTCATTTCCCAGGATAAAAACAAATTTGAACCTCTCTTACTACCCATTTAGGGAAAGATTTTGTTTATTTGTTGAATGTATATTTAACCCGGATGAATCTGCATAATGAGGGTTGCTTTTAACTTGTTCATTCCTGGGATATGTGCGTCATTGGCAAAGCCACATTTTGTTGCAAGTTCCTATCCGAGTCGCTTGCTCAGCCAATTGAAAATGTAGCTCAGAGTCAACCCATTGCTGTGCATCTGGAGTCGCATGTAGGCCAGGCCAAGAAATTATGGCAGATTTTCATCAGCGGACATCAGTGAAACAGATGGATTTTTAAGTCAAACAAAGATAATTTTGCGATCATCACTACTGCAGCATACTTTCAGTTCCAAATTTTATTAATTGGATTAGAATCCCACCAACAACCATAGTGTGAGATTTGATCTCAAACCCCAAAGCATTAGCCTAGTTTATTGATTTCAAATCTCATGACTTTACATCTCGTAACCTAACACCATTGGCCTGACATATGTGAACCTATCATGTTTAAAGCTGTTATTACCGTAACAAGAAGTTCAAATGTCAAACCTAACAACACGTACATATCATTGGAGTCCAGTTGTGAAGGTAGAAAAACACACATGTTCTCTGCATGTTAGAGCCCACAATTTACAAGGACTGCCTGCCCTTACTGTAAATTGTCAAATATGTCGGGGCTTGTGAGTCGCATAATCAGTAATATTTGTTTTTGCTCCTAGCCGAGAATGAAAAGTGAGTTCTTCCTAGCATGACTACATTTTAATTAATGATCAGCACTAAACCTGCACAGGAAGAACGGACTGATCTGTATCACATCAACTTACTCTCTGTCACCACTGCAGATCTTGATTAAAATGCTTTGATTTTAATTAACAGTTTCTGAGGTCTTAAGTTTAAAAGTTAGGGCAGAGCCCTCCTCAATACCTTATACTTGTCACTGCTTTTGTACTAAATTGAGAAGTTGTTCCCAAATCTGGGTCTAAGGTGACGTTGCCACTTGAAAATAGGCCTTGCTGATTGACAGTTGAAACTGGGACACTGAGAAAGAGATTCCTCAGCTCAGCCACATTGAGGCCAGCTCTCAAACTCCTTTGCTGAGAATTGATGCAGCCAGATCAGAAATTTGAAGTCGAGAAAGAAAGAACTTGAACTGAAATAGTGTGTTTTGCAACCTCAGGACTTCTGAAAGTGCTTTGCAGCCCATTAAGTATTTTTCAAACATAGTGTTTCAAATTTTATTGGAGAGTGAGAAACTGGAGTCTCACTGGCATTCTCGGGTTAAACAAAGGTAATTTACAGCAGGAGAACGGATTGGACTGGGCGAGAAGATGAAAATGTAGGATGGTTGATGAGCAAATACCTGATGTTTAAGAAGATCCTCAATTGCTCCCATCTAAAATTGATTCTGTAAAGGAAGAAAGATTGTAAGAGAGGTAGAAATATCCATGGCTAAGTGTAGAGGTTAAAGGTAATATTAAGACAAATGTTATGGCATGCCATATTGCAAAGGCAATTGGTAGGCTGGAGGATTGGGAAACATGTAAAGGTCAAGAAAGGGTTACTGAAAAATGTCATCAAAAGAGCAAAAGTAAATGATGAAAGAATACGATAGAGTCTACTCCTGCAAAATATTAAAACAGATAGTTAAAGCTTCTGTAAGAATTTAACAGTGTAAAAGTGAATGATGGTCTCTGGTGGGATGAGATTGAGGAGTTAATAGTAGGGAAGTCAGAAATGGCAGCATCATGAAATCAGTATTTTGTTTCACTTTTCACAATGGAGAACACAAGTACTATTTTAATGGTAATCAGTAATGCAGAAGCTATGAAAAGGGATAACCTTAGATCAATTATCATCATGAGGGGAAAAAGTACTGAGCAAACAATTGGGATTGAAGGCAGACAAGTCCAGAATTACAAGCTGTATGAAAGTTTAGTTTGGCCACATTCGAAGTGCTGCTTGGTCGCCACCCTACAGGAAAGCTGTGGAGGCTTTGGAGAGGATGCAAAAGATGTTAACACCAACAAGAAAGCAAAAAAAATGCAGATGCTGGAAATCTGAAACAAAATCAAAATCGGCATTTTTCCAGCAATTTCTGATTTTGTGCGAAAGAGGTTTCCCGAGATGTTACCTGGATGGGAGCCTGTTAGCTTTAAGGAGAGTTGGACAAGCTTGGACTGTTTTCACTCGAACATCGGAGGCTGAGGGACAAGCTGACAATGTGTATGCAATTATGAGATGCATGGATAGGGTGGATAATTTGGTGGGCGGCACGGTGGCACAGTGGTTAGCACTGCTGCCTCACAGCGCCAGAGACCTGGGTTCAATTCCTGCCTCAGGCGACTGACTGTGTGGAGTTTGCACATTCTCCCTGTGTCTGCGTGGGTTTCCTCCGGGTGTTCCGGTTTCCTCCCACAGTCCAAAGATGTGCAGGTCAGGTGAATTGGCCATGCTAAATTGCCCGTAGTGTTAGGTAAGGGGTAGATGTAGGGGTATGGGTGGGTTGCGCTTCGGCGGGGCAGTGTGGACTTGTTGGGCCGAAGAGCCTGTTTCCACACTGTAAGTAATCTAATCTAATCTAATTGGGGTTTCCCAGAGTGGAAATGTCAAATACTAGAGGCATGAGTTTAAGGTGAGTGAGAGAAAGTTTAAAGGAAGTCTAGGAGGGAATGTTTTTACACAGAGAATGGTACGTGCCTGGAACACACTGCCAGTAGAGTTGGTAAAAGCAGATTCAATATGTTTCAGTGGCAATTAGACAGACACATGAACAGGAAGGTAATATTGGCATATCCAATTTGTAATTCATTGGTTAGCATAGATGGTGTAGATCCACTCAAATCTCACCTTCAAATCTTACGTCCCGGGATTGTATTAACTTGGGGTGGCTCGGTGTCTGTGAAAACTGAAGTTGTGTCTGTGAGTAAGTGCTAAAGAATAGTTTCCAGAAACCTGAAAAATGTAATTGCAGGAGATAAGCGGGCGATTGACCAGAATATAAATAGTTATTGATGCAGAGCATGATGAAATGGCACTTGAGGCAATTTCTATTCCAGATTGTTTAAAGTGAAGAATTGAAGTCTCTTATGACGTTTTCTTGAGACTTGTGACCAACGTGTCTCAGAAATAAATTTGGCCTGATAGTTTTTTTTTCTAATTCAAAATGAATTGAAACATAAACACACAAGGCTGTGGATTACGTTTAAACAAATAGTTTATTACATAGGAGCAATAAAAATAATCCTAAATTGCCTAAACATAACACAGTTTGAAAGCTTTCAAAACACATGGCAAAATAAAATCCCATTTACACCCCAATTTATCTATTAATAGTTACTCAAATAAACATAAGTTTTCCTCCTTGACCCAATCTATCATAGAGTCATAGGATTTTACAGTACAGAAGGAATTTGACCCATCATGTCTCTACTGGTTCCCGAAAGAGCTACCTAGCCGGACCCACTCTCTAGCCTTATCTCTGTAGCCCTCTAACTTCATCACTTTCAAATATATATCCAGGACTGTTTTGAAACCCCCTATGGAATCTGCCTCCACCATTGTCCCAGGCAGCACATTCCAAATCCTAACAACTCTGAGTAAGGAAGTTTCTCCTCATACCTGTCCTAGCTCTCTTGCTGACAATCTTGAAATTGTGATCCCTAGTTACTGACATACCATTTCGTGGAAATAAGTCTTCCTTTATCCTGTGAAACGTGTTCATAATTTTGAGAACCTCAATAAGTCACTTATTTTCTGCTCGATGGAAAATAAGCCCAATTTCTCATATCTCTTTATATCTTAAATCTTTCATTCCTAGTATAATTCCATTAAATTTCCTTTGACCTGTCTCCAGGGCTTTGACTTAAATAGAGTGCCCAAAACTGAACATAATAGTCCATATGTGGTCTGACCAAAGATTTGTAGAAGATTAGCATCATTACTTGTTTTTATACATTGTGTCGCTGATTATAAACCCAAGGATCCTATAAGCCTTCTTAACAACTGTTTCAACTTGCCTGTCCACCTTCAGAGAATCATGCATGTGAACCCTGAGGTCCCTCCACCAGAATCTCCTGGAAGTTGTACCATTGAGGCTGTATTATCCCTCCTTGTATCTTCTACCAAGAAGCATTACCTCTCATCTCTCTCACTGAAATTCATTTGCCAGGTGTCTGCCTATTTGACCAACTTGTCAACATCCCTCTGACGTTGCTCAGCATCATCCTTACAATTCACTTTTCTCCTCAGCTTAGTATCATCTCCTATTTAGAGATTTTGCCCTCAACACCATCTCCAAGTCATTTATCTAAATCAGAAACAGCAAGGGTCCCAACACTGATATCTGGGCCTCATCACTTTCAACTCATCTCGAATCTGAAAAAATACCCATCTGTACCTACCCTCTGCTTCGTGTTTTTTTAGCAGACTTCTAATCCATGTCACAGAGGATGCATCATTCCAAAACATTTCCAATTTTTTAACAAATCTGGCATGTAATATTGTATCAAATACACTTAATGGTAAGTCCTAGGGAGTGTTGCTGAACAAAGAGACTTTGGAGTGCAGGTTCATAGCTCCTTGAAAGTGGAGTCACAGGTAGATAGGATAGTGAAGAAGGCGTTTGGTATGCTCTCCTTTATTGGTCAGAGTATTGAGTACAGGAGTTGGGAGGTCATGTTGCGGCTGTACAGGACATTGGTTAGGCTACTGTTGGAATATTGCGTGCATTTCTGGTCTCCTTCCTATCGGAAAGATGTTGTGAAACTTGAAAGGGTTCAGAAAAGATTTACAAGGATGTTGCCAGGTTTGGAGGATCTGAGCTACAGGCTGGGGCTGTTTTCCCTGGAGCGTCAGAGGCTGAGGGGTGACCTTATAGAGGTTTACAAAATTATGAGGGGCATGGATAGGATAAATAGACAAAGTCTTTTCCCTGGGGTCGGAGAGTCCAGAACTAGAGGGCATAGGTTTAGGGTGAGAGGGGAAAGATATAAAAGAGACCTAAGGGGCAACTTTTTCATGCAGAGGATAGTATGTGTATGGAATGAGCTGCCAGAGGATGTGGTGGAGGCTGGTACAATTCCAACATTAAAGAGGCATTTGGATGGGTATATGAATAGGAAGGGTTTGGAGGGATATGGGACGGGTGCTGGCAGGTGGGGCTAGGTTGGGTAGGGATATCTGGTCGGCATGGACGGGTTGGACCAAAGGGTCTGTTTCCATGCTGTACCTCTCTATGACTCTAAATATTTTCTGAAAGTCCAAATATCCAACATCCATAGCAGTACCCTCATGAAATGCTTATGTCACCTCATCAAAGCACTCAATTAAGTTTGTGAGACATGACCTCCCCTTGTCAAAGCTATGTTGAGTGTCTAGTATTAACTTATTTACCTGGAAGTGTGTATTTACTTTATCTCATATTACAGCCTCCATCAGTTTTCCCATTATAAGCCCTGGTTTATCCTTTGTTCCTTTCATAAACAATGGTGTCACATTTGCAATCCTTGCCCCCCCCCCCCCCCCCCCCCCCCACGGGGACTAATCCTGTGTTCAAAGAAGTCTGGAAACTTTCTGTCAACAACTCCACAATTTGCTCCCTTAATTCTCTCACTTTAGGATGCATCCTATCTGAGTCTGTTGACTCATTCACTTGGAGTACTATCAACTTTCTGGCAACCGTTCTTTATCTATCACTATACGGTTCAATTACACACGTTTTTAATTATGCCATTGTCACCATCTTCTAATTTGTGAAAGACAGAAACAAAATATTAATTTAGTACCTCTGTTTCAGTGAGCGGCTTACCCTACTAGTTCCTTATGGGCCCAACTCTATCCTTCAGTAATCTTTTATTGTTAATAGGCTTGAAGAACATTTTACTATTTGTTTTAGTGCAGCATGTCATCCTTTCCATGTGCTTCCTCTTAGTCTTCTTTATCCCAGCCTTAGCCTTTTTTCCTGCATTTGAGATATATTTCCTGATTTCTGTTGTTATTGTTATTCTGGTATGCATCATATGCTTCCTTTTTCTGCCTTATTTTCTCATCAGTATTCTTAGTCATCCAGGGTATTCGAACTTTGGATACCCCTTATTTATATCTCATGGTATGTACCCAATTTGTAACCTATTCATCTCCCTTTTGAAATGCTTCCATTTTGTATCTACCATTTTGTCCACCAAAATACATTTCCAATTAACGTGCTCTAATTCAACTTTTAGACACCTAAAATCGGCCGTTTTCCAGCCTGGGATCTTAATTATTGACTGATTTTTATCCTTTTGCAGCTTAATATTGAACCTTGTTATGTTATGGTCACTATTTCCCAAATGCTTCCCACTCTGATATTCTCTACTTGGCCTGCCTCATTACCTAAGACCAAATCCAGCACGGCCCCCAACCTGATAGGACTGGAAATGTACTGTTTCAGAAACTTTTCTGGTACACATTGTAGGAATATCTCCCCTTCTGTGCCCCACCCTCTACCTTTTTCCCAGTCTATCCTAACATAAACACCAACCATCACAACTTTTCCTGCAGATTTCCATAATTTGCCTCCACATGTTCTCTTCTACTTCCTCCCCACTATTTAGAGATCTATAATAAATACCCAGCACGGTCACTGGTCCCTTCCTGTTGTTCGCCTTCAACCATATAGATGCAGATTCAAATACTGTATCATATTCAAGGGCAATGATACTGTCTTTGAGTAAGACTACGATACCTCGTTCATGTTTACCCACCGTTCGAATAAAACCTTTATAACCCAAGATGTTAAATATCCAGTCATCTTCTTGCTTGAGCCGTATTTTTGTTAATGTTCCTATGTAATATCCATCCCAAGCAATTTCTGGTTCTAGTTCCCCAATTTTGTTCACTACATCCTTTGTATTTGCATGCACGCAGTTTAACCCTGCCCTTAGATCTTTTTTGCCTATTGAAAGATGATCATTCATTTGTTCACTGTCAACTTTTTTTCTGACTTTTGCCCTGTCTGGTACTTCAAAAACCAGACCCATTTGTCGTGGACAGTGAGGAAGGTTATCAGAAATTGCAGCGGGATCTTGATCAGCTGGGGATGTGGGCTGAGAAATGGTAAATGGAGTTTAATATACTTAGGTGTAAGGTGCATGGGAGAATGGGATTGAGAAACCTATCAGATATGATTGAATAGCTGAGCAGACTGGAAGGGCTGAATAGCCTAATTTCTGCTCCTTTGTCTTCTGGTCTGATTGGATGAATATGGCCTAAACTGTCAGCAGAAATGGTTGAGGCGAGTACATTAACAACGTTTAAAAGGCATTTGGGCAAATACATGGATAAGAAGGTTGAGAAGGATTTGGGCCAAGTGCAAGGAAATGGGGTTAACATAGGTGGACATTGGTCGGCATGGACCAGTTTGGGCCAAAGAGCCTGTCTCTGTGCTGTAGGACTCTATGACTCCATAATCTCAAAATCAAGCTGCACCAGCAAAGTGTCTTCATTTTCTAACTGCACACTGCTGCTTCTGGTACTATGATCCACTAACAGATACTGTCTCTTTAAGTTATTATTTATTCATGATTGTTTTTTGTTGTTTACATAGGGTGTGGGCAAAAACAAGATCGTTGACCATTTCCTGCATCTATTGAACAGACCCAGGGAATATTTACAGCTTCACAGGTAAATAGTGACCAAACTGCCAAATTATAAGTAGCTGGATAAACCTAATTTTGCTGACCACCCAACAAATTTTAAAAATTACCGTGGTTTAGCAGTTCATTTCCTCCAGCTAGATCTTACCATCAGGAATCATTTACATGATATAAGACCCTGCAACTCAACTTCACCCTTGTTTCCCCGCCCTAGGTTTCACTCTCCTCCCTTTGCTCTCGGTTTGTATCGTCTTCCCCTTGCCCTCGGTTGACCTTCTTCTATCTCCCCCTCCCATCTCTGTTTTCCTCTTTCTGACCCCACAGCTTCCCCTCTTTAATACTCTTCCATCCTCACCACTTAAGATTTCCCTCCATGTTGGTGGTCAGACACGCTCCAAGTCGCTCCCCTCCTGCACCCTCATTGAATATGTATCGTACTCCTCCTTCCCAACAATGTGCATCACCTCACATTTCCTTGCCTTCCTCTCTCCTCTTCTGTGAGGACAAACAATACACGATGAATGGTAGTGTTTTAATGGCCGTACAAGAGGAATGATGTTGGAATATCTGTGCATCAGTCTTTGAATGTAATAGGGAAGTTTAACACAGCACTTAATAAAACATGGAATCCTGGAATTTATAAATAGATACATGGCATATGAAAGCCAGGGAGGTACACTAGTTTCCATGTCCTCTTGAAGTTTATTATCTTTTCATCACTGTGCACTGCACTTCTAGTCACAGATCATTGCTTATTTTGAATTTGTAATGCATACATTCACATTATCGAAGTATATCAAAACAGAGTGACCTTATACAGAACTTTGGATAAAGCTACAGTGTACCGCCATCCAGTTCAAAAAACAGTTATTCACAGCAACTTTCTGCTTCCTGTTCCTAAGCTCAATTTGATTCACCACTTGCATCTCATGGGCTTCAGTTTTGCTAACTAGCTTAGTGTGTGCTCCTTTGTCAAGCACCTTGTGACACAACAATAGCTGCTGGAACAAAGCCACAAGCAGTGATCCTCAATCCACTAGAAATGCAGCAGTAACATGCACAGGCATCACATGGTCAAACCATCGTATCAAAATACCTGCAGCCAAAGTTGGCAATGCCAGTTTTTATTCCAATTTTATCTTGAACAAGTTTAAAGGGAATTGTATATGAATCCCTGGCTCTGCTTAAAGGTCAGTAATTCAAATCATTGGCCAGCCATGTTACAAAGTATTTTAGCTTTTTTTTTTGATGTGTCGTAATACAACATGCCAGTTTATTTCCAGCATTCTGCACAAAGTGTGAATGTTACTGCACATTTTAGTTTTTTGAGATTTAAAAATATTTTCTTAAAATAATGGTTGGACTAGTCTTTAATTCTGCAGCATTTACATGTTTAGTTGAGCGCGGTTTTAAGCAGTACTATCCATGAAGCAAAACCTTTGGGCAAATTCAAGGTTGAAAGAAACATTTCAGTAGCATGTGAAACTGGGGCATCTGCAATGCAGCCGTAATTCTAAAAATAATCAGATATTATTAGCATTCACAGTGAAGCTGTTGTTAAAACCCCTCCTGCTCTTTGTCTCACTTGCCTTTCTCCCAGAGACTGAAGAAGCTCAAGGCTGAACAGGAGAAAACTCCTTAAAAAAATCTCAACAGCAGATCCCTGTTTTCAGAATGGTGAAGTTAGGAAAAATGCATATATATAGTCCCTTTCACAATCTCAGGTCATCATAAAACACTGTCCAACCAGGTATAGTCAAAAGAAAAACGGATAAGCCATACATCTCTTCAGGCCTGTTCTGCTATTCACTGGCCATGATTCCATATACCTGCCTTTGCCCCATATCCATTAATATCTTCAATTAACAAAAATCTTATCAATCTCAGGTTTCAAGTTAACAATCGTTAAAGTTGTTCCCAACATCAGATGTGACTTGTGTACTCGATGAAGCTGTGAGCACTTCCTTATGGGGGAGTCAAGGACCAGAAGGCACAGTCTCAGAATAAAAGGGCACAATTTAAGATGGAGATGTGGTGGAATTTCATCTGTCTGAGGTTGAGAGTCGTCAGAACGCCTTGTTGTTGAGAGCTGTGTTGGTAGAGTCCTTGCGCATATTTATGGTGAGGTCAATAGATTCTTGATCTGAATGGGAATCAAGGATTATGGGGGAAAGGCAGGAAAGTGTACATGGGGAATATTGAATCAGCCATGATCCTATTGAATGGTGAAGCATGCTCGAGGGTGCTTTTACTGTTTTTTATGATCTTACGGTCTTTCTTATCCACTCTTATTTTCCACTGGCTAGATAGTCGTTATTCCAGAGTTGAAGGGTATGTGCAAGGGGACCCTGCAGAATTTCCATCATAGCAGCTTTCAAAGGAATTTAACTGAAGCTTCCAAATTCTGATTTAAATGGAGACTTTGAGGTTTCACACTAGAAGAAATACCCAGAGAGTAATTCTTAAATAGTCAATCAGGGAGCATTAGAGTATTAAATATATCATTTAACTCCTGAGTAAGTATTTAACTGACTCAGACTGGCCTCACAAACTGCAGAACACCCAAATGTATCCCCCTTCTCTGGACCCACTTTCCACTTCACTTGCTGCAGAGCTTCCTGCTCTCTCCATTCCCCTCTCTATTCACCCACTGAAAACTGACAATTCCTTCACAGTCTGGAGCTGCTCTTCACCTCTGCTTCCTGTTCCCCCTTTCCCTGCTCAAACATCTATCAAATTCCCTCTTGAACCTCTTGATTCCAAGTATTGGAACCTCATTTATGTCATAAAGACAGAAAATACAGCAAGTACTCAACAGGTCAACAGCATCTGTAGGGAGGTAAAGAGAGTGAATATTTTACTTTTGTGATCTTTCAGCATGTGGCCAGGTATTTTATTTTACAAACAGTATTGCTTAAAAACAGTTCTCCCCTTGGAGACCAGGTACCGTTCTGATAAATCTTAGCTGCACTCCCCACAATGTGCTGAATTTGCCAGGTATCCAGTCAGGCTTCCATGTCAAGTTTTCTTGATGCCTAGTTTGTTTGGCACATTTGGTAAGGTAGGAAGCTGCATAGTAATTAAAATCAAACAAAGAACTGGAGATAGTGGAGATGTGAAGCAAACAAAATTACTGAAGGAACGAGCAGCTTGTGTAATGATAAAGCAAAATAAACCTTTTGAGTTGGAAGGTCCTAAAGATGAGTCACTGGACTCGAAGTGTTAACTGTATTCTCTCCATAAACATTGCCAGACCTGCTGAGTTCTTCCAGCAATTTCTGTTTTTGCATATTAATTAAGTGATTTGGCCTGTCAATAAGGTGTTTAATAAGCAATAATCCTCTTAATTGGCAGCTTGTCACTGCCAGCTGAAAACTCATTGTGTCACTTTTCAAAGCATAAGAAATAGAGCGAGGTGGTCCTGATGACGAAATCCAGTCATAGTCCACATTGCTGAGAACCCTATGAGATTCTGCCCAGTATTTGACTATGTTTTTACTTTTTTATTTAAATTACGAATCTCACCTGATTGTGTTTCATGTGTCACTTCATATTGGTCTTCTGCTTGAATATGAAGCCTGTTTTGGTAAACACAATTTGTGTTACTAAGTGTTGCAGTAATAGACGGTGAGCTGTCTGCCTTCAGATGGAAGAAATGAACCTTGAAGGCAGTGGATAGGTTCAGATTCACACTCACTTTGTCCAGTTCATTTCCAAACGCAGCAAGACAGATGAGATGACAGGTAATAGCCTGTCTTTTGGATTATTTTATTTCTGTTTTGAATTTCCTTATGTTCCATTCTACTGCAGAGCAGCATTATCAATTTAAATATATTCTTGTTACAGTTGCATGTTTGAGAATCTGATTGGTTACCACAACTATATTAGAATACAATGTAGTTAGAGACAAATGTCATATGATCAAGTGACTCCTAACCTTGATTTTCATGGGCACTCGGAGCACTGAAACATTTGGAGAAGATACAAATGAGACATGACATTCCCATGACTGAATGGCTTGTTTGACTGGTTAGGTCTATTCCAACCTGCCTGAAATGGGACTGAGGTAGCAATGTTTGAAACTCTCCACTGACTTGGTGTTCAAATTGTTATGGCCCAGCTTAGACCCTAACTTTTTCAGTTGTTTAAAGCAGGTGTAGGGTGGATATGCCAGGAGCGATCTCACTGATCAAACTACTCAGTTTTAAGCAAAACAGATTAATTTATTTACAAAGTACTGAGTGAAACACAAACAAAAGAAAACAGAATTTGCAGTAACAACTGTTTGAAAACCCAACCGTCAACATATCCCCTGCAACTTAAGAAAGAACTGCTCTGATTTCCTGCAACATGCCACAAACACACCTCTTTGCAAAAAGGTAAATTCAAACACAGGTTCTTACAGGAGAAAGAGATTGCAGAGAGGATCAGCCAAGGATGGTTGGCTGAAACATTGAACCTCTTCCACTGCAGCCAGCCCCCAGGTTAAAAAATCCATGAATTGGGAGAGCTGGCTACTCCCCTTTCATTGTGCAAGGGTTTTAAAAAACAAACCTAAAAGCCCTTTTCCTGATTGTTACGTTCGGCAGTACCCGCCTTTTGCAACCCCTTTTGGAAAGAAACCAAGGACAACATAACCTTGTTAAAGGAGTAGTATCATCCCAAAATATTTCATTTTGACAGAAAGTTACCAACCAAATGAGGTACTTCTTAAAAATGCATCGTATTGAGGTTTGCTATCCTCATCTCCTCAATGAATGACATGAATAGACTATGTGGTGATGTCTGGCACAAATGAACATCCTCTTAAGAGTGTCTGCCAAGTTATCAAGAAACCTGTTCTAGTAGATCTGTTTCTCCCTGACATAAAATGAGTTCTATTTCCCAAAAGGATCATAACCTAATTTATTTAAATCCAGAGGTTGAAGCGGTAAAGGTAGCAGATCCTCAAGTATGCACAAGGCTACATTCAGAGTTTTAACCAGCAAAATCTCCATGGTTCCCTGGCAGCTCGTTATGCCAGCAATGCCATCAAACCATTGGTTTTTCAAGAGTTCATCTGCTATTATCATATAGTTTTGCCAATTGATTTTTTAAAACTGTGTTTTACTTTATTTCAGGGACACCACAGTGCAGAGTCTCACTCTCCAACCATCTGTACAACAGGGGGTTATCACGTATGAAGATTCTCCTCTGGTCAGTTTTAATGTTTACATCAGAACTATCCATATACATACATGTACTCTTCCTGGATAGGCAAAAATCTGGCAGATAGAGTCATGGACTCATACAACATGGAAACAGACCCTTCAGTCCAACCCATCCATGCCGACCAGATATCCCAACCTAATCTAGTCCCACCTGCCAGCACCCAGCCCATATCCCTCCAAACCCTTCCTATTCATATACCCATCCAAATGCCTCTTAAATGTTGCAATTGTACCAGCCTCCACCACATCCTCTGGCAGCTCATTCCATACACGTACCACCCTCTGCATGAAAAAGATAGAGCGTAATGTAGGAAGTGTATGAAATTGTTCTCTCTGGCAGGGAAACTGAAAGAAAGGATATCACAAACAGGGCATGACTGCAGAATTTTGAGGTGCAGAGGGTTTTAGGTAAATGAGTTGCAAAAACCTAGTACAGCAGATAAGATGAATAACATGGTGTCCATTATCGCAAGAGTAATTCAACAGTAAGGTAAGGATTCAATTAGTGAAACTACATTTCAAATACTGGGTTCAGTTTGGGGTCTCCTTATTTAAGGAGAAAGTGAGGACTGCAGATGCTGGAGATCAGAGCTGAAAATGTGTTTCTGGAAAAGCACAGCAGGTCAGGCAGCTTCCAAGGAGCAGGAGAATCGATGTTTCGGGCCCATATTCAGGAATGAGAAAAGTGTGCCAAGCAGGCTAAGATAAAAGGTAGGGAGGAGGGACTTGGGGGAGGGGTGTTGGGAATGCGATAGGTGGAAGGAGGTTAAGGTGAGAACTGTCTGCTTCGGAAAAGATGGAGGTTTCATAGAATCCCTACAGAGTGGAAAAAGGTCATTCGGTTTATTGAATCTGTGCCGACACTCTGAAGATCATTCTACCCAGACCCAGTCACTCTCACTGTCCCTGTAAATTTGCATTTTTACCATGACTAAACCACCCAGCCTATACATCCCGAGACACTACAGGCCATTTAGCATGGTCAATCCACCCAACCTGCACATCTTTTGACTTTGGGATGAAACCAGAGCATCCGGTGGAAATCCATGCAAACATGGGGAGAACATATAAATTCCACACAGACAGTCACTCAAGGCTAGAATTGAATCCAGGTCCCGGCTCTGTGAGGCAACAGTGCTAACCACTGACTCATTCTGTTGGAGCCCAGGTGGAGTAATTGATTATTTTAAAGACAGAGATAGATGATTACTTGTCAAGCAGGACAATCAAAGGTTAACTAGAGTAAATGGGAATGTGGAATTCACAACAGCCATGGTGTTATTGTAGGGTGGACCAGAGCTCAGGGACAAAGTGGTCTATTTCTACTTTAGATTAGATTAGATTCCCTACAGTCTGGAAACAGGCCCTTCATCCCAACAACTCCATACGACCCTCTGAAGAGTAACACACCCAGACACATGCACTATGGGCAATTTAGCATGGTAAATTCACCTAACCTGCATGTCTTTGGATTGTGGGAGAAAACTGGAGCACCCACGCAAATACGGAGAGAATGTGCAAACTCCACACAGATAGTCGCTGTGCCACCCCTGTTCATCTTCTGTTCTGTTCTGTTCATATTCAAGAAACCTATCAGTCTCTGTCTTGAATATATACAAAAACTTAACTTCCACAGCCTTCTTTTGTAGAGAATTCTGAAGATTCACTACCCTGGGATGTGCTAGAGATCAGAATATCACGAATAAAAGAATGACCAGAGTAAGATTAGGGCCAATCAAGGACATTACTGGGAAATTGTGCGTGGAGTCTGACGAGATGGGAGAACGCTAAATGAACATTTTTTGTCAGTATTCACACTGGAAAAAGACAATTTTGTCAAGGGGAATACTGAGAAATGCGCTACTAGACTGGACAGGATTGAGGTTCACAACAAGGAGGTGTTAGCAACTCTGGAAAGTGTGAAAATAGGTAAGTCCCCTGGGCCGGATGGGATTTATCCTCGTATTCTCTGGGAAGCCAGGGAGGGGATTGCAGAGTCTTTGGCTTTGATCTTTATATTGACATTGTCTACAGGAATAGTGCCAGAACACTGGAGGATAGCAAATGTTGTACCCTTCTTCAAGATGAGGAGTAGAGATAACCCTTGAAATTATAGACCAGAGGTAGTTTCTTTACTCAGAATGATAAAGGCATGGAACACCCTGCCTACAACAGGAGTAGACTTGCCGACTTCAAGGGCATTCAAATGGTCATTGGATAAATATATGGATGGAAATAGAATAGTGAAGGATACATTGGTTTCAGATTGGTTCCACAGGTCGACGCCACATCGAGGGCCAAAGGGCCTGTACTGTGTTGTAATGTTCTATGTTCTTGAATTGACGGAATGTAGATATCCTGGAGGGTTGTTGTGATTGAATAGGTTACAGATATAGGGAGCGAACTGGACGATGGCTAGCAATCACTCGTGGTTCTGTGATAAAGAACAAAGAAAATTTACAGCCCAAGAACAGGCCCTTCGGCCCTCTAAGCCTGAGCCAATCCAAATGTACTGTCTAAACCTGATGGTCAATCCCTAAGCATTTGTATCCCTCTGCTCCCTGCCTACTCATGCATCTGCCCAGACGCATCTTAAATGAGTCTACCATACCTGTCTCTATCACTTCTGCTGGCAAAGCGTTCCAAACACCCACCACCCTCTGTGTGAAGTACTTGCTGCATGTATCCCCCTTAAATTTTCCACTTCTCACCTTGAAAGCATGACCTCTCGTTATTGAATCCTTCACCATGGGAAAAGGCTTGTCTGTATCCACCCTGTCTCTACCCTTCATGATATTGCATGATATTTCATGATATTGCTGATGACTATTTCTTAGTTACAATTGAAGTAATGAGAGCTACCAACTGTGTGAGTTGGTAGTGCTTACCTCTGAGTGAAAAGGTTCTGGGTTCAAGTCCCACTCCAAGACTCGAGTACAAACTCAAAGCTGAGACTCTACTGCATACTGAGTGCTACTTACCCTGGGATCTCATGTGTCTTGGGCACCTCAAAGCACTGTTACAGAGAAGGGCAGGGGAGTTCACCCTCGTGTTCTGACCATAATTGATACCTGAACAGAAGTCACAAAGGCAGATGATTGCGGTGTTGTTTTTGGAAACTTGGGATGTGCAAGTTAGCTGCTGTGTTTCCTGCGTTACACCAGTGATTGCAATTCAGAAATACTCCAGTAGATGCAAAGCACATTGAAGAAATGTTCATGAAAGGTGCTTTTTAATTGCCAGCTTTTATTTTCTTAGCATGGATTTAGCTACTACTGGAATGTTTTGGGATGTTTATCAGAATTGAGGATGTTTTAAAATTAGGATGTGAGCTGTTCTGGAGATATATCAAAATGAAACTGGTCTTGTGGTCAGTGTTGGAGCATATAACTAAGTCAACACCCAAATATTTATTTTGAGCCGCATCAAGTTGCAGCTGCTGGATGTTTATAGCTGCACATCCATAATCCAGATGAAACTGATTGATGGAATAGGATTGAAGTGCCGAGTGAGGTAGAGTCATAGAGTTGCACAGTCCGGAAGTAGACCCTTTGGTCTAATTCATCCATGCTGACCAGATATCCAAAACTAATCAGGTCCCATTTATCAGCATTTGGCCCATAATCCTCTAAACATTTCCTATTCATATAACCAACCAGATGCCTTTTAAGTGTTGTAATTATTGCCAACCCATACCACTTACTCTCGCAGTTTGTTCCACACACGCACCAAGCAACCCCACAGCCCTGTGGCTGACCACTTCAACTCCCCCTCCTATTCCCCCAGGGACATGCAAGTCCTGGGCTGCCTGCATCCACCTAACATCTTCCCAGCTACCTTCCCCTCAGCCCCCTTTCCCCCTCCACATTGCTGATGCTTATGCCTGAAAAGTCGACTCTCCAGGTTCTCAAATGCTGCCTAACCTCCTGTGCCTTTCCAGCTCCAAACAAAAGAGCCCCAGCCTATTCAGCCTCTCCCGGTAGCTCAAACCCTCCAACCCTGGCGACATTTTTGTAAATCTTTTCTAAACCCTTTCAAGTTTCACATGTCCTTTTTCTAGCAGGGAGACCAGAACTGCACGCAGTATTCCAAAAATGGCCTAACCAATGTCCTCTACAGCCACAACATAACCTCCCAACTCCTCTACTCAATGCAGTGATCAATAAAGGCAAACATACGAACCAACTTCCTCACTACCTTGTCGACTTGGGACTTCACTTTCAAAGAACTATGAACCCACACTCCAAGGTCTCTTGTTCAGCAACACTCCCCAGGACCTTACCGTTAAGTATATAAGTCCTATCCTGATGTGCCTTTCCAAAATGCAGCATTCACATTTATCTAAATTCAACTCCATCTGCCACTCCTCGACCCATTGGCCTTTCTGAGCTGACCTTCTTAGCTGTCCTCTGCACCTCCAATCATGGTGTCATCTGCAAAGGTACTGACCATAGCTCCGATGTTCATATCGGCATATAAATGAAAAGCTGAAATGTCCTGTCCTGTCAAATCCTTGTCCTCACTCTAAAGTCACAAGTAACCAGATTTCTTTGTTATTTGTTTTAGGAATGTGAGCATCGTTGGCTAACTAGCATTTGTTGTCCATCTTGAATACCCTTGCTATTTCTAGCAAGAATAAGACTTTGCATCATCCCTATTTGTGGAGATGTGAAATGATATGGCTGCAGACACATTTTAAGTTGGTTTCAGTGCACAATTGAAACAAACTAAAAGCTGTCCCTTGCTACAAATCCGCAATAAACTAAGCTGTTGCTCTTTTCCTCTTTTCCTCCTTCACACCTGCAACCAAGAATTGTGGGCCAGCTGAGTACAGTATCAAGTATCTTGACATAATATTTTTGAACATTGAAAAATGAGCAGGGCAGTTGGAACAATTAGTTTGTTTTAGTTTTGTTTTAAAAAGCTTGCACAGATGCAGTGGGCTGAATGGCTGTCTCCCATCCTTATAATTGGCTGACAGAAACTTGGACTTCAGTGAGCAATATTCTTCCCCAGCCCCTTTCATTAAGTGCCCGCTTTTCTCATCCAAACTATATTTTTTTAACTTCTCATAAGATGTGGACATCACTGGTTGGGCCAGCAACATTGAAGGGATGATGATATAGTTCCAAGTCACACAATCATAGAATCCTTACACTGTGGAAACAGGCCATTTGGCCTGACAAGTTCACACTGATCCTCCGAAGAGTATCCCACCCAGACCCATTCCCCTGTCCCTATTCTCATTCCCTATTCCCATTCCCTATTCCCATTCCCTATTCCCTATCCCTATTCCCATTCCCTATTCCCATTCCCTATCCCTATTCCCTATCCCTATTCCCATTCCCTATTATTTCCCCTGACTAAGGCAAATATCCTACACATCCTGAACACTGGCGAATTTAGATTAGATTAGATTCTCTACACTGGAAACAGGCCCTTCGGCCCAACCAGTCCACACCGACCCTCCGAAGAGTAACCTACCCAGACCCATTTCCCTCTGACTAATTGACCTTACGCTATGGGCAATTTAACATGGTCAATTCACCTGACCTGCACATCTTTGGACTGTGGGAGGAAACTGGAGCACTCGGAGGAAACCCACGCATATACAGGGAGAATGTGCAAACACCACACAGACAGTCACCTGAGGCTGGAATCGAACCTGGTACCCTGGTGCTGTGAGGCAGCAGTGCTAACCACTGAGCCACTATGCCGTCCCTAGAAAGTGAAAGACCAGCACAACCCTGGACATTATGGGGCAATTAAGCATTGCTAATCCTCTCAACCTGCACATCTTTGGACTCTGGGAGGAAACCAGAGCACCATGAGGAAACTTACATGGACAGAGGGAGAATGTCTGTGTGGAGTTTGCACAGTCACCCTAGGGTCCCTGGTCCCTGGCATTGTGAAGCAGTGGTACAGACCACTGAGCCGCTGTGCTGCCCCCTATAGCATTGACAATTCACCTAACATGTACACCTTTGGATGGTGGGAAGAAACCAGAGCACCTGAAGGAAACCCATGCAGATACAAGGAGAATGTGCAAACTCCACATAGCCATTTACCCGAGGCTGGAATCAAACCTGGATCCCTGACGCTGTGAGGAAGCAGTACTAACCACTGAGCGTGTGGCTTGGAGGGAATATTGAAGGTGGGGGTATGGCTAAGCATCTGCTGCACTTGTCCTTCTAGAAAATAGAGGTCAACATTGTTATTGAAGGAGTTTTGATGAGTTACTGCAGTGCATATTATAGATGGTGCACATTGCTGTCAGTGGAGGAGGGAAGTGAATGTTGAAGGTGTTGGATTGAAAACCAATCAAGTGAGCTGCTTTGACTTGATAAATGTCAAACTTCTTGGATGTTATAGAGGAGTCACATCCATCCCGGCAGATGAAGAGTATTCCACTACACTACTAACTTGTGCCTTGGTGGATATTGGACAGGCTATGGGAGACAGAAGGTGAGTCACTCACTGCAGAAGTCCCAGCCTCTAACCTGCTCTTGTACCTGCTGTATTGTGTAGCTAATGCACTTCACTTTTTGGTTAGTAGGAACCCCACAATAGCAGGCGATCCAGTGATGGTAATGCTATTCAATCTCAAAGCAATATGATCAGATTTTCTCTTGATAGAGATGGAGGTTGTGTATGCAATATTGAGAGCAGACTTTGCAGACACTTTTTTTATAAGGCCCTGACAAGAAACATCTTGCCATCCTTCTCTTTCAGGTCATGAGTTGCCTTGACCAAACAGCTTATCCAAATGGGTACAGACAAGAGCCCACACACATCTCTGATTCCCAGTTCTGTTCTCCCAGTTTGTGGAAACATCTTCTCTCCATTGGCCTATTGAACCTGTTCCTACATTGAACAAAACTTTTATCAGGCAGTTCACAATCTTTTTCCTGGATAAAAGAGCTTCAGCCTGTATAGTCTTTCCCAGTAATTATAAACTCTCAGATCTGATTTCATTTCTTGTAAATTATTTTTGCGTCTTCTCCAGTGTCTCTGTGTTAATGCAGACATTATCTACGAATATAACGTTATTAAAGAGAGAAATGGCTTGTTTCCTCTATTCTCAGGTCAAAGCTGTTAAATTGGGACACATCCTGGTCATTGACGAGGCTGACAAGGCACCAACCAATGTCACCTGTATCCTGAAAACATTAGTGGAAAGTGGTGAAATGATCCTCTCTGATGGAAGGCGTATTGTTGTCGGCAAGTATCAGAGCTTTGTTTTAAATGGGTATACACAAAAACAATAAATTCTGAATAATTCAAAACGTCTGCATGCATATATTTTATTAATTCAGTTTAAACTAAATTTATATTCTTCAATGTTGACCTTATCTCTAAATCTCACCCTGGTCTGTCCATTTAATTGCCTGGCAATGTGTCGTTTGACCATCATACTCATGTTATTTCTCACTTGAGGTAGTTTGCTGTCTGTCTAGCACAAAGAACAATGGTTATGGCTGTTGGTCATCAAGCATCTCAGCTCTAGGATATCTCTGCAGGAGTTCCTTAGGATAGTGTTCTAGGTCTAAGCCACCTTCAGTCACTTCATCAATGTCTCCCAACCCTCACCACAGGGGATCATATCATCCCTGATGACTGCACAATATTCAGCACCGTTTGTAATTGCGAATGTCCCATGTCGAGTTGCTTACCCCTTCCAAATTTCCTGTACACACACAGAAAGTGCTGTTTTGTTCAGTTCTGAAGAAGAGTCATACTGGACTTGAAATGTTAACTTTGTTTCTTTCTCCACAGATTCTGCTGCAATGTTGAGTTTCTCCAGTGATCTCTGTGCTTGTATCAACTTTCCAGGAACTGTACTTTTTTGCGTTTATCCAATTTTCTTTCAACTTGTTCCATGGTCTTGCCCATCCCTATAATTTTCTTTTCCACAACCACTTTCGACCACCATGCTGTACAAATTCAGGTCAATCGGGCATCAGCAATCTTAATTCCATCACCATTAGTGACCATGTTTGAATATTAACATCTTAATGTCCTGAACTAAACC
The DNA here is from genome assembly GCF_047496795.1 of Chiloscyllium punctatum. Classification (NCBI taxonomy): domain Eukaryota; kingdom Metazoa; phylum Chordata; class Chondrichthyes; order Orectolobiformes; family Hemiscylliidae; genus Chiloscyllium; species Chiloscyllium punctatum. The sequence continues at coordinate 26,046,699 of NC_092753.1, forward strand.
TCTCTGCCTCACTGCACCTCTTTGCTCCATTATAATGCTCTGTAGGTACAGGAGGCTTCACTAAAGCATAAAGAGTTGACCCCTGAGGAAAGGTAGCCTGTTTCTCTGCTCTAATTGTTCTGAGATTCTCTAAGTGCGGTTGAGACTGGCTTAAGAATCCCACCCCAGTCTGACATTCCTGTGGGATATTGTGCCAAAGGTGTAAACTCGATGACTTTCCCTCTTCACGCACTGTCCCCTGCCACATTTTCAACTCTATAACTTTTGACCCAGAGAGTGTGGGAATGACTGGGGAGCTGGCTACTTCCTTGATTTAAAAGTAAAACCCCAACAGAAGGACCAGATCTTTCTTACTGTGCAGTTTCACTTAATAATGTGCACTTAAGGAAAACAGTAAATTGGATGCTGTGTGACTGACAGAAGTTCTACTCATTATGTGATGCACTGTACTGAGTAATGTGACAGATTACATGCTGACATTTCAGATCCCACCAGTGCTGAAAGAAGACCAAATGTGATAGTTGTTCATCCAGATTTCCGAATGATTGTGCTGGCTAACAGGCCAGGCTTTCCTTTCTTGGGTAATGATTTCTTTGGTGCGCTGGGTAAGTTCTTTCACTATGAATTACTCAGCCATATTTATTTAGAATTGTTTTGGTATAAGTGATTTCACTGAACAGTTAGATTGGAACTATCATTCTAACGTTTTATTAAGGTAGAAAATTCAGATATAAGTATCAGTACTTGAAGCAGCATTTTGTATCCGTTCATCGAATCATAGAATCCCTACAGTGTTGAAAAAGGTCATTTGGCCCAACTAGTCCACACCAACTCTCCGAAGATTATCCCTATTATTCTACATTTTCCCTGTCTAACGCACATAACCTACACATCCCTGGATATTATGGGCAATTTAGTATGGCCAATTCACCGAGCCTGCACATGTTTGGACTGTGGGAGGAAGCCCACAGGGAAACCACGAATATGCAAACTCCACACAGACAGTCACCCGAGACTGGAATCGAACCTGAGTCCCAAGCGCTTTGAGGCAGCAGTGCTAACCACTGAGCCACCGTGCTGCCCATTTATTTAACTTGCAAGGCCAAAACCTATTTCACAATAGCTTGAAGCAGTCCCCTTTACAAATACCATCAGAGTGCAAGATGAGAAATTGCTTTTTGATGATATTACCCAATTCCATTCGGAAAGTTACTGTTGAATTTGCTTTTTCTGGCAGTGCATTCCAGATCATCGTAATCTGCTGCTGAAATATATTTCTCCTCATCACCCTACTGATTTTTTCATCAATTATCTTCAATCTGGCTATTGATTCTCCCTCCAGTGGAAGCAGTTTATTTAGTTCTTCTCCATTAAAACTTTTTGTAATTTTGAGCTGGTCTATTGAATCATCAAGCAGCATCCAAGGAGCAGGAGAATCGACGTTTCGGACATGAGCCCTTCTTCAGGAATAAGGAAAGTGTGCCAAGCAGGCTAAGATAAAAGATAGGGAGGAGGGACTTGGGGGAGGGGCGTTGGAAATGCAATAGGTGGAAGGAGGTTAAGGTGAGGGTGATAGGCCGGAATGGGGGTGGGGGCGGAGAGGTCAGGAAGAAGATTGCAGGTTAGGAAGGTGGTGCTGAGTTCGAGGGCTGGGACTGAGACAAGGTGGGGGGAGAGGAAATGAGGAAACTGGAGAAATCGGAGTTCATCCCTTGTGGTTGGAGGGTGCCTAGGCGGAAGATGAGGTGCTCTTCCTCCAGCGGGAAGACTCAAAGCCCTCCGCTTCTTCCTTTCCCGCCGAACCAACCAGTACCCTTCCACTGACCCCCTCCTTCGACTGACTGAACTGGTCCTCACCCTGAACAACTTCTCTTTCCAATTCTCCCACTTCCTCCAAACCAAAGGAGTAGCCATGGGCACCCGCATGGGCCCCAGCTATGCCTGCCTCTTCGTCGGATTTGTGGAACAGTCCATCTTCCGCAGCTACATTGGCACCACCCCCCACCTTTTCCTCCACTAGATCGATGACTGTATCGGCGCTTCCTCTTGCTCCCACGAGGAGGTTGAACAGTTCATCCACTTTACTAACACCTTCCACCCCAACCTCAAATTTACCTGGACCGTCTCAGACTCCTTCCTCCCCTTCCTCGACCTCTCCATTTCTTTCTCGGGCGACCGAATCAACACGGACATTTACTATAAACCGACCGACTCCCACAGCTACCTAGACTATACCTCCTCCCATCCTGCCCCCTGTAAAAACGCCATCCCATATTCCCAATTCCTTCGTCTCCGCCGCATCTGCTCCCAGGAGGACCAGTTCCAATACCGAACAACCCAGATGGCCTCTTTCTTCAAAGACCACAATTTCCCCCCAGACATGGTTGACGATGCTATCCACCGCATCTCCTCCACTTCCCGCTCCTTTGACCTTGAGTCCTGCCCCTCCAATCGCCACCAGGACAGAACCCCACTGGTCCTCACCCACCACCCCACCAACCTCCATATACATCATATCATCTGTCGTCATTTCCACCACCTCCAAACGGACCCCACCACCAGGGATATATTTCCCTCCCCTCCCCTATCAGCGTTCCAAAAAGACCACTCCCTCCGTGACTCCCTTGTCAGGTCCACACCCCCCACCAACCCAACCTCCACTCCCGGCACCTTCCCCTGCAACCGCAAGAAATGCAAAACTTGCGCCCACACCTCCCCCCCTATTTCCCTCCAAGGCCCCAAGGGATCCTTCCATATCCACCACAAATTCACCTGCACCTTCACACACATCATTTACTGCATCCGCTGCACCCGATGTGGCCTCCTCTGTATTGGGGAGACAGGCCGCCTACTTGCGTAACGTTTTAGAGAACACCTCTGGGACACCCGGACTAACCAACCCAACCACACCCGGACCAACCAACCCAACCACACCCGGACCAACCAACCCAACCACCCATGGCTCAACACTTCAACTCCCCCTCCCACTCCACCAAGGACATGCAGGTCCTTGGACTCCTCCATCGCCAGACCATAGCAATTTGACGGCTGGAGGAAGAGCACCTCATCTTCCACCTAGGCACCCTCCAACCACAAGGGATGAACTCAGATTTCTCCAGTTTCCTCATTTCCCCTGCCCCCAACCATGTCTCAGTCCCAACCCTCGAACTCAGCACCACCTTCCTAACCTGCAATCTTCTTCCTGACCTCTCCGCCCCCACCCCCACTCCGGCCTATCACCCTCACCTTAACCTCCTTCCACCTATCGCATTTCCAACGCCCCTCCCCCAAGTCCCTCCTCCCTACCTTTTATCTTAGCCTGCTGGACACACTTTCCTTATTCCAGAAGAAGGGCTCATGCCCGAAACGCCGATTCTCCTGCTCCTTGGATGCTGCCTGACCTGTTGCGCTTTTCCAGCAACACATTTTCAGCTCTGATCTCCAGCATCTGCAGTCCTCACTTTGTCCTATTAAATCATCACTTTAAACACTTCTGTTATAAATAGGTCAAATCCAACTTCTCCAATATTTTATACAACTGAATTCCTTCATCTCTGGAATAAATCTGGTGCATCTCCTATACACCCATGCTAAGGCATTGATATCTAATACTGATCCTTGGGGACACTTCTGTCTTTGTCCAACCAGTCTGATAAACAACCGCTCACTATCACTCTGCTTTCTGTCATTATACGTTTTTTATTCAAACAGTGGTTGCCTCTTCGGTCCCATTGGTTTCAGTTCGACTAACAAATACACTTTGCACAATTTTATTAAATGTCTATTGAAAGTCAACGCAAACAACATCTGACAGTCTTTAACAAATTTAGTTTGATTGTCATTTTTAATTGATTTTTTTTTTGCAAATGGCTCTTTATTTATCACAGATCATGTTTCCCCATTCTGGCTGTCTGGCCTGCAGACCTAGACTTCCCAGGTTTACTCTGCTCCTTTTTTCTAAACATTTACAAGCACCCCAGTCCTCTGCCAACATTCCTTTATTGAAAGGCAATTAAATATTATGGCTACAACATCTGCTATTTTCACCTTCCTTCCCTCAGTATCTTAGGAATCATCATATTCAGATCAGGTCACATAAAGAGTCAGGAGAGCTGCAAAAAGGAACAACAAAATATTCTGAGAGATGAGAAAGATGTCATGCAGTTTTTATAATTATATTTAGTAAAAAAGTATGGCTGAGATTAATGTGTCTCCCTCAACAATAGACACAATGATATTGTAATTTAAATAAGGTGCTAACAGACTTACTAAATACATAAATAATTTGGAAAACCATCACAGATATGACAGGCTAAGTACATTAGTTCTTGGAATGAGAGAGAAGAAGTTGAGTTGACTAATACATCTTGTGAAAAATGAGAGATGATCTTATTGAAACCAGAAGTTTCTGAGAAGGTTTGGCAGAGCATTGCTGAGAGGCTTTTCCCTGGTTGGAGAGCTTGGTATTAAGGGATTTTGTCTCAGAAAATGAGAGTGGACCAATTAGGACTGAAAGGAAGAGAAATGCCTTCATTGAACATTGTGATTCTCTGGAATTTTGTACTACTGGGGCTTAGTTCAGTACTTTCAAGACAGTGATCAATAGTTCTGGACTCTGAGAGAATGTTGAGTCCTCGTTTTCCCAATAATAGGAATAACCAGGCCCAGGAACTCCACAATGTTGTCTTTAAGTTTTTGATGCAGATGTGTGTCAGTTACATGGATGGTTCAAGACAATCGCAAAGTTGTGAAAACTTCACAGGTGGTCTAAGGCTGCTGCTACCTGTCTGATCACAGATCACATTCTTAGTACCTTGTGCTTTCTGTGGTTTTGGGTGTAACTGTAATTGTTCTGTCTATAGCAATGTTATTTTCTATAGCAATGTTAATTTCTATAGCAATTTCAAGTTCTGTAGCAATGGCATTTGAAACTAATCTCTGCCATTACCCCCTGTTATTTACTAAAGTGCTTTCACCATGAACCATGATTCAAGTGCTTCACATCACATGAAACTAATATTGCTGTTGCTCCCTACTGTTCACCTTCAATCATTTTAAAGGTCCCACATTCCCTCAATAATCAGTTCCCCATTTAGCAATACAAAACCACTGTTCTTGCCCTGTAAGTAGCTGCTTAGAACTCAAATCTGATCTGATCAAGTCCCATTATGTTTTAGTGTGGTGCTCGAAAAGCACAGCCGGTCAGGCAGCATCCGAGGAGCAGGAGAACTGACTTTTCAAGCATGATTCCTGATGAAGAGCTTATGCTCAAAATGTTGACACTCCTGCTCCTCAGATGCTGCTTGACCAGCTGTACTTTTCCAGCGCCACACTTTTTGACTCTGACCTCCAGCATCTGCAGTCCTCACTTTCTCCCATTATGTTTTAGCAATGCAAAATGTTATTATTTGCTTTTTGTTTATCTGCTAAGAACTCATCCCTGATCTAATCAAGCCCCATTATGTGTTCCCTGATCTGATTAAGTCCAGTTTAACCCTTTCTTGTTCTGTGGACTTCCACTGAAGGGATGTGAGGATGTGGGAGGAGTGTGATGTTAAAACTGAAGATGAGCCATGATCTAATTGTATTTTGCAGTGGGCTCTCAGGGGTCCATGACCGACTCTTCTGATTTCTATAAATGCACTTATTTCCTGTAAAAGTGTACAGCAAGTTTGAACTCCTGATAAATGTCTCTTAGCTCCTGCTGGAAATTTGAATATCCAGTCATTCGATGATGAACCAAATTAGCTCACTTGTGATGTCCTGTAACAGAATGGCCCACTAAACAGACACCATCTAGGTAACCAGATGAAGGGTAGCTTCTGCTCCATTGCATCTTAGGTTTCAGCCAAGAATTCAGGTCATTCTTTCAGGAGATGAAGGAGAAACATAAAGAATGAATCAAAAAACAATCAAGGGCAAGGTTTGAAAAGCAGAGTGCTGCAGATGCTGGAACTCAGAAATAAAAATAGAATATGCTGGAAGAACTCAGCAAATCTTGTATCATCTGTGCAGGGAGAAAACAAAATTAATATTTCAGGTTCTTTATTCAAACTGGAAAAAATTAGAAATGGAATGCATTTTGAGCAAGAATTAGGTGGCATAAAGGCAAAAGGGAGGTCTGTGATTGCGTGAGTTAGTCTTCCAGGGATGATAGGAATAGTGATGGGGCACGAACAGAAATAAAGAAACAAAAGATGTGTCAAGAATAAGTGCTGGCTGACTGTAAGAAGAAAAGCAAAACATCTGTACTGTAAAGTGCAAAGGAAAGGCAACATGATGAGCACCTCTGCATGGGGAGACCAAATACGGACTGTGTGACCACTTTGCAGAACAGCTCCATTCTGTCAGAGACCTGAAACATTAACTTTCTTGCCCTCCCTGCACAGATGCACTGACCTTTTTAACTGTTTCAGCATTTTCTGTTGATGAAGTACCTTTTCATGATATGAGGAAAACTAATAATAACTCAGAATTTGAAGCTTAAGTATTTAACACAACTAAATGAAAATGGTAATGGAGCAGCAATGAGACTGTAGATTAATAAATACTCAGGATCTGATGGCTTCTACTCCAGGGTCTTAAAATAATTAGAAGCTGATGTTATTTATATTCCAAGTCTGTATTGGTTCACATATTATATATATAGGAGTAAGACCGAACCCTTGGCACCTTGAGCGTATTGCACAATTTGTTAAGACTTTGAAAGATCTGAATTTGGCCTCCACTTTCTGTCCCCAAACCCTTTGACTCCATTGTCAGTCAATGATCTGTCTAAATCAGTCTGAAGCACGTTCAGTGACTCTGCCTTGATTATTCTCTGGGGCATAGAATTCCACAGACTATGATTCTTTCTGCGAACAAAAGGAAACAAAATGAGCATCTCTGCACTGGGGAGGCCAAATACAGACTTGGAGTATTGGGTACCATTCTGGTCAACACATTACAGGAAGCACTGGAAAGGGTGCAGAGGAGATTTACCAGGATGTTGCCCGGTATGGAGGAACGGTTTTCTGAGGAAAGGCTGAGGGACTTGAGGCTGTTTTCATTAGACAGAAGAAGGTTAAGAGATGATCGAATAGAGATATATAAGAGGATTAGATAGGGTGGACAGTGAGAGCCTTTTTCCTTGGATGACAATGGCTAGCATGAGGGGACATAGCTTTAAATTGAGGGGTGATAGAAATAAGACAGATGTCAGAGGTAGTTTCTTGACTCAGATCGTAGCAAGGGCGTGGAATGCCCTGCCTGCACCAGTTGTACACTGGCCAACCTTAAGGGCATTTAACTGGTCACTGGATAAATATATGGATGAATTTGGAGTAGTATAGGATAGATGGACTTCAGGGGTTTAGATTAGAGTGGTGCTGGAAAAACACAGCAGGTCTGGCAGCATCTGAGGAGCAGGAAAATTGACGTTTTGGGCAAAAGCCCTTCATCAGCAATCGAGGCATGGAGTCTCCAGCGTGGAGAGATAAATGGCAGGAATGGGTGGGTGGGGCTGGGGAGAAGATAGCAAAGAGTACAATGGGTGGATGGAGGTGGGGATGAAGGTGATCGGTCAGAGGGGAGGGTGGAGTGGATAGGTGGGAAGGGAGATTGGCAGGTAGGACAGGTCATGAGGATGGTGCTGAGCTGGAAGATTGGAACTGGGGTAAGGTGGGGGGGTGGGGAAATGAGGAAACTGTTGAAGTGCACATTGATGCCCTGGGGTTGAAGTGTTCCAAGGCAGAAGATGAGGCGTTCTTCCTCTAGGCGTCGGGTGGTGAGGGAGCGGCGGTGAAGGAGGCCCAGGACCTGCATGTCCTCGGCAGAGTGGGAGGGGGAGTTGAAATGTTGGGCCACGGGGCGGTGTGGTTGATTTGTCCGGGTGTCCTGGAGATGTTCCCTAAAGCGCTCTGTGAGGATGCATCCAGTCTCCTCAATGTAGAGGAGACTGCATCGGGAGCAACGGATACAATAAATGACTTTGGTGGATGTGCAGGTGAAGGGCTTTTGCCCAAAACGTCGATTTTCTGGCTCCTTGGATGCTGCCTGACCTGCTGTGCTTTTCCAGCACCACGCTTATCTAAACTCTGGTTTCCAGCATCTACAGTCCGCACTTTCGCCTGGATGGACTTCAGATCGGTTTCATAGATCAGTGAAATGTTGAGGGCCCAAGACCAGTATTGTACTGTATTGTTCTATGGTCTAATATCTCACTGAAATAAATAAAAATCATCTCCATCTTTTTGGGAGACCCATTATTTTTAACCTATTTCCTCCATTATGGTCACTCCCACAAGATTACATATTTTCTCAGCATCTTGCCTGTCAAGTCCCAAAGTTTCAGGAAGATCACAGAATCATTTTGGTGCAGAAGGAGGTCATTTGGTCCATGATGTGTGCACCAGTTTGCCACAAGGATCAGTGCTAGGTCCACTGCTTTTTGTCATTTATATAAATGATTTGACGGTGAACATAGGAAGTACAGTTAGTCAGTTTGCAGATGACACCAAAATTGGAGGTGTAGTGGACAGCAAAGAAAGTACAGCGGGATCTCGATCAGATGGGCCAATGGACTGAGGAGTGGCAGGTGGAGTTTAATTTAGATAAATGTGTGATGCTGCATTTTGGAATGGCAAATCAGAGCAGGACTTATAGACTTCGTGGTAAGGTCCTGGGAGTGTTGCTGAACACAGAGACCTTGGAGTGCAGGTTCATAGCTCCTTGAAAGTGGAGTCGCAGGTAGACAGGATAGTGAAGAAGGCGTTTGGTATGCTTTCCTTTATTGGTCAGAGTATTGAGTACAGAAGTTTGAAGGTTATGTTGCACCTGTAGAGGACATTGGTTCGGCCACTTTTGGAATATTGCGTGGAATTGGGATGTTGTGAAACTCGAAAGGGTTCAGAAAAGATTTACAGGGATGTTGCCAGATTTGGAAGATTTGAGCTACAGGGAGAGGCTGAATAGGCTGGGGCTGTTTTCCCTGGAGCATCAGAGGCTGAGGGGTGACCTTACAGAGGTTTATAAAATCATGAGAGGCATGGATAGGATAAATAGACAAAATATTTTCCCTGGGATGGGGGAGTCCAGTACTACAGGGTGAGAGGGGAAAAATTTGAAAGGAACCTCAGGGACAATTTCTTCACACAGAGGGTGATGCGTATATGGAATAAGCGGCCAGATGAAGTGGTGGAAGGTGTTGCAATTACAGCATTTAAAAGGCATCTGGATGGGGATATGAATAGGAAAGATTTAGACGGACATGGACCACGTGCTGACAAAAGGAACTAGATTAGGTTAGGATATCTTGTCACCGTGAATGAGTTGGACTGAAGGGTCTGTTTCTCTATGAGGCACTCATAGAGAACTATTTGGAACTATATCACCATTGGGTCACTTGGTCAAAATCCTGAAATTCCCCCCCTAACAGCACTGTGGGTGTCCTGACACCTCAAAATTCAAGAACTGCAGCAGTTTGAGAAGGCAGCCTACTATCACTTTCTCCAGCCAATTAGGAATGAGTAATACATAATGGTCCAACCAGTGACCCCCACATCCTATTAGTTTAAAAAAAATTTCAAAAAAAAACCCTTTTTTAACTGAGTTATTAGATGGCTGTGTTGCACCTCAGTGATGCCTATAAATAGAGTACAGCCAATATTTGTACCGTGCTGTTCCATTGATGCAGTGGCTCTCAATTATTAACATTGTAGAGATTTCAGGTTATGAGCTGTGTTCATCTCTGCGATGGATGTAGTGGAGCTACTGTTTCCAGTTTGGAATTCATCCTTTACATCAAACTAGTGCACTCTGGTTGCTATGTGATAATCACTACACTTTAAGATGAATGAATATATGAAATAACATGAGTCCTGTAGGAATAATTTTGTGAGGCCACTATTGCATTTGGGAACGTAAGGTAGGTGATATAGACGACCAGTTCAGATACCACAATCAAACTGGCAAGACTTCTCATTGGGTGAGGAACCTATAAGATTATTTCTCAAAAGTGCAATTTGTATAAGTGGATTTTTTCCAGTTGCTTCCAAACAATTTGATGTATTAAGTTATTTTAAGCCTGATGTTAGGGGGCATAGACTAAAGTGAGAGGGGAAAAATTTAAAGGAGATGTACGAGACAAATGTTTTACACAGAGGATATGGATGCCTGGGATGTGCTGTCACAGGAGGTGGTAGAAGCAGATATAATAGCAATATTTAAGCTGCATTTGGACAGACACGTGAAAAGGCAGAGAATAAGGGGGTACGGACTATGTGCAGGCAGTTGAAATTCATTGAGAATGGCATCATGGTTAGTACAATTATGGTGGGCCGAAAGGACTGTTCCTGTGCAGTACTATTCTATGTTCTGTGTTTTATTTCCTTTTTCAACAGGTGATATTTTTAGCTGCAATGCAGTTGATAACCCCAAGCCCCGATCTGAGCTTGCCATGCTTCGGCAGTATGGCCCTGATGTGCCAGAGTCAGTCCTTCAAAAGCTTGTGTCTGCCTTTGGCGAGTTGAGGAATATGGCTGATCAAGGAATAATAACCTACCCTTATTCAACAAGGGAGGTTGTTAACATTGTAAAACATCTCCAGGTATGTGAGCTCAGGTGAATACTAGTTTAACCTTGTGCAGGACCTGTCTGGCTTTAAACATTCTTTCTAATTTAACAAACCAGAAACTTTTCAGACGTCTGAGAGCTTTAGTCATTGTTTTCTAATACTGTTCTTCTACAGTTCTTGGGTCCAAAACTTTAAGCTGGTACTCCAGTACAGTACTGAAGGAGAGCTGCAATGCTATTTTTCAAACTAAATGTTAATCTGAGATGCCAACTTCCTCTCAAATGGATATAAAAGACCTGTGGCTTCATTTCAAAGAAATGCAAGGTTGTGATGCCTCAAATAATTCCTCTTCTGAGTTGAGAAATATCTTCACCAGAGAGTGGTGGAGTCAGCGAAGCATAGAGCATGGAAACAGACCCTTCAGTTCCAACCAGTCGACGCCAACCGGAATAATGTCAACCAGCCCACCTGCCTGTGCTTGGCCAAACATTTCTTATTCATGTGCTTATCTCAGTGTCTTTCAAACATTCTAATTGTATCCACATCTACCACTCCCTCTGGAAGTAGATTCCATACATGACCCACTGTTTGTGTGAAAACAAATCGCCCCTCATGTCTTTTTTAAATCTTTCTCTTCTCACCTTAAGGATATGCCATCTAGTCTTGAAATTCCTCATCCTAGGGAAAAGCCATCTGCCATTCACCGTATCTGTACCCCTCATTATTTTATTTACCTCTCAGGTCACCTCTCAACTTCTTTCACAGGTAAGCCTGTGGAAATCTCAACCACAGAAAGTGGTTGAGGTCAAATTTCAAGAAAGAGTTAAATATAATTCTCAGGGATTATATTTAAAGAGTTCAAAGAGAATGGGAGAAAATGGAAATAGGATACTGAATTGGATGGTCATACTGAGGGGATGAATGGCCTACCTTGCACCAAATTGCTATGTTTCTTTGTTTATAATATTTATCCCTCAATGAGTCTCTCACAATCAAATTGTCTGGTAATTGTATTGCTGTTTGTGGGAATTTGTTGTACATCAATTTGCTGCTGCATTTCCTACATTGCAACAATAACTATAACTGAAATCAGCTACAAAATGTTTTAAGATGGTTGGTGCATGTGAAAATCACTAAATAAATGCAAGGCTTCCCTTCTATGGACTTCCCTTTACTCCCTCTTCCCTCCCTCCTTTAGCTTCTGTCTTTCCCCTCCCCTCATGCACTCCACTCCTCCTTTGTCTCCCCATCTCCACTTTCCCCATTCCTTCCTTTCTCCTCCTCCTTTCTATCCTCTCCCATCCTCTATCCCCTTCCATTTCCTTCCCCTCCCTTCCTGATTTAAAGTACTGTCTTCTTTCCCTCCACAACAATCAATGGTATATATTTTTCCTTTCATCCAGCTGCATGCCAGAATACTCCCAAACATGATTGGCAGGTTTTTGAGCCACACCTACTTTAATTTCAACGTTTTGTTTATTTTAATTGACTTTTGGTTCTTGTTCCTTTGTTGAATGCGTGTTAATATTCTAGGTTTATCTCATCAGTATCAGGCCAAGGGGGTAAGGAGGCTGGAGACTGGGATTAGTTGAGAATCCAGCAAAGGAGGACTAAAAAGACATTAAAGACAGAGAAAATAAATTATGAGGGCAAAGTAGCAAGAAATATGAAAACTGACAAGAAAGGTTTCTATAAATGTATAAAAAGGAAGAGCAAGGTCAAAGCGAATATAGACCCCTTACAAAATGAATTTGGGGAATAAAGAAATGGCAGAGTAGTTAAACAGATATTTTGCATCAGTCTTTACAATGGAAGATACTTTGAACATTCCATTAATACTAAAGAATCTGGGGAAGGAATTAGGTACCATCACCATCATTACAGAAGTCATATTAGACAAACTAATGGGGCTAAAGGCAAAGCAGTTCCCTCCTCCTGATGATCCCAAAAGAGGTAGCTCCAGAGATGGTGGATGTGTTATATGTAAGTTTCCAAAAGTCCTGGGATTCTGCAGAAGTTCCAATGGGTTAGAAAATTGCTAATACAATACCCCATTCACAAAGGGAGTGAAGCAAAAAGCAGCTAACTACAAGCTATTGTTGGAAAAGTATTGATTAGATTAGATTAGATTACTTACAGTGTGGAAACAGGCCCTTCGGCCCAACAAGTCCACACGACCCGCCAAAGCTGAAACCACCCAGGCCCATTCCCCTACACCTAACACTACGGGCAATTTAGCATGGCCAATTCACCTGACCTGCACATTTTTGGACTGTGGGAGGAAACCCGAGCACCCGGAGGAAACCCACGCAGACATGGGGAGAATGTGCAAACTCCACACAGTCAGTCGCCTGAGGCGGGAAATGAACCCAGGTCTCTGGCGCTGTGAGGCAGCAGTGCTAACCACTGTGCCACTGTGCCGTCCAAATTGGAATCAAATATTAAGGATGTTTCTGCAGAACATTTGATATATCATACAAAGAAAGAACAAAGAACCTTACAGCACAGGAACATGTCCTTTGGCCCTCCAAGCCTGCGCTGATCCAGATCCTGTATCTAAACCTGCTGCCTATTTTCTAAGGATCTATATCCCTTTGCTCCCTGCCCATTCATGTGTCTATCTAGATATATCTTAAATGACGCTTTCGTTCCCACCCCTACCACCTCTCCTGGCAGCACATTCCCGGCACCCACCACCCTCTGCACGAAGAACTTTCCACGTATATACACTGAACCCACCCAGGCCCATTCCCCTACACCTAACACTACGGGCAATTTAGTGTGGCCAATTCACCTGACCTGCACATTTTTGGACTGTGGGAGGAAACCCGAGCACCCGGAGGAAACCCACGCAGACATGGGGAGAATGTGCAAACTCCACACAGTCAGTCGCCTGAGGCAGGAAATGAACCCGGGTCTCTGGTGCTGTGAGGCAGCAGTGCTAACCACTGTGCCACCGTGCCGTCCAAATTGGAATCAAATATTAAGGATGTTTCTGCAGAACATTTGATATATTATACAAAGAAAGAACAAAGAACCTTCCCGCACAGGAACATGTCCTTTGGCCCTCCAAGCCTGCGCGGATCCAGATCCTGTATCTAAACCTGCTGTCTATTTTCTAAGGATCTATATCCCTTTGCTCCCTGCCCATTCATGTGTCTGCAGCTGCTCGTTGGATGCTGCCTGAACTGCTGTGCTCTTCCAGCACCGCTAATCCAAACTTGCTAATGAGGCAACCTACACCTTCCTCTAAATCATTTATGTATATCACAAGCACCAGTGGTCCCAGCACAGATCCCTGTGGAACACCACTGGTCACAGTTCTCCATTTTGAGAAGCTCCCTTCCATTATTACCCTCTGTCTCCTGTTGCTCAGCCAGTTCTCTATCCATCTAGCTAGTACACCCTAAACCCCATGTGACTTCACTTTCTTCATCAGCCTGCCATAGGGAATCTTATCAAACACCTTACTGAAATCCATGTATAAGACATCTAAATCCCTTCCCTCATCAATCAACTTTGTCACCTCTTCAAAGAATTCTATTAGCTTTGTGTAAGACATGACCTTCCCTGCACAAAACCTGCTGCCTTTCACTGATAAGCCCATTCTCTTCCAAATGGGTATATATTCTATCCCTTAGTATTTTCTCCAGTAGCTTCCCTACCACTGACATCAGGCTCACAGGTCTGTAATTTCCTGGATTATCCCTGCTACCCTTCTTAAACAAGGGGATAACATTAGCAGTTCTCCAGTCCTCTGGGACCTCCTCAGTGTTCAAGGATGCTGCAAAGATAACTGTTAAAGCCCAGCTGTTTCCTTTTTCGCTTCCCTCAGTAACCTGGGATAGATACCATCTCGACTTGGGGTCTTGTCCACCTTAATGCCTTTTAGAATACACAGCACTTCCTCCCCCCTTATGCCAACTTGACCTAGAGTAATTAAAGATCTGTTCCTAACCTAAACATCCGCCATGTCTCTGACCTCAGTGAATACCGATGCAAAGTACTCATTAAGAATTTCACCCGTTTTCTCTGACTCCATGCATATCTTTCCCCCTTTGTCATTGAGTGGGCCAACTCTTTCTCTAGTTACCTTCTTGCTCCTTATATATGAATAAAAGGCTTTGGGATTTTCCTTAACCCTGCTCGCTAAGGATATCTCATGACCCCTTTCCTCGTTTCTGATTGGTCCTACGTTTGTGATATTCTTCCACAGCTTCGTCTGTCTTCAGTCGCCTAGACCTTATGAATGAATCCTTTTTTCCCTTAGCTTGTCTCTCAATTTCACCTGTCATCCATGGTTCCCTAATCTTGCCATTTCAATCCCCCATTTTCACAGGAACATGTCTCTCCTGCACTCTAATCAACCTCCCTCTAAAAGCCTCCCACATATCAAATGTGGATTTACCTTCAAACAGCTACTCCCAATCTACATTCTTCAACTCCTACCGAACTTTGGTGTAGGTGTTGGCCTTCCCTCAATTTCGCACTCTTCCTTTCGGACCACTCTTGTCTTTCTCCATAAGTATTCTAAAACTTAAGGAATTGTGATCACTATTCCCAAAGGAAACCTCTACTGAAACTTTAATCACCTGGCTGGGCTCATTCAACACCAGGTCCAGTATGGCCCCTTCCCGAGTTGGACTATTTACATACTGCTCTAGAAAACCTTCCTGGATGGTCCTTACAAATTCTGCTCCTTATAGACCTTTAACACTATGTGAATCCCAATCAAAGTTGGGAAAATTAAAATCTCCTATCACCACCACCCTGTTGCTACTACATCTTTCCATGATCTCTCTCGCATTCACTTTTGGGAGACCTGTAATACAATCCCAACATTGTTACCGTACCCTTCCTATTTCTGAGCTCTGCCCATATTGTCTCACTGCTTGAGCAGTGCTGTAATCAAGCAGAGTCAACATGGCTCATGAAAGAGAAACCGGGTCTAACTAATTTATTTGAGTTTTTTGAGGAAGTCTCAACCAAAGAGGAACCAGTCGATGTATTGTATTTGGGCCTACTTAGGACAGAACCCTTAAAAACGTTAACATACAGTGGGATCTAGGTGTATATGTCTGCAGTTCCCTGAAAGTGACAATAGAAGACAAGATGTTGGTCAAGAAGATGTATGGCATGCTTGCCTTCATTGGTTGGAACATAGAGTATAAAAATTGGTAAGTCTTGTTGCAGCTATGTGGAACTTTAGTTAGGCCACATTTGGAGTATTGTGAACAGTTCTAGTCACTACACTACCAGAAGGATGGGAAGGATTTGGAGAGAGTACAGAACTGGCTTGTTGGGATGTTTCCTGGTCTAGAGGGTATTAGTTATAAGAGATTTGACAAACTTGGTTTGTTTTCACTTGAATGTCAGAAGCTGAGGGGTGACCTGTAAAAGTTTGCGAAACTATGAAAGGTGTGGATAGAATGGACAGTCAGAGTCTTTTTACCAGGGTAGAAATTACTAAGGGATATAGGATTTAAAGTAAAAAGATCTAAGTGTACAGGAAATGTGAGAGGCAAGTTTTTACACGAGATAATAAATGCCTGGAATCCACTGAGAGAAAGTGAGAGAAGCAGATACAATAGCAGCATTTAAGAGGCATCTTGGCAGATATGAGGTTAGAGGGATGCAGACCACATAGAGCCCAAATGTTTTTAGTTTAGTAAGGCATCATGTGTTGGCACAGGCTTGCTGATAAAAGAGCCTGTACCTGTACTGTACTGTCTTTGTTCCAGAAGGCATTAATCAAAGTACATCACAAAGGGTTAATTAATAAAAGAGCCCATGATAATCGAGGTAGTATATTGGCATGGATTGAGAATTGGTTCATAGGTAGGAAACAGTGAGTGGGGTACGGGTTTATTTTTCACTTTGACAAATCATGACCAGTGAGGTTTTCACAGGGATCATTGTTCGGTCTGCAACTTTTCAGTATTTGGTTGAAAAAAGCGAATGGACTGTAGCCAAATTTGTAGACAGCACAAAAATAGCTGGAAAGAGAGAATGGGTGCTAACAGTTTAGAGAGATTTTGATGGGTTAAGTAAGTGGGCAAAAAGTTGACAAATGGAGTACAATGTGGAAAAATGTGACGTTGTTCATTTTGGAACAGACAATAAAAGGAAAGAATATTATTTAGATGCATAAAAACTACAGAAAGATGTAGCACAAAGAGACTGGGGGGTACCTGTGCAAAAAATATAGAAAGCTAGCACCTGGGTACAGCAGGTAATCAGGAACAATTATGGAATGTTGGCCCTTACGTCAAGGGTTAAGGGAGAAAGGGCAGCAAAGTGGATATGAGGAACATTGGATCAGCCATGATTCTTTAGTTTTATACAATTCACTGAGCCAGCTTTTAAGTACAAGCAGGTATTCATGTTTATCAACATTTACCCCATCTGCTGTCTCAACAATTCCTCCTTCACTGTGGCTTTGACACCAATTCTTCCTTGGTGAAAGAATTCATTAGCTATTGAGTCATAGATGTTTACAGCATCGACACAGTCTCTTCAGTCCACCTTGTTCATGCTGCTCAGTTTTCACAATTAATCTGTCTGGGAAGTTGTTGTCATAGGTGACTTCAACTTCCCGAATATTGATTGGAACTTCCTTAGTGCAAATAGTTTGAATGGACCAGACCTTTTCAGGTGTGCCCAGGAAGGATTCTTAACTCAGTATGTAGATAGGCTGTCTTGAAGTGAGGCCATATTGGATTTGGTGCTTGGCATCGAACCAGATCACGTGTCAGACCTCTTGGTAGAACAGCATTTCGGAGATAGTGATCACAACTCCCTGATCTTTACTACAGTCATGGAGAGAGGTAGGAGCAGATGGTACGGGAAAGTATTTAATTGAGGGAGGGGGAATTACAATGCTATTAGGCAGGAACTGTAGAGCATAAATTGGGAGCAGATATTCTCAGGGAAATGCATGACAGAAATGTGGAGGTTGTATAGGGAGCACTTGCTGACAGTGCTCGGTAGGTTTGTCCCACTGAGGCAAGGAAGGGATGGTACGGTGAAGGAATCTTGGATGACAAGAGATGTGGAAAATCTGGTCAAGAGGAAGAAGGAAGCTTACTTAAGGTTGAGAAAGCAAGGATCAGACAGGGCTCTGATGGTTTCAAGGCAGCCAGGAAGGAACTGAAGGATGGACTTAGAGCTAGAAGGGGGCATTAAAAAAACCTTGGGAGGTAGGATTAAGGAAAACCTCGATGTGTTCTACACTTATGTGAGGAACAAGAGGATGGCCAGAGTGAGGATAGGGCCGATCAGGTATAGTGGAGGGAATTTGTGCCTGGAGTCAGAGGAGGTAGGGGACGTCCTTAATGAATACTTTTCTTCAGTGTTCACCAATGTCGTTTGTGAGGACAGTGTGAAACAGGCTGATATGCTCAAACAGACTAGCGTGAAGAATGAGGATGTGCTGGATATTTTGAAAAACATGAGAATAAATGAGTCCGCAGGGCCAGACGGGATATACCCACAGTTACTATGGGAAGCAAGGGAAGAGATTCCTGCACATTTGAGAATGATCTTTACGTCCTCACTGTCCACTGGACTAGTTCCAGATGATTGGAGGGTGGCAAATATTCAAGAAATGGAATAAGGATAACCCAGGGGATTTCAGACCAGTCAGTCTTACGTCTGTGGTGGGAAAGTTATTGGAAAGGATTCTGAGAGATAGAATTTATGATTATTTGGAAAAGCATAGCTTGATCGGAGATAGTCAGCACGGCTGACAGCAGGTCATGCCTCACAAACCTTATTAAATTCTTTGAGCATATGACAAAACACATTGATGAAGGTGGATTTTAGCAAGGTGTTTGATAAGGTAAGCTCAATCAGAAAGTAAGGAGGCAAGAGTTACAGAGCAATTTAGTTGTCTGGATAGAGAATTGGCTAGCCCATAGAAAACAGAGGGTGGTCGTTGATGAAAAGTATTCAGCCTGGAGCTCAGTGACCGCTGGTGTTCTGCAGGAATCTGCTTTTGGACCTGTGCTCTTTGTAATTTTTATTAATGACTTGGATGAGGAAGCGAAAGGGTGGGTTAGTGAGTTTGCCAATGACACTAAGGTTGGTGGCTTTGTGGACAGTATGGAGGGCTATTATCGGTTGCAAAGGGACATTGACAGGATGCAGAGCTGGGCTGAGGAGTGGCAGATAAAGCCCAATCTGGAAAAGTGTGAAGTGATTCATTTTGGAAGGTCTAATTTAATACAAACTACGGGGTTAAAGGCAAAATTCTTGGCATTGTGGAGGAACAGAGGGATGTTGGGGTCTATGTCTATCGATCCCTCAAAATTGCCACCCAAGTTGATAGAGTTGTTAAGAAGGCTTATGGTGTGCTGGCTTTCATGAGCAGGGGGATTGAGTCTAAGAGCTGCAAGGTTATGCTGCAGCTCTATAAAGCCCTGGATAGACTACACTTGGAATATTGTGTTCTGTTTTGGTCACCTCATTATAGGAAGGAAGTGGAAGCTTTCGAGAGGGTGCAGAGAAGATTTACCAAGATGCTGCCTGGATTAGAGGGCCTGTCTTATGAAGAAAGGTTGAGGAAGCTAGGGTTTTTCTCATTGGAATGAAGAAAGATGAGAGGCATAAGTAGAGTGGATAACCAGAGACTTTTTTCCCAGGTTTATCATGAAGGGACATAATTTTAAGGTGATTGGAGGAAGGTTTGGGGAGATGTCAGAGGTAGGTTCTTTACACAGAGAATGGTGGGTGCATGGACTGCACTGCCAGAGTGTTAGGAGAGTCAGAGACATCAGGGACATTTAAGAGACTCTTGGATAGGCACATGGATGATCGTAAAATGAAGGGTATGTAAGTTATCTTAGAGTAGGATAAGAGGTTGGCACAACACTGAGGGCCAAAGGATGTATCTGTACTGTGCTGTACTGTTCTATGTTCTAATCTGGTCCCATTTGCCTGCATACGGTCCATATCTCATCATGTATCCAATTCGTACACCTGTCCAAATGTTTTTTAAATGACAAGATTGTACTCTCTTCCACAACTACCTCTGGTAGCCTGATCCAGACACTCACCACCCTCTGTATGAAAAAGATTGCTCCTCTGGCTCCTTTTGTATCTCCCCTCTCTCACCGTAAGCCTCTGCTGTCCGTTTTTGACTCCCTTACCATGGGAAAAGCTGTTGGCTATCTACTTTATCTATGCCTCTCATGATTTTATAAACCTCTATGAGGTCACCCTTCAGTCTCCTATGCTGCAGGGAAAAAAGTACCAGCTCACCCAGCCTCTCCTTATATCTCAAACTTCCAATCCAGGTAGCATCTCCAGCAAAACTTTTCTGCACTCTTCCTAGTTTAACTTAATTTCCATCTTCAACCATACCTTCTGCCTCTATGGATAAATTCCCTTTTGACTTCTGATGGACCCCAGTTCTCTGCTGACCTTCGTTTAATTATTTATGTTTCTGTCAAAGATTTTGGATTCCCTTTTCTGCTCGCTACCAATATTATCTCATATTGTCTCTTTGCCTCTCCAATATTTTCTCCATTTCCCATCTGAACTTATGAAATGCAGCTTGCTTCTTGGTTGTATTATCCCTGATTTCTGTCATAAACACCCTTTTCCTGAATCATCTTACTCTTTCTTCCTATTGTGTTATCCAGGAAATTCTGGTTTTGTTTATTCCACCTTTCCTCCTTCTGGAATCGTATCTTGGCTGAACCCGAACCATCTTCTCTTTAAAGGCAGTTCCGTAATAGTTTTTTCCCCATAATCTTTGATTCCAATTTCCCAATTTCACCCCATTAAAAATTGACCCTCCGAAAATAAATTATTTTATTTTCTGGATTGGTCATTATCCTTATCCATAGAATGGTATGGTGATCACTGTCCCCTAAATGTCCCCCTGCAGACACTTAATCCACTTGAGCAACCTTATTCCACAGAAGTAGATCCACCAATGCCTCCTTTCTCATTGGGAAAGAAGCACTCCTGTAGAAAACTGTCCTGAACACATTTCAGAAATTCCCTCCCCAGCCCTTTGCATCTTTTCCACAATTTGTATGAGTCTACATTCAGATAATTAAAGTCAACATGTTGGCAAATATCAAAATCTTTGCATCTTTTTGTAATTTCCTTGCAAATGTGTTCTTCTGTAACATCCTGTCCTCCGTTTGGTATCTGTGGAATGCACCCAGAAATGCACTTGCCCTTTTTCTTAGCTCCCCTTAAGTAGATTCTGCCATTAATCCCTCTGAAAAATCCATTCTCTCTGGCACTTTATTATGCTCCTTAATCAATACTGCCATCACTCCTACTATATCTTCCTGTAATCATTATACACTGTACTTGAATATTTTTTGAGCCAGGTCTTTATTATTGCTGGAACATCGTATCACCTGCAGCTCGCCAGTCTTACTTATTACCCTCTGTGTGTATGGGGAAATATATCAGCCACGATTGTATGGCGGAGCATACTCAGTGGGTAGAATGGCCTAATTCTGTTCCTATGTCTTCTGATCTAATATGTTCGTATGCATGCACTGTAAACCTGATTAGATTAGATTACTTTACAGTGTGGAAACAGGCCCTTCGGCCCAACAAGTCCACACCGACCCGCCGAAGCGCAACCCCTTACATTTACCCCTTACCTAACACTACGGCTAATTCACCTGACCTGCACATCTTTGGACTGTGGGAGGAAACCGGAGCACCCGGAGGAAACCCACGTAGACACGGGGAGAACGTGCAAACTCCACACAGTCAGTCGCCTGCGGCGGGAATTGAACCCGGGTCTCTGGTGCTGTGAGGCAGCAGTGCTAACCACTGTGCCACCGTGCCGCCCACCTGATTGCATTCCCTCTTAGTCTGACCCTACATAGTTCCTTATGTAATATCTTTAATGCTTTTTGTCTCTTGTAGTTCTTGAGAAGAAAGCTGAAGTTTTTCTGTACTTTCTGCAGCTGAGTGTAAAAACACTTCAAGGCAACAACAATCATAATATGATAGAATTTTATATCCAGTTTGAAAGGGAAAAGAGTGAGTCTGAGACTAGTATTTTAAACTTTAAAAGGGAGACTGAGGGCATGAAAGCTCTGTTGGTGATGTGACCTAAAATATTAGACGAGGTCATAGAGTCAGAGTGTCCTAGAGTCATCATGTCCTACAGCACAGAGACAGTTCCTTTGGCCAAAGTGGTCCATGCCGACCAAATTGTCCACCCAAGCTAACCCCATTTCCCTACACTTGACCCATATCTTTCTAATCGTTTCTTATCATTGTATTTGACCAAATGCCTTTTAAATGTTAACGTGCCCACCTCAACCACTTCTGCTGGTAGCTCATTCCATGCGGGTACCACACTCTGTGTAAAAGAAAAACGTTGCCCGTCAGGTTCCCTTTTATTCTTTCCCCTCTCACCTTAAACTGATGCCCTCTAGTCCTTGAATCCCGAACCTTGGGGAAAAAGACTAAATGCATTTACCCTATCCATGCCTCTCATAATCTTAGACACTTCTGTGAGGTCCCCCCTCACTCTCCTACGCACTAAAGAAAATGATCCTAGCTTCTCCAACCTCTCCCTATAACTCAGACCATTAAGTCCAATCAACATCCTTATAAGTTTCTTCTGCACTCTTTCCAGTTTAGTAACATCCTTCCTATAATGAGGTGACTACAACTAAATATAATACTCCCAGTGTGGCCTCACCAATGTCCTGTCTAACTGCAACATAATTTCTCAACTTCTTTACTCAGTGCCTTGACTGATGAAGGCGAGTGGGCCAAAAACCTGCTTCACTGCCCTATTTACCTGTGACTCCACTTTCAGAGAACCTGAACTCCAAGATCCCGCTATTCCACTACACTCCTTCAGGCTTTACCATTCAACTTGAAACTCCTACCTTGGTTTGACTTTTCAAAACGCAAGACCTCACACCTCACACCTATCTGTATGAATCTCCATTTGCCATTTCTCAGCTTAGTTCCCCAGCTGATCAAGGTCCTGTTGCAATTTCTGAAACCTTCCTCACTGTCCATGATATTTTAGTGTCGTCAGCAACCCTCCTAATCATGCTTTGTACATTCTTATCCAAATCATTGATATAAATAACAAACAGTAATGGGCACAGTACCAACCCCTGAGGTGTTCACTAGTCCACTCCGACAAGCATCCTTCCACTATTACCCTCTGCTTCCTACCATCAAGCCAATTTTGTATCCAATTTGCCGCTCCCTCTGGATTCCATGCAATCTAACCTTCCAGAGCAGCCTACCATCTTATCAGAGGTCTTACAGAAATCCATACAGACCATGTCTATTGTCGTGCCCTCTTTAACCTTCCTGGTCACTTCATCAAAGAATTCCCACTCACAAAGCTCCTTGACTACTCCTAATCAAGACTAATGATTTTTCAATATTTTTAGTTGTGGACTGAAATGGGAAAGTAACTGTTTTAAAACTCTATGATATTAGAGAACTACTACACTGTTTAAAAGCAAAGTACCTGGCCCCCACTCTACATGATATTTACACTGCTGATTGTTCAAACAGGTGTGGCAACCTACTTTTCAAGAAACTGGGGAGTTGGGGAACTGTGTGTTAATGGAGATTTGGCTGACAATAAATCGCTGATTGGTCTGTGGACCAGTAACTATTTTTTACCAATGAAGGAGGCTTCATGCCTATCAACAGTTATGTAATTGACTCCCAGGTGGCTGAACAGCAAGATGTGTGAATATTTGAGTTGAAAACATTGAACACCTTGTTTTGAAACAATGACCCCTAGTTTTAGTTTCATCCACAAGAGCAAACAGTTTCAAGCATTAGACGTTAGACATTACACATAGCTCACTGCCAGCAACCTGATACTGGGCCTCAGCATTTAAGTTGTGAGGATATGTTGTGTAAATTTGTCCTGTAGTTCCTGGAGTTTATAATATTGTGGAGTGAGTGAGCTGATTGTGTTTCAGAATTTTGAAAACGTTTGATAGATCAAATTGAAAGAAGGTACTATTTCCTGTGTTGGAGTCCAAAACAAGGGATCATAATCTTAACGTAAGAACTTGGCCATTTAGAATAGAAATCAGGAAGCACTTTTTCATATAAAGGGCAGTGAAATTTTTGAACTTGGTGTCCTGAAAGGCCATAGATGGCAATTTAATTGGAACTTTTAAATCTCAGACTGAGAAATTGGTTGGCAAGGATAAGGATTTGATAAGGATCAACAGTTTGAATAGCCTAAGAGGCTTGAGGGGTAGGGTGGAAAATTCCGACACTTACATTGCTAAATGCTTGAAGAAAATCAATTCCTTTTGGAAAACGAGATGAGTATGGATTCCTTAAATTTGCTGTCAGTCATCATTCCATTCTCCTCTGCTCTGCGCCCAAGAAATCTGAGAGGAAACTTGTCCTTTTTCAACCTCTCTGAAGTCATTGAGTTTCTACATAGTGCGACTATAATGACTCCCAAAAAGCACCTTCCAAACTTCGACAATCTGGAAGGTCAGGGATGGTTGATACATAGAAATGCCACAATTTGCAAGATCCCCTCCAAACCACATATCAACCTGACTTGAAAATATGTTGTTGTTCCTCAGTGTTGCTGGGGCAACATCCTGGAACTCCCTCCTTAACTGCATTGTGGTCTACCTATACCTCATGGACGTTCAGTTCAAGACGTTCAGTCATTGCCATCTTCTTCAAGTCAATTAGAGATGAGTAATAAATGCTGACCAAGCCAGTAACATCCACACCCTATGAATGAATAAAAACTACACTTTTAGTATGAAAGCATAAATTATAGCCTTAAAAGGAGCCGTTACGATCGACGACTAAAAGAATGGTAGTTGTAGATTTTATGGAGTCTTATTTGACCTCTAATGGTCTACTTCAGTACAATCCATGGGTCAGTCACCTTTAATCAGAAGGCTTTGGGTTGAAGTGTGAGCTATGAGAATGTCACGTAGGCTGATATTTCGGTGCAGCACTGAGAAAGTCATACAGCCATACAGCACAGAAATAGATCCTTCAGTCCAACCAGTCCATGCTGAATATAATCCCAAACTAAACTAGTCCCACCTGTCTGACGTTGGCCCATATCCCTACAAATGTTTCCTATTTGACTACTTCTGCAAATGTCTTTTAAATGTTGTAATTATACCCACATCCACCAATTCCTCAGGAAGGTCATTGCTCATATGAAGCACCCTCTATATAGAGTCCTACAGCACAGAGACTGGCCCTTTGGCCCAAACTGGTCCATGCCAACCAAAGTCTCCGTCCATACTAACCCCATTTCCCTGTACTTGGTCATATCCTTCTAAACTTCTCCTATCCATGTATTTGTCCAAATGCTTTTTAAATGTTGTTAATGTACCCGTCTCAATCACTTCCGCTGGCAGCTCATTCCATATGTGTGCCACTCTCTGTGTAACAAAGTTGCCCCTCAGGTTCCCTTTTAGTCTTTCCCTTCCAACCTTAAACGGATGCCCTATAGCAAAACACATTTCCTCTCAACTTTTTAAATACTCTTTCTTCTCATCTTAGAAACATGCCCCAAGTCTTGAAATCCCCCATCCTATGGAAAAGACAACCACCATGAACTCCATTTTTACCTTTTATTATTTTTTAAACTTCTATCAGGTGGCTTCTCAACCTCCTATGCTCCAGTGAAAGAAGTTCTAACTTTTTCAGCCTTTCTTTATAACGTAAGCCTTCCATATCCAGCAACATCCTGGTAGATCTCTTCTGAACTCTCTCTCGCTTAATAATTATTTGCAGGAGCCAGTGTTTGAATTAAAAATCACACCACACCAAAGGGTGGTTCAGTGGTTAGCACTGCTGCCTCACAGCAGCAGAGACCCAGGTTCAATTCCAACCTCTGGCAACTGTCTGTGTGGACTTTGCATGTTCTCCCGGTATCTGCATGGGCTTCATCTGGGTGCTCTGGCTTTCTCCCACAGTCCAAAGATATGTGCAGGTCAGGTGAATTGGCAATGCTAAAATTGCCCGTAGTGTTGGGTGCATTAGTCAGAGGGAAATGGGTCTGGGTGGGTTACTCTTTGGAGGGTCTCTGTGGACTTGTTGGGCTGAAGGGCCTGTTTCCACACTGTAGGGAATGTTATCTAATCTGAACCAGGTTACAGTCCAACAGGTTTGTATGGAAGCACTAGCTTTCGAAGTGTTGCTCCTTCATCAACTACCTGAAAAAGAAGCAGCACTTAGAAAGCTAGTGCTTACAAATAAACCTGTTGGACTATAACCTGGTGTTGTGTGATTTTTAGCTTAATAATATCCTTCCTATAACTGGACACAGTATTCCAGAAGAGGCCTCACCAATGTTCTGGACAATCTCAACATGACTTCCCAACTCAAAGGATTGAGCAATAAGGCAAGCGTGCCAAATGCCTTTTTAACCGCCCTGTGGTCTATATATGACACAAACTTCAAAGAATTATGTACCTACACCCCAAAGTCCCTCTGTTCAACAACACTACCCAAGGCCCTATCTTTGTTTCTTGAACAAAAAATGCAATACCTTGCATTTATCCAGATTGAACTCAACCTGCTATTTTTCAGCCCATTCAACCATTTGATCAAGATCCCTTTGTAATATTAGAAAACTCTCTGCAATGCCACTAAATTTGGTGTAATCTGCAAATTTACTAACCATGTCGTCTATATTCTCATCCAAATCCTTCATATAAATGACAAACAAAAGAGGACCCAGAAACAATCCCTATGAAACACCACTGGTCACAGGCCTCCAGCCTGAAAAGCAACCTTCCACTATTACTCCCTGTCTCCGGCCGTTAAGCCAATTATGTATCCAATTAGCAAGCTCACTCTGAATCCCATGTGACCTAACTTCTTACTAATTAGTCGACCATGTGGAACCTTATCAAAGGTTTTACTAAAATCTGGGTAAACAATGTCTCTGTCAATCTTTTTGGTAACTTCCTCAAAAAAATGCAATCAAGTTTGTGACTCTCAATTTTCCTTGCACAAAACCATGTTGACTATCCCTAATCAATTTTAGCCCCTCTAACTGTCCATAAATCCTAAATCGCCTCCAACAATTTACCCACAGTGCAAGTCAGACTCACAGGTCAAAGAGTTAGAAGTACTGTCTTTTGGATGTGATTTTCACCGTTGCAGGTGGCTTTCGACATGCCTTTTCATTATTTGCTGCAGAGCAGTCAATTTTCTTGATGTCACATTCTGCATTAATCCTCCTTGAAGAAAAAACTTTTTTTGTTGGGAGTTGGTGTTTAATTTATAATGGTTCTGCAGAGGCTGTGAGATTTAAATAGTCTGTGTAGATATTTAAATGTGACACAGTATTTTAATTTGTCTCATTATTGTGTTTTAAGACGATGCAACCTCCCTCTGAAAGATTGGTCGTAACTCCTAAATTTTTGTCACTCACTAAGATATTTTGCTTTACTCTACTACTGTAAAGCATCTCTAACATCATAAAATGTCTCAAGCTGCTTTATAAATAAAGTGTAACGTCAGGTATCTATCAGCTGATACTATCCTTGCAATTTCAACTGAAGGGTTTCAACTGCTAACAGAAGCAAACCCTGCTGACAAGCACTCTGCATGTGAGGTTCTTTGGTAACTTTAAGTCCAGACATAATGTTTTATCCTTGTTGGAGATAGTCATAGTGATGCTGGAGTGCATATTTTGTTAAAATCCTCACGAAGAACGAACTTACACTCATGCAGCATTTTCATATACTGTCAAGACATCCCCAGGATCTTGCTAATGAAACAAAAAGACCAATGACTTTTAAATGCCACCACTGGCACTAAGTGGTCAGCAAGGAAATGAGCTGTCATAACACGATTTTAACAAGCAGAACCGAATGTGTTGGTGGTACTGATGGAGAGAGGCATGATATTGGAGGAAACTTCACATGATGTCATTGGATCTTTTGTTTGAGCACAAAAGGGCAGACAGACTCAGATTTAATGTCTTATCAAAAAACAGCCCCTCTGACAATGCAGGACTCCCTGAACATGGCACTGATGTGGCAACCTGGAATACATACTTGAATCCTGGCATGGAGTCTGAGATGCATGACCTTCACATTCGGAAGTATGTGCTACCAACAAACAAAGCTCGTTCTGTTGCATCTGGTTGAATATCATTGTTGTTGGCATATGCTTCATCAAATATGTTGGCCCATAAATTACTGCAGTGGCACATTGTATGATGAATGAATGAGGTTTGAACCGTTTCTCTCTGCTTTCAGAGTGAACTATATTTGCATTACAAATTGCTGGAAATGCAAACAAATATAGTGCAACATATCAATGCCTCGTTAATGTTTACCTGATAATCATCTTAACCAAAAAATAGCGATGTCAAAATAATGGATTAGAATCCAATTAGAAATGGTAAGGTAAATAAAAAGGGCATCCTAAACAAGTAGGTAAAGAGTGAGTGTGGAAGAAGACTGAATAAAGAGTAAGAAAATATTTACTGAAAAATCCAAGTGGGAAGAGGAGGACATTGTAGTTCAGTTGAGTTTGGAATTGTAGTGTTGGTTCTTCATGAGTTAATGAATGAATAGCAGGTTAGGTATCTGACAGGTTTAAAAAATATTGCTCAGAATTGCTGTCCAAAGATATTTTATCTCCACTCTGTCTCAACAGAGTCCATATTGGCAGATTAATCTGGTTTATACTAAGCACTAATGTTGTAACAGGTAAATGCTTCTAATTTTAATCACAAAGTTGATTGTTTTTGCTAAAAGTCAATGGGTCATTAATTAAAAGGCATATCTAATTTCCAGAAATAATACATGACTGTTTCTTGGGAAAATTACGGTGTCAAAGGTCATGGCACTCATAGTTTTCCAGAATGAACACATTATTTGGAAAATTTACAAGGTTTTATTTTTGTGCTACATTTCTCTCCAGAAATTCCCCACGGAGGGACTCGCAAATGTAGTTCGGAATGTGTTTGATTTTGATTCCTACAACGGCGAAATGCGTGAAATCCTGATCAACACCCTGCACAAGCATGGGATACCAATAGGAGCCAAACCTACTAATGTGCAGCTGGCCAAGGAGTAAGCTCAGTATATTAACTTTTCAATGAACTGAAAACACCACATTCTCACTGTACTTACTGCACGCTGCTAATCCATTGCCAATGATTGAGGATTAAAGATTAAAATAATCTTAGGTCATGCAGAGTGTTAAGTAAACAATTTAATTTGGGCATATTGAAAACCATCTATAATAAAGAAAAATATTTGTTTCTTCACTGGGCTTGTGTGTCTGTCCTTGTCTCAAAAACTATTAAGCTATTACACGTTGCAATTCTTGGACATTTTTTCTATCATCTCATATACCCCCAAAAAAAGAGCAATCATGACATTTTTAACATGAAGAGCTATTTGGAGCATAAAATGTAATTAGCATTTTTCATTCTCATTTGGAAATTCGCAATGAAGGGTTAACTATCTTGCCAGTGAAAATGTTTCTTATAAACCTCTATCTGAATGTCTTAAATAAGTGATCCAGAGTCTTGGTTAAATTTCACTCAAGAGTGTAGGTTGTATCAATGCTACTGTTAAACTGAGAAGAAACAAGTATTTTTCTTGAAATAGATGACAGAGAATTGTGGTAATTATCCTTTGGGTGAAATTTACTGCTGGATATTTTCCTGTTGCTACCAAACATCGAGGATTTCCATTGAGCCTATGTTTGGGTTCAATTGGTGATATATAACCTGCTTTCTTTGTGTCGATGAGCTCTATACGCTGATAATTCAATGGTGCATCTAATATGCTGTTTCATGGCATTGCTGACTGCAGACACCAGAGATCTATGATGTGGCCACTGTGCTGGTTGTAGCCTAGTGTGGGACCAAGTTCAAACTGTTTTGGAGCTTTTGTGAAAACCGTCAACATGGTTACATGAGTGGGAGGATGAAGTAATCATAGTTAAGGGAGGTGACAGCCTTGTGGTATTATCACTGGACCGTTAACCTAGAAGCCCAAGTAATGTTCTGGGAACCCAGGTTCATATCCCATCATGGCAGATGATGGAATCTGGATGAATCTATTGTCAGAAAAGCTCATCTGGTTCACTCACATCCTTTAGGGAAGGAACTGCCATCCTTACCTAGTCTGGCCTACATGTGACTCCAGACCACAACAATGTGATTGACTCTCAACTGCTCTCTGAGCAATTAGAGAGGGGCAATAAATGCGGGCCTGGCCCTCAACCCATGAATATTTTTGTTTAAAAAGTGCTATAGATCCTACAATGAGTGTTTTTGAGCAGTTTCCCCTTTTTAGTAGCTGACTAATTTTTTTTAATGTTAATTAGACTGGACTTCATTTCTTTCCTTGATCATGCATTTTGTAAGCCCAAAGTCCCCCACTGTCACCATTGCCAAACCTCTACCCTAACCCCTTAAAATGTGTTGGTGACATGCTATGCACACCCATTCTTTATTTATTAGCAACCGACGCAAGAAGCCTGGCATCAGGGCTTTTTACTGATTTTGTCCTGGGATGTGGGCATCAAAGGAATGGGCAATACATGGTAGTGTAGCCAAATGAGAAGGTAGTGGTGAGCTACCTTAAACTGCTGCAGTCCAGATGGTATAGGGGTATCCACCGCACTGTTACAGATGGCATTCCAGGGTTCGGACCCAGTTACAGTAAAGGAATAACATATTTCCAAACCAAGATGCAAGGTGACTTGGAAGGGAACCTGAAGGTGATGGTATTTCTCCTTCATGTAACTTTCCCCTGAATACATCCTTACTAACCATTTCAAATATTCCATTCTGTTATATTATGATACCCAAGACTTATTTATCTTCCGATGTAGTCGTTGCTCTCCCTCAAGCATTTTCGCTCACATGTAGCTGGTTGAACTAAATACAGTCATATCTGATATAATGCAACAATTCGGTTATCGTGCGATCCCGCATTATAAGAAATCCCGCAATAGCCGTGCCATTTAAAATAATCGGGATGGAATCTTGTTATAATCGCTACATGTAAGGAAACTTTGCATTCCACAAATAATTTCCTCAATGACATTAGAACCAATTCAAATTGGAAAAGTGCATTATCGCAGAACTGACCATATTGTTAAGTTGATTAAATTTCACTCATATAGAATCTTCCATCTTCTTAAGATATCTCAAAATGCTTTGGATTCAGGTTATAAGTTTGCTCATTGAACTGGAAGATTTATTCTCAGATGTCTCGTCACCATGCTGAGTAGCATCATCAGTGAGCCTCTGGTGAAGCACTGGTGTTCTGTCCTGCTTTCTATTTGTATGTCTTGGTCTGTTGAGGTCGGCGAGATCACTTCCAGTTCTTTGTCTGAGGACAGCGTAAACAAAGACATGCACAGGAATTTCCAGAGGCCTGACATTCAAACCAGAACTCCATCAACAAACACATCGATTTGGTCCCCATTTACCAACCTCTCAGAAAAAGAAGCAGAAGTGATCTCACCCACCACAACAAACCAAGACTCATAAATAGAAAGTGGGACAGAACGCCAGCACTTCAACAGAGACTCACTGATGATGTTACTTAGCATGGTGATGAAACGTCTGAAAACAAATCTTCCAGCTCTGTGAGCAAACTTACAACCTGAACCACAAATCTTCCGAAAGTTGTGATGAGAGACTGTATAAACAATCAGGAGACTTCCCTTCAGAGAGCACGCGAGGATCTTTTTCAACTCCTTGAGAAGACCGACCTTTTTTTTTATTCCTGTTCAGATAATACATCAGCACAATGTACTTTTACTGCATCCTGTAGCAAAAGTAGGAATTTAAATCAACTTGACCTGTTCTGCACAGCAGAGGTGGAATGATGTTAACTGTGGATGGCTGTTTGGCTGCAATTCCAATATTCTGTCTGCACTTAATAAACCCATCATGGAAATGAGTGATGTGAAAAGCAAGAGAATTACCCTGCCAGAGTTAAACCACTTTCAACAAGATCTATAGCCACAGTGGGACATAGTATTAGTGCGCAGCTTGAGAGTGCCTCTTGAAAGTAGCTTTGTGCTGTAATTGGTCTGTCAAGTGTTTGCAGTCTGGCTAAGCTAGTTGACCTCTGCTCTAACTGCTAGTTTGAATGCACATGTACTTTGGGAAGATTGCCCAGTGCGCTTTCAAATGAAACGATGTGTTATTTCTAAACAAAGCTGAAGCCAGTTCAACTGCACGCATCAAAGTTCTGTTTTCATTTGAGGTTCTGGGGGAGGCGAAGTGTATTTTTCAGCTTGTATAAGTAATGTTTTGAAGAACGTGATGGTGAACCTTTTAAAAATGTACACGTTCTAAAAGAGCAGCAGAGGAACGTAAAAAGGCCATTGAGCCACCGTCCCATTTAATATTATCATGGCTGATCAAATTTTCAGTGCTTTTGACCCACATTAACTCTATATCTTTACACCATTGGTAATCAAAAACTTAACAGGGCTTAAAGCAAAACTGTTGAGTTTAGTCGTCCTATGTGAATATCTGTGGGGTGGAGGGGAGAAGGTGATAGGAGGCAGGACCATTGAATATTTATCAGGTTAGGTAGATAGATTCTTGTTAGTTGGGGATCCAGAGCTATCAGATGTACATGGGACTGTAGAATTAGAAACGCAAAGAGATCAGCAATTAATCTTATTGTGTGGCAGAGAAGGCTTGAGGAGCTGAATAACCTACTCTGCTCCGAGATCAGATTTTCATGAGACATAGATTTGAATACCTTTAGGCAGATAAATTTTTAGAGAGAAGCTTGTGAAAAGCCCTGTTCTTCACACCCACTGTGGTCCACGTGCTCAGTACAAGTTGACAGTCCAAACCAGAATGAGCAAGGTATTAACAGCCCATTTGAAAGGATTAAACAGAGTAAGGAATAGTGGATGATTTTCAGCAGCAGTTGTGAGTGAAACAGCAAAGAGTTAGTTAGTGAAGCAGTCGTTCCAGTGCATGTACCTGTGGTAGATAACTGTCTGCAGTTAACTTGCACAGGATCCTGCAAAGAAGAAATTGTGCAAGGTCCGATCCTTGATATGGACTGTCCTTAACTGGGAACCCTAGCTAGCCATTCTCCATCTACACTGGGCCTAAACCACATCAACTTTGATCCCTTAGTTAACATGAAACGATATGCCCTTAAAAGCACCATGTTTGTAGATGAGACCAGGTGTAAATCATTGGCCCCCTTATTAAAAAGTGAGGAAATATACCCAAAGGTTTGAGTAAATAATCTGTGGTACAATGGGGATTTTTTACAAATAAGTTAGCTGAAATTTAAAATATGACAAAAAAAATCTCTGTTCAGCAAAACAAAAATCTCCAAGTTAGAGCGAACTCTGCTGTGAGAAATTGATATTTTTTCTGGTTGCAGAGTGCCACCTGCTGGCTATCTACAGCATCTGCAAACAGCTGGACTTGATTCTCATTGAATCATTACAGCACAGCCGTGCCAGTTCTGCTCAGGGCAGTCCAGTCTTTCACTGCATTAATTTGCAAATGTGAAGCTTCAAATTGAAACTGACCATATTGCCACATGAATATCGGCTAGGTTTGGTCTTGAGTGGAACATTAGGGGATGCTCAGTGAAATCCTTTCATCAACAACTTGGAGTTGTGTACATTGAGATCAGTCACTCAACAAGAATAGAGTACTGGCGGA
Organism: Chiloscyllium punctatum; assembly: GCF_047496795.1. NCBI lineage: Eukaryota > Metazoa > Chordata > Chondrichthyes > Orectolobiformes > Hemiscylliidae > Chiloscyllium > Chiloscyllium punctatum. The sequence continues at coordinate 26,079,917 of NC_092753.1, forward strand.
GACTGGTCAAAGCGGATTTGAGTTTTCCAGAAGAGAAGAAGCGGCACAGGTATAGTCCGGTTGTGTGCCAGCTTGGAGAAAGGGATCCAGGTGGGCTGCCCAGATGTAGAGTAAAAATTTCCACCGAAGGCCCAGCACAACAGTGAGATGATCCACTGCTCAACCCAGGGGAAGGAGGTTGATGGTGTGAGAAGGAAAGCTTGAATTTTTAATAGTAGGCGAAAAGAGCAAGCATTTTCTTCAATCAAATTATGTAGGACTTTTTAAAAATGTTTTTTATTGTGATGGATACACACTAGTTGGACCAGCATTTGCCAATCCCAAATTATCCCTGAAAAGGTGGTGGAAACCTGCTGCCTTGAACCTTTATCTTTTTTAAAAATTCACTCATTGGACATGGGCATTGCTAGCTGGCCTGCATTTTATTGTCCATCCCAGGTTGTCTTGAGAGGGTCACGGTGAGCTGCCTTCTTGAACCTCTGTAGTTGCACCCACAGTGTTATATGGAAGGGAGTTCCAGGATTTTAATTGAGCAACTGTGAAATTGTGCAATTAAATAACTTTGGCCAATGGAAGAATGACAGACAGTCCAAAACACTCATGTAAAGGACAGTCGAGATTCTGCACACTGGGTGGGATAATACAAATATCAAAAGATGTACACACAATAATAAGAGCTGCAAGAAACCAGTATAAGAACAAAGTAAGAGAGACATCAAGAGTAACCTGTGGTTTTGTGTTTACTTAACATAGACTTACCACACAATTGATAAACGGATGTCGTTTCTATTTATTTGAAGATCTAATATAGATTGCCCAGTGGCAGATTTATTACAGAAGTTACTTCTGTTACAGGAAAGCACAGCTACACTTAACTCTACATATTATAAGCTAGATGGATGCAGAGTGCTGATTTACTGTCATGGCAGATGGTGAAATTTGATTCAATAAAAATCTACATTGAAAAAGCCAGCCTATTGCCGACCACATAATGATTGTCATTAAAAGAAAACTCACATCTCATTCATTAATGACCTTGAGTTAAGAAATCTGTCATCCTTACCTGGTCTGGCCTACATGTGACTCAACTCACATGGCTCTGGACAATCAGAGATGGGCAATAAATGCTAGCCAAGATAATGATACTGACAGCCCATGAATGATTTAAAAAAAAAGAGTCAGTCATGACTCAGAGGTTTTGAATTTATTTCATTTGTTGTGGATGAATTGTTTCTTTAAAATTTATTATGTGGAATTTAGAATGGTGCCTATGACTTTCTCATAACCATGCTCATGTTCCTCTCTGCTGGAGAATTTAACCTGACTAAAAACTAAAAGGTAGAGAAGTATGATATAACATAACATGGACTGCATGAATATCCACTGACACTTTCTATCTTAAGATGACAGATGACTTTCCATAATCAATATTTCATCGAACAACAGAGAACATAGAACGTTACAGTGCAGTACAGGCCCTTCAGCCCTCAATGTTGCGCCAACCTGTGAAAGTAATCTGAAGCCCATCTAATCTGTACCGTTCCAATATTATCCATATGTAAGTCCAATGCCCATTTAAATGCCCTTAACATCGGCGAGTCTGCTACTGTTGCAGGCAGGCCTTTCCATGCCCCTACTGCTCTCTGAGTGAAGAAACTACCCCTAATATCTGTCCTAAATCTATCACCCCTCAATTTAAAGCCATGTCCCCTTCTTGTTAGCCTTCACCATCTAAGGAAAAAGGCTCTCACTGTGCACCCTTTCTCACCCTCTGATTATCTGATATGTCTCGTTTAAGTCACCTCTCAACCATCTTCTCTCCAACAAAAACAGCCTCTGTTCCCTCAGCCTTTTCTCGTAAGTCCTTCCTTCCATACCAGGCAACATCCAAGTAAATCTCCTCTGAACCCTTTCCAAACCTTTGTCTTTCTTCCTATAATGCAGTGACCAGAACTGTACGCAATACTCCAGGTGCAGCCTAACCACTGTCTTGTACAGCTGAAACATGACCTAGTGGCTCCAAATCTCAATCCTGTGACCAACATCCTTTGGCACTATCCACAACTCTGCCTACCTTAGTGCCATCTGCAAATTTACTAACCCATTCTTCTGCGCCCATATCCAGATCAGTTCTAAAAATGACAAAGAGCAGTGGCTCCAAAACTCATCCTGGCAGCAGACCACTGGTAACTGAACTCCAGGATGAACATTTCCCATCAACCATCACCCTCTTGTCTTCTTTCAGTTTGCCAATTTCTGATCCAAACTGCTAAATCACCTTCAATCCTGAAACTCCATATTTTGTACAATAGCCTACCATGTGGAACCTTATCAAACACGTTATTGAAGCCCAAATACACCACACCAACCGTTTTACCTTCATCCACCTGTTTTGTCACCTTCTTGAAGAACTCAATAAGGTTTGTGAGGCACGACCTACCCTTCACAAAATCGTGTTGACTATCCCAAATCAAGTTATTCCTTTCCAGATGATTATAAATCTTATCTCTTTTAACCTTTTCCAGCACCTTACGTGCAACCGAAATAAGGCTCACTGGCCTATAATTACCAGGATTGTCCCGACTCCCCTTCTTACACAAGGGAGCAACATTTGCTCTCCTCCAGTTCTTCTGGCACTACTCCTGTCGACAATGATGACATAAAGACCGAAGCCAAAGGCTCGGCAATCTCCTCCCTGGCTTCCCAGAGAATTCGACGATAAATCCCATCCAGCCCAGGGGTCTTATCTATTTTCAGATCTTCCAAAACTGCTAAGACCTTCTCTTTGTCAACCTCAATCCTATCTAATCTTGTAGCTTGTATCTCCGTATTCTCACTAGCATTGCCCTTTTTTACTGACGAAAAGTATTCATTAAGCGCTTCCCCTATGCCCTCAGATTCTACACACAACTTTCCATTACTATCTTTGATTGGCCCTAAACTTTCTCTAGTCATTCTTTTATTCCTGATATACCTACAGAAAGCCATAAGGTTTTCTTGATCCTATCAGTCAACAATTTCTCATGTCCCCTCTTGGCTTTCTTAGCCCTCTCTTTAGATCTTTTCTGGCTAACTTCTAACTCTCAATCCCCCTATATGAGCCTTCATGCTTATCCTCACATAAGCCACCGCATTCCTCTTGACACGATCTTCAACTTCGTTAATAAACCATGGCTCCCTCTCTTGACAATTACCTCCCTGCCTGATGGGTATGTATGTATCAAGGACCTGCAGTATCTGTTTCTTGAATAAACTCCACATTTCAAGTGTCTATCCCCTGCAGTTTCCTTCCCCATCCTAAATCTTGCCTAATTGCATCATAATTGCCATTCCCCTAGTTATACCTTTTTCCCTGCAGTATATCCTTGCCCATTGCTATTGTAAATATAACCGAATTATGGTCACTATCGCCATAGTGTTCACCTACTTCCAAACCTAACACCTGGCCTGATTCATTCCTCAGTACCAAATCCAATATGGCATCTCCCCTTGTTGGCCTGTGTCAGAAAACCCTCCTGTACATTCTGAACAAAAACTGACCAATCAAAACTACTTGAACTATAATATTCCCAGTCAATATTGGGGAAGTTAAAGTCCCCGTAACAACTACCCTGTTACTCTCGCTCCTATCAAGAATCATCTTTGCTATCCTTTCCTCTATATCTCTGGAACTATTCAGAGGCCTATAGAAAACTCCCAACAGGGTGACCTCTCCTTTCCTGTTTCTAACCTCAGCCCAAACTACCTCAGTGGATGAGTCCTCAAATGTTCTCTCAGCTGCTGTAATATTACCCTTGACTAACAATGACACCCCTCCCCCGCCTCTTTTACCTCCATCTTTGATCTTGCTGAAACATCTAAATCCCAGAATCTTCAAAACCCTTCCTGAACCTCCTTTAGCCATGTCTCTGAAATGACCACAGCATTGAAATCCCAGACACCAACCCATGCTGTAAGTTCACCCACCTTATTCCGGATGCTCCTGGCATTGAAGTACACACATCTCAAACCAACATCCTGATTGCTGGTGCCCTCTCGCAACCTTGTAAACCTATCCCTGACCTCACTAGCCTCAACCACCTGTACGCTGGAACTACAATTCAGGTTTCCATCCCCCTACTGCATTAGTTTAAACCCCATACAGTCATACAATCTTCAGTTCTCTCTCTCAATTTAATAATATCGCAGCCAATTTAATCCCATTGGCCTGCTTGTTCCTTTTAATATTTCCCCTTTCCAAGCAACTAATTCCCTTTGAAGGCGCAGTACGGTGGCTCACTAGTTAGCATTGCTGAGCCACAGCACGAAGGACTTGGGTTCGATTCCACCCTCAGGTGACTGTGTGTGGTGTTTGCATACTCGCCCTGTGTCTGTGGAGGGGTTTCATTTGAGTGCTGCAGTTTCCTCCCACAGTCCAAAGCTGTGCAGGTTATGTAGATTGACAAATAACCCATAGTGTCCGGGAATGTGCAGGCTAGGTAGGTTAGCCATGGGAAATGCAGGATTACATGGATAGGTTAGGAGGCTGGGTTTGGGTGGCATGCTGTCCAGAGTGTCACTGCGGATTTGATGGGCTGAATGGCCTGCTTCCATACAATTCTAAGAATTGAAAGACTGGAGTATTCTGCAACTGTTGACTGGGATGAATGGTGTGAGGAGCGGAGAAGTAGAACATTTCCACACTTGAGGTAGTGAATTCAAACAGTGTTAAAGCATTTTCTAAATGTGGCTACCTAAAACATGTTCCCTCTTGCTAATGTTTCTATCCAAAAGTCAATTGGTCTCACTCAGGCTGACGGTTACTGTACCAAAGGAACACTGCACTGTCAGATGGTGTCTTTCAGATGAGATGTTGAACTGAGGCCTTGTCTTTCATCTTGGCTGGATGCAAATGATCCTGTGGTACTATTCAAAAAGAGAGCAAGATAGTTCTCCCCAGTGTCATTACCAATGTTTATCTCCCAACCAGTGAAGCAATCATCTTGCCATTTACTACAATGTGTAGATGTGCTACTAATTTGTTATTGTTAATTATATGTCTACAAATCACTTTTCTACATTGCAACATTTTCAAGCATAATTCATTCACTGTGAAACATTGGGTCACCATCAAATTATGGGAGTGGTCTTAGTACAAATTCATTACTTCTGCACCTTCCTCCTTCCCGTCTGCCCATCCTCCCTCATACCTTGCTCCTATGGTTGTTCCCCTCCCTCCTGCTCCATTAGAATGTGTGCATTGTGTATGAAGCAACAACAAAGCTGTCCTTGTGGTTTCAGCAGTGAACTCTTCACTGTTCTGAACCTCTGAAGGGATGTGTTGGTTCACTGTGATGTCATGATGCTTTAATTTGTAAATATCTGACAGGTTGCCTTTGCCAGACTGTAAATTAACCAGTCACTGGACTTTCAACCAACCAGAAAGCACACGCTGGAAACTTCCTATAAAGACTCAGCAAACAGATGTCAAGGTTTGAGCTCCTTTATTTCTCCGATAACGTACAGTTTTGAAATATCAGAAAGGTGGTGCTACTAAATTGAAGCGAATTGCTGTTTTTTCTCCCCCAGATCTTTATAACTAACTGGGGTAGCATGCTGGAAATCAAGCCCCACTGTTCTCATCTTGAATGCAAATGTGAACATTTGATGAAATCACCAAATCAAACCACCATCAACTTCTCAAAAGCAACTTAGCCAGCGATACCCACATCCTATGAATGAATTTTTAAAACTGCTCAACTTTACCTTACTATTTAATTCAGATTATAAAAATATTCATGTCAGAGTTTTCATTAAGCAGTTAATCACTTCATTGTAATCAAACTGCTTTTAGCCATTGACAAGAAAGAAACATGAATTGCTAAGCTGTGAAGTGCTTCGTTATAGGCCTGATACCCAGGCACAAATCCCCTTTGCCAAGCTGTCGCGCTGGAATGAAAGTCGTCATTCTTTGGTATCATCTCGCCTCCAGCGATGCCCTTGCCATCATGAGACCGTGCAGGACCTTGCCAATGCAGATGCCAGCAATGCTGCTGGGAACCGCACTGGCCCAAACTTAAGTCTGTCACTGCTATGTGTCCACTTCAGGCCCACCTTACCAATGCCACAGGGTCTCATACCAGGCCCAAACTCTTTCCCCTATTGTTCCTGTTTTCCTATTCAATGAGGGAATTTACAGCCATTTCCAGAAAAATGCTGAATGAGATTCTCTGTTACTTCTCCACACAGGAGAAAGAGAGAGAAATAGCACCTGCTTTCCCCCCCTCACAGGCTGGGGATTTCTGCTGTATTGTCCACACACAAGATGATAGCGACTTGCCGAGGAACCAATCAAGTGTTTGTTACTATACTGAGCTGTCCTCAGCCCAAAGTAACTTATCAATTGAATAACCAAAGCACTGTTGCTAGTCAAAGTTGCCCTTAACACAGTACTTTCCTCCCCCATTGAATTTATAATACACCATTGTTGTATCTTCTGTCAGCGTAGTAAATTTGTGGAATTCTTTACCTGTAGATTCTTGATAATTAATTATGTTCAAGGCTGAGACATAGATTTTTCATCAGTGATAACATCAAAGGTTATGGGAAAAGGTGAGGAAGTGAAGTTGAGGAGTAGCAGGTTAGCCATGATCTCATTGAATGGGGGAGCAGACTTGATGGGCTGAATGGCTGACATCTGCTCCTATGTCTTATATCTGTAACTTGCAATGAGTTTCTATCACTCACTCTTAAGAGTGCAACATCTTTGATTTGAAAGTGGAGTCACAGGTAGATAGGATTGTGAAGAAGGCGTTTGGTATGCTTTCCTTTATTGGTCAGAGTATTGAGTACAGGAGTTGTGAGCAACTAGGAGAAAGTGAGGACTGCTGATGCTGGACTACCAGAGTTGAAAAATGTGGTGCTGGAAAAACACAGTAGGCCAGGCAGCATCTGAGGAGCAGGGCTTATGCCCGAAATGCCGATTCTCCTGCTCCTCGGATGCTGCCTGGCCTGCTGTGTTTTTCCAGCACCACATTTTTCAACTATAGAAGGTCATGTTGCGGCTGTACAGGACTTTGGTTAGGCTACTGTTGGAATATTGCGTGCAATTCTGGTCTCCTTCCTATCGGAAAGATGTTGTGAAACTTGAAAGAGTTCAGAAAAGATTTACAAGGATGTTGCCAGGGTTGGAGGATCTGAGCTATAGGGAGAGGTGGAATAGGCTCGGCCTGTTTTCCCTAGAATGTTGGAAGCTGAGAGGTGACCTTATAGAGGTTTATAAAATCACAAGGGGCATGGATAGGATAAATAGACAAAGTCTCTTCCCTGCGTTGAGGGAGTCCAGAACTAGAGGGCATAGGTTTAGGGTGAGAGGGGAAAGATATAAAAGAGACATAAGGGGCAACTTTTTCATGCAGAGGGTGGTACGTGTATGGAATGAGCTGCCAGAGGAAGTGGTGGAGGCTGGTACAATTGCAACATTTAAGAGGCATTTGGTTGGGTATATGAATAGGAAGGGTTTGGAGTGATATGGGCTGGGTGCTGGCAGGTAGGACGAGATTGGGTTGGGATATCTGGTCGGCATGGATGAGTAGGACCAAAGAGTCTGTTTCCATGCTGTACGTCTCTATGACTAAAATAGGATTTCTTGCCAACTTCTTTAGTTAACAATCCAAAAACCTAGAAGTGGTCTTTACATTTTTCCTCTATTCAAAATGTTTTTCATGACATGGAGTCTTACAGCATGGAAACAGACCATTTGGTCCAACTAGTCCATGCCAACCATTCCCGAACTAAACTAGTCCCACTTGCCTACATTTGGTCCATATTCCTGCAAACCGTCCCTTTTCCAAACATATTTAAAATATTCTAACTGTACCTACATGCACCAGGTCCTTCCCCTTCCACGCCTGAACCACTCTTTTAAAAAAAGTGTCCTTTTTAAAACTTTCTCCTCTATAGTATGCACCCTCGTTTTGCCTTCCCCCACCCCACCCCCCACTATCACCACCTTCCCCTCCCCCCACCCCCCTACCACCACCACCAGCAAAACTAGGGAAAAGACTATGTATGCATCTTATCTGTGGCCCTCATGATTTAATAAACCACTAAAGTCATCTCTCAACCTCCTGCGCTGCAGTGGAAGACATTTCAGCTATCCAGCCTATTTTTATATCTCAAACTCTCCCTTCCCGGCAACATTCTGGTATACCTTTTCGGAACCTTTTATAATTTAACAATATCCTTCCTAGAGCAGGATGACCAGAACTGGACATGGTAAATCAGAAAAGGCCTCAACAAGTCCTGTACAACATCACCATGATGGCCCAACTCCTATCCCCCATGGTCTGAGCAATAAGGCCTTTTTAAACACCCTGTCCACCTATGAAGCAACTTTCAAAGTAGTATATACCTGAACCCCAAGGTCACACTGTTCTACAGCAGTACCTAGAGCACTATCACTAATTGTATGATCCTGCCCTTGTTTGTTTTACCAAAATGCACTGTCTCACATTTATCCAAATTAAACTCCATCTACCATTCCTCAGCCCATTGATCAAGATCTCTTTGTAATCTTAGATAACCTTCTTCACTGTCCATTATACCACCAATTTTGGTATCATCCACAAACTTACCAACCACGCCTCCTATATGCTCATCCGAACTGTTCATATAAATGACAAACAAAAGATGAACACCGCTGGTGACAAGCCTCCAGACTGGAAAACAACCCTCTACCAAAACCCTCTGTCTCCCACTATCAAGCCAATTTTGTATACAAAAGCTCACCCTGAATCCAATCTGATCGAACTTTGCTAATTAGTCTGCCATGCAGTTCTTGTCAAAGGCTTTAGTAGAGTCCATGTAAACCATGTCTAATGCTGTGCTGTCAACCTTTTTGGTTACTTCCTCAAAAAATTCTATCACATTTGAGAAACACTATTTCCCTCACACAAAGCCATGTTGACTACCCCAATCAGTCCTTGCCTCTCCAAATGCATGTAAATCCTATCTTACCCACCACCAATGTCAGGCTCACAGAAAGACTTCTCTTAAGTGAAGACACAACATTAGCCATCCCCCAGTCCTCCGGCACTTCACCCGTGATTATAGATGAGACACATATTTCTGCTAGAAGCCTCGTAATTCTTTCCCTAACTTACCAAAGTGTCCTGGGATACTCTTAATCAGGTCCCAGAGGTTTATCCACCTTTCTGTTTTCTCAGACCTCCAGCACTTCCTCTTCTGTAATGTGAACGGTTTACAAAACATCAGTTTTTTTTTCCCAAGTTTTCTAGCGTCCGTTTCTTTCTCCACAATACAAACTGACACGAAATATTAATTTACTATGTCTCCCATCTCCTGAGGTTAACCACGTAGACGACTTCATGGATCTTTAAGGGGCCTGTTCTGTCTGGTTGCTCTAATGTCCTTACAAAAGTCTCTTCGGATTATCCTTAAACTTATCTGCCATCAAAGCACAAGACTTCTTTCCACCCATGCCATATAAAAATCCCACACAATATATAATTTTTTCTTAAATTCACACTTTATTCCACCACTTTTATAATGTATCTGCTATCACATTATCTTTACCAGTAATGTGCACAATCTTTACGTTGAATCATCAGTAAACATCATCTGAAGAATCTCACATTCTATGTTTTAAACTTTTCATTGAATATTAGCGAATTGTGGTCATTCTAGGTTAATGTTTCATCGTCAGCATATCAGACAAATTTCAAAGAGCCAATATTAATTTCAGTCTCTTTACTACAAGAGCTAAAAAGTCATCTAGCACAGAAACACACCCTTCAATTCACCCTGTCCCTGCCAAACAACAACCACCAAACTACACTAATCCCGCTTACCTGCAGTTGGTCTAATATGCCCTAGCACATGAGTACCTATCTATCACTCGCAGGCAGCATATTTTGCATTTCTACCACCCTCTGGGTAAAATATAATTCCTCAGATTCCCTCTAAACCAATTATTCCTCAACTTAAAATTATGTCCAAAGGATACTCAAGATCTATCCTATCTATTTATACCTTAGATTCCCCCCAACATCACTTAGCTTCCCCTGCTGCAGGGAAAGCAAACCCAGCCTATCCAATCTATATTCATAACTGAGACTTTCCATTGCCTGGTGAATCTCCTCTGCACCCTCTCCAATGCAATCACATCATTCTGATAATATGGCAACCAGAACTGCATACAGTATTCCATCTGGGTCTTCACCAATGTTTTATAAAGTTGTAACAAGACTTTCTTGCTCCTATATTCTATGCTCGGGCTAATGAAGGCAAGTTTCCCTTTTGCCTTCTTCACCACCCAGTCTAACTATGCTGACACCATTTGGAGGTGCCGGTATTGGACTGGGGTGGACAAAGTTTAAAATCACACAACACCAGGTTATAGTCCAACAGATTTATTTGGAGGCACTAGCTTTCGAAGTGCTGCTTCTTTATCAGGTGGTTGTAGAGCAGGACCATAAGACACAGAATCTTATAGCAAAAGATTACAGTGTCATGCAGTTGAAATGATATATTGAACAAACTTTCATGTTTTAGAATGGGTTTGCTCGTTTTAGTTCTTTAATATGTAAATCCCAGAACTTCTTTTAAGTCACATTCTCAAATGTGACTTAATGCATGACACTGTAATTACCTATGGGAGTGGGGGTAAGGGGGGTGTGGAAAGCGTGGAGGGGAAGAGCATTGTACACTTCCTTCCATTATTCATCCCTAATCTCTGCTTTGTCTGTTAGACAATGGTGTTTGAAACTTTGAATTTTGTCAGAGATAGAAGTGACTTAACATTTTGATATTTTTGAAAATGAAATCTTCAGAGTCATATTTGGCTTTGAGTGGGACTTATGCATTCTTGTGTTCTTAGGGTCCGGTGTACCTGAAGGTCCAGGGATATCCATTAGAACGGCATGAGTCAAGAGGCTTCAGCTTCACCGAGCACCAAGCCCATTGGAGAATTCCCCTGCATGAAGTTAATATTGTTTGTGATGTTGCCACAGTAAAAGGTAATACCCTGTCAAAGACATGCTGTTCCTCATTGGGGTAAAATAGCAACTGGTTTAAGCCACTGTTGATACACGTGATTCGTGCTCTGTATTTTTAGATTTCTTTCTGAACTGCAGGGCTGTAAAGAGCTCTGTCTTCGATACAGAATCGGTCAGAATTGAAGCCAGAAGGGATTAGCAAAGTGAAGGAGCTGACTGCTCCCCAGAAAACACAGTATGATGAACAAATTAGAAACAAGCAAAAGCAGACTACACAGAGTCTGAGACTTGTGGAATCAGTTAGCAGAAAGCAATATTTGAATTAAATTGATCCAAAATGTAGTGGAAGTGTTGCTAAAAATAAATGTTTAAGAGGAAAATTGCATTTATATAGAACCTTCCATACTTTCAGGACTTGCCAAAGTGCTTCACAGCCAATGGAATATGTTTCCCATGTTAAGAACCCAGCAGCTATTTTACACAGAGATGAACCACAAACAGCAATATGACAATGACCAAATAACCTGTTTTAATGATGTTGGTTGAAAGATAAATATTGATCAGGAGACTGGGGAGAACTCCTCTGATCTTTTTTGAAGTAATGCTGTGGGGTTATTCCTGGCAACCTGCGAGGAGAGACAGGTTCTTGTTTTATTATTTAGTCACAAGACATGACCTCCACCTATACAAGTCCTTCAGTGGTCTGTTGGAGTATTGATCTAGAACACAGGCTCAAACCTCTAATGAGTAAAGCCATGAGCAATTCTATAACACTGAGACGCGAAAATGGCCAGTTTTTCGGATCTCATCAGGACAGAGCTTGACAAGTGTCCAGGTAGAATTGACTCAGTAAAGCATTAATTCAGTAAAGTTGGGGAGCAAGTGTTTGCAGAAGAGAAGGGAAATTTCTACTATATCTTTATCGTCTGCCTATGTTAAATTTCTAGCACAGAACATAGCTGATCAGTCATCAGAACTCTTGGTCTGTTATCACCAGTGGTGGAAAATCTGTGAAGACATGGACTACTGCCTGCCATGAATTATCGATATTCAGAGTTTGAGAAGATTTGTAGCTCGGGTCGTGGATGAGGTTGTTGACTTGCTCACTGAGCTGGTAAGTTTGTTTGCAGGCATTTCGTCATCATGCTAGGTAACATCATCAGTGCGCCTCCAGGGAAGCATTGGTGTCTGTCCCACTTGCTGTTTGTGTGTCCTGGTTTGCTGGGGTGGGTAGTGTCATTTCCAGTTTTGTTTCTGGTTCGGTTTCTCAGTGGTTGGTATATGGGGTCCATTTCTTCATGTTTGTTAATGGAGTTCTGGGTTGAGTGCCAGGTTCTAGGAGTTCTTGTGCATGTCTGTTTGGCTTGTCCTAGGATGGATAGGTTGTCCCAGTTGTGTTGATTTCCTGCTTTGTCCATGTATATGGATACAAGTGATAGTTGATCATGTCTTTTGGTACTGGTTGGTGTTCTGATGTCTAGTTTTCTTCCTGTTTGCCCTATGTATAATGTTTTTGGCTGTCTTTACATGGTATTTTGTATATACCATTGGTTCTGTTAGTTGTGGGTATGGGATCCTTTATACTTGTCAGTAACTGGTGTAGTGTTGTAGACACAAACCAACAACCACACTATGCTAGCTACTGATGAGTATAAAAGATCCCATACCCACAGATCCAACATTACATACAAAATACCAAGACTGCCAAAAACATTGCACTGGACAAACAGGAAGAAAATTAGCTGTCAGGATACACAAATATCAACTAGCCACCAAGAGACTTGATCAGCTATCACTTGTATCCATACACAAGGACAAAGAAGGAGAAATTGAGGACTGCAGATGCTGGAGATCGAGAATGTGGTGCTGGAAAAGTACAGCAGGTCAGGCAGCATCCGAGGAGCAGGAGAATCGACATTTCGGACATAAACCCTTCATCAGCCCCTCCTGATAAAGAGCTTATGCCCGAAACGTCGAACCTCCTGCTCCTCGGATGCTGCCTGACCTGCTGTGTCTTTTCAGCACCACACTCTTGACACAGAAAAGGACACCCATTCGATTGGGACAACATATCCATCCAAGGGCAAGCCAAACTGAGATGTGCACAAGAACTCCTGGAAATCTGGCAGTCAACCCAGAACTCCACTAACAAACATGTAGAGGTGGACCCCATATACCAACCACTGAGAGACTGAACCAGAAACAAAACCGGAAATGACACTACCCACGCTAGCAAACCAGGACACACAAACAGCAGGTGGGACAGACCACCAATGCTTCATCAGAGGTACACTAGTGATGTTACCTGATATGGTGGTGAAACATCTGCGAATAAACTTACTACCTCAGCGAGTGAGTCAACAACCTCAATGTGTAAACGTAGCAAAAACTGGGTTCCAGACAGGAATATGAACACCGCCTCGGTGATTCCTGCTCTTGGGTCCTGCATGGAGTTCACTAACAGCATGAGGTGCATAGGCATGTCGGCTCTGCACTGTTAACTGTGACATCAATTCATGGTCAATTAACCATCTGATCCCACTGTTTGGACTCAGCCAAGGAGAATGGGCAAAGCTCCAGAGAGCATCAAGTGTGCGCAAAGCCTACATCAGTTATGTTTTCCAGGAGAACTGAGTTAGGGAAAATGAGACCAAAAGTAAAACTATGAGGTATTAAGGAAGAAGACTCACACTGGTATGTGGCTTTCAATGTCGGGCCTCCCAAAGTATTCAGGTTAGTCACATGTTGTAAAGTAAGAAAGTCAGCTGCCAATTTGCACACAGCAAGCCCCCACAAACAGCAAATCCCCACAAACAGCAAACCCCCCCCCCCCCCTCAAACAGCAATGTGATAAATGACCAAATAATTTATTTTTTTGAGATGTTGGTTGAAGAACAAATATCAGCCAAGGCACTTCCCATCTCTTCTTTGAATCACACCAATGTTCTTTGACATCCACTGAGAGGGCGTTTGAGTCTTGCTTTGCTATTTCATCTGGAAGTCAGCCAATCTGACAATACAGCTGTCTGTCAATGCTGCATTGGAATGGCAGCCTGAATTTTGTAATCAAATCTTTGGAATAGGACTTTGAACCTACCACATCCTTCTTCAGAAATGGGTGCTACCAGCTGTACTGCAGCTAGCAGCAAGCTCATGTTGCATTTCCTCTCTCAATGTTCTGCTTTAATCTGGTGACAGCTGATTCACCAACACCGAGATTCTGCCACTGAACCGTAAGGAAGCTCAAGCAATATATACACTGAATGTGGAGGAGCATAGTGACTACTCTAATCTGGCTCCTTCGTTCACTTGTCCGAACTGAGGGAGGGTTTTCAATTTCCTGTGCAACTTGTAGTCAAGACAAGCTGACATATGCCTATATGTGATTTGCTGATGAGTCAGAGTGGAATGAGGCAGAGCAATTCAGAATTTGAAATCCCATCTTTGACTTCCAGTGATAGATAGAAAGGAGTAAGAAAATGTGTACAATCAGTGTGAAGTAAAGTTTGCAGCCTCACCCAAGTTTGACTAATTTGGGTTTGGCTTGTCTGGGTCTTCAGAGACTGTATTACTGACGCAACTATTGCACTCATGCAGGTGAAGCCAAAGACTCAATTTTTATAGCAACCTGCAATCCGGTCTCTCTGTACTCGATGACCACACCTGGCAACACTATACACTGCGTGGATCTGTATGACATCTTCCCCCGGAATTCTGGTGGCTTTTGGCAACCTTTTGTGACAGTGGCTCCATTGGGTCAACCTCTACATGACCAGGTTGTGCTTCATGAGGAGCAGGTATTTGAAATTCTTGCTGACTTCTACCAACTATTTCTCTGATTGTGATTAAGTGTATCGATTAAAACAAAAATATAGAAAAGCTGTAACAGAGAAATAAGTTGCTTGACCTGACCATGCCATCACTAATTTACACTTGACCAAATCCCTACTCAGTAAAATCCATTTATTCATTCACTTCTCCAATGTCACCTTGAATGATGACACCATTTTTGCCTCTGCTACTAACCCTCAAAATAAATGTTTCATTCTCACTTTCACTGTAAAGATGTTTCTGCTGCCCTTTGTATCTATGTTCTTGAACCACCAACTATTAATCACAGGCAGCTAATTTTGCTGTCTCCTGTCCTTCCATAATTATAACATTTCTATTATATTGTCTTGTACGTCTGAACTAGACGCAGGTATAGGCCTTGATTTTACTGATGGTGGAGCAAGCATGTGGCTGATCTGATTACTCCACATTCCTGCTCATCCCCAAGAGCCTTTCATCTTGTTGTGTGTCAAGAATCTCTCCATCTCTGCCTTAAAAATAGTCAAAACCTCTGCTGCCAGCACTTTTTCTGGGAGAGAGATTCAAAGACTCGAGACCCACTGTGAGAAAAGACATTTGTGCTTTAAATAGGTGACTCTTTTTGTAAAGCAGTAAACTAGTTCCAGATTCTGTCATTAGAGGAAACATTGTTTCCACAACCACCTCACCAAGACCCCTCAGGATCTTATCTTTCAATCAAGTTGCATCTCACTGTTATAACCTTCAGTGGATACAAGCCTGGCCTATCCAACGTCTCTGAAGACAACCAGCTCATTCTAATTGTTCATTAGGTCAATCTTCTTTGAACTGTTTCCAGCATTGGCATCTTTCCTTAGATAAGGTGACGACTACGGTACACAGTGTTGCAGCTTTAGTTTGTATAATTGAAGCAAGATTTCCCTGTTTTGGGATCCAGTTCCCCTTGCAATAAATGATGAAATTCAATTAGCGTTCTTTATTACTTGCTGTACATACATACCAATGTTTGTGATTCCTGCACTAAGACACCCAGATCTCTCTGCATCACAGAGCTCAGCAATCTCTCACCTTGAGATAATATGCTTCATTTGTATTCTTCCTGCTAAATTAGGCAATCATAGAACATAGAACAGTGCACCACAGAATAGGCCCTTCAGCCCACGATGTTGTGCCGACCATTGTATGCACCCTCAAACTTCTGTGACCATATGCGTGTCCAGGAGTCTCTTAAATGTCCCCAATGACTTTGCTTCCACAACTGCTGCTGGCAACGCATTCCATGCTCTCTCAACTCTCTGTGTAAAGAACCCGCCTCTGACATCCCCTCTATACTCTCCTCCAACCAGCTTAAAACTATGACCCCTCGTGTTAGCCATTTCTGCCCTGGGCAATAGTCTCTGGTTATTGACTCTATCTATGCCTCTTGTATACCTCAGTTAGGTCCCCTCTCCTCCTCCTTTTCTCCAACGAAAAAAGTCCGAGCTCAGTCAACCTCTCCTTATAAGATAAGCCCTCCAGTCCAGGCAGCATCCTGGTAAACCTCCTCTGAACCCTCTCCAAAGAATCTTTCCTATAATAGGGTGACCAGAACTGGACGCAGTATTCCAAATTTGGTCTAACCAAAGTTTTATAGAGCTGCAACAAGATCTCATGACTCTTAAACTCAATCCCCCTGTTAATGAAAGCCAAAACAACATATGCTTTCTTAACAACCCTGTCCACTTGGGTGGCCATTTTAAGGGATCTATGTACCTGCACACCAAGATCCCTCTGTTCCCCCACACTGCCAAGAATCCTATCCTTAATCCTGTACTCAGCTTTCAAATTCAACCTTCCAAAATGCATCACCTTGCATTTATCCAGGTTGAACTCCATCTGCCACCTCTCAGCCCATCTCTGCATCCTGTCAATGTCCCACTGCAACCTACAACAGCCCTCTATACTGTCAACGACACCTCCAACCTCTGTGTCATCTGCAAACTTGCTGACCCATCCTTCAATCCCCTCATCCAAGTCATTAATAAAAATTACAAACAGTAGAGGCCCAAGGACAGAGCCCTGTGGAACACCACTCACCACTGACTTCCAGGCAGAATATTTTCCTTCTACTACCACTCGTTGTCTTCTGTTGGCCAGCCAATTCTGTATCCAGACAGCTAAGTTCCCCTGTATCCCATTCCTCCTGACTTTCTGAATGAGCCTACCATGGGGAACCTTATCAAATGCCTTGCTGAAGTCCATATACACCACATCCACAGCTTGACCCTCATCAACTTTTCTAGTCACATCCTCAAGGAACTCAATAAGGTTTGTGAGGCATGACCTGCCCCTCACAAAGCCATGTTGACTGCATTTAATCAAGCCATGCTCTTCCAGATGGTCATAAATCCTATCCCTCAGAATCCTTTCTAACACCTTGCAGGCGACAGACATGAGACTTACTGATCTGTAATTGCCGGGGATTTCCCTATTTCCTTTCTTGAAGAGAGGAATTACATTTGCCTCTCTCCAGTCCTCAGGTACAACTCCAGTGAAGAGTGAGGATGCAAAGATCTTCGCAAGTGGCGAAGCAATTGCATTTCTCGTTTCCCAAAGCAGCCGAGGACAAATCTGGTCCGGGCCTGGCGACTTGGCAATCTTAATGTTTGACAAAATTTTCAGCACATCAGCTTCCTCTATCTCGATCCATTCCAGCATGCACACCTGCTCTTCAAAGGTTTCATTCACTACAATGTTCGTTTCTTTCGTAAAGACAGAAGCAAAAAACTCATTTAGGGCTTCCCCTACCTCCTCAGACTCCACACACAAGTTACATATGCTATCCCTGATCGGCCCTACTCTTTCTTTCACCATTCTCTTATTCCTCACATATGTGTAAATTGCCTTTGTGTTCTCCCTAATCCATTCTGCCAAGCCTTTCTTGTGCCCCCTCCTGGCTCTCCTCAGACCATTTTTGAGCTCCTTCCTCGCCTGCCTGTAATCCTCTAGAGCTGAGCTTGACCCTAGCTTCCTCCACCTTATATAAGCTACCTTCTTCCTTTTGACGAGAAGCTCCACCGCTCTCACATTATGTTCGATTTGCCAGATTTTTCCCCACCTCTTTAACTGACTCTATATCTATTTATAGCCTCCTAATGTCCTCTTACTGCCTATTTTTGTCATCAACAAACTCCCTTCAACCAAGTCATTTATATAAATTGTAAAGAGTGGAAGCCCAAGCACTGATTTCTACAGCACACTACTTGCCATTGAGAAAGTGACCCATTTATGCTGACTTTGTTTCTTGTTTGCTTCTCATTCATTCATCCATTCCAATATATGTTCATTCCTATACTGTGAGCTTTTATTTTCCTCAATAACCTTGTCAAATGCTTTCTGGAAATCTGAGTATGGTAAATCCACCACATGTTACCTCAAAGAAGTCCAATAAATTGGTTAAGCATGATTTCTCTTTCACAAAATCATGTCGGCTCTGCCTGATTATTCTGAATTCTTCGGGTTCCTCTCTAACACCTTTCACATGTTGAACTTGGACTTCCAGAAGGCACTCGACAAGGTTCCTCACAAAAGGTTAAATTGTGGGATAAGAGGTCATGGTGTTGGAGATAGCACATTAATTTGAATAGAGAACTGGTTAATAGGCAGGATGTAGCGAGTGGCGGTGTGGGTTTCTTTTACAGGTCGGCAGTCTGTAACCAGTGGGATTCCACAGGGATCAGGGCTGGGATCACAACTGTTTAAATATATATATTACTGACTTAGAGGAAGGAAACAAATATGCTATAGCCAGGTTTGCAGACAACAAAAATAGGTGGAAAAGCAGGTTGTGAGGAGGCTGCAAACAGTTATTGATTGGTTAAGTGAGTGGACGAGAGATTGGAAAATGAAGTGCAGTATATGAAAATGTGAAGATGTTCATTTTGGAAGGGAGAACAAAGAATATTATTTAAATGAAGAAAAACTACAGAAAGCTGCAAAACAAAGAGACTTGGGGGTACTGATGCACAAAACACACAAAGCTAGTGCACAAGTAGAGCAGGTAATCAAGAAGGTTAATGGAATGTTGCCTCTTATTTCTAAGTGGTTGGAAAATAGGAGTAGAGAAGTCTTACAACTAATGTACAAAGTGCTGGTAAGACCACATCTGGAGTACTGTGAGCAGTTTTTGGTCCCCTTATTGAAGGAAAGATGTTGCTTCATTGGAGGCAGTTCAGGGAAGGTTCGCGAGTATGATCTCCATTTGAATGTGATGAGCAAAGGTTAGGACTCTAACTGTCTTCTCTCAAAGGGTTGAGAGTCTTTGGAACTCCATATCACAGAGTCCTTGTGTACTTTTAAGGCTAAGATAGATAGATTCTTGATCAGATGGGCATCAAGGGCTATAGGGGAAAGGCAGGAAAGTGGGTGTAAGCAATGTCAAATCACAAATGAACTTATTGAATGATAGAGCACACTTGGTGGACCCAATGGCTTACTTTTCTTATGATATGCATTAAGCTAACTGGCTCATAGTTCCCTGCTCTGTCTTCCTTCTTTCTTGAAGAAAAATAATCATATTTACACCAACCCATGGAGTGATTCCTGATACCTTACATTTGGCCAGTCATAACACAGAGAACAGTAAAGCGCAGGAACAGGCCTTTGTTCCAATGTCTTTGCCCACCATGATGCTTTTCTAAACTAACCCGATCTGCCCGTGCATGGTGCAGTCCCTGTTTTCCCCACCTGTTCATGTGTCAGCCTAAATGTCACTATTGTATCTGCTTCTACCACGTGTTCCAGGCACCCACCACCCTCTGTGTAAAAAGAAAAATTTACATTGCACATCTTCTTAAACATTTCCCCTCACATTAAACATATACCCCTTAGTATTTGATGTTTCAGTCCTGGGAAAAAGACTCCAAGTATCCACCCTATCCATGCCTTAATTCTGTGTACTTCCAGCAGGTCACCACTCAGCCTCCAACGCTTTCAAAAACAATTCAAGTTTGTCCAATCTCTCCGTATCGCTAGTACATTCCAAATCAGGGACCATCCTGGTAAAACTCTTTTGCATCGTCTCCAAGCCCTTACGATAGTGTGGTGACCAGTACTGCACACAGTATTCGAAATATGGCCTAACTAAAGTCTTAAGCAGTTGCAACATAACCTGCTAACTTTCATTCTCAGTGCCCTGACTGATGAAGGTAAGTATGTTGTATGTCTTCTTTAAAGTTAAAAATCACACAACACCAGGTTATAGTCCAACAGGTGTTGCATGACCCCAGTCCAGCACTGGCTCTTCCAAAGTGTTTCTTCTTAACCACCTTTACTCACTTGCGTTGCCACCTTCTGGGGGCTATGGACTTAGATCACAAAATCCTTCTAAATATCAATGCTGCAAAGGATTTACTGAATACTTTCCTCTTCCATTTGAGCTCCCAAAATGCATCATCTCACTTCAACAGATTAAACTTCATCTACCATCTCTCTGTCCATCTTGCCAACTGATCTATGTTGTGCTGTATCCTTCTTCCCTGTGCACAACTCCACCATTTTTCAATCTGAGGCTAAAAATTTGATAGCACCCAGAAAAGCACAGGATCACTTTTACAAGTAATGCAGGCAACACACAAATTTTGCTGCTTGCTAATTCAAATAGAAACAGACTGCAATCCCTTGCTAAGCACCATGTTGAGTTGTTACATGCCTCAGAGCCCAGCTTCATTCTAGGCTAGTTGCATATAAACCATTTGCCAGTTCTTAAAATGGAGGTATATTCAGGCTGCAGCAGATAATAAAGCAGTTGTCAAAGGTCTCTGATGTAGTTTTGTGAGGAACTCAATGACCTCAAGTGATCAAGATTAGATTAGATTCCCTACAGTGTGGAAACAGGCCCTTTGGCCCAACCAGTCCACACCGACCCTCCGAAGAGTAATCCACTCAGACCCATTTCCCCTCTGACTAATGCACCGAACACTATGGGCATTTTAGCTTGGCCAATTCACCTGACCTGCACATCTTTGGACTGTGGGAGGAAACCCACACAGACACGGGAAGAATGTGCAAACTCCACACAGACAGTCGCCCGAGGCTGGAATCAAACCTAAGACCCTGGCACTGTGGGGCAGCAGTGCTAACCACTGAGCCACCGTGATAGCAAATTCATTTTCAATTGCCAAATCCTTATAACTGAAGCATGAGCCTCTCACAACTGCCCAGTTCACAATGTTTGAGATACTCAAACTGTCAAAATTTCCAGTTAATCACATTTCACACCACAGATTCTTAACTTTCTCTACCCTCATACACTGAGCACTACTGTAAGTCCAACATCCACATGTCAGAATTTGCATGCACGTTTTTTGAATTGTGTCAATTCAAAATGTGAAAATTGTTACGGCATTATAGTTTGTAAAGAAAGCTAATCTGGAACAATTATCCAAAAAAGCTAAGCGTTGTCAGCTATGCTGTTGATTGAGGAGAATCATCTCAACACCCAAGAAAAACATCTAAAAATGGCAACTGCTTCTCAATGGGGAGAAAGGGATAGGTATCCAGAGCTACTGTATTCAACCTGGGTATAAAGGACTACACTAGCAGTTTTGTTAAACTGATGCAAAGAAGTTTTCTCTCAATTCCAGGACTTGTTCTCCTCAATCTACTTGTGGGACTGAAATAAACTGATAGCATCTCAGAATTAGGGGAGGCTTGGGTTCGTAATATTCCTTAAATAAATCTGTCAACTTTTAGAAGGTTTAGTATCTAGTGCTTCAGAGAAAGTTAGGCTCCTAGTAACCGAAAAAGCTACAGGTCCACATGCTGTCAGGAAAATTATTTGTTGCTTGTCATCTGACCCAATGTAGTTTGCCCAGAAAAGAAAAACATTCTTTCCACATATTGGACCCAGTCTTCAATGGCAGGATCAAACGAGTCAAGCTTTCCAAATAACAGCATGATGCCAGAAATGCCTATCCTTTGCAACCAAATTTCTTCAGGAGCATGCTTTTCTCTCATTGCTGCTGCACTAACTCCACAGAGACTGGTATCCTTTCACCAAATAACCCTTTATTTATATATGGAAAATCTACAAAACAGTTAATATTAACAGCGGTATACAGAGAAACAGCAATTTTACAAGGGAGGGGAGCAGCAAAGCTAGGCCCCAAACCCTACCATTCAACCAGTTTTCAGGGAAATGAGGACAAACCTCAAATCCCGACACTCCTGTTTATATCTGACAGTCAGGGAATCCTAATTGGACCAGATTAACAGCCCCAATCAAGGAACTCATATTCTATGTAGTCCACATGAGGCTGACCTCATTGTGATCACTGGAGGAACATCCTCTCTCTGTTTGAATACAGAATCCATTACAGCTCCTGATTAGATTAGATTACTTACAGTGTGGAAACAGGCCTTTCGGCCCAACAAGTCCACACTGACCCGCCAAAGCACAACCCACCCAGACTCATTCCCCTACATTTACTCCTGCACCTAACACTAAAGGCAATTTAGCATGGCCAATTCACCTGACTTGCACATTTTTGAATCTGACTTCAGGTTTTCAACATCTTCACTTCAAAAAGAGAATCTTCAAGCAAATCAGGACAATGACAATAATAAAGACTGATCTCATTTTCATCTTCATATTTAACTGCTTTCCTTAATTAGTTCAAATCTCTTTATCTGTGTTTGCCTGAATAATATTTTCCACCTTGGAATTTTTCATTGTTGTAATGGACTCTAGTCCATTGAAATTGGTGTCCAACCAGATTTGAGTACCCAGCCAATTCAGCTGTCCAATTAGACTTTGCAATTCTTCCATTTCAGTTTTGGAAACCTTTGCATCTTTTTGTCAGGCACTATTTTCACTCGTAGCAATGGGGCTAACATTTTCAAAATAAGATTGTTGATGCAAAGTGACACTTGACCCTTTCTGTCTGATTTTCAATCCAATGTACTTAAATGCTCCTGAAGCCTGACTTCCAATTTTGAATTCTGTTTTAAATCCACTTCGGACAATGTTTCCAATTCACTGCCTCCACCCCACAAAATATCAACTATGTTCATCCTTTCCTGATAGGATACGTCCTTCATCCCAGAAGACACGAGCTTTTTTCTGAACTGTTCCTATAGCAATTATATCAGTTCTTACAAATAAGGTGGCAAAGAATTGCATGCAGTCCTGCAAATGTGGTCTCAGCAATGCCCAGTACAGCTGCAGCTAAACTCTCCCACTTTTACATTTCAATCCCTTACAATAAACAACATTCCACTTGCCACACCTGCCCTATAGTGTTAACCTTGGAGTTTTGGACAGCCAACTCCAAAGGTGTTTGTGTCTAAAGGGCCCAGACATGCTGAGGGCACCTTTAACTGGTTAAGGCTTTCTAAATCTTGATCCTGCCATTTAACACTATATTCCACTGACCACTCTAGCAACAGAGGCAATGGCCTGGTCTGGCAATTGCTAGACTATTAATCTGGGGACCTGGGTTTGAATCCCGACTTGGTGTAATCTGGAAATAAGAGTCTAATGGTGACCATGAAACCATTGCCAATTGTCAGGGAAAAACCCATCTGGTTCACTAATGTGTTCAGTAGGGCAGGAAATCTGTCATCCTTACCTGGCCTGTGCCATGTGACTTCAGACTCTCAGCAAAGGGACGACCAGACTACTCTGGCCCCTAGGCATCATGGTGCCCCACAAACTTATCACCACACTGAATTTAAAGGACCCTGTACCACCAGCCAGCAGAACGAATGTCATATACAAAATACCCTGCAAGGACTGCAACAAACATTATATTGGACAAACAGGCAAGAAGCTTACCACTAGGATACATGAACACCAACTAGCCACCAAAATATATGACCAACTATCACTGTATCCATACACACAGACGAAGAGGGACACCAGTTTGACTGGGATAATACATCCATCCTGGGACAGGCTAAACAAAGACACCCACAGGAATTCCTAGCGGCCTGGTATTCACACCAAAACTCCATTAACAAGCGTTTGGATTTGGACTCCATTTACCACCCTCTCAGAAACAGAACTGGAAGTGATATGACCTACCATTACAAACTGAGCCAGATAAATAGCAAGCGGGGCAGAACACCAGCACATCACCAGAGGCTTGCTGATGGTGTTACTGAGTATGACGACAAAATGTCTGAGAACAAATCTACCAGCTCAGCGAGCAAACTTACAATCCAAAGCAGTTGACTCTGAAATGCCTCTGGGCATTAGAGATGGCAATAAGTGCTGGTCCAGCCAATGATGCCCACATCCAATAATGAATTTTAAAAAAAATAAATTGAAAGGGACCCAATGCTATCCAAACATTTATTCTTCATACCTAATGAGAGTTTCCACTGAAGATTGTAAGGGATCATTTTATAACTGAGGCTGTAGGAGTGTACTGTCACATCCGTCCCACTACTATACAGGTCACAACATAAAATATAAATACTTTTTCCATGATGGTCAAGTTACTAACAAAGTACATTATCTGGTTCTTTTAAACAAGAACTATCAACCAGGTTTTTTATTCTGTACAATTAATTTTAAAACAAAACTCATTCAATGAAGGTGCAAGAATTGGATAACATAGTAACAAGTATAAATGCTTTACCCTCTAAATATCCCCTAATCATACACATATGCTCCAAGAAAAGAGAAAAAAAAAGATTTCTCTGGAGCGATTGGCTTTCTGAAATGCTAACTAATGGGTTATTCTTGAAAACAAAATGAATGAACATTAAAATGTTCCAGAGTTTATTGCTCTGGTGTTCTGACTGATGTTGCCAACTCACAAAAACACGATTATCTCCTTTACAGAGTAACGTGATCCTGCTATTGAATTTGACCAATGGTGCAGTCAGTCGTATCATCTCTGGAGAAGAACAGCAAGCCCCCAAGAAAGCGTACTGGTGGGCGAATAGAGATGACAGGGTAAGCAGTCCAGTTTGTACACCTTGAAAGATACATGATTTTGTATCTTTCTGCATTTTTTTAAACTGTTTGATCTATGAAATAAGGAAAATTCAAATGGAGTTATGTGACGAATGGATTTTGTTCAGGATAATGAAAAACAAGTAGAGCCAGCAATGCTGCCCTCCTTAATAGCAATGACAGACCATGTTATCTCTGACCTACTTTGTAGTACTCCCTGCTCACGTTCTCCTCCCAAAGCTGCTTGTTTCTGGATCTGTAAAACTGAAAACTCATGGCATAGTGGCATAATGGGGTGTTGGCTTTCAGTAGCAGGAGGATTGAGTGTAAGAGCCGTGTGGTTACTCTGCAGTTCTATAGAGTCCTGGTTAGACCACACTTGGAGTATCGTGTTCAATTCTGGTCATCTGCTGCTTCACTGCTGCCTCACAGCACCAGGGTCCCAGGTTCAATTCCAGCCTCAGGCGACTGACTGTGTGGAGTTTGCACATTCTCCCCGTGTCTGCGTGGGTTTCCTCTGGCTGCTCCGGTTTCCTCCCACAGTCCAAAAATGTGCAGGTCAGGTGAATTGGCCATGCTAAATTGCCTATAGTGTTAGGTGCATTAGTTAGAGGGAAGTGGGTCTGGGTGGGTTACTCTTCGGAGGGTCGGTGTGGAAAGGTTGGGCCGAAGGGCCTGTTTCCACACTGTAGGGAATTTAATCTAATCTAATCTCATTATTGGAAGGATGTTGAAGCTTTAGAGATGGTGCAGAGGAGATTTACCAGGATGCTGCCCGGACTGGAGGGCATGTCTTACGAAGAAAGGTGGAGGGAGCTACAGCTTTTCTCATTGGAGCAAAGAAGGATGAGGGGTGACTTGATAGAGGTGTACAAGACGTTGAGAGGCATAGATAGAGTGGATAGCCAGGGTGGAAATGGTTATCAGGAGAGGGCATAATTTTAAGGTGATTCGAGGAAGGTTTGGAGAGATGTCAGAGGTCGGTTCTTTACACAGAGTGCTGGGTGTGCGGAATGTACTGCCAGTGGTGGTAGTAGAATCAGGTATAATAGGGATGTTTAAGCGACACTTGGATAGGCACATGGATGATGTTGAAATGCAGGGTATGTAGATTACTTTGATCTTAGAGTAGGATAAAAGGTCAGCATTACATTGAGGGCTGAAGGGTGTGTTCTGTGCTTTTTTTTGTTCTATATAATATCAAGGGCACATAATCCTGAACCTCAGACAAATATCCTGCAGACATGTGTTCAAATTCCACCAAAGTAGATACTGAGGTTTCTTTTGAAAACAAAATTTCCCAGTTACAGTGGTGAGATTTGAAGTCCTGTGTCTAGATCATTCAGCCTTTGGATTGCTGTTGAAAGTGTATTGCTGGAAAAGCACAGGAGCTCAGGCAGCATTCGAGGAGCAGCAGAATTCCTGATGAAGGGCTTATGCCCAAAATGTCGATTCTCCTGCTCCTCGGATGCTGCCTGACCTGCTGTGCTTTTCCAGCAACACACTCTCAACTTTGATCACCAGCATCTGCAGTCCTCAATTTCTCCTTTGGATTACTGGCCCAGTAACATAACCACATGCTACTGGAGCACTAGCAGACAAGTTTAACCATTCACCATTCCAGGATTATCCTGGATGCAAAGTTAACTCCCCTTTTCTGTTTCCTCCTGCAAAACTACATCTGAAACCCTCTGCCCTGTCCCCTCCACCCTCACGTCCAACAAAAAGCATGAAAAGCTCATGGGAGTCTTTGTCATCAAGATTGAGACCATCTGATCAGCTGCCTCCCTTCTTCCCCCTAACTCAGTGGTCGAAAGTAG
The DNA here is from genome assembly GCF_047496795.1 of Chiloscyllium punctatum. Taxonomy (NCBI): domain Eukaryota; kingdom Metazoa; phylum Chordata; class Chondrichthyes; order Orectolobiformes; family Hemiscylliidae; genus Chiloscyllium; species Chiloscyllium punctatum. The sequence goes on from NC_092753.1 coordinate 26,106,487, forward strand.
GAAAACTCCCCATTTGCCCAACCCTGAATTCATATCTGTCTCTGATTTCTCATCTATCTCACTTATAAGTATAAAATCATCCAACACAGAAGAGGCTCTTCAGCCCATTGAATCTGTACTGCTAAAAATATATTGCTACCTACACTAGGCCCATTTCCTACACTAGGCCCAGAATGTTATGACACTTCAAGTGCTCAACCAAATACTTTTAAAGGTTGTGAGTTTTTCCAGGCAGGGCATTTCAGATCCCCCATCGTCCTTTGGGTGAAAAAACAATTCCTCAAATCTCTTCCGCATCTCCTGTCTTTCATTTGAAAAATTAAACACCCTTGCTATTGACCCTTCTGTTTGAACTTATCTTGCACATTAGACCCACCACCTTCCTCCAATCAAACAAAAAAAACAAAAGAACTGTCGATGCTGGAAATCAGAAAGAAATACAGAACTTGCCAGAAAAACTCAGCAGCTCTCTGCTGACTAGAGTCATACCAGCACACAGGAAGATGGTTGTGCTTGTTAGAGGTCAGTCATTTCAGCTCCAGGACATCTCTGTTCTTCAGGGTAGTGTCGAACATCTCGAATTTCATCTCTTAACAACCTCTGCATCAAACTATTCTTCCTAACATCTCCCCTTGCTCTATTGATGTTGATTTTAAGTTTAGATTAATTATCACTCAATCACCAGTAGATATAGAGATAATCTTTCAGGGTTTATACAGCTGTAAAGTCTGGAAGGTGATGAATAGCAGTTACATTTTTAAGCAAGGCAATTGGATGATTTCTTAACTTTTCATTGACAGAACATTTACAAAATGTGCAGAGAATTTTCACACAAAAATTGGCTGGTGTTCTACAAGAAACAAGGGTAAGAATTCATTTATCTTCTTCAAAGTATGTGTTCCCATTCTTGTTAGCAAGCTTGCATTTTTTATCAAAACTGCAGCCATGTACGTCAGGTCTGTGTACTAATCACTGCCTGTACTTATCTTGGAAACTAGCCTTGCTGCGTAAATGCAGTACCTTGTGTGATCCTGAACAGTAAGATTGAGAGAGGTCTGGGTTCACTCCATGCAGTCTTACTAAGTGAACGAATATATCAGTAAAAAATGTAATTCGCTGACCCTTTTGGGATTTGTTTATTCATATAAGATTGGAGGTGGGAATCAGCAATGTTTGCAATTGCTCCTGCAGTAAAATATCCAGAAGACATGACAAGATAAAACAAAACCTTTTCTATCTTTGTCATTGAAGGTGGATGTTTTCACCCCTGCTATGTTTGTCTGCAAGCAATATATGTCAAAAATGGACAGATTGCAACAAAATGTGGCATAAATAGAGTATGGCCAAGAAACACTGGTTAGTTTATGGCAAAGATAACGATTCATGTAGTTAGTGGAATTTTTTAAAGATCCATTACCATTGGGAGATCTGGTTAATTAACCTTGTTTGGCATGTATTAATTTTCAGTGTTATTGATTGTCACAGTTGTCAAAAGAAATCAAAATTAAACAAAAATCTAACCCAGAGCAGGTTATTGGATGTGGACAAGTCTACAGCATCCCTGGTCTGACAGTATCTCTAAGTTAAAAGATTTATTCTCTCTGCTTTTTAGTTCTAGAGCATCAAGCAGCTGTGGAAAAGTGTCAAGATTCTGAAGAAGAGTCTTTGTTTGACTCATTCGTGTAGTGTGGGCATCACTGGCCGGCCAGCATTTTTATTGCCCATCCGTAGTTGCCCTTGAGAATGTGATGGTAAACTGCCTGTTGTCCATGTTTGCATCAAGGCTGAGTGGCCCTGTCAAAACTCATCTGGGCATCACTGAGCAGGATATTGCTGAGCAGGAGCTGCTGGATAGCACTGATGATGCCTTCCATCACTTTACTGATGATCAAGAGTAAACTGACGAAGTGGTAATTCACTGGATTTGTCCTGCTTTTTATGTGCAAGGCATACCTGGGCAATTTTCAACATTGTTGGGTAGATACCAGAGTGGTAACTGTACTGGAATAACTTGGCTACTGGAGTGACAAGTTCTGGAGCATAAATCTTCAGTATCATTGCCAAAATGTTGTAGCCTTTGCAATCTCCAGTGCCTCCAACCACTTCTTGCTATCACTTAGAGTGAATCAAATTGGTTGAAGACTGGTATCTGTGATGCTGGGAACCACGGAAGGAGGCTGAAATGACTCATCCATTTGGCACCTCTGGCTGAAGATTACTGAGTTGTATAAGACTTCAAACATTAACTCCGTTTATCTCTCCACAGATGTTGCCACATTTGCTGAGCTTCTCAGCACTCCCTATCTTTATTTCAGATTGCAGTATTTTGCTTTAAAGTGATGATAACATTAGTTGTAAATATTGTCTAGATAAACAAGGGAGTTCTTGAATCTTTTGTAACCACCTGGGGGAGTTAGGGAATTCTCAGTTTAATATCTCAGTGGAGACATATTACTCCTGATAGTGTGGCCCACTCTCAGTATAAGCTGTGACGTACAGAGGAACCTCAATTATCCGAAGGACATGGGTGGGAAGTATTTCATTTAGTTAATCAAATTCTGGATAATCAAATGCCGGATAACATAGTTTAGCCGAGTATCGGGATTTATCGGGACCTTGCAATCTTGCCAGATGATCCGATCTAGAATTCATAGAGTGTGGAAACAGGCCCTTTGGCCCAACAGTTGTCCTTCTCACACTGGTCTGCTTTCTCAGAATTGTTAACTTAGAGCAGTTTTCAGTTGCCTAAGTGAACCGAGACAATGGGTAAATGACAGAATTTGTCATGCATGTCTTACAGTGTTTTTGGCTGAACAGCCTATCTCAGTTTCAATTCCTACAGCCATATTTAATCATGAAATTGCCTGTGTAATTTTGACCGGTGCCTACCAATGGCAGTACAATATAATTTATCATGGCAAGTTTAGACACTTTCCATTGTAATGGCAACATCAAAGTGATTTTATGTTTGGTTTCAGTGACTCATTTTAGGTGTGTTCACTTTCTTCGATTCCACATGCTGTTTCATATAGATGTAGACTTTGGCATGCAACTCCCTTGTGTTAGATTGTAATAGATTGTTGAGAACATTGAGAACTGCGGGGTGTCAATAGCAGATTCTCCGCCATGTGTTCTTAACAGTTTCAGAAATTACAGTGGTTTTGAGAGTCAAACCTGGAAAAGACATTTTATTTGCAGTCATTAGAAGCTGCTCGATGAGACCATAAGACCATAAGACATAGGAGTGGAAGTAAGGCCATTCGGCCCATCGAGTCCACTCCGCCATTCAATCATGGCTGATGCGCATTTCAGCTCCACTTGCCAGCATTCTCCCCGTAGCCCTTAATTCCTCTAGACAACAAGAACCTATCAATCTCGGCCTTGAAGACATTTAGCGTCCCGGCTTCCACTGCACTCCGTGGCAATGAATTCCACAGGCCCACCACTCTCTGGCTGAAGAAATGTCTCCGCATTTCCGTTCTGAAATGACCCCCTCTAATTCTAAGGCTGTGTCCACGGGTCCTAGTTGATTGACAGATGCTTCTGTTTCATAGGACTTCGTTGGATGTGTTGGATGTTCTCGAGGGCCGTAGCCACTCTATAACTCTGCCAATTGAAGTTAACTCTGTTCATTTGGTGGCTGAAGACAGGTGGTTGTTGGTGGAACGTAAGACAAACAAGTGAGTGCAGCACATCTCTTTCACCTTGTCTCCGTCATTCAGCTGTCATCATTTTATGCATTGCAATCAACTTTTATCTCAAATTGCCCCTCAAAATCTCCTTTGCTCCATGGAAACTAATTATTTCCAGCCTAATGTTGTAACTAAATCCCTCATCCCTGGAACAATTGTCATAAATCTCCTTCACACCCTTGTCAAAAAGCTCACCCTTTTTGTTAACTGAAAGCTGTTCCTTGGCTCAAAGAGACACTGTCCCTGATTTTTTTTTCAGAGGAGCAATAAACCGGGTCGGTCTCTGATCAGTCTGGTTTGGTAAAGAGATGAAAAGGATTTTGAGATGCCTTTTGTTTATATGTAAACAGATGAGACTTCAGGCCAAAGTGGTCATGCTTTAGAAGTGACCTGTATAAAGAGAGGGGAGTGGTCGCTCGCAGAGCTGAGCAGTTTAGTTCGGTCTTGAACTGGGAAGTTCAACAGGGATCTTTGTGGAAACTCTGTCTCTTTTCTGCCCTTCAACTTCAACTTGTAAACATGTGTTCCATTTATACTGGGTCTTAAAGGGAGTTTGCTTATTGGTCCTGTTGTGTATATTCAGAACAGCATAGTTGGAAAGGCTGAGTTCTGTGGGGGTTCTTTATTCTGTTCTTTGTGTTTCATTGTGTAATTTTGTGAATACATTTTCTGTCTGTTTTAAAATCTAGTAGTCAACCTAGCTAACATACTCTGGGTAATTTCCACTGTACCCTTACCGAAACAAAATGCAAAGTTAGGTCTAGGCTGCCTGTTTTGAGTGGTCTGGTCTAAGTCCATAACACCCTCAAATTCTTCCAAAAGTGTGGCCACCAGAATTGAACACAATATAGTTGAGGCCGGACCAGAGCTTTATAAAGTGCAACTTCCTTTCTGTTGTATCAATGCCTTCACTTAAGAAGGCCAAACTAATTTGGCACTGGGACAGGATATGGAGTGAAGGTGAAGTTGAAGGTTATGCCTAGACAAATGTAGAAGAAAAATTGAGGCACTGTGGAAGGCAGGACATATAAAGTTAAAGAACAAGAAAACATTACAAAGCTAGGTGACATTTATTTTAATGCAAAAAATCTTGCGATACAGGCAGATGAGGATATTGGTCCCAGTGGGTGAACAGCAAGGCTTTTAGGTGTATGAAATTCTGGGTGACTAGTAAAGTTGAGGATCTGGTCAGGAACAAGAAGGAAGCATATGCCAGGCACAGATAGCAGGGATCGAGTGTGTCCTTAAAGGAGTATAAAGGCAACTGGAGTGTACTTAAGAGGAAATCGGGAGGGCACAAAGAGGACATAAGATAGCTTCAGCAAATAGGGTTAAGGAGATTCCAAAGGGTTTCTACGAGTACAATAAGGACAAAAGGGTAACTAGGGAGAGAATAGGGCCTCTTTAAGATCAGCAGGGCTGCCTATGTGGAACCGCAGGAGATGGGTGAGATACTAAACAAATATTTCGCATTGGTGTTTACTATGGAGAAGGCTATGGAACCTTGGGGAAATAAATAGCAATATCTTGAAAAGTGTTCACGTTTCAGAGGAAGAAGTGCAGGGTGTCTTAAAATGCATAACGGTGGATAAATCCCCTGGGACCAGATCAGGTCTACTCTATAACACTGTGGGAAGCTAAGGAAGTGACTGCTGAGCCCCTTGCTGAGATATTTCTTTCATCGATAGTCACAGGTGAGGTGCCGGAAGACTGGAGGTTGGCTAAGGTTGGTGCCACTATTTAGGAAAAGTGATAAAGAAAAGCCAGCGAACTATAGACCAGTGACCCTGAAATCAGTGGTGGGCAAGTTATTGGAGGGGATTCTGAGGAACAGAATTTACATGTATTTGGAAAGCCAAAGACTATTTCGAGATAGTCAACATGACTTTGTGCATGGGAAATCATGTCTCACTAACCTGATTGAGCGTTTTGAAGAAATGACAAAGAAGATGGATGAAGGTAGAGAAATGAATGTTGTACGGCATTTGTAGAATTCCCACAGTGTGGAAACAGGCCCTTCAGCCCAACAACTCCATACTGACCCTCTGAAAAGTAACCCACGCAGACCCATTCCCCTAACTAATGCACCTAAGCTACATATACCTGAACACTATGGGCAATTTAGCATGGCCAATTCATCTAACCTGCACATCTTTGGACTATGGGAGGAAACCAGAGTACTGGGAGGAAGCACATGCAGATGCGGGGAAAATGTGCAAACTCTACACAGACAGTCGCCCGAGGCTGGAATTGAACTTGGATCCCTGGCGCTGTGACGCAACACTGCTAACTGCTGAACCACCGTGTCACCCAGTCTACCATTCAACAAGGTTCTGCATGGTAGACTTGTTAACAAGGAGAGATCTCATGGAATACAGGGAGAACTAGCCATTTAGATACAAAATTGACAAGAAGGTAGAAGGCAGAAGGTAGCAGTTGGGGGTTGCTTTTTGTACTGGGGGCTTGTGACCAGTGGTGTGCTGCATGTATCAATGCTGGGTCCACTGTTTCTTGTCATTTATGTAAATGATTCGGATGTGAGTAAAGCAGGTATGGTTAGTAAATTTGCAGATTACACCAAAATTGGTAGTGTAGTAGATAACAAGGAGTACCTCAGAGTACAACAGAACCTTGATCATATTGGCTGAGGAGTTTAATCTCGATAAATGTGAGGTACTGCATTTTGTAAAGGCAAATCAGAACAGGATTTATACACTTGATGGTAAGGTCCTGGGAAGTGTTGACAGACGAAGGGACCTTGGAGTGCAGGTTCACAGTTCCTTGAAAGTGGAGTCGCAGATAGTCAAGAAGGCGTTTGGTATGCTTGCTTTCATTGGTCAGTGCATTGAGTATAGGAGCTATAAGATCATGTTGCGATTGTATAGGACATTGGTTAGGCTGCTTTTGGAATACTGCATTTAATTCCAACCTCCCTGCCAAATGAAAGATGAATTTAAACATGAAAGGGTTCAGAAAATATTTATAAGGACGTTGCCAGGTTTGGAAGGTTTGAGCTGTAGGGAGAGGCTGAGCCTGAATAGGCTGGGGCTGTTTTCTCTTGAGTGTCAGAGGCTGAGGGGTGACCTTTTACAGATTTATAAAATCAATAGTGAAGTTCTTTTCCCCAGGATGTGGAAGTTCAGAATTAGAGGTCATAAGTTTAAGGTGAGAGGGGAAAGATTTAAAGAAGACGTAAGGGGCACCTTATTCACATTGAGGGTGCTGCGTGTTTAGAATGAGCTGCCAGAGGAAGGGATGGGAGCTGGTAAAATTACAACATTTATAAGGCATTTGGATAGGTATGTGAGTAGGAAGGGTTTAGAGGGATATGGGCCAAATGCTGGCAAATGGGACCAAATGAGTTTAGGATACCTGGTCGGCGTGGACAGGTTGGATCGAAAGGTCTGTTTCTGTGCTGTACATCTCTATGTCTTTATTCTGGAGACTTGGTGGAGGAAAGAGCAGGACTCAGTACGTGTCGAATCTTCAGATGAGGGGTGCTGCAATCCTGATCAAGTAGTCAATTTCTGAAATGAGCGATGAACTCTTACAAGCTCCTTAGTTCAGGCCATACGGCTTGAACCTAGAAACAGAAGGGGCAAGCACATTGCTGCGAGTGTATAATCAGTCAGTGAGTTATACAAGGACAGATATGTTGGCAAATTTTGGTGAAGTGTAAAAATAATGGGGCAAGAGTAATGGGGTTTCACCTTCTTGAATATTACTGGCATCGACAAAGTGAAAGGCTCAGATGAGTCTAAGTTATTGAATTGCACACAGGAGAACTTTTTAAGCCAACACATAGGAAATCCAACATGAGAGGAGATGGACATGATTTTGGTGATCAAAGCCAAAAAAGTGGTAGAAGTGTTCTTGGGGGAGTATTTTGGTGAAAGTGACCATAATTCAGAAAAATTTAAGGTGGTTATGGGAGAGGACTAAGTTGGATTGGAAGAAAGGGTTGTTAATTGGAGGAAAGCTGATTTCAAGGTAAAACAAGATAAGCTGGAGGAGGGCTGTTGTGGTCGTGTGTTAAAGTCCCACCTGCTCCAGAGGTATCTCATAACATGTTTGAGCAGGTTGATTGAAAAAAAAAGAACTCTGAAGTGTGATCTGGCCAAAATGGCTGAATCTATATCAGACAGTCGGAGACATTTTAAAAGGAAATAGAGAGAGTGCAGTTCAACATATTCCTGTAGAATTGAAGATTTGAGGTGAACAATTTCAGAGAACCTTAGATGTCAAGGATTGGGGAAGGTAAAAAAGGAAATGTACGGCAGATACTGAGAGCTTAACATACAGCTGCCCTAGAGAACTGTAGAATGTGCAGAGGGTATATTAGGGGCAAAACAATAACCAGGGCAAGAGTAGAGCTTATTAGGAACCAAAATGGGATATTCAGAATCTGAAGATGTCGGTGACATTAGGTGTTTCACGTGTTCAAAGAGAGAGGGGAAAAGTTTAAGGAAGATATGCTGGAAAGTTCTTTACGCAGAGGGTGGTGGGTGTCTGGAACGCATTGCCAGTGGAAGTGGTAGAGACAGGCACGATAGCGTCATTTAAGATGTATAGACAAAGGCAGGGAGCAGAGGGATACAGACCCTTAGAAAATAGGTGACAGGTTTAGATAGAGGATCTGGATAGGTGCAGGCTTGGAGGACCAAAGGGCATGTTCCTGTGCTGGAATGTTCTTTGTTCTTTGATAACTTTTTATCTGTTCACTAAAAAGAGGAATACTGTAAGCATAGAATTTGTGGAGAGGGGCTATGATATACTTGAACAAATTAGCATGGAGAGGATGGTGGTATGAGTGACTTCCATGGGCTTGGAAGTTGATAAATCCCAGGCCCACATGGCTGCTGTAGGAGGCATAGAGGAGATTGTGGGGTCTTGACATTAGTTTGATAGTCCTCTCTGGCCACAAGACAGGTGCAAAATGACAGTAAAGCAGCTAAAGTGATATCATTATTTTAAAAGTCTGGCAGGGATAAACCAGGAAACATCTAATATCTGTGGTAAGGAAATTATTGGAAAATTTTCTGAGGGACGGAATCAAGGACAGTTTGCATGGCTTTGTCAGTGGGAGGCCAAATTCGTTTGAATTTTTTCAGGACGTGACTAGGTGTATGGATAAGGATAGTGTAGTTGAGATTGTTTACATCGATTTACATAGATTTTTGACGAGGTGTCACATGGGAGACTGGTCAAGAACGTAATAAATAGGAGAAGGAGGAAGCCATTCAGTCCTCGAACCTGCTCCATCATTTGATACAACTGTGGTTGATCTCATCTCAAACTCAAACCCTCTGTTTTCCCGTACCCCCTTCAACCCATGACTAATTAAAAATCTGTCTATCTCTTCCTTAAATTTACTCAATGTCCCAGCATCCACTGTCTCTGTATTCGTGTCCCCTTTAGATGCTCTTCAAATGTTGAAATTGTATCATCCTTCACCACTTCCTCTGGCAACTCATTCCATACACATTCCGCCCTCTGCATGAAAACGTTGCCCCTCAGGTCCCTTTTAAATCTTTCCTCTCTCATCTTAAACCTATGCCCTCTAGTTTTGGACTCCACTACCCTTGGAAAAAGACCTTTTCACCCCATCCCTGTCCCTCATGATTTTATAAACCTCTATAACGTCACCCCTCAGCCTCCAACACTCCAGGGAAAAAAGGCCAAGCCTATTCAGCCTCTCCCTACAACTCAAGCGCTTCATTCCCAGCAACATTCTTGTAAATGTTTTCTCAACCCTTTCAAGTTTAACAACATCTTTCCTATAGCAAGGCGACCAAAATTGAATGCAGTATTCTAAAAGTGGTCTGATCAATGCCCTGTACAATGGCAACATGAAATCCCAACTGTTATACTCAGTGCACTGACCAGTGAAGGCAAGTGTGCAAAATGCCTTATTCACCACCCTGTCTACCTGTGACTGCACTTTCAATGAACTAAGTACGCGCACTCCTAGGTGCTAGGTAACACTCCCCAGGGCCCTACCATTAATTGCATAAGTCCTGCCATGATTTGCCTTACCAAGATGCAACACCTCACATTTATCTAAACTACACTTGAATTGCCAATCCTTGAACCATTGGCCCAGCTGATCAAGGCTAATGATCTGAGATAACCTTCTTCACTGTCCAGTACAACCACCGATTTTTGTCTCATCTACAAACTTACTAACCATACTTCCTATATTCACATCCAAATCATTTATATGAATGACAAAAAGCAGTGGACCCAGCACCGATCCTTGCAACGTACCATTGATCACAGTCCTCCAGTCTGAAAAACAACCTTCTCTCACCACCTTATGTTTCCTACCTTAAATCCAATTTTGTGTTCAGTTGGTTAGCACCCCATGTGATCTAACCTTGCTGAGCAAGTTCCTCCCTTTCTATAACCTCTATTACTATTAGGGTGGTACAAGTTTCCTGTAATGTGGTGACCGAACAGCATACAATACTCCAATATAGCCTAACTAAACTTTCATGTAGCTTGTTATACAGGACTTGTCTGCCTTCAATCCCAATAGTTTACTCAGTACTTTTTTCCTGGTGATGAAGATTGACCTAAGTCCTTCCCTTTCTGTAACTTCTGCATCACTATCAGAATGGTACAATTGTCCTCCACCATGAAACCTGAAGCAAAATATTGATTTAGTGACGCCACCATTTTTGTGTTCCCCAATAATAACTTGCCAGTCTCATCCTCCAAGTGACCAACATTCACTTAAGCTACTCTCTTCCCTTTCATATATTTATAGGAGCTTTTACTATCTGTCCTTATACTTTAGACTTGTCTTCCATCATAATTTACCTTTGCTCTTTATTTGACTTTTTCTTAGTAAACCTTTGTTGATCTTTACAGGTTTCCCAATGTTCCAGTTCCCACTTGTTTTTGCAACATGGTATGCCTTAGTGTTTGATTTTATATAATCTTTAACCTCCTTGCTTAGCCATTGATTTGTTTTTTCCTCTCTGACAATCTTCATTTCTTTCTGGAATATATTTTAGTTGGCAGCATCTCCTGAGTATCTCCTGAATGAATTTGATGAACTCTCTCAGATGCTACCCTTGTCAATTTGTTCAAGAATGTAAGAGAGCTTCTGATTGAGGAAATTTAGTGAGTTGGATCCAAAATTGGCTTTGTGGCAGGAGGCAGAAGGTGATGGTCGAAGAGTTTTTTTTGTGACTGGAAGCCTGTGTTCAGTGGCATGCTGCAAGGTTCAGTGCTGAGTCCCATTCTGTTTGTAGTGTACATTAATGATCTAAACATGAATAATCAGTAAGTTTGCAGATGACGCAGAAATTGGTGGATTCATGTCCTGCTGCAGGCCAGGAACAAATGAATCAAAGTTGATATTTCTGTGCAGTACCATTTTTGGGTGACCTTTTAAACTCTGGCCCTGCCTCAGGTGCATGTAATAGATCTGACAGTACTGCTTCAAATAAGAGCAGGTTTGCCTCAGGACCAATATTAATTCCTGAATCAACATCACAGAAACAGATTACCTGGTCATTACTACATTGCTGTTTGAGGTATGCAAATTGATTGCTCTGTTTCCTACATCAAACCAGTAACTGCTGTTCACAAAGTGTTTGTTTGAGTGTTAAGTGCTTTGAGATGCCAGGTGGTTGTGAAAAATGCTATATAGATACAATTTTGTGTTTTCCTTCAGAGGCCTCGGGGAGCCTGATAAATCAGTTTCAATGTTAACTTGGAATCATGTTACCTATTTGTTTGAGGGACAATTGCCCAAGTGCAGCTTGAGGCTCTGTTCTATTCATCTGTGATGTGGAGGAACTGGTATTGGACTGGGGTGGACAAAGTTAACAATCACACAACAGCAGGTTGTAGTCCACCCGGTTTGAAGTATTTGACTGGTTTGAACCTTGTCGAAGTCCCTTTCGTAAACCTCTTTCTGCGCTTCTTGGTATTTCTGCCCGTGCACCCTCAGATTTTTTCGAAGGCAATGAAGCAAAGTGTCTCAGTGTGTACTGTGCCCAGCAAAATTCATTCTTGCCTAAGATACGTCAATGCCTTTGCTCCAAGGACTTAGGGCATGAATATGAGATAGATACCAGGCAGGATAGCTCGGATAGCAAAGAATGAGAAATCATAAATCTGTGTTGTTAACAATAAGTCTAACAGAACATTTCTGTGGTTCCACATGTTAAAATAAGTCTAAAAAGGTTCATTCCCTGTGAAGGTCGCTTTAGTCATCACTAAAGTGAGAATGAGCTGATTCCATGTGCCGATTTTTCAGTCTAATCACCTTCTGATCTCCCTGGGACCACTACTCCCCTGTTCATTAATAAGCACCTTTTAAAAAATCTTTCAGAAAGTTCCTCCTGACGAAGCCAATGAGTGTTGGATCTGACTTGTCTGGAACTTGTCAGCTGCATATGATCCATGAAGAGCCAGTCAGCATGGGATTCGGGAACACAGCGGGTATGTGTTTTGCTCAGGATTGAAAATAGAAACCTTCGCTTTCTGTTTGTAGCCATGGGGAGCTCTGTGTATTTACTTAAATTTGTCCTTGCTCATCTGAGTACTTCTTTTGAGGGGAGGGTGGGAGAAAACAAAAACTCTTGATGCCAGCAGAAATCAGGGACCAGAATGGAAGGAGTTGCAACAGATAGATCACCTCTCAGAGATATCCCTGTGCAACAAAGTCAGTCACTGAGGAACTCTGGGGCTTCATTTGTTTGAGATAAAGCAAGAGAAGATCATGTACATCATTGCTCGAATGCCCTAGATGACCCAAATTGGTTTTTGAATTGACCTTTTCTGTTTCAGATTCATCTGCATATCTCCAATAATACAGATTGAGGGTACAACTGTGATCGACCTGGGAGAAAAATTCATAGTCACAATAACAAGAAAGATTATGACAACAATTTTATTCATTAACCATAAAAATATCAGAGATGGGATATTTAAGTCTCAGACAATGAAGTATCAGTTAGTATTTCGGATGGTCGGGGTTGTGAAGGTTGATGGTCAAAGTGGGGGCGGATGTTAGGGGTTGCCTGAACGGAGGAGGCCAAGTAATAAATCCTCCGTGCCGAGGTGCAGACAGAATTGGAAGCCATTGGCTATCTATTGGATCCAGTTAACTTCTGAATGAAAGTTTGCTATCTCTCAGTGTCTGTAGAATAAAAACTCCAATAACCATATGAGAAAATATTGTGCAGTATAGTTGGGATGTGGCCAGGAATGAGAAACCTTATTGAGTGGAAATTAGCAACAAAGTAAACAAACTCTTAAAAGATGGGTTGGAGTTATTGAATAAAGATCATTGAAGTGTCAAAGTGAAATGCTCAATGATGGTGTTCATGTGTTTTTTTTGTCACATCGCTTATCTCTCAGCTTTCACGCATGGGATCAGATGGATTATTATACTTTCTGGCACTGTTAGTTGTTCTGGAATATAGACTGGTATTTCACCAGTAGATTAGGTGCAATGAATTAGCCAGAATAATGATCTGTGCAAATGGAGGGAAAGAAGTTAGTTGCGGTCTCTGTCAACAACACGGGCGGCACGGTGGCACGGTGGCACAGTGGTTAGCACTACTGCCTCGCAGCGCCAGAGACCCGGGTTCAATTCCCGCCTCAGGCGACTGACTGTGTGGAGTTTGCACGTTCTCCCTGTGTCTGCATGGGTTTCCTCCGGGTGCTCCGGTTTCCTCCCACAGTCCAAAGATGTGCAGGTTAGGTGAAATGGCCATGCTAAATTGGCCGTAGTGTTAGGTAAGCGGTAGATGTAGATGTAGGGGTATGGGTGGGTTACGCTTCGGCGGGGCGGTGTGGACTTGTTGGGCCGGAGGGCCTGTTTCCACACTGTAAGTAATCTAATCTAAAAAAAAACACTGAACCTAAATAGCCAGTAACAGTGGAGAGTGGAACTAGGAAAGATAGTATCATTGTGTCATAAGGGCCTTGTTCTTGCTGTATTTGACAAATTCATAGAGGACTGTAGGAGAACAGGTAATGACCGTTTATTTTATACTCAGTTATGGAAAGATGGCCTTAGCACTGATGGTTAAAACTCAGTCTGCTGTGTTACAAAACATCTGTGATCTTTGTACAGGTTACAGCAAGCATATTCAGTTCCCATACTTCAATATCTATGTGTCCTTTTGCTTCCTAGTCTTTCATCGGTATTGTATGCTCTTCCATCCAATACCTCTGATAGTATAGGTAAAAACAAGGACTGCAGTTGCTGGAAACTAGATTCTAGATTAGAATGGTGCTGGAAAAGCACAGCAGTTCAGGCAGCATCGAGGAGCAGGAAAATCGACGTTTCGGGCAAAAGCCCTTCATCAGGAATCCTCTGATAGTATGACTTCTAAGCTATTAACCTTAACAGTCTGAAAACCTTGTTTGTTATTCATTTCTCTGTACATCTGTAGTTTTAATTGTTAACTAACTCAACCCATTTAGGCTTCAAAGCCTGATTTTGTTGAATTCTCTAATGGGATATCAGCACATTTATTACCTGTCCATGGTTTGACAGTGCTTGCTGAACTAGCCTGAGTGCACCAATAGCTACACAAACAACTAATTTCAGATTATGATATGACTCATTTACACTTCCTAGAAGTGACGTACATTCACACGCCCGTCCTCTGCGTGCAAAAACCTTAGTGATTTCTGAATTACCTCAGAGCTTGGGAAGGCTACATATCATTGTTGCTGTCTCCTCAGCACTTTAGCTCACCAGATTTGATTTGGCGGCACGGTGGCACAGTGGTTAGCACTGCTGCCTCACAGCACCAGGGAGCCGGGTTCAATTCCCGACTCAGGCGCCTGACTGTGTGGAGTTTGCACGTTCTCCCCATGTCTGCGTGGGTTTCCTCCGGGTGCTCCGGTTTCTTCCCACAGTCCAAAGATGTGCACGTCAGGTGAATTGGCCATGCTAAATTGCCCGTAGTGTTAGGTAAAGGGGTAAATGCAGGTGAATGGGTGGGTTGCGCTTCGGCGTGTCGGTGTGGACTTGTTGGGCCGAAGGGCCTGTTTCCACACTGTAAGTAATCTAATCTAATCTAATCTAATCTGCATCCTTTTTATCCAGTCTTATAATTTGTTGTGATTATTTGAACTTTGACATTCTTGCAAGACAGGAAAAAAAGGCATCAAATCTCTCTGTTACAACGTGGCAATGAATCCTTCTGTTAATTAAACCAAACATCCAGAAAAGCTCACCTTGCCTCATAATCTGTTAAAATGTGGGTGACAGAGAACTCCCAAATTCCACTACTTAAAGAAAATAATATCAATTTATTCTTTAACTCTAAAAGTGAACATTAAACAATAACTATTGCTTATTACCTGCCTTCAACTCCTGATGAAGGAGCAGCGCTCTGAAAGCTAGTGCTTCCAAATAAACCTGTTGGACTATAACCTGGTGTTGTGTGATTCTTAACTTTGTGCCCCAGTCCAACACTAGCTCCTATGTATCACAAATAGAGAAGGTCTGTGATTAGAATGAGGGCTAAAGGTATTAAATAAGAAAAGGGACAAAAGCAAAGAATGATAATGGATATAACAGTGAAACAAAAGATGTGACCAGAGGTGAATGGCATGATAACAGTCATCCAAGTACAAAGTAAAGCAATTAATCAATTTTTTAAAAAAAGGATTAAATTGGTTATTATCTAAAATTGTAAATATTATGTCTAGAGACTGAAATTGGTTGTTGTTTAGTCTAAAGATGATATGCTGTTACTCAAGCTTGTATTATGTTTAATTGGAACACTGCAAGAGATCAAGGGAGAAAGGTCAGAATGATAGCAAGATACATCATTTTAGTTTCCCACCTAAGTTACATGTTTCCACCATTGAAGTTTTCTGTTTTTGTGTAAACATATCAATGCAGCAGGAGGTAATTTGCTCTCAAGTTGTTGGAAAAGGAGAGTGTGCCCAAACCTTGTCCAATCATCCTCTGGAGTTTTCGTGCATCTAACTTCACAGGTAAACGAGATCTTGGATTCAGTCCTTGTGTGAAAGGTGACAAAATGGAGCATTCCCTCAGAACTGGACCCAAGATTCACCCTTGAATGTGGTGGAGTTTTTGAACCCACAGCCTGACTCGATGTGTTACGGCGATGCCAATTGAGTTAAAATGACATTGTGTTGATTCCACATTGGTTATTCATGAATCACCCCTGATAACTTTTCCCTCCATTCATTTTAGCCCTGGAGCTTTCAAGCCCTGATATGGTGTCAAAGGAAGAATTACCCTCAGAAAACCTGAGTGTAGCACTTGGCCAGAAGATTGTGTCTCCAAATCGGATTCTGTCTGATGAAAACAGCTATGCGACAATTGTTGTCGGGTTTCCAGATCTATTGGTAAGGCAGAGTTAAAGAGATAGATTTTAGTCCAGTAAGAAGTACTGCAGTTTTCAGTTGGCTGATTAATGATATCTGACAAAGCAAAGGGGTAGATTTTTAACTTGTTGAGTTTAAACTCGCAATGTGTTTTGATCATTGCAACTTGTAGAAAAAGCCTGCTTTGAGTTATTTTTGGAGAAGAACATTATGTAATAGTCAACCAATTATCCAGGTTGAAAATCTATTCTAGTATCTGCTTTTAAGTGATTGGAAGTTTGCTCTCCGATTCACTGAATTTTTGCCGTAATGCTGTTTGCCCAGAGGTGACACATTCAGCAGATGCTGTAAAATTCACCCTCCTGACATACATCTTTTTCACAATCACACTCTCAGCAAGAACATCACTGTGAACTTTTGGTAGCTGTTACACTTCGTTGGACATGCTGTACCAGATTGAGGGCTACCACTATGCTCTTAATAATTCTACTACTATGTCAGACACTGCATTCATGATACCCACTATCTATGTTCTGTCCTCTGGTCTGGGCAGTATCTGTCCTGTGGAAACCTGCTATCAAAGGAGAAATGATGCTGCCAAAGGACTTGCTTCATGGAATCATCCATTAAAACAAACAATGGGATAGTTAGTGGTAATGTCACTGACCTAGTAACCTAGAACCCCCAGGTTAATGTCCACGGAATATGGATTCAAATTCTCTTCTTGGCAGATGGTGAAACTTGAATTCAATAAAAATCTGTTATAAAAATCTAACCTAATGTTGAGTGTGTAAAAACTCATCTGGTTCTTTATCACCCTTAGGTAATAGAACCAGTACAAACATAATGGGCCAAATGGCCTCCTCCTGCACTCTAACAATTCTGTGATTCTTGCAAAGAGGCTTTTGAATATGTAGAACAGTATTTTTACTGGGTCCCTTCAGAACAACAGGGTTAGGGCACCAGTGTTAATGCACCACCTCCAACCTCACCACCAATAAAGATCTCCGACACAGTTTCAATCTTGATGTTTAGTTCTTTACTCACCCTACTGGAGCTGGAGAGAGGGGACAGGCATGACACAACTTTCAAACTTTATGTTTGTTATTTCTCATTGACCAGTATACACATTGACAACTGTGCAGGCAGAATGATCTTCTGCTAACATCTGTTTTTGTTGTGTTGTTTAAGTGCTGGTTTATATAATACTGAACCATATCCCTGCAGTCTCCCAGTGAGGTGTACACATGGAAACGAAAGGCTTCATTGGACAGTGCTGGTGCTATCTCACCAAAGAGTAGGTTCTTCAGAGGGAGCTCTGAGTCTGGGAGTGTGAAACAATCCAACTGCATCACCCTGACAGGAGCCAACCAGGTGATTCGAGCTGTTGCTGCTGAAGATGTACCAATAAGTGAAATCTACCCAAAAGGTTAGTGTGATGCTGGGATTCTGCAGGCACTATCTTTTGACTTAACATCAGCATTTATTTTACATTAGGTTATGGGATATGGGCATCACTGGCTGTTGCCAATCGCTAATTGCCCTGGAGAAGATTGTGGTGAGCTGACTTTCTGAAACCTCTCCAGTCCATTTGGTGTAGGGACACCCACAGTGCTGTCATGGGGGTGGGGGGGGGGGGGGGGGGAAGTTCCAGGATGTTGACCCAGTGACGGTGTTGGAATGGCAATGTATTTCCATGTCAGGATGGGGAGTGCCTTGGATGGCGGTGGTGTTCCCATGCCTCTGCTGCCCCGTCCCTCTAGGCGATAAAGGTTATGGGTTTAGTGATGCTGTCAGATGAAAGTCAGTCTGATAATGAAATCAGGTCACAACAAACCACATCTATAACTTGCAGCATCTCTTAATGAAATCTGTTGTTTACTCTCTGCAGCTCATTCCCACTCATTGTTGACTGTCCAAAATTCTGCCCAATAATAGTCCTCTGCCTTTGCAGACAACAGTCCTATCTACAATGTCCCTTACTTGGAACCATAGAATGATAGAATCCCTACAGTGTGGAAGCAGGCCATTCAGTCCATTGAAGAACATCCCACCCAGACCCACCCACCCTACCCTACCCTATCCCTATAACCCTGCACGTCCTATGGGTAATTCACCTAACCTGGAAACTGTGGACAATTTAGCATGCCACTCCACCGTACCTCTCCAAAGTCTTTGAATATCATTTAGCCGCTCATATCCACACCCATATCTCTTGGTGCCCGTTGTTTCAATCTCACTGTTGAGGTCTCTAACACTGGACCATTGACAGCATAAATCCGTGACAACTTTCTCAGACTCTGACTATAATGCAGTGTTGCTTCTCAGTCTGTTTGTAGTTTCCACAGATGGTCACACCATTCTCTTCCACTGCCTCTCTTCCAGACATAGAGCACTGTATCAGCAGCAGTGGGGTTTAATCCCCCACCCACCCCCCCTCCCAACCAATGTGGTGACTCGTGTTCTCGGAATTCCCCAAGTATTCTGTTCTTCACCCACTCTGGTACTTTGGCCACATGCTATCCACAGGTAATATTGTAATGGAATCAACTTCTCCAAGAGCAGTACAATTCTGCACCTC
Source organism: Chiloscyllium punctatum (assembly GCF_047496795.1). Lineage (NCBI taxonomy): Eukaryota > Metazoa > Chordata > Chondrichthyes > Orectolobiformes > Hemiscylliidae > Chiloscyllium > Chiloscyllium punctatum. Next base: position 26,125,099 of record NC_092753.1, read on the forward strand.
ACGTGACTTTCCTTACACTGGCCCCACTGCAACATTAGGCACAGGCTGCATTTCCTTCAGATGGAAATCTTGATCCTCGCTGCAACATCCAAACCCATAGATGCTCGTAAAATGTTTAACCAAGAGTAGGTATTTTCTAATCAACCTGTCCAGAGGTTTGATTAAGCACCCCAGGAGCAGGTAGGGCTTGAATGTGGGCCTCCTGTTACAGAGGTTGGGGCACTGCCGCTATGTCACAAGAGCCTGTTTAACTGTGGGTAGGGAGTTAATGTAGAGTAATAACAGCTGTTCAGCTTCGCCCAGAGCGCCAAATTCATCGGTAAATCGAAAGGACAATGCAGACACGAATGTATGAAAGAATTCAATTTCCTTTATCTCGTGCCTTTACGTGATCAAAATGTACTACAAGACCTAACAGCCATTGAAGTAGTTTTGAAGTATAGTCACGATTAAGGCAACTAGCAGACCATCTGTTTCAATAACACTGGTTTCAGAAGGGTATAAAATATGCACGTTGTTGCTAGGTATTAAGCAGGACTCCAGGGAGAGCTCCACTTTCTAAAGTGCCATGTGATCTCTAGTGTCCACCTGGATGGATAGGCCCTCAGTATAATCTCTCACTTGAAGAATGGCACCTCCGACAGCAAGGTGGCATTTTGGTACTAGCCTGCAGTCTCAGCTTGGATTCAAACTCGAAAGTAGAACTTGAACTGAGGAGCTCTGACTCAGAGGAGAGACTGACATATCAGGAAAAGACATGTTTTGAGAAATGTGAGGTACTCAGACAGTCATGCTTAAAGAATGGGTAAAACATCAGTCTGAACTCTACCCGACCTGCATAAAGATGTGCCTGAGGAATTTTGCTCTCTGTTTGACTGAAAAAAGATCAGAAATTGCATTTGGTAACCTTCAAGGTGCACGCTCACTAAATTACTTCAGACAAATGATACAACATGCAGTAAATAATGGTCTTTGTATTGGAGTAAAAATCTATTTTTATTGCTGCTTACTCACCTTCAGTTAAGGGACTGAAGTGGTTATTGTCCATCCCAGATCATCAGTGCTTTTGTTTTCTTTTCTCGTAGATGTGAAGCCTCCAAACACAGCAGGATTCTTGGAAGTGACAGATCTGAACTCCAAAAGGATTAAATATATTCCCATTCCAAGGTGAGAAAGTACTGAATTGAGTAGTTCTAGGAGAAAACATAAAGCAGGAGGTTGACTGTTTCCACCATTTATTTAACTCTTGACCAACCTTTATCTTAGCTCCATTTACCTACCTCAGTTCAGTAAGGCTTAGTACCTTTGCCTCACAAGAATCGATTAATCTTGACTTTAAGGTTTTATTAATGTTGATCCTTAGTAACCTTTTGTGGGAAGAGAGAGTTCCAGTTTTCCATTACCCTTTGTGTGAAGATGAAGTTCCTTGCATTTATCCTGAATGATTTGGCTTTACTTTTAAGAAATATCAACCATTTATTTCAGGTCCAGGAACTTCGTAGGGGGCAGACCCACATTGCTTCCACTTCTGGAGCTTGGGATCATTAATCAGTGACCAATAAACTCAATTGGGAATTCACAATGGAACCTTTATAGTGTGATGGGAGTAATGGAACACTGAGTGGCATTGTTGAAGTGAATGTAGATTAGATTACTTACAGTGTGGAAACAGGCCCTTCGGCCCAACAAGTCCACACCGCCCCGCCGAAGCGCAACCCACCCATACCCCTACATCTACCCCTTTACCTAACACTTTGGGCAATTTAGCATGGCCAATTCACCTGACCTGCACATCTTTGGAGTGTGAGAGGAAACCGGAGCACCCGGAGGAAACCCACGCAGACACGGGGAGAATGTGCAAACTCCACACAGAGAGTCGCCTGAGGCGGGAATTGAACCCGGGTCTCTGGCGCTGTGAGGCAGCAGTGCTAACCACTGTGCCACCGTGCCGCCCACAGTAGTTGGTGCAATGAGTAATTTCCACAGTATGTGTGGAAAGGAAGAATCGGTTTTTCAATGGCGTTAAATGTAGAGGACTGGGAGTAAACTCATTTGGGATAGAAGTATGTTAGTGGAGGAAGCTTGATGCCTGGACCCACCAGTTGGGCACTTTTCCCCCTCAGTATCAGCAAGTGTAGGATTTGAACTCTCAACCATCTTGTCAGTACTGACCAGTTGATTTCTCAGAGGTTTACGCTGGGCTGGCTCTACTGTTGTGCTTTTCTCTCTTGCAGTGCACTTATCATCTCTCCATACACGCAGTGGCTATCCAAAATCTCAGACACAGATGTCCTGATCGCACCTATTGGAGCGGGTGGAGTGGTGACAGTGGACATGGGAGGGCATGTGCGTCTGTGGGAAACTGGATTTGATCACTTACAGCGCTCCCTGCTGGAGTGGAGGACCATGATTGGACAGGAGGATGGACGCCCCCTACAGGTAAAGAACCATTTACAATAAACTTTAAGGATTGACAAGCAGGAGACAAGCATATGTTGCTGCTGAAAGGAAGAACAAGAACTTGCATTTTTATGTCACATTCCCACTCTATATGAAAAAAAAATCTTTTTGCTGCGAGTTAATAATGCAATGTTGAAAACACAGCAGCTCGTTGAGAGTACAGCAAGATCCTACAAGCAGCAATGCAACAATAACCAGATATAACAATGAAACACAGGGACCTGCAGCATCAGGCTGGGCTGGCTACTTGAAAGGACGGTTGGTCCCACATTCCTACTTCTTGTTCATGACTCTGGTTTTCTGAAAACTGCTGTGTCAATCTTGTTTCCCACCATTTATCTCTGCTAGCTTTGTAATTTGCTATCTTGAATTGAGGTGTGGGTTCCATCAGTATGTTTGCAATTAATGCCACAACTGCATAATGTCAGCGCTTTGGCTACATCCAACATCAGATCTGAACATTGAAATCCAAATGTTCTGGCCCAGCTGGACGTTAATCAGAAAAAGGAGATGTTGTTGATTCTACATTCCCCATCTCTGCTGCAGAAGCCTGCTGTCCCAGTGCAAGCTGAATCTCGGATCCTGTCACAAACTGGGAAACCTAGCTTGTTACCTATTACTGTGAAACAAATGAAACAGAAATTACTGGAGTAACTCAGCAGGTCTGGCAGAGTTTGTGGACAGAAGGCAGAGTCAATATTTTGAGAAAACAGTTCTAAAGTTTTGGATTCAAAACTTTAACTCTATTTTCTTTTCACAGATGCTGCCAGACCTTCTAAGTTCCTTTAGTAGTTTCTATTTCACTTGTTTCAGATCCAGCATCCACAGTTCTTTCTTTTATTTGGGAAACCCTGATCCCTATATTTCAATAGTAATTCACTAAATGTAATGTGTTTTGGGACATCCGGTAGTCATGAAAATTACTCTAACAAGGTTGTAGGAATAAAACCTAAAATAACTGGTTATGTTTGTGATGTAATGGCTGAAAGTCTCCAGCAGGTGGCATAAGACGTCTTTTTCAGACACTATGATATGAAATGCAGAATTAGTCATTTTCCATTGTAACTGTAACCCTGCATCGTTCCAACTAATTACAGATCCCTGTATAGCAACCTTGGCTTCACTTGTGTTTGTTTTGGAATTCAGTAAATGAATATCTCAGTTACAAGTAATTCAAGTACAATGCAGTTGTGTTTGGAAACCCCTGAGACAGTTTCATGTTGAATTAGACAGAGCTCACTGCCAGGTAGAGAAAACTGAGTAAGGAATCAGAGAACAAAATGGCTATGTTAACTTATTCCCTGTGCCAGTGTCAGTATTTCCAATGAAATGCACTTTTTGGTCTGAGAAAAAGACGCTGCATGTGATGCAGTGTGCAGGATACGATTTTGCCAAGACATTAAGCATCTACCCTGTTAGGTAAAGGCAAAAGAAGCCAGGACATTTTGACAAAGGGGTAGGCAGGGAGTCTTCCCTGGCGTCCTGGCCAATAATTAGTTAATAAGCCAAATGCACGAGGGACTGCAGTGTCTATCTATTAGGGAGAGACAAGTAACTTGAGGAGAAGCACTCAGGATCAAGTGTGCAGCAAGGTGAGAGGGTGCTGCTTAAGGGACGTACAAACATATGAAGTAGGACAGAACCTGCTCTGCCATTCAGTAAGATCAGGTCTGAAATTCCACATTCCCATCTGTTCCCGACAATCTTTGATACCTAAAGCTTGAACAGAAAATAGAGATGGCTTTGCAAACGCACAGATAGGCCTTCTCCTCTTTGATCATCGTAAGATCATCTGTTGAGAAAGAGCTTAGCTACTGCTCAATGGATCTTATATTTCCAGAATGTTCTGGTAATACTGCAGTACTTATACCTCCCCTGTAACTTCAATATTTTTAAAAGAAAAAGCTTTTGGATACAGCACTGAGCTGTTGCTGTTCATGGCTGTTCCCTTGTCCTCCAAAGCACCTTGTGACTTTTCCAGCTGCACAAAATAGTCTTGTGAGCCAGTAAAAGTCCTTGGTGTTCTGTTCCTGTCCCAAACACACATCAAGGCCAGCCATCAGCCAATAACAGCCAAGGGTGGGTGAACTGTCACTGGTTCCACACAAAAAGCCTTTCAGTTAGTGAATAGTAGTTGCATGCTAAGTGAATGACTCACAGAATCATCAGAGAATCAAGCTCTTCGGCCCAACAAGTCCACACCGAAGAATAATCCACCCAGACCCATTCCCCTACACCTTTTATTCTATATTTATCCCTGACTAATGCACCACCAATGGTGGTGCCCTGATACCTTGAGTGTGGGTGGTTAATTCTAAGCATTAACTAAAAGATTTTTAAGGAAGAGAATCTGATTCTGCCTGCAACTTGTTTCTTGTAGAAATGTGGGACCCCTACAAGGCCCCACATGTCAGTGAAAGCTAGCTTTAAGTGATATGAAGCAAAACCGTTCGCTGCATTGTGCAGCTTCTGACTGATTTTCTTACAAAATAAATATGGCCGTTCCAAAGCATTGTCGTAAAGTTTTTTTCAAAGTTTTCTGTCATTTTGCTGTCATCCTCTTTTTACCCCTCTCCTAAACTCACTGGAAGAGCTCACATCAGAACCTTGTCATATTACTGTCATTAGGACCTCACTATTTGCAACTAGATTGCCTCATTTCCTACATTATTGTACTGAATATATGTCAGGAATGCTTCATATTCAGAATGTCAGGAAAGCAAATTGAAGAAGAGGGAGTGAATTACAGACGTAAAAGGCTCCATCTAGGGGCAGGAGTCCTCACTTTCTCCATATAGATGCAAGTTCTTTTTGTTTTCCAAATAAGATTGAGATTGTAATCCTGGCTCATCTTTTCAGCTGATGAACAAATAGCTCTCTGAAAGATAGAGTCATGGACCTGTACAGCATGGAAACAGACCCTTTGGTGCAATTTGCTCATGCTGACCAGATATCCTAAATAAATCTAAGCCCAGCATTTGGCCCATATCCCTCTCAACCCTCCCAATCATATAGACCCATCCAGGTGCCTTTTAAATGTTATAACTGGACCAGTCTCCACCATTTCCTTTGGCAGTTCATACGCAGACCGTAATCAGGAATTATTAAGAAGTAAAGTTAAATAGGAATGAGATAAAATCTTCATCCATTTCCTGTCTCCCTTCTTGTGTCTTTAACCAAATCTTTTTTACATGGAGTCATACAGCATGAAAATAGACCCATTTGTCCAACTAGTCCATAATCCCAAACTAAACTAGTCACACCTACCTGTGCTTGGACAATATCCCAACAAACATTTCTTATTCATGTACTTATCTAAATGTCTTTTAAATGTTGTAACTGTACCTATTGTCACCACTTATTCTGGATGTTCATTTCTCACACAAACCACTCTGTGTGTAAAAAAAATTTCCCTCGTGTCTTTTTAAAATCTTTCTCCATTCACCTTAAAAATATATCTCCTAGTCTTGAAATTCCCCATCCTAGGGAAAAGGTATCTGTCGTTCACCTTATCTATACCCTTCTTGATTTTATAAACTTCTTTAATGTTATTCCTCAACGTCTTATACTCCGGTGAAAGAAGTCCCAGCCTCTCCTTAAAACTCAAACTCTCCATTCCTGGCAACATCGGTAAATCTATTCTGAATCCTCTCCAGCTTAATAATATTCTTCCTATAATAGGTTGAATAAGCTGGCACTGTTTTCCCTGGAACATTGAGGCTGAGGGGTGACCTTGTCGAGGTTTATAAAATCATGAGGGGTATGGATAGGATCAATAGACAAAGTCTCTTCCCTGGGGTGAGGGAGTCTAGAACTAGAGGGCATAGGTTTAGGGTGAGAGGGGAAAGATATATAAGAGACCTAAGGGGCAACCTTTTCATGCCGAGGGTTATACGTGTATGGAATGGGCTGCCAAAGGAAGTGGTGGAGGCTGGTACAATTGCAACATTTAAAAGGCATCTGGATGAATAGGAAAGGATTGGAGGGATATAGGCTAGGTGCTGGCATCTGGGACGATATTAGGTTGGGATATCTGGTCGGCATGGATGAGTTCGACGGAATGGTCTGTTTCCGTGCTTTACATCTCTATGACACTATAACAGAGTTACCTTGCATACAGTAATTCAGAAGAGGCCTCACCAACGTCTAATACAATGTCAACATAACATCCCAACTCAAAGGCCTGAGCAATAAATGCAAGCATGCTGAATGCCTTCTTAACCACCCTACGTGTGACAAAAACTTCCAAGAATTATGTACCTGAACCCATAGATCTCTCTGTTCTACAACACTACCCAAGGCCCCTCTTTCAATTGTATAAGTCCTGCCCTTGTTTGTTTTACCAAAACATGAAAATGAGAAAGATAAACCCGTACGTCTTCAGGTACTAAACAGCTTCAGTAAACTCCAAGCTGTACCAACCTAGACTTCGGTAAGCAGCTTATTGCTAACCACATGCTCTAAATGATACTGTTGTATGATCCCCTCCATCATCTTGGCAGTACTGTCACCCAGTTTATTGAAAAGCAATATTCATTGAAACTCCTGAGTGTGAAGTGTACACATTCTTGAATTTTGTAGTTAGTATGTAAGTCTGGTTTTGGAGGTGTCAATCCGTGTGTAGTGAATAGCACTTATTGCATTCATCAATCCACCAGCAACATCCATGCCTTAAGAAATATCCTCCCTCACCCTCTCTTCTTCTCTCCCTCCTACTTCAGCTACTCTTAAAAGACTTGTTTTTTTGACCAAGCTTTGGTCACTTGTCCTCGTATCTCTTTAGGCGACTTGGGCTCAAGTTTTGTCAGAGTTTATTCAGCACTCTGTGCTACATTAGTTAGTTTAGAAATGTAAGTTCTGTGTACATATGCTGGTGTGTCGTTTTGTGTGTTTTGTGCGGTTTACTGGCTTCTCTCCAGATTTCCATTTGTATTTTAATAAAGTAATATGCCTCCATTTCCAAAAGATGGAGAAAGTTGGAGCCAAGTGAAAGGCAATATTTAATGAGAGGTGGATTCTTATGTTTTCTTTCAAAGGCAATTTTTCTTTACTCATCTGAAAAGCCGAGTTTAATCCTTTTGAACATTTTTGGGTAAATGTTCCAATTATGCATCCCTTGTATGTGCAGTTTCAGCTGCTGATAACCCATGCTGGGAAACTGCGTATGCAGATTGTGTTCCAGTTGTGAGCTGAGGACCATGGTGTTCAGAAGAAAGGGCCCCACCTCAGATCAGTTTTAAGGCATTGTGCGATCTTTAATGTGAAGCCAAAACAGTAGTTAGGGAAACCATTTCCTTTTCATGTAGCCATTTCACACCAGCTTTGAGTGATGCAGGAAATGTAAGCAAAGTTTAAATCAATTGGCAGTGTGGTAAGGGAATATAATTATTGTTTTTCTAACCAGACTCTGAGCTATTTGAAAATGTGCGAAAAACTTACTAACCATTCCTATGTCAAAAGCATCACCTTTGAAAAGTATTGACCGAGCACCATTGTATTATCGTATGTAACATCCCTCTTGATCTACACACCACTCATCTTCTGGGTAGATTAAGTAGATGAAAGATGTTCGTTTAGTTTGTTTTTCTGGGGAGTGGATTAAACATGATTAACCTGCTATGAAACACAATGTCGAGAAAAGTTGAGTTACATCTGTTGGAAATGATGAACCCACAGGTTGCTGAGCAGACATATATTAAAATATGATTTAATGGGATAGCCTAAGGGTTGAGATATCTGGAATGAGATTAAATTCAAGGCATTCAGGTCACAGAGCATGAACCGCTTTTTCATACTGAGGGCATGGAACGCAGAGTTGGTGTTTGAAACATTGACCATATTGATCATAGAATCCCAACACGGTGGCTCAGTGGTTAACACTACTGCCTCACAGTGCCAGGGACCTGGGTTCAATTCCAGCCTCGGGTGACTGTCTATGTGGAGTTTGCACATTCTCTCTGTGTCTGCGTGGGTTTCCTCTGGGTGCTCCGGTTTCCTTTGGGTGCTCCAGTTTCCTCCCACAGTCTGAAGATTAGGTGGATTGGCCATGCTAAATTGCCCGTAGTGTTAGGTGTATGAGTCAGGGGAAGTGTCGAGAAATAAGGGAATGGATCTGGATGGGTTACTCTTCGGAGGATTGGTGTGGACTTGTTGGGCCAAAGGGCCTGTTTCTACACATTTAGTCTCCCAAGCCCCATTCCATCATTCATTTACATCCTGACTGATGAATGTGAAAATTCCATTTACCCACCTTGTTTCTGTACCCATGAGTACCATTATTTCAATGAGCCAGCACAGAGGAACTACACAGAGCAGAGGAAAACAACCTACACAATGTATTCGAAAAGAACGGGTACCCAATGAATACAGTCCACCTGTTTCTCAGCAACAAATCCAAACAAGCAGACAAAACACGGCCAGAAACCCGAGCCACTCTCCTCTACATCAAAGACATCTCAGAAATGACTGCCAGACTACTCAGACCTCTTGGCATCATTGTAGCCCACAAACCTGCCAACACACTAAAACAGCAGCTTATGAACTTGCAAGATCCTATACAGACAACAAGCAAAACTAATGTCATTTACAAAATACCTTGCAACAAGTGTAACAAACACTACATTAGACAAACAGGCTGAAAACTAGCCATCAGGATACATGAACATCAACTAGCCACAAAAACAACATGATCCTCTCTCGCTAGTATCCTTACATACAGATGAGGAAGGACACCACTTCAACTGGGACAACACATCCATCCTAGGACAAGCCAAACAGAGAGAATTCCTAGAAGCATGGCATTCCAACCAGAGCTCTATCAACAAACACATTGGCTTGGATCCCATTTACCACCCTCTGAGAAAAAGAGCAGGAAATGGCATCACCACAGGAAATGGCATCATCAACCCAAGGATACATAAATAAAAAGCAGGCCACACCACCAGTATTTCATCTGGAGGCTCACTGATGATATTACCAGATATGGAGATGAAGCATCTGAAAATGAACCTTCCAGCTCAGTGAGCAAACATGTATCCAGAAAGGTGAGTTAGTAAGTTTGCTGATGACAAAAAGGTTGGTGGTGTTGTCAATAGTGTTGAGGGCTATTGCAGGCTACAACAAGACATTGACAGGATACAGAGCTGGGCTGAGAAGTGGCAGATGGAATTCAACCTGGATAAATGCGAAGTGATTCATTTTGGAAGGTTGAATTTGAATACTGAATGCAGGGTTAAAGACAGGATTCTTGGCAGTGTGGAGGAACAGCGGCATCTTGGGGTCCATGTACATAGATCCCTCAAAGGTGCCACCCAAGTTGATAGGGGTGTTATGAAGGTGTATGGTGTTTTGGCTTTCATTAACAGGGGGATTGAGTTTAAGAGCCGCGAGGTTTTGCTGCAGTTCTGTAGAGTCCTGGTTAGACCACACTTGGAATATTGTGTCCAGTTCTGGTTGCATCATTATAGGATGGATGTCGATGTTTTAGAGAAGGTGGAGAGGAGATTTATCAGGATGATGCCTGGATTGGAGGCCTTGTTTTATGAAGAGAGGTTGAGTGAGCTAGGGCTTTTCACTCTGGAGAGAAGAAGGAAGGGAGGTGACTTGATAGAGGTGTACAAGGTAATGAGAGGCATAAACGGAGGAGATAGCCAGAGACTTTCCCCCAGGGCAGATATGGCTGTCATGAGGGGTCATCATTTTCAGGTGATTGAGGAAGGTATAAGGGAGATGTCAGAGGCATGTTCTTTATGCAGAGAGTGGTGAGTGCGTGGAATGTACTGCCAGTAGAGTCAGAGACATTAGGGACATTTAAGCAACTGCTGGACAAGTACATGAACAGTAGTAAATTGAGGGGTGTGTAGGTTGGGTTGATCTTAATTTCAGGTAAATGCTCAGCACAACATTGTTGGCCCCAGGGCCTGTACTGTGCTGGACTGGTCTATGTTCTGTTCTTAAGGAACAACACCCTTCCCTTTGTAACCGTTGTGTCAGAGAGGTAGGACCCGAAAGGGTGAATTGCTGTCACAAGGTAAAGCTCTGCCCATCACTGTATGAAAAATTGTTATTGTGATTTAACCTGAGGGCCACCAGACCTCAGGCAAGATCATGTGAAAGATCAGGCAAGATCATTAGGAAGAGCAAACTGTTTTCCAGGTTCTTGTTCTTGTGTTGAATGGCATGTAACTAAACTGTTATGGATGTGGAATGTTCAGTTGAATGTGATTCTAATGCGTATCTGACAGAATGCCGATAGCTTTATGTCAGTCATAAACATAACTTGTTTAATCAAGTCTTAGCCCATCTTCTGCATAGGACTACACAGGCATCCTTCCTAACATGGTATCAGTAACCGAGACAAATTCCAGTGAGAAAGATCAGCAACTGTACGTATACCCGAGAACATCTTAGATCATATCTGACATTACAGTAGAAACCTGTTCCCATGATTTAGCACTTTAACCACTCAGTGAGAAGATCATGGTGTGATCAGCTTAGATTGAGTCATGAGCAGCCCAAACAAAGCAGGAACCATACATTAACCAGTCCAGTCATCAACTGAAAAATATGGAGTCTGTCAGGAAGGAATCTGTGGAACATGAAGGTGCAGGTGGATAAAATTATGAGCGGCAAAGACAGGGTAAGTAGAAAGCAGCTGCTCCCTTTAGTTGAAAGGTCATGAACAAGGGGGTGTAATTTTCAGGTGAAAGTAGATGGGATTAGAAGAAAAATATTTTCACCCAGAAGGTGATGGGGATTCAGAATGCTCTATCTTGGAGGGTAGTTGAGGCAGGGAACCCTTTAAGATATACTTGAATATAATCACATTCAAGGCTATGGGCCCAATCTCGGAATATGGCACTTGTGTAAATTTAGAGTAGCTTTGGAGGTACAGACCTGATGGGCCAAAGGGAATCTTCTTTGATTCTTCATTGACGAGGGACACACGCTGTGGAAGGAGTAATTGTTGACAGCAAGATATCAGGAATTAAGGTGACCCGATCAGGGTTCATGGCTGCCAGGATTACGTTTGTGTTCTACTTGTGAGCTGTGCCATCCGACTGAGGAGGAACAACTTGCTCAGAGCACAGCAGCACAATGTTTATACAGGATTGATCCACATAACTTGATCCCAATGGCAGGAATCTCCCCACAGCAACTAGGAAACAACTCACCTCAGATTGGAGTTATTTCTCCGGCACTCCCCAGTTCATTCGAATGCATTTACACAAAATATAGTTCTCCAAAGTGAACTTTCTTCTATGAATTGAATTTTCGTGCATGTCGCAAGACTCAGCAGTTTAGAATTAATACTTTTTCAAAATTATTATTCACGTGGCCATAACTTGGCATCAGCGGATTAATGGACTATGTTTAGTTAATGGACTAATGGAGATGTTTGGGGTCATGAGGTGGTGTAGTAGAGTCATGGGGATGTGGGGGAAGAGGAGGACTGCAGAGCGTTTTCTCTTCTGTTTTATAGCCAGAGCCATGTCCGAAAACAGCAAGGCCTTTTAAACATCTGACCTCAGCATTTTACATTCCCTGTGGCTGCATCCAAACTTCCTCCACAGTCAGCTGGCCTGGCTTCCACCAGCATTGAAAATCCTGCTTCCTGAAGCTGGAAATTTTCCCAACTCCTACTACCTTCCTTGAGGATGACAGTCCAGCCCACTTTTTCAGGAAGAGTTTGTATTTGAGTGTTTGAATGAAGGAGAGTATGTCTGTGAGAGAGGCAGTGGTCCATGCTGTTTCTCAGTGGGAATATCAGATTGTGTTCCCTCTGTTATTGTGAATGGTTTGAATATGAACCAGAGGATGAATTTGAATAGTTTTCTGATTGACGTTTTAAGCAGAGGTTTAGAGGAGTTTTGTTCAGCACAATAATCAGAAATATGAAGGAATTTGATAAAGTAGATAGACAGAAACGGTGGCATGGTGGCTCAGTGGTTAACTCTACTGCCTCACAGCACCAGGGACCCAGATTCAATTCCACCTTCAGGGGACTGTCTTTATGGAGTCCGCAAATTCTCCCTGTGTCTGTGTGGGTTTCCAATGGCATTCCAGTTTCCTCCCATAGTCCAAAGGTGTGCTCGTTAGGTGGATTAGCCAAGCTAAATTGCCCATTGTGTTCAGGGATATGTAGGTTAGTTGCATTGACCATGAGAAATGCAGAGTTACAGGGATAGGGGAAAGTGTGTTGGGTCTGGGTGGGATGCTCTTTGGAGAGTTGATGTTGGACTTGTTGGGCTGAATGGACCATTTCCACACATTAGGGATTCTCTGGAAATGTTTTTCCATTGTCAGGGGAGTATGACTAGTTGGCAGTACTGAGGCCTTTCAAATGCCAACACCAACACAATGAACTGAATAGCTTTTCTCTGTATTGCATACTTCCCTGTTACACTTAATACTGTGCAGTGCTGCTTTTACTATTTCAAAAGAACGAGAGATAAATATAGCACTGGAATAGGTCCTTCATCTTTCCGAAGCTGTGCCAATTATCATGCTCTAACTGAACTAAAAACAAACCTTCTGCCTTTGTTCAGTCTGTATCACACCTAAATTTGATCCTCCAAAATACATCACCTCACATTTGTTTGGATTAAGCTCCATCTGCCATCTCTGTGCCCAAGTCACCAATTTATCCTATTGTATCCTTTCATAATCGTCAGTATTGTCAGCAACTCTATCAATCTTCATGTCTAACAATCACATCAGGTGACTGTGGAGCAGCACTCCGAAAGCTAGTGCTTCCAAATAAACCTGTTGGACTATAACCTGGTGTTGTGTGATTTTTAAATTTATATGCCCCAGTCCAACACCGGCATTTCTAAATCAATCTTCATGCCATCTGCAAACTTACTAATCAGACCACCCACATTTTCCTCCAGATCATTCCTATATCCTACAAACAACAGAGGACCTGAGGGTGATTTTTGTTGAACAGCACTAGTTAACGTTTCCATTCTGAAAAACACCCTTCCACTGCTACTCTTCTGTAACCAAGCCAGTTTTGTATCCTTTTCCAAGACCAAGTCAGTTTTGTCTCCATAATTTCATGTTATATGTCTGAAGTCACTTCATCATTGGCCCACCCACAACTGGTGATCAAGGAAGTCCATGTCCTTTGTACCTTTTCCTATCTCTTGATTTTCAAAATTTCCAATCCTTAACCAATCATGGCTTTTAGTCCAGATCAGTCGAAAAGATGAAGAAATAAAGACTTACATTCATAAAGCATTTTTCATAATCTCAGAGCATTCCATAACATTTTCCAGCCATTAATTATTTTTATGATGATATTGCAATTGTAATGTAAAAAAGCATAGAGGCCAATTCACCAAGAAGTCCCATAAAGTGCAATGCGACAATTACAAGAAATTGATGGGAGGGTGAATATTAGCCAAACACTGGGGTTAACTCCCTTCCTTGTCTTCTGAATGATGCTGCAGGTCATTTACAGCCTTCTAAGAGAACACGAAAAAAATGTTTAATGTTACATTAGCCTCTCAATACAGCACTGGATGGTCAGCCTAGTGTCCGGAATGTTCTCTCAAACCCACATGACATTGACTGTGAAGCAAGACTACTATCTCCTGAGGGATAAAAGAGTGTGATAGTGCACAGTACAGTTGATCCCCTCCCAATGGAATGGGTTTGTTCAGCTTAATGAATTCTTCTCATAGAGGCGGGAAAAGTAATTGCAATATTTTGTCCTTTCAGATTACAGTAGAGAGGGACAGTGGATTGGATGTGACTGCCCCTAAACATGGAAGAATTGATGTGGATAATGCCCCACATGTTGGGGGCAATACATGGGCAGGAGGAACTGGTAAGTAAAGAATAAGGGATTAACATATAAAAATATTAATGCAAATTAAAACAGAGGCAGCCTAAAAGCCTCAGTTCCTGATCAGGAATGATCAGCCATGATCATATTGAATGGCGGTGCAGGCTAGAAGGGCTGAATGGCCTACTCCTCCACCTATTGTCTATTGTCAACATTTGATGAGTACTCACTATTGGAGCAAAGTCTCCCAGCATCACAATCGTTGTTGGTAATAGCAGCGGTCAGACTCCATTAGAGTGATCCATGGTCATCAAGAGGAATTATTCCTGATTGCCTCTGAGAAACAGGAAACCATTCAGCCACTCATGCCAGTTCCTCCAATCAATTATATCATGATTATCTGAATCTTAACTGCATAAAAACGTAAGACGCATTAATTGAAATAGGCTATTCATTTCATTGAGTTTACTCCACCATTCAATGACAGCACAGCTCAACTCCACTTTCCTGCCTTTTCCTCAAACCCTTGCTGATTAAAAATCTGCCTATCTCAACCTTGAATAATGACCCAATCTCTACATCACTCCGAAGAAAAAAATTCCATAGGTTCACTGCACTCTGAGAGAAGCAATTCCTCCTCATTTTCGACCTAAAAGTGTGACCCTTTATTGTGAGGTTACTCTGGTCCTGGACTCCCACAACAGGAAAAAACTTTTCCACAGCTGCCCCATTAAGGGCATATCAGAATCTTGTAGGTTTCTTGTAAGGGTCCTCTAATTCTTCGAAATTCCAACGAGTACAGGCCCAGTCTGCTCAGCTTTAATCCAGTCCCACGTCTGGGATCAGCCTAGTGAAGCTTCTCTGAACTGCCTCCAATGCCAGTATATCTTCGTTTAGAGAAGGGATCCAATAGATTGTTCACTGTATTCCAGCTGTGGTTTGACTACTGCCTTGTGTAGTTTTAAGCAAGACCACCCACTTTTACATTCCATTCTCTTCGAAATAAAGGACAGTATTCCATTTGCCTTCCCTACTATCTGCTCAAATTGGATGCTAGATTTTTGTGATTCAAGGATGAGAACTCCCAAATCACTCATAGCTCTCTGCAGTCCTTCTCCATTTAAATAACATTCAACTCTTCTGTTCGTCCTGCCAAAGTTCATAAACTGACATTTCCCCCCATTGTATTCCATCTGCCAACAATGTGCCCACACACCTCACCAGTCCAGATCCCTCAGCAGGGACTTTTTGTGTTGTGCTCACCACTTGTCTTCCCACTTTTTCTTTTGTCATCCACCAACTTCTCTAAATTGTATTCACTTTCCTCATCCAAGTCATTTCTACATATTGTACATAATTGTGACACCAGCACTGATCCCTGTGACGTTGCACTATTTGCAGGTTGCCATTCTGGAAATGCTCATCTCATCCCAATGCCTTTACATGCTCTGTCAATAATTGACTCACATTGTGTGCCAGGTGCTCGCGGTCACATCATTCCCTATGGTGTGCAGCATGCAAACATTCACCATCCAAACTTGGGCACTTCCACTGGGAAACGTTACTTGCAGGGAGATTCAGTCATACAATGTACACAACTCTGGGGCCAAAACCAAAAATCGTGAGACAAGGTTTCAGCAGAAGTGAATATACGAGGGTATGGTTAGTAAGTTTGCAGATGACACCAAAATTGGAGGTATAGCAGACAACAACGAAGGTTTACGTCAGAGTACAATTGGATTCTTGTTCAGATGGGCCAGTGGGCCCAGGAGTGGCAGGTGGAGTTGAACTTAGACAAATGTGAGGTGCTACATTTTGGAAAGGCAAATCAGGGCAGGACTTCTCCACTTAATGGTAAGGTCCTGGGGAGTGTTGCTGATCAGAGACCTTGGAGTGCAGGTTCATAGTTCCTTGAAAGTGGAGTTACAGGTAGGTAGGATAGTGAAGAAAGAGTTTGGTATGCTTGCCTTTATTGGTCAGTACATTGAGTACAGGAGTTGGGAGGTCACGTTGCAGCTACACAAGACATTGGTCTGTCCTCCCTCCTAACTTGAAAGGTTTCAGAAAAGATTTATAAGGATGTTGCCAGGGTTAGAGGATTTGAGCTATAGGGAGAGGCTGAACAGGCTGAGGCTGTTTTCCCTGGAGCGTCGGTGGCTGAGGGGTGACCTTATAGAAGTTTATAAAATCATGAGGGGCATGGATAGAGTAAATAGACAAGGTTGTTTCCCTGGATTGGGGGAGTCTAAAACTAGAGGATAGAAGTTTAGGTTGAGAGGGGAGAGATATAAAAGGAACCTAAGGGGCAACTTTTTCATGCCGAGGGTGTTGAATGTATGGAATGAGCTACCAGAGGAAGTGGTGGAGGTTGGTGTGATTATGACATTTAAAAGGCAATTGGATGGGTATATGAATTGGAAGGGTTTAGAGAGATATGACCAAATGCTGGCAAATGGGACTAGATTTATATAGGATATCTGGACGGCATGGGTGAGTTGGAACAAAGGTTCTGTTACTCTGCTGTATATCTCTGTGACAGTAAGTGAGGGATGGGGTTGAGCAGGAGCACAGTTGGATGTACAGTGTGCTTCAGGTAGGCAGCATCCTTTGCTGCAAGTACTCACCATGAAATGATCTATAATGCATCACTCTATGACTGTGGCTTGCAGCATGCAGTTGTGTAAATAGCTCAGTCTTGTCTTCCTGGTAAAGTGTGGTGCCCTTGGATTGTCACCCTCAGACTAGCTTTTGCACATTTCCTTTGCTTTGAAGGCTTCCATGCTGGTATACTTTGCATGGGTTGAATTTACCATAAATTGGTGACGTGTAAGCATAGTGATAATGACACAGGACTAGTAAGCCAGAGGCCCAGGATCATGCTCTGGGCACATGTGTTCATTCTACCTTTTCAATATACCTTGAGATTGTGGATGACATTTGTCTTCAGACAATTGCATATAGCTCAGGGAGTATTACCTTTAAGGGTCTGCATTTTCATTTCCCATACTCCCTCAGCAGAACCTCGTTCCTTGTTGTACATATGTCATAGGTACCAACATGAACCATGACCATTGGATCTTGCCCTTCCTGCTACAAATTTTTCTTGCTCTTGGCTGCAGAGAACATTGTCACTTTCCCTCACTATACTGTCCTCTACTGCTTGAATGTCTTCCTCCAAGACAGTGCCATGGTCTGTAACTTTATCCACCCTGCAGTCCTCACTCTCATCCAGATAAACTGAGAAAAACATCAAACCTATTGGACTGTTACACAGTTAAGGTCGGCCACAGTTTGAGTGCCACTTTCCCCAGTCGGGAAAAAAAGGCTGCAATGGTTGCCCAGAGCAGATTCCCCAGATTGTTATGAGAAGACATTTGAGATAACGGGATTGTTTCTATTGAAGGAACCAAGAAAAAGGTCATTTAAGGCCTTTTGAAGTGTAAGAGATTTGAGTCTGCCCTAGAATCCATCTCAGATTGAGCAACAAATTACTGCAGATACTGGAATCTGAACTGAAAAAAACACTGAAAATCACAGCGGTAGAGACAAAAAATAACTACAGATGCTGGAATCTAAAGTAGATAGGCAGGAGGCTAGAAATACACAGCAAGCCAGGCAGAATGAGGAAGTGGAGAAGTCAACGCTTCGGGTATAAATAACCCTTCTTTAGGAAGTCCTGAAGATGCTGCCTGGCTCGTGGAGATCACGGTGGGTCAGGCAGCATCCATGGAGAGAGAGCAAGCTAATGCTTTGAGTCTATGCAGCTCCTCATTTGAGCTGAAGTGAAGTGTGCAGGAGGCAGCATTGATGGTGTTGGGGAGGGGGTTGAAGTGCGGGGGGTGGGAGGGGTGGGGCTCACCCACACCTCTCCTCCCCCTCCCTACCCCCACCTTCCCAAACTATAGCATAAATGCTATCCCGTCCACACTTCACTTTAACTCTGATGAATAGTCATCAACACATTAGGTTGCTCTCTCTCTCCATGGATGCTGTCTGACCCACTGTGACCTCCAGCATTCTTTGTTTTCAGTTCAGATTGAGCAGTGACAGTCACTTCCTTGAGCACTGTGAGCATTTTCCAGCAATGGGTGCTGGCTTACTTCCCTCTGTCTTCTCACACTTTAAACAGTGTTATCACAAAACAGAAACAATTATGTACAGCATCAATGCATAAGAATGAAAGTAACCTTTGTGGTGATTGTTAACTGTGTCTTGTGTTTGAAGTATGTTTTTACTAGCCTTGACTCAGCATGATCTGTTTCCAAGCCGCAAGTCAGGCCCTACTGATTTTGATTCCATGATAGCAATGTGCTGGCGCTGGAAAGTTAATTTTGAAAGGCAACTAAATTTTCCAACTCTATAAAATGAATCTCACAAACAGAATGTCTTTTAGTTTTTGACTGTCCCTGAAAAGGGTGAAAAAGAGAGCAGCCATGTATCAATGAAAGGAAGCTGAATTGACAGAATGTGGGGATATGTGTGAAAACAAATTGTGGATTCCATGTGTTTGAACCTTCGAACATAGAACATAGAAAAGTACAGCACAGAACAGGCCCTTTGGCCCACGATGTTGTGCCGAGGTTAATCCTAATGTCAAATATAGTAACCTAACCTACACACACCTCAACTCACTGCTATCCATGTGCATGTCCAGCAGTCGCTTAAGTGTCCCCAATGACTCTGCTTCCACCACCACAGCTGGCAACGCATTCCATGCATTCATAACTCTCTGTGTAAAGAACCTACCTCTGACGCCTCCTTTATACCTTCCTCCTAATATCTTCAAACTATGACTCCTCGTACCAGTCAATCCTGCCCTGGGGAAAAGTCTCTGGCTATTGACTCTATCTATTCCACTCATTATTTGGAACAAGACCCTCATGCAAAATAGAACACTCTTCAGTAATATCTGATACAGCAGTGCATGAATTGTTGTTGTGAAGTATTCTTCTGCAGCAGCTCATTTTCCACACTTTTCTGCCCAGCCTGTTGGTGAATTGTTTTGTTCCTGCGCTGTGCATTATTGTCGATTTGCTAAGTTTTTATGAGAGGAACTCAGACACTTGCCTGAACTGTAGGAGGAGCTCCTATGAAATTTGTCAGTGTGGAAGAGTGTAAGTTACAATTAGAGCGAGGCCACTCAAAGAAGTGTCTTTATACTACTCGTTGTAGGCAAATAATTATTCACAGACGTGTTGTTAATGATGGTACAGGAGACACAATCCCTGTAGTATAAACACTGCAGAAATTCTGATAATTTAATTAGTCTTAACTAGCTCCATAACACTGGTGGGGGCATTTTTTATAGGCACGTTGTTATTGGACCAGGTTTTCCTATAGCAAGGTATCTAATACATATACCATTAGTTAAACTTGCTGCTGCATCCTTCAGCCTGGACAATTCTAGAGAATAACAGGACAATGAGGGCATGGGCCAAGCATTAGGGTACCTCCCTAACCAGTCAGTTTGGAGAAATGTCAAATAAACAGGGCAAGGATTGAGGAGGAAATTGAATACACAAGAATGTATGTATTTAATCTCCTCTCAGGTATGGAGAGAGAAATAGATAGGAAAAGATAACGTTAAAGAGTAGGAAAAGTAAGAAATAAAGTTAACATCTCCTTGAAAATCTCAATACCTGAAGGTGAAACCCTACATTTACAATGGGACATTTTCAATCCAAAGAGGTTGGTTGTCACTTCTCCTTTATAATGACCCACACTGTTAAAAGAGTATTTGATCTTCTAATGATAAAACTCAACTTGCTGCAATATGTTTAATCAGCAAATACAGCAAGTACCTGTTGGAGAAATGGGAGGTTGAGGGTACAATATCGTCTTTGTAATGTTAGTCAGAGAATAAAGCACTTTGGCCTTCAGCTTTGTGAATATTGGTGTTTTACTGTGCATCTATACTTCACCTAAAATTACTCTCCTGTTTTGTGATAACTAACAGTATCAGTCAGTAAACCCTGATTTAACAGTTTGACATCGATCTTGGCAGTCTGTCTTGGCAGCACTGTCATTTGAGTCAAACTCTTTCTCCATAATCCTGGATCAATCCCAAACTAATCCCATTGCTCTAATCTTTCCCCATTGCCCCACATAAATTGCAAACTGTATTTCCCTGTTTTCCCCATCCATCCATCATCAAATAATGATGGACCTGCTTTCCAATCTTCAACATCATTTTTAATTGTGAAATTCCTCTACCCCCCTTTTTGATTGAAACCATTAGCATTACTTCTGTGATACCCCAAATCAGACAAACCATAGAATCACGGAACACTTGCAGTGTGGAAAGAGGCCATTTAGCCCATCAAGTCTGAACTAATCCTCGAAGAGCATCCCTGTAACCCCAGTTTGTCACAGCTACCTAGCCTGCATATCCCTGGTCACTATGGAGCAATTTAGTGTGGCCAATCCAACTGACCTGCACATCTTTTGACTGTGGGAGGAAACTGGAGTACCCTATGGGAACCCAGACAGTCACTCAAGGCTGGAATTCAACCTAGGTCCCTCGTGCTGTGAGGCAGCGGGGCTATCCACTGAGCTACATGGTGCCCAAAACCTCTTTGCCTCTATTAGGTCTCCGATTCACTGAGGTGTAGAGGCATATTATCCTGAAGGGGCATTGCTATTGTGATGGGTCTCTACCATTGGATGCTTGCTGATGCACTGGAAGACAATAGGTTTATGGCTTGATCCCTCACAATTTTTCCACCAGTTTTCCACCTAACTATTTTGACATCTCTACCTCTTCCTCCTTTCTCTCCCAAACCCACCTACACCTTCCAGTCTACCTTCTCCACTGGCCCCCTTCACAATGGCCTGGTTGCACCTACTGATTTCACTTCTTGCTCTAACCCTATCCCCCTCCTCATTTCACTGTCCTCTCTCTTCCTTTCATTTCCTCTGACCCTCTGCATCTGCTTTCCTTTCACCACCTCCCTCTCCTCCCTCCCTTTCCTCCTCCCCTTCACCACCTGCTGCTCCCTACTCGCTTCCAATCTACCCTCCATTCTTCCACTCCTTCCACCCGCCTTGTCTCAGTCTCCCCCAAATCTCTATACCTCCATCCCAATCCCATCTGCCACCTCGCCCATCCTTCTTTCCTCAACTTTCTTTCCCTCTTTCAACTTGCCTTCTTCGGTTTCTCCATACTCCTTTCTCTTCCAGTTCCCCCTTCCACTTTCTCTCCTCATCTCTCCCAACTTATTCAATTCCCTCCCCTTCCTCCATCTCCTCCTCTCTTTTCCCTGTCTCCTCTTTCCCTTCTGCCTACCCTTCCTTCACACCAACATCCTAGGGGTTACCATTGACCAGAATTTCAACTGGACTCACCATATCAATACAGTAGCTGTAAGAGCAAATCAGAGGATCAGATCCCACAGCGGCTAACTCACCGTCTGACTCCCCAAAGCCTGTCCACTCCCACAAGGCACAAGTCAGGAGTGTGATGGAATCCTCCCCATTTGCCTGATGGATGCAGCTCCAACAACACACAAGAAGCTTAATACCATTCAAGAAAAAACAGCCCACTTGATTGGCACCACATCCACAAACATCCACTCCTTCCACCATTGACACTCGGTAGCAGCAGTGTGTACTATCTACAAGATGCACTGCAGAAATTCACCAAGGCTCATTAGACAGCACTTTCCAAGCCCATGACCACTTTCACTGACAAGGACAGCAGATACAAAAGAACACCACCGGCTGCACATTCCCCTCCAAACCACTCACCATCCTGAATTGAAAATAGATCACCATTCCTTCATTGTCTCTGAGTCAAGATCTTGGGACTTCCTCCACAATAGCAAATTGTCCTTATACCAAATGGGCTGAAGTGGTTCATGAAGACAACTCCCCACTCCCACCACTAGGGATGGACAATCAATGCTAGTCCAGCTAGTGACACCCACATCCCATGAAGGAAATAAAAAAATGAATAGGAGACTCAGTGAGCCAACTGATGTCATTTGTATAATGTAGGTGACTGTAGATAAGCAGTGTCATTGAATTGGAAGAAAACTATTCAGCCCTTCAAGCTTGTAGCATAGGCATATACAGAAAGTGTAAAAAGGCATATCCAAACCCATTGTCACCCATATCCAACCAAGCAAGGCATCTCCATGGATGATCAAAGTAACATAAAGCGATGAGCTGGCTTGCAGAGCTTTGTTTGCCAAGCTGAACTGTAAGCAACTGCATTTTCATTAATAATTACACATGAAGTTCCCTTACCAAACAATCTGGCCTATCATGTTTGTACTGGCTCACCAAAGGGACATTTCACCTATTGTCATTCCACCATATTGTCCTCTGCACACTCCCCCTTTTCAGATACTATCAATGCTTGTCTTTCATTCCAGGTGGAAGAGACACTGCTGGACTAGGTGGGAAAGGTGGTCCCTATCGTTTGGATGCAGGGCACAAAGTGTACCAAGTGTCACAGGCTGAAAAGGACGCAGTGCCAGAAGAAGTGAAAAGAGCTGCAAGAGCGATGGCTGAGAAAGCTTTCAAGGAAAGGTGTGTGCACTGAGCCTGTCATCATAACAGAACACCGTGTCTTTCTTCTTTCATTCATGCCAATAATTAAAGGAGCGAATTCATGTCTTCAGCCTGGAAATAACTGCAATTTCAAGGGAAGGTGACATATTGAAGAGAGAGTAAGAATTCACACTGTTACTCTTCCCCTTCCTGACTCACCTGTGGGACCTTTGGAGTGAACAGGAGAAAGAGATGGTGAGGCAGGGTGCAGAGAAGGTGAAGGATAAAAAAAAAATGGGAAAAAGACAAAATTTATGAAGAAATGATGCATTCTGTCACAACAGCTTTCCATATCACCTCTTAATGAAATGCAGAGAGAATGTGGGGGACACAGAAAACAGAGTTCATGAATATAGAATAGCCATTAATAAATCCAACAGGCAATCCAGAAGAAAACCTCTGTACCTTGAGATTGGTGACGATGTGCAACTTGTTGCCCAGGGAATCACTGTATTGATTAAACATAGGTACTTTTAAGGCTAGGTTGGGGAGGAGGCTCATGTGGAACATAAATACCAGCATAGACTGTTCAGCTGTTGTCAAATTGATGGAATAAGTAAACAGCCCTTTGTTTGAAATTTACTTTAGCCCCTCCACAT
This sequence comes from Chiloscyllium punctatum, assembly GCF_047496795.1. Lineage (NCBI taxonomy): Eukaryota > Metazoa > Chordata > Chondrichthyes > Orectolobiformes > Hemiscylliidae > Chiloscyllium > Chiloscyllium punctatum. Next base: position 26,148,502 of record NC_092753.1, read on the forward strand.
TGTTGAGCAACTCTGGAAATAACAAGCTAGATAAAAAATGAAAGAGAGCATGGAGCTCCCATACCTCTGTCATTTGTTATTTTCGAGTTGTCTGCTCGGAAGACCCAGCCTGGTGTGACTCTGTCTGATTCCACCACCAGTTTCAGATCTCACTGATACCCATCCATCCTGTGATTGTATGACCAAGATTAGAATGTTTCCAAGTGGGGAGTCCTAGAAAGGGCTTGCATGTCATCTAATTTTGCCCTCTGCAGGAGCTCATTTTAATCCACTTCTACGTGAGGAAAGGAAGAATTAGCATTTATGTAGCGTAATTCACAGCCTTACGGTGTCCCAGAGTCCCTTACAGTTAATGACATGATGGGGAACTCTGATATCATTGAATATTCAAATGCTCACGCTAATGCTCTGTGTTCAATTCCACCACAACAGTTTGTGGAATTTAAACCGAATGAAGAAAACCTTGAAACAAAAGCTAGTCTCAGTATGGAGACCATGGCAACTATCATTAATTATCTTAAAAATCCAACTGTATTCCTGCAGAGAAGGATATCGACCATCTGTATTCAGTCTATATGTGACATCAGGCTAACACAGCATAATTAACTCTTGTGTAAAACAACAAACTGCAGATGCTGAAAATCTGAAACAAAAACAGAAATTGATGGAGAAACTCAGCAGGTTTGGCAGCATCTACAGAGAAAAAATAGTTAATGTGTCAAGTCCAGTGATCCTTCTCGGGGGCAGCATGATGGCTCAGTGGTTAGCATTGCTGCCTCACAGTGCGAGGGACCTGGGTTCAATTCTGGCTTTGGGCAACTGTCTGTGTGGAGTTTGCACATTCTCTGTGTGTCTGCATCAGGTTTCCTCCCACAGTCCAAAGATGTTAGGTACATCCTAGGTGAATTGGCCATGTTAAATTGCTCATAGTGTTCAGGGATGTTTAGGTTAGATGCATTAGTCAGGTGTACGTGTAGAGTACTAGAGTAAAGGAATGGTTCTGTGTGGGTTACTCTTCAGCGGGTCGGTGTGAACTTGTTGGGCTGGATGGCCCTTTTCTGCATCGTAGGGATTCTATGATTGCATGGAAAAGGTGGTAATGTATACGGAAGACGGGGTGGGGAAGGCGTGAGCAGTTAGGCAGACAAAGTGCTGGATGATAATGAGGAAGAAAGATAAACTGTTAATAGGGATTGTATGTATGTGAAAATGGGTTGGCTGTGCTGAAAGCAGACCATCGTGACGTGGGGGTTGGTAAAGGAATTCAAAAAGCGTGTTCAGGCCCTGAAATTGTTGAATTCAGTATTGAGGAGAAAGTGAGGACTGCAGATGCTAGAGATCAGAGCTGCAAATGTGTTGCTGGAAAAGCGCAGCAGGTCAGGCAGCATCCAAGGAGCAGGAGAATCGACGTTTCGGGCATAAGCCCTTCGTCAGGAATGAGGAAAGTGTGTCATGCGGCTAAGATAAAAGTATTCAGTATTTCTAAGAATTCAGTATTGAGTCATGAAAGCTGAAGTGATGGAGAACGCGAATATCCTTTCTCTTCTCTCCCACAACACTGATACGGTCCTCCTGGTCCTCACTTTAACAGCATCCACATCCAAAGGATCAAAAGATACCATTTACTCCACCTCCAACATGATGCTAGCACCAGACATACATTCCCCTCCCCTCCTTCATCAGCATGCAATCACAATAGCACCTGCCCGTTTACTTCCTCCCTCCTCAATATCCACAAGCCCCAGACACACCATCCAGCTGAAGCAACACTTTACCTGCACTTCATTCAAACAAATCTACTGCATTCACTACTCACAATGTAGTCTCCTCTACATTGGGGAGATGAAATGCAAACTGGGCAACCACTTTGCAGAACACCCATGTTCTGTCTGCAAAGATGACCCTGAGCCTCCAGTTACTATGTTTGTCTCGGGCTTGCTACAATGCTCCAGTGAAGCTTTAACAACAACATCTCATCTTGCTACAGTGCAATTTTGCACAAAATTGAGTTCAATAATTTTAGAACCTGAGCACTCTGTTCCCATGTCCTTGACTCGCTCCCACGTTCTAGGCCCTATCACCACACGGACTGCTTTCAGCCTAAGTGACCCATTTTCACATATTTATGGTCCCCATTAGCATCCAATAATTTTTCCATAAATTTTCTCTCCCTGGACTCCATCTCTTTGCTTATCCATTCATTTCTTCCCCACCCTTGGTCTTCAGTTGTACACCATCTTTTCCTATCTGCTATCAGTTCTGAAGAAGGGTTACTGGAGACAAAACTTGAACTCTGCTTTCTTTCCACAGAAGCTGCCAGGCTTGCTGTGTTTCTCCGGTATTTTCTGTGGTGGATGTTTAGCTGCCGAATGAAACGGCCGAGTGAGCACCTCAGTTCAAGACAATGAGGGATAGGCAGAAAATGCTCATCTTGCCTCATCCAATGAAAGACTAAATAAAAATATTACTTTTACGGTGAAAGCTAATTTGCCACAGTCTACTAAGGGCCATAGGCATCTCTTTCCATTAGAGAAAAGCTATTGATTATCTCTAAGGGGCAGCACTCTACAAACTTATACAAGGTGAGGAGTCGGGCCTGCATAAACCACCACAGCCAGTCCATGAATTAAAGCTGGGACAGTGGCCAACTGAGCTAACTAATCCCTACCTGTTCTTTTAAGAAATGTAATTTACATGCTGCAAGATCTCATAATTAGCAATGTGATAAAGATCAGGTTTCTTTACTGACGATGTCAGTTGAGTGACTCAAACCACTACACAGTTGCCTTGCCTTTCTCCAAAATACCATCCTGAATCTTCTGGGTCCATCTGAGAAACAGATGGAGATTCATTTTTGTGTTAGTTTTGAAAGTTTGTTTACCAGGCACCCAGTACCACACTGTATAGTCAACCAACATTTGAACTTAAATCTCTGGATTGAGACCTGAACCCAGAACCTCCAACACAGTTGAGATCCCTGCCAACTGAGCCATTATTATTACTGCCAAATGAAGAGTTATCCACTATCATTCACAACATTTAATTCACTGCTACAGAAGGCTGTGGAAGCAGGTCATTGAATATATTTACGACGGAGACAGATAAGTTCTTTATTGTCAAAGGGATCAAAGGTTTTTGGGAGAAATAGGGTTGAGAAACTTATCAGCCATGATTGCATGGCGGAGTAGACTCAATGGGCTGAATGGCTTAATTTCTGCTCTTGTGTCTTATGTTCTAATATGGAGGCAACTCAAAGGTATCTTTTGGCACATTCCTAAAGAAGCAATGACTGTCCATTTCCTTTCTCAACCTTCACTTTGCCACCCATTCCATTATGCTGTATTCTTGCATTCCTTGACATTACTGATGTGCAGCCCCTTCATCAACTTCTGGACTCACTCACTATCAATCTGTGTCTCCAAACATGGACACATGATCATCACTGTTCCAGGCTGACTCCAACAAGCTGCTTTGCCCCACCACAGAGAATGGAGTCTCCAAATGTGTCTGGCCCATCCAAACGTGTGAACAGAACTTTGTAACCAAGATAAATAGAACTTAGTGTGGAAGAGAAATGCTGCAGAAAACGGAAATCTGAAATGAAAACAAAACGTGCTGAAAACACTCAGGAGATTAGGCACCATCTGTGGAGAGAGGAACAGTGTAAACATTTCAGATTGATGAGCTTTCATTAGAACTCGTCAGAGTTAAGGAAAAAGAAAAAGCAAATGAACAGACCCGTTTTAATATTCTTTCTAGGCCACCAGTTATAACTCATTCCCAGTGCCCTCGGGAAGGTGGTATTGAGCTGTCTTCTTGAACTGCTACAATCCACTACATAAAGAGACACCCACACTGCTGTTAGGGAGGGAGTTCCAGGATTTTGGCCCAGCAGCAGCAAAGGAACAGCGGAATATTTCCAAATCAGAATGGTTCATGGTTCGGAGGGCCTTATGTAAGCTTCTTTCTAGTGTAAACAACTTTGAGTATAGGATTTCCGAAAACCTTTTTCATTTTCATTGGGAATGGCCCATTAAATGTGTGAACAGACCTTTGTTTGTCCTCTCATGAAATCCTTCCAATTTCTTGTCAGGATCAACACTTCACTTTTAGGATTTTCTGTGAATTGTTCTGCTGCATGAAGGAAGCTATTTACAAAGTCTACAGTGAATTGTGAACCAGGCACATCTGCTTTCTAAACCACTCAAAAAGCTATTGCTTAATATCGAAACATCTAACAAACCATAGACACAACCAATGAACATTGAACATGCTGGAAAATATAAGTGCAGTCTATTCTGAGAGTGAGTTTTAAAAAGACCATTCAGAGTTTGTTCGTTGTGTTAAAATCAAAACAGCTCTGTTTCATATTCTGTAGCTATTCATGAAGCTTGTCATGCAAGCTCTGTCATCTACAGGATCATTCTTACTTAATCCTGGGAATTCTTTATATCAACTGAGGATGATATACTAATTGTGGACTTGACTTAGTGTCATCTTGTAATTATTATCTCATTCCAGAAAGCTAACACCATTGTAGCATCGTGTGTATCTTTTTAATACTCAACCACAGTAAACCCCTTTAATACACAAACAGTGCACCTTTTAATACTCCAACATAATTAAATCACTCTAATACTCAAACCACATTCAGTGCACCCTTTTAATACTCAACACCTTTAAAACTCAAACACAGTAAACTCCTTTCATACTCAAACATAAAGTGCTTTAGTATCCATTGAATTCTCAAATACAATAAACTGTAACAGAGAAGCAAGAATACGCCATTCAGCCACTTAGGCTGTTTCACTTTCCCTTGGACTAATGATTATGTGTGCCAAAATTCCATTTCTTACTCAAGTGTGCAGTGCAATCTTTCCTACTCAAACACATTCAATGTATCCCTCTAATTTTTTAATTGTAATTATCTTCTTGAAGGGAGATAACTCACATTTGTGGAAACTATCGAGGTGCCCCTATGTACACAGCAGGGAAAGACTTGGCACACATTCTTCTGAATCGCCAGTTTCCTCTGGTTGTTGGAATCTTGCCAGAGACAAAGTGTGACTTCAGACATTCCAGAAGAAGCTCTGAGATTGTCTTTGTTGCCAGGAAAATCAAAAAAAAATGAGAACAGCACCAAGAGTACTGCATTGCATTCATCAGCCTGAGCAAAGCATTTAGTCAGAGGATTTGGATGTTGAGAAACTTCATCAGTACCCTTAACTGTTTTATGATATCGCTGCAAATATCCTGACTGGAAGATCTGTTGAATACTATACCCATGTCTTCCACTCTTAGCTGCTCCTATTGATCAGCTATAAATTACTCTTTCATTGAATCATAGTATCCCTCCAGGGCTGAAAGAGGCCATTCGGCTCAATGAGTCAGCACCGACCCTATGAATGGCATTCCACCCAGACCCCTATCCCATCCCTGCACCTCCAAGTTTCCCATAAGCAGCTCACCCTGGACATTATGAAACAATTTAGCATGGCCAACCCACCTGACCTGCACATCTTTGGACTGTGGGAGGAAACCGGAGCACCTGGAGGAAACCTATGCAGACACAGGGAGAACGTGTAAACTCCATCGAGAGGATTTGTTGAACTTGAGTCCCTGGTGCTATGAAACAGTAGAACTAACCACTGAGCCATTTTGCGACCTTTCTTTTCTTTGAAGAGAGGTGAGCCAGCATTTCTGCCTTGGGCCTTGCTGGGCCAGCTCAGAAGGCAATTAAGAATCATATTGTGAGTTTGGAGTAATACAAGGCCAGATCAGGTAAGGGCATTAGTGAACTAGGTGGGTTTTTACAGCAATTAATGTCACTGTTCCTGAGAATTGAATGCAATTCCAAACTTAATCGTTGATTGAATATAAATTCCACGATCAGCCATGGTAGGATTTGAACCCATGTCTTCACGTCTTTGTGTTGGGTGATGAGCCCAGTGACATTACCACAATACCACTGTCTTACCACTGCCTTAATAATTTCAGCCCAAGGGGCACAGTCAGCAAAACTCTTACAATCATTTCCAAGGCTCTTCCCATTCTGTATGTCTATCTGAAAAGAATTGAATGAGTTTCTTCAGTTTGTACCATCACCAAAAGGGAAATATCCTTTTGGAAACAAGTGGGGAAGTTTTGAGAAATTAGCATGCAGATTATCAACATGTTGAACTATGTCTATGGCTAACATGACCTGGAGTCGGACTTGAGCTTGGAACTGCTGGCTGAGAGACTACCCACTGAATCTCAAGATGACTTGAATGACATCAAAGTCATTCTTTAGCAGCTCCTAGTAGCATCTGCGCACCTCAGTTCAAAGTCCAAACTCTAATATCATTGTGATGGGTACATTTTCGTTAGGCAAAGGGAATATTGGATCTGGAGCAAAGGCAGCTAAATGGATTTGTAGCACACACAATCAATGATACAAGAGTAAGTGAAACAGGCCTAAGAGGCTGAATGGCTTACTCTTGTTTCTCTATTGCAGTCGTGTTATTACAAGAATTGGCTGGCAACTCAGTTAAACAAATTGAAACAGGACCAAAGAGTCATAGAGATGTACAGCTTGGAAACAAACCCTTTGATCCAACCTGTCCATGCCGACCAGCTATCCTAACCCAATCTAGTCCCACCTACCAGCACTCAACCCATATCCCTCCAAACCCTTCCTGTTCATATACCCATTCAAATGCCTCTTAAATGTTGCAATTGTACCAGCCTCCACCACATCCTCTGGCAGCTCATTCCATACACGTACCACCCTCTGCGTAAAACAGTTGCCCCTTAGGTCTCTTTCATATCTTTCCCCTCTCACCCTAAACCTATGCCCTCTAATTCTGGACTCCCTGACCCCAGGGAAAAGACATTGCCTATTTATCCGATCCATGCATCTCATAATTTTGTAAACCTCTATAAGGTCACCCCTCAGCCTCCAATGCCTCAGGGAAAACAGCCCCAGCCTGTTCAGTCTCTCCCTATAGCTCAAATCCTCCAACCCTGACAACATCCTTGTAACTCTTTTCTGAACCCTTTCAAGTTTCACAACATCTTTCTGACAGCAAGGAGACCAGAATTGCACACAATATTCCAACAGTGGCCTAACCAATGTCCTGTACAGCCACAACATGACCTCTGAACTCCTGTACTCAATACTCTGACCAATAAAGGAAAGCATACCAAACGCCTTCTTCACTATCCTATCTACCTGCGACTCCACTTTCAAGGAGCTATGAACCTGCACTCCAAGGTCCCTTTGCTCAGCAACACTCCCGAGGACCTTACCATTAAGTGTATAAGTCCTGCTAAGATTTGCTTTCCTAAAAGGCAGCACCTCGCATTTATCTGAATTAAACTGCATCTGCCACTTCTCAGCCCATTGGCCCATCTGGTCCAGATCCTGTTATAATCTGAGGTAACCGCTGTCCACTACACCTCCAATTGTGATGTCATCTGCAAGCTTACTAACTACCTCTTATGCTCGCATCCAAATCATTTATGTAAATGACAAAAAGTAGTGGACCCAGTACCGATCCTTGTGGCACTCCACTGGTCACAGGCCTCCAGTCTGAAAAACAACCCTCCACCACCGCCCTCTGTCTTCTATCTTTGAGCCAGCTCTGTATCCAAATGGCTAGTGCTCCCTGTATTCCATGCGATCTAACCTTGCTAATCAGTCTCCCATGGGGAACCTTGTCGAACGCCTTACTGAAGTCCATATAGATCACATCTACTGCTCTGTCCTCATCAATCTTCTTTGTTACTTCTTCAAAAAACTCAATCACATTTGTGAGACATGATTTCCCACTCACAAAGTCATGTTGACTATCCCTAATCAGTCCCTTGCCTTTCCAAATACATGTACATCCTGTCCCTCAGGATTCCCACCAACAACTTGCCCACCACTGAGGTTAGGCTCACCGGCCTATAGTTCCCTGGCTTGCCTTTGCCGCCCTTCTTAAACAGTGGCACCACATTTGCCAATGTCTAGTCTTCTGGCACCTCACCTGTGACGATCGGTGATACAATGATCTCAGCAAGAGGCCCAGCAATCACTTCTCTAGCTTCCCACAGAGTTCTCAGGTACACCTGATCAGGGCCTGGGGATTTATCCACCTTTAACCGTTTCAAGACATCCAGCACTTCCTCCTCTGTAATCTGGACATTTTCCAAGACGTCACCATCTATTTCCCTACAGTCTATATCTTCCATATCCTTTTCCACAGTAAATACTGATGCAAAATATTCATTTAGTATCTCCCCCATTTTCTGTGGCTCCACACAAAGGCCGCCTTGCTGATCTTTGAGGGGCCCTGTTCTCTCCCTAGTTACCTTTTTGTCCTTAATATATTTGTAAAAACCCTTTGGATTCTCCTTAATTCTATTTGCCAAAGCTATCTCATGTCCCCTTTTTGCCCTCCTGATTTCCCTCTTAAGTGTACTCCTACTTCCTTTATACTCTTCTAAGGATTCACTCGACCTATCCTGTCTATACCTAACATACGCTTCCTTCTTTTTCTTAACCAAACCCTCAATTTCTTTTGTCATCCAGCATTTCCTATACCTACCAGTTTTCCCTTTCACCCTGACAGGAATATACTTTCTCTGGATTCTTGTTATCTCATTTCTGAAGGCTTCCCATTTTCCAGCCGTCCCTTACTTGCAAACATCTGCCTCCAATCAGCTTTCGAAAGTTCTTGCCTAATACCGTCAAAATTGTCCTTTCTCCCGTTTTAGATCTTCAACTTTTAGATCTGGTCTATCCTCTTCCATCACTATTTTAAAACAAATAGAATTATGGTCGCTGGCCCCAAAGTGCCCCAAACGGACACCTCAGTCACCTGCCCTGCCTTATTTCCCAAGAGTAGGTCACGTTTTGCACCTTCTCTAGTAGGTACATTCACATACTGAATCAGAAAATTGTCTTGTACACACTTAAGAAATTCCTTTCCATCTAAACCTTTAACACTATGTCAGTCCCAACTGATGTTTGGAAAGTTAAAATCCCCGACCATAACTACCCTATTATTCATACAGATAACTGACATCTCTTTACAAATTTGTTTCCTCAGAATTAGATGTGTTTTGCCCCAGTGATTAGATAGCAGTTTTACTGGCCACAGTTATTTAGTGGGGGATCAAATATCTAGTCAAGTAAGCTAGCTGAATCAGAGTTTGAATACAGTAATTCATTGGATTTTAATCCAGGCTTGATATTTCCTTTCTGTGTCTTTGGTATTTTAGACAGATTTGTATTTGAGGAGCCTATAGCCAACACTCCACTTTGTTTCTGTTACAGGTTGAAGGAAATTCATATGAGTGAATATGATGCTGCAACATATGAGAGGTTTTCAGGCGCCATACGCCAACAAGTCCAATCAATACGAGTCATTCTCGACAGCCTACAGGTAAGCTGAAGCTAAGATACTTTGTTTGATATACCAACTTAGAACAAACCTCAAAGTCTGCTTTGACATATGTGATGAGTGATCAGTAAAATTGAAATTGCTTACATGTATCTGACATTTTTTTTTAGATTAGATTAGATTACTTACAGTGTGGAAACAGGCCCTTCGGCCCAACAAGTCCACACCGCCCCGCCGAAGCGCAACCCACACCATACCCCTACATTTACCCCTTACCTAACACTACGGGCAATTTTAGCATGGCCAATTCACCTGACCTGCACATCTTTGGACTGTGGGAGGAAACCGGAGCACCCGGAGGAAACCCACGCAGACACGGGGAGAACATGCAAACTCCACACAGTCAGTCACCGGAGGTGGGAATTGAACCCGGGTCTCTGGCGCTGTGAGGCAGCAGTGCTAACCACTGTGCCACCGTGCCGCCCTAAAAGTGTCCTCAAAGTGCTTATCATGCCACATTTTGAACTACTGTTTTGTTGATAAGCGTGCCAGCCATCTAGTATCCACACCAGCTGCACAAACAGGAAAATAAATGCATGCTCATTTATCTGTTTTGGTTGAAGATTAAATGTTGACCGAGGAGCTTTGCTTTGCTTTGCTGCATTTCTTCAGCTCATCTTTTGAGAACTTGAAAACCCACTTGAACAGACAGATGATGCCTTACTTTAAATCTCTTCTCCAACAATACAGCTTCTTGTGTTATGGACCAAACCAAAACCCCTCAAAATATATGAACAGGATAGTCTGGAGCCTAACTCTTTATTTTAGTTAAAGGCAAAAAGTTCCAGGTGTGATTTGATTGGTCTATAACACAGTTAAAAAAACAAATTTTTTAAAAATTGGTGTAACTTTACTTTATTGAAATACTTAATATATTATTTAACAACTAATTATCAACAGTTGCAATATAGCAGCATCCCACAAACACACCCTTGGCAAAGGCAAATTCAGCAAAACAGACTTTCCTTACATGCTATCGTCTCTTCACTCCAGGAGAAAGGAACATCAAAATAATCTATGTCGCAGCAGAGAGAGAGCTATAATAAGCAGCTTCAATAGCCAAGTCCAAACTCCAACTGAAAACAAAACTAAAACCCTGGGTTTGTGTGAGCCTGACTCCAGCCACACGTCCTTCCTTTGTCTAATTTAAAAAGAACATTGGAGGAAGTCCAAGCTGTTTACCCACTGCTTCTGAAGTGGATATTCTCTTTCCACTGTGACAACACTTCTCTGCAAAAAAAACAGCACAGAGCAACTCTCTCTTAAAGGCACAGTGCTATTTCATAAATGAATCTCTACTTTCACAGAGTCCCGACAGTGTGGAAACAGGCCCTTCAGCCCTACAAGTCCACACTGACCCTCTGAAGAGTAATCCACCCAGACCCATTTGCCTGCCCTATTACTCTACATTTCGCCTGACTAATGCACCTAACCTACACGTCCCTGAACACTACAGGCAATTTAGCTTGGCCAACCCACCTAACCTATACATCTTTGGACCGTGGGAGGAAACTGGAGCACCCAAAAGAAACCCACACAGACAGGGGGGTAATGTGCAAATTCCACACAGTCGCCTGAGGTTGGAATTGATCTCGGGTCCCTGGTGCTACGATGCACCAGTGCTAGCCACTGTGCCGCCCTGGCGTTTGGTGCCCTGACATCGAGACTCTAGACCTAGGGGGCACTGTTTTTAACTTAGTTGGTCACATTAACACAAACATAGCACTAAATATCAGGCATGAGGGGATTTTGTTTTCCCCTATCTCAGAGTCATAGGACTTTGGAACTCTCTGCTGCATAAAGCAGTGGAGGCAGGGTCTTTGAATAGTTTTAAAGTTGGACAGATGCTCATGAAGTGACCAGTCATGGGTTATCAGGAATAGATGGGAATGTTGAATTCCGAACACAACCAACTAAGCTGTGATCTTATCGAATGCCAATATGAGCTTGAGGGGTCTAATGGCTTTCGCTGCTCCCAAGTTGTACACTGGCAACTGTCCCACCTGAGGTCCTCCTACTAATCCAGCCTCACGACCGGCAAACTTTTCATTAAAGTAGTTTTGAATTTTCTAAATGTTCGCAAACAATTAACAGTGACATAAACAAAGTAACTTGCAATCAAGGTGTTGAATTAAGCTGCTGGTGTCGCCTGTATCATGTTTGCAGTTTTCTTGGATACAGAGAGAGATAAAGAACCGACAGTGACTTTGTCTTAGTAGCAACACCAGCCTGAGATGGGTGTACATTGTCTTTATAGAAGTTCAGGGATCTAACGAGCAGGTTAGACCAAGGAGAGTCAATGGATGTTATCTCTCTGGATTTTCAGAAGGCCTTTGATAAGGTGCCACACAGGAGGCTGCTGAGTAAGATAAGGGCCCATGGTGTTGGAGGCCAGATACTAGCATGGATAGAAGATTGGCTGTCTGGCAGAAGGCAAAAAGTGGGGATAAAAAGTTCCTTCTCAGGATGGAAACCGACGACTAGTGGTGTTCGACAAAGGTTGGTGTTGGGACTACAACTTTTCACTTTATACATTAATGACCTGGATGAAGGAACAGAGGGCATTCTGGCTAAGTTCGCACATGATGCAAAGATAGGGAGAGGGACAGGTAGTGTTGAGGAGGCAGGGAGGCTGCAGAAAGATTTAGATAGGTCAGGAGGGTGGGCAGATGAAATACAACATAGAAATGTGCCAGGTCATGCACTTTGGTAGGAGCAATAGAGACATGGACTATTTTCTAAATGAGGAGAAAATTCAGAAATTGGAACTGCAAATGCACTTGCAAGTCCAAGTCCAGGTTTCTCTTCAGGTAAACTTGCAGGTTGAGTCAGTAGTTAGGAACGCAAATACAATGTTGTCATTCGACTTGAGAGGACTAGGGTATAAATGCAGGGATGTCCTTCTGAGGTTTTATAAGGTTCTGATCAGACCGCATTGGAGTACTGTGAGCAATTCTGGGTCCTGTACCTCAGGAAAGATGTATTTGCCCTGAGTGGGTCCAGAAGAGATTCTTGAAAATGATCCCAGGATTGAAAGGCTTAACATATGATTAACGTTTGAGGATTCTGGGACTATACTGGTTGGAGTTTAGAAAGATGAGGGGGTATCTGATTGAAACTTTGACAATACTGAGTGGCCTGGACAGAGTGGATGTTGGGAAGATGTTCCCATTGGCAGAAGAGACTAGGACCTAAGAGCACAGCCTTAGAGTAAAGGGAAGACCTTTTATAATGGAGATAAGGAGAGTCTTGTTTAGCCAGAGAGTGGTGAACCTGTGGAAATGATTGCCACAGAAAGCTGTGGAGGCTAGGTCATTGAAAACAGAGATAGATTTGAAACAGAGATAGATAAGTTCTTGATTGCCATGGGGATTAAATGTTATGGAGAGAAAGCGAGAAAATGCGGTTGAAAAACCTATCAACCATGATTGAATGGTGGAGCAGACTCGAATGGCCTAATTTCTGCTCCTCTGTCTTATGGTCTTATGGCTTCTAAATCCAGTTAGAGAGCAAAAAAGTAACCCTGTATGGACATTGAAAGCAATGACCAGACTGTCTTGATCGGCCCAACAACTATTGGAAAAATCAAGGGAAAAACTGAAGAGGAAGAAGGAAGATTGGATGGTGGAGACATGGACTGAAGGAGGCTTGAAGAAAACCAGGGAAGAAGCAAGGGGACATTAGTGGACCCATCAAATCCAGGGTGACAGTGAACAATTTCAAAGATGTAAGATATTTGGGAAGTAGGACTGTTGTCACTGGAGTGAAGGTAAAATAAGAATCCAATATTAGACTTCAGGAATAATAAAAAGAATATTTTATAATTTCACAGGATGTAGGCACGACTGGCTGAGGTAGTGTTTATTTGTAAAATTTTAATTGCCCTGGAGAGTGTGGTGGTGAGTGGCTTTCTTGTACTGCTGCAATCTGTGTGGTAGAAGTAGAACACCCACAGTGCTGTTCATAGAATCACAGAATCCCTACAGTATGGAAACAGGCCATTTGGCCCAACAGGTTCGCACCAACTCTCCAAATAGTATTCCACCCTGACTCATTCCCCTCCTCTACAACCCTCCATTTCCCATGATTAATACACCTAACCTACACACTATGGACTGAACACTATGGGCAGTTTTAGCATGGCCAATTCACCTAACCTGCACACCTTTGGATTGTGAGAGGAAACTGGAGCACTCAGAGGAAACCCACGCAGACACGGTGAGAATGTGCAAACTCCACACAGACAACCGCCCAAGGCTGGAATTGAATCTGGGCCCCTGGCCCATGGGAAGAATTCCAGGGTTGTGATCCAGCAACAATGAAGGAACAGTGCTATAATTCCAAGCAATGTTGTTGACTCTTCCTTCTGAAATGGCATAAGAAGGCCACTCAGTTATGTAAAACCACTACAAATTCTGATTAAGAAATAATACTGGACAGTTCACCTGATAGCAACCTCAGCACTGGAAATGACAATGATAAACTCAGGTACAAAAGGAGGGCATACTCAGCAAAGGTGATGGTGCAGTGGTATACTGTCGATAGGAAGTTGTACTGGTGATCTGCAGCAGTTCAAGAAGATTGGTCACCACCTTCTCATGGGCAACTAGGGGCAGACAATAAATGCACCCATATCCCATGAGTGAATTTAAAAACATTGACCCAGATTTTTCACTGACCAGTGAGTCCAGTGCAGATGGAGGTTGAGTAATAGGGACAGAATTGCCTGGGAAATTGAATTTTCCACTGGAACCCTTCAAAAGTCTTTATTTAGTTCAGAGAACTCAATGAGTTTTCTTCAGAAAAGTTGAAGAATTAAATGCATAGTCTAGCTCTTGACCACTTATTAAACCAACCCCATATTTACCTCACACAGACCCTTTACTCTCTCCAGACTCTGACCCACTGCTTCCCCCAGGACTCGACCTGAACCCCTGGCGGCTGGACCTGACCCCACCCTTGATGCTGAGCCCCGAGATCTGATCCCGCTGTCCGGGCACCCCACCAATCTCAATTTGTCTGCCCCATCCTGACCCACCTAAACAATCACTTAGTTTCCTTACCACCTTGCACCCTGGAATCTTACTTCCTACTCATCTGGCACCCTGCAGTCCCAGCTGGTACCCTACTTACCTAACACACTACCCTGCCATTACACTTACCTCACGCTTACTTCATGTACTTACCATTTATCAGCAGATGTTAAAGTGACTGTTTGGACATCTACATTTCAGAATACGGCAGTGTGTTATGACTGTGTGGTTTGCTTTCCTCTATGGAAGACCAGTCAGAATGGAAGAGCGACTTCATATTTCTGAGGAAGACCGGAGTAGAATCTCCTCTCAGAAATGCTTCCTTCTTTCATGTAAAAGAAATATAGGAAGGGCCTTCTGCATGGGATTGGTTGACTGGGCCTGCACCAGATGGTGAGGGAAGAACATACTTCATCTTCACCAAGCCACGTGTAGCCAATGCATCTATCTGTGACAATGCTGTAGGAGCAACCAGCTCATTGTCCTTGTGGAAACAAAGTCCCACCTACACAGAGATGATACCCTGAATTGTGTGGTGTAACACATTTACCATGCTCAATGGTATGGATTTTGCGCAGATCTAGAAATTCAATGAGGCTCTACAGGCCATCAACATCAGCAGAATTGTGTTCATTCACAGTCCGTAACTTCCTAGCCTGACATACCCCGCTCCCCACTCTACCATTGCCATCAAGCTCCGTAGTCAACCCTGGTTCAATGAAGAGGGAAGGAGGGCAATGCCAGGAGCAGCACCAGGTATACCTAAAGATGACCTGTTAACCTAGTGATGCTATAAAACAGGACAATTTGCATGCCAAACATTGTAAACTGCCAGTAAACTGCAAGCCCACAGCCAGTGGATCAGATCTAAGCTCTGTAGTCCTGCAACATTCTATCATGAATAGTGACGGACAATTAAACAACCCAGCGCATCAGTGCAAAAGGCAAGGCTGAAACATTTGCAGCAATCTTCAGCCAGAAATGCCAAGTGGATGACTCATCTCAGCTTCCACCAGTGATGCCCAAGTGCCAGCCTTCCAGCAATTTAATTAATTCCATATGATTATCATGAAATAGTAAGAGGCAATGTATACTGGAAAGGCAATGGGTCCTGATAATATTCAAGCAATATTAGTGAAGTCATATTCCAGAACTTGCCTCATCACGAGCCAAACTGGTTCAGTACGGCCACAGCACTAGTGTCGCCCCAATAGTGTGGAAAATTGTCCTATGCACAAAAAGCAGGGCAAATCCAATCCAGCCAATTACCACTCCAAGAGTACTCTTAATTCATAGATTATTCATAGAATCTCCACAGTGTAGAAACAGGCCATTCGGCCCAACAAGTCCACACCAACCCTCTGAAAAGTCATCCACCCAGACCCATTCCCCTACCCTATTACTCTACATTTACCCCTGACTAATACCGCTAACCTCCACATTCCTGAATACTGTGGACAATTTAGCATGGCCAGTTCACGTAACCTGCACATCTTTGCATTGTGGGAGGAAACTGGAGCATCCGGAGGAAAAGTGGTAAAAGTCATTAACAGCAGCACTTGCTCAGCAATAATCTGCTTACATGGAGTCATGCCTGACACATAGGAAGGTGGTTATGGTTGTTGGAAGTCAGTCATCTCGGCTCTAGGATTTATTTGCAGGAGTTCCTCAGGGTAGTGACCTAGGCCCAACCATCTCCAGCTGCTTCATCAATGGCCTTCCCTCCATCATACTCAGCATTAAGGAAAAATAGACTAAAAGGAAAGGGAGATGGTGAAGGAAGGGATCAGTGCTGTAATGAGAAATGACAGGGGATCAAGATGTGGAATCAGTCTGGATAAATATAAGAAATAACAAAGGGAAGAAATACTTGGTAGGAGTAATCTACAGGTCCCCAAACAGTAATTCTGCAGTGGGTAACAGTTTAAACCAGGAAACATTAGAAGCTTGCAAGAAAGATATGGCAATAATCATGTGTGATTTTAACAAACACGTGGATTGGAAGAATCCAGTTGACAAGGGTAGCTTGAAGTCAGGATTCATTGAATAGATTAGTGTGTGTTTCTTGGAGCAGTGTGTTGTGGAACCAACCAAAGAGCAAGCTAATCTGAATTTGGTATTGTGTAATGAGGAGAGATTAATTGATGACATAATAGTTAAGGATCCTCTCGGGAGTGGTTACCAAAATAGGATAGAATTCAAAATTCAGTTTGGGAGTGAGAAAGTGGAGTCTTAGATTAGGTTAGATTAGTTTAGATTAGATTACTTACAGTGTGGAAACAGGCCCTTCGGCCCAACAAGTCCACACCGACCCGCCGAAGCGTAACCCACCCAGACCCATTCCCCTACATTTACCCCTTCACCTAACACTACGGGCAATTTAGCGTGGCCAATTCACCTAACCTGCACATTTTTTGGATTGTGGGAGGAAACCGGAGCACCCGGAGGAAACCCACGCAGACACAGGGAGAATGTGCAAACTCCACACAGTCAGTCGCCTGAGGGGAGAATTGAACCCGGGTCTCTGGCACTGTGAGGCAACAGTGCTAACCACTGTGCCACCGTGCCACCATGCCGTCCTACGGTAGTGTTCTGGAATTAAACAAAGGAAATTATATAGGCATGAGAACAGGTTTGGCCCGAGTAGATTGGGCAGGAAGGCTTCATGGTAAGACAGTGGATGAGCAGTGGCACATGTTTAAGGAGCTACTCAGTTCCTCACAAATAAAATATCCCAATGAGAAAGAAAGACAGTAAAGTGGTGGGGGGGGGTGGGTAGGGATTTTAAAAAATCTATGGCTAATTAATGAGGTCATGGACAATATAAAATCAAAAACTAAAATATACCTTATTGCAAAGGCCAGTGGTAGACACGAAGTTTGGGAAACTTTCAAACATAAACAAAGAGATACTGAAAAATTAATAAAAAGAGTTAAGGGAAGTTACAAAAGAAAACTAGCACAAAACATCAAAAAGGATAGCAAAAGCTTCTAGAGGTACATAAAATGGAAGAGAGTCGCTAATTTGAATGTTGATCCCTTGGAGGATGAAACCGGAGAGTTAATATGGGGAACACCGAGATGGTAGAGGTGCTGAATCAATACTTTGCCTCAGTTTTCACAGTAGAGGACAGTAGTACCACTCCTGTTGGAATAGGCAAGTCAAAGGCAATAGATAAGGTAGAGCACAGAGTAATCAACATCAGTAGGGAAAATGTACTAATCAAATTAGTAGGATTGAGGACAGACAAGTCCCCCGAGTCTGGTGACCTGCATCCTAAGGTATTAAAGGAAGTGGCAGGGGAGATAGTAGATCCATTGGTTTGCAATATTCCAAAATTTGGTGGACATGGGAAAGGTTCTAGAAAGCTTGGAAAATAGCTAATAGCCCTTATTCAAAAAGGGAGGGAGACAAAATGTGGGAAATTACATACCGGTTAGTTTAACATCTGTTGTTGGGAAAGTGTTAGAAGCAATTTCAGGATATGTGGAAAGTCAAAACACTATCCATCAGAGTCAGCAAGGTTTTATAAAGAGCAAATCATGTTTGACTAATTTGCTAGAATTCTTCGAAGATGTAACAAGCAAAGTGGATAATGGGGATGCTGTCTTCCAGAATGTGTTTGGTGAGGTGCCACGCAAAAGGTTAATTCACAAGGTTGGATCATGCAGGATTAGGGGTAAATTATTAGCCTGGAGAGATTACTGACTGATAGATGGAAAACAGAGAGTCGAGATAAATGGGTTTTTTCTTGATGGTAAGAGCTAGTGGGGTGCCACAGAGTTCGGTCCTGAACCCCAGCTATTTACATTCAACATTAACAACCTGGATACAGGGATAGAAGGCTCGACAGCCAGATCTGCAGATGACATAAAAATATGTAGGACGGTAAATTGCAATGAGGAAATAAGAACCTTACAAATGGATACGGATGGGTTTGGAGAGTGGGCCAAAATGTGGCCGATGGAGTTTAACGTGGATAAGTGCAAGTTCCTGCATTTGGGTCAAAAAAATGGGGGGGAGACTTTGGTGACTCCAGTGCAGAGGGATCTAGGTGTACTCGTTCATGAGTCACAGAACACTAACATTCAGATATAGCAGATAATACAGAAAGTGAATAGCTAACGAAATAGAATATTAAAGGTAAGGAAGCATTGTTGCAACCATACAAGGTATTGGTGAGACCGCACCTGGAGTGTTGTGCACAGTTTTGTTCCCCTTATTTGAAGAACGATATAATAGCATTGGGGGCAGTTCAGAGGAGCTTCACTAGATTAATTACAGAGATAAGGGGTTTGTCATATGAAAAGAGATTGAACAGTTTTGACCTATACTCTCTGGAATGTAGAAGAATGAGGGGAGATCAAATTGAGGTATTCAAGATGATAAAATAAATGTGGAGTGGATACGTCCTCTTGTGAGGCATTTTAGGACAAGAGGTCATAGTCTTAGGATAAGGGGTAGCAAGTTTAAAACAGTGTTAAAGAGAAACTACTTCTCCAAAGGGTTGTGAATCTGTGGAATTTGCTACCCCAAAGTGTGGTGCATGCTGGGATAGTGAGTAAATTTATGGAGGAGTTAGACAGATTTTTAATTGTTAATGGGTTGAAGGGATATGGAGAGGAGGCAGGAAAATGAAGGTAAGAAGCATATCAGCCATGATCGAATGGTGGAGTACACTCAGTGGGCTGAATTGCCTAATTCTGCTCCTGCATCTTAAGAACTTAGACCTTATAAGGTCAGAAATGGGGATGTTCACACAGTGGTCAGTACCATTCATGATTCTTCAGATGCTGAAACGATCCATATCGACTCAGCAGCCCACTCAGAACATCCTGTCTATCTGTGCAAAATTCTGTAAGTATATCACAGACCTTCTCCCTGATATCTATATTCACATCATCCCTCTCAACACCACAAAGTATTCATTTAAATCTATATCTGCTGGCTCCATGCACAAATTATCACTGTGGTCCTTAATGGACCCTAATCTTTCCCTCTTTATCCTTAATCTATTTAGAGTCATAGAGATGTATAGCACGGACACAGACCTTTCGGTCCAACTTATCCATGCAACCAGATATCCTAAATTAACTTAGTCCCATTTGCCAGCACTTGGTCCATATTCCTCTAAACCCTTCTCATTCATATACCCATCCAGATGTCTTTTAAATGCTGTAATTGTACCAGCTTCCACCACTTTCTCTGGCAACTCATTCCATACACACACCACTCTTTGCGTGAAAAGGTTGCCCCCTAGGTCCCTTTGAAATCTTTCTCCTCTCACCCTAAATCTATGCCCTCTAGTTCTGGATTCCCCCAACCCAGGGAAAATACCTTGTCTATTTATCCTATCCATGTTCTTCGTAATTTTGTAAACCTCTCTAAGGTCACCCCTCAGCCTCCGATGCTCCAGGGAAAACAGCCCCAGCCTGTTCAGCATCTTCCTATAGCTCAAATCCTCCAACCCTGGCAACATCCTTGTATATCTTTTCTGAACCCTTCCAAGTTTCACAACATCTTTCCAATAGGAGGGAGACCAGAATTGTACACGATATGGGTGTAAAATAACTTAGGATTTTCCTTTACTTTAGTTTACATATTCCAAATGTTTACTTGTTCCAGCAATTGTTATTCAGGCACTAGACTGCGCAAGGAGCAAAAGAGTCTGAAATTTATTTTAAGTGAATCATCACGATGAAGACATTAATTAAAATACTTCAGTGTTTTGAGTCATAGAGCGTCCTACAGCACAGATACAGGCCCTTTGACCCAAACTGGTCCATGCTGACCAAAATGTCCATCCATGCGAACCCCATTTCCCTGTACTTGGCCCATATCCTTCTAAACCTTTAGAATATGGAACATTACAGCGTAGTACAGGCCTTCAGCCCTCAATATTGCACCAACTGTGGAACCAATCTGAAGCCCATCTAACCCACACTATTCTATTCTCATCCATATGTTTATCCAATGACTACTTAAATGCCCTTAAAGTTGGCAAGTCTACTACTGTTGTAGGCAGGATGTTCCAAGTCCTTACTACTCTCTGAGTAAGGAATCTACCTCTGACATCTCTCCTATACTTATGACCCCTCAATTTGAGGCTATGTCCCCTCATGCTAGCCATCACCATCTGAGGAAAAAGGATCTCACTATCCAATCTATCTCATCTTCTGATCATCTTGTATGTCTCAATTAAGTCACCTCTCAATCTTCTTCTCTCTAACAAAAACAGCCTCAAGTCCCTCAGCCTTTCCTCATAAGACCTTCCCTCCATATTCAGGCAACATCCTGGTAAATCTGCACCCTTTCCGTTGCTTCCATGTCCTTCCTATAATGCAACAACCAGGACTGTACACAATACTCCAAGTGCAGCCGCACCAGAGTTTTGTACAGCTGCAACATGACCTCATGGCTCCAAACTCAATCCCTACACCAATAAAAGCTAACACACTGTACGCCTTCTTAACAACTCTATCAACCTGGGTGGCAACTTTCAGGGATCTATATACATGGACACCGAGAACTCTCTGCTCATCCAAGAATCTTATCATTAGCTGAGCACTCTGTAATCCTGTTAATCCTTCCAAACTGAATCACCTCATATTTGTCTGCATTAAACTCTGTTTGCCACCTCTCAGCCCAGCTCTGCAGTTTATCTATGTCCCTCTGTAACCCACAACATCTTTCTGTACAGTCTACAACTTTCCTGTCCATTTATTTGACCAAATGTTTTTTAAACGCTACTAATGTACCCACCTCAATGACTTCTGCTGGCAGCTCATTTCATGTGCATACGATGCATGCCATGTGTAAAAATGTTGCCCCTCAGATTCCCTTTTATTCGTTCCCCTCCAACCTTAAACTGATGCCCTCTCGTTCTGGATTCCCCACCCCGGGAAAAAGACTGAATGTCACCCTATCCATGTCTCTCATGATCTTATACACCTTTATAAGATCCCACCTCAGTCTCCTATGCTTACATAAAACAGTCCTCGCTTGTTCAACCTCTCCCTATAACTCAGACTGTTGAGTTTCAGCAGCATCCTTGTAGATTTCATCTCACTCTTTCCAGTTTAATAACATTCTTCCCATAACAAGGTGACAAAAACTGAACACAATACTCCAAGTGCGGCCTCACCAACGTCCTGTATAACTGCTGCATAATTTCCCAACTTCTATACTCAGTGCCCTGACTGATGAAGGCCAGTGTGCCAAAAGCCTTCTTCACTGCCCTGTCTGCCTGTGACTCCACTTTCAGAGAACTGTGCACCTCAACTCCAAAATCCCTCTATTCCTTAAGGCCCTACCATTCACCAAGAAACTCCTACTTTGATTTGACTTTTCAAAATGCAAGACCTCACACTTGTCTATATTAAACTCCATTTGCCATTTCTCAGCCCATTTCCCCAGCTGACCACGGTCCTGCTGCAATTCCTGATAACCTTCCTCACTGTCCATGATGCTGCCTATTTTAGTGTCATCTGCAAACTTACTAATCATGCGTTGCACATTCTCATCTAAATCACTGATGTAGAAAACAAACAGTAATGGGCTCAGCACTGACCCTGATTTTAAAAAAAATGCAAGGCACATTTTCAAAGTGATTGAAATGGCAGAGAAAACTTCGGCTGAATGGCCTACTCCTATGTTCTTGTCAATGAATAAAAGCAGAAAAGTTATCAGATCAAAACAGCCTACTGAATAGCTGTTATTATTAGCAGACAGATAAATACATAGATTGTGTAATTGCACAGAGGTAACCATTAATAAGTGAGTGTTTTGAAGTCTAGGAGCTGAATAGTAGGACAGAGCTTGATGTTCATACACCCAGATGATGAGAAGTCATTATTGAACAGAAGGTGCCTTCAGGCTGGAGCGACCACCAGCTCAGTACTGAAAGCTAGTCATGTGCAGCTGGAAAATAAACACCAACTGGGACTTCAGTTAACAGTGAATCTGTCAGCTCTTGAAACATTTGCCATCATGCCCCCACCTGCCTTACAATACCATGATGCACTGCAACTTCTAACAGCAGAAGCAAGCTAACCTTCCATTTATTTTAATGTAAAGCGCCTATTCAGGTGGTTAAAAGTTTGTGAGGGGACTGCTGTCATGAAACCTGGGAGTTGCAATTCTTTTTCATTGACATCTCCTCCTCCTGCACTTGATGCAATCCTGAATGTATTTAGCTGCAGCCCTGTTTCCATTGAGAGTAGTGCACACAAGAGGTTACTCTGGGTTACAAGTCTGTGGTTGCTGCGCCTCTGTTTAAATTGTTTCCATGGCTTTGCAGATCACTGGATAATGACTGACAACAAGTTACAAGCGCTCTTTGTATTCTGAGCAAAGACAAGTAAAATGTCAGCACTCTGTTCCGTTTTCTATCCAGTGTTATGAGCAGATTATACACTGATATGTCCAGCTGATCCACTTTAACTGGAACACAACAGCCCCTAGTAAACCTCCACATCTGCTCTTGGCTTAATGGCTGTCAGCATCTAAATGATCAATCTATTTCCCACACTATATGATTTATAGCAAAGAAAGAGACCACTCTGCTCATTGAGTCTGTGCCAATGCTAGTCATTTCCTGGAACTGTGTAGTTCATATCCTGAGCTTTCTTCATGTCCTTTTCTGTTCTTACTGCTCAAATACTAATCCAATTCTCCTCAGGTGCCCAGCTACCATCCACCACTAGAAAGCACTACTGGTGAACCTCCTTTATATCTTCTCATGGAGCCTGTGCCTATTTATGCCATGAATTATAAATAAGTATTCGATGGTTGCAGGTCCGGAACAGAATTTCGCCCATAGAAATCTGGCGCACTCAACCTTAAGGAACAAATTTGGATATTCAATAAGAAACTGTGGATTTTCAGTGATGTGAGAACACAAGAACTAGGAGCAGGCGTAGGCAGTTCAAGGTTTCAAGGTTAGAGTGGTGCTGGAAAAGCACAGCAGGTCAGGCAGCATCCGAGGAGCAGGAGAATCGGCGTTTTGGGCAGAAGTCCTTCATTCCTCAATTTTCCTGCTCCTCGGATGTTGCCTGACCTGCTGTGCATTTCCAGCACCACTCTAATCTTGACTCTAATCTCCAGTATCTGCAGTCCTCACTTTCGCCTAGTTCAACATTTCAAGCCTGCTCCTGTCTGCCACAACTTCGCTATGCCCCAAAGTGTTCTGCAGAGAGTGAAGTGCTTATGAAACATTATCATTATTGTAAAGTAGGAAACTCAGCTGGCAACCTCTGCACAGAAAGCTACCACAAGCAGCAATGTGCTAATGGCCAGCTAGCTGTTGGTGGGAGCTTGCTGTGTACAAGATTATATGGCAATGACCAGCTATACTTTCTTTTCGAGTGCTGTTTTAAATATTAGACTTGAAGGGCTTCCGTACTCTGCTTTGAAATCTTGCCATTGGATCATTTATTCAGTAGTCTCCTTTGAAAGATTAAGACTGCATCTCCAAAGTGTGGTGCTCCTCCGGTACTGTACTGGGAGTTGGTGTAAATCTTGTGCTCAAAGTTTGGTGTGGGATTTGAAGCCAGATCTTGATGATTTGGAGGTGACGAAGGGCCTATGCATGAAACATCGACTCTCCTGCTCCTCTGACGCTGACTGACCTGCTGTGCTTTCCCAGCGTTGCACTTTTAGACTTTGGGGGTGAGTGCTACATACTGAGCCACTGTCTTACACAGGCTCCACTTTACAGTTAACAATGCCAAAGGAAGTCTAAGGTATAATCCTATATGAATCTGAATGACACGGGCTATGGCAGGATTTGTGACAGAATCAGATAAGATGCAGATCTATCTCACTCTCTTTTATGCTTTTGCCGAGGGGCGAGGCAAGTGTCTCATGACGCAATGATGGTTTAACAATTAAGAGGGATTATTGCTTGTTAAACAAGGACTGGTTAATACCACAACTCTCCTCATTAATATTCAGCTTATCTTACCAAGTGCACTGAACAAGCTCAATGTGGAAAATTCTGGACATGGACGTCAGAGCTGGTGATTTCAGCATACCGTTTGCTCTGACGGACTTCCATATTGAACACTGGGCACTAACACCTTAGGGCACCTATCACATACGTCCTATGTCCACTGACTTTGGCAACCCACAATATTCCAGCCTTTGTGAACTCTCATAATACAGCTACGATCCATTTACAGGACACGTCTGCATTTCAATGCAACTGTCATTGTAATGCTGCTGCAAGAACACACCCAGCTCATGGGACTGGACCAGGCAGCACATCCAGGCTGCTTGTGCGCTCTCCTGACACTCAGTCACTATGAGACTACCTGGATGTTCACAGCGTCCCTGACTTGCATTGCCACTTTAGCCCAATGATACCAGGGTCATATTACTTCAGCTTAGTGCAGGCACAAAGCTGGGAAGCTAGTCATAGTTGACAGCCGGCCTCAGTCAACTCTTGGGGATAGCTCTCGATGCAGGGTTCCTGGCAATTCCTGAAGAAGGGCTTATGCCCGAAACATTGATTCTCCTGTTCCTTGGATGCTGCCTGACTTGCTGCGCTTTTCCAGCAACACATTTTCAGTCCTGGCAAAGTAAGTCAAGGCCAGCCTCAGATATTGGTCAGGGGCTTCGACACAGTCAGAAAGCTGCTCAGGACTGTCAGAGTCAGAACCCTCTCAAAAGGTGAAGGGTCAAATGACAAGCAACACATGTCCAGTCTTGACTCTTTCTGCCTGACTATGGGCTCACTCCTGGAATAAGAGTGAGACAAGGATTATAGGAGACGAATGTGGAGGACATAGTTATTACTGTTGGTGCAGGTGGGAGGTGTCCCATGTGAGTGGGTAGACAGCGCAGAGAGCACACAGGGTCAGGATGATGTTGCAGGCATTAGTGAGAGTGATACACTGCCATGTCTAGGGCAAGTGTCAGGAACACTGAAACACAGCTCCGAGCTGACAGTGTATGTCTGAGTGCACAATGGCCTTTTCAGTGTGGTTCAGCTGTATGGGATTCTGGTCAGTTCCAGGATATCACGGCAGTAGCAGGTTGATCCAGGAATGGCGTGTGGTAAGATGGGGCCATAATCAGACATGAGTGCTGATATGGGGCATGATAGTTAGTTAACAAGGTGAGTTTGGGTAAGATTTGGTGAAAACAATGTACTCGGCCACGTGACAAGAAAGCCTCCAAAGTCATTGCACAACTTACACTTGGTCAAATAAAAGTAAGATTCAGATCTCGGTCGTTTAATTGGTGCTCAAGTTAATTTTATTCCATTGAATACTGGTAGCCATCTCATGCTTAAGTGAATGCTGACTGTCTTGAAGGAAGCTGATATAAATTGTTTTTTTTTAAATTTAGCTTTTGTTCACAGGGTGTGAGTATCTCAAGTCAAGTAAGTGCTGACCTAGCCAGACAAGCTCATTTCCCATAAACAAATATAACAATAACCCTTACTTGCTATATCTCTGTTCATATTCAGTTTGGCTGACACTATGTGCAAGGTAGATAGTGTAGATGTATTTAAGGTGAACCTAGATAAGTACATGACAGAAAACAGGGAGTAGAAGGATATGCCGATCGGGTGAAATAGAGTAAGGTTTGATAAGGTTTGATAAAGATGAAGTTTTGATAAATCTCCTGGCCCTGATGGGCTACATCCTAGAGTTCTGAGGGAGGTGGCTGAGGAAATAGTGGAGGCGTTGGTTGAGATCTTTCAAAAGTCACTGGAGTCAGGGAAAGTCCCGGATGATTGGAAGATCACTGTTGTAACCCCCTTGTTCAAGAAAGGATCAAGACAAAAGATGGAAAATTATAGGCCAATTAGCCTAACCTCGGTTGTTGGTAAAATTCTAGAATCCATCATTAAGGATGAGGTTTCTTAATTCTTGGAAGAGCAGAGTCTGATTAGAACAAGTCAACATGGATTTAGTAAGGGGAGGTTGTGCCTGACAAACCTGTTGGAATTCTTTGAAGAGGTGACAAGTAGGTTAGGTCAGGGAAATCCAGTGGATGTGGTCTATCTAGACTTCCAAAATGCCTTTGATAAGGTGCCACACGGGAGGCTGCTGAGTAAGGTGAGGGCCCATGTTGTTCGAGGTGAGTTACTGGTATGGATTGAGGATTGGCTGTCTGACAGAAGGCAGAGAGTTGGGATAAAAGGTTCTTTTTCAGAATGGCAGCCGGTGACAAGCGGTGTCCCGCAGGGTTCAGTGTTGGGGCTGCAACTGTTCACATTATATATTAATGATCTGGATGAAGGGACTGGGGGCATTCTAGCGAAGTTTGCCGATGATACGAAGTTAGGTGGACAGGCAGGTAGTACTGAGGAAGTGGGGAAGCTTCAGAAGGATCTAGACAGTTTGGGAGAGTGGTCCAGGAAATGGCTGATGGAATTCAATGTGAGCAAATGCGAGGTCTTGCATGTTGGAAAAAAGAATACAAGCATGGACTACTTTCTAAACGGTGAGAAAATTCATAAAGCCAAAGTACAAAGGGATCTGGGAGTGCGAGTCGAGGATTCAGTAAAGGTAAACATGCAGGTTGAGCCCGTGATTAAGAAAGCGAATGCAATGTTGTCATTTATCTCAAGAGGGTTGGAATATAAAAGCAGCGATGTGCTACTGAGACTTTATAAAGCTTTGGTTAGGCCCCATTTGGAGAACTGTGTCTAGTATTGGTCCCCACATCTCAGGAAGGACATACTGGCACTGGAGCATGTCCAGCGGAGACTTACACGGATGATCCCTGGAATGGTAGGTCTAACATACGAGGAACGGCTGAGGATCCTGGGATTGTATTCATTGGAGTTTAGAAGATTAAGGGGAGATCTAATAGAAACTTACAAGATAATACATGGCTTGGAGAGGGTGGATGCTAGGAAATTGTTTCTGTTAGGCGAGGAGACTAGGACCCATGGACACAGCCTTAGAATTAGAGGGGGTAAATTCCGAGCAGAAATGCAGAGACATTTCTTCAGCCAGAGAGTGGTGGGCCTGTGGAATTCATTGCCGCGGAGTGCAGTGGAGGCTGGGACGCTAAATGTCTTCAACGCAGAGATTGATAAATTCTTGATGTCACAAGGAATTAAGGGCTACGGGGAGAATGCGGGTAAGTGGAGTTGAAATGTCCATCAGCCATGATTGAATGGCGGAGTGGACTCGATGGGCCAAATGGCCTTACTTCCACTCCTATGTCTTATGGTCTTAAGGTTGGAGGATCAAGTCTTGCTTAGAGCATAAATACCAGCATGGATCTGATGGACTAAGTGGCCAGTTTCCATGCTGTCGGTCCTGTGTAATTACTAGTTCTGATTGTTCTTGGATACTGCAAACATCACAACAGGTGAAAATGTATTTTAGGATTTGTTTAAACAATTTGTATTAGTGTATTCTGTTGTTACTTTCTCCCAAATAAATTAAAACGCACACTTTGTAAAATGTTCCCAATTCAAACAAAATGTGTGGCTGTGCAAAAATGTCTTGTTTTTTAATTCATTGATGGGATGTGGACGTCACTGGTTGAGCCCTAATTACCCTTGAGAAGAGTGCACGCACAATGCTGTTCCAGGATTTTGACCCAGTGACACTGAACAGAGTTTCACCAAATGACCTTCACTCCTCATGTCTTTAACAGGCTAAGGGCAAAGAGAGGCAATGGCTGCGGCACCAGTCAATTGGAGAACTCGATGACACCAAAATAATCGATGGCTTGACAGGAGAGAAGGCGATTTATAAACGTAGAGGGGAGTTGGAACCCGAGGTGAGTCTGAGGAGAAAAGGGAAGCAGTTTGATTAATATGGTTATGTATCTGCTGCCATTTCCTGTGGTTTGGGGTGAAGCTGTACAGTCTTGCCTAATTTGTATAATGATAGCCTTCCTACGCTGTATGTTGTACTATTGAGCTACTGCACCACTTAATAATACATCCCTCCCTGGTGTGAAATATAACATCAGAGAAAACACTACTTACTCATGTCATTAAGCAATAGAATGGAGGAAGCTTCACTCCTCTCGTTCCTCTCCCCGCACCAATTTTTATATGACCCCTCCATGATATTTTGTACATGTTTAAATGTTTGGCCAATTTGATAAATGCCTGCAAATCATTTTACGCCAAATCTTGCCAGGAAAATAGCCACACATGCCATTATGTACAAATCGATAAGGGTGTTGAGGGGAAGAAGAGACACCTTATCAATTGCAATTCTCCAAAGCCTGTTGTTTCATTTATGACAGTCCACAAAAACAGCATCCCACCTTTAGCATCCCAGTTATTTTTAAGGGCTGGTTGGATTATGATTAGTCCTTTATTAAACTTGTTATCATTTGTGTTAGAACCTAAATAATGAGGTGATTATTGCTGCAGTGCTAATCACAGAATTGTTATCATGTTTCAAAGGCCATTCAACTGCTCTGATCTAGAAAGGAAACTAAATCCAGAAAAAACAACCCAAGTTCTTCGTAACCTCCTTACAAATCATACTGTCCAATCCTGCTAGCATCCTAGTCACGTTTTTTTTCTAATTTGTTCATCGGATGTGGAAGTCGCTGGTTATTGCCCATCCCCAATTGCTCAGAGGGTTGTTGAGAGTTAACCACATTGCCATAGGTCTGGAGTTATATGCAGGCCAGACCAGCTAAGGACAGCAGATTTTCTTCCCTAAAAAAAATTAGTGAACCAGAATGGATTTTTGCAACAATTGAGAACAATTGCATGGTTGCCATTAGGCCAGCTCTCACAGGTATTTATTGAAATCGGCACGGTGGCTCAGTGGTTAGCACTGCTACTTCACAGTGCCAGGGACCGGGTTTGATTCCAGTGTTGAGCAACTGTCTGTGTGGAGTTTGCATGTTCTCCTCTGGGTGCTCTGGTTACCTCCCACAATCCAAAGATGTTCAGGTTAGCTGAGTTGGTCGTGCTAGTCAGGGGTACAAATAGGACAATAGGGTAGGGGAATGGGTCTGTGTGGGTTGCTCCTCAGAGTGGACATGTTGGGCCAAATGGCCTATTTACACACTGTAGGGATTCTATTATTCTGTGAATCCAGATTTCACTGTCTGCCATGGTAGGATTTAGACCAATGTTCCCAAAACTTTAGCCTGTGATCTGAATTGCTAGTCCAGTGACATTAACACTACACCACTGTCTCCCTGGGTTTAAGGCATTTAAGATTTATGGTAATTTGGCAAAAGATGCCATAATGAGAAATTTCTTCAAGCAATGATTAGGGTACGGTCTAGAATGCATTGCCTGAGAATGTCTTGTTTTTTAATTCATTGATGGGATGTGGACGTCACTGGCTGAGCCCTAATTACCCTTGAGAAGAGCGCACGCACAATGCTATTCCAGGATTTTGACCCAGTGACACTGAAAGAATGATAATATATTTCCAGGTTGGGATAGTGTGTGTCTTGGAAACTAACATGCAGTGATGGTGTTCCAGTACGTCTGCTGGTCTTGCCCGTTATGTGGTGGAGGCAGATTCAATCGAGGCATTCGAGAGGGAAGTGGATTATTAACAGGAAGGATATCTTCCTTTCTCTCCTAATCTCTTTTGACTAATTCTTCACTCTACTTCACCTGATTTCCTTCTGTTTCCCTGTTTTTTGCTTAATGAAGAAGGAAATGGTTTACAAGCTGAACGGTTCAGGAAAAGAGTTTAACTAGCTAGTCACCCCATGAGTTGCCATTTTTAGCAAGACTTAGGGCCAGTGATTCTCGATTAAGCAGTAATCGTGAAGCAGTTCAATTCCCACTGATAATCACGAGGTGTTGTTCTGGCCTCAGCAAGATTTGCCAGTTCAACTGGGAATACCACATATAGAAGAGTTTCAGTTCAGGATGTCCTGAAACCTGTTGAAGAAATCTCTAAACTTGACAAGTAACTCAAACAAGGCCATTTAATTCATTGGCATTTGCTTCAGGTTAAAGAGGCTCAAGAATTAATGAAACATTTGGCTGACTGGCTTATTGAACAAAACATCTTTTACTATACTCTCAGCCGATAATTAAAAAATGGACTGCCTCTTAGTTAACCATTTTAAAGTTCTTGTGCAGCCTTTGTTATAGAAGCATCCAGCTTTAGAAACAGCGCTTGAAGAGTTGACAATGTAATCGCGCTACAGCCAACACACATTTTAAATGTTTATGCTGAAGAAACAATGTCCCAAATTCATCAATCAAATTATACCGATTTTGCGCTAACAAAACACATGTTATAACAGAACAACCAATATTCTTTAATATTTTATGGTATTAGCATTCATGTAATGTCATTTTATTTAGTTTCATTGTATTATTAGTTGCATTTATTGCCTGTGGAGTTGTGCAACAAGTGTTTTTTTTCCCCCTACAAGTTTATTATTTTATGTCTCAAGTTTGTCAGACACAATGCTCACTCTAATGTGAGACCTTTCAGAATCCTAGCTGCCTTCCCTCATAAAGCTGACCCATCCAGTGTCAAGCTGAATTGACAGCAGTTTCACTTCTTTTGTAAGATTTTGACTTTGAAGTTCTGGGTCTAAAGGATTTTGTCCTATTGCCACTGACATGTCAGATAAAATTAGCATGTTTAAACAGTAGGGACCTCTGTTACTTAGCAGCCCAAAAGGGAAGGCCTAGGGCATTCCCACAGGGAGGAAGAAAAAATCTGCAGCTGTCTGACAAGCTTGGCCAGGGCACTGTGAGAATCAGCACATTGAAGGGAATATGCAGAGAACCTGGAAGTCAAACCAGAAAGCTTCTCTTCAGCCAACTTTCTGAGACTTGATAAAATGAGAATGAGGTTAAAGACCTCACTCTGGGAAGGCAGTCCATTGGGCCCAATCAGTCCATGCCGAACATAGCCTCATAATGAAAGAGATAACTGTAAAGGTGTTATGTTACCAATCTTGTATTCAATTTCAGGAACCCAGATTCTGTAAGGCAGTTCCCTAGTGCTTATAGTAATAAATCCATTTCTCATAAGCTTGTAGGTCCAATTTTAGCAGCATGAGAATTCTGTCATAGTGACATAAAAGCTAGAGTTAGACTCACTGGCTCACACACGTGCACTGGTTCACACATTTGCAATGTCTGACACACCGTCTGGCTTATGCATTCTCTCTGGCTCTCACTCTTTCTGGCTTACACACATCACTCTGGCTCAAGCACTCTCTCTGGCAGCATCTATTGTCCATGCCTATTTGCCCTTGAGAAGGTGTGGTGAGCTCCCTTCTTAAACTGCAGCAGTCCATTGTAGATCCACAGTGCCCTTAGGGAGGGAATTCCAGTGACTATGAAGGAACAATAGTATATTTCCAAGTCAGGACAATGAGTGGCTTGGAGGGGATCTTGCAGATGGTGGTGTTCCCTTATCCTGCAAGATGGAAGTGGTTGTGAATTTGGAAGGTGCACAGTAACACTGATTCTTTCACTTGATCAGTGACAAGGTCCCCCAAGACAGACTGGTTAAGAGGCTAAGAGCCATCAGGATCCAGGGTGGTTTAGCAAATTGGACCCAAAATTGTCTCAACGCCAGGATGCAAAAGATGATGGTGAAAGATTGTTTTTATCACTGGAAGCCTGTGTCCAGTGATGCACGATAAATTTGGTATGAGTCCTTTGTTGCTTGTATTGTGCATTAGTGATCGGGACATGAATCTAGTAGTACGTTCACAGGTAACACAAAATGTAGTGGTGTGGGAAGTAGTGAGCAGGAAAGTCTTAGACTACAGGGTGATATAGATGGGCTGACCAGTGGTAAATGGAATTTAATCCTGAAGAGCGTGAGATAATGCACTCTGAGAGGACTAACAAGACTAGGCTGTTCACATTGAATGATAGGATCCTGGGAAGTACAGAAGATTAGAGGGACCTTGATGTGCATGCCCAGAAATCCTTATAGGCAGCAGGATAGGTGGATAAAGTGGTTAAGGAGACAAATAGGATACTTGCATTGAATACAAGAGCAAGGTGGTTATGATGGAGCTGCATATAATGTTGCTTAGGCCACAGCTGGAGTACTGCGTGCACTCTGGTTGCCCCACTATAGGAAGTATGTGATCGCCTCCGAGAGTGTGCAAAGGAGATTCATTAAGATTCACCAGGACATTGCCTGCTTTAAACAGCAGCCTACAATATAGAGAGTTTCTTTTGATGTTTTACCTCAAGGGAATGATACAGATTTCTTTTCTAAATGCTTCAGACCTCCCAGTTGTAATTTGATTTAGTTTTTGTTTTAAATAAGTTTGGGTGGAACTGATGAAATCTATGTGCTTTTACCCCAACAAAAGGAAGTGCAATTATCGTTTGGAACCCTGCTACATTCCAAACTAGTCAGTATCAATCAAACCTTTTCATGAACTTTAGGTCACCTGTAGACAGATTGTAGAGGGGTCATAAGGAGGCAGAGGTTGTTGGTCAGTTCTGTAAATGCATTTATTTGCTTGCTTGTCTCTTCAGTTATACAGGAAGCTTCCTTTGTTGTGTGAATTATTTGGATTCCATTCTGATTGAGTACATTTTACTTGCCTTTTCAGCTCGGCAGTCCCCAGCAGAAGCCCAAGCGTCTCCGGCTTTTGGTGGATGTCTCTGGGAGTATGTACCGCTTCAACGGACTGGACGGCAGGCTGGAGCGCTCCATGGAGTCTGTCTGTATGGTTTTAGAAGCCTTTGAGAATTACGAGCATAAGTTTAAGGTATATTTAAGGCTGCTTAGCACCAGCAGTTAACTTTGTGTTCTGGAAAGCTCACGTAAGCAGGGGAACTTGGAAATCAAGCAGCACAGAGGAGACAATTCAGGCCTTACTGCCTGTCACATCCTGATGAAAGATCCATCAGATAGTCCCCCTTCCCCCTGCTCTTTCTCCATAGCCTAACGAATGCTTTGAAATATTTACCCACTTACCCTTTGGAACGCGAATGAAGAATCTACTTCCACTGCACCTTCCTTCCATATTATCAGACTGAAATAATAAACTGTGTAAGAAAAATGCTCCCCTTCTAATAGTTTATTTTCTTTACTTCTGTGTGCCCTCTGGTTACTAGCCCTCCTGTCAGTGAAATATGTACTCTCCATCAAAACTCCTCATACTTAATAAACATGGCTTTTTTCCTGGCCTGTTTTTAGTAATCTGGACATAGCATTTCAAACTTGCATAAAACTGCATCAGATATTAAAATTTCAATTATAATTATGATTATAATCTTAATAATATTCATACCCCCACTGGTGTTTACCATGATCAGAAACTGAACAAGACTGATGTACAATAAATACTGTGGCTACAAGAACAAGTATAAGAAGCTTGCAGTGGGTAACTCCCCATCTGATTCCCCAAAGTCTGTCTACCACCTTCAGGCCCAGAAGGGTAGCTCACCACTGGCTTCTCGAGTTTAATGAGGATTAAGCAGTAAATGCTGGCCCAGCCAGTGACACCCATGTCCTGCGAATGAATTTTAAAAATCTATGAGAATGAATTGCCTAGAGTTTGGCTTGTACTCCCTCAAGTAGAGAAGATGAAGGGGAGATCCTGTTCTGGTCTTTAAGATGATTAACGTTGCTGACTTGGTGGGAAAGAATAAGAGTCCTTATGGAGGTGCTGTCAAAATTAGAGCGAGGAGTTCAGGTGTGGTATCAGAGAGCCTGTGAAGTGGTAGTTTGGACACCTCACATCTCCCAGGAAGAAAATCTATTTAGACGAAGTCAATTCAAATTCTAAACTAAGAGTGACCAACTTTTATCATCCAAAGGCGTTAAAGAATATGGGAACAAGGCAGAAAATGAAGTCAAGATATGTTTGAGCCATGGTCTAATTGAATGGCAGCTAAGGCCCAAAGTTCAGTATAGTCTGTACTCCTTCCAAGAGTAATTGCGGACGGGTAAAGCTCAAATTGGAGCAAGTGATAAGCTGAAATGACACAATGTTGTCAATAGTTGGAAAAGTGGTCAGGACTCTGTTTCATATCTCACTCTTTTATGCAGTGGTATGGCTG
This sequence comes from Chiloscyllium punctatum, assembly GCF_047496795.1. Classification (NCBI taxonomy): domain Eukaryota; kingdom Metazoa; phylum Chordata; class Chondrichthyes; order Orectolobiformes; family Hemiscylliidae; genus Chiloscyllium; species Chiloscyllium punctatum. Next base: position 26,182,935 of record NC_092753.1, read on the forward strand.
ATGTTCGGTTTTCAAATGAGATGTTTGGCACTTGCTGCTTTTGTTTGCTTGGCTGTGTTTATCCGTCAACCTACACCAGCAAAACAGACTCATTGATTTTCCACGTCATTGCTGTTTTTGGGAGCTTGCTATGCACAAACTAGCTGTCATCTTTGTCTCTGAGGCAGCAATGAAGACATGTCAAAAATTAAGTTTTGCTTGCCAAGTGCCTTCAGATCTCCGCCTCAAGGGTTGTAAAATGCTGTCAGATGTTTCCCTGAGGTCTTGAATGCACACGTTCAGGCGGGTTTGTACAACAGATTGAACCTGATGTCCTCTGCAGCTGTATGCCAGTGATGACTGACAAATGCGAATTGAAATAATAAAAAAATTAAATTTAAAAAGACTTGAATTGCACAACCTCCTAAACAGATTTAAAATTGTTTTCCTTCCTTTTATTTAGTGTAATGTGCATTTCTTTGTTCAGTAAACTCTGTTGGCAGGGCAGGTTTCAAAAGCAGTTAAGAAGGTGCACAGGATACTGAGCTTCAAATACAAAAACAAGAATATCATATTAAATCCTCATAGATCGCAGGTTCAGCCTTAACTGGAGACTGTGGACTCAACTGAGTACCATACTTCTGGAAGGATGTCAGTTTTGAGGAGAGGCTGAAGAGGTTGGCATTGTTCTCGCTGGAGTACAGAAGGTCAAGGAGAGTTACTAGAGACGGTTTGATATAGCAAGTAGGAAGAAACAATTTATCCTGACAACTGGGTCAATAATTGGAATTAAACTAAGAGGCAAAAGAACAAAAGAGGAAATGAGATATATCTTTACAGAGATGACAGTGATGGTATTGAATGCACTACCTGAAAGAGTGCTGAAATCAGGTTCTGTTTGGAGGTTTTGGAAGGCAATTGACCATGTAGATAAGGAAACAAATCTGTATGGGGATGGAAAGGAACACAATAATAGCTACAACTAGCCAAGTACTCGCTTCTGCGTAAGATTCAGTGGCAGAGGCCAGTCTGAGCCACATTTGTACTTTGAGATGAGAACACAAGCTTTACTGTTCCCTCATCATCTACAAAGCCTAGTTTAACAATTCCACAAAGTGTGAATTCCAGTTTTCCTCAGCCTTACTGGGTGAGAAATGAATTGTACACGCTTAGACTAGTTTCCAACATGCAATCCCAGCTGAACAGCGCAGGAGTCGCAGCAGTCTAGATACAGACAGCAAGTTAGCTTATCCCCACCTACAAACCAAACAGGTCATCTTATTCTCCTTCTCACTTGGAGCATTAATCAACACCTATAGTGACCTCCAGCTCAGTTGTCATCAGAGCTATAGTTTCATTCACACAATGGGTAAAGATTAATTAAATGGATATGGCAGAGCTGCAAGGAGAGAGAAATTCTGCACATTTTGGCTCCAGGGATTTATTTCAATCATTCTGCTTCTACTCAGCTTGATTTAGATGTGTTAGATGTTGTCACTGGGCAGAAATGAAGGAATCCACAGAACTGTCACCTTTTTTTTCTTTTGCTTTGCAAAGAGATGAAGGCAGAAGTGATCCTTTTGCAGTCTGGCTGGAGACTGGGATGCAATAAAATGCACCATGTGTTCGTGTGCACTCACTGTGTTGGAGAGAAATAGAACAGAGCTATTTGCAGCTTACAGCCTCAACAGTGAAAGCTTTCACAAAGTAAGGGCTGTGCCTGGTTTGCACTCCAATAGATTCCATTAAAGAACTGGCAGTAAGTGAAGACCCGATTTAAAGGGAAGTTCTCAGCCAAAGCAAATTTTTAAAAGAGCAGGTAATTAACTTCTTCAACTTGCAGCCTCTCAGTCTCCAAACCTACTTGACCAGTAGTTTAGCCCAAGCTGCCATACACAGACACAGACACATGCACATGCACACACCCACCCAGAGATTTATTGAATGTTGTGTTCAGTTTGAGAGAAAGAAGAATGAGTCTAAGACAACCTTTTAAAATTTAAAAATAAAGGCAGTTATGAGGGCATGAAAGCTGAACTGTCTAAAGTGAAATGGCAATACTTAGGCTCGGTTATGGTTAGGTCAACAGACAGGCGGTAGCAGACATTTAAAAGATATTTCAGAAATCTAACACTCGATACATTCTACTGAGAAATAAAAATGTTAAAGACAGTATCAAACAGACAAGAAAAGTTTAATAATTTTGCAAAGACAGGTGGCAAGTCAGAGGTTTGGACACAATATAAATAACAGCAGAGAATAACAAAAAGTAATGGACTGAAAAATTCAAGTAATGTGTGAGGGAAAGCTACCCTGAAATATGAAAACATATAGTAAGAGTTTCTAGAAATACTTAAAGAAAAGAGTTAACTGTGTGAATGTTGGGTCCTATTGAAAATGAGACTGGAGAATTAATCATGGAAAATAAGGAAGTGGCAGATGAATTTAACAGGTATCTTCATCAGTTTTCATTGTTAAGGATATAGTGAGGAGGGTTTTGCCCAAAACGTCAACTCTCTTGCTCCTCACCTGCTGTGCATTTTCCAACGCCACAGTTTATTGACTCAATATTGAGGATACAAATGACACACTAGAAGAAGCAATAAATCAGGAAATGGAAGAGAGGGAGGAACTCAGGAAAATCACAATTACCAGAAATGTGGTACTCAAGTGGTATTGGAGCGTGGGCTGACGGGTGCCCTGATCCAGATTGATGATACATTGAATCAGAACCTGACAAGGAAGGAAATTTACTTCTAAACAGAAGAAAATGTGGCATTTTTTGTCGGCACCCAATCTATCATTATTCTTAAACAGAAGCAGAAATTGCTGGAGAAACTTAGCAGGTTTGGCAACATCGAGGAAAAGAAAGCAGAGTAGATGTTTTGGCTCCAGTGACCCTTCATCGGAACTGTCATTGTTTTTGTTAGCTTCTACAAAGTCTTAAAGAGTGGATGTGACTGGATAGTTCATCAGGACTCAAACCAGTACACAGTAGATTAGGTGTTGGTGAACTGCCAGTCACGTCCTGTTCTCCTGCAAGTACGCAGGGGATTGGGATAAATGGACAATTTCATGACTGCAATCGTTTACAGTTCTATGTCAGCATTAAGCTGCTTAAATAGAATTAACAGTCATTTGTAACTAATGTGGCTGGAACAACTATATTGGATAAATCTGAGCAAGCCCATCTTCAAATGAATCTGGTCTATTGTGAACAGACTGCAGTATGAAGTTTGTGTTCAGTGACCCCACCCAGGTTGAGCTGTATATTTTATTGGCACATTTTGATGTTTTTCCTCAACAAGTGTGCAGATGATAAATGATTTATCCTCTGAGACCTCAAAATGAAAGCTATATAATAATAGTTTACTGTTTATACTGGAGCTCCCTGATGTATAATTACTGTGCAAGTGAAGGCATATTGAAAGAATTACAGTTTGGGAGCAGAGGATAAAGATTTCTTTTACTTTATTTTTAGGATATAGTAGTCATTGGCAAGACCAGTATGCAGTATATTTTCGATCTCTAAGTGCCCTCAAGAAGATAGTGGTGATTTTTTTTTAATACAACTGAATGGCTACAGGTAATTTCAGAGGGCAGTGAAGAGTCAAACATGTTGCATTGCATCAGAGAGTCACTGTAGGCCAAACCGAGTACAGACAGCAGGTTTCTTTCCCTAAAGGACATTCGTGAACTAGGTGGGTTTTTGCAGATGACACTAAGATTGGTGGAGTAACAGATAGTGAAGGGGACTGTCCAAGAATGCAGCAAAATATCGATAGATTGGAGAGTTGGGCAGAGAAATGGCAGATGGAGTTCAATCTGGACAAATATACTTTGGAAGATGCAATTCCACAGCCAACTATACAGTAAGTGGAAAGGTCCTGGGGAAAATTGAGGTACAGAGAGATCTGGGTGTTCGGGTCCATTGTTCCCTGAAGGTGGCAACGCAGGTCAGTAGAGTGATCAAGAAGGCACACGGCATGCTTTCCATTATCGGACAGGTTATTGCGTAAAAGAGTTGGCCAGTCATGTTGCAGGTGTATAAGACTTTGGTTCAGCCACATTTGGGATACTGCGTACGGTTCTGGTCGCCACATTACCAAAAGGATGTGGATGCTTTGGAGACAGTGCAGAGGAGGTTCACCAGGATAAGGAGGGTGCTAGCTATGAGGCGAGGTTGAGTAATTAGGATTATTTTCATTGGAAAGAAGGAGGTTGAAGGGGGAACCTGATTGAGATCTAAAAAATCATGATAGGTGTCGACAGTGTGGATAGCAAAATGCTTTTTGCCCAGAGATTACTAGGGGTCATGAGTTCAAAGTGAGAAGGGAACAGTTTAGGGGAGATATGCATGGAAATTTCTTCACACAAAGAGTGGTGGGTGCCTGGAATGTTTTGCCAGCAGAGGTGGTAGAGGCAGGCATGATACTGTCATTTAAAATGTATCTAGACAGATACATCAATGGGAGCAGAGGGGTATACAGATCCTTCCAAAATAAGCAGCAGATTTAGGTAGAGGATATGGATTGGCGCAGACTTGGAGGGCCTAAGGCCTGTTCCTGTGCTGTAATGTTCTTTGTTCTCTTTGTTCTTTGCCTTCCTTTTGCAGTCAGCTTGCCCATTGTTTTAAGTAGAGTCAAGGGGATTGGAAGGGAGTGCTGTGCTGGACTGAACAATCTGATGTGCACAAGAACAAGCCAGTGATCACTATTCTGTTGTGGAAGCTTCTGGTTAGTGTTCCTCAACCTCCGCACTGGGACTGTGAGCTGGCATTGAGCAGCATACATACTTTTTCATCCCTCAAGTTTTCTTTTTCCACATACACACACGCAAACACATATACACACACACACAATATGAGGAAGAAAAAGAGAATTTAAGGCCATTGACCTTTTAAATAATTCTAGTCCAGGAATTGGGAGTCCCAACAGTACACATTATTGGTTGGGAATTGCAAATTCCTTAAAAAAACTGAATAGATAAATTTGAAGACAGAGTAGGGGCACCGGGGCAAATGAGATTGCTCATTCAAAGAGCTGGCATAAGCACAATGAGCAGATCAGCCACCTTCTGTGCGCAATGATTCTGAGAAATATATGCCCAACTTTCCATGGAAGATAAGAGCCCATGGTATTGGCAGTAGAACATTGGTATGGATAGAGAATTGGCTAATAGGCAGAAAACAGATAAGGGGTTCTTTATCAGGTTGGCAACATGCAACCAACAGGGTTCTGCAGGGATCAGTCCTGGTACTGTAACTGTTTGCAATATATATTAATGACTTGGAGAAAGGAAGTGAATGTACTGTGGCCAGACTTGTAGCCAACTCAAAATAGGTGGAAAGGCAAGTTACAAGAGGGTTGCAAACAGCTTACAGGGATATACAGATAGGTTAAGTAAGTGGGTACAAAGTTGGCAAATGGAAAAATATGAAGTTCATTTTGGAAGGGAGATCAAAAGGATAGCATTTTATTTAAATGTAGAGAAACCTCAGAAACAGAGAAAGTTAACACAAAACACAGCGGATAATCAGGAAGGCAAATGGAATATTGGTCTTTATTTCAAGGGGTTTGGAGTATAGGAATAGGGATGTCTTAATGCAACTGTTCAAGGTACTGCTAAAACCACACCTGGATTACTGTGAGCAGTTATGCTGTCCTTATTCAGGGAAAAATGTTATTTCATTAGGGGTAGTTTGGGGAAGGTTCACAAGGATGATACCTGGTTTTGAGGATTTTCTAGACAGATTGGGATTGTACTCACTCGAGTTTCGAGAATGGGAGGTGACCTCATTGTAACATAAATGGTTCTTAAGGGGCTTGACAAAGTAAATGCTGAGAGGATGTTACCCCTCATAGGATAGTCTATGACCAGAGGGCATAGTGTCAGTGGAAAGAAGTGTCAATTCAGGACTGAGATGAGGAGGAATGTCTTCTCGAGGGTTAAATATCTTTGGAATTCCTTGCCATAAAGAGCTGGGGGGGTGGGGGGGTGCAGAGTCGTTGTGTATATTTAAATTTGAAACAGAGAGATTCTTCAGTTCTGAAGAATGGCCACTGGACCTAAAATGATAACTCTGCTTTCTCTCCACAGATGCTGCCAGATCAGCTGAGTTTCTCTAGCAATATCTTTTTTGCTATAGATAGGTTCTTGATCAGTAGGAGGATCAAAGGTTATGGGGAAAGGACAGGCAAGTGGATGTGAGGAATGTCTGATTGGGTGTGATCCTATTAAATGGCAAGTGGCTGAATGGCCTGATCCTGTTCCCATTTCTTATGGTCTTATAGAAAGGTTAATGTTAAATCAGCTTCTACACTCTTTCAGGAAGTACGTTTCAGATCAAAACAATTCCCCCCACTTAAAAACATTCTCCATCAGGTTCTTTTGCAAATTATTGCCCTCTAATTACTAATTCCATTACCAGCGAAAAGGGGTCAAGTTTAAATCCTTCAATCTATCCATAAACCTTGTTCTTTGAACACTCCAGTCATTTCTTCAACATCTGTGCTAAAGTGTGGTGCCCAGAATACAACACAGTTCACGAGCTGAGGTACAACTAAGCACACTTTTGTCAAAGTTTATGTCATAACTTTCTTGTGTTTGTCCTGTCTCTGATTACAAAGCCTGTATGTTTGTTTTAAACAACATTCCTAACTCTCTTGCCACCTTTAAAAGTTTGTGTCTATGAACCCTGAGGCCTTCCTATTTCTGCAACCCCTGTATTGTTGTATTGTCAGCAAATGTTCACCTCTCTTGCGTGGAGACAGAATTGCTACTGGGAGTTAAAATCAGAGCAGATTAGCAACATAGTCTTGACTTCTGAAGTTTATTTATGCAGGTTGTACTTCCCTGATACGGTTGTCTCAGGATCAGAGAATCTGCCGCCCCACTGCAGCTCAAGTACATTCAGAACACAAACACTTGAATGGTGGCTCAGTGGCTAGCACTGCTGCCTCACAGTGCCAGGGACCCAGGTTCAATTCCTGCCTCGGGCAACTGTCTGTGTGGAGTTTGCACATTCTCCCCGTGTCTGCGTGGGTTTCCTCCGGGTGCACCGGTTTCCTCCCACAGTTAGGTGAATAGGCCGTGATAAATTGCCAGTAGTGTTAGGTGGATTAGGCAGGGGTAAATATGGGGGGGATGGGTTTCTCTTCGGAGGGTCGGTGTGGACTTGTTGGGCCGAAGGGCCTGTTTCCACTCTGTAGGTAATCTAATCTAATCTAATTTTACCTTGACTTGTACCAATCACAAGTCTGACAAGTGAAAGATTTGAACACCAAAAACAGGTTATAGGGTGCCTAACCTTGACAATGTATAACAAAAAGTAATATGAATAAAGATTGAGATAGAGCCAAGACCAGAGAGTACCAGATTCAGGAGGTTCAGCCTGTACTGAAGTAGTCCAAACTTAAACACAGCAAGACCTGGATGATATCCAGGCTTGGGCTGAAAAGTGGTAAGTTACTGTCGTGCCACACAAATGCTAGACAATGACCATCTCCAATAAGAGATGAGCTAACTATCGCCAGTTGACGTTCAATGGTATTACCATTATTGAATCCCTCACAATCCACATTTTGGGGATTAACGTTGACCAGAAACTAAACTGCACCAGCCATATGAATACTGTGGCTAAAGAGCAAGTCAGAAGCCAGCAATACTGCAGTGAATAGCTCACCACCTGACTCTCCAAAGCCTGCCCCCCACCTACAAGGCACAAGTCAGGAGTGCAATGGAATATTCCTTGCTTGACTGGATTAGTGTAGCTCTGACAACACTCAGGATACTTGACATCATGCAGAGCAAAGTAGCCCACTTGATTGGCACAACATCCACAAGCATTCACTCTTACCACATAGAATCCCTACAGTGTGGCAAAACGCCATTCAGCCCACTGAGTCTGCACCAACCTGTCTCCCTATTGGTCTAGTGCTTAGGATTTAGCGCTCTCATCGCCACGGCCCAGGTTCAATTCGCGGTCAGGGAAGTAGTTTTTGGGGCAGCACGGTGGCTCAGTGGTTAGCACTGCTACCTCACAGCACCAGGATCCCAGGTTCGATTCCAGCCTTAAGTGACTGTCTGTGTGGAGTTTGCACATTCTCCCCGTGTCTGCGTGGGTTTCCTCCGGGTGCTCCGGTTTCCTCCCGCAGTCCAAAAATGTGCAGGTCCAGTGAATTGGCCGTGTTAAATTGCCCCATAGTGTTAGCTGCATTGGTCAGAGGGAAATGGGTGTAGCTGGGTTACTCTTCGGAGGGTCGGTGTGGACTTGTTGGGCCGAAGGGCCTGTTTCCAAGTTGTAGGGAATCTAATCTGATCTAATCTAACCCTCCAAAGAGCATCCCACATGGACCCAGCCCCCTACCCTTTACCAAAGCTAATGAACCAGATTTTGAGAAGATTTGTAGCTCAGGTTGAGGTTCACATTGTAAGTTTGCTCACTGAACTGGAAGGTTTTGAGTGGGAGCAGCGGCCGAGGAAAAACGAACCCGGGAGACTACAGCTAAGGTAAGACAGTTTGTTTCAAAATTACTTACCTGTAGCGGGCAGCGGAAGTGAGGTTGGAGCGCATAGCTGGGCGGGAAGGTAAGTGATTAGTATTTGAGTGGGTGTGTTCTAGACCCCAGGTCCTACTTTCGTAGGGCCTCCCTCCCACCCTCCTCCTCTAACCTAACTTTAAAGTCCACAGGTTATTGACTCAGTGTTCTTGTTTTTGGAGACAGTGTACAGTCATGGCAGCGCAGGCGGTGGAATGTTCCTCCTGCAGGATGTTTGAGGTAGGGGTGACCACCGATACTCCTGCCGACTTCATGTGCAGGAAATGCAGTCAGATCCTGATCCTCACCGAACGAGTTAGGGAACTGGAACTGGAGCTGGATGAGCTGAGGATTATTCGAGAGGCTGAGAGGGTGATCGATAGAAGCTACAGGGACATAGTTACGCCGGAGAACAGAGGTAGCTGGGTAACAGTTAGAGGTGGGAAGGGGAAGAAGCAGGCAGTGCAGGGTTCCCCTGTGGTCGTTCCCCTAAAAAATAAGTATACAGCTTTGGAAACTGTTGGGGGGGACAGCCTTGCAGGTGTAAGCTGCAGTGAAGGGGTCTGTGGCTCTGAGATTCAGAAGGGAAAGGGGGAGAAGAGGAGAGCGCTAGTTATAGGGGACTCTCTAGTTAGAGGGACGGACAGGCGGTTCTGTGGACATGGGCGAGACTCTCGGATGGTTTGTTGCCTCCCGGGTGCTAGGGTCCGAGACATCTCGGACCGTGTCTTCAGAATCCTTAAGGGGGAGGGTGTGCAGCCAGAAGTCGTGGTACACATTGGCACCAACGACATAGGTAGGAAGAGGGGTGGGGAGGTCATTCAAGAGCTCAAGGAGTTAGGCTGGAAGCTAAAAGCTAGGACAGACAGAGTCGTCATCTCTGGGTTGTTGCCGGTGCCACGTGACAGAGAGGCAAAGAATAGGGAGAGAGTGCAGTTGAACACGTAGCTGCAAGGATGGTGTAGGGAGGGAGGGCTTCAGATATTTGGACAATTGGACTGCATTCTGGGGAAGGTGGGACCTGTATAAACAGGACGGGTTGCACCTGAACCAGAAGGGCACCAATATCCTGGGGGGTAGGTTTGCTAGCACTCTTCGGGGGGGTTTAAACTAATTTGGCAGGGGGATGGGATCCGGACTTGTAGTCCAGCAAGTAAGCTAGCTGTGTGTCAGGATGTCCAAGACTGTAGGGAGGCTGTGGAGAAGGTAGCACTGACAGGGACTACTTGCGGACACAGAGATGGGCTCAAGTGCGTATACTTCAATGCAAGGAGTATCAGAAATAAGGTGGGTGAACTTAAGGCGTGGATCGGTACCTGGGACTACGATGTTGTGGCCATCACGGAAACATGGATAGATGAGGGACAGGAATGGCTGTTGGAGGTTCCTGGTTACAGATGTTTCAGTAAGATTAGGGAGGGTGGTAAAAAAGGAGGGGGGGTGGCATTGCTAATTAGAAATGGTATAACGGCTGCAGAAAGGAAGTTTGAGGGGGATCTGCCTCTGGAGGTAGTATGGGCTGAAGTCAGAAATAGGAAAGGTGCAGTCACCCTGTTGGGTGTTTATTATAGGCCCCCCAATAGCAGCAGAGATGTGGAGAAACAGATTGGGAAACAGATTTTGGAAAGGTGCAGAAGCCACAGGGTCGTAGTCATGGGCGACTTCAACTTCCCAAATATTGATTGGAAGCTCTTTAGATCAAGTAGATTGGATGGGGCGGTGTTTGTGCAGTGTGTCCAGGAAGCTTTTCTAACGCAGTATGTAGATTGTCCAACCAGAGGGGAGGCCATATTGGATTTGGTACTCGGTAATGAACCGGGACAAGTGGTGGGCTTGTTAGTGGGTGAACATTTTGGTGATGGCGACCACAATTCTGTGACTTTCACCTTGGTTATGGAGAGAGATAGGTGCGCACAACAAGGAAGTTTTTACAATTGGGGGAAGGGAAATTACGATGCTGTAAGACAGGATTTGAGGAGCATACGTTGGGAGCATAGGCTTTCAGGGAAGGATGTGGTGGAAATGTGGAACTTTTTCAAGGAGCAGATACGACGTGTCCTTGATATGTATGTACCGATCAGGCAGGAAAGAAATGGTCGTGTGAGGGAGCCTTGGTTGACGAGGGAGGTTGAATGTCTAGTAAAGAGGAAGAAGGAGGCATACATAAGGTTGAGGAAACAAGGTTCAGACAGAGCAGTGGAGGGATACAGGATAGCCAGAAGGGACCTGAAGAAAGGGATTAGGAGAGCTAAGAGAGGGCATGAAAAATCCTTGGCGGATAGGATCAAGGATAACCCCAAGGCATTCTATGCGTATGTGAGAAACCTGAGAATGACGAGAACGAGGGTAGGTCCGATCAAGGACAGTGGTGGGAGACTGTGTATTGAGTCGGAAGAGATAGGAGAGGTCTTGAACAAGTACTTCTCTTCAGTATTTACGAACGAGAGGGACCGTATTGTTGAAGAGGAGAGTGTGAAACGGACTGATAAGCTAGAAGAGATACCTGTTAGGAAGGAAGATGTGTTGGACATTTTGAACAACTTGAGGATAGACAAGTCCCCCGGGCCTGACGGGATATATCCTAGGATTATGTGGGAAGCAAGAGAGGAAATTGCAGTACCGTTGGCAATGATCTTCTCGTCTTCACTGGCAACGGGGGTGGTACCAGGGGACTGGAGAGTAGCGAATGTTGTGCCCCTGTTCAAAAAAGGGAATAGGGATAACCCCGGGAATTACAGGCCAGTTAGTCTTACTTCTGTGGTAGGCAAAGTAATGGAAAGGGTACTGAGGGATAGGATTTACGAGTATCTGGAAAGACACTGCTTGATTAGGGACAGCCAGCATGGATTTGTGAGGGGTAGGTCTTGCCTTACAAGTCTTATTGAATTCTTCGAGGAGGTGACCAAGCATGTGGATGAGAGTAGAGCAGTGGATGTAGTGTACATGGATTTTAGTAAGGCATTTGATAAGGTTCCCCATGGTAGGCTTATGCGGAAAGTCAGGAGGCATGGGATAGAGGGAAATTTGGCCAATTGGATAGAAAACTGGCTAACCGGTCGAAGTCAGAGAGTGGTGGTAGATGGTAAATATTCAGCATGGAGTCCAGTTACAAGTGGAGTTCCGCAGGGATCAGTTCTGGGTCCTCTGCTGTTTGTAATTTTTATTAATGACTTAGATGAGGGAGTCGAAGGGTGGGTCAGTAAATTTGCAGATGATACAAAGATAGGTGGAGTTGTGGACAGTGAGGAGGGCTGTTGTCGGCTGCAGAGGGACTTAGATAGGATGCAGAGCTGGGCTGAGGAGTGGCAGATGGAGTTCAACCCTGCCAAGTGTGAGGTTGTCCATTTTGGAAGAACAAATAAGAATGCGGAATACAGGGTTAATGGTAGGGTTCTTGGTCAGGTGGAGGAACAGAGGGATCTTGGGGTCTATGTACATAGATCTTTGAAGGTTGCCACTCAGGTGGATAGAGTTTGTAAGAAGGCCTATGGAGTATTGTCGTTCATTAGCAGAGGGATTGAATTCAAGAGTCGTGAAGTGATGTTGCAGCTGTACAGGACTTTGGTTAGGCCACATTTGGAGTACTGTGTGCAGTTCTGGTCGCCTCACTTTAGGAAAGATGTGGAAGCTTTGGAGAGGGTGCAGAGAAGATTTACCAGGATGTTGCCTGGAATGGAGAGTAGGTCGTACGAGGATAGGTTGAGAGTTCTCGGCCTTTTCTCGTTGGAACGGCGAAGGATGAGGGATGACTTGATAGAGGTTTATAAGATGATCAGAGGAATAGATAGAGTAGACAGTCAGAAACTTTTTCCCCGGGTACAACAGAGTGTTACAAGGGGACATAAATTTAAGGTGAAGGGTGGAAGGTATAGGGGAGATGTCAGGGGTGGGTTCTTTACCCAGAGAGTGGTGGGGGCATGGAATGCGCTGCCCGTGGGAGTGGTAGAGTCGGATTCATTGGCGACCTTTAAGCGGCATTTGGATAGGTACATGGATGGGTGCTTAATCTAGGATGGAAGTTCGGCACAACATCGTGGGCCGAAGGGCCTGTTCTGTGCTGTATTGTTCTATGTTCTATGTTTGTTGAGAGATGTTTTGTCACCATGCTGAGTAACATCATCAGTGAGCCTCCAGTGAAGCGCTGGTGTTATGTCCCACTTTCTATTTATGTGTCTTGGTTACTTAAGGTGGGTGATATCATTTCTGGTTATTTTCTCAGAGGTTGGTAAATGGGGTCCTAATCGATGTGTTTATTGATGGTTTGAATGCTGGTCCTTTCGGAATTCCTATGTGTGTCTCTGTTTAACCTGTCCTAGGATGGATGCGTTGTCCCAGCCAAAGTGGTGTCCTCCTTTGCCTGTGTGTAAGGATACTAGTGATAGTGGATCATGTCTTTTGGTGGCTAGTTGGTGTTCGTGTATCCTGGTGGCTAGTTTTCAGCCTGTCTGTCCGATGTAGTGTTTGTTACAGTCCTTGCATAGTTGTAAATGACATTTGTTTTGCTGGTTGTTTGTATAGGGTCCTTTAGGTTCATCAGGAGCTGTTTCAGTGTGGTGGTAGGTTTGTGGGCTACAATGATGCCAAGGGGTTGGAGTAGTTTGGTAGTCATTTCATAGATGTCATTCATGTATGGTAATGTGACTAGATTTTCCTGGCCCGTTATGTCTGCTTGTTTGAGTTTTTTGTTTAGGAATCAGTGGGCTGTGTTTTTTGAATACTTATATAGTGTATTCAAGAAGAATGGGTACCCAATAAACACAGTCTACCAATTCCTAAATAACAAACCCAAACAAGCAAACACAACGGACCCAGAAACTCTAGCCACATTACCATGCATCAAGGACATCTTGGAAATGACAAACAGGCTACTCTTACCCCTTGGCATTATGGTAGCCCACAAACCTACCAACACACTGAAACAACAGCTGATGAACCTAAAGGACCCTGCACAAACAACCAGAAAAATGAATGTCACTGTAACAAACACTACATCAGATAGGCAGGAAGGAAAGTAGCCACCAGGATACACGACCACCAATTAGCCACCATAGGTCATGACCCACTATCACTAGTATCCTTACACACAGACAAACAAGACATCATTTTGACTGGAACAACACGTCCATCTGAGGACAGGCTAAACAGAGACATGCACGGGAATTCCTAAAGGCCTGTCATTCAAACCGGAACTCCATCAATAAACACATTGATTTGGACCCCATTTACCAACCTCTGAGTAATAGAACCGGAAATGATATCACTCACCTTAAGTAAGCAAAACACATAAATAGAAAGCAGGACAAAACACCAGCGCTTCACCAGAGGCTCACTGATGATGTTACCCAACATGGTGACGAGAGGTCTGAGAACAAGCCCTCTTGCTAATGCACCAAGGCTGCACATTGCTAAACACTACGGACAATTTAGCATGGCCGATCCACGTAAACTACGCGTCTTCAGACTGTGGGAAGAAACCAAAGCGCCCAATGAAAACCCACACAAAAGCTTGGGGAATGTGCAAACACCACAGAGGTTGTCACCCAAGGCTGGAATTGAATCCAGGTCCTTAGCACTGTGAGGCAGCAACTCTAACTACTGAGCCATTATGCAGCACCACTGACCCTCAGCAACAGTGTATACTATCTTCAAGATGCACTGCAAAAATTCACTAAAGGTCTTTCAATAGTAGTTTACAAGCCCACAACCGGAGCTGCCCATCTAGAAGAACAAGAACAGCAGGTATATAGGATCACAGACACCAGGAAGTTTCCGTCTAGGCCAATTATCATCCAAACCTGGAAATATCACACCATTCCTTCAGTGTCGCTGGGACAACATTGTCGAATTCCCTCCCGAATAGCAAGTGGGTCTACCTATAGCACATGGATGGCAGTGGTTCAAGCAAGCAGCTTATCACCTTTGCAAGGTCATCTAGTGATAGACAATAAATGCTGGCCCAGGAATATCCCACGAATGAATTTAAAAAAAACTTAATGCTGGTGTTGCTGATGAATACTCATGTCAACATATTCTGGAGGCTTATTCAACATTTACTGCATCTAATTTTCTGTTTGTTTTGTCTCTTTAGTATGACATTGTTGGTCACTCAGGAGATGGATTCAACATTGAGCTAGTCAGGAGCGACAAAATTCCAAGAAACAACAAGGAGAGGCTTCAGATTATGAAGGTAAATGGTTTTGTTCCTTGCTTGTCACTGCAGGTGGCCTCTGTTGATGTGATTCACTGCATTGCTCGCTAACACAAAAAGCAGCTCATTGAAATAAAGGAAGCGTTCAGAAGGCTGTGGAGCTAATGAGTTTAAGGACTGCAGAGTTAAGATACAGAGCAGGCATAAGCTAATGATATAGTATAAGTGTCTTGAGCAGAATGCCCTGCTCCTGTTTCTCTGTGTGCCAAGGTACTGCTCCCATCTCTGATAGCAAAGAGGGAGGGCATGCCTTATCAGGGATAGAAGTTGGGGTGGCCTTCAGTCCCCAGAACCTGTTTGCTGTTGAGTGCTACAAATGAAAGAAATGTTTCTTTTCATTTAAAGCAAAAGAGCAAGTCCTGATTAGAGGAACTGTTAATATCTGTCAGGAGACAGGCCCATGTAATCTGGTTCTCATGGAGAAAGAGGCCAGAATGAAATAAGTAGAAAATCAAATGATGGTTTTCACACCATGCATAAACTATAAACAGCTGGTCTTTCTGGATAGCAACACTCAAAAATGGACCCAAATGGATAGACAGAACCAGATGCCGCTTGAAAAATAGAGAAATAGACTATTTTGTGTTAGCTACATAGCAGAGGACGAATGAAAATTTGTTTTCTGTTAGAAGAACTGAGTCTTGTAGAGAGCCAAGGACCAAGGTATCACAAGCCTTACTACTGAAAGTCAATTAGGTGATATTGAGAAGATTGAGTTGAATGACATTTGAAGGTCACTAAAAGACTTTTTCTAATTTGGCAGTGAGAAGGGAGCCTACTAAAAAGCCAGGTGGACTTTAGAACTGAATCTATCAAATGTTATGTCAGCTGGGAGCATGGTATAACATCCAAATGGGTTGTAAAATATTTTGTACTCTTTATAATATTTGTATTACTTAGTTAATGAGAAGTACCATTTCCTTTTGTTTGGTGTAATAGTTGCCTGTAAAGAAATGTTTGAGCTATTTTGATTTCAGTTTGTTTGGTAAAGTCTTAAAACATGAATCTTGACATGTGATTCTTTCCATCAGTCATTGGGAAATTTCAATTTCTTTCTGAACATTCTTAGTGTTGCCAAATTGTCATAATTAAAGGATAGCAACAAGTCCAGAGTTGGTCTGGGATTCAAATTAAGAGGCTGTAAAATGGGTATACTGGAACTTACCTGTGTTTAGATAACCAAGGTTAAATATTTGCTATCTTCATTGAAAAGTTAGCATGACTACATATTGGCAGCAGTTTATTTCAGTGGAGAGAGGATGTAAACTCTGAGGTACAGAGGGGTCTGGATGTCCAAGTCCATGAATGACCTATGGTTAGTTTCCTCAAAGGCAAATTGCCCTTACTGCAAGGGAAATGGAAAATAAAAGCAGGAATTTTTGTTTTATTGTCTAATGTTAAATGAGCTAACAAGACCAGCATTTACCACCCATCCCTAATTGCTCTTGAAGTGAGTGGCTTTCTTGGACATTTCAGAGGGCAAAAATGTTGCTTAGAATTTGGAGTCACGTGTAGGCCAGACTGGATGAATATGGCAGATTTCTTTTGTTAAAAGACGTGGGTGAACCAGAAGGTTTTTTAACCATTAAACAATACTTTCATGGTTACCATCACTGCCACTAACTTCTTAAATTCCACCAGATCCCATGGTGAGATTTGAACCCATACTTGCAGAGCATGAGCCAGGGTCTCTGGATTACTACTCTCTACCACTGTTGTCGGGATGTTTTGCTGCACTTTCACCTTCTGGTTCACCCACATCGTTTAACAAAAGAAATCTGCCATATTCATCCAGTCTGGCCTACATATGACTCTAAACTCTAAGCAACATTTTTGTTCAAGAACTGCCCTCTGAAATGTCCTAGAAAGCCGCTCACTTCAAGGGCAATTAGGGATGGGCGGTAAATGCTGGTCTTGTTAGCTCATTTAGCATTAGACAATAAAACAAAAATTCCTGCTTTTATTTTCCATTTCTCTTGCAGTAAGGGCAACTTGCCTTTGTGGTCATTCTCTGTTTGTACACTGTTGATCTTCTTACTTGAGAAAGGAGATAGATTTTAAGTAGTTCAGAAGAGGTTTACTCAACTGATTTCTGGGATGGGAGAGGTCGGATAGGTTGGGGCTTCTATCCACTGGATTTTAGAAGAATGAGAGGTGATGTTATTGAGACATAAGATACTGAGAGAACTTGACAGAGTGGATGCTTTTTTCTATTCATTCACAGGAGATGGGCATTTCTGGCAGGGCCAGCATTTATTGTCCATCCCTAATTGCTCAGAGGGCAGATAAGAGTCAGTCATGCTGTTGTGGGTCTAATGCCACATGTAGGCTAGACCAGGGAAGGACAGCAGATATTATTCCCTCGTTAGTGAACCAGATGAGTTTTTCCAACAATCGGTAATGGTTTCACAGTCGCCATTAGACTGTCAATTCCAGGTTTTTAAAAAATTGAATTCAAATTGCACCATCTGGAATGGCAGGATTTGAGCCAGGTACCTTGAACATTACCCAGGTCTCTAGATTAATCAGCCAGTGATAATGCCACTAGGCCATCACTTAGTCCAAATGGATGAAAGAAAGTTCCATTTTGTGGGCGACACGTAATGTAGGGAACAAAGTTTAAACATCTCCCACTTAGGAGTTAACAATCACACAACACCAGGTTATAGTCTTAACAGGTTGAATTGGAAGCACTAGCTTTTGGATCGACGCTCCTTCATCAGGTGGTTGTGGACAAACACCTGATGAAGGAGCGATGCTCCGAAAGCTAGTGCTTCCAATTAAACCTGTTAAGACTATAACCTGGTGTTGTGTGATTTTTAACTTTGTACTCCCCAGTCCAACACCAGCATCTCCAAATCATGACCACCTAAAGTGTGATTCAGTGATTGTAAGAGGGAGATGAGAATTTTGTTTTCTGTTAGAGGGCCTTAGGCTTGTCAAGCTTGAGGAGGTAAATGCTGATCCTGATCGCGCTCAGGCTGACGTAGCAAGAACTCAGTTTGAAATGAAACAACTTGAATAAGTCTCTTCAACTGGAGAAAGAAAGAAATTTTAAAAATATTTAAACTTGAAATTCCACAATGGAAGCTAAAGGAAAAGTCTTGAATTTCAAAAGGAGGAAAATTTGAATTCGGCAGAGTAAGGCTAGGAATAGGTGAACAGAAGATATCAGTAAAACTTCAGGAAACTGCATTTTACTTCCAAAAAAAACTTTTACTTGACGCCTAAATTCAGTGAGAAGAAGCTGAACTATGTCACTTGAGAAAATTACCATGAAACTTCAATTGCTAAATGTTGTGTGAATGAATTCGCAGCGAAGGTTTTGGCAGTGTATTCATTCCATTTAGTTATGCAGACTAGTGACTATGATATAGTGAAAGCTGTTGTTCATAATTCTTGAGTCAGTGCCGGAGGTTGCCAGGCAAAATTATGGAATTTGTTGGAGAAAAATAAATAACTATTTGATAGGCAGTTTAGATCAATAAGTTTGAGCTAGACTTTGAAAACCTTAGGGAGGTAATGAAACAATATTTTAAAAAATTATTTCTTTGGGAGTAAGGTCCCACCCAGAAGACCATAAGTTTCTAAGATCAGAGAAGCTGCAGTAATGTTGGAGTATTATGAAATTCTTTTTCCAAGGTTTCCAGCGCAAGGCCTAGTGAATTTTCGCTTCCTAACTTACCAACGTGCCACATTAATTACTAACCTGTCCCCTCTGACTCTCACATCCAGTTTCAATCCCACATAACCATGCACCAACCGTGGAAGAGCTCGCCACTCAGTGGATATTTACAAAAAGACCAGCTCCTCTGTAAACTTGATAAGATAGGAAGCTGAATATTAATTAGTTGAGTTATGAAGGTGTTTAACAATCAATAATCACCTCTTAAAGCAGCAAAATATTACGGAAGCTGAAAATTTGAAACAAACATAGAGAATGCTGGAGAAACTCAGCAAGTTTGGCAACATCTGTGGAGAGAGAAACAGTTAACATTTCAAGTCTAATTGTAAACTTGCCACAGTGGCTCAATGGTTAGCACTGCTACCTCACAATGCCAGGGACCTGGGTTCAATTCTAACCTCAGGTGACTGTGTGTGTGGAGTTTACACCTTCTTCCTGGGCCTGCCAGGTGCTCTAGTTTCTTTCCTCATCCAAGCATGTGGAATGGCCATGCTAAATTGTCCATAGTGTCGAGGGATGTGCAAGCTAGTTGGATTGGCTATCTTAAGTGCGGATAAGGAGGTGGTTGGATCTGGGTGGGATGCTATTCAGAGGGTCAGTTCAAACTTGACTGTACGAATGGCCTCTTTCTGCACTGTGAGAATTCTAAGATTTTTGAAAACATAGTTAATTGGTTAGTGGTAGAAGTGATAGAGTCCCATATTTAAGACAAATTGATTACTTTGGTCAATCCATTGTATTAGCTGACAATGACACAGCTTCTATATCTTTATAATAATGCTTCCTTAATATTGTTTGTTATACAATTACCAAATGTTGGAATTCAACACATTGTAAAATATTTGGTGATATCGTTCGTGTTGTTTTTCTGACCATGACTGTAGTAGCAATCTCCAATTGTCAAACCACCTGTGCAAGTCACTGGATTTAATCTCCTGACAGTAAACACCCAGCAAATTATCTCTTTTCTTTCCCTGTTTCCTAACAAACCCCTCCCTTTGATTCCCCATAAATCCACTTTGTTAATCTGTCTCTGATTCCCAATCAATCCTCTTTGCCAATCTCACTTAGATTCCCAATAACAACATTCCGCCACTAGATCTCTGACTCTGAATCTGTACACTTCGTCAATGTCACTTTGATTCCCAATCACTAGTCTCTACTGATCTCAATCTGAGTGTCAATCAGTACTTTCCGTCTACCTCACTTTGATTCCTAATCCCTACTCCCTGCCGATCTCAATCTGATTATTAATCAGTATTCTCCCAGTCAATGCTTTTGTGCTGATTCCCAATGAATACATTCTTGCACTCTCCCTTTGATTCCCAATCTGTACTCTCTGCCAATCTCTCTCTATGTTTCCCAATCAATGCTGTCAATTTCTCTGATTCCAGACCAATGCTCACTGACGGTGTAGATCAGGATTTATTGTGAGAGACTGCTAACATATTCAGTCACAGTTAAACAAAATTTAGCAGTTGTACATAAGTGAGCTTGGGAATTGTTGATCTCTGAATGTGACTTCTTGTTTGGTCTGAATACTTGTAGATTGTCTTAATTTTGGTTGCAACTGAAAATTTGTTGCACCGACATTCTGTGGTGAACATTGGGTTGCATTTCCAAGGATGTGTTTGAACATAACCTGAGCCGGCTGACTTTTCTTACTGAGATTGTGTGTGTGAGTCTATGTGGTCTGACTCTCGTTAATGGAATGTTTATCTTCTCTAGACAATGCACGCCCATTCCCAATTTTGTATGAGTGGAGACCATACTCTTGAAGGAACAGAGCACGCAATCCAAGAGGTTGCCAAGGAAGAGGCAGATGAACGTTTTGTCATTGTTCTGAGTGATGCTAATCTGGAACGATATGGCATAAGCCCTGCAAGGTTCACCCAAGTCTTAACTTGCAACCCTCAGGTTAATGCGTTCGCCATTTTCATTGGATCCCTGGGTGACCAAGCAGAAAGGTATTTTCACAAAAAATATGAACTTTTGTTGTTCCTATTCAGCATATTTTATATATACACATTGTATAGGGGGTTACCAGTGTCTATCACCAGCAGTGACACGGGTCAAGTCCTGAAGGACATGTTTGCCAGGCTGAATTTGCGGCGTTTGGTGAGAGATTCAATACGAGAGAGAAACCAACCAGAGCTCTTCCTCATTAATCTGCCTATTACAGATCCTGCTGTCCATGACACTATCAGTAGGAGTGACCATCTTGTGTCCTTGTCCAGTCCACTCCTTGTGGAAGTGAAGTCTCCACTTCATATTGAGGATAGCTTCTATTGTATTGTATGACACTACCAGTGGGTCAATGGGACAGATTTCAAACAGATCTAATAACTCAAGATGATGCATCCATGAGGCTCTGCGGGCCATCGACAGCAGCAGAATTGTGTTCAACCATCGACTATAAACTCATGGCCTGGCATTTCTCCCACTCTACCAGTATGTCAAGCCAGGAGATCAACCCTGGTTCAGTGTAGAGTGGAGGAGGGTATGTTCGGTGCAGAACCAGAAATACCTTGAAAATGAGATGCCAAACTGTTGAAGCTACCAAACAGGCCTAATTACATACTAAACATCAAAAGCAGAATGTAACAGCCAGAATGGGGCAATTCCACAATGAGCAGATCAGATGTGCATACCTGTACTTACTGTCTTTAGATGGTGGTCAATTAAACATGAACATTTTTATTCCCCGTGGTGGTAGACCCCAAGATGTCAGTGCAAAAGACAAGACTTACAGAACATTCTTCAGCCAGAATTTCAGGAGATTAGCATCGCAGTAATGTTACTGGATAGTCATCCAGGGAGACCCAGCAAAACTGAAGTCAATGGGAATTGGGAGGAGGAGGAAGCTCTCCACTGGTTGGAGTCATACTGAGCACAGAGCTAAATGGTGATGGTTGTTGGAGACCGATCATCTTGGCTGTTCACCACATCAATAATTCACCAAGACTGGAGCAATTTGTGTCCACATGCAGCAAGGCTTGAACAGAATTCGGGCTTGACCCGCTGACTGTCAAGGAACATTTGTGTAAAGCAATGGCCGTCTTAAATGAGAGGATCTGACAAGCTCCTGTCAATGGCATTACCATTGCTAGACCTCTCAAAGCATCCTGAGGGTGATCATCAACCTTACTGGACCAGCACCATAATAATTCTGCAACAAGTAGCTCATCGCCTGACTCCCCAAATGCTCATACTCCCGATCAAGTGCTGTGTTTGTCCCAAACAATGTCAAGCCTTGAGTGTTGCTGAAGCTGCTCTGATCCAGAAATATGGAGCGTATTCCATCACACTGCTAACTTCTGCATGGTGAATAGTGGACAGGATTTGCGGAGTCAGGAGGTGAGTTACTCCCTGCAGATTGTGCAGCCATTGTATTGAGATGGCTCGTCAGGTTCAGTCTCTGATTAATGGTAACGCCTAGGATGTTGATTTTGGGGTATCGTTAGATTCTCTTGCTGGAGATGACCATTACCTGGCATTTGTGTGGCATGAATTTCAGCCCAAGCCTCCATCGTTTAGGTGATGGTACGTATGCACGTGGAATGTTTCAGCATCTGAGGGGATGATGCTGAACATTGTGCAATCATCAGCGACCATCTGCATTCTGACATTATGATGGCAGAAGGTCATTGATGAAACAGCTGAAGGTGTATGGGCTTAGGACATGAACCTGATCAATTCTTGTGGGGATGTCCTGGAGCTGAGATTACTGACTAACCACGACCATCTCCCTTTGTTCCAGATATCAGTCCCAACAGCAGAGAGATTTCCCTCAGATTCCAGTTTTTCTGTGGTTCATGAATGCCATAATCTAGGGGGATTCATGAACTGGTTGTCAAAATCCTGCACACGTGTATACTGAAAGTTTGGGATTTCAGCTGGTATGGAGATCCACCTCCCATTCCCCTATCTCATAACGAAACACCCCCGTCTCCATGGTTTTACATGTAACCTTCCCCAGTCTCTCCACTCCCTCAGCCCAGTCTCTCGTGTTTCCTCTCCCTGAACCAAGCTCTCCTGTCTGTGTCCCTGACCCCAGTCTCTCATGTCTCTGTCCTTCAACCCAGTCTCTCGTGTCTCTGTCCCTAGCCCAGTCTCTCGCGTCTCTGTCCCTGAACCCAGTCTCATGTGTATCTGTCCCTGAGCGCAGACTCTCGTATCTCTGTCTCTCAAGGTAAAAACAATGACTGCAGATTCTGGATTAGTGGTGCTGGAAGAGCACAGCAGTTCAGGCAGCATCCAAGTAGCTTCGAAATCGACGTTTCGGGCAAAAGCCCTTCATCAGGAATAAAGACAGTGAGCCTGAAACGTGGAGAGATAAGCTAGAGGAGGGTGGAGGTAGGGAGAAAGTAGCATAGAGTACAATGGGTGAGTGGGGGAGGGGATGAAGGTGATAGGTCAGGGAGGAGAGGGTGGAGTGGATAGGTGGAAAAGGAGATAGGCAGGTCGAACAAGTCCAGACAAGTCATGGGGACAGTTACTGAGCTGGAAGTTTAGAACTAGGGTGAGGTGGGGGAAGGGGAAATGAGGAAACTGTTGAAGTCCACATTGATGCCCTGGGGTTGAAGTGTTTCGAGGCGGAAGATGAGGCGTTCTTCCTCCAGGCGTCTGGTGATGAGGGAGCGGCGGTGAAGGAGGCCCAGGACCTCCATGTCCTCGGCAGAGTGGGAGGGGGAGTTGAAATGTTGGGCCACGGGGCGGTGTGGCTGATTGGTGCGGGTGTCCCGGAGATGTTCCCTAAAGCGCTCTGCTAGGAAGCATCCAGTCTCCCCAATGTAGAGGAGACCGCATTGGGAGCGACGGATACAATAAACAATATTAGTGGATGTGCAAGTACAACTTTGATGGATGTGGAAGGCTCCTTTAGGGCCTTGGATAGAGGTGAGGGAGGAGGTGTGGGCACAGGGTTTTACAGTTCCTGCGGTGGCAGTGGAAAGTGCCAGGATTGGAGGGTGGGTCGTAGGGGGGTGTGGACCTGACCAGGTAGTCACGGAGGGAACGGTCTTTGCGGAAGGCGGAAAGGGGTGGGGAGGGAAATATATCCCTGTGGTGGGGTCTGTTTGGAGGTGGCGGAAATGTCGGCGGATGATTTGGTTTATGCGAAGGTTGGTAGGGTGGAAGGTGAGCACCAGGGGCGTTCTGTCCTTGTTACGGTTGGAGGGGTGGGGTCTGAGGGCGGAGGTGCGGGATGTAGACGAGATGCGTTGGAGGGCATCTTTGACCACGTGGGAAGGGAAATTGCGGTCTCTAAAGAAGGAGGCCATCTGGTGTGTTGTGTGGTGGAACTGGTCATCCTGGGAGCAGATCCGGCGGAGGCGGAGGAATTGGGAATATGGGATGGCATTTTTGCAAGAGGTAGGGTGGGAAGAATCCAGGTAGCTGTGGGAGTCGGTGGGTTTGTAAAAAATGTCAGTGTCAAGTCAAGTTGGTCGTCATTAATGGAGATGGAGAGGTCCAGGAAGGGGAGGGAGGTGTCGGAGATGATCCAGGTAAATTTAAGGTCAGGGTGGAATGTGTTGGTGAAATTGATGAATTGCTTAACCTCCTCGCGGGAGCACGAGGTGGTGCCAATGCAGTCATCAATGTAGCGGAGGAAGAGGTGGGGAGTGGTGCTGGTGTAATTACGGAAGATCAACTGCTTCACGTAGCCAACAAAGAGACAGGCATATCTGGGGCCCATACGTGTGCCCATGGCTACCCCTTTGGTCTGGAGGAAGTGGGGGGATTCAAAGGAGAAATTGTTAAGGGTGAGGACCAGTTCAGCCAAACGAATGAGAGTGTCTCTGTCTCTCAGCCCAGTCTCTCGTGTCTCTATCCCTGAGCCCGGTCTCTCGTGTTTCCTCTCCCTCAGCCCAGTCTCTCGTGTCTCTGTCCCTGAGCCCAGTCTCTCGTGTCTCTGTCCTTCAACCCAGTCTCTCGTGTCTCTGTCCCTGAGCCCAGTCTCTCGTGTCTCTGTCCCTGAGCCCAGTCTCTTGTGTTTCTGTCCCTGAGCCCAATCCCTCGTGTCTCTGTCTCTCAGCCCAGTTCCTTGTGTCTCTGTCCCTCAGCCCAGTCCCTCGTGTCTCTGTCCCTCAGCCCAGTCCCTCGTGTCTCTGTCCCTCAGCCCAGTCTCTCGTGTCTCTGTCCCTCAGTCCAGTCTCTCATGTCTCTGTCCCTCAGCCCAGTCTCTTGTGTCTCTGTCCCTCAGCCCAGTCCCTCGTGTCTCTGTCCCTCAGCCCAGTCTCTTGTGTCTCTGTCCCTCAGCCCAGTCTCTCGTGTCTCTGTCCCTCAGCCCAGTCTCTTGTGTCTCTGTCCCTCAGCCCAGTCTCTCGTGTCTCTGTCCCTCAGCCCGGTCTCTCGTGTCTCTGTCCCTCAGCCTGGTCTCTCGTGTCTCTGTCCATCAGTCCAGTCTCTCGTGTCTCTGTCCCTCAGCCCAGTCTCTCGTGTCTCTGTCCCTCAGCCCAGTCCCTCGTGTCTCTGTCCCTCAGCCCAGTCCCTCGTGTCTCTGTCCCTCAGCCCAGTCCCTCGTGTCTCTGTCCCTCAGCCCAGTCTCTCGTGTCTCTGTCCCTCAGCCCAGTGTCTCTTGTCTCCGTCCCTCAGCCCAGTCTCTCGTGTCTCTGTCCCTCAGCCCAGTGTCTCGTGTCTCTGTCCCTCAGCCCAGTCTCACCTGTCTCTGTCCCTCAGCCCAGTCTCTCGTGTTTCCACTCCCTGAGCGCAGTCTCTCGTGTCTTGTGGTCGAACACTGAGAAGGTGTGACAATTTTCAGAACTGAATATGTTGTCACAGCAGGAGACGTTTGTGAGGCACTACCTTTGTCAATCCGATGCTGCCTTGAACATATAATCTGGGCAAGGCCCTTCGGCCTGCTTTGCCATTCCAGTCTGATGGTCAACCTTACATTTTCCCAAACCATCTCCACATTCCTTGCTGTCAGTATTATTGTGAAATCTATCATGACTGAGCCTCCACAATGTTCTGGGATAAAGGCTTCAAAGATTCACGACCACTTTTGTAGAAATTCTTCAACATCACAGCCCTGAATGGCAGGGGCAGTTACAAAACCAAACAGATAATTAAGCTGTGATTTGCTTAAGGGTCTAAACGGCCTCTGCCTATCCTGATGACCCTGGCTTGCCAAGTGCTGAGCTTTCTACATTCGTGTGCACCCATTCTGAGATACTCAAGAGAAAAGCTTGGCTGAAAGGCACACAGTAATCGGAAAGGCTGGTCGTCGTGTGAGCTTTCCTGGAGCTTTCTCTTCCAACAGACAAATTGTCATTCATATCAAGCGTTGTCCCTTGATGAGTAAAGTTGGAAGGGTAAATCTAATAGACTGTACATTGATGCATAAGGAAAAGTGAAAATGCGATTGGCATTCTCAATTGTTTAGTTTTGGTTCATTATCTAGTTAAAAGCATTGAGTTTTATAATAGTCCGAGCAATACAAGGTTTGTATATACAATAATACTTGAGCAGCACTTAAGCTTCTTTTGTTGGAGGTTATTATTGGTGAGTCGTTTCTATTGAGGCATGGTTCCCATTCAGACCTCTGGGTGCTTCCTCTCTCTGCTGCTTAGCATTGTCAGAGTAACATGGCATAGAATAACCTCTGTTGTTAAATTATACATCCTCCTTCCGATAAAAGAAACTTTCCAAGCTCTTTCACTTTTCTGCAGGCTGTGTAATTTGCAATGTTAATTTGTTCTGAAACTAGGCTGCAACAGATTCTGCCAGCAGGGAGGTCCTTCGTTGCCATGGACGCAAAACAAATCCCGCAGATTTTACAACAGATCTTCACATCCACTATGCTGTCGACAGCCTAAGGATTGTCCTGTTGAGAGCATCGTGCACGCAGGAGATGGTGGGAAAAGCTACATGCAAGATTGATGTGTTGAATGCCTACACAATGACTGCCGTGATCCCACTGTCAGGTTTAGTTGGCAGGAATCTTGTAATCCTCTGGATTGCATTGGGATAGTGACACCTATCCTCCACTTTACATGTGAGTGAGCATTAGAGGACTCTTAGTCCTCTAATGGGATGGTGCCTTTTCCTGAATTTCTTTATGTCTTCATAAACAGATGGTAAAAGAATACCTGTATGATAACTAGATTCATGTAGACATTACTGCCAACCTGCCATGACAGTAGAATCATACTTTTAAACTAGTGAGTCAATTCTCCAATCTCCAGGAGGAAGAGTGCTGCAAAGATCCTTATTTGGAAAGTGATACATTGAAAAGCAATTTGAAATGCTTTGATTTCAGGAGGTCCAGCCCTCTGGCCACAGAGTGGATAGACGTTCAAGGCACATGGTGCAATTATATCCCATTTCCTTCAGTGACCTTTCAGTATAAACAAGAGCAAGGGAGGAACTCCTCTGCTCAAAATAAAACTGGGTGTAGATACACCAAAGTAAGAGGGGAGCTGAGGGAAAGTCACTGAAAGGGACACTGTTTCTTAGCCCAAACTAAGCAGCTCTGAAATAGCAATGGTGTTGAAACAAAAGGATGTCCATGACACTGACTGTGTTTTTCACACTCTTCCTCTGCTTCCACTGTGCTGTGTGACCAATTACTGCTAGGCTGGCTAGCTACTGATCAACCATCCCTTCAAACTTACTTTGCTGCCTCTGTCCTTTCAAATCTTTTAGTTAATGCTGAGCTGTAAGGAGATCTGGCTCAATATTCCAGAGAGTTGACAAGATGCCTTTCCCTGCAGCATTTATACTGAGTTCGATTTCTGTGTCAGATCCAACACTTCAACAGGGTCTGAAAGGCCCATCTCTTAAATTAATCTGTGAAAGTATTAAAATATAATTTACACACAAGATTGCTTGGAATATTAGGGAAGTAGATGTAAATGATGCAATGTTTAAAAAGTGATTTATTTTGTAACGTTATATATGCACAGAATAAAGTTTAATATATTTTATCACCTCAGATACATTCTCGCAATTAATTATTACTCACCATGGTTTAATATCATCTCATGTTCAGTGTAAACATCAAAGTCTGCAGTCACTTTTCCCTTATTCCTCTAAGGGATGTGGGCACCACTGAACAGGACATCTGCTACCCATCCCTAATTGTCCTTGAACTGAGTGAGTTGCTGGGCCACTTCACGGGCAGATATGAGTCAAATCGCATTGCCATTGGTCTGGAGTCACATGTAGGTCAGACCAGGTAAGGACAGACAGATTTCATTCCTGAAAGAACATGAGTAAGTTAGACGGGTTTTTCCAAAAAATATGATCACCATCACTCAGACCTGCTTTTAATTCTAGATTTATTAATTGAATTCAAATTTAAGTTGCTGTGATGAGATTTGAACCTCTGTGTATCCAGAACAGTAGCCTGGGCTCTGAGTTACTAGCCCAGTATAATCACCAATCCACCACTATCTCCTTCATTGCTGTTTGCAACATTGCAATTTGGACACTGTGCGTTTCATACACAACATTTCAAAAAATATTGGAGAGCTTTGGGATAGCCAAAGATTCGGAAAGGTGCTACAGTAATGTACCTCTCTGTTTCTGGCATCAGTGGTGTTTTATTATTGATCAACCAATCAATGATCAAATACCTTTGGGGCGGCACGGTGGCTCAGTGGTTAGCACTCTGTCTCACAGCGCCAGAGACCCGGCCTCGGGCAGCTGTCTGTGTGGAGTTTGCACATTCTCCCCGTGTCTGCGTGGGTTTCCTCCAGGTACTCCAGTTTCCTCCCACAGTCACAGAAATGTGCAGGTTAGGTGAATTGGCCACACTAAATTGCCCATAGTGTTAGGTGTAGGGGAATGGGTCTGGGTGGGTTGCTGTTCGGCGGTTCGGTGTGGACATGTTGGGCCAAAGGGCCTGTTTCCACACTGTAAGTAATCTAATCTAATCTAATCTAAAACCTGCTGGAAGCTGCAATAACAACACTTGAATTCAGATAACCTTTAGTCCCTGTGTGCACCCCATTATCAGACATTTCACAGCAAACTTTGCCAGAAAAGTGAGTTTTAAGGAGTGTGTTAAAGGATGAGGAAGAGGTGAGGATTACTGAAGGAATTCCAGAGCTTGAGGTCTAGCCAGCTGGATTCCTGCACCATGGTGGTGATTAAAACGGGATACTCAAGGGGCTAGGATTTATGGGGCCAGCCATTCAACCCTTTGAGCCTGCCCTGCCATTTAATATCATCATGGCTGAATGAACACTTTTATCCACCCCACACTACTGGTAATCAGATATTTATCAATCTCTACCTTACACAGACTCAAAGACTGAGCTGCCAAAGCAATCTTTGGTAGAGAATTCCAAAGGTTTACAACCCTCTGAGTCAAATCATATCTCCTCATCTCAGACCTAACTTACCTGGAATGTCAATATTAGGAAGGAAGAGATACTTGGTGTCTTGAAAAACATTTAGGTGGATAAATCCCCAGAGCCTCATGGGATCTGCCATGAGGGAGGCAAGGGAGGATATTGCTGGAGCCCTGACCTTTGTACCTTCTTCAGCTACAGGCCAGGTCAGAGAGGATTGGAAAGTAGCCAATGTTCTTTCGTTTAAGAAGGGCAACAAGGATAATCCAGGAAATTATAGGCCAGTAAGCCGATCATTATTGGAGAAGATTCTTAGGGACAGGATTTGCTCGCATTTGGAAATAAATTGACTTATTAGGGTTAGTCAGCATGGCTTTGTGCAGGGGTGGACTTGACTCACAAATATGAGCTTTTTGAGGAAGTGATGAAGATGATTCTAAGGGTAGAGCAATGGATGTTGTCTCCATGGATTTTATTAAAGCATTTGACAAGGTCCCTTTTGGTAGGCTGGACCAAAAGACTAAGTTGCATGAGATACGCAGTGAGTTTGTAAGTTGGATACAAAATTGACTTGGTCATAGGTGACAGAAGGGTTGTCATGGAGGAATGTTTTTCTGACTGGAACCTGTGCCAGTGATGTTCCACAAGGATCAGTTCTGGGACCTCTATTGTTTCTAATACATATAGATGTAATTGTTTTGGGTGAAAATGAGGGTGGTCTAATTAGAATGTTTACACACACAATTTTTTAACTATTCATTTGTGAGATGTAGCCATTGCTGGCTGGCCAACGGGCATTTATTGCCAATCCCTACTTGCCCTTGCGAAGGTAGTGATGAGCTGCACTGCAGTCCAGTTCCTGTGGGTAGACCCACAATGCCATTACAGAGAGAAATCCAAGATTTTGACCCAGCGACAGTGAAGGAACTCTGGTATTTTTCCCAGTCAGGATGGTGAGTGGCTTGGAGGGCAAGTTGAAGGTTGTGGTGTCCCCTTGTATCTGCTGCCTTTGTCCTTCTGGATGGAAGCAGATGCAGGTTTGGAAGGTGCTGTCTGAGGATCTTTGATGAATTTCTGCAGTGCATCATGTAGATGGTACACACTGCTGCTCCTGAGTGTTGGTGGTGGAGGAAGTGGATGTGGTGCCAATCAAGTGGGCTATTTTGTCCTGGATGGTGTCAAACTTCTTGAGTGTTGTTGGATCCATTCACCCAGGCGAGTGGAGAGTATTCCATCACAGTCCTGACTTGTCCTGTATAGATAGTGGACAGGCCTTGGGGAGTCAGGATGTGAGTTGCTCACCATTGTTTTCCTACCCTCTCTCCTGCTCTTGTCACCCCTGTGTTTATGTGGCAAGTCCAGTTAAGCTTCTGGTCAATCGTAACTTCCAGGATGTTGATAATGGGGGATTCAGAGATTGTAACATCATCGAATGTCAAGGGATAGCTATTAGGTTGACTCTTATTGGTGATGGTCATAGCCTAGCATTTCTATGATGGGAGTGTTGCTTGCCACTTGTCAGCTCAAGGCTTAACATTGTCCAGAACTTGTTTCATTTGAACATGGGCTGCTTCAGTATCTGAGGAGTCTCGAATGGTGCTGAACATTGCCACTTTTGACCTCATGAAGGTCATTGATGAATCAGCTGAAGTTGGTTGGGCTCAACCATCAGCCTTAGGAACTCCTTCAGAGGTGTCTTGGAGCTGAGATAACTGACCTCCAACAAACACCACCATCTTCCTATGTGGCAAAAGTGAGGTCTGTAGATGCTGGAAACCAGAGATTAGATCGGAGTGGTGCTGGAGAAGCACAGCAGGTCAGGCAACATCTGAGGAGCAGGAAAATCAACGTTTCGGGCAAAAGCCCTTCATCAGGAATAGAGGTAGGAAGCCTCCAGGGTGGAGAGATAAATGGTGGGGGGTGGGGGTGGGGGTGAGTGAAGGGCCTGGGGAGAAAGTGGGTGACGGGCCTAGGGAAGAGGTAGCAAAGAGTACAATAGGTGAATGGGGGTGGGGATGGAGGTGATAGGTGAGAGGGGAGGGTGGTGCGGATAGGTGGGAAGGGAGATTGGCAGGTAGGACAGGTCATGAGGACAACGCTGAGCTGGAAGGTTGGAACTGAGGTAAGGTGGGGGGAGGGGAAATGAGGAAACTGGTGAAGTCCACATTGATGTAACTGCCGAGGACATGAAGGTCCTGGGCCTCCTCCACTGCCGCTCCCTCACCACCCGAAGCCTGGAGGAAGAATGCCTCATCTTCCGCCTCGGAACACTTCAACCCCATTGTGGGCATCAGTGTGGACTTCACCAGTTTCCTCATTTCCTGTAAGCTCACTGAGCGGAGAAGTTGGCTTGAAAGACCTCCTCCTGCTCCTATGTTTTTATAAGCCTGAGGCAGAGGTGGAGTTGGGTGATGTTTTGGAGTTGAAAGCTGGTGGTCTTTTCGAAGGTGCAGTTTTGATCAGAAATAGCCAAGGTTTTTTTTCCCCAGGACAGGGGACTCCAAAGCTCGACGGCATAGGTTTAAGCTGAGAGACGAAAGATTTAGAAGTGGTCTGAGGGGCAACTCTTTCAAGCAGATGGTGGTGCATGTATGGAACGAGCTGCCAGAGGAGGTGGTGGAGGCTGGTACAATTACATTCGAAAGGCACCTGGATGGAGACATGAATAGGCAGGGTTTAGAGGGATATGGGCCAAGTGCTAGCAAATGGAACTCGATCAGTTTAAGTTATCTGGTTGGCATGGACGAGTTGGACCGAAGGGTCTGTTTCTGTGCTGTGTAACTCTGCAACTCTGAGCGCAAGTCCATGTCAAAGTACAACAGCAAGTTTGTAAGAAACAGATCTGGCCTTCAACAATTCGAGGGAGGGGAATAGATTTGACATCTGTGGCATTGTGTTTGTGGGTCAGATTCAAAGAGAACAGATGAGATTGTAACTTGTTTAAAAATCAACCAGTTACTCAGAGTTGGGTTTAAATGTTGAACTGGAGAAAATTCGTGCTCATTACAGTACTGGAAAATGAACAGACATTCCTCACCAGAGGAGAAATAGAGAGAAGTGCTGCAGAGGTAGAGCTGGGGGCTGTCAGCACACAGATGAAATCTAACACTTTGTGTTCAGAAATATCACAGAGGGGCAGCATGCAGATGAAGGAGGAGCCATGCACACTGATTCTGCAGCTATGATTGGACACTGAAGAATGGAAAGAGGAAAGAGTAGTTCCAGCCAGATAACAGTGGAGAGGGTTTGGAGGAGGATGGTGTGCTCACTTGTGTTAAAGGCTGCACACAGTCAAAGGTGGATTGTTGAATTATGGGACAGTCTCATTCGTGACAGATACCTGATTGGAGGGATACGGACAGATGGGCATTTGGGGAGTGACAACAAGGAGAGAAACTGCCGCCAGGTGTAGGAAGGTAGCTGGCTAGGATGGAAGGTAGTATTTTGAGGAGAGGATTGATGATAGATTTGTAAAGGACGAAGATTTGCATTTGTATAGCACCTGTCCTAAACATAAGACATGCCATAGTGTGTTATATTGCTAACGTAGCCAACTTTGTAATGGAGCAAAGACAGCAGATACTTAGTACACATCAAGGTCACACAAATCTCTCCCCGTCTGTGCATTGGAGAGAATGTGTTACTTTGAGGAGGATGCAGAAATAGGGAAGAGTGAAATCCTGGGAGGGAAGGTGGGAGGTTTAAAACAAAGGGAGCCCAACCATCTCCATCTTGGGTTCATAGAAGGGGTGGTCAGAGTACTGAAGTATAAACACACTGTGCACTCTGCTCAGCCCTAACCCCAGTTAAGTGGGACTTATCGTTGCCTCAATCCACGTGGAATGTGTGTCTCTGTGACTGTCAGTTCCACAGTCCCACTTTGGTTTTGTTTTCAGTTATTTGGAATATTTTGCATTTAGCATGGACTTGATACATCATACTATATCCCGGATATAAGTAGACAGAATGTCACTGTTTTATGGGCAGCTCATGCCTGTTTTGCACTCTCAATAACAGAGTGGATTAGGGGAGATGACCCAGTGTTGACTGCCATTGGAGAGAGGACATGATGTGAACAACTGGCCAGAAATAAGACCAGCATTGTCTTTGTCTTTGTTCGTCTTCTGATTTTCAATGTGAATTAAACTAATATTTCAAGATTTGGTTTTAATCTTACTGATGTTACTAATTGATACATCTGCAGTGGTCTGCGATTAATGGATTACTCAAACCTCCTTGTTAACTTTGCTTGGGCCATTAACTGCACTACCTCTCGATGAAAACATTGAGATCCACCAATTTGAAATTACACTTTACTGAGAATTGCCTCGAAGGGCAATGCATCAGTTCCTGAAAGAGCCCGAATTTGGATTTCTCTGCATGATGTGCCTTGTCGTGTGAAATTTCTTTCTGCTCAGCCTCAACTTGCTCAAATATTCAGTTATTAATGTGGTGATTTTCCCTTTCAATAACCGCTTTGAAAGCTCAAGTCTGCTCCGAAGGATAAAATCCACTTGAAACAAATGAGTTCTCATGAATATATCGTCTTATTCAAATCTGTAGTATGTGCAGGTACAGACATGATTCTCAAAGTTTCACATATTCTGCTTTTGGAATATAATATGAATGACAATTAACACTTGGTAAAGTGGATTGAAATTAATTTAGTAAATTTAATGGTAGGCTTAATTTCATTGAGTACAGTTCCTATTGAGTCTTAAAGTACTTGGCTGAGGAGGATGTGGTGAGAAATTAATCTTGCACTGTTCAATATCTACCAAGAGTTTGTGCTATTCTCCTTATCATACATCTGATAAAGGAGATGTTATCTCTGAAGATAATGTATTCTTTGCTTCCATAACTTCCATGTACCTTTTGGTACAAATAACCACATCAGCCTGGTTAAGCCTGAGCTCATGGAAGTTTTCCTTTAGAACATAGAACATAGAACAATACAGCACAGAACAGGCCCTTCGGCCCACGATGTTGTGCCGAACATCTATCCTAGATTAAGCACCCATCCATGTACCTATCCAAATGCCGCTTAAAGGTCGCCAATGATTCTGACTCTACCACTCCCACGGGCAGCGCATTCCATGCCCCCACCACTCTCTGGGTGAAGAGAGGAAATGGACAGCAGTGGGTCAAGAAGGCAGCATACCATCACCACCTTGAGGCATACAGGCTTGGGCACAAACGCTGACCTAACCAGCATTGCCTACTTTTGATGAGTGAATTTTTTTAAAAAGCTCATAATTTTTTTTTAAGCAGCAAGTTGTAATGTCCTGCCCAAAATTAACTAGCAGTTTCCAAAGGGAATTTGACAAATATTCAGAAACGGAAGTTGAGCGGGGAGCAAGACTAGTTGCCCTAAAAGGATTAATAGTCCAATAATACCACTAGGCCATTACCTCCTCAACTGACTCAGACACAGGTTCATAGTCTGTCAGCTTCCACCTCCTGCTGAGACCCCGCCAGCGAGCTTTGTCCCTAGTCAGCCTCTACATCCTTAACAAGGTGACATCACAGCCTGACTTCCCTGAAGTATTAAGTCATAGTCAGGAATCAAAAGTTACGAAAATAAAGTACGGGCGGCACGGTGGCACAGTGGTTAGCACTGCTGCCTCACAGCGCCAGAGACCCAGGTTCAATTCCCGCCTCAGGCGACTGACTGTGTGGAGTTTGCACGTTCTCCCCGTGTCTGCGTGGGTTTCCTCCGGGTGCTCTGGTTTCCTCCCACAGTCCAAGGATGTGCAGACCAGGTGAATTGGCCATGCTAAATTGCCCGTAGTGTTAGGTAAGGGGTAAATGTAGGGGTATGGGTGGGTTGCGCTTCGGCGGGGCGGTGTGGACTTGTTGGGCCGAAGGGCCTGTTTCCACACTGTAAGTCATCTAATCTAATCTAATCTAAAAAAGTATTGTGGATACTGGAGATCTGAAACAAAAACAGGAATTATTGACAAACTCAGCAGGTCTGACAGCATCTGTGAAGAGATAAAAGAGTTAACATTTCACATGCAAGGCCCTAAATAAGGACCTGCTTGAGGCACAGTCTCCCATGTCCTTACCCCAACCTCCCCACACCAGGCCTTGTTATCACATGGCCTGCTATTACACACAACCCATTGTTAGCTATGGATAATCCCCATCAGCAGCCATTCATTCTCCTCGGCTGATTGTTACACACTTCTTTTTCTGTCCGTCTCTTTTTTTGGCTCTATCCCTACCTAACGTTTACTCCTTACCCCCTTCCCCTACTCTGTCTTCCACATAAAAACTGACTTTTCCCTAGCTACCAGCAGTTCTGAAGAAGGATCATTGGACCCAAAACATTAATTCTGATTTCTTTCCACAGATGCTGCCAGACTTGCTGAGCTTTTCTAGCAATTTCTATTTTTATTTCTGAGTTACAGCATCTGCAATCTTTAGGGTTTTACTTAGGAATTGAAAATTCTTGCCAGGACCTCTGATATCTCCTCACTTGTGTTCCTCAACACCTGTCAGGCAGGAAAGAGATGGTCGTGTGAGGGAACCTTGGTTGATGAGGGAGGTTGAATGTCTTGTAAGGAGGAAGAAGGAGGCTTACATAAGGTTGAGGAAACAAGGTTCAGACAGAGCGTTGGAGGGATACAGGATAGCCAGGAGGGAGCTGAAGAAGGGGATTAGGAGAGTTAAGAGAGGGCATGAAAAATCTTTGGCGGGTAGGATCAAGGATAACCCTTTTATGCGTATGTGAGAAACATGAGAATGACATGAATGAGGGTAGGTCCGATCAAGAAGAGTAGTGGGAAACTGTGTATTGAGTCGGAAGAGATAGGAGAGGTCTTGAATGAGTACTTTTCTTCAGTATTTACAAATGAGAGGGACCGTATTGTTGAAGAGGAGAGTATGAAACGGACTGGCAAGCTAGAGGAGATACTTGTTAGGAAGGAAGATGTGTTGGGCTTTTGAAAAACTTGAGGATAGACAAGTCCTCCGGGCCTGACGGGATATATCCTAGGATTATGTGGGAAGCAAGAGAGGAAATTGCAGAACCGTTGGCAATGATCTTTTGGTCTTCACTGTCAACGGGGATGGTACCAGGGGACTGGAGAGTGGCGAATGTTGTGCCCCTGTTCAAAAAAGGGAATAGGGATAACCCCGGGAATTACAGGCCAGTTAGTCTTACTTCGGTGGTAGGCAAAGTAATGGAAAGGGTACTGAGGGATAGGATTTATGAGTATCTGGAAAGACACTGCTTGATTAGGGATAGCCAGCATAGATTTGTGAGGGGTAGGTCTTGCCTTACAAGTCTTATTGAATTCTTTGAGGAGGTGACCAAGCATGTGGATGAGGGTAGAGCAGTGGATGTAGTGTACATGGATTTTAGTAAGGCATTTGATAAGGTTCCCCATGGTAGGCTTATGCAGAAAGTCAGGAGGCTTGGGATAGTGGGAAATTTGGCCAGTTGGA
This sequence comes from Chiloscyllium punctatum, assembly GCF_047496795.1. Taxonomy (NCBI): domain Eukaryota; kingdom Metazoa; phylum Chordata; class Chondrichthyes; order Orectolobiformes; family Hemiscylliidae; genus Chiloscyllium; species Chiloscyllium punctatum. The sequence continues at coordinate 26,219,100 of NC_092753.1, forward strand.
TAGAAAACTGGCTAACCGGTCGAAGTCAGAGAGTGGTGGTAGATGGTAAATATTCAGCCTGGAGCCCAGTTACAAGTGGAGTTCCGCAGGGATCAGTTCTGGGTCCTCTGCTGTTTGTAATTTTTATTCATGACTCGGAAGAGGGAGTCGAAGGGTGGGTCAGTAAATTTGCATATGATACGAAGATTGGTGGCGTTGTGGATAGTGAGGAGGGCTGTTGTCGGCTGCAAAGGGACTTAGATATGATGCAGAGCTGGGCTGAGGAGCGGCAGATGGAGTTCAACCCTGTCAAGTGTGAGGTTGTCCATTTTGGAAGGACAAATAAGAATGCGGAATACAGGGTTAACGGTAGGGTTCTTAGTAAGGTGGAGGAGCAGAGGGATCTTGGGGTCTATGTTCATAGCTCTTTGAAAGTTGCCACTCAGGTGGATAGAGCTTGTAAGAAGGCCTATGGTGTATTAGCATTCATTAGCAGAGGGATTGAATTCAAGTGTCGTGAGGTGATGTTGCAGCTGTATAGGACCTTGGTTAGGCCACATTTGGAGTACTGTGTGCAGGTCTGGTTGCATTGTTTTAGGAAAGATGTGGAAGCTTTGGAGAGGGTGCAGAGGAGATTTACCAGGATGTTGCCTGGAATGGAGAATAGGTCGTACGAGGATAGGTTGAGAGTGCTAGGCCTTTTCTCATTGGAACGGCGAAGGATGAGGGGTGACTTGATAGAGGTTTATAAGATGATCAGGGGAATAGATAGAGTAGACAGTCAGAGACTTTTTCCCCGGGTACAACAGAGTGTTACAAGGGGACATAAATTTAAGGTGAAGGGTGGAAGGTATGGGGGGGGGATGTCAGGGGTAGGTTCTTTACCCAGACAGTGGTGGGGACATGGAATGCACTGCCTGTGGGAGTGGCAGAGTCAGAATCATTGGTGACCTTTAAGCGGCGATTGGATAGGTACATGAATAGGTGCTTAAGCTAGGACAAATGTTCAGCACAACATCGTGGGCCAAAGGGCCTGTTCTGTGCTGTATTGTTCTATGTTCTATGTTCAACAGCCTAGGGTACATCTCATCTGGGCCTGTGGACCTATCTCTTCAATGCTGTTAAATCTGCTAGTACCTTCTCTTTCTCTCTAAGTTTACTTCTTCTAATGTTTCACAGTCCTCCCTGATGTCTATACCTGTATCATCTTTTCCCGCTATAATTGGATTAGAGATAGTCAGCATGACTTTGTGAGGGACAGGTCATGCCTCACATACCTTACTGAATTCTTTGAGGATGTGACAAAACATGTTGATGAAGGTGAAGCAGTGGATGTGGCGTACATGGATTTCAGCAAGGCGTTAGGTAAGTTTCCCCTTGGTAGGCTCATTCAGAAAGTAAAACAGCATAGGATACAGGGAAATCTGGCTGTCTGGATACAAAATTGGCTGGCCCATTGAAGACAGAGGGTGGTAGTAGATGGAAAGTATTCAGCCTGGAGCTTGGTGACCAGTGGTGTTCTGCAGGGATCTGTTCTGGGGCCTCTGCTCTTTGTGATTTTTATAAATGACTTGGATGAGCAAGTGGAAGGGTGGGTTAGGAAGTTTGCTGATGACATATAGGTTAGTGGAGTGGATAGTGTGGAGGGTTGTTGTAGGTTGCAATGGGACATTGACAGGATACAGAGCTGGGCTGAGAAGTGACAAATGGAGTTCAACCTGGAAAAGTGTGAAGTGATTCACTTTGGAAGGTTGAATCTGAATACCGAATACACGGTTAAAGGCAGCATTTTTGGCAGTGTGGAGGAACAGAGGGATCTTGAGGTCCATGTCCATAGATCCGTTAAAGTTACAACCCAAGTTGAGAGGATTGTTAAGAAGGTGTATGGTGTTTTGGCTTCCATGAGTAGGGAAATTGAAATTAAGAGCTGCAAGGTTATGCTGCAGCTCCAAAGAGTCTTAGTTAGAGACCAGAATAGTTAGAATATTGTGTTCAGTTTTACGTATTACAAGAAAGATGTGGAAGCTTTAGAGAGGGTGCCAAGGAGATTTACCAGAATGCTGTCTGGACTGGAGGGCATGTCTTATGAAGAGTGGTTGAGGGAGCTAGAGTTTTTTCTCATTGGAGTTAAGAAGCATGAGAGGTGACTTGATAGAGGTGTACAAGATGATGAGAGGCTTAGATAGAATGGGTAGCCAGAGACTTTTTTCCCATTGTGGAAATGTCCATCACGAGGGGGCATAAGTTTAAGGTATCAGAGGAAAGTTTGGGGGAGATGTCAGAGGGAGGTTCTTTACACAGAGAGTGGTGGTTGCCTGGAATGCACTGCCAATGCTGGTAGTAGAGTCAGATACATTAGGGACATTTAAGCGACTCTTGGATAGGCACATGGAAGATAGTACAATGAAGGGTATGTAGGTTGGTCTGATCTTAGAGTAAGATAAAATGGCCAGCACAACTTTGAGGGCCAAAGGGCCTGTACTGTGCTATACTGTTCTATAAGGACCAACACAAAGTGTTCACTGAGGGTGGTGCCTACACTTCTGGGTTCACACACACATACCTCTGTGATCCTTAGTGTGGCTCTGCAATTGCCTCTGTTATTCTCTTGCTCTCTATATATTATTTTAAAAGCCCTTTCAGTTTTCACTTATTTTACATGCCAGTGATTTCTCAAGCACGCTCTTTGCTTTCCTAGTTTCAATTCTAAATTGCCCTGAGTTTTTCATATTCGTCTCAGGACTCACTTTGAACCATCAGTACCTATTTTCTCTTTTTTTTTAAATGCTAACCTTTCTATCTTTGACATCCAGTGTTCTTTGGTCTTGGTCCTGTCTGTTGTCTTTACGGGACCTTTTTGTCCTGTACTGTCACTGTTTCCACCTTGAATGCCTCCCCTTGCTTTGACACACGGTGTTATCTGCAAGTGAAAAAATAGAAAATGCTGGAGAAACTCAGCAGGTCTGACAGCATCCGTGGAGAGAGAAACAGAGTTAAGTTTTGATTTGGATATGACTCTTCTATCTGCTGAGAATCCTGTGTGGACCAGACCAGATGCAGAGGCAGATTCCTGTTTCTGAAGGACATCAGCCATTCCTTACAGGTTTCATGGCCATCATCTAGTGCTGGTACAGAAATGGCAAGACTTTTTGGAATAAGTTGTTCAAACTGGGATTTAAACACTCAGCCTCTGCTGTTGATCCACTGTTACAAGGTAACCACAACCACCAGGTAACCGCAACCACCAGGTAACCACAACCACAAGGTAACCACAAACACCAGGTAACAATAGCATGGCACCAGTGCCTGCCAAGGATTTCAGTTAGGAGGAACAGTCTACATTGTGAAACAAGGAGTACAGGTTCACAGTTCCTTCAAAGTGTAGTCGCAGGTAGATAGGATAGTGGAGAAGGTGTTTGGTGTGGTTTCCTTTATTGGTCAGAGTATTGAGTACAGGAGTTGGGAGGTCATGTTGCGGCTGTACAGGACATTGGTTAGACCACTGTTGGAATATTGCGTTCAATTCTGATCTCCTTCCTATCGGAAAGATGTTGTGAAACCTGAAAGGGTTCAGAAAAGATCTACAAGGATGTTGCCAGGGTTGGACAGTGAGCTATAGGGAGAGACTGAATGTTTTCCATGGAGCGTTGTAGGCTGAGGTGTGACCTTATAGAGGTTTATAAAATCATAAGGGGCATGGATAGGGTAAATAGACAAGGTTGTTTCCCTGAAGTGGGGGAGTTCAAACCAGATGGCATAGGTTTAGGGTGAGAGGGGAAAGATTGAAAACGGACCTAAGGGGCAACTTTTTCACACAGAGGGTGATGCGTATATGGAATAAGCTGCCACAGAAAGTGGTGGAGGCTGGTATAATTACAAGATTTTAAAGGCATCTGGATGGGTATATGAATAGGAAGGGTTTAGAGGGATATGGGCCAGGTGCTGGCAAATGGGACTAGATTAATTTATGGAGGTTGGCTAACGTGGTGCCACTGTTTAAGAAGGGTGGTAAGGAAAAGCCAGGGAACCATAGACCAGTGAGCCTGACTTCGGTGGTGGGCAAGGTGTTAGAGGGAATCCTGAGGGACAGGATGTACATGTATTTGGAAAGGCAAGGACTGATTAGGGATAGTCAACATGGCTTTGTGCATGGGAAATCATGTCTCACAAACTTGATTGAGTTTTTTGAGGAAGTAACAAAGAGGATTGATGAGGGCAGAGTGGTAGGTGTGATCTATATGGACTTCAGTATGGCGTTTGACAAGGTTCCCCGTGAAAGACTGATTAGCAAGGTTAGATCTCATGGAATACAGGGAGAACTAGCCATTTGGATACAGAGCTGGCTCAAAGGTAGAAGACAGAGGGTGGTGGTGGAGGGTTGTTTTTCAGACTGGAGGCCTGTGACCAGTGGAGTGCCACAAGGATCGGTGCTGGGTCCTCTACTTTTTGTCATTTACATAAATGATTTGGATGCGAGCATAAGAGGTACAGTTAGTAAGTTTGCAGATGACACCAAAATTGGAGGTGTAGTGGACAGCAAAGAGAGTTACCTCAGATTACAACAGGATCTTGACCAGATGGGCCAATGGGCAGAGAAGTGGCAGATGGAGTTTAATTCAGATAAATGTGAGGTGCTGCATTTTGGGAAAGCAAATCTTAGCAGGACTCATACACTTAATGGTAAGGTCCTAGGGAGTGTTGCTGAACAAAGAGACCTTGGAGTGCAGGTTCATAGTTCCTTGAAAGTGGAGTCGCAGGTAGATAGGATAGTGGAGAAGGTGTTTGGTATGCTTTAATTTATTGGTCAGAGTGCTGAGTACAGGTGTTGGGAGGTCATGTTGCGGCTGTACAGGACATTGGTTAGGCCACTGTTGGAATATTGCATGCAGTTCTGGTCTCCTTCTTATTGGAAAGATGTTGTGAAACTTGAAAGGGTTCCGAAAAGAGTTATAAGGATGTTGCTGGTGTTGAAAGATTTGAGCTATAGGGAGATGCTGTTTTCCCTGGAGCGTCGGAGGTTGAGGGGTGACCTTATAGAGGTTTACAAAATTATGAGGGGCATGGATAGGGTAAATAGACAAAAACTTTTCTCTGGGGTCAGAGAGTCCAGAACTAGAGGGCATAGGTTTAGGATGAGAGCAGAAAGATATAAAAGAGACCTAAGGGGCAACCTTTTCACACAGAGGGTAGTACGTGTATGGAATGAACTGCCAGAGGAAGTGGTGGAGGCTGGTACAATTGCAACATTTAAGAGACATTTGGATGGGTATATGAATAGGAAGGGTTTGGAGGGATATGGGCCAGGTGCTGGCAGGTGGGACTAGATTGGGTTGGGTTATCTAGTCGGCATGGACGGGTTGGACCGAAGGGTCTGTTTCCATGCTGTAAACCTCTATGATCTGGAGGTGCCGGTGTTGGACTGTGGTGGACAAAGTTAAAATTTCACAACACCAGGTTATTGTCCAACAAGTTTATTTGGAAGTACAAGCTTTCTTTTGTCAATGGGGCAGAATCATAGGACACTGAATTTGTAGTAAAAGATCAAAGTGTCATACAACTGATGCGATAAACTTAAGTTATCTCAGGACTGTGACTTGAAAGAAGTTCTGATCTACGTATTAATCAATTGAAACCTGTCTCCCCATTCTGTGATTATAGATTTAACAGCAGTCTAGGTTTGTTCAATATGTTGCATCAGTTGTATGACACTTTGATCTTTTACTATAAATTTTGTGTCCTATGATCCTGCCACACTAGCTACCTTACAAAAGAGCAACTTGTACTTCCAAATAAACCTGTTGGACAATAACCTGGTGTTGTGTAATTTTTAACAAGATTAATTTAAGATATCTGGTAAACATGGTCGACTTGGACTGAAGGGTCTGTTTCCGTGCTCTATGACTATGACTCTAAGTGGCTACAGCCAATCTGTTCCCGGACATGGGTCTTTTTTTAAATGTCTTTGAAATTCCCAGCAATCAATGCAATCACTATCACATCACTTACACGTGATCTGACATAAGACACAAATGACTCATTGGCTCATCTCCTACTCCACACTGAGAAAACAGTGCCAGGGTGGTTTTAAATAAATCTGCTATTCAATACCTTTCACTTATTCTGATTGCAGTAAAATCAGGCTAATAATGTACTGTCTCCCGTGCTGTGTAACTGATATAAGTCTGTCTCCTGTGCTAGAAATACAAGTGTGACTCATCTGGTATTTTCCTTCCCCTTCCCTCCTGAGTTTAAGAGCACAGGATCCGTCGCCAGTAATGTGAAGAAATGGGGAATGACAGATATTTGCCCAGGCACATGGGAATGTGTTTAGATAAAGCAACATTTTGGCAGACTGATCGTGTATAAGGACAGGTGAGATGAAAGTAAACAGAGTTGGTGATGGGGGAGAGTCAGTACAGATATTCCTGTTAGTTTTTCTAAAGATTCACAAAAAGAAATGATAAACAATTGTACAAGTAATGGGAAAAGCTTTCTCTGTCACAGAATTAGAAAATATGGTTTTGTGTTAGGGTGTGCAAACAATTCACAGAATTACAGAAGGATTACAGCACAGAAGGAGCCATTGGCGCACTGTGTCTGCACTGGCTCTTCAAACTAGTCCCAGTTATCACCTCAAGCCAATCTCCGGCTCTTAGCCCTCACCCTAGCACATTATTTCCATCTACATGATTGCCCAATGCTCCCTGAATGTCTCAATTGAACCTACTTCTCACACACTTCCAGATGTTGCATTTCCAGATCTGTGCTCAGGTGAGTAAATATTTGTGCGTTTTAAGAAACATACACAGTGTAGGAGAGAGGGTAGAAGAGGGCTTGTGTGAGAATTTACCCAATGAGGTTCTGGGTTCGTCTTGTTTTGACATCATCATAGCTCCTTTCTTAGGTGCTTATGGTTAGAATAAATATTAAACAACTATGTTGTATCTCTGGAATATGAATTGAATCGAATTTAATTTATTGTCATGTGCACAGTGAAAAGTTTTGTCTTGCGAGCAATACAGACAGATCACATGGTTAAGTAACATAGATAGTAAATAATAGGTAGTATGATGCTTGCCTGTTAGAATTTAATGTATTGTTTAATATATTGTTTAACATATTGTTTAATATAAATTTAGGAACTCTAGACCTGATCATATCTGCCCAAGTGGTTGTAAACCCTGAGCCTGTATCTGTAAGAATTCTTGGATGGTTATCTTACCACAAGCATACAATGCTTCTTTTTTATTCTTCCTGAAGAAAATGAACTAATCCACATTTTTCCACATTGTAACATCTGCCACATCTTTGCCAAGTCACATAACCTATCCATAATCTTCTTTACAATCTGGTTATGTCCTCTTCATGACTTACTATCTTACCCATCTTTGTGTCATCAGTAAATTTAGCAAGCAGACCTCATCAGTTCATCTAATTAATGTCTATATCCCTGTAGCACCACTCACTACAGCTGGCCAATCAAAAAAAGACCCATAGAACATTGTAGTGCAGGACAGGCCCTTCGGCCTTCAATGTTGCACCAATGTGTGAAAACAATCTGAAGCCCAACTAACCTCCACTATTCCATTTTCATCCACATGTTTATCCAATAACCATTAAATGCCCTTAAAGTTGGCAAGTCTACTTCTGTTGCAGGCAGTGCAACATGCCCCTACTACTCTGAGTAAAAAAACTACCTCTGACATCTGTCCTATATCTATCACCCCTCAATTTAAAGCTATGTCCCTTTGTGCTAGCCATCACCATCCAAAGAAAGAGGCTGTCACTGTCCACTCTATCTAAGCCTCTGAATTCCCACCTCAGGCAACTGTCTGTGTGGAGTTTGCACTTTCTCCCCGTGTCTGCGTGGGTTTCCTCCGGGTGCTCCGGTTTCCTCCCACAGTCCAAAGATGTGCAGGTCAGGTGAATTGGCCATGCTAAATTGCCAGTAGTGTTAGGTGAAGGGGTAAATGTAAGGGAATGGGTCTGGGTGGGTTGCTCTTTGGAGGGTTGGTGTGGACTTATTGGGCCGAAGGGCCTGTTTCCACACTGTCTAATCTAATCTCAATAAAGTCACCTCTCAACCTTCTTCGAATTAAAACAGCCTTAAGTCCCTCAACCTTTTCTCATAAGACCTTCCCTTCATACCAGGCAACATCCTGGTAAATTTCCAAAGTTTCCACATCCTTCCTATAATGTGGTGACCAGAACTGTACGCAATACTCCAAGTGTGGCCACACCAGAGTTTTGTACAGCTGCAACATAACATCATGGCTCCGAAACTCAATCCCCATACTCATAAAAGCTAACTCACCGTAATGCCTTCTAACAACCTTATCAACCTGGATGGCAACTTTCAGGGATCTATGTACTTGGACACCAAGATCTCTCTACTCATCTACACTACTAAGAATCTTACCATTAGCTCAGTATTCTTCATTCCTGTTGCTCCTTCCAACGTGAATCACCTCACACTTTTCTGCATTAAACTCCATTTGCCACCTCTCAGCTCAGCTCTGCAGTTTATCTATGTCTCTCTGTAACCTGCAACATCATTCAGCACTATCCACAACTCCACCAACCTTAGTGTCATCTGTAATTTTATTAACCCATCTTTCCACACCCTCATCCAGGTCATTTATAAAACTGACAAACAGCAGTGGCCCCCAAAACAGATTCTTGTAGTGCACCACTAGTAACTGAACTTCAGAATGAACATTTCCCATCAACCACCACCCTCTGTCTTCTTCCAACTATCCCGTTTCTAATCCAAACCGCTAAATCGCCCTCAATCCCATGCCTCTGTATTTTCTGCAATAGCTTACTGTGGGGAACCTTATCAAACACCTTACTGAAATCCATATACACCACATCAACCGCTTTATCCTCATCCACCTGTTTGGTCACCTTCTCAAAGAACCCAATAAGGTTTGTGAAGCACAACCTACCCTTCACAAAACCGTGTTGACCAACCCTAATCAACTTATTCCTTTCTAAATTATTATAAATCCTACCTCTTATAACCTTTTCCAGCACTTTACCCACAAGTAAAGTTCGGCTCACTGGTCTATCATTAGGACCAGTTGTCTCTACTGCCCTTCTTGAACAAGGAGACATTTGTTGTCCTCCAGTCTTCTGATGCTATTTCTCTAGACAATGATGACATAAAGGTCAAAGCCAAAGGCTTCCCAGAGAATCCAAGGATAAATACCGATCAGGGGACTTCTCTGTTTTCACACATTCCAGAATTGCTAACACTTCCTCCTTCTGCATCTCAATCCCATCTAGTCTAATAGCCTGTATCTCAGTATTCTCCTCGATAACATTGTCTTTTTCTAGTGTAAATACTGTCGAATACTGTTAGTCTCTGTTTCCTGTTAGCTCATTTCTGATGAAGAGCCTCTGCCCGAAACATCGATTCTCCTGCCTGACCTGCTACGTTTTTTCAGCATCACACTCTTGTCTCTGATCTCCAGCATCTGCAGACCTCACTTTCTCCTCTGTTTCCTGTTAGCCAATCAATTTCATTTTATTCATTTATTCTGACAAAAGAAATGCTGGGATGAAGGGAGATAATTTATTTTGGGACATTCTGAAAGGCATTGGATGGTCAATTCTATTGCAATAATGTGCATGGATATGAGAATAAAGCAAGAGATTAGCATGAGGTAACGATGCTCAGGTAGATAGCTGGTGCAGGAATGATGGGCTGAATGGTCTATTGCACCATACCGTCTGTGATTCTCACCATGCCAAGACCCCTACGCCATGAGCTTTTACTTTCTGCAATGAACTTTGATGTGACACTCAGTCAACTAACATGGCATGTTTGTTATCAAGGGAGGCTAAGGAACTGGGTTGCTGATGGAGAAATAGAAGGACGTTAACTGTGGTGGGACATGTGCTTGATCACCATGTGACCTTTGCCTCCATCTACCCCACTGTAACTTTCACCCCATTGGCCAGATCACATACCCTTGTCAAATCAAAGAACATGAACTCTGTTATCTGATTGGTTTTTGGCTATCAGTCAGTCACCTCCAATAAATTCATGGCTGTTATACAACAATGAAGAAACACCACTCTCATGATTTCTCGTTGAGTTGCTATTCTCCATTTCTTGGAGGTAAATCTTATGTTCCTGAGGATACCAAGACAAGCCTGGAAAATTAGCAACCCTTCAGATATTCCTGGATATTTTATGAGTGAGTAAGCCTGACCTCATCAATTATCAACAGTTCCCCGAATCCCTGTCAGGCCAGAGGCTTTGCAGTAGCAAGTCTATCCGAGGGGACCATCCTGATCCTTAGTTTCCATGAGAGGATCTGTCACCTTGACCACACCTCAATCCCAATTTGGGGTCACATACTGCGTTTGATCCCACCTTGTCAAGGTGGGCTTGAAAGAGGGTGTCGCTGAGGTAAGCTGCGATATACCTGTGACCTCAGTGGTCACGTGTTCGTACTGTGCTAGGACTTTGGAGCCTGTCCAGCACAGAGCAAGCTGTTCTGTAGCATTATTATCCTGCACAGTCTTATCAACAGTTGTCACTTCAAAGTAACCTGAAAGTCTGGCTGAGTCCGTTTTAAGTTTGAAGAACCTTGATGAGAACATACCACCCTGAGGGTGTAGTATATTTTTCCTATCCTGCTTTAAATACATTAACCCCATCATGAATGTCTTGTTTGCATAAGATGGAACTTGGTTTTTAAGCTCAGGTATTAGGATGACAGACTGTTGTCCTAGGAGTATAGGTTCACTGGTATTAAATCTCTCACTACTGCCCCCACAATCTCTCTTCTGCCCTTGAATCGTCCCGTATTCTTGAGCTACTGAAGAAGACCACTCAGATTCCTATCAAAACTGCTAATTTATTCCGGCTTTAAGGTCAATGAGGTAAGTTTCATTCAGTCCCTGATGTATCTCAACTAGGAGCTTTCCAGCACTGATCCAAGTTTCTTTAAGAGCAATATTCCATAAAGAGAATTCAATAAACCTCTCTCATTAACAATTGCTTTGTTTCAGTTGGCCAAAACTCAATCCCTCATGAGATTGTTCTAACACTTTAACTCTGATATGTCTGAGCAGTGATCCAACCGCACTGCACTGATTTGCTTCAAAGCTTCAACAGTCAATTTGACTCGATGCTTTCAGAGAGAGGTGAACACTGCAGGGTTTACAGTATTTTATTTCGCCCATTTTGATTTTGTCCCTTCCCTCTCTCCCTAATCCACCCTCCTCATATTTTGATGTTCGCATTTCTCTTAACCGGCTTTGCTTCTAAATATTCATTTGGACTGTGGCTATTTTCCTGCTGGTGGAGAATGAAAATATCTATAATAATAAAGTCTATTCACATTGGTGTCTACATTTTTCTGTCACACAAAAAAGTATATGTATAACCATGGGTGATTTGGGGGAAAAAGTACATTAAAGCAGATTCAGAGTCCTTCTTATGAAAAATAAACAGGCAATTTCAGGGAGTCGAGCCCATAATCTTGTCTAACACTTCAGTGCCGTACTGATGAAATGCTGCACCCTCAGTGTCAGAAGTCACGTGACACCGGATCGTAGTCTAACAGGTTTATTGGAAATCATAAGATTTTGGAGCGCTGCTCCTTTGTCAGGTGAAGTCAATAACCTGGCTTTGTGTGACTTCTGACTTTGTCCACCCCAGACCAACATCGTCACCTGCGCATCATGGTAGTCTCAGAGGTACTTTGGTTGGGACACTATCTTACATTTTGGATAGAAGTAAAAGATCCTGAGGAACTATTTCAAAAGAAAGCTCTGGATGTCACCCTAGTGTCTCACCAATACCTATCACTTAGTCAACATTACAAGAACAGATGATTAGGTCCTTGCTTCCTGTGGGTGGCGCACAATGATGACCTCGGTTCGAACGCTTAATTGATTGTAAAGCACTCTGGGACATCATGAACAATAGAAACAACGTATGTAACAATCATGAAAATGTCCCAAAGCACCTGACAGAATTATTATCAAATAAATATATGACAACAAGCTACAGACAGAAATATTAGATCAGGTGATAAAAGTCTTGGTGAAAGAGGTGATTCTTTAATTGATTCTTTTATAAGATGTTGGCATGTTTGGCGCTTGTTAACAATCCCAAATTGGCTTTCAAGGCCTTTTCACAGGGTCTGCAATCACATGGAGACCAGATGACCTAAGGATGGCAGATTTTGTTCCCTATTGACATTAACGAACCATGTTAAAAATCACACAACACCAGGTTATAGTCCAACAGGTTTATTTGGAAGCACTAGCTTTCAAGGTGCTGCTCCTTCATCAGGTGGTTGTGGAGTATAAGATCGTAAGACACAAAATTTATAGCAAAAGTTTACAGTGTGATGTAACTGAAATTATATATTGAAAAAGACCTGGATTGTTTGTTAAGTCTCTCATCTTTATTACCCAAAACCGCAGATAGTAGCGAACATATCATTTAAATGGGAAATTTACCTCCCTGGCAGTGTTCTGGAATTATTTCTGGAACGTTCCATGTAATATTCTCGGGCCGCGGTAAACCGCGGATAACTGAAACCGAATCCACGTATATGGGTGTTCTACTGTAAATATGACATGCCACTGCTCCTGGTGAGCTGTCAGCTTCTGAGGAACCAGCAGCAGTTTTCATAGTGGTACTGAATCTCTGGGGCTCTTGGTACCAAACAAGACCCACTCAGGGGTGAGATACTTACTACAGCGGACGTTCCCCAAAGGGATGGGGCAACCTCTTGATGGATCAGCCAGCAAGCCCCCCCATCACCTGGATTAAATTCAGCCTTTGACCATTATTTGTAGACAGCCTACATTTGACTACTTTCTGCAGAGAGAACACTGCATTTGATTGCCAATACTATTATTGCAGAAATTCTCATTGTCTAATCAACTGTACACTGCCTCTCGCTGTAATTTGTCTCAAGTCCAGTAAAGTTTCACAAAATGTGCTTGTGATTCTCAGCAGAAACAACTGAACTTGTACCTTGTACCTGCACTCCTGGTACCTGCCAGACTTCATCCTTTGAGGGTCTATTCTTGATGTTTGGTATGAGTTAATGGACCAACTTACATAGGTGTGAAAGACAGGGAGTAACAACTTTGATATACAGCGCCAAAAGGTAAGGAACATAATGGGATGCTGAAAGTGATTTGTTTGCCCATTTGTAGAAGAAGAGCTGTATATGTTTAATCTTTTTTGCAGGTTGCGTTTATGATGTTCAATGTATTTTGAGCCAAAATAATAATTAGGAGTCATCCACACGCACCCAGAAGTATCAGAAACACTGTAACCTTTTAATTAACTCAGATTAACTCATAGGTGCAGCAACTTTGCTTAAAACACTGATGAAGGATGAGAAAATCTGCAGAATATGTTCAGAGTTCTTGGTGTCGTTCCAGTTCCCTTTACAAATATTTTATAAGCCTTACTTCAATTACTTCTGACATGAATTAGTCATGGAATCAGAGATGAGTTTAGCAATGAAATTTAGATCAAAACTTCTCTTATCCTACCATAGAATTTCCATATGCCATCCATCTCTGACAGTAGATATTGTTCCATTTGGCAGATATTCTTATTAGATTAGATTAGATTGCTTACTTACAGTGTGGAAACAGGCCCCTCGGCCCAACAAGTTCACACTGACCCTCCGAAGAGCAACCCACCCAGACTCATTCCCTTATGTTTACCCCTTCATCTAACACTACAGGCAATTTAGCATGGCCAATCCCACCTAACCTGCATATGTTTGGACTGTGGGAGGAAACCCACACAGACATGGAGAGAATGAGCAAACTCCATGTAAACTTCGCCCGAGGCTGGAATCGAGCCTGTGTCCCTGGCGCTGTGAGGCAGCAATACTAACCACTGAGCCACCATGCCACCCAAAACCAAAGTCAGATGGCTTGGCCATTAAACCACGTGACTCTTGTTTGGAATTGGAAGTTCTGACAAAGTGTCATATGGACTTAACTGCCAGAGGAAGTGGTAGATATACAGTTACAACTTTTTTAAGACATTTGGACAGGTTCATGAATAGGATGCCCATGGGTATACCAGGGTATGGACCAACTGGAGGAAAATGAGACTAGTTTAGTTTGAGAAACATGTTCAGCATGGACAAGTTGGATCAACAAGTATGTTTCCATGTTATATGACTCTATGACTCTATTAACTCTGAATGTCTCCCCACAAATACTGCCAGACTTGCTTTCTGCTTTAATTTCAAACCTCTAGCATCCTGTTTTTATTGAATTTTGGTGTCTTTTGTATCCATTGGAAGCTCTGAAGCACGATGAGATGTAATTGAAATCTGGTCTTTGTTGTACATAGGAAATTCAGCAGCCAAATTGCACTCAGCAAGCTTCCATAAACAGAAATGAGACAGAGCACAGCAAATTTGCTTTCTCTCATGTTCCTTGTGGGATCAATACTGCCCAGGATAACAGGGGAGACCTCTCTTACTGTTATTCAAAATCATGCCAATGGATCTTTTACATCTAGCAGAGAGTACAGGCAGGTCTCGGCTTAACAACCTATTTAACAGATGGTACCACTGACAGTGTCACACTCCCTCAGTACTTCACTGGATAATCAGCTTTGATTTTCCTCTCATTGGGACTGATCTCAGTTGCCGGAGACAAGGCTCTGAGCTGAAACACAATTCTGTAGAATGACCCTCTTGTGACCTGCTGAACAGAAGGCTCTTGAGGAATAAAGGATTAACTATATTTTGATTCCAACAGTTCTACAGCTCTTGGGTATTACCTTGTGAGTAGCACTCACAAAGTCGTAGCTGATAACCCCATTGTTATAGGGAATGTCAAAGGTGACATGAGCGGGACCCTGCCTGATCTGAGAGGACAACAAAACAATTTGATGGTGAAGACCAGGGAGGTCCCCCTGGTGCTCTCACCAATGTTTACAGTTTGACCAAAAACACTGTCATAGATTAGAGGAACATTCTCACTTTGCTGTATTTGGGAAACTGCTGAGTGTAAATTTGCCCAAATTACAAAAGTGACAGCACTGGAAAGTAATGGATTTTGGAATGTCATCGTCGAATCATCAATTCACACTGCCCTTTGGCCCACCATGTCAATGCTAACCAACAAACACCAAACTGAAATAATCTCATTTATCTGCATATGGTCCATAGCTTACTAGCCGTGGCATTTTAAAATATTCGTCCAGGTGCTTCTTAAAGTGATTTCAACTGACAAAGGAGCAGCGCTCCGAGAGCTTGTGATTTTAAATTAACCTGTTGGACTATAACCTGGTGTCGTGTGACTTCTGACTTTGTCTGCCCCAGTCCGACACCAGCATTTCCACATCATGGGCACCCTCTCAAACCAGTACATTCCATATTTCTACCACTCTCTGGGTGAAAAAACATTTCCTCAGATCTCCTCTAAACCATTTACCCCTCACTTTAAACTTATGCCCTCTGGTCTTAGACACATGGGGAAAAGATCCTCACAATCTACCCCATGTACACCTCTCATAATTTTATATACCTCAATCAGATCTTCCGCATTATCAACACCACCAATTTCCGTGTCATTTGAAAACTTACTAATTATACCGTCCACATTCACATCCACGACATTCATGTAAATAACAGACAACAAGGGCCCCAGCACTGGTTCCTGTGGTGCATCACTGGTCACATGCTTCCAATCACAATGTCAACCCTCCACCATCACCCAATGCCCCCTATTTGTAAATCAATTTTGCATCCAATTTGCCAACTTGCCTTGGATCTAATGAGCTTTTATGTTTTGGACCAGCCTTCCTTGAGTGACCTTGTCAAAGGCCTTACTGACCTCCATGATGAACCATATCAACTGCACTAGCCTCATCAATATATTTAGTCACCTTTTCAAAAAAACTCAATTAATCAGACAGTATCTCTCTTTCTAACAAATCTGTGCTGACTATCCCTGGTTAATCGTTGCCTTTCCAAGTGTTGATTAACCCTGTCCCTCAGGAATTTTTTCCAATAGTGTCCCTCCACTGACATCAGATTAAGATTACTTGGCCTATCCCATACTGCCCTTCTTGAATAAAGGAACCACATTAGCTATCCTCCATTCAATGGGCACCTCACCTGCAAAACATTAAATATCTCCACCAGGGAGATTGGGAAAGGCGGTATCAAAATGCAAGTTCTTTCTCTACAGACGCTGCTGCTAGAGACCAATATTTTTCATTTTGCTGAAGTTGAGTAAGTTAATTCAACATTCAATACGAATGCAGCCTCATCAACGCCACGTCTCCACATCTGCCTTGGATTAGAGGTTCCCCTCAGATCATTAAATTGCACGCAGAAGGCATAGAATCCCATAAACTACTGTGTTTCATCGATTTACATGCAGCCTTTCCCAATTAATCCCAGCATTTTCCCAGCCTGGGAACCAGTCTGTTTGACCCACACGTGCTGCTTTATTCAGATCTGAAGCTCTGCGCAGCGATGAGCTGTGACTTGCTTCTCGACTACGTTTGTTGCACAGTGGTCAAGAACAGGTCAGGCAAGGATATCTTCTGGGGTTCATTTTCCCCCTCTGCACAATTGTCAGTGCTAACCAGTGGGTGGTCCTTTCACGATTTCTCTGTCAGAGCGTGAGTAAGCCCCACCCAGTCAACTGAGACTCTGCACTCGGTGCAATGTGAAATAAAAGGAATGGATTCAAGGGGCAGAAAGGGAGAATGAGATTGTGTCGTGTAATTCCAATCTCAGTCTATTCTCAGCTCATAAGGAGCCTCAGGAATAGGATTCAAGTGAGAGAAGGCAGCGTGCCAGGACAGAAGGAGGGGAGAAAATAATATATTTTATGTGGACTTCATCCTTCCTGCTTAAATCCTTAATTCCTGAATGCTTGGAAGATGAGAGCTCAAATATTAGTCAAATGTTACAACTGAACTTAAATAAGAAAGTTTGCATTTTCATAGCACCTCAGGCCATTCCAATGTGCTATACAGTCACTGAAGTGTTTTTATTTGGGTAAAATTACTATTACAATAATATTTGTAATGAATTTTTCTATTTGTAAACATTCTTTGTTCTGCAGAATCTGAACGATTTTAACCTTCAGGGTACACTCACTTCTATGGAATTGTTCTTTTTGGTTGTACTAAAACATTAGTTACATGCAATGCTCCTATGAAATAAAGGCAGGGACTGCTGCAAGGTGTTTAGGACAATTCAAGGGTCACTGAAGAGGAGTTCATAGGGGACGGACAGGGAGGTTGCAAGTATTGGGTATGTGATAAAGGGAGAAAGGATGGAGATTTGGCAGCGTTGCTTTAGTTATATTGCTAGGGTGTCAACGGAACTATATGGGCTCTGCATAAGCAACATATTACAAAGTCTTAAAGGCAGTTGGGCATGCTGTTAGAATTCAAGAAGAGGTTCTAGGACTTTGTAGGCGACTAAATGTTAGAGTCAGGGATCTGGCAAAATCCTGGTACCTGTGGTGTTTCAAGTGAAGCCCAAGTATCATCGGTAGCTCGGAGGGAGGAGGTCAAAAAGCCCAGAGGCAATACTCGCTTGATGTAACTGAGCAAGGTTAGAGCCCAGGAGAAAACTAAACAGGGATAGTTCTAGCTTAGTGAACCTAGCTAACGTTGAAAAGCTGAAGTTGAGCATGTGACTAATAAACAAATAGGAAGGGAATAAAGGGATACCGATCCTGTAAGTGAAGACAGTTTTAGTATGGAAGGGCAAAATGTGTTGACGCAGGCTTGGAGGGCTGAAGATTCTGTCCTGTGTTGGATTGTTCTTTGTTCTTGACTAAGTACAGCAGGAGAATGCAGACACCAGAATAGAGGGTGATTGACCAGAAGGGGATTAGTCAGACAATCCAAGACAGAATGGCCTTTGAGAGAGCGAGAGACCAGATTGACATAGAATAGTTAGGTGATTGTTTTTGACCTGTGCATACTTGATGGGCCAAAGGGCCTTTTTTCTGTGCTAGAGATCTCTGACTCTGACTATGATTCAATATTCCCTTCTGAAATTTAATGAGATTGAATGAATAGTAATCATATCAGCTATTTGATGCGCACTGTGAGGTTATTGATCACACTCTATTATTCATATTTACCACATGTCGATTCTGGGGGTGGGGGGAATAAGTCATACATGTATTGTAGCTTGTCTTACTGCTCTAAAGTTATCTAGTAAAGTTTTTTTACTGTTTGCTCAGCAGAGCAGCACTCTCTCAGCACTGTTAGTTGACTGCCAGTCTAGGTTATCTGAGGAAGGGCTTTTGCCTGAAAAGTCGATTTTACTGCTCCTCAGATGCTGCCTGAACTGCTGTGCTTTTCCAGCACCACTCTAATCTAGACTCTGGTTTCCAGCATCTGCAGTCATTGCTTTTACCTAGGTTATCTGCTCAAACCTCAAACTTAGGACATGAACCCATTGACTGTCTGATTCAGGAAGAACAACTGGTCTCTGAACCAGAGCTGGGGAAGTCCAGCAGCAGGACAAGTAACTTCAGTTAGGAGGAAAGACTGGATACATTGGGAGAATTCTCGTTGATGAAGAGAAAGCAGAGAGGTGGAATCTGATAGAAATATTCAAAATCACGTGGGGTCCGGGAAGAGTAGAGAGGGTGGAACTGTTCCCATGAGTGAAAGGATCAAGAGGTGGAGACAACAACGTCAATGTAATTGGCTAAAAAAGTGAAAGTGACACAGGCGAAACAATGTTCATGTAGTGAATGGTTAGGGTCTGGAGTGCACTGCCTCAGACTGTAGTGAGCAAAACATCAGTTGAGACGTTCAGAACATATGAGTATACAAATTGGGAAAAGGAGTAGCCCATTCAGCCCTGCTCCACCATAAGATCATCGAATCCCTGTAGTGTGGAGGCAGGCCATTTGGTTCATTGAGTCCACATCACCTTCCAAAGAGAATCCCATCCACATCCAACCCCATCCTCATAACGCTGAATTTTCTATGCAGACCTACCTAGTCTGCACTACATTAAAAATCACACAACACTAGGTTTAATTGGAAGTACACTAGCTTTCAGAGCGCCGCTCCTTCATCAGATGGTTGTGGAGGACACAATTGTAAGGCATCAGTGTCTGTCCCTAGACACTACGGACAATTTAGCATGGCCAATCTACCTAACCTGCACATCTTTAAACAATGGGAGGAAACCGGAGCACCCAGAGGAAACCCTCACTGACACGGGGAGAATGTGCAAACTCCATGCAGTCACCCAAGGCTGGAATTGAACCCAGGTTCCTGGCGCTGTGAGGCAGCACTGCTAACCACTGAAGCACTGTGCCGCCACCTTGAATCCACATTTTTCCTTACCCTGCTAACCTTTCATCCCTTTTTTAATCCAAATCGATCCACCCTGCCTTAAAAACATTCAAGGATTCTGCTTTGCCCACCATTTTAAGGAAACAGTTCCAAAATACTCTTGATCCTCAGAGGAAGGATGTCTTTGTTTTAAATAGGTGGCCCCAAGTTATAGAGTCATAGAGGTGTACAGCATGGAAACAGACCCTTCAGTCCAACTCATCGATGCCAGACAGATATCCTAACCTCATCTAGTCCCATTTGCCAGCACCTGGCCCATATCTCTGTATATCCTTCCTCTTCATATGCCCATCCAGATGCCTTTTAAATGTTGTAATTGTACCAGCCTCCACCACTTCTTTTGGCAGCTCGTTCTATACATGTACCACCCTCTGTGTGAAAAAGTTCCCCCTTTTAAATCTCACCCTAAACCTATGCCCTCTAGTTCTGGACTCCCCCACCCTAGGGGAAAGACCTTGTCTATTTACCCTATCCATGCCCCTCATGAATTCATAAACCTCTATCAGGTCACCTCTCAGCCTCTGACGCTCCTGGGAAAACAGCCCCAGCCTATTCAGCCTCTTTCTGTAGCTCAAATCTTCCAACCCTGGCAACATCCTTGTAAATCTTTTCTGAACACTTTCAAGTTTCACAACATCCTTCTGAGAGGAGGGAGACCAGAATTGCACGCAATATTCCAAAAGTGGCCTAACCAATGTCCTGTATAGCCGCAACATGACCTCCCAACTGCTTCACGCAATGCTCTGACCAATAAAGTTCAAGAATTTCTATGAGTGGAAACATTCTCTCCGTGTCTTACCTCATGAAGACCCCTCAGTATCTTACATATTTCAATCAAATTGCCTCTTCCTGTTCTAAGCCTTACTCTAAATTTGAACCTTGTCTGTTCAATCTTCCCCTCAATAGAGGTTTCCATTCCAGTCTACTCTATGAGACCTTCTTGGACTGCCTCCAAAACTTTACATTCTTTATTAAAGAAGATAATCAGTACAGTGCCCAGTACTCTGGATGTGGCCTTACCAATGTGCTATATAACCTGTCGACTCTTGTATTCAATCCCTCTCATCATAACATTCTTGTGGCTTTCCTTAATACATGTTGCAACTAAAACCTTTTGTGATTTTTGCATGAGGAATACCCAGATACCTCTATAACCGAGAGCTGTGCAATCTCTCATCATTTAGGCATTATACGTTTTTTATTCTACCTGCCAGAATGGACAGTGTATGGTTTGCCACATTATACTCCATTTGCCTTATCTTTGACCACTCATTTAATCCGTCTTTTTAAATCTTCTTATGTCCTCTTTACAACATATTGTCTTAGATATCGTTGTGTCTAATTTGACAACCATATCTTCCGCCCCTTCATCTGCAGTGTTTCCGTAAATTATAAACTGTTGAGGTCCAAGCACTGATCCGTGCGGCACACCACTCATTGCATCTTGCCAAAATGAAAAAGACTCATTTATGCCAATTCGTTACTTCCTGTCAGCCAGCCAATCTTCTGCCCAGGCCTGTATGGTAATCTCTGTACCATCTGCTACGCTTTTCTGCAATAATCTTTGATCTCACACCTTAAGAGGAAGTCTAAATACAATGCATCTATCAGTTCCCCTTTATCCACAGTATGTGCTATCTCCTCAAAGAATACCAATAGATTGGTCAAACATGATTTCCCTTTCATGAAATCATTTCACCTCTGTCAGATTATCTTGAACGTCTCCAATGCCCTGCTATAGCTTAGAGTCATGGAGTTATACAATGCGGAAATAGACCCTTCAGTTCAACGAATCCATGCCAACCATAATCCCAAACTAAAATAGTCCCACCTGCCTGTGCTTGGCCCCTGTCTCTTCAAACCTTTCCTCTTCATTTACTTTTCTAAATGTTTTTTTAAATGTTGTAACTGTACCACACCCACCATTTCCTCTGGATGTTCATTCCACACATGAACCCCTCTCCCTGCGTAAAGAAGATTTCCCTAGATGTCTTTTTAAAATCTTGCTCCTCTCACCTTAAAAATATGCCGTTAGTCTTGAAATCCCCCACCCGAGGGAAAGGGCACCTGCCATTCACCTTATCTCTACCCCTCATGATTTTATAAACCTTTATAAGGCCACCCTTCAACCTCTTACTTCTTTAATAATATCTTTCAATATTTTCTTAATGACAGATGTTAAACCAACTAGCCTACTTTCAGTGTCCCTTTCAAATAAAGCTGTCAAATTCACTATCATCCCCATCCAGTCGGTCCCCATATCAGGGGAGTTTGGGAAAATTACTCCCAATGCATCAAATATCTCACTAACCTGAAGTCTGTCAGGACCCAGGCACTAGCAGCATGCAGCCCCAGCAATTTGCTCAGTACCAGTTCTCTGGCATTTGTGATTTTCCTGAGTTAGAGGATTAGAGTATCACAGCACAGAAAGATGCCCTTCGGCCCAGCAATCCCGTACCATCCAATTTCCTAGGATTTGGCCTATCGTCTGCTATGCAAAGACTTTTCAAGTATTCATCCAGTTTCTCCTTAACTTCCATTTCCTGATTTGTTTTTGCTTCTGGGATGTTACTTGTGTCCTTTTTACTGAAGACCATTGAAAAATACCAATCAATACATTTGCCATTTCCTTATTTTCCATCATTAGCTCTCCAGTTTCACTTTCTATGGGACTAACATTACTTTGTTAACTCTTTTTCTCTCAGTGTCTGTTTTTATATTCCTTGCTAACTTTGGTTCATACTCAAATTTTCCCTGTTTATTAATTTTTTGATCAGTCTTTGCTATATATTAAATATTCCATCCGATCCTATGACAGTGAAGGTTACCTTGGAGTACAACGGGATCTTGATCAGATGGACCAAAGAGTGACAGGTGGAATTTAATTTAGATAAATGTGAGGTGCTACATTTTGGAAAGGCAAATCAGGGCTTATACACTTAATGGTAAGGTCCTGGGGAATGTTGCCAAACAAAGAGACCTTAGAGTGCAGGTTCATCGTTTCTTGAATGTGGAGTTGCAGGTAGACAGTGCAGTGAAGAAGGCATTTGATTCATTTGCCTTTATTGATCAGTGCACTGAGTATAGGAGTTGGGAGGTCATGTTGCAGCTGTACAGAACATTGGTTAGGCTATTTTTGGAATACTGTATTAAATTCTGGTCTCCAAGCTTGATGTTGTGCAACTTGAAAGGGTTCAGAAAAGATTTGCAAGGATGTTGCCAGGATTGGAGGGTTTGAGCTACAAGGAGATACTGAATAGGCTGGGGTTGTCTTCCCTGGAGCATTGAAAGCTAGGGATGGGGGTGACCTTTTGGAGTTTATAAAATCATCAGCGGCATGGATAGGATGAATAGTCAAGATCTCTTCCTCAAGGTTGGGGAGTGCAAAACTAAAGGACACAGGTTTAAGGTGAGATGGGAAAGATTAAAAAGGACCTAAGGGACAACATTTTCACACAGAGGGTGAGGTATGTATGAGAAAAGTGGTGGAGGCTGATACAATTATAACATTTAAAAGGTATCTGGTTGGGTATATGAATAGGAAGGGTTTGGAGGGATATGGGCCAAATGCTGACAAATGGGACGAGATTAATTTAGGGTATCTGTTTGGCATGGACGAGTTGGGCAGAAGGATCTGTTTCCGTGCTGTACATCTCTATGGCTCTATGACCGGCCATCTATATTTGCACAGTGATAAGATTTATCTCATAGTTTGATACTACCTTTAATCTTCTTAGTTAACCACTGATTGTGGGTCCATCTCTTGTAATTTTTCTTTCTCAATTGAAATATCCCCTTAAATGTCTGCCTCAGCATCTCTATTCACTTATCTGTTAACCTAATCTGCCAATTCACTTTCGGCAGGTCTACACTCGTACCCTCAGAACTGCCCTTGTTTCTGTTTAAAGTCCCATTTCTCTCTTCCTCAAACTGAATGCAAAATTCAGTCACATTATGGCCACTATAATGCAGTGTTCATTGTGAGACCCGGGTTCAATTCCCGCCTCAGGCGACTCTCTGTGTGGAGTTTGCACATTCTCCCCGTGTCTGCATGGGTTTCCTCTGGGTGCTCCGGTTTCCTCCCACAATCCAAAAATGTGCAGATTAGGTGAATTGGCCATGCTAAATTGCCGTAGAGTTAGGTGAATGGGTCAATGTAGGGGAATGGGTCTGGGTGGGTTGCGCTTCGGAGCGTCGATGTGGACTTGTTGGGCCGAAGGGCCTGTTTCCACACTGTAAGTAAACTAATATCATTATCTGCACATTACCTGGTCTGGTACAAGCTGCTCTGTAACAGGCTGCAGAACGTGCTGATCCCAAGGGAAGGGAATTAGAGTGTGATTTAACAAGGAAAATAATGGAGAGTTACAGGGAGAAGGCAGTAAGTTCATTTGGAGACCCAGAACAGACAACATGGACCAAATGGCTGCCTTCTGTTCTGTAACAATTCTGTAATGATCATTCATGTACCATCATTGCAATCTTCTGGGATTGTGTGTGTGTGTGTGTGTGTGTGTGTGTGTGTGTGTGTGTGTGTGTGTGTGTATGCGCGCCCTGGGACATTCCTGGCACATCCAAGTATACAGTTTCTTGTTGACAGAATGATTGACATAACCTTGTGGTGTAAGAGACATTTCAAACCAGTGAGTAACTGGTTTGATGCACATTACAAGATGTTGAGATGTCTGGAATTCCATTTGACACCTCGTCACGGGATGAATGATTTCTGGGGACTGTTGAAGAGGGGAGCCTGATATTCCTCACCCTCACATCTTAGAAACATCCTAAAGAGTTTTCTGGAGTGAAGAGAAAGCTGCAAAAATTGTGTTGTTTCACTGATCAGCCTTATATCTCAAAAGTGGAGGCGATACCATGAATTGCTTTTTTTTTCAACCAACAGGCAAGAAACTGGACTGGACCAGTCGTACAAACATTGTGGTTACCAGGGCAGGTCAGAAACTGGTAAGGCTGCAACAAGTAACTCCTCTTTTGACTTGCCAAAATCTGTCCAGAATCTACAAGGCTTAAATCAAGAGTGTAATAGAATCCACCCACTTGAGCTCCAACAACCGCAAGAAATGCAAAACTTGCACCCACACCTCCCCCCTTACTTCCCTCCAAGGCCCCAAGGGATCCTTCCACATCCACCACAAATTCACCTGCACCTCCACACACATCATTTATTGCATCCGCTGCACCTGATGTGGCCTCCTCTATATTGGGGAGACAGGTCGCCTACTTGCAGAACGTTTCAGAGAACACCTCTGGGACACCCGGACCAACCAACCCAACCGCCCCGTGGCTCAACACTTCAACTCCCCCTCCCACTCCACCAAGGACATGCAGGTCCTTGGACTCCTCCATCGCCAGACCATGGCAACACGACAGTTGGAGGAAGAGCACCTCATCTTCCGCCTGGGAACCCTCCAACCACAAGGGATGAACTCAGATTTCTCCAGTTTCCTCATTTCCCCTCCCCCCACCTTGTCTCAGTCAAATCCCTCGAACTCAGCACCACCTTCCTAACCTGCAATCTTCTTCCTGACCTCTCCGCCCCCACCCCACTCTGGCCTATCACCCTCACCTTGACCTCCTTCCACCTATCGCATTTCCAACGCCCCTTCCCCAAGTCCCTCCTCCCTACCTTTTATCTTAGCCTGCTGGACACACTTTCCTCATTCCTGAAGAAGGGCTCATGCCCGAAACGTCAATTCTCCTGCTCCTTGGATGCTGCCTGACCTGCTGCGCTTTTCCAGTAACACATTTTCAGCTCTGATCTCCAGTATCTGCAGTCCTCACTTTCTCCTGGGAATATTATAGTTCATTTAGTTTAGATGGGTCAGTTTTTGTTCAATGTGTGCAGGAGGGCTTTCTGACATAGTACGTAGACAGGCCAACATGGGGAGATGCCATATTGGATTTGGTACTGGGGAATGAACCTGGCTGGGTGTTAGGTTTGGAGGCAGGTGAGCACTTTGGCGATAGTGGCCACAATTTGGTTATGTTTACAATAGCAATGGGTAGGGATATGTATACACCACAGGGAAAGAGGTATAACGGGGGAAAGGTAATTATGATGCAGTTAGGCAAGATTTAGGATGCATGAGATGGGGAAGGAAACTGCAGGGGATGGACACACTTGAAATGTGGAGCTTATTCAAGGAACAGCTACTGCAGGTCCTTGATACGTCTATACCGATCAGGCAGGGAGGTAGTTGTTGAGAGAGGGACATGGTTTATTAAAGAAGCTGAAGCTCTTGTCAAGAGGAAGAAGAAGGCTTATGTGAGGATGAGGTGTGAAGGCTCAGTTAGAGGGCTTGAGAGTTATAAGTTAGCCAGAAAAGATCTGAAGAGAGGGCTAAGAAGAGCCAGGAGGGGACATGAGATGTTGTTGGCGGATAGGATCAAAGAAAACTCTAAGGCCTTCTATATGTATATCAGGAATAAAAGAATGACTAGAGTAAGATTAGGGCCAATCAAAGATAGTAGTGGAATGTTGTGTGTGGAATCTGAGGACATAGGGGAAGCACTTAATAAATACTTCTTGTCAGTATTCACATGGAAAAGGGCAATGTTAGTGAGAATACGGAGATACAGGCTACAAGATTAGTTGCGATTGAGGTTCACAAAGAGGAGGTTTTAGCAATTTTGGAAGATATGAAAATAGATAAGACCTCTGGGCCAGATTTGGATTTATTCTCAAATTTTCTGGGAAGCCAGGGAGGAGATTGAAGAGCCTTTGGCTTCGATCTTTATGTAATCATCATCGACAGGAGTAGTGCCAGAAGACTGGAGGATAGCAAATGTTGTTCCCTTATTCAAGAAGGGGAGTCAGAACAGCACTGGTAATTATAGGCCAGTGAGCCTTACTTCAATTGTGGGTAAGATATTGGAAAAGGCTATAAGAGATATGATTTATAATCATCTGGAAAGGAATAATTTGATTAGGGATAGTCAACACAGTTTTGTGAAGGGTAGGTCATGCCTAACTAACCTTATTGAGTTCTCCGAGAAGATAACAAAACAGGTGGGTGAAGGTAAAGCGTTCAATATGATGTATGTGGACTTCAGAAAGGCATTTGATAAGGTTCCCCACAGTAGGCTATTGCACAAAATACAGAGTTTCGGGATTGAAGGTGATTTAGCAGTTTGGATCAGAAATTGGCTAGCTGAAAGAAGACAGAGGGTGGTGGTTGATGGGAAATGTTCATCCTGGAGCTCAGTTACCAGTGGTGTGCTGCGAGGGTCTGCTTTGGGGCCACTGCTGCTTGTCATTTGTATAAATGATCTGGATGTGGACATAGAAGGATGGGTTAGCAAATTTGCCGGTGACACTAGGGTAGGCTAAGTTGTGGATAGTACTGAGGATGTTGTGGGTTACAGAGGGACATAGATAAGGTGCAGAACTGGGCTGAGAAGTGGCAAATAGAGTTTAATGCAGAAAAGTATGAGGTAGTTCACTTTGGAAGAAGTAAAAGGAATGCAGAGTACTGGCCTAATGGTAACCTTCTTGGCAGTGTCAATGAACAGAGAGATCTCAGTGTCCTGGTGCATAAATCCCTGAAGGTTGCCACCCAGGTTGATAGGTTTGTTAAGAAGGCATATGGTGTGTTGGTGTATATTGGTAGGGGGATTGAGTTTCGGAACCTTGAGGTCATGTTTCAGCTGTACAAGACACTGGTACGGTCGCACTTGGAGTACTGCGTGCAGTTCTGGTCACCGGATTATAGGAAGGATGTGGAAGATTTGGAAAGGTTTCAGAGGAAATTTACTCGGATGTTGCCTGGTATAGAAGGAAGGAGTTACAAGGAAAGGCTGAGGGAACTGAGGCTGTTTTCATTGGTTGAGACGTACCTTAATCGAGACATATAAGATACTGTATGTAGGTTTGCTCAGTATGCTGGAAAGTTCACTTTCAGACATTTCATCACCATACTAGCTAACATCTTCAGTGAACTTCCAGATGAAACACTGGTAGTGTAGCCTGCTTTCTATTTATATGTTTGGGTTTCCTTGGGTTGGTGACATCATTTGCTGTGGTGACATCATTTGCTGTGGTGATGTCATTTCCTATGGTGATGTCATTTCCTGTTTTTTTTCTCTGGGGTGATAAATGGGATCCAAGTTTGTTGACAGAGTTCTTTTGGAGTGCCATACTTCGAGGAAGTCTCGTGCATGTCTCTGTTTGGATTGTTCTAGGATGGATGTGTTGTCTCAGTCGAAGTGGTGTCCTTCTTCATCCATATGTAAGGATACTAGTGAGGATACACACATCCATATGTAAGGGTCATGTATTTTCACCAACCCAAGGAAACCCAAACATATAAATAGAAATTGGGCTGAATCACCAGTGCTTCATCTGGAGGCCCATTGAAGTTGTTACCTAGTAGGGTGACGAAATGCCTGAAAACAAACCTTCCAGCTCAGTGAGCAAACCTACATCCAGAACCTCAACCTGAGCTACAAATCTTCTCAAAACTCGCTAACATCTAAGATAATCAGAGGGTTAGATAGAGTGGACAGTGAGAGGCTTTTTCCTCGGCTGGTGAAGGCTAACGTGAGGGGATATAGGTTTAAGTTGAGGGGTTAGGGGTAGTTTCTTCACTCAGAGTAGTAGGGGTGGAGTAGGAGACTTGCTGACATTAAGGGCATTTAAATGGGCCTTGGACATGCATATGGATAATAATGGAAAGGTATAGGTTCGATGGGCATCAGATTATTTTCAAAGGTCGATGCAACATCGAGGGCTGAAGGGCCTGTACTGTGCTGTAACGTTCTCTGTTCTAAGTTCTAAAGATCCGTTCTGTCCACACCTCTTATTATTTTGTAAACTTCTATCAGGTTGCCCCTCATCCTTAACATTCAAGTGAAAACACGCCAAGTTTGTCCAACCTCTTCTCATAGCTAATACCCTCCAAATCAGGCAACATCTTGGTTAACCATTTCTGTACTCTCTCCAAAGCCTCCAGATCCTTGTAAGTGTGCTGACCAGAACCAGACTGTGAATACTTTTAGATAACAATTCCAAAATATGTTGTTTAAAAGAGGGCTGGTGTAGCCAAAAACAAAATGGACAATCAACTGGGGGGAATGGCTGAACAACCAAGGGGAGCCCGTTTATCCCTCCTTACCCAGGAGCTTCACAATTTGCGTTGTACTGTCGAGAACTATAACGTCATAAAGATGAACAGCATGGAATCAGACCCTTCAGTCCAACCAGATATCCCAGCCCAATCTAGTCCCACCTGCCAGCACCCGGCCCATATCCCTCCAAACCCTTCCTATTCATATACCCATCCAAATGCCTCTTAAATGTTGCAATTGTACAAGCTTCCACCGCTTCCTCTGGCAGCTCATTCCATACACGTACTACCCTCTGCGTGGAAAAGTTGCCCTGTAGGTCACTTTTATATCTTTCCCCCCTCACCCTAAACCTATGCCCTCTAGTTCTGGACTCCCCAACCCCAGGGAAAAGGCTTTGCCTATTTACCCAAACCATGCCCCTCATAATTTTGTAAACCTCTATAAGGTCACCCCTCAACCTCCGACGCTACAGGGAAAACAGCCCCAGCCTGTTCAGCCTCTCCCTATAGCTCAAATCCTCCAACCCTGGCAACATCCTTGTCAATCTTTTCTGAACCCTTTCAAGTTTCACAACATCTTTCTGACAGCAAGGAGACCAGAATTGCGCACAATATTCCAACAGTGGCCTAACCAATGTCCTGTACAGCCGCAACATGACCTCCCAACTCCTGTACTCAATACTCTGACCAATAAAGGAAAGCATACCTAACACCTTCTTTATTATCCTATCTACCTGCGACTCCACTTTCAAGGAGCTATGAACCTGCACTCCAAGGTCTCTTTGTTCAGCAACACTCCCTAAGACCTTACCATTAAGTGTATAAGTCCTGCTAAGATTTGCTTTCCCAAAATGCAGCACCTCGCATTTATCTGAATTAAACTCCATCTGCCACTTCTCAGCCCATTGGCTCATCTGGTCCAGATCCTGTTGTAATCTGAGGTAACCCTCTTCGCTGTCCACTTCACCTCCAATTTTGGTGTCATCTGCAAACTTACTAACTGTACCTCTTATGCTCGCATCCAAATCATTTATGTAAATGACAAAAAGTAGAGGACCCAGCACCGATCCTTGTGGCACTCCATTGGTCACAGGCCTCCAGTCTGAAAATCAACCCTCCACCACCACCTTCTGTCTTCTACCTTTGAGCCAGTTCTGTATCCAAATGGCTAGTTCTCCCTGTATTCCATGAGATCTAACCTTGCTAATCAGTCTCCCATGGGGAACCTTGTCGAACGCCTTACCGAAGTCCATATAGATCACATCTACCGTTCTGCCCTCATCAATCTTCTTTGTTACTTCCCCAAAAAACTCAATCAAGTTTGTGAGACATGATTTCCCACACACAAAGCCATGTTGACTATCCCTAATCAGTCCTTGCCTTTCCAAATACACGTACATCCTGTCCCTCAGGATTCCCTCCAACAACTTGCTCACCACTGACACCAGGCTCACTGGTCTATAATTCCCTGGCTTCTCCTTACCACCATTCTTAAACAGTGGCACCACATTAGCCACCACGTAGTTAGGGAACCTCACCCAGTTTTGAATGTTACAAATGCAACCATGTGCAATTGTCTGTCCTAGTTTGGCTTAGTCATGTGATCTCTACCATCAGGTTCAGACTTGCAGGTAGACATGCAAGTCAACAAAGACCTAATTGCACATACTTCTGTGTTGTACACGCAAAACTTGGCGTCGGGATATATATTAATATCTTCTGCCAGGGTAATTTTACGCCTTCTGACCTTTCAGCTTCCCCTGCACCTTCTCCTTAGTGATGGCCACTAATCTCACATATGCCCCCTGACTCTCTTGAAGGTCTGATGCATTACTGGTGTCTTTCACTGTGAAAACTGATGCAAAATGCCCATCAATTGGTCCCCTATTTCTTTGTTCCCCACTACTACTTCTCCAGTCTCATTTTCCATGGTTCAATGTACATTTTTTCCCCTTTCTTACATTTTATATATCTAAACCAAACTCTTCCAATCTTTATGTTACTAGCTAACTTACAATCAAATTTTATCTTCACTCGCCTTTGTCGCTTTTTTCTCTAATATTCACCACTTCATGGGCTTTTTCTTTTGCTTTTATGTTATCCCTAACTTCCTCTGTCAGCCATGGCTACCTCGTCCTCCCCTTCATGTGTTCTTCTTTGGGATGAGTTTCGGCTGTGTCTCCTGAATTAGCTCCAGAAACTCCTGTCATTGTTGATCCACCATCTTCCCTGCTAGGGTCGCCTTCCAATCAACTCAGGCCAGCTCCTCCCTCATGATTGTTTTATTCAATTATTTTACTGTTACATCTGATTCCGGCTTCTCCCTCTCAAACTGCAGGGTGAATTCTTTTACACTGCCCACTCGGAGTTCCTTTATCTGAAGCTCCTTCATCATGCCTGCCTCATTGCAGGTCACTAAATCCAGAATTGCCTGTTCCCACTGGGCCCTACCACAAGCTACTCCAAAGAAACCATCTCCTAGACATTTCATGAATTCCTCTTCTTGAGATCGCTATCATCCTGATTTTCCCAGTCTACCTGCATATTGAAGTCCCCCATGATTATTGTAATAGTGCATTTCTTCCATGCCTTTTCTATCTCCAGAACATTTTGCTTCCCCACATCCTGACTACTGCTCGGAGGTCCGCACACAATTCCCATCGGGGGTCTTCTTTGCTGTTTCTCAACCCTCCCCATATCTTCTGACTCCAAATCACTTCTTGCCATCAATTATTATTTTGTTTCTTACTAACAAGGCTATCCCACCCCTCTGCCATTTGCCTCTCCTTCCAATAGGATACACATCCTTCGATAATTAGTTCCCAGATCTGACCTCCTCACAGCCACATCTCTTTGATACCCTCAACATTGTACCTGCCAATTCAATCTCTGCCACAAGCTAATTTATGTTGTTACAAATCCTGCATGCACTCAAGTACAACTCCCTCAGTCCTGTGCTGACCATCTTCTCACAGTTGTCCCCTTATTGTCCCCTTATCTTCTGTGCCTCAAATTAGATTCCTGACCCTTTCTATATTTTCTGTCCGATTACTTGTTCTGGAAAATTTAATAACCTCTGCTGAGCCTGTCTGCCTTTAGCTATTTCCATAATTTTCCATGAAATTGAACACACCCCATTACTATTTAGAGCCCTGCAGAGTGAGACTGTGCAAGAATCCTGCACAATGAGTCATACAGCATGGAAACAGACCCTTTAGTCCAAACAGTCCACGCTGACCATGTTTCCAAACCAAAACTAGTCCCACTTGCCTTCTTGGCTCATATCCCTCGAAATCTTTTCTATTAGGGTGGCGCTGTAGCTCAGTGGTTAGCACTGCTGCCTCACAGTACTAGGGACCTGGGTTCAATTCCAGCCTTGGGTGACTGTCTGTGTGGAATTTGCAAGTTCTCCTGGTGTCTGTGTGGGTTTCCTCCCACAATCCAAACACGTGCAGGTCAGGTGAGTAGGCCATCCTAAACTGCCCATAGTGCATTAGTCAGGGGTAAATGTAGGGCAGGGGAATGGGTCCAGGTGGGTTACTCTTTGGAGGGTCAGTGTGGACTTGTTGGGCCGAAGGGACTTTTTCCACACTGTAGAGAATCTATTGCACTTTTCCAAATGTCTTTTAACCGTTGTCACTGTACCTGCATTCACCACTTTCTCTGACAGTTCATTCTACCGTCTGTGTAAAAACGTTGCCCCTCAGGTCCCTTTCCCCTCTGACCCTCAAACTATGCCCTCTAGGTTTGAACTCCCCCACCCGAGGGAAAAGACACTTGTCATTCAACTTATCTATACCCCTCATTATTTTATAAACTTCTATAAAGTCACCCCTCAACTTCCTATGCTCCACTAAAAGAAAGTCCCAGTCTTTCTACTCTATTTTTATATCTCAAACCCTCCATTCCTGGCAACATCCTGGTATATCTTTTCTGAACCCTTTCAAGTTTAATGGTATCCTTCTTATAACAGGGTGACCAGAACTGGACACAGTATTCCAGAAGAGGCCTCACCATAGTCAACGTGACATCCCAACTCCTGTACTCAATGGAGAAAGTGGGGACTGCAGATGCTGGAGATCAGAGTCAAAAAGTGTGGTTCTGGTCAGGCAGCATCCGAGGTCATCAAGGTCTTATGCCCAGAACGTTGATTCTCGTACTTCTCGGATACTGCCTCACCTGCTGTGCTTTTCTAGCACCACACTTTTCAACTCCTATACTCAATGGTTTGAACAATGAAGGCAAGAATGTTAAATGTCTTCTTAACCATTCTACCTATTTATGACTCAAATTTGAAAGAATTATATACCTGAACCCCAGGTTTCCCTGCTCTACAACACGACTCACGCCCCCCCTACCATTAATTGTCCTTGTTTGTTTTACTGAAATACAATACCTCGCATTTACCCAAATTAAACTTCATCTGCCTCTTCCTCAGCTCACTAACCCAACAAGACAAGACCTTTTGTAACCTTCGATAACCTGGCACTATCTCTTATACAACCAATTTTGTAGAGTATGTTAGAACCCTACATAGTGAGACTAATTGAGAATCCTTCAGTGTGAACCTGAGGAAGGATATTTTCTAAAATTTTCTTATGAAACATTCTCATCGTTAGCAGGCCAGTTTTTTATTGTCCATTCTTTGTTGCCCTTGAGAAGATGCTGGCGAGTAGGAGGGGCCTGAGTGAAAATCCTGCCCAATGAGACAGAACAGGGACCTAGACATCAACCACCTTTATGTGAAACAGTTTTTTTGGTCAGGTGTACCTATAGCAATAGTGTATCTCTGTACTGCTCCTTGTTATTATGTTTGCCTTCATTAACAATGAAAATTGTGACTATACCTTTGGAAACCAAAATGTATCTCCTGCCTATTTGCAGATAGGATGGATGTTTTTACACCTTTTGAGACTTAATATATTTCCTTTCGCATAATTTTTTTTAAAACTCTATGGCTGCAGTTTTTTGTCTCTCTATGCTGAAATCTGGTTTACATTATAAGTGTTGTGATCTTCTAAAATTCTTAAAATTATTCTGACTTTCTTCTTCTGTTGGACTGTTTCTTGTAATCATCTTAATTTGTTCTTTGGTTACCATTAATAAAATATCACATCTTTTCGATATTGTCACCCTGATATAAATTACTTTTTGGCCCTTGCTATGTCCATGGTAGCTGTGTCTCATGAAGCCCACTCATGATGGTGGGATTGCTCACTTTGAACAGTAAGTACTCTCCTTCTCTTTTTCTTCCCAGGCTGGATTTTGCACAGCTCTTGAAAAGTTTATCCCTTTGTCCCCATGAATCTGAAGCAAACTGGGGAGCTCACAATTGCTTCTACAGAAATATAGAGTCATAGAGATGTACAGCATGGAAACAGACCCTTCAGTCCAACCCATCCATGCCGACCAGATATCCCAACCCGATCTAGTCCCACCTGCCAGCACCTGGCCCATATCCCTCCAAACCCTTCCTATTCATATACCCATCCAAATTCCCCTTAAATGTTGCAATTGTACCAGCCTCCACCACTTCCTCTGGCAGGTCATTCCATATATGTACCACCCTGTGTGTGGAAAAGTTGCCTCTTAGGTCACTTTTATATCTTTCCCCTCTCACCCTAAACCTATGCCCTCTAGTTCTGGACTCCCTGACCCCAGGGAAAAGACTTTGTCTATTTACCCTATCCATGCCCCTCATAAACCTCTATAAGGTGACCCCTCAGCCTCTGATGCTCAAGGGAAAACAGCCCCAGCCTGTTCAGCCTCTCCCTATAGCTCAAATCCTCCAACCCTGGCAACATCCTTGTCAATATTTTCTGAACCCTTTCAAGTTTCACAACATCTTTCCGATAGGAAGGAGATAGAATTGCACATAATATTCCAACAGTGGCCTAACCAATGTCCTGTACAGCCACAACATGACCTCCCAACTCCTGTACTCAATACTCTGACCAATAAGGGAAAGCATACCAAACGCCTTCTTCACTATCCTACTACCTGCGACTCCACTTTCAAGGAGCTATGAACCTGCACTCCAAGGTCTCTTTGTTCAGCAGCACTCCCCAGGTACATCTTTGTCTCTTCACAGCGTGGCTTGTTTCTTTGTCAATCTCACCTCACAAACCAACCCCCTCAATTCCGCAATCAATCTACTGAACCTCCTCTGCACGCCTTCCAGTGCCATTAATGTCCTTTCCCAAGTAAGGAGACTAAAACCGTATAAAGTACAATGCATTAGGTCATCCAGATCCTTCTACATCTCAGATCGCTGCCATCTCCTCTCATTTAAAGTATGTTTTAAAAAATATTTCCTCCAAAGAACTTGTGATATCACCAGTACCCCACATACAACATGAGTTGGTGCCCTTGAGTTAGAGTTTAGGGTTTGAGGGGGTGATAAACAGGTAAATAAATGACCATCTTTCTTTATTTAAACCCATAGAAAGCGATCTGCTGGCTTCCTCAAATTGTTCGCACATCAGGGGATAAAATCACACACATCTTCCCCTCAAAGACTAATTACTGATTGTAGATGGTTGGGAAAGGGCCATTTCCAGACTGTTCTCTCACTCTCTCTGTAACCCTGTCTTCATTGCTAACCAGACAGTGAAGGGTGAAAAGTATAAACTTTAAGCATGAAAAATTGTCTCTAAGAATCTCAAAAAAAAATGTAAGGAAGGAAGGAAACTGAATGAAAGCTTTGTTGTAACGTCTGAACACGGCAGGTCTCCTGTTTATATTGCCCCAGTGCTCAGCTCCATTTCACCCACACATCCAAAAAGAAAAGCACTCTATCCCACTTTCTTCAGTCACATCCCGAGGGGTATTGAAGGTACAAGCTGTTCTTAGCCTAATCCAAGCACAGTGACATCTGTTAAGGCATTTTAAACAGTCCACTGTTGGTGTTCCGGAACATTCTGCAACAGGCTTGCCTGGAATCCGTGCCGTAAACAGTGTGGAGTGGAAAATAACTTTATTATTTCAAACCTATTAAAAGTCTCCTATTATGTAAAGCTATATGAGCTGTTCTGCATGCTGAGCTGACACAGATGCCAATTTCTCTCTCTCTCTCTCTTTCTTGTTCTCAGCTTACCCAGGTTAGCTCCAAGTAAGCAGCTGACCGGGGTCTACAGACTGTGATAGTCCTCAGTAATAGTTGATTGCAGCGATTGGCAAACACTTGTACAGCCTGTGTTCTCCTCAAGTCTCAGCTTCCTTACTTTAGCCTCACTCGTTATCATGTCAATTGTAACTGTTACTGGGAGTCTCACTCTCAGGCTGAGCTTGTTTCTGAGCTACAACCTCTGGAGCCTCGGTGCAGGCAGCAAATTCAGGGACATCTAAAGAGGAAAAGGTCACTCCATTTCATTACATGTTCCAGTCGCAACTCATATCTGTACCGTTTTCATGGTCACACCTTTAAAGAATTCCATTAAAAAATGACTAAGACCTGTTTGCATCTGGATAGACAGAAACTGGGGAGTGTGTATAGAATCCCTACAGTGTGGAGGCAGGCCATTCAGCCCATCAAGTCCACAGCAACACTCTGAAGAAAATCCCGTTCAGATCCACTCTCCTACCCTATCCCTGTAACCCCACATTTCCCATGGCTAATCCACCTAGCCTATACATCCCTGAACACTACGGGCAATTTAGCATGGCAAGTTCACTTGACCTGCAACATCTCTGGACAGTGATAGGAAACCGGAGCACCCGGAGGAAACCCACGCACACACGGGGAGAATGTGCAAACTCCACACAGACAGTTGCCTGAGGCTGGAATCAAACCTGGGTTGATTGGCGCTGTGAGGCAGCAGTGCTGACCACTGAGGCACTGTGCCACCCTGGTACTTTGGTGTGGTGTCATATACTCCTGACACTGCTGATTCCTTGACTCTTCTCTTCACCTCTGACTAAACCTTATACGTAAGGAAAAACAGATTTTGTTTTCTCATTCCTGGCTTCCCAAGAGGAGGCCCCAGGCTCAAAGGCCCCCAAGTCTGTCTCAAGTGGGAATCATTGAAGGGCAGAAATAGTAAAGTCAAAACAGCCCCCCACAAGCCTACTCTGGTATTCATTAATGTCATTTTTGTATTGTTGCCTGGATCCTGAATCAGACAGGTAGTGTACGTTTAAGACACTTAGATGGCAATATGACATGTGATGTTCCTGTTTAAAGGTCTGACCTTTAGCCTCTGTAATCAAGTGTGGGAACTTATTTAGAAATCTAATCAGGAAATCAAAATATTACTTTCAGTATCAGCAACTGGGAAGCTGTTGCACTACTGCACTCAAAGGGAGGTGATGGCCCAGTAGTTGGAATCCAGAGACCCAGGTAATGTTCTGTGGATCCAGGTCTGAATCCTGCCATGCAGATGGTGGAATTTGAATTCGATAAAAATCTGGAATTAAGAATCTAATGATGACCATGAATTAATTGCGGATTGTCAGAAAAGCCCATCTGGGTCACTAATGTCCTTTAGTGCAAAAGGTAAGACTGAAGCATTCACAGAAAATATCAGC
Source organism: Chiloscyllium punctatum (assembly GCF_047496795.1). Classification (NCBI taxonomy): domain Eukaryota; kingdom Metazoa; phylum Chordata; class Chondrichthyes; order Orectolobiformes; family Hemiscylliidae; genus Chiloscyllium; species Chiloscyllium punctatum. Next base: position 26,256,054 of record NC_092753.1, read on the forward strand.
CATCTCCACCTTCTCCAGTAATCCCCAGCATTACTGATCCGTGTCTTCAGCTAACTTGATTCACTCCACGTGATATCAAGCAATGGTTGGAGGCCCTGGAGACTGCAAAGGCTACGGGCCCTGACAACATTCTGGCAATAGCACTGAATACGTGGATTTCAGAACTTGCCACTCCCCTAGCCAAGCTTTTCCAGTATGGTTACAACACGGGCATCTACCTGACAATGTAGAAAATTGCCCAGGTATGGCCTATATAGAAAAAGCAGGACAAATTCAACCCAGCCAATTATTGCTCCATCAATTCACTCTCAATTATGAGTAAAGTGTTGGAAGGTGTCATTTTGAGTGCTAACAAGCAGCACTTGCTCCGCAATAACCTGCTCAGTGATGCCCAGTTTGGGTTCCTCGACAGCCACCTCATTACAGTCTTAATTTAAATACGGGCAAAAGAGCTGAATTCCAGAGGACCCCTCGCAAAACTGGAATCAATGGGTATCAGGAGCAAACTCTCCGGTGATTGGAGTCATACCTGGTATATATGGTTGTGGTTGTTAGAGATCAGTCATCTTTCTAGGTGTTCTTCAGGGTAGTCTCCCAGGCCCAACCATCGTCAACAATGTCCTTCCCTTCAGAAATGGGGATGTTCGCCAATGATTGCACAATGTTCGGCATCATTCACAACTCCTCAGATACTGAAGTAGTAAGTCCATATTCAAATGCAACAATTCTGGACAATATCCAGGCTTGGGCTGAGATGTAGCAAGTAACATTTTCACCACACAATGACTATCTCCAACAAGACACAATCTAACTACTGCCCCCCAATTCAGTGGCATATCATCAGTGAATCCTCCCAGTATCAACAATCTGGCAGTTACCATTAACAAGAAACCAAACTGGGCTCACCACATAAACACAGTGGCTTGGAATACTGTACTGAAGTGAGTAATTCACATATCAGCTCCGTAAAGTCAGGAGTGTGATGAAATACTCCCCACTTATCTGGACGGTACAGGTCTGGTTACAGCACATGGACTGCAGAGATTCAAGAAGGCAGCTTACCACCACTTCTCAAGGGCAACTAGGGATAGCCAATAATTCCTTGCCATTCAACAACACCCAGAGTTCCCATGAATGAATAAACCATCTAATTGAGAATATGGGGATTTCATTGGCAAACTGGAAAGTTGGTGAAAGTCTTGTCTTGCCTCAGTAAATCTAATGGCAGTCAGATGTTACTGAGGCCTGGATTTAGCACCTTGGGAGCAGAGGAAATAGCCAGTGAGAGTAGAGTTAATCGAAGCCCAGCAGTCCTTGCAACTGGGTAGCCAGGATTGTGGAGGACTGAGGCACAAGCAAGTGATGTGTGCACCTGGGATGGGGGACTGCTGTAATGGGGGGCATTGGTGTCACAATAAGGGGAAGATGGGTGACTCACAATGGATGACACCCTTGCCCTATGTTTATTCACCTCCACTAATTGTCTTTAATCAGTACCCAGTTAAGGGCATCTACTTTCCCTGAGAAAATCACCCACACAAGTTGACCTGTCATGTCAGCACTGCATGTCAGCACCAATGGGATGAGGTCTCCAACTGGCCACTCAAGTACCTTAACTGGTGGCAGCACAAACAAATCAACCATAAGATTTCTTACCTGGGACATGATTCCCAGTGGAGGGGAAGTAGAGGCTTGGATATGATATTAAGGAATAATTGGAGTATGATAGGAGTTAACCCATAAATCCACACAAATCCAGCTGGGATTAGATTTAGATAGATAGGAAGTGAACTGAAACAAAGTCATGTAAGAATCACTTTTCATTCATGAGCAGCACGGTGGTTAGCACTGTTTCCTCACAGCGCTAGAGACCAAGGTTTATTTCCCACCTCAGACTGTGTGAAGTTTGCACATTCTCCCCGTGTCTGCGTGGGTTTCCTCCGGGTGCTCCGGTTTCCTCCCACAGTCCAAAGACGTGCAAGTTAGGTGAATTGACTATGCTAAATTGCCCCTAGTGTTAGGTGAAGGGGTAAATGTAGGGGAATAGGTCTGGGTGGGTTGCGCTTCGACGGGTCAGTGTGGACTTGTTCAGCTGAAGGGCCTGTTTCCACACTAAGTAATTTAATCTAAAAAAGAAATTAGATTAAAAGGAAGGTAGCTTAAACAGTATAAACACTGGTGCAACAGAGACAAGAGTTTCTGTTGGAATGCAATGTGGCTGAACCAACATTAACACTGAGCCCATACCACACAGAGAGAAAGCAACGAGCATGAAGCTCAAACCTCAGGAGGAGTGAGGAGAGGGGATGGCTTCTGGGAAGATAGTGGTGAGAACAGGAACCTTGCCATTTTGGGTATATGAGAAAAACAAGGTATTGTCTAAAATGATCCATTTTGAAATTTGGATCATGTTTTGTCTACATGACTTACAATGTCTAAATATCCAAAAGAATCCTTGTTGCACTAGAGTGCTGCTTCAGAATCTTTTCTGAGATGGAGTGTCCAAATGTTAGATGCTCCTGACATTGAAGTAGACACTTCAAACCACCTTCCTATTTGTCAGTGCAGTCTTGTGAAACCACATTTCTGGCCTCACTACTCAAGCTCCTGAATACTGGAGCTACTCTATAGGCTCCCATCTCCCTGCTGAATTAGTTTTAAACCCTCCAAGGAGCTTTAACACATTTTTCTCCTCTCTTCTCCTCCCCCCCCCCCCCCCCCACAGATATTGGTACCACTTGTTCAGCTCTAGACCATCTTGTTTGTTCCACCTCCTGAAAGAGCTCCAAATTATCCAGGTATTGGAAACTCTGTCCTGCACAATGTGTTCTCCCTGTTCCTTATAACACAGGCACCAAACTAGATAACAACTTGCCCTAGCTGAGCTTCCACCCTAGCTCCCAGAATTACCTTAAACCCCCATGCCTTTTCCTACCTATGTTGTTAGTCCTTACATGGACTATGACTTGGGGCTGCTTCCCCTTGAATCCCAAGACATCACAACCCTAGTACCTGGAAGGCAACACCAACTGTCAGAATCTCATTCCCACAGAACCTCCTAACTATAAAGTGCCCAATGGCTAATGCTCTGCTCTTCTCCCCCTTCCCTTCTGAGCAGCAGGGACAGACTGCCAGAGACCTGTAGCCCATGGCTTACCCCTAGTAAGTCTTGCTCCCACCCACCCCCCAACAGTATTCAAAATGGTGTACTTGTTATTGAGGGGAAAATTTCCTATATTACAGCAATCTGTTTGAGGCATTTCAACCAGTTGTAACTGATTTTGGGGGACTGTGGCTGTGAATGACAATATAATAAAGGTCAGTAAGAGACATCCGAACATCCAGGCAGCATTCCCAAAAGTGATTTCAAGTGAAAAAACAAAACAGCAAATATGCTTCTAATCCCAGCTCAGTCAAAAAATCTCTTGGCAGCAATCTGATATTTGTCTAAAAATATAGTTTCAATGAAGTGATTATCTAACCCATACATCATTCTGCCCTTTACAGCAGAAGGCGAGCTGTCATATCTGATACTCAGAATTTCTTCAGCTTGGAGAAACTTAAACAACGCAGCTTTAAAGAGTTGAAAATAGCTCAAGGCAGTAACACTTAATGGTGTTGGCAGATTTGAGATCCCTGTTTCAGTGCCACAAGAATCAGATACTTGACATGCAGTTTAACCACAGATCAAACCTGAAACAGTCTCATGCCTGTTACATTTCCAAGAAGAAACAAAGACATTTTCAAACCAAAAACATTTATTTCAATGTTCAAGTACAGGAAGTCAATGTGCAAAATGCAATGCTGGTGAAAATTGGTAAACAATACATTTCATTTTGCAACAGTCTGCACTGTATGCACTGTCTAGTTTATGTACACATACAAAGACTTCTAAATGCAGTAAATGTTTCATTTTACAAGTTAATATATTTCAATGTGAAACAATCACTAGCCACAACATTTGTCATTTATGACTTTGAAAAAAGGCAAGTTTTCAAAATTTACTTAATATGCTGCTGGAACATCAGCCTAGAAACCAGTTCATTTAATATGGTGGACAGGACATGTGCTTACATAGAGCAAGGACAAACCTGATGCTGACTAATTTAATAATGAAAGCAGTCCTGCTCCTTCCAATACCTAGATTTACTGTCCTGTATAACTGCAGCAGTGCCCAAAACCAGAACCTCTCTCCCTCATGTGCCACAGCCTCGTCTCCCAAACCATGGCCAAATCTCTGCTCGCCACTGCTCTCAAACCTATGGCCTTCCTCTGCAACCACCATGGGAACACCCATCATAGTACTTCTATAATAGAAAAATGGGTTCTAAACTCTTTCAGTAAAATATATAGCATGCAAATATTAAAAATATTGAAACAGAAGTTGTTCTGAAATGTATTTACTGATTGAGTGACCTGTCCCAAGACAATTTAAAAATACATTCTGGATTAGTGGTGCTGGAAGAGCACAGCAGTTCAGGCAGCATCCGAGGAACAATAAAAAGCGGCATTTCGGACAAAAGCCCTTCATCCTGTATTCCTGATGAAGGGCTTTTGCCTGAAACATCAATTTTACTGCTCCTTGGATGCTGCCTGAACTGCTGTGCTCTTCCAGCACCACTAATCCAGAATCTGGTTTCTAGCATCTGCAGTCATTGTTTTTACCAACTTAAAAATACAGCCATTAGTAAAGGTGACATATTCTTGATGGAGTATTTTGTGGTTTTCCAGGACCAAAGTGTAGGCTTTGTTGCTCTTCTTACATACCTGTAAATTAATGTGATGCGGGAAAAAGTTGTTTCAGAAAGATTTGTTGATTTGCAAAGAGAAGCCATAAGTCAAACCCTACTTTGACATGTCTTCCAGCTGTTTCAATGCCTCTGGTAGCTGCTACCTGGTATCAGTGCAGTGTTAAATCTCTATAGCCTACGAAACTGGTCTTATTACCCAAACAGATATGCTTTCCACTGGGAAATGCCTTAAACATGTGCAACTCAGCACCCACTCCCCACCCCCATCATTAGGAGCAGCACAATAGATCAGGCTAACATGGCTGCCTCAATACCATGCAACTATTTGGAGTTTGCATATTCTCCCAGGATCTGTATGGGTTTCCACTGGTTCCTCCCAGTGGGAAGATGCACAGGTTAGTTGACTGGCCATGCTAAATTGTCCATTGTGTCCAGGGGTGTGCAGACTAGGTGGATTAACCATGGGAAATGCAAGTCTACAGGGATGCGGTAAGGGCCAACCTGGGTAAGATGCTCAGATGGTTGATGTGGACTTGATGGGCCAAATGGCCTGCTTCCACACTCTAGGGATTCTATGAATGGATAATCTGAGCACAATACTGTAGCAATCTCCACCTACAGCAGAATGCTCTTCAATTTCACAAATATATTGTACAAGTTCTAGTAGATATTGGATGGGAAGAACTTTGCACAAGTTAATTTTAAAATGTGCACCACATTAACCTGGTGAGATTTGTGCAGAGTATATATCTCTGGGTCTGAAATGTGAGGCATTTTTACTCAAGATGGACACAACTGTGGGGGATGGGAAAGTAATGGCATTGGATGGTTTGATCAGCCATAACAGTATTGAATGCAGAGCATGCTGATGGGCTGAATGGCATCCTCCCATTCCTATGGTGCTATCACAATTTGGAACTGGGAAAATGTTTTGCACAATCAAGGTCTCTCTCCATCAGGACACTGCGAGCACTCAATGCAAATGAGTACAGCAAATAAAACAAAAATACTCACTTTTTAAAGTTCTGTCCAAATCAGCAATAAAGTCTTCCAGTTCCTTGGTGTCTCCAAGCTTTGCTGCTAAGAACAGAATCGATTGAAGCTTGTTAAATTGAGATTGACAATATTTGTTTTCCCCATTGGCAAGGAGAACTGCTGATTATATAACTTGCTTTAAAAAAAATCAGACTATAGTGGTGGTGGACTGAACTTTTCAAAAACATGACCATTATAGCCAGCAGCTTATTGTAAAGAACTGGATTGGTTTGCACATACTGCAGGGGAGGGGGGGGGGGGGGGGGGGGGGGGTGGAGAAGATGGTGCTGCATTGGTAATACTAGCAACTTGGAGGCCTGGGCTAGTGTTCTGGGGATGTTGGTTCAAATCCCACAAAAGGCAGTAAATAAGGTTCAAACTAAAAGCTAGTCTTGGTATGGTGACCATGAAACATTAAAAACCCACCCAACTCACTAATGTCCTTTAGAGAAGGAAATCTGCCATCCTCAACTGGTCTGGCCTATACACAACTCCACACCAGATATGGCTAACTTTTAAACTGCCCTCTGAAGTGGCCAGAGCAAGATACTCAGTTCAAAATAGGCATGGATAATCAACACCAGTCTTGCCAGTGATGCCCACATCCCAGTCACCAAAGCCAAATCCATGCACAGTTACTTTGGCACAGCAAACATTAACTGGGCACTCACTATGAAATAACCCCCTCACCAAGTTTACGTTGTGCTTTTCCAACAAAAGTTACTGGTTTACAAGGCTCAGCACAAACTACAGAAATCAATGCTTGAACAGTAAGGCGGATCAGCTAAATATGACGACAAAGCAACAATACCTTTAGGAGATGAAAGTGCGCAACTATTAAGCTTCTTGTTGCTGAAGCTGTCTCTCTGAAGTGAGTCTGTACCTGCCGTTTTAAAAAACAAGAACAGGAACTAATATTAAAACCACTCCACTGGATCATACACAAAGTATGCAAACATGAAAAAGCAGAGGCTGATGCGCTTGCTTCAGAAGTTCAAAAGGCCACAACCTTGCCCACCTAGGTAGAAAAGGTCCTGCACTTTGCACACTGCATAGAATAATTTCACAGCACGTAGGATAGAATCACAAATCAAGTGAAAAAAAGTGAGTAGGAGAGGGGGCAATGCAGAACAACCTGATTCAATACTACACAGAAATCACATTAATTTAAAGTATACAAGTTAGAGATGCGATAATCAGGGATACTTAGGAGCAGGAAGTTTAACACCGGGTAAAATCACGGAGTATGCTTGGTGTTGTTTGATTTTGAAAGAATCTTTCAGCTCTGAAAAACAGGTCAGAGAAAGATCTTACAGCAGGTATACAAGTCAAAGCAGTGGGGAAAATATGTCCAGTACATTAATTGGATATTGAGGGTATTAAACTGGTCAAGCCAAATTTAGGATTAATATTTAGGAAATTTTTCAAATCTCTTCAGTGAAGAATCAGGCTATTCAACCAATCAAGTCCACATTGGACTTTTGGATCGGTGAATGGAGGCATTCAAACAAACAGATGTAATCATCATCATCATCATCTTCACCCAGCAGGATAAGGAGCAACAGTTTAAGGAAGAGCCATAATGAAGTCAAAATGTCAATTTCATTCTGGTCTGTACAGATGCTACCAGACCCATTAAGTCCTCTTCAACACTTCAATTTTTATTTCATCCAGAAGACTAGGATGGAGCAGGGACATCTCGCTGCAGCTACACAAGACACTCAAGATCTCATTTGGAGTGTTCCACAGAGTTCTGGTCACTTGGCTATAGAAAACCTATTACTAAACTAGAAAAAGTGCAGAAAAGATTGACTAGGATGCTACCTGGACTGGAAGGTTTGCGTCAGAAGGAGAGACTGGACTTCTTTCCCTGGAGTGTAAGAGACTGATGGGTGATTTTATAGGCTTCGAGGCATAGAGAAAGTAGATAGTGACATATTCCCCATAGTGGGGGGGGACTAATACTACAGGGCATAGGAGAGAGGGGAGAGATACTGGAAGGTCCAGAGGAGCAATTTCTCCCCCCCCCCCCCCCACAGAGGGTGTAAAGTGTCTGGAATGGGCTATCAGAGGTAGCTGTGGAGGCAAGTAATGGATAGGATAGGTATGGAGGGATATCACCCTCCATATGGGACTAGATTAATTGTGAAAACTGGATGGCATGGGAAAGTTGGGCCAAAAGACCTGTTTCTATGCTGTAAACTTCTGACTCTGAATACCATTAGTCTGAAAAGTGGCATCATGGAAGGGGAATGAGTCAGATAGGATATTTCAAGCTTCTGGATAATAGATGATTTGGAGAGGTAGGGAATTTCCATTCTGGCTTTGCTACAGCGATCAAGGACTCTTGCCCACACCTTCCTGGGTATTGAATACTCACTATCTGAGTCACTCATGCCACCATCACTTGTGCTCGTGCTGTTCCGCCTCTTCATGCATCTTAAATGTTCGTCATATCGGAAATGTCTCTTGTCTATGGGGGAGGCAAAATCCTCGATGACTGCATTAAACTCACAGAGGACAGCACTCAGATCTTCATCCTCCATCCGTGCTGCAACAGAAACAAGACTTGCCAAGTTATCAAATTGTGGAAATTGACACTGGTTAATACTCGAGAGTCTAGACCCTGATTCAAATCCACTACAGCAGCTGCATTTTAAAATTCAAAGAAGAGCAAGTGTGGCGTATAAAATTGGTCTGTGATGGCAACCACAGTAACTACTGTCAGCTATTGTTAATAGCTATCTAGTTCACTAACATCCTTTAGTAAGGTGGGCAGCATGGTGGCTCAGTGATTAGCACTGCTGCCTCACAGCACCAGGGACCCAGATTCAATTCTACCCTCAGGTGACTGCCTGTGGAGTTTACACATTTTCCTGGAGTCTGAGTAAGTTTCCTCTGCATACTCCCACAGTCCAAAAATGCGCAGGTTAGGTGGGGATTCCCTATTGGAATGTAGGATTATAGGATTGGGGGGTGGGTCTGGGATGCTCTTCAGAGGGTCAGTGTGGACTCAGGGGGTCAATGGCCTGCTCCTAATCTATAGTTATCTGTCTGTCCTTGCCCAGCATGGCCTACATCTGACTCCATACTTACAGGAGCATGTTTGGCTCTTAACTGCACTCAAATAGCAGGACAAGCCGCTCAGTTCAAGCACAATTCAGGATGAGTAATAAATGGAACGCCTGACTGGCAATGAGCACACCCCACAAGAGAGCATGATGCCCACTGAAAGGCTCATTCAGACAACAGCAGGAGTCCTTGAACAGCAACCCCACATCACCCAGTATGAGCCAAATCCTGTAAAGCTAAGTACAGTAGATTCTGCAGTTCCCTATTAGGGAAAAGGGATGGAGAAACATTTTAAGTCTAATTCGCCATCCAGGGGAGCAGTTCAAACATTAGACTTACTATCCTTTCACTCCCCAAACAGCTGGGCACCCATTTCGAAATCGCAGTTGATGGGCTCAGCAGATTATCTGAGATAGTCAACTCAGAGGGTTCTCGTTACAGGCAAAATGTTACAGAAGGTTCCGAAAAGCCTGCCTCAACAAGGGATCTCTCCCGCGCGTTATGTTTCCGCCTGTCGCGATGGGCCGAGTGGACTCATTCAGCGCCGCAAACTCTGCACCAGCCTCCTCGCTGAGAACAGGACCGAACGCACTCTCTCCCCCCCAAAGGGAAGTTGTTCTCTCTGCACTTTCAGGGTCCTGCAAACATGAACTAGCCCAACGCACTTTTTCGTATCTGCCACACTGGGCTGTGATGTCTATAAACAGGAATCCCCTTCCCTCATCTCCCTCTCCCCCACTGTGCCTACAAACAAATCTCCCCTCTTCTTCTTTCCAACATTAACCTGCCGGCTGCCCGTGAACAGGAATGTCCTCTCTCTCTCTCACACACACATAAAACCTGTCTTTCGTATAACCGGGAATCTCCTTCCTCTTCATGCTCGAGGGTCTATCTTTGCCCCCTCCCAGTGAGATTGCTGCCCTGTGTTATTTCCAGGCGGTTGTGGAGCAGCTGGACCCAGGCTGAGAGAGTGTGTGTGTGTATGAGGGAGTTATCCCTCTAGCGCTCGGTGCCTTCACTCACATGCCACTGTCCTCCTGCCCTGATGCGACTTCATCCCAGTGGTTGTAAGCTACCTCTGCACTCCAGCGTCGACTCTACTGTTGCAACCTCTTCTTGTTTCTTAAAACTCCTCCCCCCACACGCCTCCTTTTATAGGAGAGGGCCCGCCTCCTGTCTACGTCAGCCGGGGGAATCCCTCAGCGGTGATGTAACGGCGGGACTCCCCCCTGTTGCTGCTGCTGCTGCTCCCGAGTCTTCCTCTCTGCAGTTTGACATCGGACAGCGACACTGCATACATGGAGGAACACACTCAACAGGACAGCTCTTCTCTCTCTGCAGCAAAGTGAAGCCTGGCCACTCTCTGCGATTACAGAGATGGAGAAAATGTCTTTCCACGTGGGAGGGACCTCTAAATATGAAATAAATCCACTGGGGATTTCAGGAGAACCGTCTTTTAGCCAGAGGGTAGCGGGGATGTGCAATGCATTGATAAGAAAAAAAAACACGAGTGGCAAAAAGGGAAAAGATAGACACGCTGAGCGGTGAGACACCTGCGTCCAGTTCTGGCCGCCCTGTCATAGGAAGGATATTATTAAGCTGGAAAGGGTTCAGAAGAGATTTACAAGGATGTTGCCAGGCAATAGACAATAGGCGCAGGAATAGGCCATTCTGCCCTTCGAGTCTGCACCACCATTCAATATGATCATGGCTGATCATCCTTAGGCTGGGACTTTTTTCCCTGGAGCAGAGGAGGTCAGAGAAGTTTATAACATCGTGAGGAGTATAGATAAGGTGAATTGCAGGTGTCTTTTCCCTAGCGTGAGAATTTCAAGACTAGAAAGATTTACAAAATACATGAGGGACAATGTTTTTACACAAGAATGATTCATGAATGAACTTCCAGAGAAAGTGGAAGTAAAATTGCAACATTTAGAAGTAACCATGGACTGGTAAGACCGAGGGGTCTGTTTCTGTGCTGTATAATTCTATGATTTTGACTCAGACAGGCAAACTTGGGCCGACTGGTCTGAATGGTCTGGTTCAGTGCTGTAAACTTTTATTTCATTAACTAGCAAATCCACATAAAACCATGGAGTGGTTAAGACTGTAACCTCTATCCTGATTTAAGGCAACCTTTGAGCATTTTTTATGTGTTGATTCACAGGATTCAGGCATCACTGACTGGATTGTCCAGACGACAATTACGTGTCAACCACCTTGCTGTGAGTCTGGAGCCACATGTAGGCCAGACAAGGTGAGGATGGCAGATTTTCTCCCTGAAGGATATTAGCGAATGAGATGGGTGTTTACAACAATTAACACTGGTCTCATGGTCAACATTAGACTCTTCATCCCAAATTTTTAATTGAATCTACATTCCACCATCTGCCATTGTAGGATTTGAACCCAATACCAGAGTCTCTGGATCAATACTCTACCAATAGTAGCACTGGGCATGGAGATGAAAGTCAATAAACTTGAATTGCCTTATGAATGTTTTTAATTGATTCGTTCATGGGATGTGGGCATCGCCCAGCATTTATAGATGTAGTGGCTGGAATAAGGGCAAGGTAGATCCCCTTGAATATGAGATCCCTGATTTGGGTTGTTAATCTGGGCCAATCGGGGGAGCCTCGGCTGATCAATATAAACAGGAGATTTACAAAGTCTTCTCGTTGTAGGGACTGACTCTGAGCTGGCTGGTCAGAGTTCATGTATTGTGCACGTGTAAATAAAGGGTGACCTTGGTGACAGGATACCAGCCCTCTGTGCAGTTATTTCAATTAACCTGGAGGAGGTGATGGTGTGCTGCCTCCTTGAACTGCTTACATATATACCACAGTACTTAGAAGGAATTCTAGGACTTTATCCTTGTGTTAATGCTGTATATTGGTGTATTTTGTCCTTTTTTTTAAGGTAAACTTTAAGGCAGAGCTGCTGAGCAGTCTAGCAAAACCAATAAAGTAAACACTTTATTGGGATTTTTAAAAAAGTTGGAACAATAGAAGCAGCCTGAATGGATGTGTTCGAGTGTTCACAGAACCAGGACTTCTAAGTTTTAGCTTTCAGCGATTGCTGTTGGAGTCTTGAAGAAATTAAAGCTATTTTTCCCTCTCTCGTTTAGAACACAAAAAATAGAACATAGAACATTACAGTGCAGCACAAGCCCTTTGGCCCTCAATGTTGCGCCGACCTGTGAAACCAATCTGAAGCCCATCTAACCTACACCATTATATTACCATCCATATGTTTATCCAATGCCCATTTAAATGCCCTTAAAGTTGGCGAGTCTACTACTGTTGCAGGCAGGGCATTCTACACCCCTACTACTCTCTGAGTAAAGAAACTACCTCTGACATTTGTCCTATATATCACCCTTCAATTTAAAGCTATGTCCACTCGAGCTAACACCACCATCTGAGGAAAAAAGGCTCTCCCTGTCCACCCTATCTAACCCTCTGATTATCTTATATTCTCTATTAAGTCACCTCTCAACCTTCTTCTCTCTAATGAAAACAGCCTCAAGTCTCTCAGCCTTTCCTCACAAGACCTTCCCTCCATACCAGGCAACATCCTGATAAATCTCCTCTGCACCCTTTCCACATCCTTCCTATTATGCGGCGACCAGATTTGAAATCTGCGGCTACACCAGAGTTTTGTACAGTTGCAACATGACCTCATGGCTCCAAAGTTCAATCCCTCTACTAATAAAAGCTAACACACTGTATGCCTTCTTAACAACCCTATCAACCTGGGTGACAACTTTCAGGGATCTACGCACATGGACACCGAGATCTCTCTGTTCATCCACAATACCAAGAATCTTATCATTAGCCCAATACTCTTGTTGTTCCTTCCGAAGTGAACTACCTCACACTTTTCTGCATTAAACTCCATTTGCCACCTTTCAGCCCAGTTCTGCGGCTTATCTATGTCCCTCTGTAACCTGCAACATCGTCCCGCACTTTCCACACTCCATCGACCTTAGTGTCATCCACAAATTTACTAACCCTTCTTTTTTGGTCATTTATAAAAATGACAAACAGCTATGGCCCCAAAACAGATCCTTGTGGCACACCACTAGTAACTGAACTCCAGGATGAATATTTCCGACCAGCCACCACTCTCTGTCTTCTTTCAGTGAGCCAACTTCTGATCCAAACCGTTAAATCCCCCTCAATCCCATGCCTCCATTTTTTGTGCAATAGCCTACTATGGGGAACCTTAATAAACTATTTACTGAAATCCATATACACCACATCAACCGCTTTACCCTCATCCACCTGTTTGGTCACCTTCTCAAAGAACTCAATGAGGCTTGTGAGGCATGACCTACCCATCACAAAACTGTGTTGACTATCCCTAATCAAATTATTCCTTTCCAGATGACTATATCTTATACCCTATCTCTTACAATCCTTTCCAATACTTTTCCCACAACTGAAGTAAGGCTCACCGGTCTATAATTACCAGGGTTGTCTCTACTCCCCTTCTTGAACAAGGGGACAACATTTGCAATCCTCTAGTCTTCTGATTTATTCCTATACACAATGACAACACATAGCCAAAAGTTGGGGCTTCTCTTCCTGCTACTGAAGTTGCGTGTGTTACAATCTGTTTTCTGAATTGACCTTTGCTAAAGGTGTGTTTATGGGATGTTGCTGTATTGGAATGTTAATTAGTAATAGTTACTGTATCTATTATCTTGTCAAGTTTTCCAACAGAAGTTAATCCAATTCCGTCTTTCTTTTGTTGCACTTTAACTATAGTGGATGAATAAAATATGTTTTACCAGTAATTTGACAAATCAAATTGCCTCTGTACTGTAATACCTAACATTTATCTTTAAAATAAGAAAATGTTAGGGTCTAGAATAGTTTCTGAATGTTTTGAGAGGGTTTGGTCTGGTCCATAACAAATTGGGGGCTCTTGTCAGAATCAAAATCTCTAATTCCATGTTGGGTTTAGGATTAATTGATTCGGGTCTGCCTTTTGTGATAATGACTCTTTCAGTTGCTAAGAGTTTCCTGGAGTTGAAATAGGTCACTCTGGATGTTTTACAGAAAGTGTGCAATGCAAACTGCAGTTGGATTTGCCTGTCTCTGTGAGAAAACAGAAGATAATTGCAGCAATAGCTCAATAATTACATTTACCAGGAATGTGTAGTTATTGTAATGAGGTCAGTCAGGTGGACCTCGTAGAATATGAGTTCCCTGACTGAGGCTATTAGTCTGGTCCAATCAGGGAGCCCTGGCTGACAAATAAGAACAGCAGTTCTTTCCTAGTGGTGGAAATTGAATAAAGATTTGTGCACCTTGTGTCTTTCACTATGTCTCACACCTGCACATACACGACATGGGTGTGTGTGTGTGTTGGGGGGGGGGGGCGGAAATAAGCAATACTGCTAGAAAGAAAAAAAAGAAAAGAAAAAAGAAAAAAGATCAGGAGTTCTGAACAGTAAATGGAAAAGGAAATGGAATTTATACAGTCAATGGAAAAGTCCTGGGGAAAATTGATGTACAGAGAGATCTGGGTGTTCAGGTACATTGTACCCTGAAGTTGGCAATGCAGGTCAATAGAGTAGTCAAGAAGGCATACAGCATGTTTTCCTTCATCTGATGAGGTATTGAGCACAAGAGTTTGCAGTTCATGTTACAGATGTATAAGACGTTGGTTCGGTCACATTTGGAATACTGTGTGCAGTTCTTGTTGCCACATTACCAAAAGGACGTGGATGCTTTGGAGAGGGAGCAAAGGAGGTTCACCAGGATGTTGCCTGGTATGGAGGGCATTAGCTATGAGGACAGGTTGTGTAGATTAGGAATACTTTCATTAGAAAGACAGAGGTTGTGGGAGGACCTGACTGAGGTCTACAAAACCATGAGAGGTGTAGACGGGGTGGATAGCAAGAAGCTTTTTCCCAGAGTGGGGGGACTCAATTACTAAGGGTCATGAGTTCAAGGTGAGAGGGGAAAAGTTTAGGGGAGATATGCACGGAAAGTTTTTTATGCAGAGTGTGGTGGGTGCCTGGAATGCCTTGCCAACGAAGGTGGTAGAGACGGGCATGATAGTGTCATTTAAGATGTTTCGATATAGATATAGAATGGGCAGGGAGCAGAGGGATACAGATCTTTAGAAAATAGGTGACAGGTTTAGATAGAGAATCTGGATTGGTGCAGGCTTTCTTTGTTCTTTTTGTTTTTGAGTATCAGGCATCCTGTTCGCTCTGAGGGAGGTGGATCAGTGTCAAGGACTCTCTACATTTAAATAAAGAGTGACTTAGTGACAGGATATTGGCCTCTGTGGAGTTATTTCAAAGGTGACAAACAAAAAGCATGCTCCTGACAAAATTCACTTGCAACAATCATCTTTGAGTTGGGGTAAGCATTTCTGGTATCATGCCATTATTTGAAGCTTTGTTCTGTGGAAGGGTCACTGGGCCCAAAACGTTAACTCTGATTTCTCTCCACAGATGCTACCAGACCTGCTGAGCTTTTCCAGCCATTTCTGTTTTTGTTGTATTTGGGACGCTTGACTTGTTTGATCCACTTGTAGAAGACTGGGCTCAGTATGTGGAAAGAATGCATTATTTTTTCCAGGCAAATAACATTGGGGCAGATAGAAAGCAATGAGTAATTATCCTGACAGCTTGTGGACCTGCAGCTTTATCAGTTATTAGGACTCTAGCTTTCCCTGAGGCACCAGGTACTAAAACCTTTCAAGAGTTGTTAGATTTGGTTAAGGAATATTACGAACCCAAGCCTCGCCTAGTTCTGAGACACTATCAGTTTTACTTGACAGTTTGAGAACCGAGGAATCCGTGTCAGGACTTTTGATAAGGGTGGCACAGTGGCTCAGTGGTTAGCACTGCTGCCTCACAGCGCCAGGGACCCAGGTTCAATTCCTGCCTCGGGCAACTGTCCGTGTGGAGTTTGCACGTTCTCCCCGTGTCTGCGTGGGTTTTCTCCGGGTGCTCCAGTTTCCTCCCACAGTCCAAAGATGTGCTGGTTAGGTGAATTGGGTATTCTAAATTGCTCGTAGTGTTAGGTGGATTAGTCAGGGGTAAATATAGAGGGGGTGGGTTTCTCTTCGGAGGGTCGGTGTGAACATGTTGGGCCAAAGGGCCTGTTTCCACACTATAGGAAATCTACTCTTAAAAAACAGTAGCCTGGACCCTAACTTTTCTTGTTGTTTTAAGCAGGTATAAATTGGATATTTCACGAGGGATGCAGCTGGCCCAACTGCTTTTTTTTAAACAAAACAGAATTTATTTGCAAAATTACTGAATGAAACACAAACAAAAGAGAACAGAATACCAACTAACTTAACCTATCCGAAAACCCAACAAATTATCCCACCTTAATGATGCTGTTCCAAATTCCTGCAACAATTCAATAAACACCCCCAGCAAAAAAGGTAAAATCAAACACAGGGTCCTACAGGAGAGATATCAGAGAGAGAGATGGCAGAGAGATTCAGCACCTTCTTCCATGGTGCTGCATCTTTGACCAGCAGCCTCAAAACTGACCGACTGCTTGCTCTGAACAGCCAGATTGTTAAAACCCAAACCAAACCAGAGAAGAGCTGAGCTGGGAGAAATGGCCACTCCCCTTTCATAGTGCAAGTGCTTTTTTATTAAACTTCAAATCTTCCTCAAGTACATAATCTAGACATTTTGGAACCAATCTCTTTATGACCTCCTGAAAAAAAAACTAAGGACAACGTAACCTTGTTAAAGGAGCAGCATCATCACACTATGCAACTAGACTTCGAACTGGCACTACACCTGGCTTTATCATTGTGAAAATGTTCCGGAACCAGGAGGTTATGCTGCAGCTGTACAAAGCTCTGGTATGGCCACACTTGGAGTATTGTATACAGTTCTGGTCACCGCATTATAAGAAGGATGTGGAAGCTTTGGAAAGGGTGCAGAGGAGATTTACTAGGATGTTGCCTAGTATGGAAGGAATGTCTTACTAGGAAAGGCTGAGGAACTTGAGGCTGTTCTCGTTAGAGAGAAGAAGGTTGAGAGGTGACTTAATAGAGACATCTAAGATAATCAGAGGGTTAGATAAGGTGGACAGGGAGAGCCTTTTTCCAAGTATGGGGATGGCAAAGGTGTGCCGAGGGGACACAACTTTAAAGTGAGGGGAGATAGGTGTAAGACAGATGTCAGAGGTAGTTTCTTTACTCAGAGAGTAGTAAGGGTATGGAATCCTTTGCCTGCATCGGTAGTAGATTCGCCAAGTTTAAGTGCATTTAAGTCGTCAATGGACAAGCATATGGACGTACATGGAATAGTGTAGGTGGGATGGGCTTCAGATTAGTATGATAGGGCGGTGCAACATCGAGGGCCGAAGGGCTGAGACTGTGCTGTAATGTTCTATGTTCTATGTTCTAAGTGGACCATATGCAGAATATTCTGATGGAAGTGGATGCCCTCGCCAATTCAACTGAGCTTGGGGAACTCCACTTGAATGAACTCAATTGTAAAGCTTCCCCCAGGACGTATCCTGAACAGAGAGACTCTAGGTCAGCCGACAGCAAAATCCCAAAACAAAGCCAAGCCTCAGCCAAACAGTAAAGATTTTCTTCAGGTTCCAGGCCAGCGAGCCATTGTAGTTTTGCCAGTATGTGGACTCAAGACAGCAAAAGACTAGAGCTAAACTGAGAAAGACAACTCATAGGTCAGTATCCAGGAGAGTGCCTACCCTGGAACGTCCACCTACATCTGGTTTGGAACAGTTAAATTGCTTAGCAACATCCAAATCAGAACCAATCAAAATAAACATCTGGTTAGATGATCACCCCAGTTCAAATGGAGGATATAGAATCATAAAGTCATACAGCATGAAAACAGACCCTTTGGTCCAACTAGTCCGCACCCACCATGTTCCCAAATTAAGCTATTCCCACCTGCTGGTGTTTGGCGCATATCCCTCTAAACATGTCTTTTCAAATGTTGCAACTGTACCTGCATCCACCACTTTCTCAAACAGTTCATTCCACATATGAACCTCTCCGTGTGAAAAGGTTGGCACTCACATCCTTTTTAAAACTTTCTCCTCCCACTGTACAAGAAGGACGGATTGCACCTAAATTGGAAGGGGTCTAATATACTGCCAGGGAAATTTGCTAGAACTGCTTGGGAAGATTTAAACTAGTAAGGTGGGGGGTGGGACCCAGAGAGATAGTGAGGAATGAGATCAATCTGAGACTGGTACAGTTGAGAACAGAAGTGAGTCAAACAGTCAGGGCAGGCAGGGACAAGGTAGGACAAATATATTAAACTGCATTTATTTCAATGCAAGGGGCCTAACAGGGAAGGCAGATGAACCCAGGGCATGGTTAGGAACATGGTACTGGGATATCATAGCAATTACAGAAACATGGCTCGGGGATGGGCAGGACTAGCAAATGCTACAGGAAGGATAGAAAGGGAGGCAAGAGAGGACGGGGAATGGCATTTTTGATAAGGGATAGCATTACAGCTGTGCTGAGGGAGGATATTCCCGGAAATACATCCAGGGAAGTTATTTGGGTGGAACTGAGAAATAAGAAAGGGATGATCACCTTACTGGGATTGTATTATAGACCCCTAATAATCAGAGGGAAATTGAGAAACAAACTTGTAAGGAGAACTCAGCTATCTGTAAGAATAATAGGGTGGTTATGGTAGGGGATTTTAACCTTTGAAACATAGACTGGGACTGCCATAGTGTTAATGGTTTAGATGGAGAGGAATTTCTTAAGTGCATACAAGACAATTTTCTGATTCAGTCTGAGGATGTACCTACTAGAGAAGGTGCAAACCTTGACCTACTCTTGGGAAATAAGGCAGGGCAGGTGACTGAGGTGTCAGTGGGGGAGCACTTTGGGGCCAGTGAGCATAATTCTATTTGTTTTAAAATAGTGATGGAAAAGGATAGACCAGATCTAAAAGTTGAAGTTCTAAATTGGAGAAAGGCCAATTTTGACAGTATTAGGCAAGAACTTTCGAAAGCTGATTGGAGGCAGGTGTTCGCAGGTAAAGGGACGGCTGGAAAATGGGAAGCCTTCAGAAACGAGATAACAAGAATCCAGAGAAAGTATATTCCTGTCAGGGTGAAAGGGAAGGCTGGTAGGTGTAGGGAATGCTGGATGACTAAAGAAATTGAGGGTTTGGTTAAGAAAAAGAAGGAAGCATATGTCAGGTATAGACAGGATAGATCGAGTGAATCCTTAGAAGAGTACAAAGCAGTAGGAGTACACTTAAGAGGGAAATCAGGAGGGCAAAACAGGGACATGAGATAGCATTGGCAAATAGAATTAAGGAGAATCCAAAGAGCTTTTACAAATATATTAAGGACAAAAGGGTAACTAGGGAGAGAATAGGGCCCCTCAAAGATCAGCAAGGCAGCCTTTGTGTGGAGCCACAGAAAATGGGGGAGGTACTAAATGAATATTTTGCAACAGTATTTACTGTGGAAAAGGATATGGAAGATATAGACTGTAGGGAAATAGATGGTGACATCTTGCAAAATGTCCAGATTACAGAGGAGGAAGTGCTGGATGTCTTGAAACGGTTAAAGGTGGATAAATCCCCAGGACCTGATCAGGTGTACCTGAGAAGTCTGTGGGAAGCTGGGCCTCTTGCTGAGATATTTGTATCATCAATAGTCACAGGTGAAGTGCCGGAAGACTGGAGGTTGGCTAACGTGGTGCCACTGTTTAAGAATAGGGATAAGGACAAACCAGGGAACTATAGACCAGTGAGCCTGACCTCGGTGGTGGCCAAGTTGTTGGAGGGAATCCTGAGGGACAGGATGTACATGTATTTGGAAAGGCAAGGACTGATTAGTGATAGTCAACATGGCTTAGTGCATGGGAAATCATGTCTCACAAACTTGATTGAGTATTTGAAGAAGTAACAAAGAAGATTGATGAGGGCAGAGCAGTAGATGTGATCTATATGGACTTCAGTAAGATGTTCGACAAGGTTCCCCATGGGAGACTGATTAGCAAGGTTAGATTGCATGGAATACAGGGAGAACTAGCCATTTGGATACAGAACTGGCTCAAAGGTAGAAGACAGAGGGTGATGGTGGAGGGTTGTTTTTCAGACTGGAGGCCTGTGACCAGTGGATTGCCACAAGGATCGGTGCTGGGTCCTCTACTTTTTGTCATTTACATAAATGATTTGGATGTGAGCATAAGAGGTACAGTTAGTAAGTTTGCAGACGACATCAAAATTGGAGGTGTAGTGGACAGCGAAGAGGGTTACCTCCGATTACAACAGGATCTGGACCAGATGGACCAATGGGCTGAGAAGTGACAGATGGAGTTTAATTCAGATAAATGCGAGGTGCTGCCTTTTAGGAAAGCAAATCTTAGCAGGACTTATACACTTAATGGTAAGGTCCTAGAGAGTGTTGCTGAACAAAGAGACCTTGGAATGCAGGTTCATAGCTCCTTGAAAGTGGAGTCGCAGGTAGATAGGATAGTGAAGAAGGCGTTTGGTATGCTTTGGTCAGAGTATTGAGTACTTGGAAGGTCATGTTGCGGCTGTACAGGACACTGGTTAGGCCACTGTTGGAATATTGTGTGCAATTCTGGTCTCCTTACTATTGGGAAGATGTTGTGAAACTTGAAAGGGTTCAGAAAAGATTTACATGGATGTTGCCAGGATTGGAGGATTTGAGCTATAGGGAGAGGCTGAACAGGCTGGGGCTGTTTTCCCTGGAGCGTCGGAGGCTGAGGGGTGACCTTATAGAGGTTTACAAAATTATGAAGGGCATGGATAGGATAAATTGACAAAGTCTCTTCCCTGTAGTCTGGGAGTCCAGAACTAGAGGTCAGAGGTTTAGGGTGAGAGGGGAAAGATATAAAAGAGACCTAAGGGGCAACGTTTTCACACACAGGGTGGTACATGTATGGAATGAGCTGCCAAATGATGTGGTGGAGGCTGGTACAATTGCAACATCTAAGAGGCATTTGAATGAGTATATGAATAGGAAGGGTTTGGAGGGATATGGGCCAGGTGCTGGCAGGTGGGACTAGATTGGTTTGGGATATCTGGTCGGCATGGACGGGTTGGACCGAAGGGTCCGTTTCCATGCTGTACATCTCTATGACTCTATGACCTTAATAATAAGGCCCATTAGTTTTGAACTCCCTCACCGTATTGAAAAGACTCTGGCAATTCACCTTATCTATGCCCCTCATGATTTTATAAATCTCTAAAATTTCACCTTTCAACCTAAGACCATAAGACCTAGGAGCAGAAATTAGACCATTCAGCCCATCAAGCCTACTCTGCCATTCAATAATGTCTGATAAATTTCTCAAGCCCATTCTCCCACCTTCTCCCCGTAACCCTTGATCCCCTTGATACTCAAGAACCTACTGATCTCAGTGTTACATATACTCAATGTCCTGGCCTCCACAGCCTTCTCTGGCAATGAATTCCATTGATTCACCACTCTCTGGCTGAAGATGTTTCTCCTTATCTCTATTCTAAAAGGTATTCCCTTTATTCTAAGGCTATACCCTTGGGTCCTAGTCTCTCCTACCAATGGAAACATTTTCCCAACATCCACTCTGTCAAAGCCATTTTGTATTCTGTATGTCTCAATTAGCTTCCCCTTCATCCTTCTAAACTCCATCAAGCATAAATGCAGAGTGCTCAAATGCTCCTCATATGTTGAGTTTTTCATTCCTGGGACCATTCTCATGAACCTCCTCTGAACATGCTCCAGGGCCAGTACATCTTTGCTGAGATATGGAGCCCACAAACTGTGTACAATACTCCAAATGTGGTCTGACCAGAGTTATAGAGCCTTAGAAGCACATCTTCAAGTCCTCTCAAAATAAATGCCATCATTGCATTTGCTTTCCTAACTATTGACTCAACCTCTGCAAGTTTGCCTTGAGAGAATCCTGGAATAAAACTCCCAAATCTCTTTGCCCTTCAGACTTCTGAATTTTCTCCCCATTTAAAAAATAGTTCATGCCTCTATTCTTCCTACCAAAGTGCATGACCTCACACTTTCCCATGTGCCACTGCCACTTCATTGCCCACTCTCCTAATCTCTCCAAATCCTTCTGCAGCCTCCCCATCTCCTCAATGCTACCTGCCCCTCTATCTATTTGTAACATCTGCAAAGTTAGCTCAAACGCCCTTGGTTCCTTCATTTAGAACGTTAATGTATAAAGTGAAAAGTTGTGGTCCCAATACTGACCCTTGCAGAGTACCACTTGTCACTGACTGCCATCCTGAGAAGGACCCTTTCATCCCCACCCTCTGCTCTCTGCCAGACAGCCAAGCTTCTGTCTAGCACTTTGCCTCTGACACCATGGGCCCTTATCTTACTCAGTAGCCTCCTGTGCGGCACCTTGTCAAAGGTCTTCTTGAAGTCCACATATATAACATCCATTGGCTCTCCTTGGTCTAACCTGCTTGTTACTTCCTCAAAGAATTCCAGCAGATTTGTCAGGCATGACTTCCCCTTGATGAGACCATGCTGACTTTGCCCTATTTTACCCTACACTTCCAAGTATTCAGAAATCTCATCCTTCACAATGGATTCCAGGATCTTACCCACGACTGAGGTTAGGCTAATCGGTCTGTAATTTTCCGTCTTTTGCCTCAGTCCCTTTGTAAACAGGGGTGTCATGTTAGCAATTTTCCAGTCCTGAAAGATCACCACTAATGCCTTCGCTATCTCATCAGCTATCTCCCTTACAACTCTGGGGTGTGGTCCATCTGGTCCAAGTGATTTATCTACCTTCAGGCCATTCAGTTTTTCTAGCACCTTCTCCTTGGTGATGGCCACCATACTCAGCTCTGCCCCCTCACTGTCTTGAATTTTTGGGATATGACTTGTGTCTTCCACCATGAAGACTGACGTGAAGTAATTATTCAGTTCTTCAGCCATTTCCTTGTTCCCCACTATTATCTCTCCAACGTCATTTTCCAGTGGCCCAATGTCCACTTTTGCCCTTTATATATCTAAAGAAACTCTTACAGTCTTCCCTTATATTACTGGTGAGCTTACCTTCATATTTGATCTTCTGCCTCCTTATTTCTTTCTTCGTTGCCCTCTGTTGGTCTTTGTAAGCCTCCCAATCCTCTGGTTTCCCACTGCCCTTCGCCACATTATCTGCTTTCTCTTTTGCTTTTATGCTATCCCTGACTTCCCTAGTCAGCCATGGTTCCGTCAGCCTCCATGTCCCATGCTTCTTTTTCCTTGGGATGAATCTCTGCTGTGTCTTCTGAATCACTTTCAGAAACTCCTGCCATTGTTGTTTCACTGTCTTTTCTGCTTGACTCCCCTACCAGTCAATTTTACCCAGCTCCTCCCTCATGCCTCTGTAGTTGCCTTTATTCAGCTGTAATAATTCTGATTCTATCTTGTCCCTCTCAAATTGCAGAGTAAATTCAATCATGTTATGATCACTGCCTCCTAAGGGTTCCTTCACCTTAAACTCCTTTACCATGTCTGCCTCATTGCACCACACCAAATCTGGTATTGCCTGTTCCCTAGTGGGCTCCACCAACCTCTGCTCCAGTGAAAAAGTCCCACCTTATTCATTCTGTACTTATAAATCAAATCCTCCATTCCTGGCAACAGTAGCCATTTTCTGAACGCTCTCCAATAGAGGGCAGCAGAAAGACATCACTGAGGATGCATTCTGGGAGAAGTCAGCTCAGTTCTCACAGCTGAACAGCAGACTGCTGAAGATCCACTCCACCCCAGGGATGAACAGGCCGAAGAGCATCAACAAAGGGTGGCAGAGAGAGATGTCACTGAGGATGCACTCTGGGAGTAGTTGGGCTGCTCCATATCCTTTGTGGAGAAATTTGCAATGCAAAATGCCAAGTGTTACAGACTGGCACATTCCCAGGTCCAGGACCACGTGCTGAGGGATGCTCTCAAGCTTGGGGTAGCTGCCACCCAGGCACAGTGGATAAAGGTCTTTCTGTGGAAGTTAAATTGGGGTTCCATTCAGTTATCGGACCCTCCTGGTGCCTCAAATGCATGTAAATATAATCTTGTACAAGTAAGAGGTGCCTTTGGTTTGTTTGTTGAATAGAGTCAAACGCCAATGTGCTTGTGACTATGATCAGGTGTACCCCAGAATTCTGTGGGAAGCCAGGGATATGATTGCTGGGCCCTTTGCTGAGATATTTGTATCATTGATAGTGACAGGTAAGGGGCTAGAAGACTTTTCAGTCTTCTTAGTATAAAAGTAGAAAATTTGGGTGGGTTCTCTCCAAGAGGTGAAAAATGTGACTCTGGAAAAGCACAGCTAGTCAGGCAGCATCCGAGGAGCAGGAGAGTCGAATTTTCAGACATAAGCCCTTCATCAGGAATGTGGGGGGGGGGGGGAATACTAAGAGATAATTGTGGGGGTGGAGGGAAAATAGGTGGGAAGGTGATATGTGGATGCAGGTGGGGGTGATGGTGATAGGTCATCCGGCCATCCAGCTGCCAAATCGGGCCTACACAGCAGACAAGTTATTGGTTTGGTAATGTGTGGTGGGAAGGAAGATGGACACGTAGAACAGGTGTAGAGGGCAGTGCTGAGCTGGAGGGTTAGATCCGGGATAAGGAAACTTATGAAGTCGATGTTGATGCTGTGTGGTTGAAGAGTCCTGAGGCAGAAGATGAGGCGTTCTTCCTCCAGGCGTCAGGTAGTTGCGGTTTGGCAGTGGAGGAGCTCCAGGACTTACATGTCCTTGGGGGAGTGGGAGGGAGAGTTGATGTGGTTAGCTACAGGGTGGTGGGGTTGTTTAGTCTGTGTGTCCCAGAGATGTTCCCTGAACTGCTCTGCAAGTTGGCATCCTGTCTTCCCAATGTAGAGGAGACCACATCAGGAGAAATGGACGCAGTAGCTGAGGGCTCACTCTCCCCTGCTCTGGGCATGTTTTAACCTGCACTGGGCTAAGACCTGCCTGTGATCACCGGCTGCCTTCACTGCCAGCCACAAATGCTGACCCCCCCTGGGCACGCAAGGCTTCGGCCCCAACCCTTGCTGACCACTGCTTCTGCCATTCTTCATGACCCACTGCTGCTGTTCTGAGATCCCATGACAATTGGAGACAGGTCATGCTGAGATGTTGTCTCCTGAGCTGGGCTCTCCAGGTCAGGTGTCTTAGAATCAAAACAGAATCAAAATGCAAGTGTTGATCTTACAAATTTTCAATCGCAGCTTCCTGCAGATGCTCAGGCAATGGGTATATTTGTGTTTGAAAGGAGTTGATCGCTGAAGTCTGAAGGAAACAAGTGCTGAAGGGCTCGGTGGGATAATGATGTGGAGCTCAATAATCCTCCATGCTCTTAGTATCTGGTAAAGCCAACTGAATGGTCCATTTGACTGAAACTAAAACAGTGAACTGGAGATCAGAAGCAAGAACAGAAATTGCTGGTGAAACTCAGTAGGTCTGGCAGCACCTGAAGGAAGAAAGCAGAGTTGATGTTTCAACGTCTGGTGACTCATCAGATCGATTTGACCGACTTTGTGTCTGTCCCTGTGTTGTTATTCAGTGCCCACTCGAGCTAGAATAATGGTTAATGACTGTGTCACTGATTGAAGGGATTGGATACAAATTCTTGTTTCTGATTGAGGTGCAGGTCAAATCTCACTATCATATTTAGAACAAAGAACAAAGAAAATTTACAGCTCAGGAACAGGCCCTTCAGCCCTTCAAGCCTGAGCTGACCCAAATGTACTGTCTAAACCTGTTGGTCAATTCCTAAACATCTGTATCCCTCTGCTCCCCACCTACTCACGCATCTGTCCAGACACATCTTAAATGAATCTACCGTACCTGCCTCTACCACCTCTGCTGGCAACACGTTCCAAACGCCCACCACCCTCTGTGTAAAGTACTTGCCGCGTGTATCCCCTTAAACTTTCCACCTCTCACCTTGAAAGCATGCCCTCTCATTATTGAATCCTTCACCCTGGGAAAAAAGCTTATCTCTATCCACCCTGTCTATACCTTTCATGATTTTGTAAACTCAATCAGGTCCCCCCTCAATCTCCTTTTTTCTAGTGAAAATAAACCTAACCTACTCAACCTCTCTTCATAGCTAGCACCTTCCATACCAGGCAACATCCTCGTAAACCTTCTCTGCACCCTCTCCAAAGCGTCCACATCCTTTTGGTAATGTGGCGACCAGAACTGTACAAAATATTCTAAATGTGGCTGAACCAATGTCTTGTACAATTTTAACATGACTTGCCAGCTCTTATACTCAATATCCTGCCCAATGAAGGCAACATACTATATGCCTTCTTGACCACTCTATCCACCTGTGCAGAGACCTTCAGGGTACAATGGACCTGCACTCCCAGAACTCTCTGCCCATCAGCTTTTCCCAAGTCACTACCATCCCCAGGAACTTTACAGTACCCAAGATGAAGGGTTCCAAAAAAATACAACAAATAATTCAGAGGCAAATGTCATGTTGGAATTAAAATACAGGAATAAACTGTACAATGTGGGAGCAGAGGTAAGCAATTCAGCCCCATTAAGTCTGCTCTGCTATTTAACAACATCATGATTTGTTAATCCTTAACTCCACTTTTCTGCCTTCTCCCCAGAACCCTTGACTCCCTTGCAGATTAAACATCTCAGCCTTAATGACGCCACCTCTACAGGCCTCGACAGGAAAGATTGTCACAGATTCACTACCCTCCTGAGAGAAGAAATTCCTCTTTGTCTGTCTTAAAAAGGGGGATTCCTCACGCTGAGATGATGCCCTCTGGTCCTAGACTCTTTCACAGCACGAAATAACCTTTTCCCCATATCCTGTCAAGACCCTCTAAGAATCTTGTATGTTTCAATAAGGTCATCTCTCATACATCTAAACTCTAAACACTACAGACCAAACTCCTTAACCTGTCCTCATAAGACAGTCCTTCCATATCAGCCAAGTGAACCTTATCTGGACTGCTTCCAATGCCTCCAACCTTTCCTTAGATAAAAGGCCAAGACTAAATAAGAGTTTCTTTGATCCTACTTTGGGGATACAGCAAGGAGAGGTTCTCTGACAATGGAATCTCTGATAACAACTGCTGATAATACTATAATAACAATTTGCTGTTTCCACTTGTACAGTCACTTTGTTATTCCTATGGGTTCTATTACTTCAAGTGATCCTCACTCCGAGCAGTCTCCAAAGCTGACTATCTGTTTGAGAGTGGCACATTCTGATGACCCTAGGTCTTCTTACTTCTTACCCTTCCTGGTGGTACCCAGCTTCTGCCCTAGTCTCCCAGTACCTGCGAGGTGCCCGACTCATCAGTCATGTGACACAGGAAAATAGTGGGCAAAAAGGAGGTATTTTCACATTGTCGAGCATAGCTAGTAGAATGTCACAGGGATCAATCTGGGGTCTCAAACTTTTTCAATCCAGATTAATGAATTCAATCTTGAGACAGTGAGTAGCGTCTCTAAGTTTGCTGATGATCCACTGCTAACTGGAAATCTCCTTTGATAACAGACTCCAACATTTCAAAACCTTGTGTTCCTGTTTCCCCTCTCTCCCTCATCTGGCAAACAGTGGTATTACAGTTGTTAATTTCCAAACTGTTTTGACATTCCCAGAATGTAGGGAATTTATTAAAAATCAGCAGCAGCACTCTATACCTATCTTTTGTTGAATATTGGGATATAGGCCCTGGGGAAATAACAACCTCAGCACATCTGGCTGCATCTGTGAAGAGAAATCTCTGAAGAAGTGTCACCAGACCTGAAACATTAACTGATTTCTCTGCACAGATGCTGCCAGACCTGCTGAGCTTTTTCAGCAACTTTTGTTTTAGTATTCTGAAGGGGTTGATGTGGGACACTGAGAGGTTGTTTCCATCTAGTTGGTGGAATCTGGAACATGGTGGTGTGGTCTCAGGATTAGACCTGAGGTGAGGAGCAGCACATTAGATCAAAGTGTTATTAATTTTTAAATTTCTCCTTCTGAGTGGGTTGTGGATTCTCTGTTGTTGTGACTGACGTGTCAGGAGGGAAATGATACAATGAGAGGACAGGAAAGTGGAGTTACACACAGACATATGCGTTAGGAGGAGGCTATTTGGTCCCTCATACCTGTTCCACTGTTTAATAACATTGTGGCTGATCTGATTGTTGCCGTAACTCTAGTTTCCTGACTTCCTCAGTACCCTATGACACCCTTGTTAGACAGAAATCTATCCAAACTAGCTTTAAAAACATTGAATGACCCAGTCTCCATAGTTCTCTGGGGAAAGAGGTTCCACAGACTCACAACCGTCTGATAGAAAACATTCCTCTTCATCCCCATTTTAAGTGGGAGACTTCCTTTATTTTTAAACTCTGTCCTTTAGCTGTAGCCTCTCCATAAGGGAAAACGTTCATTCAGCATCCACGCTGTCGAGCCCCTCAAGATCTTATATGTTTCAATAACTTCACTGACTCCCATGTAAGCTCAAACCCTTTCCTCAGATGTTAATCCCCCCCATTCCAGGAATCAATCAATTGAACATTCTCTGCACTGCTTCTAAAGCAATTGAGTGCAGACTTAATTAAGGAGACCAGAACTGTACACCGTACGCTAGATGTGTTCCTAGTTTAATATTCCATTCCCCCCCATAGTAAACACTAACATCCCATTTGCCTTCCTAATCGGGAGTTGTACTGGCATACGAACATTTTGTGATTCAATTAGTGGACACTTGAATTATTTTAGAGTTCAGCAATGTTTTTAAATATTTTCCCTGTCAAAATGGACAAGTTCACAATTTTCTTCACTGTATTCCATCCTGAAACCTTAGCTCACTCATTTAACTTATGTCCCTTTGTAGACTCCTCATATACTATTCATAGCTTGGGCGGCACAATTAGCTCAGTGCAGCCTCAGTGACAGGGACCCAGGCTCAATTCCAACTTTTGGTGACCGACTATGTAGGGTTTCATGTTATCACTGTGTCTGTGTGGGTTTCCACGGCATGCTCCAGTTTCCTCCCACAGTCCAAAGATGTGCAGCCTCAGCAGATTGGCCATGCTAAATTGCCTATTACTTCCAAGGATGAGCAAGTTAATTGGATTAGCTGTGGTAAATGTCAGGTTATGGATGTAGAGTAAGGCTTGGCCTGGGTGGAATGCTCTTCACAGGGTCAGTGCAGACCTGATTGTTTGAATGGCTGTGGGGATTCCACATTCATAACTATCTTTGTGCCAAATTTAGCAACCATAGCAACAATTTCTTCTTTCAAATCAGTGATGAAAGTTGTAAATAATTGAGATCCCAACCCTGATTCCTGTGACACTCCACATGTTACATCTTGCCCGTAAGAGAATGATCATTTTCTGTGTACTGTCATGATCCCACTTGATGTTATTACTAGACAAGTCAAGAATAAAATCAATCCTGTTACAGTACAGAAAGAGGTCATTCAACCTATCATATCTGCACTGGCTCAGGCCATTCTGACAGTGCCAATTTCCTGCCCTTTCCCCATCAGTATCTGCAGTCCTCACTTTCTCCTGCTAAATCTTCAACCAGACCATACTCCCAATGACTCACCTGCAGAAACAGTCCCAGTGACACAACAAAACTTCACAGAATTGTTACAGTACAGGAAGAGGTCGTTCAGCTTATCATATCTGCATTGGCTCTGAGCATTCTGACAGTGCCAATTTCCTGCCCTTTCCCCATCACCCTGCGCAAGGTTTCAATTTAAATAATTATCCAATGTCATCTTGAATGCCTCAATTGGACCTGCCTCCACTACACCTTCAGGCAGTTCGTTTCATACCCTAACTACTCACCTCGTACCTCACATTTTGCTTCTTTGTCCCCTGGTTCTCAAACCTTTTATGAGTGGGAACAGATTCTTCTTGTCATCTCTGTCCAGACTCCTCGTGATGTTGAAAACTTATCTCAAATCTCTTCTTCACCTTCTCCTCACCCAGGAGAACAGTCCCAACTTCTCCAACTTACCCTCTTGTGTCTGGAACCATTCTTGTAAACTTCGTTTGCTCTCTCTCCAATGCATTCACATCTATTACACTAGTGAAAGGAAACGATAATTCCCATGAAATGGGAGAGAGAGGAATCTCTAACATAGAGAAGCGCTACGGGAGAACCAATAATCCAGACAGCTGCTATCTTCAACATTTCACATGAATCCCCAGTAGCTGCAAAGACGAGTTCGTAAATAACAAACAGCACACCTGCTGCTACTCGGTCTGTTTCTATCAGAGGTTCTGAATGCATTTTTTGATTCACTGGAACATGGTCACATTTGTACATCATACCAGGCTCTTGGGTGATAATTAGTTAGTTTGATATTCTACTTTAATTAAAGTTATTGCAATGCACAGGTTAACACAGCTGACGCTGCTGTTCCATTGGTGTTTATTTTGAGATAGCTCCATAGCCAGACACTGCAGAGTGATCCCAGTTATAGCTTGTCATTCTCATATGACTGTCCATGTGAGCACTCATTAATTGAAATGTGGTTTCAAAATCTAACTCAGGCACCTACTTTAATCTAATTATTTGTGGATCACCTGTCTAGTTCAGATCTACGTAAAGACACTTAGTGTGACTTACTGAGGTCAATGGCACTCTATTCAATGTGGAATGGTGGACTTTGCAACTGAACATCTCCAGTACAGCAAGGTCACACTTAGCATTGCTCTACCCTGCTCAGGTTGGAGACTTTCATGGCAAGGGCTGCAGTTTCCCTTTTTTTTGGCAAGTGTTATTTTTGGGGAGACTTATGGTGCCCTATGTGCCATGGACCATAATCTTCAGGCAATCGTCAACTTACCAACCGGCCTCTACTGCACTCATCCTGTCGAACTGTGCAGAGGGAGAGACCGTTGTGCTCATCTCTACTGGGGCCTAGTAATGTTTACTCTGCTGGGGCTGGATTCACATTCCAGTTCTGCAGCAATGCTGATGCTGCAAGGCAGGAGCCACCCTTCATACAGTGGTCCTGCACTGCTGGAGTATAGCAAATGGGTTTCTCTGAAGGTGCTGGTGGACAGGATGGTCAAAAAAAGGGTGGTATTGTCACCCCTGCCTGCCAAATGTGGCCATGCCACAGGATGTAGCCAGCCTTGAACAGAGATAGCCCTCCAGGTGTCCAGAGTTTAAGATCCAGCAAGCCAATAATCTGCTGGGCCCCAGAAGGGTGAGTCATCCCACTGCTGCCTCACACTCACAGGGACATCACTCACTTTAACTCTGCCACTGCACACACAGCTCTCACCAAGACTGACAGATTGTAGTCAGGATTTCTGGTTTTAACTTTCAGCAGCTGTTGCTGGGGTCTCAACAGGGTTGGAAGCTGTGGTATATCTCTCCATGCTACAATCACTCTCCTGGAGTTTTCTCCTGATGATTTTTTTTTCTTCTCCTGGGCTGTTAGAATTGCATAGAACATAGAAAAGTACAGCACAGAACAGACCCTGCATGTGAAACAATCTATTTGATTGACTTTGCTTTGCCAAGGATGTATTTATAGGATGTTACTGTATTGGAACAGTTTAGATTAGATTCCCTACAGTATGGAAACAGACCATTTGGCCCAACAAGTCCATACCAACCTTCCGAAGAGTAACTCACCCAGACCCATTCCCCTACAATTACCCCTGACTAATACACCTAACACTATGGGCAATTTAGCACGGCCAATTCACCAGTCCTGTGCATTTTTGGACTGTGGGAGTAAAACCAGAGTGCCCAGAGGGTACCCACACAGACAGAGGGAGAATGTGCAAACTCCACACAGATGTCCATGGTGGGAATCAAACCCAGGTCCCTGGTACTGTGAGGCAGCAGTGCTAAGCACTGAGCCACCATGCTGCTCAGTTAATAGTCTTTTATTTTGGTAAGTTTTGCATTGGAGTTAAGTTATTCCAATGTCTTCTTTCTTTTGTTAGCTTTTAACTATCATGTCTAAATACAATGTGTTTTGCTTCAAATCCAATAGTTTGACCAATCAAATTTTTCTGGAACACCGTACCTTACACTTACCTTTCAAGTAAGAAAACGTTCAACTCTAAGCTACCATCTTAATATATTTTGAGGGGGTTTGGATTGGTCCATAACAAATTGAGTACTCTGTTCTGGATGAAAGTATCTAAATTCTAGTTTGGGTTTAGGGTTATTGGCAGGGTATTAGTGTCTTTTATTTTGAGTGTTGAATTCAGTTGGTTTAACCAGAGTGTGCCCTGTGTAATAATGGCCCTTTCAGTCACGCAGTTTCCTGGGGGTGGAAGGAATCAGGTCGGGAGTTTGACATAAAGTGAACACGGTAAAACTTTCTGAATTGGCAAACAAGCAAGAGTTTGGGTTGCCTGTGTTTGTGGCGAAAGGGGAGATAATCAAAGCAAGCATGCAGCATTTACAATTGCCAGGAATGCCTTTGGAATCTTTGGAACTGATTAAAATTGAATTAAAAATAAAGCAGTGTGAATATGAAAAGGAAATGAAACAATTTGAAAGCAGAGGAAAAGATATTCACCTCAGTAGATCCGCATTCTAGATCTGGGGTCTCAACCTGGCTTCAAAGACATATGCCCACGAGATGAAGGGGAATGAGAACAGAGGTCCCTAGCGCTAGGGCAATCGCAGGAGACCAGGCCCTTATTGAGTCTGTAGGAGTGTGTGTGTGTGTGTCTGGGGTGGGGGGTTGTGAGTGCCTGTGAGAGAGAGTGTATATATGTGTGCGTGAATGCAGAGTGGTCTAAGTATCAGAGACGATGCATGTGTGAGTGTGGGAGTGTGCATGTCTGTAAGGGTGTGTGTGGGTATCTGTGTGCATGTCTGTGGATATGTGCGTCCCTGTGTGTGTGTGTGTGTGTGTGTGTGTGTGTGTGTGTATATAGTGCAATGGTGGTCACCTGTAGTGTAACATGAACCCAAAGTCCCGGTTGAGGTCCTCCCGATGGGTACAGAACTTAGCTATCAGCCTCTGCTCGGCCACTTTTAGCTGCTGCCTGTCCTTAAGTCTGCCTTGGAGGATGGTTACCCGAAGGTCCGAGGCCAACTGTCCTGGACCGCTGAAGTGTTCCCCAACTGGGAGGCAGTGGGCAATGGGCCATCGCAGGCAGTGGGCAATGGGCCCTCGTGGGCAGTGGGAAATGGGCGTTCATGGGCAGCAGGCAATGGGATAGTGCAGTCAGTGGGCAATGGGCCCTCGTGGGCAGTAGGCAATGGGCCCTCGTGGGCAGTGGGCAATGGGATAGTACAGTCAGTGGGCAATGGGCCCTCGTGGGCAGTGGGCAATGGGCCATCGTGGGCAGTGGGCAATGGGATAGTACAGTCAGTGGGCAATGGGCCCTCATGGGCAGTGGGCAATGGGCCCTCGTGGGCAGTGGGCAATGGGATAGTACAGTCAGTGGGCAATGGGCCCTCGTGGGCAGTGGGCAATGGGCCCTCGTGGGCAGCGGGCAATGGGCCCTTGTGGGCAGCAGGCAATGGGATAGTGCAGTCAGTGGGCAATGGGCCTTTGTGGGCAGTGCAGTCAGTGGGCATGGGTCCTCATGGACAGCGGGCAATGGGCCCTCGTGGGCAGCGGGCAATGGGGCAGTGCAGTCAGTGGGCAATGGGCCCTCGTGGGCAGTGGGCAAAGGGCCCTCGTGGGCAGTGGGCAATGGGACAGTGCAGTCAGTGGGCAATGGGCCCTCGTGGGCAGTGGGCAATGGGCCCTCGTGGGCAGCGGGCAATGGGGCAGTGCAGTCAGTGGGCAATGGACCCTTGTGGTCAGTGGGCAATGGGCCCTCGTGGCAGTTGGCAATGGTACAGTGCAGTCAGTGAGCAATGGGCCCTCGTGGGCAATGGGCAATGGGCCCTCGTGGGCAGTGGGCAATGGTACAGTGCAGACAGCGGGCAATGGGCTCTCGTGGGCAGTGGGCAATGGTACAGTGCAGTCATTGGGCAATGGGCCCTCGTGGGTAGTGGGCAATGGGCCCTCGTGGGCAGCGGGCAATGGGGCAGTGCAGTCAGTGGGCAATGGGCCCTCGTGGGCAGTGGGCAATGGGACAGTGTGGTCAGTGGGCAATGGGCCCTCGTGGACAGTGGGCAATGGGCCTTCATGGACAGTGGGCAATGGGCCTTCATGGACAGTGGGCAATGGTACAGTGCAGTCAGTGGGCAATGGGCCCTCATGGACAGTGGGCAATGGTACAGTGCTGTCAGTGGGCAATGGGCCCTCATGGACAGTGGGCAATGGTACAGTGCTGTCAGTGGGCAATGGGCCCTCATGGACAGTGGGCAATGGGCCTTCATGGACAGTGGGCAATGGGCCTTCATGGGCAGTAGGCAATGGGACAGTGCAGTCAGTAGGCAATGGGCCCTCGTGGGCAGCGGGCAATGGGACAGTGCAGTCAGTAGGCAATGGGCCCTCGTGGGCAGCGGGCAATGGGACAGTGCAGTCAGTAGGCAATGGGCCCTCGTGGGCAGCGGGCAATGCAGTCAGTAGGCAATGGGTCCTCGTGGGCAATGGGCTGTCATGGGCAGCGGCTGCCTTCATTTTGGCAATGACTGCACCCAAGCAAGGTAATAGAAAAATAAAATTACAAAGGGACCAATTGGCACATGTGCCTAATAAATCTATGTATGCGATGTATTTTGAGTATATGTTTAATTCATTTTAATTATGTCTATTGTATTTTCAATAGGCTGCAGTTGCTGCTTGCATTTAAAGATGTTACATTTTGTTTCTGATCAGCCTCAGTTGACATGGGCTTAAAGGTACACTGCTCTTTGAGTCATACCATCATTAACACTTCTGAGTGTACTGACATGAAAGACACAATAGTGCACATTTTTTGTAAAAGTGCAGCCTTGGAATGCATCACCCAGCTGTCATTCATCTATGGCTGCTGTCTGAGCAGTAGCTGCAGTCGAGTCAGTGGTTGATTTGCTGGTATCTGCGTGACAATTTTTTTTTGCAATGCATTGCCTCTGTTTGGAGAATGTGTTGGTGAGATGTGATAGCGTCTTGCCATATTGCGGTTGCATGTGGCTTCCAGTGGTGCATGCATATGGATTTGCTATTGCCAAGGACCTGCAGCGTTGTTCCTTCTGGGTGTCAGAGGTCAAGGGAAAACGTGGTGTTTTGCAGGTCATGATACATTCCTGCTGGCACTGCCACCACGGTGCTGTCTGTGCAGCACGTTTTGTACAAGTGAAATCTTTTTTCATTTCAAAATGGTCTTTACAAATGATTGCAAAACCAGCAAAATTAATATGAAAACAAAAAATTGTATCCCGCTACCTGAATATGACAGCAATGAAATGGAACAAACAGGTCCTCACTTGGATTGCTTCTTCAACATTTATTCTTGACCTCCAGACTTTTGGCATTATGATGCCCTGTCTGGTTTGGTATTGTCCCTGTGTCCCCCTTCCCAAGCACTCATCACGTTGCCAACTTTGTCCCTTCCTCAGTCAGCGCAAGGTATTCTTCTGTGCATACTCCCCCCTTCCTCCTCCCATCCATGGTATTAGGAAAGAACTTTCAAAAGCTGACTGGGGGTAGATGTTCATAGATAAAGGGATGGCTAGAAATTCGGAAACTTTCAAAAATGAGGTAACGAGAGTCCAGCGACAGTATATTCATGTTAGAGCGAAAGGAAAGGCTGTTATGTGTAGGAAATGCTGGATAACTAGAGAAATTGAGGTTTTGATTAAAAGAAAATGAAGGAAGCAGATAAAAGGTATAGACAGTAGAGATCAAACGAATCCTTAGAAGATAGGTGGCGATAGACCTGACTCCACAACTACTAAACAGAGTTTCATCCTTTCTAACAGGACTTAAAAAATCAGTGCAATTAAACAGGACAGACTTGCAAAATATGAAACCAGATGGATCCAACACATCCCGCTTCTATGGATTACCAAAAATACACAAACTTGGGGCACCCCTCAGACCCACAGTCTCCCTAACTGATACACTAACATACAGACTAGCCAAAGAACTCCATCAAAAACTAAAACACCTAATTGAAGATTCACGCCACTCCATTCACTCCACCCAAGAGTTCCTGAACACCATCAAAGGCACCAGGATATAAGAGGATGAAATAATGGTTTCCTTTGATGTTACAGCCCTCTTCACACCAATTAACACCAACCTGGCCAAAGAAACACTGGTATCACTACAAGGAAAACCAGGACCACAAACACCAGACAGCACCAACCTCATCAGCAAAGACAACATCCTCAAGCTAGTGGACCTGTGCCTCACCACCCACTTCTCATTCAATAACAAAACCTACAAACAAGTCAATGGAACACCTATGGAACCACTAATACCAGGGCTCATAGCTGAAACAGTAACGCAGAGACTTGAACAAGCTGCCCTCCCATCAATCCAACCCAGACTTTGGGTCCACTATGTGGATGACATCTTTGTCATCACAAAATGGAACGAATTAGAGGAATCATGCAACACCATCAACAGTATCCTGACAGACATAAAATTCACAAAAGAGGAGGAGAACGACAGCCAGACTCCCATTCCTAGATGTGACAGTTGAACGTACAGTTAATGGAGAGCTTCAAGCCAGCGCCTACAGAAAAGCACCAAACACAGACCAAACTCTTTACTTCAGAAGCAATCATCCCAACACCCACAAACAGAGCTGCATCAAGACATTACTTCAATGAGTTACACCACACTGCAGCACCCAAGAACTACAAACAGCAGAAGAAAACTATCTATACAAGGTTTTCAAAAAAAACCCACATACCCAATAAACTCAATCTGCCAAACAAGCAGACCCAACTCAACCATATAATATAGCCACATTTCCTGACATCAAAGACATATCAGAAATTACTTACAGACTACTCAGACCCCTTGGCATCATGGTAGCCCACAAACCAACCAACACACTTAAACAGCGACTAATGAAACTAAAGGATCCATTCGATACTACCAGCAAAACTAACATAATTTACAAGGTACCATGCAAAAACTGTACAAAACATTACATCAGACAAATAAGCAGGAAACATGAACACTAGCTAACCACCAAAAGACACGACCCACTATCACTAGTTTCTATACATACAGACAAAAAAGGACACCACTTTGACTGGGACAACACGCACATCCTAGGACAGGCAAAACAAAGACACACATGAGAATTCATAAAGGCATGGAATTCTAACCAGAACTCCATCAATAAACACATCAATTTAGATCCTATTTACCTTCCCTTGAAAAAAAGAACCAAAGATGACATCACCCACCTTAAGAAAACAAGACCGATAAATAGAGAGGTAGACATCCCACCAGCGCTTCACCGGAGACTCTCACTGGCGATGTTACCTAGTCATGGTGACAAAACACATGAAAACAAACCTTCAGCAACACTCCCCAAAATCAGCCAGCTAACTTACAGGCTTAACATCAACCTGAGCTACAAATCTTCTCAAAAATTACTAATCCATAGACTATCAAGGCAGTAGAAGTATACTTAAGAGGGAAATCAGGAGGGCAAAAAATGGACATGAGATAGCTTTGGCAAATTGGGTCAAGGAGAATCCAAAGGGATTTTATAAATACATTAAACACAAAAGGGTAATGGGGGAGAGAATAGGGCCCCTCAAAGATCAGCAAGGCAGCCTATGTGTGGAGCCGCAGGAGATGGGGGAGATACTAAACAAGTATTTTGTATCAGTGTTTACTGTGGCGAAGGACATGGATGATATAGAATGTAGAGAAATAGATGGTGACATCTTGAAAAATGTCCATATTACAGAGGATGAAGTGCTGGATGTCTTGAAATGCATAAAAGTGGATAAATCTGCAGGACCTGAACAGGTGTACCCTAGAACTTTGTGGGAAGCTAGAGAAGTGATTGCTGGGCCCCTTGCTGAGATAGTTGTATCATGGTTAGTCACAGGAGAGGTGTCGGAAGACTGGAGGTTGGCTAACATGATGACACTATTTAAGAAAGATAGTAAGGAAAAACCAGGGAGCTGTAAACCTGTGAGCTTGACATCTGTAGTGGGCAGGTTTTTGGAGGAAATCCTGAGACACAGGATGTACATGTATTTGGAAAGGCAAGGACTGATTAGGGATAGTCAACATAGCTTAGTGCATGGGAAATCATGTCTCACAAACTTGATTGAATTTTTTTGAGCAAGTAACAAAGAAGATTGATGAGGGCACAACAGTGGACGTGATCTATATGAACTTTCAGTAAGGCGTTCGACAAGGTTCCTCATGGGAGACTGGTTAGCAAGGATAGATCTCATGGAATACAGGGAGAACTACGCATGAGGACACAGAACTGCTTTGATGGTAGAAGACAGAGGGTGGTGGTGGGGGTTTACTTTTCAAACCAAAGACCTGTGACCAGTGAAGTGCCACAAGGATTGGTGCTGGGTCCACTACTTTTCATCATTTATATAAATGATTTGGATGTGAGCATAAGAGGTAAATTTAGTAAGTTTGCAGATGACACCAAAATTGGAAGTGTAGTGGACAGCGAAGAAGGATACCTCAGATTACAACAGGATCTTCATCAGATGGCCAATGGGCTGAGAAGTGGCAGATGGAGTTTAATTTAGATAAATGTGAGGTGTTGCATTTTGGACCTGTACACATAATATTAAGATCCTGGGGAGTGTTGCTGAACAAAGAGACCTTGGAGTTCAGTTCCTTGAAAGTGAAGTTGCAGGTAGATAGAATAGTAAAGAAGGCATTTGGTCTGCTATCCTTTATTGATCATTGTACTGAGTATTGGAGTTGGGAGGTCATGTTGTGGCTTTACAGGACATTGGTTAGGCAACTTTTGGAATATTGTGTGCACATCTCGTGTCCCTCCTGTTGGAAGGATGTTGTGAAATTTGAAAGGGTCAGAAAAGATTTACAAGGATGTTGCCAGGGTTGGAGGATTTGAGCTATAGGGAGAGGCTGAATAGGCTGGGGCTGTTTTCCCTGGAGTTTTGGGGGCTGAGGGGTGACTTTATAGAGGTTTATAAAATCATGAGGCTCATGGATAGGATAAATAGACAAAGTTTTTTCTCTGGGGTTGGGGAGTCCAGAACTAGAAGGCACAGGTTTAGGGTGAGAGGGGAAAGATATAAAAGAGACCTAAGAGGCAAATGTTTCACACAGAGGGTGGTGTGTGTATGGCATGAGCTGCCAGAGGAAGTGGTGGAGACTGGTACAATTGCAACATTTAATAGGCATCTGCATGGGTATATGGATAGGAAGGGTTTAGAGGGATATGAGCCAGATGCTGGCAAATGGGACTACATTAGTTCAGGATATCTGGTTGGCATGGACAAGTTGGACTTAAAGGTCTGTTTCCATGCTGTACATCTCTATGACTCTAAAAGCAGAACATCTGTCGCAGAGGAAAAAGAAAAGGAAAGAATAGCCCTTGCAGAACAAAAAAAAAAGGAATGCCCCAGTCGGGCAAAGGGAGAGAAAGAGAAACAGACAGATTTTAAACTTCAGAGGTTAGAATTGAAAACTCAAATTTGACTTAAAACGGCAGAGGTGAAAAGTAGGAATAGTGATGAAAGTTGTGATGGAGAGCAATCCCATCATAACGAAAGGGTGTGGATATAGAACATAGAAGAATACAGCACAGTACAGGCCTTTCGGCCCTCGATGTTGCGCCGATCAAAGCCCACCTAACCTACACTAACCCACTATCCTCCATATACCTATCCAATGCCCGCTTAAATACCCATAAAGAGGGAGAGTCCACCACTGCTACTGGCAGGGCATTCCATGAACTTACGACTCGCTGAGTGAAGAACCTACCCCTAACATCAGTCCTATATCTACCCCCCCTTAATTTAAAGCTATGCCCCCTTGTAATAGCTGACTCCATACGTAGAAAAAGGTTCTCACTGTCAACCCTATCTAACCCCCTAATCATCTTGTCCACCTCTATCATCTGTTCAAATATGTCCAAGCAGTGGCTAAGATCAATGAGAAGGATGGAGAAACCTTTTTCATTTCATTTCAGAAAGTACCAAACCAAATGAAATGGCCAGTGACCATGTGGATTCAAACAAAGTTGATAGATAGATCTAGTGAGGTGTTTGCATGACTATCAGACAGTGAAATGAGGTGAAAAATGCTATCTTAAGTGCATATGAATGAGTATCAGAAGCCTACAGGCAATGTTTCGGAAATCTAAGGAGGCAACCTGGTCAAATGAACATTGTGTTTGAAAGGATCAAATGAAATAATTTTGAGAGGTGAATAAGGGCATTGAAAATAGATCAAACATAGCATACTCTTAGAGAGACAATTATTTTGGAGGAGTTCAAAAATTCACTTCCTGAAGTAGTGAGAACTCATGTGGGAGCACAGAGAGTTCAGACTGTAAGATTAGAAGTTAAAATGTCTCATTGACTTATAATTCAAAGTTTGCTTTCTGGCATCAATTTCAATCTGTGAGGGACAGAAATTGGGGAAAAGAGAAATCCTCAGGTGGTGAGGGAAAAGGCGATCTAATTGAAGATAGTAAAGATCACTTACACCACAGGGTAAAAAGGAAACCCGTGAGGGGGAAAGAGAAGTAAAAAAGATCAGGTGGTCTCACTGTAATAAAGTAGTTTAGAAAAAACATTGGGAAGCTGGATATAGGAAAACAGGATAAGCCAGTGAATTTTGTTGAAGTGGTAAAGGAACACACAATGAAAGTTGAAAAGCTGCGAAAGAGTGTACAACCTGATCAGGAGCTGGTTGTGAAGAAAGTGTCAGATTGGGACGGCACGGTGGCACAGTGGTTAGCACTGCTGCCTCACAGCGCCAGAGACCTGGGTTCATTTCCCACCTCGGGCAACTGTCTGTGTGGAGTTTGCACATTCTCCCTGTGTCTGTGTGGGTTTCCTCCTGGTGCTCTGGTTTCCTCCCACAGTCCAAAAATGTGCTAGTTAGGTGAATTGGCCACGCTAAATTGCCCGTAGTGTTAGGAGAAGGGGTAAATGTAGGGGAATGGGTCTGGGTGAGTTGCTTTTCGGAGGGTCGGTGTGGACTTGTTAGGCTGAAGGGCCTGTTTCCACATTGTAAGTAATCTAATCTAACTTCTCTAAAAGATTTCCTTGCGAGGTAGATTAACTCATGTTTGTCAGGACGGGCAGGTAACAAAAGTAAAACTTCAAGTCAATCTTTGATGGTAAGAGATGAGGAAATATATAATTCAGAAGTATTGCCAGGAAAGATGATGATATGTGGACTTTATGATGAGACAAGCAGTCTTCCATTATGTAAAGTGAGGTTGGAGAGTCCAGTGAAAAGTGGAGAAGTTGTGGTAGGAGTGGTGGAGAAATTCTCCGTTCCACAAATACAGTTTATCCTTGGTGATGATATAGTTGGATTGCAGGTGGGAATGATGACTACAGTGGCCAGTGAGAAATCAGGCAACTGAGATGTTACAGGAAGTATATCTTGGGATTTTTCCTGATTGTGTGGACACAAGGTCACAAAGGCACAGGAGGAGAAATCAAAAAATAAAGATAAGGAGGTTGAAGTACAATTATCAGAGATTATGTTTGATCAAATGGTTGAGAAATAAATAAATAGAAAACAAAGTGGATATTT
The DNA here is from genome assembly GCF_047496795.1 of Chiloscyllium punctatum. Classification (NCBI taxonomy): domain Eukaryota; kingdom Metazoa; phylum Chordata; class Chondrichthyes; order Orectolobiformes; family Hemiscylliidae; genus Chiloscyllium; species Chiloscyllium punctatum. The sequence goes on from NC_092753.1 coordinate 26,297,480, forward strand.
TTAGTTCAGAGAAATTAACTGCATTACAATGGAAAGATGAAAAACTAAAGCAGTTGTATCAAAAAACATACAAAGAAGAAGAATCTGAGTGTGTCTCAGAACGTTACTGTCATAAAAATGACATTGATGAGGAAATGGAGACCATAACCATATTCAGGCAGATGAGAAATGGATAGAAGTTCATCAAGTTGTATTACCAGTGAGTTATAGAAAGGAAGTGTTGCAGGTGGTAGTAGATGGTCATTTGGGAGTAAGGAAACCTCAAGTCAAAACACACAAAAAAATTTCATTTACCTGGATTGCATAAGGATGCACTTGGATTTTGCTGGAAATGTCATAGGTGTCAGGTTATTGAAATACCTCAAGCAGTGCTAAGCCAGCATCCTTAATACCCAGGTCCATATTTGAAGAACCTTTCACAAGGGTCTTAAATTGAATGCATAGGCTCACTATCTAAAACAAAATGTGGGAATTAGCATTTGTTGACCATAATGGATGTGTCCACTAGATTTTTAGAGGCCATTACATTATGTAGAATCATGGATAAAAGGGCTAGAGAATAGTTTTACTGGATATAAGGTCAAATTTTACATCAGTTATTCAAAGAGGTTATAACTAGCCTAAAAAATAAACAATTCTAAATAACATTCAGAATCACAGGGACCACTAGAATGGTGGCATCAAACTTTAAAAACCATGTTGAGGGCTCATAGTCAAGATTATCCAAAGGATTGGAATGAAGGAATTCCATTTGTATTTTTTGCAATTAGGGATGCACCAAATGAATCTATCAAATTCAGTCCATTTGAATTAGTTTTTGGGAATATGAAACTAATTAAGGAGAAATTGGTGAGTCAGAGTTCAGAGACCACATAGTTGGACTATGTGTCAAATTTTAGGGAAAGATTAAATAGACCAGGTGAGTTGGCTAGACAGCATTTGAAATTAGTACAGCATGTAATGAAACAGGAAGCAGGAGAAAGTGAGGACTGCAGATGCTGGAGAGTCAGAGTTGAAAAGAGTGGCGCTGGAAAAGCACAGCCAGTCAGGCAGCATCCAAGGAGCAGGAGAGTTGATGTTTCGGGCATAAACCTTTCATCAGGAATGTGGAGGGAGAAGGAGGATGAGAGGTAAATACAGAGGTGGGGTGGGGTTAGAAGAAAGGTAGGTGGGAAGGCGATAAGTAGATGCAGGTGGGGGGTAATTGTGATAGGTTGGTGGGCAGGGTGGAGCGGATTGGTAGGACAGGTCAAGAGGGCAGTGCCAAGTTAGAGGATTGGATTTGGAATGAGATGGAGGGAGGGGAGATTTAGAAACTAGTGAAGTCAATATTGATGCCGTGTGGTTGTAGGATCCCAAGCCAAAAGATGAAGTGTTCTTCCTCCTGTTGGTGGGTGACTTCGATTTGGTGGTGGAGGAGGCCCAGGACTTAAATGTTCTTGGGGGAGTGGGAGGGAGAGTTGATGTGGCTGGCTAGAGGAAGGAATGGTCTCTGTGGAATGCAGGTAGGGGTGTGGAGGGAAATATATCTTTAGTAGAGGGGTCTGACTATCGGTGGCACAAATGGCAAAGGATAATGCACTAGATCTGGGGGTTAGCGGGGTGGAAAGTGAGGACCAGGGGGTTCTATCCTTGTTGCGGTTGGAGGGGTGGGCTTCAAAGATGGAGGTGCAGGAAGTAGAGGAGATGCGATGGAGGACTATTGTTGATCAGTTGGGAGTCCCTGAAATAGGAGGCCATCTGGGACATCCTAGAGGGGAATTGCTCTTCTGGGAGCAGATACAGCAGAGGCAGAGGAATTGGGAGTAAGGGGTTATGCTTTTATGGGATTCAGCAGGTGGTTGGAGGAGGTACAGTCCATGTAGCTGGGGGAGTCAGAGGCTTTGAAATGAGTGTCTATGTTGAGTCGGTTGCCAGAGAGACCATTCCCTCCGTGACTCTCTTGTTAGGTCCCCGCCCCTTACCAACCCACCCACCACCCCCGGCACCTTCCCTTGCCCCCACAAGGTGTGTGAAACCTGCACCCACACCACCCTCCTCACCTCCATTCAAGGTCCCAAAGGATATTTTCACATCCAGCAGAGATTTTCCTGCACATCCATCCATCCGATCTTCTGTATCCGTTGCTCTCTGTGTGGTCTCTTATACATTGGGGAGACAGGACACCAACTCGCAGAGCATTTCAAGGAACATCTCTGGGACATATGCACCAAACAACCCCACCACCCTACGGCTGACCACTTCAACTCTCCCTCCCACTCCTCCAAGGGCTTGCAAGTCCTGAGCCTCCTAAACTGCCAAATCAAAGTCACCTACCAACTGGAGAAAGAATGCCTTATCTTCTGGCTTGGGATTCTTCAAGAATTTGGCACCAAAGTTGGCTTCACTAGTTTCCAAATCTCCCCTTTCCCCACCTCATCCCAGATCCAACTCTCCAACTCGGCACTGCCCTCTTGACCTGTCCTACCTGTCCATCTTCCTTCCCAGATATCTTCTCCACCCTCCCCACCGAGCTATCATAATTACCCCCTATCATATCGCCTTCCCACCCACCTTCTACCCAGCCCCACCCCCTCAATTATCTCTCAGCCCCCTTCCCCCTGCATACTCCTGATGAAGAGCCCACGCCCAAACCATCGACTCTCCTGCTCCTTGGATATTGCCTGACCTGCTGTGCTATTCCAGTGCCACCCTATGAAACAGGAAGCAGACAAGAAATCAAAATTTGTAATTTTGCTAGAGGATATATGTTAATGTTAGTGTAGATGGTCAGTGAAACTTTAAAAGCAAGGTTTAGTGGACCTTATCAAATCTAAAGGAGATTGAGTGAGTGATGTGAAATTTTTAGTAAGAAAACTAGATAGAAGTAAATCCCACAGAATGTAACATGTGAATATGCTCAAAACGTATTTTGATAGGGATGGAAAGCAAAAGGAGAATGGGTTATCATTATAACACAAAGTTAAAAACCAAGTTCAGAGGACTCTGAATTCGACATTCCTCAAATTAAATTGGAACATGCGGATGTTCTCAAAAATTGGGATAAACTATTGAGTTACCTTCCAGAGGAAAATCAAAATGAACTGAAAGGGGAGATAGGTGAGAAGAAGCGGGGAAGTACGAGCATGATTCCACATGATGTAGAGATAAGAAATACTGTCCCAATCAAGCAACATCCTTAAAGACTTAACCCTCTAGAATTGGTCTAGGTTCAAATTGAATGCATGCAATAAGACAACATAATATAAGTAAGTTGCAGCAAATGGAGCTCGCCTATAGTAATGGTGCCAAAATGAGATGGCACCCAATGATAATGTCTAGACTATCACAACGTCAATGCTGTTACAAAACCCAACTCATATCCTATTCCACATATGGAAGATTGTTTTGAGAAGGTGGGACAAGCAATTTACATTTCAAATTTGGACTTAATCAGAAGATATTGGTAGGTACCTTTACCTGAAAGAGTGAAGGCAATTTCAGCTTTTGTGACACCGAATGGGCTGTACCAATTTAAAGTCATGCCATTTGGTATGAAAAAAGATGCATGAGCTGCATTTTAAAGACCAATCAATAAAGTCATTTTTGGAACTTCCAAGACAGCGGCATTCTAAGTAGTCCTGCCTTGCTGAGCTCTGCACCCTTGCCCAACAATACTGATATTTTTACACCCACCCCCCAGCCTTACCTTTTCTCGGAGAAAATTGATGTTAAACAGTTGTAAAACCATTTAAATCCATTTGGTTGGAGCTTTGATTGTCTGAGCGAGATGGGCAGGGAGTTCAGGAAGCTGGAAAAAAGTGGTAATCCATGAGTACCGGTTGTCTGAGTGTCTCTCAATTATTCGGCAATTCATGTCATAATGCCAGTTAGCCAATAGCAGATTGGATGCCGATTGTCAAACATCCCTTGATTATCCAGCAACACACGCCATAATGCCCTTTAACTGATAGCTGAATGTTGGGTTGCCTGGTGCCATTTCTGTAGGGTCTTGGGATCTTGTTCAGACGGTCCAGGACTTGAATAGTTGATGTTAGGATAGGCGAAGTTCTACAGTAAATCCTTTGTGAGCGAGTGAGGATGATGAAGGAAAGCATACAGCCAAGCCCCACGTTGCTCAAAAACGGCACAGTGTGCTACAAATCAACTTCTTCCCCTCAGCAGGTCAAAGGTGGTTGTAAAGGATCATGGCTAGCAGTGTTCTTAAATGGTGCCCCTGGAGTATTAGAGAGATTCATTCGCCAGTTAAAAGGAAAAGGATGTTGTCGAGCCTTCGAAAGGAGAGGGTGGATGTGCCCTGTTACAGGAGACTTACCTTAGTGACAAGGAACACTTGAAGTTACAGCAGAGTGGGTTTGATCGGGTATTTTTCTCGTCCTTTAACACTAAGAGCAGGGGGTCAGGCCATACTCATCCTGAGGTATCTTCCATTTAATTTAATAGATTGTGTTAAAGATTAGTATGGTTGGTTTGTCATCCTTAAGGCCCTAATACATGATGGTATTTTGAACGTCTATTATCCATCTGCCTAACCCCTTAACTTTTTGACTGATGCACTATCTAAGCAATTGCATCGTGCTGGATAAAATGCCCAAAGGCCCCCCCAAAGCTTTCTCCTCAATCTAAGCAGTTAGGTGATCTATGTGTGGAAGTGACGTGGGTAGATATTTGGAGATGTCTCCACCCGACAGGCAGGGACTTAATGTTGTTCACCAGTCCTCATAAGTGCCATACGAGGATTGATTTTATCCTAACTCCTGCAGCTCTTCTAGATTTGGTGGTATCTTGTTCAATTGGGAATACTGCCAGCTCTGATCATGGTGCAGTATATTTAGTGGTCGAGATTAAGGGTAATACAATCAGCTCTTGGTACTGGTGAATGGATTCCTTTATCCTCAAGGACAGCAAGGTACTTCTCTAGGGAAAATTTGAAGCATTTTGGCCACCAACTCGCGTACAGCTAGTAATCCGTCCATTCTTTGGGGGACTGTTAAGGCCTATGCTAGAGGGATAATTATCTCACACATGGCCAGCCAGCAGTGACAGAAGGGAGAGCAGCAGCATCTGCTTGAGGTACGACTGAAGGCAGCTGAGGTGGCATATTACAATAGACCGTCAGTGACTAAGCTGCAGCGGATCACACCTTTCGATCCACCTTAAACTCCATACAGCCAGGAAGGAACTTTCTTTTGCAAAGCAAAGGTTGTTTGAGCATAGTCATAGGCCGGGTAAATATTTGGCATATTTGGTGAAGAAGAAGAATGTCTCCCAGTCTATTGCTTCTATTGGGGAAGGGAATGGGACTCTTACTTGTGATGTTAAAATGATTAATGTGGTGTTTTGGAGGTTCTATTCTGTATCAGTCTGAATGTTGTGAGAATAGACAGGATAAAATGGAGTCTTTTTTTTGGGATGTTGGATCTTCCGGGGGTGTCGGCTGAGCTGGCATCTCTCCTTAGTGCTCCATTAATAGAGCAAGAGATACAGGAGGCGGTGAGGCGGTGTCGAAAGGTGCCCGGCCCTGATGGTTTTCCCAGTGAGTTTTATAAAGGATTTGTAAACATACTGTTGGGCACATGTAACTATTCATATAGTCGGGATTGCCTCCCACCATCCTTGAGAGAGGCTAATATCTGTCTCATGGTGTTGCCCTTTATTGTTAAAGAAGATCAGGCGGGCTTTATAAAGGGTCGCAGATCATCTAATAATGATAGGGGGTTGCTTAACGTGATTCAAGTGTGCCAGCAGCAATCGGTTCAAGGGTTGATGGTCTCTTTGGACGCGGAGAAGGCATTTGAATGGATGGAATAAAAAAAACTTTTTTGTACCCTGGAGTGGTGTGGCTTGGGTGTAGTGTTTACTAGATGGGTAAGGGTTCTTTACAGTGATCCTCTGGTGGCAGTTCTCACTAATGGTATAAGGTCTGATCATCTTTGTTTCTCACATTGGTGATTGAGCTGTTGGCAGAGGTCAGTCGTGGGGATCCTAATATAGCTGTCCCAAAGGTAGGGTCAAAGTTGCATAAGATCACATTATATGCAAATGTTGTTCTCATTTTTCTCTCGAACCCAGCAGTCTCGGTGCCCTGTTTGATACAGTGTATTAATTCATTTTGGTTCTTTCTCAGGTTACAAGAACAATTTTTCAAAGTCGGAGGCTATGCCTATCCCCCAGGGGGTGGGCGGGGTGGGGGGGGGTTCTTAGGGGAATACCTGATGTGGAAGGTGGATTCCCCTTTAAGTGTGCACTGGGAGGCATTCTTTAGATTAGATTCCCTACAGTGTGGAAACAGGCCCTTTGGCCCAACCAGCCCACACCGACCCTCTGAAGAGTAACCCACCCAGACCCATTTCCCTCTGACTGATGCACCTAACACTATGGACAATTTAGCATGGACAATTCACCTGACCTGCACATCTTTGGACTGTGGGAGGAAACCAGAGCACCCAGAGGAAATCCACACAGACACAGGGAGAATGTGCAAATTCCACACAGACAGTCGCCTGATGCTGGAATCGAAACTGGGATCCTGGTGCTGCGAGGCAGCAGTGCTAACCACTGAGCCACCATGCCGCCCCCTTGGGGCTCTCTGTTACCCCTAGCTTTGATCAGTCACTCAAAGCTAATTTTGTTCATTTGTTTAAACAATGCCTTCAATGACGGGGGGCCCTTCCAATATCATGGTTGGGTTGAGTCGTTTTTATCAAAATGAATGTTCTTCCTTGTTTATTGTACCCTTTGTGGATGTTCCCTTTGCTCTTTCCTGGGAAAACATTTCAGAAACTGAATGGCTGGTTTAGTTATTTTATTTGGTACTATGAGCAGCCCCTTGTTAAGCTTGTGAAACTGCAATTGCCCCAGGGAGGATGGTTTGGTCTGATTAACCTAATGCCATGAAAGGAAGAATTTCAAACTAATGTGTGTTTATTAATTAATGCTCTTGATGATTGAGAACTGTGGCCTTGTTGCGCTGAGCAACGTTGCTTAATTACTTATTAATTTGTAATAAGTATAGTTTTGATTTCTTTTTTGGAGTAGTATAGGAGTTGGTTTATTGTTTAATGTTGTTTTTGATGCTGTGATGCTATATTTTCATATTTTTATAACTTTCTAATTCTGTAAAGAAAAATTTTCAATAAAAATATTATTAAAAAATGTAATTTTGGAATTACTCAATTGTGTGCGATATATCGACGATCTGGTGATTGTTAGTCACACATAGAACATAGAACATTACAGCGCAGTAAAGCCCTTCGGCCCTCGATGTTGCATCAACCAGTCATACCAATCTGAAACCCATCTAACCTACACTATTCCATGTACGTTCATATGTTTGTCCAATGATGACTTAAATGCACTCAAACTTGGTGAATCTAGTACCATTGCAGGCAAAGCATTCCATACCCTTACTACTCTCTGAGTAAAGAAACTACTTCTGACATCTGTCCTATATCTATCACCCCTCAATTTAAAGCTATGCCCCCTCGTGCTCGCTGTCACTATACTTGGAAAAAGTCTCTCCCTGTCCACCCTATCTAACCCTCTGATTATCTTATATGTCTCTATTAAGTCACCTCTCAACCTTCTTCTCTCCAACGAAAATAGCCTCAAGTTCCTCAGCCTTTCCTCATAAGACCTTCCCTCCATACTAGGCAACATCCTAGTAAATCTCCTCTGCACCCTTTCCAAAGCTTCCACATCCTTCTTATAATGCGGTGACCAGAACTGTACACAATACTCCAAGTGCGGCCGCACCAGAGTTTTGTACAGCTGTAGCATAACCTCATGGTTCTGGAACTCGATCCCTCCATTAATAAAAGCTAAAACACTGTATGCCTTCTTAACAACCCTATCAACCTGGGTGGCAACTTTCAAGGATCTGTGTACCTGGACACTCATCTACACTACCAAGAATCTTACCATTAGCCCAGTACTTTGCATTTTGGTTATTCCGACCAAAGTGAATCACCTCACACTCGCCCACATTAAACTCCATTTGCCACCTCTCAGCCCAGCTCTGCAGCTTATCTATGTCTCTCTGTAACCAACAACATCCTTCGTCACTATCCACAACTCCACTGACCTTATTGTCATCAGCAAATTTACTAACCCACCCTTCTACACCCTCATCTAGGCCATTTATAAAAATGATGAACAGCAGTGGACCCAACACCGATCCTTGCGGTACACCACTAGTAACTGAACTCCAGGATGAACATTTCCCATCAACCACCACCCTCTGTCCTCTTTCAACAAGCCAATTACTGATCCAAACTGCTGTCTCCCACAATCCCATTCCTCCGCATTTTGTACAATAGCCTACTGTGGGGAACCTTATCGAACACTTTGCTGGATTCCATATACACCACATCAACCGGTTTACTCTCATCTACCTGTTTGGTCACTTTCTCAAAGAACTCAATAAGGTTTGTGAGGCATGACCTACCCTTCACAAAACCGTGCTGACTATCCCTAATCAAATTATTCTTTTCTAGATGATTATAAATCCTATCTCTTATAACCTTTTGCAACACTTTACCAACAACTGAAGTAAGGCTCACTGGTCTATAATTACCAGGATTGTCTCTACTCCCCTTCTTGAACAGGGGAACCACATTTGCTATCCTCCAGTCTTCTGGCACTATTCCTGTGGACAATGACGATTTAAAGATCAACGTCAAAGGCTCGGCAATGTCCTCCCTGGCTTCCCAGAGGATCCTAGGATAAATCCCATCCGGTCCAGGGGACATATCTATTTTCACAGTCTGCAGGATTTCTAATACCTCTTCCTTGAGAACCTCAATCATACTAGTCTAGTAGCCTGTATCTTAGTATTCTACTCAACAACATTGTCGTTTTCTAGAGTGAATACTGTTGAAAAATATTCATTTAGTGCTTCCCCTATCTCCTCTGACTCCACACACAACTTCCCTTGATTGGCCCTAATCTTACTCTCATCATTCTTTTATTCCTTAGATACCTATAGAAAGCCTGAGGGTTTACCCTGATCCTATCCGCCAACAACTTCTCATGTCTCCTCCTGGCTCTTCTGAGCTCTGTCTTTAAGTCTATCCTGGCTACCTTGTAATCCTCAAGTGCCCTAACTGAGCCTTCACATCTCATCCTAACATAAGCTTTCTTCTTCCTCTTGACCAGAGATTCCACTTACTTCGTAAACCATGGGTCCCGCGCTCTACAGCTTCCTCCCTGCCTGACAGGTACATACTTATATAGGACACTCAGGAGCTTTTCCTTGAATAAGCTCCACATTTCTAATGTGCCCATCCCCTGAAATGGAAGGAATACTTGAGCATCTATCGGAATAGTTTGGTCAAATTCGGGAGACAGGCTTGGTGACCAACCTGGCTAAGAGTAAGTTCGCAAAAGCCCAGGTCACGTTCCTGGGCCCATGTCATTAGACATGGACAAATGGACCCACAGGATGTGAACTCAAAGGATATTGGGGAGTTTCCCATTACATCAATGCGAGGGAAGCATTATGATTCCTGGGACTGTGTGGCTTTTATCGGAAGATCGTACTGAACTTTTTAGCAGGGTGATTGCTTCACTACCTGATGTATTGAAAAATTGCAGAAAGTTTCAGAGGACAGCGCACTGTCAGAAGACATTTGACAGCCTCAAAGCTGTGTTGGCTACTGTCCCAGTGTTAACCATACCTGTCCCAATGTTAACACAAAGCCATTCAAGGTAACTATTAATGCAAGCAATGAGGGTGTCGATGCTATACTCTTGTCAGAAGACGATGAGAAGATGAAAAGGCCTATTGGGTATTTTTCCTGACCATTGAATAATCATCAACAAAAATGATACATGATCTAGAAGGAGACCTTGAGTTTGGTATTGGCATTGCAACATTTCAACATTTATTTGCCAGTAATGTGTCTGAGACAATTGTATATACTGATCATAACTCCTTAAAGCTTTTGGAAACACATAAGGATTTAAATTTCCAAACCATTTTTATTATTGACCTTACTGTTGCAGCCATCCAATGTTGCAGGACGAGAGAACATGATTGCTGATATGTTGTTATGATTTTGATGAAGGAAGATGGAGACATTTGAACATGAGAAAAAATTGGACTGAAATAGGCTCACATAATGAACTTTCGCATGCTTACAGTCAAAGTAATTATACATATTGTAGTGTGCTAATGGTGTACAAGAAAAGTTTTTTAAAAATGAGCCATCTTTCTATAGGGATGGTTCTTTTTTTTAAAGGGGGGAGATGTGATGCTACCATGGCTTTAAGAGATATATTTTGTGTTGCTTCTTTTTTGAAGGCTTTAAGGCAGAGGTACTAGCAAGTCTATCCAGACCCACTAAAGTCAACAGTTTGTGAGGCCTTAAGGTTTTTTTCAAAGTTGGAACAATAGAATCAATCTGAACGGGTGCTGTCAAGCTCTCAAAGAACCAGGGTTTTAAGTTTATTAACTCTTCAGTGGCAGCAGCTGTTGCTGGGATCTCAGCAGGGTTTGGAAGCTGCAGTACACCTCTCCCTGCTACACTCTTAGATTTAGATTACTTACAGTGTGGAAACAGGCCCTTCGGCCCAACAGGTCCACACCGACCCTCCAAAATGCAACCCACCCAGAGCCATTCCTCTGGATTTACCCCTTCACCTAACAATTCAGCATGGCCAATTCACATAACCTGCACATCTTTGGACTGTGGGAGGAAACCCACGCAGACATAGGGAGAATATGCAAACTCCACACAAACAGTTGCCTGAGGCAGGAACTGAGCGCTGTGAGGCAGCAGTGCTAGCCACTGTGCCACCATGCTGCACTCTCTCAGAGATTTCTCTTCATGATTTTCCACCCTGACTTCAACAATTGCATGTGAGACAATCTGTTTTATTGACTTGCCAGGGTTGGAAGATTTGAGCTATTGGGAGAGGCTGAATGGGCTGGGGCTGTTTTCCCTGGAGTATCGGAAGCTGAGGGGTGGCCTTATAGAGGTTTATAAAATAATGAGGGGCATTGATAGGGCAAATAGACATGGTCTTTTCTCTGAGATGGGGGAGTCCAGAACTAGAGGGCATAGGTTTAGGGTGAGAGGGGAAAGATATAAAAGAGATCTAAGGGGCAACTTTTTCATGCAGAGGGTGGTGCGTGTTTAGAATGAGCTGTCAGAGGAAGTGGAAGTGGTGGAGGCTGGTACAATTGAAATATTTAAAAGGCATCTGGATGGGTAAATGGAAAGGAAGGGTTTGGAGGGATATTGGACAGGTTCTAGCAAGTGGGACTAAATGAGGTTGGAATATCTGGTCAGCATGGACAGGTTGGACTAAAGGGTCTGTTTCCATGCTGTACATCTCTATGACTCTGACTCTATGACTTTGCTTTTGCCAAGGATGTGTTTATGGGATGTTATTATTTTAGAACAGTTACTGTTTAGTAGTAAAATAATCTATTATTCTGTTCAGTTTTCCAATGGAGTTAAGTTACTCTAATTTCATTGTTCATTTGTTGTATTTGAACTATAGTATATGAATAAAGTGTGTTTTGCTTCAAACCTGGTAGTTTGACCAATGGAATTGCATCTGAAATGCATGCCTGGCACTTGCCTTTTAAAATAAGAAAATTTTCGGGTCTAGCCTATGTTCATAATATATTTTGAGGGCGGGGGTGAGGGTCTGGTCTGGTTTGGTCCATAACAACAAGAATTTTCTATTTTTATACTTTATTCCCTTTGTCTTCTCAATTTGTTTCCATATTACCCATTGAACCTGTTTGCTAGTTTTATGATTCATGGATGATGACTTGAAAACCCTTCTATGCTGCAGCTTTCTGCAGTCTTTCTCCATTTAAATTATATTTAGCTCCTCTATCCTTCCTGTCAAAATGTAGAACCTTACATTCCCCCCATTGTAGTCCATCTGCCAAGACTTTGCCCTCTTGCTTAACCTGTCTATATCCTTCTGCAGACCCGTGTCACCTTTATCATTGTGTCGGAAGACAAACTGGTGAGAGTTGCATGAATCACAAAACACAGGCACAGCAAATAATTAAAACTAATGGGATCATTATCTTGTATTATGAGAGCAATTGAATATAAAAATAAGTATGTCAAGATTAGAATGGTGCTGGAAAAGCATAGCAGGTCAGGCAGCATCTGAGGAGCAGGAAAATCGACGTTTCGGGCAAAAGCCCTTCATCAGGAATGGGCAGAAGAGATGACCTGGGGGTTGCAGTGAGAGAGAGACTCACTGAGATCCTTGTAGAGAGTGGAGGAGAACTTCAAGTGGATCCTTGCAAGTGGATTTGTAGAAAGGTTAAAATCAACTCAGCAAAAGTGAGGACTGCAGATACTGGAGATCAGAGTCTAGATTAGAGTGATGCTGGAGAAACACAGCAGGTCAGGCAGCATCCGAGGAGCAGGATTGATGTAACTAAATATGTTGTGTTTCAGATGTACAGAACATTAGTGGGACCACATCTCAAATGCTGTGTGCTGTTTTGAGCTGCTCATTTCAGGTAGGATGCAAATGGGTTGAAGATGATTCATAGGAGATTTACTGAATTGAAACCTGGAATGAGTGCGTTGTCTCATCAGGAGAGATTGGACTTGTTTCCACTGACTTGAAGGGTAAGTGGAGATTTGATTGAAGTGTGTAAGATTCTGAGCAATTTTGACAGGGTTGGTGCAGCAACGACATGTCCCCGTGCAGGTGAGTATGGGCAGGGGGCACTGTACATACACTATGGATCTTCCTTTTGTGGCAGAGACGAGGAGCTGTTTTTCCAGTTCAGAGGGCTGTGCAAATTTGGGAACTCTGCTCCAGAATGAGGTGATGGGGGGTACGGGATTGGGGGGGAAGGGTTGCTTGGATGAGGAGGTGAGTGGGACTATTTCTCAGGCAGTGGTACTTAGACAAAGGAACCAACAGATCAGTGAAGGCCAGAGTTAGCTTGAGGGGCTGATTCACTTCTCCACCTAATTTGTATGTTAATGTATTAATAATATTGATCACTCCCTGCTTGAGTTATCACATGCTGATTCCAACTTCATACTGGCCTCCAGCGCTTTGAAGCTAGTGGGTATTCACAAGGCATGAATCAACAAAATGCAGCTAAACTGGGACTCATTGGGAGAAAGTGAGGACTGCAGATACTGGAGATCAGAGCTTAAAAATGTGTTGCTGGAAAAGCGCAGCAGGTCAGGCAACATCAAAGGAACAGGAGAATCGACGTTTCAGACATACGCCCTTCTTCAGGAATGAGGAGGGTGTGCCAAGCAGACTAAGATAAAAGGTAGGGAGGAGGGACTTGGGGGAGGGGCGTTGGGAATGCGATAGATGGAAAGAGGTTAAGGTGAGGGTGATAGGCCGGAGAGGGGGTGGGGGCGGAGAGGTCAGGAAGAAGATTGCAGGTCAACAAGGTAGTTCTGAGTCTGAGAGTTGGGACTGAGATAAGGTGGGGGGAGGGGAAATGAGAAAGCTGGAGAAATCTGCATTCATCCCTTGTGGTTGGAAGGTTCCTAGGCAGAAGATGAGGTGCTCTTCCTCCAGGCGTCATGTTGCAATGTTGCCATGTTGCCGTGTTGCCATCGCCAGACCATGGCAACACAACGCCTGGAGGAGGAGCGCCTCATCTTCTGCCTAGGAACCCTCCAACCACAAGGGATGAATGCAGATTTCTCCAGCTTTCTCATTTCCCCTCCCCCCACCTTTTCTCAAGTCCCAAGCCTCAGACTCAGCACCGCCTTCTTGACCTGCAATCTTCTTCCCGACCTCTCTGGCCCCACCCCTCTCTGGCCTATCACCCTCACCTTAACCTCCTTCCACCTATCGCATTCCCAATGCCCCTCCCCCAAGTCCCTCCTCCCTACCTTTTATTTTAGCCTGCTTGGGACTCATTGGGAACAGTTTGCAAATGTATTATGAGGCAGTCCAGCATTCACGACACCTTCTTGCATTCACACACTATTCTTAGGTGGAAAAGCAAATGTGTGTCTCAAACTGGGCTACTTTTGTGAAATGGACAAGAAGACGTCATTCTGCAATATTGAGTTCATCACAGATTATCTGGTACTCAGAGCTTAAATATTTTAACAAATAGGTTCACAGGATACTTCATTCCTTTCTTTAACTCACCTCTGAACTTTCTCTGGGTCCCTGCATAAATAAATGGATTGATACAGGAACTCAGTAACTGAAGCACATGTCCAATTTGTTGGAGAAAATATGAAGTGGAATTGCTGGAATCATAACCTGCAGAATAAGTGAGATCTGCAATTCGGGCATAGACAGTCGACATAAAAAATAACAAGTACAACAGGATGAAGCTGCCTGAGATGGCAAAGAGTAAAACAATGGATGTTCTCCGCTTCTCCATCTCTGGGTCACTCTGTTTCTCTCCGTTGTTCTGGGTCCGGAGTCTCCTGCGGGCTTTATTTGCTGCTAGAATGTGTTGGACGGTCAGAGCATTGAGCAGTAGAATCAGGATAAATGGGAGACAGGGAGTCAAAATGATCCGAATCCAGTCATAAGCGGCCCATTCTGGTGAGTTATAAAACATTGCTTTTACACCACAGAACCAGGCTACATTGTTCACTACGTACATGGGTTCATACACCAAATACATAAAGGTATTTTTCACACCAATCACTGCGGAAATGAATACTGTAACCCGTGCTGCCGTCTTCACGGTGCAATATGTTATTTTCAGCTTCTGGCAAGAAATGGCCACAAAACGATCAAAGGTGAAAGCGACAGTTAACCAGGCAGAAATGTCAATGGCGGCAAAATTCAAAGCTGCACGGATGCTGCATATTGAAGTCATAGAGAAGAAGCTGAATGGGAAATAAATCCCAACAATTCGGTTTAATATTACAACTGTGACCATGATTAGTAAGTCTGTCACTGCCATGGCCAACAGGTAGAAAAGGATGCATCTTGAGAGACCACATGTTCTTTGAGACAAGATCACAATCACTGCCAAGTTTGCTGCAACAGGGAGAGGAAGAGAGAAAAGGCAAAGGCACGTTACTAGTTTGTCTCCAACAAAATTATCTATTTTACAGGCTTCTGTGTGAAATTTGAACTTTTGAAACACAATATCAAATGAGAATGTATGCTTGTGTTAATGGCAATTGTTTACTGAGCTTAAAGTAATCCTCCAATTAAAAATAAATCATTTAAATGTCATAACAACTAAATACAATTCAACGCGACTTAACAGAGGATACACATTGAAAACAACAAGAAAAAATTGAGTACACACTGATGGATAGGAAAGATTTAGAAGAATATGGGCCAAGAGCAGGGAGATGGTGTTAGTGTGGATGGACATTTTGGTCAGCATGGACCAGTTTGGGCCAAAGGACCTGTCTCTGTGCTGAAGAACTCTATGATTCTATGTCTCTAAGAAAGCATTACATCAGCAAAGGAACATAAGAAAGCATTAAAGTATGTTAAAAGCAAAAAGGCCAACATTGAGTGTGAAAACTGACAAGAACAAGGGTTCCATGTTGCTGAACATGTAGAGCTTTACGATCAAATTATTCTCAATTGGAAAAAACTGGCAATCTAACTGCTGGAAAGCTCCTCAACAGAGAGAGGTCTGTGCCTTTACTGAAAAAATTACAGGCAATGCTCAGTGGAGGATCCCAAGCCTCTCACTTGATAACACCTGGTTCATAACACACTTGAACAAGGTGAATAGAAATATCTAGATCTGTCAGTAATTGGTTACTTCCTGTTGAATCGTTCAATCCTCACCAGCATTTGATTCATTGGTGGGAATTATTCAGTCCCTGGAAGATTCAGGGCACAATATGAACCACTATTCTAATATAAGAAGTCACCTTCAGCAATCGGATCAAAAACACGTGAAACTTTCATATACACCATGATAGCAGTGTGAGAGCTCACTCATAGAAACAGTTCCCATGCTGCTAGAACTACATCAATGATCTCCTTGGCAGACTGCTCATGACAGTATTGTCCAATACAGAGTGGAACTGCATTGACATGGAATATAAGAGCAAGCTGCAATCCCAATGCTAACAGCACAATATTGAACTACATTTACATCCTGACTTCGCCAACATAAAATAGGGGAAAGAAAACGTTACCTCACAGTACCTATCACAGGAAGATAGAACCCTATTAAGTGCAATGCATTCGAGAGAAGATAAAGAAACCATGGTAGGAAATGCATGAACTTACAACGTTATAATTAAGAAATAAGAGCATTGACAGCATGAAATTTAGGTCAAGGATGGAAAACAATCATAATGTTAAAAATAGCAACTCAATACAATTACAGAGCACAAAAGGAGCAATCATTTCAGTGTGAAAAATCACAATATATTACTGAATGGGAGATCGGTCTCCTGTTAAATAGGATGGGCTGGTAAAATGGGAGAATTCCTGTTGCTCACTATTGAATCGCTCAGATTCGATACTTCACCTGGAACTCCGATTGCTGCAATGATTGGATAGTAAATGGCAAAGACCAGACCTCTTGGTATCCCGTGCATTTCGGAAAGAGATGCTCAGCTCATTTTGCCAATCGCTGGAAAATGGTCACATTTATATGAGAAGCCATGCTCTAGGGAGATCATTAAATGATTTGATCTTATTTGTTTACTACATCTGCTGTTAAAAACACACACACACAGTGCAGCCCGTATGTTTAATTTAAAAATAAAGTTTGCTTCTCCTGCAGTCTGACAAATTGCCTTGGGGGTGAACCTATTGATTACACTGCAGTCCTTTCTTATTTCAAAGATATATGTTATTCATTTTAAAAAATCATTATATACATAGTTACATATGAAGTTCAGATCTGTACAGTAGCAAATGAAGAAACAAGCAAACACTGGAGTTTGACTCTATCCAACAAACAAACCAAAGGCATCTCTTACTTGTATAAGATGATATTTACATATATTTGAGGGACCAGAAACATCCGATAATTGAACAGACTGCCATTTAACTTTGGCAGAAAGACCTCAGATGATCTTTTTCCACTGCGTCCTGGTGGCAGCTTCCCCCAGCTTTAGCCCATCCATCAGCACATAGTCCTAAACCTTAGAATGTGCCAGTCTGCAACACTCGGTGAAGGTCACCTCCTTGTTCTGGAAAACCTGCAGGTTTTAGGCAGGCCAAAAAGTGTCTTCCACCAAGTTGATGGTCCTCCAGGTGCAGTCGATATCTGTCTTGGTGTGGGTCCTGGGGAGCGAACAGTAGACACTGCAGTCCGTGCTCAGAAAAATGCAGTCGAAATCTAGGTGCTGGCCATCATACAGTCAGTTTGGTCACACATCTGGATCAAAGTTGTGGCAAATCTCATTCAAACTTTAACACAGCCTCAGCATTGTTACAGGGCAAAAGTGAGGACTGCAGATGCTGGAACCCAGAGTTTAGATCAGAGTGGTGCTGGAAAAGCACAGCAGGTCAGGCCTCATCTGAGGAGCAGGAAAATCAATGTTTCGGGCAAAAGCCCTTCATCAGGAATAGAGATAGGAAGCCTCGATTAATGGGGGGGTGGGGGGGGGGGGGGGGGGGAGTGGGGCTGGGGAGAAGGTAGCAAAGAGTACAACAGGTGAACGGGGGTGGGGATGGAGGTGATAGGTCCAAAGGGTGGGTGGACCGGTTAGGTGGGAAGGGAGATTGGCAGGTAGGACAGGTCATGAGGACAGTGCTGAGCTGGAAGGTTGGAACTGAGGTAAGGTGGGGGGGTGGGGAAATGAGGAAACTAGTGAAGTCCACATTGATACCCCGGGGTATGTCATTTATTGTATCAGTCTCCTCTACATTGGGGAGACTGGACGCCTCCTAACAGAGCGTTTTAGGGAACATCTCCGGGACACCCACACCAATCAACCCCACTGCCCCGTGGCCCAACATTTCAACTTCCTCTCCCACTCTGCCGAGGACATGCAGGTCCTGGGCCTCCTCCACCACCGCTCCCTCACCACCCGACACTTGGAGGAAGAACACCTCATCTTCTATCTCGGAACACTTCAACCCCAGGGCATCAGGACTTCACTAGTTTCCTCATTTCCCCTTCCCCCACCTTACCTCAGTTCCAACCTTCCAGCTCAGCACTGTCCTCATGACCTGTCCTACCTCCCAATCTCCCTTCCCACCTATCTGCACCACCTTCCCCTCTGACCTATCACCTCCATCCCCACCCCATTCACCTATTGTACACTTTGCTACCTTCCCCCACCCTCCTCTCTGACCTATCACCTCCACCCCCACCCTCATTCACCTATTGTATTCTTTGCTACCTTCTCTCCAGCCCAAGCCCAGCCCCAACCCCTCAATTTATCTCTCCACCGTGGAGGCTTCCTGCCTCTATTCCTGATGAAGGGCTTTTGCCCGAAATGTCGATTTTCCTGCTCCTCGGATGCTGCCTGACCTGTTGCACTTTTCCAGCACCACTCTGATCTAAACCCTTGGCATTGTTACAGTCAGTCTGTACAACTTTACAAAAGTGTAAATCCCCCGAACGTCCATCACACTAATTCCAGTGCAGTCCCGTAGTGCCTGGGACTGATTGGTTGCCTCCACCGTGAGTGAATGCAAAATGCTGCTGATGCTGGAAGTCTGGAACAAGCCGAGTTTGCTGAGGAAACTCAGCAGGTCTTGGCAGCATCTGTGGAAGTTCTGAAGAAGGGTTATCACACAGGACTCGAAACATTAACTCTGCCTCACTGTCCACAAGTGTTCCCAGATCTGCTGAGTTTGTCCAGCAATTAAAGTGCTTGCTTTGACTAAAATTGTTCTGGGGTATTTCACCACAATTATATCCAGTACAGACAGATCCAAGGCCAGTTCAAGGCACGTATATCCAGTGGGGGGAGTGGTAGTTGGATCTGGACCCAGAGTCAGTACACTGTGGATTTGGACAGATCCTGTTCAGTATGCATTTGAACAGATCTGGTTCAGTGTAGACTTGGATAGATCAGCCTGGTCACAATTCATGCAGGCATGACCAGTTTAGAAAATATTGACCAATTGTTTACTCTCGGTCTCTGAAGATCCAGTTCTGCTCAGTTACATTTGGACCAAATCCTATCCAATGCAATGTGGACAGTACCTGCTGAACACAGCGTGATACCAAGTATGAACTTGAAGAATAAAATGCTAGATGTTCTCTGCAGCTACATCAGTGCCTGTTGCCAATGGGGCATTCAGTGTACCCAGGATACGGTTTCACTGCAGGAGCTTCTACTCCGATCTATTTTGTGAACCAGCCCAGTAAAGTTTCTTTAATTGGGAACATGGCTAGCTGAAGTGTGTACGTGACTTATGTGTGAGGAGCAGCTTGCAGTATCTGAATTGCTGTGGGACTGGGATTTGAATCCAGCCCCAGGAAAGTAAACATTGCAAGGTCCCTGCAGAGGTGAGCACGTTGGCCTCTTCCCCCTGCACAGTTGGACAGGATGAGTTTGGTGGAGGCCATTTCAATGATGAATGAGCGGACAATTGCCTGAGGAGAGTCGACATGATCCATGGTGCACAGGGGACTGTGAAACTCCCAAAAATGAGACTTTGTCAAAAAAAATGGGAAAATGGGAGCCCTGACTGTCTGCATCCTAAGCAGGGTGTAGCACTACCAAGTGTGACCATGCTGGGCCATGCTGCAAATTACACCACTCCACATTGAAGACCATACCACTGACCTCAATAAGTCCACACTGAATGCATCTAAGAAGCATTGAGTCAATGCATGCTGAATTAGACCTATTGATCCACAGATAGTTAGGAGTCTCAATGAGATTTTGGAACCACATTGCAATTAATGAGTGCCCACATGGACAGTCAAGTTAGAATTACAAGCTAGAAGTGGGATCACTCTGCAGTGTCTGGGTATTTTTTTTTATTCAATCGACAGGCGGTTCTGTGGACATGGGCGAGACTCTTGGATGGTTTGTTGCCTCCCGGGTGTTAGGGTCCGAGACGTCTCAGACCGTGTCTTCAGAATCCTTAAGGGGGAGGGTGTGCAGCCAGAAGTCGTGGTACACATTGGCACCAACGACATAGGTAGGAAGAGGGGTGGGGAGGTCATTCAAGAGCTCAGGGAGTTAGGCTGGAAGCTAAAAGCTAGGACAGACAGAGTCATCATCTCTGGGTTGTTGCCGGTGCCACGTGACAGTGAGGCAAAGAATAGGGAGAGAGTGCAGTTGAACACGTGGCTGCAAGGATGGTGTAGGAGGGAGGGCTTCAGATATTTGGACAATTGGACTGCATTCTGGGGAAGGTGGGACCTGTACAAACAGGACGGGTTGCACCTGAACCAGAAGGGCACCAATATCCTGGGGGGGTAGGTTTGCTAGCACTCTTCGGGGGGGTTTAAACTAATTTGGCAGGGGGATGGGATCCGGACTTGTAGTCCAGCAAGTAAGCTAGCTGTGTGTCAGGATGCCCAAGACTGTAGGGAGGCTGTGGAGAAGGTAGCACTGACAGGGACTACTTGCGGACACAGAGATGGGCTCAAGTGCATATACTTCAACGCAAGGAGTATCAGAAATAAGGTGGGTGAACTTAAGGCATGGATCGGTACCTGGGACTACGATGTTGTGGCCATCACGGAAACGTGGATAGATGAGGGACAGGAATGGCTGTTGGAGGTTCCTGGTTACAGATGTTTCAGTAAGATTAGGGAGGGTGGTAAAAAAGGATGGGGAGTGGCATTGCTAATTAGAAATGGCATAACGGCTGCAGAAAGGAAGTTTGAGGGGGATCTGCCTCTGGAGGTAGTATGGGCTGAATTCAGAAATAGGAAAGGTGCAGTCACCTTGTTGGGTGTTTATTATAGGCCCCCCAATAGCAGCAGAGATGTGGAGAAACAGATTGGGAAACAGATTTTGGAAAGGTGCAGAAGCCACAGGGTCGTAGTCATGGGCGACTTCAACTTCCCAAATATTGATTGGAAGCTCTTTAGATCAAGTAGATTGGATGGGGCGGTGTTTGTGCAGTGTGTCCAGGAAGCTTTTCTAACGCAGTATGTAGATTGTCCAACCAGAGGGGAGGCCATATTGGATTTGGTACTCGGTAATGAACCGGGACAAGTGGTGGGCTTGGTAGTGGGTGAACATTTTGGTGAAGGTGACCACAATTCTGTGACTTTCATCTTGGTTATGGAGAGAGATAGGTGCGCACAACAAGGTAGATTTTACAATTGGGGGAAGGGAAATTACGATGCTGTAAGACAGGATTTGAGGAGCATACGTTGGGAGCATAGGCTGTCAGGGAAGGATGTGGTGGAAATGTGGAACTTTTTCAAGGAGCAGATACGATGTGTCCTTGATATGTATGTACCTGTCAGGCAGGAAAGAAATGGTCGTGTGAGGGAGCCTTGGTTGACGAGGGAGGTTGAATGTCTAGTAAAGAGGAAGAAGGAGGCTTACATAAGGTTGAGGAAACAGGGTTCAGACAGAGCAGTGGAGGGATACAGGATAGCCAGATGGGACCTGAAGAAAGGGATTAGGAGAGCTAAGAGAGGGCATGAAAAATCCTTGGCGGATAGGATCAAGGATAACCCCAAGGCATTTTATGCGTATGTGAGAAACCTGAGAATGACGAGAACGAGGGTAGGTCCGATCAAGGACAGTAGTGGGAGACTGTGTATTGAGTCGGAAGAGATAGGAGAGGTCTTGAACAAGTATTTACAAACGAGAGGGTCCGTATTGTTGATGAGGAGAGTGTGAAATGGACTGTTAAGCTAGAAGAGATACTTGTTAGGAAGGAAGATGTGTTGGACATTTTGAACAACTTGAGGATAGACAAGTCCCCCGGGCCTGACGGGATATATCCTAGGATTATGTGGGAAGCAAGAGAGGAAATTGCAGTACCGTTGGCAATGATCGTCTCGTCTTCACTGGCAACAGGGGTGGTACCAGGGGACTGGAGAGTCGCGAATGTTGTGCCCCTGTTCAAAAAAGGGAATAGGGATAACCCCGGGAATTACAGGCCAGTTAGTCTTACTTCTGTGGTAGGCAAAGTAATGGAAAGGGTACTGAGGGATAGGATTTATGAGTATCTGGAAAGACACTGCTTGATTAGGGACAGCCAGCACGGATTTGTGAAGGGTAGGTCTTGCCTTACAAGTCTTATTGAATTCTTCGAGGAGGTGACCAAGCATGTGGATGAGGGTAGAGCAGTGGATGTAGTGTACATGGATTTTAGTAAGGCATTTGATAAGGTTCCCCATGGTAGGCTTATGCGGAAAGTCAGGAGGCATGGGATAGAGGGAAATTTGGACAATTGGATAGAAAACTGGCTAACCGGTCGAAGGCAGAGAGTGGTGGTAGATGGTAAATATTCAGCCTGGAGCCCAGTTACAAGTGGAGTTCCGCAGGGATCAGTTCTGGGTCCTCTGCTGTTGTAATTTTTATTAATGACTTAGATGAGGGAGTCGAAGGGTGGGTCAGTAAATTTGCAGATGATACGAAGATAGGTGGAGTTGTGGACAGTGAGGAGGGCATTTGTCGTTTGCAAAGGGACTAAGATATGATGCAGAGCTGGGCTGAGGAGTGGCAGATGGAGTTCAACCCTGCCAAGTGTGAGGTTGTCCATTTTGGAAGAACAAATAAGAATGCGGAATACAGGGTTAATGGTAGGGTTCTTAGTCAGGTGGAGGAACAGAGGGATCTTGGGGTCTATGTACATAGATCTTTGAAAGTTGCCACTCAGGTGGATAGAGTTTGTAAGAAGGCCTATGGAGTATTATCGTTCATTAGCAGAGGGATTGAATTCAAGAGTCGTGAAGTGATGTTGCAGCTGTACAGGACCTTGGTTAGGCCACATTTGGAGTACTGTGCGCAGTTCTGGTCGCCTCACTTTAGGAAAGATGTGGAAGCTTTGGAGAGGGTGCAGAGGAGATTTACCAGGATGTTGCCTGGAATGGAGAATAGGTCGTACGAGGATAGGTTGAGAGTTCTCGGCCTTTTCTCGTTGGAACGGCGAAGGTTGAGGGGTGACTTGATAGAGGTTTATAAGATGATCAGAGGAATAGATAGAGTAGACAGTCAGAAACTATTTCCCCGGGTACAACAGAGTGTTACAAGGGGACATAAATTTAAGGTGAAGGGTGGAAGGTATAGGGGAGATGTCAGGGGTGGGTTCTTTACCCAGAGAGTGGTGGGGGCATGGAATGCGCTGCCCGTGGGAGTGGTAGAGTCAGAATCATTAGCGACCTTTAAGCGGCATTTGGATAGGTACATGGATGGGTGCTTAATCTAGGATAGAAGTTCGGCACAACATCGTGGGCTGAAGGGCCTGTTCTGTGCTGTATTGTTCTATGTTCTATGTTCTATCTATGGGATGAGGGTGTTGCTGGCCAAGCCAGCATTTATTGCCCAGAGGGCAGTTAAGAGTTAATTACATTGCTGTGGGTCTGGAGTCACATGTAGGCCAAGCCAGGTAAGGATGGCAGATTACTTCCTTAAAGGACATTAGTGAACCAGATGGGTTTTTCCAACAATCAATTCATGGTCATCATTAGACCCTTAATTCCAGATTTTACAGAGTTCAAATTACACCATCTGCAGGATTTGAACCCAGGTCCCCAGAACATTACCTGGGTCTCTAGATTAACAGTCTACCGATAATGCAACGAAGCCATTGCCTCCCCTTTCACTTTGTCAAATAAATGCCAATGCAGCGTCAGCATTAACCTGTGCATTGCAATAACTTTAATTAAAGTAGAATATCAAACGAACTAATTATCACCCAAGAGCCTGGTATGATGTACAAATGTGACCATGTTCCAGTGAATCAAAAAATGCATTCAGAACCTCTGATAGAAACAGACCGAGTAGCAGCAGGTGTGCTGTTTGTTATTTACAAACTCGTCTTTGCAGCTACTGGGGATTCATGTGAAATGTTGAAGATAGCAGCTGTCTGGATTATTGGTTCTCCCGTAGCATTTCTCTATGTTAGAGATTCCTCTCTCTCCCATTTCATGGGAATTATTGTTTCCTTTCACTATTGTAATAGATGTGAATGCATTGGAGAGAGAGCAAATGAAGTTTACAAGAATGGTTCCAGACACGAGAAACTTTGGCTACGAGAGTAGGTTGGAGAAATTGGGACTGTTCTCCTGGGTGAGGAGAAGGTGAAGAAGAGATTTGAGATAAGTTTTCAACATCACGAGGAGTCTGGACAGAGATGACAAGAAGAATCTGTTCCCACTCATAAAAGGTTTGAGAACCAGGGGACAAAGAAGCAAAATGTGAGGTACGAGGTGAGTAGTTAGGGTATGAAACGAACTGCCTGAAGGTGTAGTGGAGGCAGGTCCAATTGAGGCATTCAAGATGACATTGGATAATTATTTAAATTGAAACCTTGCGCAGGGTGATGGGGAAAGGGCAGGAAATTGGCACTGTCAGAATGCTCAGAGCCAATGCAGATATGATAAGCTGAACGACCTCTTCCTGTACTGTAACAATTCTGTGAAGTTTTGTTGTGTCACTGGGACTGTTTCTGCAGGTGAGTCATTGGGAGTATGGTCTGGTTGAAGATTTAGCAGGAGAAAGTGAGGACTGCAGATACTGGAGATCAAAGCTGAAAATGTTTTGCTGGAAAAGTGCAGCAGGTCAGGCTGCATCAAAAGAACAGGAGAATCGACTTTGTTAGCAACAGAATAACTACCAGTAATGAGTGGTTAACTGAGAGCATTGGGACATTAAATTATTCCCATCTGAACTGAATGAATTAATTTATGGTGCAATTATTTGGCAGCAAGGTGCTCACATGGAAGAAATGTTAGAATTGCTATTTAATACATTTTTTGTATTTTCTGAGTGTTTAACATTCACTGCTTCAGCTCCACTCTCCTCTTCAATAGGAGCTGCTCAAATAGTTTGAAATTGATGACTATATTGTTCATCAAATAGAAAGCATGAATGGAGGTTTTATTTGCCAACAAAAAACAGTGAGGCGTTTGATTCAGCTATAATGTAATAGCACGGTGGCACAGTGGTTAGCACTGCTGCCTCACAGCGCCAGAGACCTGGGTTCAATTCCCGACTCAGGCGACTGACTGTGTGGAGTTTGCACATTCTCCCTGTGTCTGCGTGGGTTTCCTCCGGGTGCTCCGGTTTCCTCCCACAGTCCAAAGATGTGCAGGTTAGGTGAGTTGGTCATGCTAAATTGCCCATAGTGTTAGGTAAAAGGGGTAAATGTTGGGGAATGGGTGGGTTGCGCTTCAGTGGGTCGGTGTGGACTTGTTGGGCCGAAGGGCCTGTTTCCACACTGTAAGTAATCTAATCTAATCTAAAAAAGCATTTATTTTGGATATTTTAGTTTTGTACGAGTGGCATTTTTTGTGAGTGAATGGGTTTCATGTTCAACTTGTAGATATGTCTGCAACAATGCTGCTTTATTTTAATACAACATTGTAAGAGAGTTCAGGGAGGCTAATAGGAATTTGTTCACGTCAGGAGGTTTTTGTGAATAAGCAAAGTAAACTGTTGTAATTAGGTTTTCAGTTTACAAAAGAAGAGATTGATTTTTTTTTCTTTTGATTAAGGGACATACTTAATATGTTGGAAAAAAATCTTTTGGGTTTTCAGTTTGAAAGGTTTGTAGAAGTCTTACTGAAACTTTATGTGTAAAACAGGTGTTCCTAAGAAAAAGGAGCAGTTTAGGATTGTTCAAAAATACTTTGCCTTAGGTAAGGAGTTTAGTTTAAAGGTTCCAGACCTGAAGTGTTTTGTTAAGACAATGGAACAGTTAATTGGATCTGAGAAAGTCTAAGTTCAGTTGTATGAAGGCTCCAGGAAGATGCTATCAAATCCTGAAGGTTTGAGGAATTGAATTCATTGATAATCTAAACCCTATAGATATGAAAGAGAAGGAAATTCTCTGTGATGTGAGTTCTGGGAAGGAGTTTCTTTGGAAGTAGCAGGATTTTATTTTATCATGCATTTTGCAAGTTTTAAATTTCTGGTATATGTAAATAGTTTAGTTTATACTATTTGCACAATGAAGTTTTATTGTCTTGTTGCCAGTAAGCATACAGTGTGTGCTGCATTGTTCCTGCTTTAGTGAGACAGCACCTTCTTCAAATGAAAAAAAAAACAAAGCATGATCAATCAAGATTGATTTTGTTCTTGACTTGTCCAGTCAAGTGGGATCATGATAGTACACAGCAACTCGTCATTTCCTGATGGGTAAGCTTCAACATGTAGAGTGTCACAGGGATCAGTGATGAGGGCTCAATTATTTACAATCTGCACTACTGATTTGAAAGAAGGAACTGAATGTATAGCTGCTAAATTTGGTAATGGCACAATGATAGTTAGGAAAATAGAATCCTTACTACAGAAGAAGGCCATTGAGCCCATCAGTTCTGTACTGAACATCTGAGAAACATCCCACTCAGGAAAAGCCCAAACTATCCCTAAAACCTGACGTTTACCATAGTTCATCTTGCACATCTTGCATAACTTGCACATCTCTGGATGCGATAGGCAATTTAGCATGCTCAATCCACCAAAGCTGAATATCTTTGGACTGTGGGAGGAAACCAGAACAGCTGGCATAAACCCACACAGGCATGGGGAGAACATGCAAACTCCACACAGACAGTCACTCAAAGCTGGAATCAAGCCTGGGTCCCTGTCACTGTAAGGCTGCAGTGCTAAGCCCTGAACCACCATGTCACGCAAGCTATGAAGAGTACAAAAGGAGTCTACAAAGGGATGGAGATTGATTAAGTGAGTGGGCAAAGATTTTTCAGATGGAGTACAGTGAGGAAAGTTGTAAACCTGTCAATTTTGACAGAGGAAATATTTAAATGGAATTGAATGCAGAACTCTAAAATATCTGAGTGTCCGCTGCTTGAATCACAAAATGTTAGTATGCCAGTATAGCTCCTGATTAGGAAGGCACTTTACTATGAGGGGAACAGGATATAAATGCAGGAAATCTTTTTGCTGCATATGTATAGAGGGTGGGGTGTACAGTTCTGGTCTCCTTAATTAAGTCTGCACTTAATTGCTTTAGAAGCAGTGCAGAGAATGTTCAATTGATTGATTCCTGGAACGGGCAAATTAACATCGGAGAAAGGGCTAGCCTGGTTTGAGCTTACATGGGAGTCAGTGAAGTTATTGAAACGTATAAGATCTTGAGGGGCTCGACAGTGTGGATGCTGAATGAACGTTTTCCCTTATGGAGAGGCTACAGCTAAAGGACAGAGTTTAAAAATAAAGGAAGTCTCCCACTTAAAATGGGGATGAAGAGGAATGCTTTCTATCAGACGGTTGTGAGTCTGTGGAACCTCTTTCCCCAGAGAACTATGGAGACTGGGTCATTCAATGTTTTTAAAGCTAGTTTGGATAGATTTCTGTCTAACAAGGGTGTCATAGGGTACTGAGGAAGTCAGGAAACTAGAGTTACGGCAACAATCAGATCAGCCACAATGTTATTAAACAGTGGAACAGGTATGAGGGACCAAATAGCCTCCTCCTAACGCATATGTCTGTGTGTAACTCCACTTTCCTGTCCTCTCATTGAATCATCCCCCTCCTGACACGTCAGTTACAACAACGGAGAATCCACAACCCACTCAGAAGGAGAAATTTAAAAATTAATAACACCTTGAATTAACATGTTTTCCCTCAGCTGTCTAATCCTGAGACTAAGCTTCTGTGTTCTAGATTCTCCAGCTAGATGGAAACAACCTTTCAGTGTCTCTCATTAACCGTTCAGGATGCATTTCACTGGAATCAGCTCAATGTCCCAGAATTTTGTCATATGTTCCAGATCTCACCAAACTCCTAGAAACAAAGAATGTCTCTGAATAGGAAGAGTTTGGAGGGATATGGACCGGGTGCTGGCAGGTGGGACTAGATTGGGTTGGAATATCTGGTCAGCATGGACAGGTTGGAACAAAGGGTCTGTTTCCATGCTGTACACCTCTATGACTCTTTGACTCTATGAGTTAGAATTAGAAACCCTACAGTGTGGAAACAGGTCCTTTAGCCCAACAAGTCCACACCAACACTCCAAAGAGTAACCCACCCAGACCCATTCCCCTGACTAAGCCTACACTTCCCTGAACATTTAGTTTTAACCTTTTGTCTAAAGAGAGATTGGAGGCATTAGAGGCAGTCCGGAGAAAGTTTATTAGGCTGATATCAGGCCGCTGATGAGGCGTTGAACAGTTTGGCCTGTAGTTTAGATAAATGAGAGGTAACTTTATTGAAACATACAAGATTCTTAGGGGGACTTGACAGGGTATGGGGAAAAGGTTATTTTATGTTGTGAGAGAGTCTAGGACCAGCGGGCATCATCTCAGTGTGAGGAATCCCCCTTTTTAGAGATGAGGAGAAGTTTCTTCTTTCAGAGGGTAGTGCATCTGTGAAATGTCTTTTGTCGAGGGCTGTAGTGGTTGGATCATTAAATATATTCAAGGCTGTGATGTTTAATCCATAAGGGACTCAAGGGCTTTGTGGAAAAGACAGGAAAGTGGAGTTAAGGATTAGCACATTAGCCATGATCTTATTAAATGGCAAAGTAAACTTAGTGGGCTGATTTGCCTTCCTCTGCTCCCATGTTGTATAGTTTATTCCTGTATTTTAATTCCAACATGCCATTTGCCTCCAGATTGTATGTTATCTCATAAGATAATGGTTTGCATCTTGGTGGAGCTCAAGAGCTGTGTTCTGCCAAGGCAGTCTCTGTGGTGATGACAGCAGAATAAGACCTGCTGTGCTCAGAATATGCAAGAATGTGTTTTATTTTTTCTCAGCTACATGGGCTTTTTGTTTCTGAATGTCACTTCCAGTGCCCCTCAGATGTTCACCCTCCAGAGGTAGAATTTGCTAATGAGTGTCCCTGTCAGTGTCTGCTAACATTCATATCTCACTTGCAGGTGTCCTGGTAGTGCAGCAAGGAACAAAAGTGTCCAGTTCATCATGCAAAATATTATCATCAAGCTGATGAATCTGGCCAAGGCAGTGGACACATTGTTGGTTTAACAATGAATGTTGGCTGATGGACTTAACATGCTTCAGGATCTCTGAGTTGGTGAACCTGTCCTGCCAATTGATCTCAAGTACAGGGCTGAGGCAATGAAGGTGTTCCAACACAGTGGTGAACCCTTCTGCTTAATTAAACCAAACACCCAGAAAAGCTCACCTCGCCTCATAATATGTTAACGTATGTGTGACAGAGAACTCCCAAATTCCACTGTTTCAAGAAAATTATCTCAATTTATTCCTTAACTGTAAAAGTGAACATTAAACACCAACTATTTACAATTCTAAGCCCCCTTTGTCTTAAATGCTTGCTATCTGCCGCCAACTCTATAACAATATACTGTTACAATAAAAACCCATATTAAAATTACATGAACTTAAATTCAATACCACACAGTGGCTGTCATCTCCGGTGTCCTCCTTTCAGCTGAAGATCTCCCTGGGTTGTCTTCTGTCTTTTACTGCGAAGATGTTTCATATGAAAAAGGTACCTTTGATAGAGAGTGTTTTGAATGGCACTCTCTCGATGACAGTTTACTCTGTCTAACTTTGAAAATGCCTGTTTTTTTATACCCAAACATTGGATCATCTCATTGGTTTGAAGTTAGCCAAAAACAATAAATTCAAACTCGATTGGGTTTTAGCATAATTTAAACCAATTGGTTAAATTTGATTTGCTGTCAAAACAGCAACTAAAACTCAGGTAGCCATTTCACAGCTAAATGTTACAAGTTTTCAATTTTCCAGCATACTATGCGACTGCTAGTTAGTCATATGACAGGTGCTTGTGGCTTTCAGTGCAAAACAGCATTCACTGTCTCTTAAAGGTACGCCTTCAACTTCATAACAAAGGTAATAACAGGTCAGTCATTATTGTCCCCTGCCAAGATGACTTCATCCAGCTCTTATTAATGCAGAGGAGTGTGCTGAAGGTTTGGTAAACTCACAGTTTAGTGTTGTTGGTCAGAATGCTAATGTCCTACATTCTTGTTCTCAGCATAACAACTGTGGCTTTAGGGCTGGTTTACTGATTTCAGTGTTGAGTGATGATTGTTGCTGATCATGCAGCTTATATCTGTGGCTAAGGCAAAGGAAAGATATTGGGATCTCCCAAGCGGTCTTGAATCTGATCTCCTGTGCTTGGTAAGCATTGTTTTAAATATCTCAATATATATGCTGTGCTGCAGCAGCCTCAACATTTCAGGTTTGTCAAAAGCATCAACATTTGGAAGTTTCTTGTCTTTCAAAAAATGGATTCTGCTTCTATGTTCTTTTGAATTGAAACAATGTCGAACTTCCCGGCTTCATATCCATTTGCCATCTTGTTCCTCACTCACTTCACATTGTGTCTGTATGACTTTGCTGCCTCTATATCCTTTTCACAACCTGTGATTATATTCAACCAGTGAACAACATACAAACTAGATTTTGATTTTGATTTTCATTGGTTCTTCTAAACTGAGAAAATCCCCAGGATCTATATTCCAATGTTCAACAAAAATAGCTCTAGGGTGCTGCTGCTGATTTTTCAAAATTCCCTTCAATCTGGGAATGTCATAGAGTCATAGAGATGTACAGCATGGAAACAGAATCTTCACTCCAACTTGTCCATGCCGACCAGATATCCCAATCCAATCTAGTTCCACCTGCCAGCACCCGGCCCAGATCCCTCCAAACCCTTCCTATTCATATACCCATCCAAATGCATCTTAAATGTTGCAATTGTACTAGCCTCCACCACTTCCTCTGGCAGCTCATTCCATACACATACCACCATCTGCGTGAAAACGTTGCCCCTTAGGTGTCTTTTATATCTTTCCCCTCTCACCCTCAACCTATGCCCTCTAGTTCTGGACTTACCCATCATGGGAAAGAGACTTTGTCTATTTATCCTATCCATCCCCCTCATGATTTTATAAACCTCTATAAGGTCACCCTCAGCCTCCGACGCTCCAGGGAAAACAGCCCTAGCCTATTCAGCCTCTCCCTACAGCTCAAATCCTCCAACTGTGACAACATCCTTGTAAGTCTTTTCTGAACCCTTTCAGGTTTCACAACATCTTTCCGATAGGAAGGAGACCAGAATTGCACCCAATATTCCAAAAGTGGCCTAACTAATATCCTGTACAGCCACAACATGACCTCCCAACTCCTGTACTCAATACTCTGACCACTAAAGGAAAGCATACCAAATGCCTTCTTCACTCTCCTATCTCCCTGCGACACCACTTTCAAGGAGCTATGAACCTGCACTCCAAGGTCTCTCTGTTCAGCAACTCTCCCTAGGACCTTACAATTAAGTGTATAAGTGCTGCTGAGATTTGCTGTCCCAAAATGCAGCACCTCACATTTATCAAAATTAAATTCCATCTGCCACTTCTCAGCCCATTGGCCCATCTGATCAAGATCCTGTTGCAATCTGAAGTAACCTTCTTCGCTGTCCATTACATCTCAAATTTTGGTGTCATCTGCAAACATACTAACTTGCTATGTCCGAACAGTTTGGAAATTTACTAATGTAATACCAATGTTTACCAAAAGAGGGAGAGGGTGGAAGCAGGAACACAAGTTCACTGCCTTGAAATTCTGTAATCTGCTATTAAAGGACACTTCCACTGAGCATTGGATCATCAGCAAACTTAGAGATGCTATTCACTGTTCCATGATTAAATTCATTAAATTTGGATTGAAAAGATTTGAGGGCCCAAACTGATCCCTGTGACATTCCACTAGCTACAGCTGGACATTGTAAAAATGCCCCCTTTTTACCTACTATTTTCTAGCTTGAGGTAACAAACTGTGTATTTTTCTGAATAAGCTAAATGTTTATCCATTAGTTTGATATCAGCATATTCATTTTCTCTGTGACATGTGCTGGATGTGGTGACTCAACTGAACAACAACTCAAACCATCAAGACAAATGGGTGGCACGGTGGCACAGTGGTTAGCACTGCTACCTCACAGCGCCATAGACCTGGGTTCAATTCCCGACTCAGGCAGCTGACTGTGTGGAGTTTGCACATTCTCCCTGTGTCTGTGTGGGTTTCCTCCCACAGTCCAAAGATGTGCAGGTCAAGTGAATTGGTCATGCTAAGTTGCCTGTAGTGTTAGGTAAAGAGGGGAATGGGTGGGTTGCACTTTGGTGGGTTGGTGTGGACTTGTTGGCCTGAAGGGCCTGTTTCCACACTGTAATTTAATCTTAAAAAAAATCATTCCTTCGCAGACCTATTCCTGTCCTCAGGATATCCATGGCACTTCAGTCAATTTCCTGACCTCTCCAGATCAACATGAAAACACTCCAGAGATAAGTGGTGCGTTATTTGGACAATGTTGGCAGCAATGCATTTCCCATTGCCTCCTGGCAGCTCACTGATTGGATAAACCTGATGTGAGGTAAAAACAATGACTGCAGATGCTGAAAACCAAATACTGGATTAGTGGTGCTGGAAGAGCACAGCAGTTCAGGCAGCATCTAACGAGCAGCGAAATCGACGTTTCGGGCAAAAGCCCAGGCTAATCCAGTAAACCTGATGTGAACCCATCCATTTTGTCTCCGCACAGGAAGGGATTGGAAGATTGATCCATATTGCCTAAGCAACAGTGCATTCAAACTGGGTAGAGGCCACTCACCTGCTTCCTAGGTTTAGGGTGAGAGGGGAAAGATATAAAAGAGACCTAAGGGGCAACTTTTTCACGCAGAGGGTGTTGCGTGTATGGAGTGAGCTGCTAGAGGAAGTAGTGGAGTCTGGTACAATTGCAACATTTAAGAAGCAACTGGAGGGGTGTATGAATAGGAAGGATTTGGAGGGATATGGGCCGAGTGCTGGCAGGTGGGACTAGATTGGGTTGAGATATCTGGTCGGCATGGACGGGTTGAACTGAAGGGTCTGTTTCCAGGCTGTACATCTCTATGACTCTAAGCCGCATCTAAAACTTCTTCTCTTGAACGAAAATAGCCTCAAGTCTCTCAATCTTTCCTTGTAAGACCTTCCCCCCATACCAGGCAACATCCTAGAAAATCTCCTCTGAACCCTTCCCAAAGCTTCCTCGTCCTTTCAATAACGCGGTGACCAGAACTGTACACAATACTCCAAATGTGGCTGCACCAGAGTTTTCTATAGCTGCAGCATAACTTCATGGCTCCAAAACACCATCCCTCTACCAATAAAAGCAGTAAGGTTGAATTTGAATGCAGAATGCAGGGTTAAAGGCAGGATTCTTGGCAGGGTATGGAGGAACAGGGGGATCTTGGGGTCCACAAGATCCCTCAAAGTTGCCACCCAGGGTTGATAGACTTATTAAGAAGGCGTATGGTGTGTTGGTTTTCATTAGCAGGGGGATTTAGTTTGAGAACTGCGAGGTTATGCTGCAGCTCTATAAAGCCCTGGTTAGACCACGCTTGGAATATTTCTTCAGTTCTGGTTATAGGAAGGAAGTGGAAGCTTTCGAGAGGGTGCAGAGGAGATTTACCAGGATGCATGCAATTCTGGTCTTCTTCCTATTGGAAAGATGTTGTGAAACTTGAATTGGTTCAGAAAAGATTTACAAGGATGTTGCCAGGGTTGGAGAATTTGAGCTATAGGGAGAGGTTGAATAGGCTAGGGCTGTTTTCCCTGGAGCGTCGGAGGCTGATTATAGATGTTTATAAAATTATGAGTGGCATGGATAGAATAAATAGACAAAGTCTTTCCCCTGGGGTGGGAGGGGAGTCCAAAACGAGAGAGCATAGGTTTATGGTGAGGGGGAAAGACACAAAAGAGACCTAAGGGGCAACTTTTTTCACACAGAGGGTGGTATGTGTATACAATGAACTGCCAGAGGAAGTGTTGGAGGCTGGTATCATTCATTCATCTGGTTTGGTGGTGCCCATCATTGTTCACACTGATGATAAAGGACTCAAGCGACCAGCGAGAGAGCTAAGAACACAGTGAGATGGAAAGAGTGACAGAGAGGCCCAGAGTCACTGGGAAATTGGAGAGAGAGGTAAGAGTGCGGTGTGACTAGAAGAAGTGACAGAGAGTGGCACAGAGTCTCTGGTAGATGGTTGAGAGAGTTGAGAACACTGTGATCATTAAAGAACCATTTGAGAAAGCAGAACACCAGGAGGCCTCCAAAGAAAAATCAAAGCGTTAAGTCACCGGAAAAATTATACATGACATGTTGGTGACTATTTCCCCATTTTTATTGAAACCTGAGTCCTCATTTCAGATTATCAGCTGGAAAATTGAAGAATGTCTATCAAGTTAACATACTAAGACATTAATTAGTAGGGTTATAAGTGTCAAATATATCGAGAGGTATCAATTGAAATTGGTTCAGTGGTTAATGGGGGCGGGGGGCAGGGTTAGTTTTGTTAGCAACATGGGGGATATCTGTGACTAGTGCCAGGTGGAAATCTTCAGAATGCTCCTTGGGTCCTGGTTGGCACACATGTACAAAGTGTCCAGCATCTTAAATGCCAACTTGAGCTTCCAAATCTGAAAGAGAGGCATTGCCAAGCATCTGGGAGGATGGGAGTTTCCCGCATCACATGACTGAGGATTAGGGCACCTCGAAGCTACTGGGAGGCCAGGGCAGAATCTGAGTACCAACAGGAAGGGTAGGAAAAAGCAAGAAGAACTGGGGTCATCAGGATGTGCCATTCTCAAAGAGATACTCAGCTTTGAAGACTGCTGGGAGTAAGGATCACTTGAAGTTACAGAATCCATATGACTGTACAGGTGGAAACAGTAAATCATTATTATAGTATTATCAGCAATTGTTATCAGAGATTCCATTGTCAGATGTCATTGTGACATCCAGGAATGTGATTTTGTTGTCAGTTTCTTCCTCCTTGGTGAACTTTATGCCTGTGAGGGTGTCGTTGATGATGTTAAATGTCTCTTCCATCTTGTTTTGTTTTGTGATGACAAAGGTGTCATCTACGTAGCGGATCCAGATTTTTGGTTTAATGGTTGGTAGGGCTGTTTGTTCTAGCCTTTGCATTACCGCTTCTGCTATGAATCCTGATAGCGGAGATCCCATGGATGTGCCGTTGGTTTGTTTGTAGACTATGTTGTTGAAAGTGAAGTGGGTGGTGAGGCACAGGTCCACTAGCTTCATGATGTTTTTGTTGGTATTGTGATTGATGGTGGTTGGGGTGTGTGTGATGGTCTGTTCTAAAAGTGTGGCGAGTGTTTCCTTTGCCAGGTCGATGTTGATGGAGGTGAATAGTGCTGTTACGTCGAATGAGATCATTGCTTCATCTTCCTCTGTTTTGGTGTTTTTGATGATTTTTAGGAATTCCTGGGTGGAGTGGATGGAGTGCTGTGACTCTTCTACTAGGTACTTCAGTCTTGCGTGTAGTTCTTTGGCCAGTCTGTAAGTTGGTGTTCCGGATAGTGAGGCTATGGGTCTGAGGGGGGCTCCTGGTTTATGGATTTTGTGTAGTCCGTAGAATTGTGGGGTGTTGGTCCTGTCTGGTTTCATTTTCTGGAATTCCGTCTTGTTTAATTGTCTGGAATTGTGTTATTTTCTTAGGAGATATGTAATTTTGTTTCCTAATTGTGGGGTCGGTTCTAGCGCCACCTTTTGGTAGGTGTTGGTGTCTGCGAGTAGTGCATTGGCTTTCACTATGTAGTCCCTTCTGTTCAGGATGACTGTGAGCCGACCTTTGTCTGCAGGTAAGGTAATGATGTTTTTGAGGTTTTCTAGGGCTTTCTTTTCTTGTGTGTTCAGTTTGTTTCCTTCCCTCTTTCGGCTCAGAGTAGGTGCAACTATCTGTCTGATCGTTTGTTGTGTTTCTTCCATGAGATTGTTGTCCTTCAATGTGGTTTCTAATGCCGCTAGGAAATCCTTCTTGTCAGCGGCTCGTTAATTTTAAATTTAATTCTTTTACTAGTACTGCTTTTTCTGTGTCAGATAGGGTCCGGTCTGATAAGTTCTTTATCCATGCCCTTGTGTTATCGGTTTTGTCTTTTTTTGTGCGTTTGTCAAGTTTTTTCTTCAGGTCCCGATTTTTCTTGGTTTTTTTATCTGTGTTTGTCGTTGTTTGGTGTAAAAAAAAGAAAAATCAGGACCTGAAGAACAAACAGCCCTACCAATCATCAAACCAAAAATCTGGGTTTGCTATGTAGATGACACCTTTGTCATCACAAAACGAAACAAGGTAGAAGAGACATTTAACTTCATGAACAACACCCTCACAGACATAAAGTTCACCAAGGAGGAAGAAACTGACAACAAACTCCCATTCCTGGACGTCACAGTCGAAAGAAAGGACAAGGGAGAATTACAAACCTGCGTATACAGAAAACCAACAAACACTGACCAAATACTTAACTACACCAGCAACCATCCCAACACACACAAACAATGCTGTATCAGAACACTATTCCAATGAGCCACCACACACTGCAGCATAGACGAACTTCGAAAAACACCTATACAACGTATTCAAGAAGAACGGATACTCAAAAAATACAGTGCGCAGATTCCTCAAGAACAAACCACGACAAGCAGACCAAACACAGCCAGAAACCCTAACCACCTTACCATACATCAAAGAAGTTTCAGAAATGACAGCCAGACTACTGAGACCCCTCATAATCCTAGTAGCACACAAACCCACCAACACTCTCAAACAAAAACTAACAAACATAAAAGACCCAGTACAACCCAGTAAAACCAATGTCATCTACAAAATTCCATGCAAGGACTGCCACAAACACTACGTAGGACAAACAGGAAGAAAGTTAGCCACCATGATACATGAACACCAGTTAACCACAAAAAGACACGACCCCCTCTCCCTCATAGCCCTACACATGGATGAAATAAACCACCATTTCAACTCGGACAATACATCTATCCTGGGACAGGCTAAGCAAAGACATGCCAGAGAATTCCTAGAGGCGTGGCACTCCAACCACAACACCATAAACAAACACATAGATCTAGATGCCATCTGTCAACCCCTCAGAAAACGAACAGGAAATGACATCACCACAAACCCCAGGAACCCCATCCAGGAGAAAGATATAAATAGAAAGGCGGGAGACAACAGCTTCACTTGACTTGGAGGTCGCCACTGATGATGTTACCTAGCCAGGTAATGAAATGTCTGGATATCAAACCTACAGCTCAGCAAGCAAACCTACACCCCACAAAATACGGAGGCATGGGATTGAGGGTGAGTTCATGGTTTGGATCAGAACTTGGCTGAAAGAAGACAGAGGGTGGTGGTTGATGGGAAATGTCCATCCTGGAGTTCAGTTACTAGTGTGTGCCGCAAGGATCTGTTTTGGGGCCACTGCTGTTT
Source organism: Chiloscyllium punctatum (assembly GCF_047496795.1). Classification (NCBI taxonomy): domain Eukaryota; kingdom Metazoa; phylum Chordata; class Chondrichthyes; order Orectolobiformes; family Hemiscylliidae; genus Chiloscyllium; species Chiloscyllium punctatum. The sequence goes on from NC_092753.1 coordinate 26,334,750, forward strand.
GTCATTTTTATAAATGACCTGAATGAAGGCATAGAAGGATGTTTTAGTAAATTTACGGATTATGCTAAGTTCGGTGGAGTTGTGGACTGTGCTGAATGATGTTGCAGTTTACAGAGGGACATAGATAAGCTGCAGAGCTGGGCTGAGGTGGCAAATGGAGTTTAATGCAGAAAAGTGTGAGGTGATTCACTTTGGAAGGAGCAACAGGAGCCCAGATTACTGGGCTAATGGTAAGATTCTTAGTGGTGTAGATGAGTAGAGAGATCTCGGTGTCCAAGTACATAGATCCCTGAAAGTTGCCATCCAGGTTGATAAGGTTGTTCGAAGGCATTACGGTGAGTTAGCTTTTATTAGTACGGGGATTGAGTTTCAGAGCCATGACATCATGCTGCAGCTGTACAAAACTCTGGTGCGGCCACACTTGGCCACACAGTTCTGGTCACCACATTATAGGAAGAATGTGGAAACTTTGGAAATTTACCAGGATGCTGCCTGGTATGAAGAGAAGGTCTTATGAGAAAAGGTTGAGGGACTTGAGGCTGTTTTCGTTCGAAGAAGGCTAAGAGGTGACTTTATTGAGATATACAAGATAATCAGAGGGTTAGATAGGGTGAACAGTGAGAGCCATTTTCCTCGGATGGTGATGGCTTGCACGAGGGGACACAGCCTTAAATTGAGGAGTAATGGATATAGAAGAGATGTCAGATGTAGTTTCTTTACTCAGAGAGCAATACGGGTGTGGAATACACTATCTGCAACTGTAGTAGACTCGCCAACTTTAAGGGTATTTAAATGGTCATTAGATAAACATATGAATAAAAATGGAATAGGGTAGGCTAGATGGGCTTCAGATTGGTTCCACAGTTTGGCGCAACATCAAGGGCCAAAGGACCTATACTGTGCTGTAATGTTCTATGTTTTACTTTCTATAGGTGTAGGCCTAACTTGTTCAACCTTTCTTCATGAGATAAACCCTTCATTCCAGGACTGAGTTGTGTGAACCTTCTTAAAATTATTTCGAAAGCAATTATCTTATATTACCAAAACTGTGCACAACACTCCAGATGTACCTCATCAATTCTTTGTCCTGCTACAGTAAAACTTACCTCCTGTTTTATTCCATTTCCCTTGTAATAAATGCCTTCCTCATAACTTACTGTCTCTGCATATTAACTTTCTATGTTTCATATCCCAGGAACCAAGATGCTTCTTTACCACTAAGTCCTGCAATCTCTCTTTCCATTTAATAATTTATTGTTTTTCCATTGTTCTTTCCAGAATGGACAAATATACATTTACCCAGAATACCCCAACACGTTTAGAAAACTGTGTACAATTCTCGTCTCTCTGCTACAGGAACGATGTAGTTAAACTTGAAAGGGTTTACAAGGATGTTGCCAGAATTGAAGAATTTGAGATATAGGGAGTGGCTGAATAGGTGACCTTATAGGGGTTTACAAAATAGTGAGGGGCATAGATAGGGTGAACAGCCAGGGTCTTTTTTTCCCAGGTTAGGGGAATCCAACACTAGAAGGCATTGAAATCACTCCACAGAGGCCAGTATCCCATCACCAAATCACTCTTGATTTACAATTGGAAAGACCCTGACACTGATCCAGCCCCCTCAAAGCCAGCTCTCAGAGTGTACAGAATGTGTGACACTCCTGTTCTTATCTGTCAGCCGGGGTTCCCTTACTGGACCAGGTAACCAGCCCCAATCAGGGAACCCATATTCTGTGAGGTCCACCTCATTGACCTCATTACAAGCACTACAGGCATAGGTTTAAGGTGAGAGGGAAAAGATGTAAAAAGGACCCGCGTGGTAACTTTTTCACACAGTAGATGGTGCATGTATGCAACAAGCTGCCAGAGAAAGTGTTGGATACAATTACGACATTTAAAATGCATCTGGAAAGGTATGTGAATAGGAAATGTTTAGAGGGATATGGGCCAAATGCTGGCAAATGGGACTAGATCAGATTGGGATATCTGTTTGGCACAGATGAGTTGGACCAAAGAGTCTGTTTCGGTGATGACTCACTGACCCTCTGTGATTTTATGAATTTATATGTTTAACTGTTCAATTATCCAGACTAAAAGAGATGTTAAGCAAATATGGTGCTTTGAAAAACATAGGCAAAAAGGCATTTTGTTGGAAAGCTGCCTGGAAACAAAAGATAGAACATGATCACGACCATATCCATTGGATTTCCTTTTGATGAAATCAAGTTTCTGACAGCCGTAGGTAGTTTATGCAACCTCAGTTCTGATTTCATTCAACCTAGACTCGAATTATTGGGAATTGGTCATAATCCACCTCTTCAGGTTTCATAAGATAGTGAGAGCAACTGCTAAGTTGAAACCCTAACAGCTTTCAAGGCTTCTTTACTGACCTCCGGGTCTGTAATAATAAACTTCTAGATTCAGAAAGGATTGCTAAGCAACCATTAGCATGGAGTCCCCATTGTTCTTTCAAAGCCAGCTTTTCAAGTACTTAAGGGCCATAAACTCCATCTCTTATCTCCTTGAAAGCTATGTTTTTGCCTCCATCCCCTAACCAACGCTTGATTTTTCTGTAAACAGCGGGTGGCTTACAGCACACATCAAACTCACTCTTTGATAAAAACCCTGTTCAATCCAGTAAATGTCCAACCTGTTCCATACCTTCCAATTTCTCCCCATAATCCTGAAATGTAAATACGTATTCCCAACATGCCACACAGATTCCAAACTAAACATGTGGCTGAGAATTGATTGCGTAATACCTTAATCACAAATGCAATATTTCCATAATTTGTAATTTAAAAAAACGGACACTAAGAATATGGATATAAAATTGGTGAATAATAGGAAACAGAGTAATGACTAATTGATGTTTTGTGGGCTGGAAGAATGTTTGTACTGGAGCTTCCCTACATCTGTATTTGGATCCTTGCTTTCCTGATAGATATATATTAACAAACTGGTGTGCACAGGGCACAATGTTGAAGTTTGCAGCTGGTATGAAACTTGGAAGCTTAGAAAACTGTAAGGAGGACAGTGTAGAACTTTAAAAGGACATCGATAATTTAGTAGGATGGGTGCACAGGTGACAATTGAAGAACACTGAGCGACAATACAAAATAAAGGGCAATGCTCTGAACAGGATGCAGAAGCAGAGGGACCTGGGTACAGGAATATTGACAATGGCAGGACAGGGGGTTAAAAGCATGGTTAGTAAAACATAAAGCATCCTGAGCTTGCATAACAGTGGCACAGGGCAAGGAGGTTATGGTGAATTAATAGAACATAGAACAGTGCAGCACAGTACAGGCCCTTCGGCCCTCGATGTTGTGCCGACCTTATATCCTACTCTAAGATCAAATTAATTCGCATACCCTTCATTTTATTATCATCCATGTGCCTATCCAAGAGCCGCTTAAATGTCCTTAATGTTTCTGACTCTCTACCCCTGCTGGCAGTGTATTCCACACATCCTTATTCTTTCTCTGTATTCTTTCTCTGGTAAAGAACCTACCTCTGACATCTTCCCCTAAACTCCCTCCAATTACCTTAAAATTGTGCCCCATCATGATAGCCATTTCTGCCCTGGGAAAAACTTTCTGGCTATCTCCTCGATCCATGCCTTTAATCATCTTGTATTTCTCTATTGAGTCACCTCTCATCCTTCTTCACTCCAATGAAAACAGCCCTAGCTCCTCAACCTTTCTTCATAAGACATGCCCTCCAGTCCAGGCAGCATCCAGGTAAATCTCCTCTGCACCCTCTCGAAAGCTTCCACTTCCTTCCTATAATGAGGCAACCAGAACTGAACACAATATTCCAAGTGTGGTCTCATCAGGGCTTTACAGAGCTGCAGCATAACCTCGCAGTTCTTAAACTCAATCCCCCTGCTAATGAAAACCAACACACCATATGCCTTCTTAACAAGCCTATCAACCCTGGGTGGGAACTTTGAGGGATCTTGACGTGGACCCCAAGATCCCCCTGTTCCTCCATACCCTGCCAAGAATCCTGCCTTGAACCCTGCATTCTGCATTCAAATTCAACCTTACTGTTTTTATTGGTAGAGGAATGGTGTTTTGGAGCCATGAGGTCATGCTGCTGCTATAGAAAACTCTGGTGTGGCCACATTTGGAGTATTGTGTACAGTTCTGGATACCACATTATAGGAAGGATGTGGAAGCTTTGGGAAGGGTTCAGAGGAGATTTACCAGGATATTGCCTGGTATGGAGGGAAGGTCTTACGAGGAAAGGCTGATGGACTTGAGGCTGATTTTGTTCAAGAGAAGAAGGTTGAGAGGTGAATTAATTGAGACATATAATATAATTAGAGGATTAGATGTGTTGGACAGTAAGAGCCTTTTACCTCAGATGGCGATGGCTAGCATAAGGGGACATAGTTTTAAATCGAGAAGTGATAGATATAGGACAGATGTCAGAGGTAGTTTCTTTACTCAGAGAGTAGTAGGGGCATGTAACACACTACCTGTAACAGTAGTAGACTCGCCAACTTTACAGGCAATTAAATGGTCTTTGGATAGGTATATGGAGGAGAATGGAATAGTGTAGGTTCAATGGGCTTCAGATTGGTTCCACAGGTCGACACCTGGATAAGTGTGAACTGATTCAATTTGTAAGAACATAGAACATTACAGCGCAGTACATGCCCTTTGGCCCTCGATGCTTGGCAACATCAAGGGCCAAAGGGTCTGTAATGTTCTATGTTTTATGTTCTTACAAAGTGAATTCGTTCACGCTTATCCAGGTGGAACTCCATCTGCCACTTCTCAGCCCAGCTCTGTAACCTGTCAATGTCCTGTTGCAACCTACAACTGCTCTCCACACTATCCACAACTCCACCAACCTTTATGTCTTTGACAAACTTACTACCCAGCCTTCGACTTCCTCATCCAAGTCGTTTATAAAAATTACAATGAGCAGAGGTCCCGGAACAGATTCCTGTGGAACACCGCTAATTACCCAGCTCAAGGCTGAATACCTTCATTTACTACTACCACCCTCTATGGCCAGCCAATTCTGTATCCAGACAGCCAGATTTCCCTGTATCCCATGCCTCCTTACTTTCTGAATGAGCCTGCTATGGGGAACCTTATCAAATACCTTGCTAAAATTCAAATACACCACATCCACTGCCCTACCTTCATAAATGTATTTTGTCACATCCTCAAAGAATTTAATAAGGTTTGTGAGCCATGACCTGCCCCTCACAAAGTCATGCTGATGATCTCTGATCAAGCTATGCTTTTCTAAACAGTCAGAAATCCTGTCTGGGCCAAGAAATGGCAAATGCAGTTTAATATAGATAACTGTGAGGTCTTGCATTTTCCGAAGTCAAAACAAACTAGAAGTTTCATGGTGCATAGTAGAGTCTTAAGGAGTGTAGTGGAACAGAGGGATCTTGGAGTTCAGGTGCACGGTTCTCTGAAAGTGTAGTTACAAGTAGACAGGGCAGTGAAGAAGGTTTTTGGCACACTGACCTTCATCAGTCAGGGAACTGAGTATAGAAGTTGGGAAGTTATATTGCAGTCGTACAGGATGGTGGTGAGGCCGCACTTTGAGTATTGTGTTCAGTTTTGGTCTCCTTGCTAATGGAAGGATGTTATTAAATTGGAAAGAATGCAGACAAAATTTACAAGGATGTTGCCAGGCCTCAAGGGTCTGACTTACAGGGAGAGGTTTGACAAGCTAGGACTTTGTTCTTTAGAGCTTAGGAGACCAAGGGGGAATCTTATAGAGGTGTATAAGGTCATGAGAGGTGTGGAGAGGGTGAATGCAGTCAGTCTTTTTCCCAGAGTTGGGTATTCGAGATCCAGAGAGCATCAACTAAAGGTTGGAGGGGAAAGAATAAAAAGGAACTTGAGGGATAACATGTTTACACAGAGAGTGGTATGAGCTATTATCAGAAGTGGGTACATTAACCTACACATCCCTGAACAATCCACCTGACCTGCCCATCTTTAGACTGTGGGAGGAAATTGGAGCACCCAGAGGAAACCCACACAGACAGTTGTCTGAGGCAGGAATTGAACCTAGGTCTCTGGTGCTTTGAGGCAGTAGTACTAACCACTGTACCACTATGCCACTCTTGAATTCTCTCCCACATAAAGCCATTGGGGCCAATTCCTTAGATATATTTGAAAGAGTGCTAGACATGGCCCTTGTTACAGTGATAAAGGGATATGGAGAGAAAGTGCGGGTGGGATACTGAGATTACATGATTAGCCATGATCATATTCCATGGTACTGCAGACTTGAAAGGCCAAAGGGCTTACTCCCACACCAAACTGTTCATGTTTCTATATCTCACACTGAGCCAGATCTATACAACTCCACACCAAATCTGATCAGTCCAAATCCGCACTGAAATGAATCTGTGTCCAAATCCAACTTGCCCTCTCTCCAAGTGCCCTGAACTGGCCTTGGATCTGCCTGTACTGAATATAATTGTGATGAAATACCCCTGAACAATTTTAGTTAACACAAGCACTTTAATTGCTGGAGAAACTCAGCAGGTCTGCGAGCACTGGTGGACAGAGAAACAGAGTTAACGTTTGATGGCTCTTCTTGGTTATGAGAACCTCTACAGATGCTGCCAGACCTGCTGAGTTCCCCCAGCAAACTCGACTTGTTCCAGATTTTCAGCATCAGCAGGATGTTGCATTAATTCATGCTGTTGGTGACCAGTCAGTCCCAGGTACTGTGGGACAGTACTGGAATTCATGCGACGGACATTCGGGGGAGTTACACTCTAGTGAAGTTGTCCAAACAGATTGTATCAGTGATGAGGCTGTGCTAAAAATGAGTGACCAGTTTTAATGAGATTTGTAACAACTTTCAGCCAGGTATGTGACCAAACTGACTGTATGATAGTCAGCGGCGAAAAGCAGGGTATATTTTCAGAGGGAATTGTGTATTTCTGAGCACAGAATGCACTGTAGTGAATAGGTCTGTCCCCGAGGCAATTTCACTGACTCCAGGAAAAATAAATTTTGTTTTTAAAATTGAAATATCAGCACCGAGCAGCGGCTGCCCTGAAATGTGCGGTTTTTTTTTAAACAGCAAATACAGTAAACAATGAGATCAAACCAATTAATGATCTCCCCGGAGCATGGCCTCACATAGAAATATGATCATTTTCCAGTGACTTGTAGAACGAGCTGAGAATTTCTTTCCGAAATGCACGGGATACCAAGAGGTCTGGTCTTTGCCATTTACTATCCAATCCTTGCAGCTATCGGAGTTCCAGGTGAAGCATTGGGAAGTATTTATCTCTGAGTCATTCAATAGTGAGCAACAGGAATTCTCCAATTTTACCAGCACATCCTATTTAACAGGACGCCGATCTCCCATTCAGTAATATATTGTGATTTTTCACACTGGATTGATTTCTCCTTTTGTGCTCTGTAATTGTATTGAGTTGTTATTTTTAACATTATGATTTTTTTCCCTGACCTAATTTCGCGCTGTTAGTTCAATCATTCTCCCCTTTTCAAATTGCCACCTCGTGCATTTGGTTTCTTTATCTTCCCTCGAATGCATTGTGTTTAACCGTGTTTTGTCTTTCTGAGACAGGTACCGTGTGGCAACGGTATATTTTTAAAGTCTGTTTTATGTTGGGGAAGTCAGGGTGTTAATGTGATTCAATATTGTGCTGTTAACATTGGGACAGCGGCTTGCTCTGGTATATCCCGTGTCAATGCAGTTCCACTCTGTATTGGACTATACTGCATAGGGCAGGCTGCCAAAGAGATCATTGATGTAGTTCTAGCAGCATTGAAACTGTTTCTATGAGTGAGCTCTCATACTGCTATCACGGTGCATGTGAAGGTTTCATATGTTATTGATAAGAAGTTATTGACTTCTTATATTGGAATAGTGGATCATATTGTGCCCTGAATCTTCCAGGGACTGAATAATTACCACCAATGAATCAATTGATCGTGAGGATTGAACAAATGAAGCATTCAAGGGACAGTGGTAGGCGCCCAGTTGTTGACAGATGTAAATGTTTCTATACAGCTTCCTTTAGGTGTGTTATGACTCAACCCTGGAGCAGGAGGGACTTTCACTCAGAGATTACCACTGCACCCCAAAGGGAATGATGCAAATATTTCAATGTTCTTCATGCCCATTGATGATGATTATTCATTTGTCCCTAACTCAGACAGCACAGTGATTCTGTATCCAGCCTCTAAGAAGCACTGTTTCAGTTGCGCTCTCCATTGCCACACTTGCTGTTTGTGGCAATTTTAAACTGGTGCTTGTTGATTCTTTCTTGGTTTTGTTTCATGCCCCTGGCACCCAGTAATCTTCACTAGTTTCTCCATGATGAGTGAAACCACAGACCTGGGGGCATCCCTCGCACCTAATGGACAAGTTCATATTGTAAATATTCACTGCAGCGAGGCAGTGAGGAATGGCTACATAGTTGAGGGGGGGTTGGAGTTAGGGATAGAGGGTTGTTCACCAGCTGAGATTTTGTCATCTTCCAGTTCCAATGGTTCTGATCAACAACAAAGGTCTCAGATAGTTATCAGGTGAAGAGCTTGGGATCCTCCATTGCACATTGCTGTAATTTCCACACTGAAGGCACAGGCCGTTCTCTGTTTGAGGAGCTTTCCAGCAGTTTGACTGCCAACTTTTCCAACTTAGAATAATTTGATAGTGATGCTTTGGCTCTTCACTAACATACAGCCCTTGTTCTTGTCAGTTTCCACACTCAATGGTGGCCATTTTACTTTTAACATACTTTAATGTTTTCTATGTTCTTTTGTTAATGTAATGTTTCCTTGTGTTCTCGGTGTTTTCTTGTTAGTTTTGATGTGTTTTGGGTTCCTTCGTGTCCTTTGTTAAGTTTTGTTGGTTTTTATTTCCTTGTTATGACATTGAAATGTCTTAGATGACTACTCAGTAAACAATCATCATTAAGACAGGCATGTGTTCTTACTTGGTATCTGATTTCAAAACTTCAAATTTTACACAGAAGCTGTAACATTGGTAATTTTGTTGGAGTCACTTGCCCATTCCTCCTTTGCTTTTTTTCCCTCTCTCTCTCTGTTGCAGCAAACTTGGCAGTGATTGTGATCTTGTCTCAAAGAACATGTGGTCTCTCAAGATGCATCCTTTTCTACCTGTTGGCCATGGCAGTGACAGACTTACTAATCATGGTCACAGTTGTAATATTAAACCGAATTGTTGGGATTTATTTCCCATTCAGCTTCTTCTCTATGACTTCAATATGCAGCATCCGTGCAGCTTTGAATTTTGCCGCCATTGACATTTCTGCCTGGTTAACTGTCGCTTTCACCTTTGATCGTTTTGTGGCCATTTCTTGCCAGAAGCTGAAAATAACATATTGCACCGTGAAGACGGCAGCACGGGTTACAGTATTCATTTCCGCAGTGATTGGTGTGAAAAATACCTTTATGTATTTGGTGTATGAACCCATGTACGTAGTGAACAATGTAGCCTGGTTCTGTGGTGTAAAAGCAATATTTTATAACTCACCAGAATGGGCCGCTTATGACTGGATTCGGATCATTTTGACTCCCTGTCTCCCATTTATCCTGATTCTACTGCTCAATGCTCTGACCGTCCAACACATTCTAGCAGCAAATAAAGCCCGCAGGAGACTCCGGACCCAGAACAACGGAGAGAAACAGAGTGACCCAGAGATGGAGAAGCGGAGAACATCCATTGTTTTACTCTTTGCCATCTCAGGCAGCTTCATCCTGTTGTACTTGTTATTTTTTATGACGATTGTCTATGCCCGAATTGCAGATCTCACTTATTCCTCTGGTTATGATTCCAGCAATTCCACTTCATATTTTCTCCAACAAATTGGATATGTGCTGCAGTTACTGAGTTCCTGTATCAATCCATTTATTTATGCAGGGACCCAGAAAAAGTTCAGAGGTGAATTAAAGAAAGGAATGAAGTATCCTGTGAACCTATTTGTTAAAATATTTAAGCTCTGAGTACCAGATAATCTGTGATGAACTTGATATTGCAGAATGACGTCTTCCTGACCATTTCACAAAAGTAGCCCAGTTTGAGACACACATTTGCTTTTCCACCTAAGAATAGTGTGAGAATGCAAGAAGGTGTCGTGAATGCTGGACTGCCTCATAATACATTTGCAAACTGTTCCCAATGAGTCCCAGTTTAGCTGCATTTTGCTGACTCATGCCTTGTGAATACCCACTAGCTTCAAAGCGCTGAAGGCCAGTATGAAGTTGGAATCAGCATGTGATAACTCAGCAGGGAGTAATCAATGTTATTAATACATTAACATACAAATTAGGTGGAGAAGTGAATCAACTCTCAAGCCAACTCTAGCCTTCATTGGCTGATCTGTTGGTCCCTTTGTCAAATGAGAATCTAAGTACCACTGCCAGAAAAATATTCCCACTCACCTCCTCATCCAAGCAACCCCTCCCCCCCAACCCCGTACCCTCCATCACCTCGTTCTGGAGCAGAGTTCCCAAATTTACACAGCCCTCTGAACTGGAAAAACAGCTCCTCGTCTCTGCCACAAAAGGAAGATCCATAGTGCATGTACAGTGCCCCCTGCCCATACTCACCCACACGGGGACATGTCGTTTCTACATCCACCTTGTCAAAACTGCTCAGAATCCTACACACTTCAATCAAATCTCTGCTTACCCTTGAAGTCAGTGGAAATAAGTCAACCCTATCCAATCTCTCCTGATAAGACAACACACTCATTCCAGGTTTCAATTCAGTAAATCTTCTTTTAATCACATCAGACTCATTTCCATCCTTCCTGAAATAAGCAGCCCAAAACAGAATGCAGTATTTGAGATGTGGTCCCACCAATGCTCTGTATAGCTGAAACACAATTTACTGCATTTACTTTTAAGTTCAATTGCTCTCATAATAAAAGATAATGATCCCACCAGCCTTGTTAATTATTTGCTGTACCTGTGACCTAATGTCTTGTGACTTGTACAACTTGTACAATGCAGTTTGCCTTGCTACACACTGATAGTGTTATGAGTTTACTGTAACTTTAAGTGAGTAAAAGCTAGCTGTGGCAGCACCAAGTTATCTCAATAAGATACAATGTAATATATGCTCCAGCTATTGGGGTAGTTGGTTGCCTGGAAACGGCAAAACAGATTCGAGATTTAAATTATACCCCCAAAAATACCAAATTCTAATCAAGTTTGAATTTGATATATTGACAATCTTAAAAACCAATGACACAATCCGATGCTCTGGGGTATAAGACCAGGGAAAAATTGAACAGTTGGGAGGAGAACGGTTGGGGAGGTTTGCTAGTGCTCTTGGGGGGGTTTAAACTAACTCTGCAGGGGCATGGGAACCCAGACTGTAGCTTTAGGGTGCAGGACCTGGAATGTAGGGAGGTTAGGAATATGGCATCAATCTTAAAGGAGGGTGCCTGTAAACAGAAGAGTGGCTTGAAGTGTGTATACTTTAATGCCAGAAGTATACGAAATAAGGTAGGTGAACTTGCAGCGTGGGTTGGTACCTGGGACTTCGATGTTGTGGCTATTACGGAGACATGGCTAGATCAGGGACAGGATTGGCTGTTGCAGGTTCCAGGGCTTAAATGTTTTAGTAGGGTCAGAGGTGGGGGTAAAAGAGGGGGGGGGGGTGTGGCTTTGCTTGTCAAAGATAGTATTACAGTGGTGGAAAGGACGATGGACGAAGATTTGCCATCTGAGGTAGTTTGGGTTGAGGTTAGGAATAGGAGAGGTGAGGTCACCCTGTTAGGAGTCTTTTACAGGCCTCCTAATAGTCCTAGAATCGTTGAAGAAAGGATTGCGAAGATGATTCAGGAGAAGAGTGACAGTAATAGGGTGGTTGTTATGGGGGACTTTAACTTTCCTGATATTGATTGGGAAAGCTATAGCTCAAGTTCGTTAGATGGGTCAGTGTTTGTCCAATGTGTGCAGGAGAGTTTCCTGACACAATATGTAGATAAGCCAACAAGAGGTGAGGCCATACTGGATTTGGTTCTGGGTAACAAACCAGGCCAGGTATTAGAACTAGAGGTAGGTGAGCACTTTGGGGACAGTGACCACAATTCGGTGATTTTTACTCTAGTGATGGAGAGGGATAAGTGTGTACTACAGGGCAAGAGTTATAGCTGGGGGCAGGGAAATTATGATGCGGTGAGGCATGACTTAGGATGTGTGGATTGGAAAAGTAGATTCCAAGGCAAGAGCGTAATTGATATGTGGAACTTGTTCAAGGAGCAACTATTGAGTGTCCTTGATAAGTACGTACCTATCAGGCAGGGAGGAAAGGGTCGTGTGAGGGAGCCGTGGTTTAATAAGGAATTGGAATCCCTTGTTAAATGGAAGAGGGCGGCCTTTGTAAAGATGAGGCGTGAAGGTTCAATAGGGGCGATTGAGAGTTATAAGGTATCCCGGAAGGACCTGAAGAGAGAGCTAAGAGCAGCAAGGAGGGGACATGAAAAGTCCTTAGTTGGTAGGATTAGGGAAAACCCTAAGGCTTTCTATAGGTATGTTAGGAATAAAAGAATGACTAGGGTAGGAATAGGTCCAATCAAGGATAGTAATGGGAAGTTGCGTGTGGAGGCTGAAGAGATTGGGGAGGCACTGAATGAATACTTTTCGTCAATATTCACTCAGGAACAGGACATTGTTGTCGATATGAATACTGAGGCACGAATAAGTAGAATGGATGGCTTTGAGATATGTAGAGAAGAGGTGTTGGAAATTCTGGCAAGGGTGAAAATAGATAAGTCCCCTGGGCCTGATGGCATTTATCCTAGGATTCTCTGGGAAGCAAGGGAGGAGATTGCAGAGCCATTGGCCTTGATTTTTGTGTCCTCTTTGTCTACAGGAGTAGTGCCAGAGGACTGGAGGCTAGCAAACGTGGTTCCCTTGTTCAAGAAGGGGAGTAGGGATAATCCTAGTAACTATAGGCCAGTGAGTCTCACTTCTGTTGTGGGCAAAGTCTTTGAGAGAATTGTAAGGGATAGGATTTATGCACATCTGGATAAGAATAATGTGATCAAGGATAGTCAGCATGGTTTTGTGAAGGGCAGGTCGTGCCTCACAAACCTTATTGAATTCTTTGAGAAGGTGACTAAGGAGGTAGATGAGGGGAAAGTGGTAGATGTGGTATATATGGATTTTAGTAAGGCATTTGATAAGGTCCCCCATGGTAGGCTACTGCAGAAAATACAGAGATATGGCATTGAGGGTGAGTTGGAGGTTTGGATTAGGAGTTGGCTGGCTGGAAGAAGACAGAGGGTAGTAGTTGATGGCAAAGGTTCATCTTGGAGTGCCGTCACTAGCGGTGTTCCGCAAGGATCTGTTTTGGGACCATTGCTGTTTGTCATTTTTATAAATGACCTGGAGGAAGGGTTAGAAGGTTGGGTGAGCAAGTTTGCGGATGATACGAAAGTCGGAGGAGTTGTAGACAGTGAGGAAGGATGTGGCAGGTTACAGTGGGATATAGATAAGCTGCAGAGCTGGGCAGAAAGGTGGCAAATGGAGTTCAATGTAGCTAAGTGTGAGGTGATTCACTTTGGTAAGAGTAACAAAAAGATGGGGTACTGGGCTAATGGTCGGATACTTGGTAGTGTGGAAGAGCAGAGGGATCTTGGTGTCCATGTACACAGATCTCTGAAAGTTGCCACCCAGGTAAATAGTGCAGTGAAGAAGGCATATGGCGTACTGGCTTTTATTGGTAGAGGAATTGAGTTCCGGAGTCCTGAGGTCATGCTGCAGTTGTATAAGACTCTGGTGCGGCCACATCTGGAATATTGTGTGCAGTTTTGGTCGCCATACTATAGGAAGGATGTGGAGGCACTGGAACGGGTGCAGAGGAAGTTTACCAGGATGTTGCCTGGTATGGTAGGAAGATCCTATGAGGAAAGGCTGAGGCACTTGGGGTTGTTTTCATTAGAGAAAAGAAGGTTTAGGGCTGACTTGATAGAGGTGTACAAGATGATTAGGGGGTTAGATAGGGTTGACAGTGAGAACCTTTTTCCACGTATGGAGTCAGCTATTACAAGGGGGCATAGCTTTAAATTAAGAGGGGGGGTAGATATAGGACTGATGTTAGGGGTAGGTTCTTCACTCAGCGAGTTGTAAGTTCATGGAATGCCCTGCCAGTAGCAGTGGTGGACTCTCCCTCTTTATGGGTATTTAAGCGGGCATTGGATAGGTATATGGAGGATAGTGGGTTAGTGTAGGTTAGGTGGGCTTTGATCGGCGCAACATCGAGGGCCGAAGGGCCTGTACTGCGCTGTATTCTTCTATGTTCTATGTTCTATGTAACAGCCAAGCCAATGACATCTGTAGACTGCCCAAAGAATAGCTCTCTTAAAAGCTACCTTTATCAATCAGTAAACTGTGAAGCTGAATCCACAAGAAGAAGAAAAGAAAGACTGAAATACACAGAAGGATGAAAGCTGGCTAGTTTTGAGATAAGAAGTTTGGTTTGTAAATCATAATTGGAGTTTTATCAGATGAGTATTAGATAGGATAGGTTAGAGTAAGGGGTTGTCAATAGTTGTTAGTTAATTATTCTCCATTATACTTTAAGAAATAAAGTTATTACTTTTAATTTAGCTAGTTCTTGGCCTATCGAATTTTCACATATTACTGCATGGGATAAATCTTTTCTGTGTTGCTGCTTTACATTAAGCAGGAGGGTTTTCCCTGTGTTGTAACAATAGATGGGAAGGCAAGTGGTGAAGATGACACAGTGGCTGCAGAGGAATGTAGACAGATTAAACGAAGGGACAAACTCTTGGCAGACAGAATATAATGTGGGGAAAAGTGACGTTATGGACTTGGGCAGGAAGAATGGAGGAGCAATATGTTATTTAAATACAGAAAAACTGCAGAAAGCTGCAGCACGGAGTGGTTTTCAAGTCTTCGTCCATGAATCATAAAAGCTATGTACATGTTCAATGGGTAATAGGGAAGCAAATGGAATAGACAATGGGAATAAAGTATAAAAAGAGGAAAGTCTTGTTCACGTTATATAACACCCTGGTTACACCAACCTCAATTTTGCAAACAGCTTTGGCGCATTCTGCGTTTGATGGTGGCAATGTAAGAGATGGTGATGGTGGACAGTATAGAATCATAAGATTCCAACAGTGTGGAAACAGGCCATTTGGTCCAAGTAGTCCACAATGACCCTTTGAAGAGCATCCCACCCAGACCCACACCCTAAATTTCCCATGGCTGACCCACCTAGCCTGCACATCCCTGAGCACCATGGGCAATTTAGCATAGCCAATCCACCTAACCTGCACATCTTTGGACTGTGAGAGGAAACCCATGCAGACACGTGGAGAACGTGCAAACTCCACACAGACAGTCACCCGATGCTAGAATCAAATGTGGGTCCGTGGCACTGTGAGGCAGCAGTGCTAACCACTGAGCCACTGTGCCAGTGATGATGCATGATGTGTGTGATGGAATGTGATGGTGTGTGATGGTGAGATGCCACATGATGCAATGTCATCATGTGTGATGGTGTATGATAGACTGTGACAGTGCTTATGATGTGTGATGGAGTGTGATGCTGATGATGTGTGGTGGTGGTGATGGTGGTGATGGAGTCTGATGGTGGTGATGGTGGTGATGATGTGTGGTGGTGGTGATGATGTGTGGTGGTGGTGATGGTGGTGATGGTGGTGATGGAGTCTGATGGTGGTGATGGTGGTGATGTGTGATGGTGGTGATGATGTGTGGTGGAGTCTGATGGAGTGTGATGGTGGTGATGGAGTGTGATAGTGGTGATGGAGTGTGATGGGGCTGATGATGTGTGATGGTGTTGATGATGTGTGGTGGAGTCTGATGGTGGTGATGATGTGTGGTGGTGGTGATGATGTGTGGTGGTGGTGATGGTGGTGATGATGTGTGGTGGTGATGGTGATGATGTGTGGTAGTGGTGATGGTGGTGATGGAGTCTGATGGTGGTGATGGTGGTGATGATGTGTGGTGGTGGTGATGATGTGTGGTGGTGGTGATGGTGGTGATGGAGTCTGATGGTGGTGATGGTGGTGATGATGTGTGGTGGTGGTGGTGGTGACGGAGTCTGATGGTGGTGATGGTGGTGATGTGTGATGGTGGTGATGATGTGTGATGGAGTGTGATAGTGGTGATGGAGTGTGATGGGGCTGATGATGTGTGATGGTGTTGATGATGTGTGGTGGAGTCTGATGGTGGTGATAGAGTGTGGTGGCAATGATGTGTGATGGTGGTGATGATGTATGATGGAGTCTGATGGTGGTGATAGAGTGTGATGGTGGTGATGATGTATGATGGAGTCTGATGGTGGTGATAGAGTGTGATGGTGGTGATGATGTATGATGGAGTCTGATGGTGGTGTTGGTGGTGATGATGTCTGATGGTGGTGATAGAGTGTGGTGGTGGTGATGATGTGTGATGGAGTCTGATGGTGGTGATAGAGTGTGATGGTGGTGATGATGTATGATGGAGTCTGATGGTGGTGATCGAGTGTGATGGTGGTGATAGAGTGTGATGGTGGTGATGATGTATGATGGAGTCTGATGGTGGTGTTGGTGGTGATGATGTCTGATGGTGGTGATAGAGTGTGGTGGTGGTGATGATGTATGATGGAGTCTGATGGTGGTGATCGAGTGTGATGGTGGTGATAGAGTGTGATGGTGGTGATGATGTATGATGGAGTCTGATGGTGGTGTTGGTGGTGATGATGTCTGATGGTGGTGATAGAGTGTGGTGGTGGTGATGATGTGTGATGGAGTCTGATGGTGGTGTTGGAGTGTGATGAGGTGTGGTGGAGTCTGATGGTGGTGATAGAGTGTGGTGGTAGTGGTGATGATGTATGATGGAGTCTGATGGTGGTGTTGGAGTGTGATGGTGATGGTGGTGGTAAAGGTGGTGCTGGTGGTGTGTGAAATTGATAGAATGTGACAATGGTGACAGCTTGGTGTCTATCGTAGTGTCACAGACATGGCTGCTATAATGAATTAACAGAGGCCACATCTAGAAATCATAGAATCCCTACAGTTTGGGAACAGGCCATTTGACCCAAGAAGTCTACACTGGCCCCCTGAAGAGTAACCCTCCCAGACTCAGTCCCTTACCCCATTACTCCACATTTACCACTGACTAATGCACCTAACCTACACATCCCTGAACATTATGGACATTTTAGCATTGCCAATTCACCTAGCCTACCTTGAGATGTGAAAGTTGCTCTGACAACTGAAGCTGTTGCATGGGCAAGCCCTGGGTGTGAAACCCTTTCACTAACCAGTCACATTAAAGAAGATCAGCATCACAAAATCATAGAACATAGGAACAGGAGTTGGCCATTTGTCCCCTTGAGCCTGCTCCACCATTCATTATGATCATGGCTGATCATCAAGCTCTGCACCCTAATTTCTGCCCTCCCCACCCATCCCCACCAGGTCGTGTTTGATCTCTTTAACTACAAGAGTTATGCCTACCTCCTTGTTGAAAACACAATGTTTTGACCTCAACAAAGTTCTGTGATAATGAATTTCACAGACTCACCACAGAAATGTTTCTGCATCTCAGTCTTAAAAGGTCTACCTCTTATCCTTAAGGTATGACCTTCGGTTTGGACTTCGACACATTCGGGAACATCCCTCCTGCATCTAACCTGTCCAATCCTGTTCGAATTTTATAGGTTGCTATGAGGTCTCATAGAAAATCATCATCATAGAATCCCTACAGTGTGGAAATAGGCCTTTTAGCCCAACAAGTCCACACTGACTCTGTGAAGAGTAACCCACCCAGACACATTCCCCTACTCCATACTTACCTCTGACTAATGCACCTAACCTACACATCCCTGAACACTTTGGGCAATTTAGCACGGCCAATTCACCTAATCTGCACATCTTTGGATTGTGGGAGGAACCAGAGGAAACCCACACAGACACGGGGAGAATGTGCAAACTCCACACAGACAGTCACCTGAGGCTGGAATCGAACCCAGGTCCTTGGTGCTGTGAGGCAGCAGTGCTAATCACTGAGCCACAATGCTGTCCACATCTCTGTTCATTCTTCCAAATTCTAATTAATTCAATCCTAACTGACTCATTCTCTCCTCACATGTCAATCTTGCCATCCAAGGAATCAGACTGGTAAACCTGCAGTCCCCCTATAGCAAGAACATCCTTCCTCAGATAAGGAGACCAGAACTGCACACAATACTCCAGATGTGGCCTCACCAATGCCCTGTTTAATTGCAGTAATTGTCTCTGTACTTGAATCTTCTTGCTATGAAGGCTAACATATGGTTTGTCTTCTTTACTGCCTATTGCTCCTGCAAGAACACACAAAGGAAGCACATGGTAAGGCCAGTGCAGGAGAGAGAGAGAGAGAGAAAGAAAGAAACTGACACGATAGTGTACCTGCACAGTTACTGCCTTTGCTGTTTGAATTCATGTATCGCTGGACATCGGAGTGCTTCTGGGAAAATTAACAAACAGTGAAATTCACAACTGATCTTGGAGGAACTGTTTGGGCGAAGTTCACAGCACAGAATCAGATAAGTTAATTGCTTTTAAGTGTAACTTACAGAAAGTCTGCAGTACTGAGTAGAGTGATTATATTTTCTTGATTATACGTTTTTTGAGATATGTCTCTTGATTAAACTTAAAATATAAGCCATAACTATTAATTTAACCTTAGGTAGTGTTTTGTAGAGGAATAACACAGTGTTATTTTCTGGGTCTGTAGATTATGAAGGAACAAAGAGTGATATGCGCTTCTTCTCAGATGTGGGAGTTCAGGGAGGGTTTAAGGGTTACTGCAGATTATATCTACAACAAATGCTCTTGGTTGCAAATCTTATCAGATCAAATGGATCGGTTGGAGAGACAGTTAGAGGCAATGAGGAATTTGCAACAGCAACAGTATGTGATGGATGGCAGTTATAGGAAGGGGGGATGTCTCAGATACAGTCACATAGATGGGTTAACTCCAGGAAGGGTAAGAGAGGTAGGCAGGTAGTGCAGGAACCTTCTGTGGCTATCCCCATTTCAAACATTTTGGAAAATGTAGGGGGTGATGGTTTCTCAGGGGAATGTAGCACGAACAGCCAAGTTTCGGGTATTGAGACCGGCTCTAATGCAATGAGGGGTACATCGGGTTCCAAGAGATCAATTGTATTAGGGGACTCTGTCATCCAAGGTGCAGACAGATGCTTCTGTGGCCAGCTGCAAAAAATCAGAATGGTGTGTTGCTTCCCTGGTGCCAGGGTCAAGGATGTCTCAGAGAGGGTGCAGAATGTTCTGGCAGGGGAGAGGGGCCAGCAAGAGGTCATTGTCCACATTGGAACCAACAACATAGGAAGGGAAAAGATTGAGATTCTGAAGACAGAACACAGAAAATTAAGCAGGAATTTAAAGGAGGTCCTCGACAGTAGAAATATCTGGATTACTCCTGGTGCTACGAGCTAGTGAGGGCAGGAATAGTAAGATAAAGCAGATGAATGCATGGCTGAGGAGCTGGTGTGTGGGAGAAGGATTCACATTTTTGGATCATTGGAAGCTCTTTTGGGGTAGAAGTGACTTGTACAAGAAGGATGGTTTGCACCTAAATTGGAAAGGAACTAATATACTGGCAGGGAGATTTGCGAGAGCTGCTCGGGAGGATTTAAACTAGTAAGGTGGGCTGGGGGGAGGGGGAGGTGGGACCCAGGGAGATAGTGAGGAAAGAGATCAATCTGAGACTGGTACAGTTGAGAACAGAAGTGAGTCAAACAGTCAGGGCAGGCAGGAACAAGATAGGATGAGTAAATTAAACAGCATTTATTTCAATGCAAGGGGCCTAACAGGGAAGGCAGATGAACTCAGGGCCTGGTTAGGAACATGGGACTGGGATATCATAGCAATTACAGAAATGTGGCTAAGGGATGGGCAGGACTGACAGCTTAATGTTCCAGGATACAAATGCTACAGGAAGGATAGAAAGGGAGGCAAGAGAGGAGGGGGAGTGGCAGTTTTGATAAGGGATAGCATTACAGCTGTAACTGAGGGAGGATATTTCTGGAAATACATCCAGGGAAGTTATTTGGGTGGAACTGAGAAATAAGAAAGGGATGATCACCTTACTGGGATTGTATCATAGACCCCTAATAATCAGAGGGAAATTGAGAAACAAACTTGTAAGGAGATCTTAGCTATCTGTAAGAATAGGGTGGTTATGGTAGGGGATTTTAACTTTCCAAACATCGACTGGGACTGACATAGTGTTAAAGGTTTAGATGGAGAGGAATTTGTTAAGTGTGTTCAAGAAAATTTTCTGATTCAGTATGTTGATGTACCTACTAGAGAAGGTGCAAAACTTGACCTACTCTTGGGAAATAAGGCCGGGCAGGTGACTGAGGTGTCAGTGGGGGAGCACTTTGGGGCCAGCGACCATAATTCTATTAGATTTAAAATAGTGATGGAAAAGGATAGACCAGATCTAAAAGTTGAAGTTCTGAATTGGAGAAAGGCCAATTTTGATGCTATTAGGCAAGAACTTTCAAAAGCTGACTGGGAGCAGATGTTCATAGGTAAAGGGACGGCTGGAAAATGGGAATTCTTCAGAAATTAGATAACGAAAATCCAGAGAAAATATATTCCTGTTAGGGTGAAAGGAAAGGCTGGTAGGTATAGGGAATGCTGGATGACTAAAGAAATTGAGGGTTTGGTTAAGAAAAAGAAGGAAGCTTATGTCAGGTATAGACAGGATAGATCAAGTGAATCCTGAGAAGAGTATAAAGGAAGTAGGAGTATACTTAAGAGGGAAATCAGGAGGGCAAAAAGGGGACATGAGATAGCTTTGGCAAACAGAATTAAGGAGAATCCAAAGGGTTTTTACAAATACATTAAGGACAAAATGATAACGAGGGAGAGAATAGGGCCCCTCAAAGATCAGCAAGGCGGCCTTTGTGTGGAGACACAGAAAATGGGGGTGATACTAAACGAGTATTTTGCATCAGTATTTACTGTGGAAAAGGATACGGAAGATATAGACTGTAGGGAAATAGATGGTGACGTCTTGCAAAATGTCCAGATTACAGAGGAGGAAGTGCTGGATATCTTGAAACATGTAAAGGTGGATAAATCCCCAGGCCCTGATCAAGTGTACCCGAGAACTCTGGGAAGCTAGAGAAGTGATTGCTGTGCCACTTGCTGAGATATTTGTATTATCAATAGTCACAGGTGAGGTGCCAGAAGACTGGAGGTTGGCTAATGTGGTGCCACTGTTTAAGAAGGGTGGTAAGGACAAACCAGGGAACTATAGACTAGTGAGCCTGATGTTGGTGGTGGACAAGTTGTTGGAGGGAATCCTGAGGGACAGGATGTTCATGTATTTGGAAAGGCAAGGACTGATTAGGGATAGTCAATATGGCTTTGTGCATGGGAAATCATGTCTCACAAACTTGATTAAGTTTTTTAAAGAAGGAGCAAAGAGGATTCATCAGGGCAGAGTAGTAGATGTGATCTATATGGACTTCAGTAAGGCGTTCGACAAGGTTCCCCATGGGACACTGATCAGCAAGGTTAGATCTCATGGAATATAGAGAGAACTAGCCAATTGGATACAGTACTGGCTCAAAGGTAGAAGACAGAGGGTGGTGGTGGAGGGTTGTTTTTCAGACTGGAGGCCTGTGACCAGTGGAGTGCCACAAGGATCGGTGCTGGGTCGTCCACTTTTTGTCATTTATTCATTGTCGTAGCCTTTGCTTGGTTTCCCAAATGTACCATGCCTCCGGGCATCCTTGCCTGCAACGTATAAGATAGACAACGCAAGGTGAGAGGTGTCCCCACGCATAATGGTGGTATCTATGTCCATACTCTGACACGTCTTGCAGCGCCTACCGTGACAGGGTTGTATGGAGTTGTCCTGAGAGCCGGGCAGCTTGCTACGAACAGGCAAAGATGCCCGGACGCATGGTAAATTGGGGAAACCGAGCAAAGGCTATGACAATGAATGAATGGGCACTGCACAACAATCAACAGACAGGAGGGTTCCCTCCCATTTGGGGAACACTTCAGTGGTCCAGGACATTCGACCTCGGACCTTCAGGTGACCATCCTCCAAGGCAGACTTCGGGACAGGCAGCAGAGAAAAATGGCTGAGCAGAGGCTGATAGCTAAGTTCGGTACCCATAGGGAGGGCCTCAACCGGGATCTTGGGTTCATGTCACATTACAGGTGATCACCATTGCACTACACACACACACAGATACTCCTACACACACACACTCTCACACACACACAAGCACTCCTATACACACATACACACGGACACACATATACACATACTTGCACACAGACACCCACACACACCCTTACAGACACACACACTCCCACACTCCCACACGCATCCCCTCACAGACTTAAGACACTCTGCACTCACTACACACACACACATACACTTTCTCACACTCACAACCCCCAACCCAGACAGACAGACAGACAAAGACCCATAAGCACACATATATTTTGTGGGGTGAATTTGTATTTGCAGGGTTACATTGTACTTTGCTCAAAAACTGCATGTATTCATGGAGAACTCCGTTATCTCACTTTTTAGATTAGAATCAATCTAAACATCATGGCATAGACGGAGAACACAGGGGACCAACACCTTCAACATATTGTCTAGCTATCACCACTGTTAACAGCTAACCCGAGAATGCAACTTTTTAAAAAAAAGGTTTTGTGATTTACACATGAAAAATGTGAAACTATCACGGTATTCTAACAGATGAAAGGCTTAACAGACAATCAATTTTTCAACGTATAATTTCAGTTACATCACACTGTAAATTTTTGCTATAAATTCTGTGTGTTAGGATTGAGCCCCCCACTACCACCTGATGAAGGAGCGACGCTCCGAAAGCTAGTGTGCTTCCAATTAAACCTGTTGGACTATAATCTGGTGTTGTGCGATTTTTAACTTTACCTGGTCTAGACTACATGTGACTCGAAACCTACAGCAATATGGTTGACTGTTAACTGCCCTCTGGACAATTACGGATGAGCAACAAATGCTGGCTAGCAATGAATGTCCTCACCCCATGAATGAATAAAAAATGTCTTTTAACATGAATCTCCAAGTCTCTTTTAAACATCCACTGTATTTGACTTCTTACCATCTAGAAAGTACCCTTATTGGGACTTCTTTCACTGTAGCGTGGGAGATTGAGAGATCATGTGATAGAGTTTTATAAAATCATGAGGGGTATAGATAAGGTGAATGGCAGGGTGGGGTATTTCAATACTACGGGGCACTTTTTAAAGTGAGATGAGGAAGATTTTAAAAAGACATGAGGGGCAATGAACTTCCAGAGGAAGTGGTAGATGTGGGTACAGTTACAATGCTTAAAAGGCATTCAGATAAGTACATGAATAAGAAATGTTGGGAGGGACATGGGCCAGGAGCAGGCAGGTGGGGCTAGTTTAGTTTGGGATTACACTCAGCATGGACTGAAGAAATGGTTTCCATTCTGTATGACTCTATGAGACCTGGCCACTACCACTGTTGCCCACCACGCAACCAATTTCAGTAATTTTCCCTCAATTCCCTCAGATGTCGACCTTAGTTAATAGTCTCTTATCTGGGACCTTATCAATTGCCTTGTGGAAGTCCATACAAACAACATCCATAGTCATTCCCCTATCCACTATCTTAGTCACCTCCTCAGAAAAGATTCAATGAGGTTTGTCAGGCATGGTCAACCTGTCACGAATCCATGCAGTGAAGTACTGACAATTTCTAAGCTTTTCAATTACTCCTGTAGTGATTGGAACAAGGTCAGCTAGGTGGAACTCATTGAATATGAATTCCCTGATTGGGGCTGTTAATCTGGTGCAATCAGGGAGCCCTGGCTAACAGATATAAACAGGAGTTCTGTTTACTCCAAGAGTCAGCTTTAAACTAGCTGGGTCAGTGCCATGTACAAACATATAGACATGCATGTGTCAATAAAGGATGATTTGGTGAAGGGATATCGGCCATCGTGGAGTTATTTCAGTGGTGACGAAAGAAAAACATGCCCTGAAGAGATTCACTCGCCTTTCAGTTGAGGTAAACATTTCCGCCATCATGCTGCTATTTGGGAGGCTTGACTCATTTGATCCTGCCGTCAAAGACTGGGCCCAGAACGTATTATGCTTTCCAGGCAAATGACATTGGGGCAGATGAAAAGCAATGAGTAATTCTCTTGACAGCTTGTGGACCTGCAACTTTTTCGGTTATTAGAAACCCACCTTTCCTGAGGCACCAAATACTAAATTTTTTCAAGAGTTGACAGATTTAGCTAAGGAATATTACCCCAAGCCTCCTCTAATTCTGAAACACTATCAGTTTTACTTGGCAGTTTGAGAACCAGGGGAATCCGTATAGGGATTTTTGACAAGGTTAAGATGACTGGCAGAGGCAACAGACAGATTTTGGTTTAACCTGAAGTGAGATGCTGAGAGATCATTTGGTATGTGGGATTAATGATGTAACCTTGAAAAAGTGTCTACTTGCTGAAGCCCAGTGGGAAGTCAAACAGGCACTACAGCTGGCTTTGTCATTAGAACATGTGGCAAGTGGAACATATGTGTTAAAGGGTATGCCAGTGGAAGTGGACACATTCGCCACACTGACTCAATTTGGGTAACACCACTTGAGTGACTGCAATTGCACAGCCTCACTCAGGATATATCCTGAACAGAGGGACTCTAGATAAGCTGACAGCAAAACCCCAAAACAAAGCCAAGCCTTGACCAAATGGTTAAAATTTTCTCAAGGATCCAGGCTGGCAGGCCACTGTAATTGCTGCTGCCAGAATGCAGACTCATCACCGCAAGAGTCCCAGGAGGCCTGAAATGAGTAAGAGAACTCATAGGTTGTATCCAGGAGAGCACACATCCTGGAAACTCCACCTACATTTGGTTGGAAACACTTCAATTGTTCTACAACATTCAAACCAGAACCAACCAAAATAAACGCCTGGTTAAATTGCAACCCAGTTCTAATGGAAGTTGATACCACTGAACCTATATCAATGATGGTGGAACCAGACTTGATCAAAATTCGTTCTGGACTTGAACCCTTAGGTTTGTAAGACCTCTGCCAGGCTGAAACATATACATGGGAACCCCTACAGATTAAGGATACAATTTTGGTTCCAGTCTCTTAAGAAAGGCAGCTGGTTCAGTTACCACTGATTGTTGTAAAAATCTCAGGCCCAAGCTTGATGGGACAAAATTGATTGAGAAAGATTCAACTTGATTGGTTCAACATTTTTCGATCAGAAAATGGCTGCCAAGTGAAGTCCTAATTAAATACCTGGAGGTTTTTCAGAAAGATCGAGGGACTATCAAAGTGGCAAGGCCACCGTACGTATTGACCAAGAAACAATTCCACGATTCTGCAAGGTCTGCCCAGTACTATTTAGCTTTCATGTAAAAGTAGAAGCAGAAATCAGGAGAAACCAGTCTAGTCTGCAGAATGGATAGCATCTGTCATACAGATTTTGAAGCCAGACTGATCGGTTCACCTTTATGGGGATTTCAAACAAATGGTAAATTGCTCTTCAGAACTGGCTAAGAACAAATCCCTCACATAGAGGACTTACACATGAAACGGGATGGTCCTTCATGAAGTTGGGCATGAGCCATGCATATCTGCAATTGTGGTTGTTGAAGATTTCCTGAAGCATGCTACAATTAGTACCAGTATATAAGACTACCACTTGGGGTATCATCAGCCTGTGTCATTTTCCAGCAGAAGATGGAGAACGTTTTATAAGTTCTACCCGAGGTTGTCATTTATCTGGATAACATAATAATAACTGAGAAGACCAATAAAGAACATTTAGAGATCTTGAACATAGTGCTTAAATGTTTCTCCCAGGTGGGTGTAAGCCTTAGAAGGGAAAAATGTGTGTTCCAGGCACCCCAAGCGACCTACTTGGACTACAGAGTTGACAAGACCGGGTTACACCCGTTGGAAGATAAATAAGGGAAATCAGAGATGTCCTGGCTCCCAAATCTATATCAGATTTAAGGTATTTTTTTGGTTGGTGAATTATTATGAAAAATTCATCCATAACCTGGCCTCCATCCTGGCATCCTTACATCTGCTATTGAAAAGGGGCCAGCTTTGGAAATGGTCTCTTGGCCAAGATATAACCTTTAAGGAAGTGAAGAAGCAGCTATCACTATCTAAGGTGTTGGCACAGTACAATCCCAAGCGAGATGTGGTGTTGACCTGTGATGCCTCCCTGTAAGGTACCGAGATAGTGTTAGCTCACCAGTGGCCCAGCAAAGAGGAATGCCCTGATAGCATAAGCTTCCTGAACTTTGGCTGATGCTGGATGGAGGTATGCCCAGTTAGAGAAAGAAGATTTGGCAGTCATCTTTGGTGTGGGAATGCTCCACCAATAACTTTATGGACATAAATTACTAATAGAAACGGACCAGAAACTCCTGCTAGTGCTACTCAAAGAGGACAGGGCCGTGCCATCATAGCTTCGGGTCAAATTCAGCAGTGGGCTCTTATTCTCAGTTCGTACAATTACAAGTTGAATGTCCAAGTGGCAAATGTGGATGCCTTGAGTTGCCTCCCACTGGCAGATACACCATTGCTGGTGCTGCCACTGAAGCAGTCTGTCTGGTTTTAAACTTTCTGGACACCTGTCCGGTCACCACTGACAATATCTGATTATGGACACAAAAAGATTCCACCTGGCAAACGAAAACAACTGGTGGTGACGGAGGAGGTAAAACGGCCATCATAACCAGAATTGAAACCTTTGGGGACCCCACGGGACCAGATCACCGTAGAGGATGGCATATTATTATGGGGAGCAAGACTGATTGTCCCAAGCAAAGGTCACCACCAGATACTGGCCAGGGTCGTCCAGGGGTTTCAAAAATGAAATGTTGGCCAGGGGTTATGCCTGGTGGCCAGGATTTGATGCCACATAGTTGTGTTGTTGGGCAGTGCCCAGAGTGCCAACAAGGACAGAAATTACCATCAGCATCTCTCCACATTCGTGGGAATGGTCAGGCAAACCCTGGACTCAGTTACGTGTCGACTATGCTTATCCTTTCACAGGCTCAATGTTTTTAGTCATTGTGGATGCCCACTCAAAGTGGCTGGACACATGCTTGGAGTTCATTTGTCAAACATGAGGGCGACAATTGAAAAGTTGCAAGCATCTTTTGCAATACACGGATTTCCTGATATGTTGGTCACAGACAACAGGCCATCATTTACCAGCCAGGAATTTAAATATTTCCTAAAGTCGAATAGCATTTGGCATATAAGGGCAACTCCACACCATCCATCATTTAATGGTCTGGTGGAAAGAGCAGTCTAAACTTTGACAGCAGGCTAAAGCAATAGCCTGCAGATTCACTCGATAACAAAGTGTCCCGGTTCCTGTTTGATTATAGGATCACTCCTCACGCAATTACAGGGACAGCTTCAGCAGAGTTACTAAAGGGGAGAAGACTCCATAGCTGAAAATGTGTTGCTGGAAAAGCACAGCAGGTCAGGCAGCATCCAAGGAGCAGGAGAATCGATGTTTTGGGCACAAGCCCTTCTTCAGGAATTCCTGAAGAAGGGCTTATGCCCGAAACGTCGACTCTCCCGCTCCTTGGAGGCTGCCCGACCCACTGTGCCTCTCCAGCAACACACCCTTCAGCTCTGATCTCCAGCATCTGCAGTCCTCACTTTCTTCCAATAGGAATTGTTAGGCAGGATATGGGACAAAGGCTGGCAAATGGAACCTGGTCAGATTGGGATGTCATGCACAGACAGGTTGGACCAAAGGGTTTGTTTCCTTGCTCTATGACTCCATTAAGTATCAATAAGGTGGCACATAGGGCCCTGAGGGAAGAGCAGGAGAGAGATGCATGGCTCAGTGGTTAGCATTGTTGCCTCCCAGTGCCAGGGACCCGGGTTTGATCCCAGTCCCAGGCGACCTTCCATGCGGAGCCTGTGCACTGACACCCGCCCCCCCCCCCCCCACCCCTGTCTGCATGGGCCTCCTCCGGGTGCTCCGGCTTCCTCCCACAATTCAGGAATTCCTGAAGAAAGGCTTGTGCCCGAAACGTCGATTCTCCTGCTCCTTGGATGCTGCCTGACCTGCTGTGCTTTTCCAGCAACACATTTTCAGCTCTGATCTCCAGCATCTGCAGTCCTCACTTTCTCCTAGGAGAAGACTCCATACCTGGTTAAATCTGATCTTCCCAGACCTGGGGCGGGGAAGGGTGGAACAGCATCAGGTACGTCAATGCCGGACACAAGACTCCTCCAACCGAGAGAAGCAGTTTACTTCAGGGATGAAATTTGGTGCCCAAACCACAGGAGTGGCCCTGCATGGGTAAGAGGCACGGTTGGCTCAAGATCAGATCCCATGACTTACAAAGTTCGGGTAGGGAAGGTGGTCCTGAACGAGTGCATGGATCACATAAAAGCTGCAATCTCCCAAACGGGGCAGGAGCAAAACATATCCAGACCCTCGGAACACCTGTGGGTTCTCCTCCTTGGACCTAGCGTTGAAGAAACCTCTGCAGATGAGATGGACGTGGCAGGTGTCACAGTCTCGATGCCGTAACTGCCTGAAGAAGATGATGAATTTCGGCCAAGACACGCCGAGTGCAAGAGGCAGGCTACAATCCGAGGCAGAGTCGGAGTAACTGACCTGGTGAGAAAATGCCCCAAGAGAGGCTACAGAAAAAAGAATGGGCCTACATCCCAGGACTTAGAGGGGGAGAGGTGTACTTCTCAATGTGCAATATTCCAATCCAGAACAACAGCTCCTATATTTGGGAAACTCTGAAAGATTATAGTTAGGGTATCGACAATGTGCTCCCCTACTTCTTTTAATACCCTTGATGGAAACTGTCAGGACTGAGGGATTTGTCACTAGTCAATTCCACTAACTTCCTCATTACCAATGTTTTACTTACCTTCATTTTATTCAGTCCTTGATCCCAATCCATTATTAATTTGCTCGGTACTTTAGGCAAGCTATCTCCCTTTTCTGTTGTAAATACTGAGGTAATGTAATTAATCAACATGACTGCCATTTCCCCATTTTCATTGACAATATCTTTATTTTCAGTCTTTAGGGCAGCACGGTGGCTCACAGCATCAGGGACTTGGGTTCAATTCCAACCTCGGGTGGCTGTCTGTGTGGGTTTCCTCTGGGTGCTCCAGTTTCCTCCCACAATTGGCCATGCTAAATTGCCCATAGTTTTAGGTGCATTAGTCAGGGGTAGGAGAAAGGGTCTGGGTGAGTTACACTTTGGAGGGTCGGTATGGACTTGTTGGGCCAAAGGGCCTGTTTCCATACTGTAGGGAATCTAATCACTATTCCGAGTGTATGGAGAGCAAGTCCAAATAGGCAGGAGCAATTTACCATGATGAACTGGGGCAAGTTGAAACTTTGTTAAAAAGGAAAACGATAGACAACATGTCACACCATCCTGATGGGGGAACAGTGATTTGATGTCCACATTGCAGAAGGCAGGGCCAGGAAACTTGAAACTGAGATTAAGAAGGGCATGCATGGATTGAGATGGGAAGAGACTGACTGGGATATTTCCAATATGTAATCACAATGAACAGGAGCAGTACCCATTGAATGAACCAGTAAGAAGCAATTCCTAGAAAACAGAACATAGAGAAGTACAGCATAAGAACTGGCCCTTTGACCTACAATGTTGTGTTGAACATGATGCCAAATTAAACTAATCCTTTGTGTCCAATCATGGTCCATATTCCTTGTATATTAATGTGCGTGTCTATTTAGTCCCTTAAATGCCCCTTTTATACCCGCCTCCACAACACCATGTTTCAGTCATCTACCATTCTATGAAAAAAACTTGCCCTTCACATCTCCTTTGAATTTTCTCCCTTTCATCTTAAACATATGCTCTCTAACATTAGACATTTCAAGTCTGGGAAAAAAAGACTCTGAATGTCAACCCTATCTATGATTAGATTACTTACAGTGTGGAAACAGGCCCTTCGGCCAACAAGTCCACACCGACCCGCCGAAATGCACCCACCCAGACCCATTCCCCTACATTTACCCCTGCACCTAACACTACAGGCAATTTAGCGTGGCCAATTCACCTAACCCGCACATTTTTGGACTGTGGGAGGAAACCCACGCAGACACAGGGAGAATGTGCAAACTCCACACAGTCAGTCGCCTGAGGCCAGGAATTGAACCCGGGTCTCTGGCACTGTGAGGTAGCAGTGCTAACCACTGTGCCACTGTGCCACCCACTTTTTAAAAAATTTATCGTGGCCCAGGATGATCAGGTATGCTTCCCCGATGCTAATGGCCAAACACATAGTCAACAATGGGCCAGATTAAGTACAGCAGGTTAGTCCCTTTTCCTGAAGTACATTACTGAGCTATTTGGATTTTCGTAATTTGAATATTTGCTATTGGAATTTGGAATTTCGCTATTTGGATGCTTCTCGTAATTTTATAAACTTCTATCAGGTCTCCATTCAGCCTCCACTACTGCAGAGAAAATAATCCTGGTTTGTCCAGCGTCTCCTTCTACCTCATACGCTCTAATCCAGGCAACATCCTGGTAAACCATCTTTTCTATTCTCTTCAAAGCCTCCACATCCTCCCTGTAATGTGGCAAACAGAACTGAACACAATACTCTACGTCTGGCCTAGCCAAAGTTTTATAAAACCGCAACGTCGCTTCCTTAATCTAGCATTCCTGTGCAAACTTAATAACACTATGCTCATGAAGCCTTGTGCTCAACTCATGATGTTTTTCTCAACTTGCCCCTTCCAAGAGATATTGGTGAATTTGACAAAATATCAAAAGTTCTCCCTCCCTGGACTACTGACACCATGAGACTGTTAGTATGGGACAGTTGGTTCAGTGTACATATTGATGACAAGACTGGTGCCTGGAGGAAAAAGACAAATAGACAACCACTCCATTTAACTTGTACACTTGTACTTGCAAACGTGCCCTGGAGGTTTCTTTATGCAGATGACATAAAATTAATCATAAAATCCCTACAGCATGGAAGTAGGCCATTCAGCTCATCAAGTCCACACCACGTCTCTGATGAGCATCCATCTCAGATCTGCACCTCTACCCTATCCTGTAAAACTGCATTTCCCATGACTAATCCACCTAACCTGCACACTCCTGGATACTATGGGCTATTTAGTATGGCCAGTCCACGCAGACACAGGGAGAACGTGCAAACTGCATACAGACAGTCACCTGGGGGTGAAATCAAACCGAGGTCCCTGGTGCTGTGAGGCAGCAGTGAGCTACCGTGTCACCCACATCTACTGTGCCACATAGCTTCAGACTTTCAGACTTTGCACATTCTCCCCATATCTGCATGGGTTTCCTTCAGGTGCTCCGGTTTCCTCCCACACTCCAAACATTAGATGAATTGACCACGCTAAATTCTCCATAGCGTTCAGGGAAATGTAGGTTAGGTGCATTAGGGGTAAATATAGGGTAATGGGAATGGGTCTGGGTGGATTACTTTTTGGAGGGTCAGTGTGGAGTTGTTGGGCCGAAGGGCCTCTTTCCGCACTATAGGGATTCTATGGATTATATGATTCTATGACTTTCCCTGAGCTGGAAGATGTATTGACTAACACATATTGCAAACCTGGCGAACTCTGCAGGATATTGTGCCTAAACCCAAGCACCAGTAAACCTGTGATAGAACAGGAGAGGGAATAGAGAGGATTGACCACAATGTTGCCTGAGCTGAAGAGTTTCAATTATGAAGTGAGATTGAACAGACTGGGATTATTTTCATCAGAGCAGAGGAGATTGAGAGTGAACATGAATGATATATGTAAAATTATGAAGGACATGGACGAGTAGACTGGAAGACACGTTTTCCCTTGATGGACAAGGTGCCATAGATTTGTTAAGTGTGGAAGGTTTAGAGAAGATGTGAGGAAAAATTATTTCACCCAAAGGGTAGTGGGAATCTGGAACTCACTGCCCGTAAGGGTGGTAAGAGGCAGAAACCCTGATAACACTGAAGAAATATTTAGATTTACTTGCAATGCCAAGGTGTACAATGCTATGGGTCAAGTGCAGGAAAATGGGATTAGAATAGTTAGATGGTTTTGATCAGCACAGACCAGATGGGACAAAGGCAATGTAGATCTCTATAACTCAGTAACCAGCAGTTGCAACATGATTGAACGTTACATTCAGTAATAAGTGAGATGAGTATTTTAAACTTAAATAAACAGCAACTACTTAGGCATAAAATCTGAGCGCTAGCTGAGGTGAACAGGGATATTAGACTCGGAGATAGATCAACAGAAAAGCAGTGACAAACATTTAACAAGGTACTTCAGAATACTCAAAGCAAATACACTCCAAAGGGAGGACCCACCATCTGTGATTAAGTAAAGAGGTTAAGAAAAGCATTAATCTTAAGGAACAGACATTCAATTGTTAAAGGTGACTGGAAGGTCAGGTGACTTAGAATACAAAGAGCAAGAAATAATGACTGCAAGTTTAATTTGAACTATTAAATTGCAGCATAAGAAGAAGCTAGCTAGAAATGTAAAACATATGATATTCTATAGGTATCTAAAAAGTAAACAAGTGAAGGTGGTTTTCTAAAGGGTGCAAAGTGGAGTGTTAATAGTTGATCATATAGAAATGACAGAAATAATGAATAAATAATTTGCTTCGTCTGCAGTTTAGGGATACAAAAAAGCATCCCAGTCATATCTGTCAATCAGGAAGTTGAAGAAAGAGTGATGAAATTATTATCTTGAGGGATGCAGTACTGAACAAACTGATTTGAACTGTGGTTGATGAGTCTCAGGGTCCTGTTGGACTTCATCCTGTGGCCGTAAAAGAACTGGCTATTAACGGAATAGTGCATTTTCCACAAGTTCACTGGATTCTGCAAACTTTCCACCAGACTGGAAAGGAGCAAATATAACCTGCTCCTATACAGGAAGGGAGGCGAGCTTGCTGCTTATTGCTGGGGTGACCAGACTGGGATCAGGCAGCGGGGCAGCCCCAGGTTGTGAAAGGCACTATCCAAATGCAGCTCCGCATCCCTGCCAGCCGTGACAGAGCGCAGGCGCAGAGCGCCCACGTGACCCCCCTCCTCCTCCTCCTCCATGGCAAGATGGCGATGTTGGCGGAGCGTTCGAGGATCAGGTCAGTGTCTGAGAGAGAAATCAATCAATCAATAAATATATATATATATATATATATATACACACACACACACCGCCAGAGGGGGAGGGGGAGAGACTGACGGTGTATCCCCCGGGCCAGGGGCCCAAGCATCAAGCCTGATGAGAGATTAAACTGTTTTATATAAGTATATATAAAACACTATGTCAGCGAAAGAAACGGGTATATACTGTGTGTGTGTGTGAGAGAGTGAGAGAGAGTGTCAGTGAGGCGGGAGGAAGGGTGGGGTGTGTGTCCCTGTCCCCCACAATCAGGTGGGAGCCCCCCCCCCCCCCAGGATCAGCTCAGTGTCGATCAGAGAAATGTCTAAAATGCTGTGGATGTGGGTGTGAGAGAATTGTACACACTGTGGGTGAGAGAGACGTGCGCAGACTATGGGAAACATGCACACTCTCTGTGAGAAATGTGCACACTCTCTGTGAGAAACGTGCACGCTCTGAGAGAAACGTGCACACTCTGTGTGAGAAACGTACACACACTGAGAGAAATGTCCATGCCCTGTGTGAGGATCTTGCACTCTCTGTGAGAGAAACATGCACGCTCTGCAAGAAATGTGCATACACTGAGACGTGCATGCTCTGCGAGAGAAACGTGCGTACAGTGCGAAACATACACGCCCTGTGAGAGAGACGTATACGGTCTGTGAGAAACGTACAATGAGAAATGTGCACGCTCTGTGTGAGAGAAACATGCATGCTCTGTGAGAAACATGCATGCTCTGCGTGTGAGAAACACACACAGAAACATGCATGCTCTGTGTGAGAAACGTGCACGCTCTGTGTGAGAGAAACGTACACACTGAGAAACGTGCACGCTCTGAAAGAAATGTGCATGCTCTGCGAGAGAAACTTGCACGCTCTGAGACAAACATGCGTACAGTGAGAAAGATACACGCCCTGTGAGAGATGTAGACGCTTTGTGTGAGAGAAACGTGCACGCACTGAGAGAAATGTACATGCACTGTGTGTGAGAAATGTGCACGCACTGTGAGAAACGAACACACTGAGAAACGTGCACGCACTGTGAGAAACGTACACTCTGAAAAACGTACACACTGTGAGAAACGTGCACGCACTGTGTGTGAGAAACATGCAAGCTCTGTGCAAGAGAAATGTGCACAGTGAGAAATGTACTGTATGAGAGAAATATACCCACACTGAGTGAGAAACATACACGTTGTGAGAGAAATGTTACACGCTTTGTGTGAGAAATGTTACACAGCCTGTGAGAAACGTATACAGTCTGTATATGAGAAATGCACCCAGCGAAAAAATTACACAGAGAGAAATGTGCGCGCGCTGTGTGAGAGAAACATACACACAGAAACGTTCACGCTCTGTGTGTGAGAAATATGCATGCTCTGTGTGAGAAACGTGCACTCTGTGAGAGAAACATGCATGCTCAGAGAGAAACGTGCACGCTGTGAAAGAAATGTGCGTGCACTGCGAGAGAAACGTGCACGCTGTGAGACAAACGTGCATACAGTGAGAAACATACACGCTGTGTGAGAGAAACGTACATGCACTGTGTGAGAAATGTGCACGCATTCTGTGTGAGAAACGTGCATGCTGTGAGAAATGTGCACGCACTGAGAAACGTACACACTGAAAAATGTACACAGTGAGAAACGTGCACGCTCTGTGTGAGAGAAATGTGCACAGTGAGAAATGTACTGTATGAGAGAAATATACCCACACTGAGTGAGAAACATATATGTGAGAGAAATGTTACACGCTTTGTGTGAGAAATGTTACATAGCCTGTGAGAAATGTATACAGTCTGTATATGAGAAATGCACACAGTGAAAAAAATTACACTGAGAGAAACGTGCGCGCGCTGTGTGCGCGAGCGAGAGAAACCGTACACACTGTGCATGTGTTTGAGAGAAACATGTATGCGCCTGTGAGAGAAACATACAAGCTGCATATGAGAGAGAGAAATGCATACACTGCTTGTGAGACAGACAAACATGTTCTGCTTGTGAGTGATAAATACACACTCTGTGTGAGGGAGAGAGACTGAGAAAGAAACACTGGATATGGGTACGCTGTCCTGCGTGCTCTCTGTCTGTGGCTCGTTCTCACTCGCTCTCACTCTTACTTGCTCTCATTTTCGTGTGTTCTAGCTCTCTCACTCTCGCGTTCTCCTGCTCGCACTTGCTCTTACTCTCGCGGTCTCCCGCTCTCTCTCACTCTTGTGCGCTCCTGCGCTCTCTTGCTCGCTCTCACTGTCTCACTTCCGCGCTCGCTCTCACACTCGCACGCTCCTGCTCGCTGTCACTCTCACTCGGTCTCACTCTCTCCCGCGCACTCTCACTCCCGCTCGCTCTCACTCTCGCGCGCTCCTGCTGTCTCTCACTCCTGCTCGCTCTCACACTCCCACTCTCTCTCACTTCCGCTCTCTCTCTCACTCCCGTGCTCTCCCGCTCTCTGTCACTCTTGCGCACTCCTGCTCACTCTCACTCCCGCTCACGCACGTTCTCCCCCTCTCTCGCTCCCGCTCGCTCTCACTCTCGCGCTCTCCTGCTCGCGCTCACTCTCTCCCACTCACTCTCACTCTCCCGCTCTGTCTCGCGCTCTCCCGCTTGCTCTCACTCTCGCGCTCTCTTGCTCGCTCTCACTGTCTCACGCCCGCTCTCTCTTGCGCTCGCTCTCACTCCCACTCGCTTTCATACTCGGTCTCACACTCCCGCTCTCTCTCACTCCCGTGCTCTCCCGCTCGCTCGTGCTCTCCTGCTCTCTCTCACTCTCGCGCTCTCCCGCTCTCTCTCACTCTTGCGCGCTCCTGCTCACTCTCACTCCCGCTCGCTCTCACTCTCTCGCTCCCGCTCGCTCTCACTCTCTCGCTCTCACTCTCTCTCACTCCTGCTCGCTCTCACTCTCGCGTTCTCCTGCTCGCTGTCACCTGCTCACTCTCACTCTTGCGTTCTCCCGCTCGCTCTTACTGTCGCACTCGCTCTCTTGCACTGTCTCGCTCGCGCTCTGACTCTCGCGCTCTTCCACACTCATCCTCTCTCTCTCGCTTGCTCTCACTCACTGTCTTTCACTTTCTGATTTGCTCTTTCATTCTCACTCACTCTGCAGCTCATTGACTTGTTCTCAAGCTCTCACTTCATCTCACTTTTTCACTCATGCTCTCTCTCTCGCGTTCTGTCTCACTGTCGATCTTTCTCTCTGCAGTCACAGGAAGGCACGGGCGTTACTGAAGAAGGAGAAGCGGAGGCGGAGGAGGCAGGAGGAGGCCAAACAGCGTCAGGCAGGTAGGAGCCTGGCCGGAGGGAACAGCCAGTGAGAATCTGTGGCAGTCGAGGTGGAGAACGGAGACCCAGGAAAGATCAGAGGCTGTGAGGACAGGAGGGGTGGGCATGGATTGGGTTTGGATGAAACAAGGAGTCGAGGGTGTTGGTGGGGAACGGGGTAACCAGGGTGTAGGGCTGGCACACAGAGGTGGAGTTTGGGGTGGGGTGCCTGGCTGTCCTGGGGGTTGGGTGTGCTATGGTGAAACCTGGGAGAGTGGGACCTGTGAGTGACCAAGGACAAAGTGAGAGAGGGTGACCTGGGACCAGAAAGGAAGAAAGGGAATGGAGGGCGACGTCGAGGGGGGTGGGGTTGGATGATTCCTGGAACCAGAGCAGGGACAGTGTGTTGGAGTCCTGGAGGTGACTGTGGACCTTGGCAGGGGTCCAACAGGGGTTAGATAGTCTGGAAAGGTGCAGTGGGTGTCAAGAAGAGGTATCTGAGAGGCGACTTAGTGGGACTGGGAGAGGTTGCTGGGCTCTTGGAGGGGGTCGAAGAGACCAGAATGTGGTGAGTATGGACCATTTGTTCTGGGACATTGAGTGAGAATGCTAGGGGGACTGGATGGTGGAATATATATATATATATCAGCTTTTTCTTTAAGGCTGAGTGCTGTGAGTGAATTTGTTGTTATTTGTTAATGGAATGTGGACATCAAGGCTAGGCCAACATTTAGTGCACATTCCGAATTGCCCTGGAGAGGGTGCTGTTGAGCTGCTGCCTTGAACTGCTGCAGACCATAGGATGTTGGCACACCCAAAGTGTTATTAGGGAGAGAATTCCAAGTGACCTAGTGACACTGAAGGAATGACGCTATATTTCAGACTCAAGACGATAAGTGGCTTGGAGGGGAGCATGCAGGTGCTAAGGAGCCTTGGTGTATCAGTGCATTGCATCTGGTAGATTGCACACAATTCTGCTACTGGCCATTGATGGGGAAAGGAATTGTACATTGAAGGTGGTGGGTGGGATGCTGCCAGTTGTCCTGATAGTGTTGAGCTTCTTGAATGTTACTGAAGCTGCACCCATCAATGCAAGTGGTCAGTATTCCATCTCATTCATGTAGAGAGGTGACAGATATTAGCGAGTCAGAACATGTGTTAATCACTACAGAATCCTAGCTAAAATAAAAGCTTTGACAAAGGGTCAGTTAGACTCGAAACGTCAACTCTTTTCTCTCCTTACAGATGCTGCCAGACCTGCTGAGATTTTCCAGCATTTTCTCTTTTGGTTACAGAATCCTAGTCCCTGACTGCATGTACATTACAGTATTTATATGGCTGATCTGGTACACTTTCTGATCAATGGTAGCCCCACATTTTGATTGGGGATTCAGCGATTGAAGGGGAGGGGGGGATTGCGGGTGTGAAGGCGTGAAGTGGTTATCACCCAGTTCCAGTCAGACCTAGTTTGAAGGAAGATGGTTGTGGTTGTTGAATTTAAAATAAGCTCAGCCTCAGGCTCATCACTGTCAGAGTTCCTCAGGTGGGTGCCCTAAGTCCAAATTTACATAACAAACCTGAAATTGGGATAGTGAGGATGACTGTGCTTGATGTTAAGGCAGCATTTGACCCAGTGTGGCATTAAGCAGTTCCAGAAAAACTGTAGTCAATGGGAATTTGGATAAACTCTGCTGGTCAGACTCATACTTTGCACAAAGGAAGACGATTGTGGCTTTTGGAGACCACTCATCCCAGCCCCCCCCCAAGATATCACTGCAGGAGTTACTCTGGGTCAGGAGATATTTTCTGATCAATTGATTCAGAGGTATTGTTTCACACCTTTTGGAGCAGGTGGGATTTAAACCCAGCTCTTAGAGGTAGGGACCCTTCTACTGCGCCATAGAGCCCAGTCCCTCAGGGTAGTTTCTCAGGCCCAGCCAGTCTCACCTATTTCATCAGTGATCTTTCCTCTGTCGTAGAATCATAGTGATGTACAGCACGGAAACAGATCCTTCGATCCAACTTCACCATGCCGACCAGATATCTTAAATTAATCCAGTGCCGTTTGCCAGCAATTGGCCCTAATTCCTTTAAAACCTTTCCTATTCATATACCACACCTTTTAAATGTTGTAAATGTAGCCACCTCCAACTGGCAGCTCAGTCCATCCATGCACCAAACTCTGTATGAAAACGTTGGCCCTTAGATCCCTTACAACTATCTTATCTCTAATTTATTTTTGACACACTGTAAGTAATGCTACTAGATTTCCTACAGTCTGGAAACAGGCCCTTTGGCTCAACAAGTCCACACTGACTATTTACCCCTGACTAATGCACACAACAGTATGTGTTGAAAGGTTGGAAGGTTTGAGCTGTAGGGACACACTGAACAGGCTACTAAGTTGATGACAATAGACTTGTCGCCAAGTGCGACTAGATTGGTTTAGGATATCTGCTTGGACTGTACATCTCTACGACGCTATGCTCTATGCACTGAAAAACGGCAAGTGAATCTGCAGATACAAGCAGCAAGCAATGATCGTCTTTAGTGAGAGAATCTAACCAGTGTCCCAGGACATTCAATTGCTTTACATAATTGAATTTGCTGAACCTGCTATGATTAATATCTTGGGTGAGGGAGGGGCCATTAACCATGCTAGTGAACTGCACTAGCCTTTACGAATGTTGTGGCTACAAAAGTAGGTCAGGCTAGGACAGGAATTTGCATGGAATGTAATGGAGTATTCTGCAGTTAACTGGATGAAGGTAGCTCCAGTGATACTCCATAAGCTCAATAGCGTTAAGGCCACAGTAGCCTGTTTAGTTGTTTGGATAGGAGCCAATCCAGTGAATATTTGATGTACTATCTCAATTGCAAGTCTATGTTTCCTTAAATATGGAGACCAGAACTGTGCATTGGATTGCAGTCATGCTGTCACCAAAGCCCTAAACATTAAAGACAAATTTCTTATTCTTGAATCCCTTCTTGAAATAAAGGCCAAGGTGCCATTTGTCTCCCCTGCATTTCCATCCTTAGTGGATAATCACACGTTACATTCCATTTGCTGCTTTGCTTAGTTGTTTTAATTAGTTTATAAATCATTGCAGCCTCCCAGCAGTGAGTGTGAAGCAGAACAACAAATAGGTAAACAGATTATGGAAAGATGTAGAGGCAACAGTGTGGTGGTGATGGGAGATTTTAATTTTCCCAAAATTGAGTGGGATACACTTAGTGTCAGAGGTCTGGATTGGGCAGAATTTGTAAGGAAAGTTTTCTAGAGCAGTATGTCATTAGTCCAAATAGGGAAGGAGCCAAATTAGACCTGGTGTTGGGGAATGAGCCAGGCCAGATGGTAGAAGTTGCAGTGTGGGATTTGTTTGGGAATAGTGAGCACAATTCTGTAAGTTTTAGAATACTCTTAGACAAAGATGAGAGTGGTCCTAAGGGAAGAGTACTATACTGGGCCAAGGCCAATTATGTCAAAATTTGGCAAGAACTGGGAAATGAATTGGGGGCAGCTATTTGAAGGCAATTCCACATTTGATATGTGGGAGGCTTTCAAAGATAGGTTGAAGATAGTGCAGGAAAGGCAAGTCTCTTTGAAAACAAGGGGTGGGAGAGTCAAAATTCGTGAACTGTGAATTACAGGAGAAATTGTGCGACTAGCCAAGAGGAAAAAGGAAGCATACATAAGCAGCTAAGAACAGAACAGGCTTTGTAGGAATGTCTGAAGAGTAGGACCAATCTTAAACAAGGATTCAAGCGGGCTAAAAGGGGTCATGAAATAACTTTAGCGAGCAGAATTAAGGAGAATCCCAAAGATTCATATATAAGAGGAAAAAGGATAACTAGAGTAAGGGTTGGCCCACTACAGGATAAGGAAGGAAGGTTGTGTGTCGAACCTGAGAAAGGGTGAGATTCTGAATGATTATTTTGCATCAGTGTTCACTGAGGGGAGGGACGTGATGTGGTGAGATTAGAGACAGAGGTTTGTTGACTCTGGGTCACGTTGATCTAAGGAGGGAGGATGTGTTGGGTAGGCCAAAGGATATTAAGGTGGACAAATCCCCAGGACCGGATGGTATCTATCCCGGGTGCTGAGGGAGCCGAGAGAGGAAATAGTTGGGACCTTGACAGATATCTTCGTCACATCCTTAAACACAGGTGAAGTGCCAAAGGACTGGAGAGTTGCTAATGTTACCGCCTGTTCAAGAAGGGTAGTAGGGACTTTCCAGGTAACTACAGACCAGTGAGCCATGTCAGTGGTGGGAAAGTTGCAGGAGAAGGTACTGAGGGATCGGCTCTATTTATATTTGGAAGAGAATGGGCTTATCAATGATAGGCAACATGGTTTTGTGCGGGAGAGATTGTGCCTTGCCAACTTAATGGAGTTCTTTGAGCAAGTGACCAAGTTGATAAATGAAGGAAGGGCTGTAGATGTCATCTATATGGACTTCAGTAAGGTGTTTGATAAGGTTCCCCATTGTAGACTAATGGAGAAAGTAAAGTTGCATGGTGTTCTAGCCAGGCGGATAAAGAACTGGTTGAGCAACAGGAGGCAGAGTAGTAGTTGAAGAGAATTTCTCGAAATGGAGAAAGGTGACCAGTCATATTCTACAGGGATCAGTGCTGGGGCCACTATTGTTTGTATATGCATACATGATCTGGAAAAGGGCATTGGTGGTCTGATCGGTAAATTTGCAGATGTTACAAAGATTGGTGGAGGAGCAGAAAGCTCAGGGAACTGTCAAAGAATACAGGATAATATAGATAGACTGGAGAGTTGGGTGGAGAAGTGGCAGAGGAGTTCAGTCTGGCCAAATGTGAGGTGATGCATTTTATATGGTCTAATTCTAGAACGAATTATACAGTAAACAGAAAAGCTTTGGGAAAAGTTGATTATCAGAGAACTGGGAATTTAGGTCCATTGTACCCTGACGGTTGCTGCACTGATGGATAGAGTGGTCAAGAAGGCATATGGTATGCTTGCCTTCATTGGATGGGGTATTGAGTATAAGAGCTGGCAGGTCATGTTAAAATTGTACAGGACTTTGGTTCAGCCACATTTAGAATACTGTGTACCGTTCTGGTCGCCACATTACCAGAAGGATGTGGACGCTTAGAGAGGGTGCAGAGAACGTTTTGAGGATGTTGCCTGGTATGGAAAGTACTAGCTATGAAGAGAGGTTGAAGAAGTTAGGATTGTTTTCATTAGAAAAAAGGAGATTGAATGGGGATCTGATTGAGGTCTGCAAAATCGTGAAGGGTATAGACAGGGTGGATAGAGATACGGCACGGTGGCACAGTGGTTAGCACTGCTGCCTCACAGCGCCAGAGACCCGGGTCCAATTCCTGTCTCAGGCGACTGACTGTGTGGAGTTTGCACGTTCTCCCCGTGTCTGCATGGGTTTCCTCCGGGTGCTCCGGTTTCCTCCCACAGTCCAAAGATGTGCAGGTTAGGTGAATTGGCCATGCTAAATTGCCCGTAGTGTTAGGTAAGGGGTAAATGTAGGGGTATGGGTGGATTGTGCCTCGGCGGGTTGGTGTGGACTTGTTGGGCCGAAGGGCCTGTTTCCACACTGTAATCTAATCTAATAAGCTTTTACCCAGGGTGAGGGATTCAATAACGAGTGGTCATGCATTCAAGGTGAGAGGAGAAAGGTTTAAGGGGGATACACGTGGAAAATACTTTACACAAAGGATGGTAGGTGCTTGGAACGTGTTGCTAGTAGAGGTAGACACAGTAGATTCATTTAAGGTTCATCTGGACAGATGCATGAGTAGGTGGGGAGCAGAGAGATACAGATCCTAAGGAATTGAGCGATAAGGTTTAGACAGTGGATTTGGATCGGCACAGGCTTGGAGGGCCCAAGGGCCTGTTCCTGGGCTGTAAAGTTTCCTTGTTCTTTGCATCTGCCTTATAGCTTACATTCCCATTGAATGTTATATCATTAGCAAACTTGATGTAACTACATTAATCTCTGCATCTTTGAATAATTAATATAGATTGTGAATAGCTGACACCTCAGATTTGATCTTTGTGGAAGTCCCTAGGTAAACTTTCAAATTAAAAATATCCTATTTATCCATACTTCCTGCTTCAGTGTCTTTCATATGTTACCCCAGCTCAAAGCAGCCTTGTCTCTCAATGGTAGTATCCTTAGCTCTGGGCTAGAAATTCTAAGCCCAAGTTGCACCTACCTTGCTGATGTGTCAGTGTATCTATAACGTGTCTGAACTGGTTGATTAAATATGATAATGATCCCCAACATCTAGGACCTTTTATCTTGTGTATTCATTTTTTTGTATGGCACCTTTTTTTTTGGTGGTTTTTGGAAATCCAAGTACACTGACCATAGTATTTAGGTGCATTAGTTGGGGTAAATGTAGGGTAGGGGAATGGGTCTGGGTGGGTTACTCTTCAGAAGGTTGGTGTTGGGCTGAAGGGTCTGTTTCCATACCATAGGGAATCTAATGTAATCTAATAACTGCATATGCTAGTTCTCCCTCTACCCAACCTAGTTACATCCCTAAAAAAAATGACGCAAATAGAATGACAGATGTGATTTACCTGTTAACCAATTAGTAGGGAAAATGCTAGGATCTTTTCTAAAGGATTTAATAGCGTGCACTTGGAAAACTTGGATTGGATAGAGTCAGCTAGATTGATGAAATGGGAAACCATGCTTGACATATCTACTGTCATTTTCTAGGATGTAACTAGTAGAGCTAATGAGAAACCCAGTGGATGAGGTTTACTTGGACTTTCAGAAGGGTTTTATAAGGTCCCATTTTTTTAGATTAGATTACTTACAGCGTGGAAATAGCCCTTCAGCCCAACAAGTCCACGCCAAAGCGCAACCCACCCAGACCCATTCCCCTAGATTTACCCCTTCACGTAACACTATGGACAATTTAGCATGGCCAATTTACCTAACCTGCACATTTTTGGATTGTG
This sequence comes from Chiloscyllium punctatum, assembly GCF_047496795.1. NCBI lineage: Eukaryota > Metazoa > Chordata > Chondrichthyes > Orectolobiformes > Hemiscylliidae > Chiloscyllium > Chiloscyllium punctatum. The sequence goes on from NC_092753.1 coordinate 26,378,226, forward strand.
GGAGGAAACCGGAGCACCCGGAGGAAACCCACGCAGACACGGGGAGAACGTGCAAACTCCACACAGACAGTCGCCTGAGGCGGGAATTGAACCCGGGTCTCTTGCGCTGTGAGGCAACAGTGCTAACCACTGTGCCACCGTGCTGCCCACCCATATAAGAGATTAACATGTCCAATTAAAGCACATGGGATTAGGGTGGTGTACTGAGATGGATAGTGAACTAACTGGCAGACAGGCAACAAAGAGTAGGAATATACAGGTCATTTTCTCAGTGACAGGCAGTGGCTAGTGGGGTACCGCAGGGATCAGAGCTTGATTCCCGTTGTTCACAATATATATTCATAATTTAGATAACTAAATTGCAGGCAATTCAAAGCTCTGTACAAGGGTGGACAGTGAGGTGGGTGCAGAGATAGAGTCATACAACACAGAAATAGACCCTTCGGTCCAACTTGTCCTTTCCGACCAGGTTTCCCCAACTGAACTAGTCCCATTTGCCTGCATTTGGCACATATCCCTCGAAACCTTTTCTATTCATGTACCTGTCTGAATGTCTTTTAACTGTTGTAACTGTACCTGCATCTATCATTTCTTCTGGCATTCCACATATGAACCACCCCCCCGTGTGAAAAAGTTACCTGTCAAGTCCCTTTTAAATCTTTCCCCTCTCACTTTAAACCTAATGCCCTAGTTTTGGACTCCCCTACCCTGGAGTAAAAATCCACCTCATCTGAGCCCCTCATGATTTTATAAACCTCCATAAGGCCACCCCTCAACATGCTGCACTCCAGGGGAAAAAGGATCCCAGCCTATTTAGCCTCTCCTTTTAACTCACACCCTCTGGTCTTAGAGTCATAGAAAAGTACAGCACAGAAACAGACCTTTGGTCCAACTTGTCCATGTTGACCAAGTATCTGAAATTAATCTAGTCACATTTGTCAGCACTTGGCTCATATCCCTCCAAACCCTTCCTATTCATGTACCCATCCAGAAGCCTTTTAAATGTTGCAATTGTCCCAGCCTCCACCACTTCCTCTGGCAGCGCATTCCATGCCCGCATCACCCTCTGTGTGAAAACTTTACCCCTTAGGTCCCTTGTAAACACTTCCCCTCTCAAACTTATGCCCTGTAGTTCTGGTCTTCCCCACCCCAGGTAAAATACCTTGTCTATTTACCCTATCCATGCCCCTCATGATTTATAAACCTCAGTAAGGTCACCCCTCAGCCTCCGACACTCCAGCAAAAACAGCCCCAGCCTATTCAGCCTCTCCCTGTAGCTCAAATCCTCCAACCCTGATAACATCCTTGTAATTCTTTTCTGAACTTTTTCAAGTTTCACAGCATCTTTCCTGTTAAAATATAGAGTCTAAGTGCATCATGAAGCTGCACAGAGTAGAAAGTCAATCCAGTCGATAGAAACGTCACCCAATCGCCATTTGTTTTGTCGTTTGTGCAATAGTGTGACAACAGGAACTGTCCAACATCATACATGGAAGCTAGCTTGTGAAGTTAATTGAGGAATGAATTAGTGCATTCAAAAGAAAGGGATGAGAGAGGAGAAAATCAGTGAACAATGTCATAAATAAAATAAAGATGGCTGTTACAGACATAGATATGAGAGGGAAAGTAATCAGCCAAGGTATCACTAGAAAGTGATATACTTCCAGAAAATGATTAAGTACACCCACAGATATCAGATAACCACCAGATCAAGCTCCCCCAAGATGTATAACATAGACAGTACCCGTTTAGGTAACCTATTGGGGGCCTTCCAGTTTATCTGGCTTTGTTCAGGATTAAACTTGTGCTATTAATGTATTATTTGTGCTTATTCAAATATGAAGCCTCATGTGTATTCTCTTAGTATTTGTGGGCTAATTTGTAGTATGTTGATCCTTCTTTTACCTCTCCACCCCACAGCCCTCACTCTAGTCATTGAATGGATCACAAGTCAAATCTGAACTTCTGTTATCCCTTTTATGAATTATTGTTACATTTGCCCCACATCCTTCTAAATGTTTTTTATTCATGTACCTGTCCAGATATCTTGTAAATGCCATAGCTGTTCCTGCATCTACCACTCCTCTGGCAGTTCATTCCATATAAGAACCATGCTCTTTGAAAAGGTTGCCCCTCGGGTTCTTTTTAAATCTTTCACTTCTCACCTTCAACCTATGCTCTCTAGTTTTGAAATCCTCTACCCCATGGGAAAGACCTTTGGTATTCACCTTATCTATGCCCCTCATAATTTTATAAAAATCTATATGGTCACTCTTCAGCTTCCTACACAGGGAAAAAAATCCCAGTCTTTCCAGTCTCTCCTTATAACTCAAACCACCAATCCTGGTAACATCCTTGTAAATCTTTTCCATACCCTTTTGAATTTAATAATATTCTTCCCATAGAATGGTGACCAGAAATATATGCAGTGTTCCAAAAATGGCCTCACCAATATCTTGTATAGCTGCGATATGATATCTCTACTCCTATACTCAGTACACTGATCAATAAAGGCAAGTGTGCCAAACATCACCATCACAACCATGTCCACCTGTGCTGCCACTTTCAAGGAACTGTGTGTGTGAACCCCAAGGGATCTCTATTCAACAACACTCCCCAGGGCCCTGCCATTAACAGTGTAAGTCCTGGCCAGCACCTCACCTTCCGTCTGGCAGCCTACAGCCCGGAGGACTCAACATTGAATTCTCCAATTTCAAATAACCTTCCCACACATCCCCCAATTCCCTTTTCAGCCCCGCCTCCTCCCTTCTATCCCTCCAACCGACCTCTCCTTCCAGCTACCAACTGGATTTATTCCTCCTACCGACCAACCAGGTCATACCTACCACCTGTATTCACCTATCACCACCTCACCACTTTGCCCCTGTCCCCACCCATAACCCTCCACCCCCCCCGCCCTTTATTTGTAACTCCCCCTACCCCCACCCCTAGTCCTGAAGAAGTGTTGACTTTTTCAACACCTGATGCTGCCTGGCATGCTGTGTTCTCCCAACCTCTTGCTGGATTCTTGAGATGACAAGACTGACTTATGAAGAGAGACTGGATTGGCTTGGACTTTATTCAGTGGTGTTTAGAATAATGAGGGGGGTGGCATCCCATAGGGACAGATAAAGTTCTTACAGGACTAGACAGCGTAAATGCAGGAAAAATGTTCCTGATGGCTGAGGAATCCAGAACTAGAGGTCACAATCTAAGGATGTGGGGTGGGCCATTTAGGCCGGAGGGGATGAGAAATGTCTTCACTTGGAGACGTCTGTGGAATTTTCTGCCACAGAAAGCAGATGAGGCAAAAATTTTAATGCTTTCCAAAAGGAGATAGTAAATCTAAGAAAAATATCTAACATGCATTATTAAGACTAATTTTGTAAGAGATTCCAATACTTTCCCTATAACTATTGGACTATATAGTTCCTATTTATGTTCTTAGAATCCCTACAGTGTGGGAATAAACCCTTTGGCCCAACAAGTCCACACCGACCCTCCGAAGAGTATCCCACCCAAACCCAATCTCCATTTACCCTTGGTTAATGCACCTAACCTACACATCCCTGAACACAATAGACAACTTTAGCATGGCCAATTCACCTAACCTGCACATCTTTGGACTGTGGGAAGAAACTGGAGCACCCGGAGGAAACCCATGCAGACACGGGGAGAATGTGCAGACTCCACACAGACAATTGCCCAAGGCTGAAATCGAACCCGGATCCCTGGCGCTGTGAGGCAGCAGTGCTAACCACTCAGCCACCGTGCTGCCCGTGTTCTCGTCCTCTCTTTTTCCCTCCTCCCTCCTCCCTCCTCTTAGCTGAAATTGTAGGTTTTTCAGTAACCATGCTGAGACTGGTCTTGAGGTGAAGGTTAGGGGAAAGATAATAGTTCATTTGAAAAATGTATTTGCAGTTCTTTAATATATAACACACTAAAGGTGATGAATTCTCATACTCAGATTTTGTGCACTTTCTTTTTGTGCCAGCTACAATGAAGTATTATTTTAATTCTCTTTCAGAATTGGCTAATGAAGAGGATGTAGAAGAGGTAGAAAACCTTGAGGAAGAAGAGAGTGTGTTGGAAGCTGAAAGGTCAGTGACCTTTGAGATCTATGAGCCTTTCCTTTTACAATAAAAAAAGAAAAAGGTCACAAATCCTGTATTTAAGTGGAGATTGTCAGCAACAACTGATTTAAAGTGTTTGTCGAAACCTGTGTTATTTTAAAGTGGTCGGTTCTGTCTCTTAAATCAAATCAAATCAAATCAAAATGATTGAACTGTCAATGATGTGGATTGCTGTAGTTTCTATGATTGATGAGTCAGTAAATTTAGTTGGTTGATTCGGCTTTGAATAAATTGTAATGTTAATTTCTGTGTCCCTTTTCCAATGCGCATGTGACATTTTTGATATACCGACCAAACCTGGATACATTTCTCATCTATTAATCTTCAGCTGTTAGCACTCCTGATTTATATTGCTGACTGGGTTTTTTTTGAAAAGGTGACAAAGAAATTAATGAACACATCTATATGGATTTCAAAACATTCGACAAGGTTCTGCATAGTAGACTGGCTAGTAAGGTTAGATCACATGGGATCCAAGGGAGTTAGCCAATCGGATACAAAATTGGCTCAAAGATAGAGAAGAGGATGGGAATGGAGGATTGTTTTTTGGGGTTGAGGCCTGTGACTAGTAGTGTGCCACAAGGATCAGTGCTGGGTCCACTGCTTTTCGTCATTTATATAAATGATTTGGATGTGAATGTAGGAGAAATAGTTAGTAGGTTTGCAGAAAACACCAAAATAGGTGGTGTAGTGGACAGCAAAGAAGACTATCTCACAGTACAAGGGGATCTTGATTAGATGGGCCAGTGGAAGATGGAGATTAATTTAGATAAGTATGAGGTTTGACAAGGCAAACCAGGGCAGGACTTATGCAGTTAATAGTAGGGCCGTAGGGAGTGTGGCTGAACAAAGAGACCTAGATGTGGAGGTATATGGTTCCTTGAAAGTGGAGTCGCAGGTGTCATAGAATCCCTACAGAATGGAAGCAGGCCATTTGACTCTTCAAGTCCACAACAGCCCTTTGAGTCCACAATGACCCTCCGAAGAGCATCCCACGCAGACCCAGCCCCCAACCCTATCCCTGTAACCCTGTATTAACCATGGCTAAGCCATCTAGCCTGTGCATCCATAGGTAATTCAGCATGGCTAATTCACCTAACCTGCACATCTTTGGAGTGTGGGAGGAAACCGGAGCATCTGGAGGAAACCCACACAGGCACAGGGAGAATGTGCAATCTCCACACAGACAGTTGCCCAAAGGTAGATTTGAACCTGGGTCACTGTGCTTTGAGGCGGAAGTGGTAAATAGTGTCCTCTGGACAGGGTAGTGAAGTTGTCTTCATTGGTTATAACATTGAGTGTAGGAGTTGGGATTTCATGTTATGGCTATACAGGACATTGGTGGAGCCATTTTTGCCAATACTACCTATAATTCTCGTCGCCCTTCCAAAGCAAGATTGTTGTTAAACTTGAGAGGGTGCAAAAAAAGGTTTACAAGGATGTTCCCAGGACTAGAGGGTTTGAGCTAAAGGGAGAGGCTAAATAGCCTGGGGCTTTTTTACCTGGAGTGTCAGAGACAGGGGAGTGATCTTACAGAGGTTCATAAAATCATAAAAGGCATGGATAGGCTGACCAGCTAAGGTCTTTTTCCAAGGGTAGAGGAGTCCAAAACTAGAGAACATTGGTTTAAAGTGAGAGTCAAAAGATTTGAATGTTCATGGGGGTAACGTTTTCACGCAGAGGATAGTGCAAGTCGGGAACGAGCTGCCAGAGGCAGTGGTAGAGATGGGTACAATTATAACATTTAAATGGTATCTGGACAGATAAATGAATTGGAAAGGTTTAGAGGGATATGGGTCAAATGCTGGTTGATGGGGCTAGATCAGATTGGGATGTCTCGTTGGACTGAAAGATCTGTTTCCATGCTGTATAACTCTATAAGAAAGGGTTGCAGTAATTCTCTCCACCATTGTCCCTCTTTCACGTGTTAGGCAGCGCTTACATGTCGAATGGCTGGCAAAAGAGCAGCAAGCACAAGAGGAATTCCGGCTGAAAAAGGAAAAGGAAGAAACAGCACGGAAAAAACAGGAAGAGGAGGAGGTAATCACTCGTTCTCTAATCCTTCTATTCCTTCAGTCACACAGAGCAATGAGATAGAGAATAGTGACCCATTTAGCCTGTGTTCTCTCCAGCTGATCTGAGGAGCTGCTGAGACTATAAATTAAGAGGTATACTCGACAACTGAAATATAATTTGCTTTATAATTTTGCATTGTGTCGTGAGAATTATAATGAAGCTAAGATGACCAAATTGTATCTTTCATTAGATGATGGTTCTGGGAAAGACATTTTGATCTGTGGTTTGCAGTTGTGCTAACCAAGCTATAATAAACACTTAGCAGTATTGCTTGTAAGTGGGATATTTTTATTCAAAGGTCTTAGATTGTAAGAAACTGATAGTGTGAAAGATGTTGCAAAAAAATTATCTCAGTTTGTATCAGCTGTTCTAAAACAGTGAAAAGCTGCACCATTGTAATGGCTTTAAATAAACTTGGCACCTCAAGTCTGATTTAGTGCTTCACAAAACAATGACTTTCACTTGGAGGTTCTGATGCTCACAAGGCAACATATTTCTGTGGGAGGAGATAAAATCTTATGAAATGTACATGATGTTGCAATGTTAAGCTGTGTAGCAAGGAAATGCAGCATGCATTAAAGCAGGAGAAGAGTTTTCCTTCTTGGACGTAAATCATTTAAATTCTGTTGGGTCTGACTCCGCCCTTTGTTCCCTATGGAATGTCATTCCAAGAGATTGCTCACTTTGAAGGTGAGAGTCTTTTGGAATGGTTTGAATTGAGCACAAATGATGCCAATATTTTAGAAATCGTTTACTTCATTGTGGACCAGAATGTTGTTTGGGACAGCCTCCAGTTATGCTGAAAATTCCTGGATTTTAACTTCAGAACTAAAATCTAAACAGTGAGATCATCCTTTAAATAAGAGATATTCTGACGTTAAAATAGATCTGTGAAATGAGCGTTGACTGTTTTGTGATCCTGTTTCTTTGGTGTTCCCAGAGAAGAATCCGTGAAGAATGGGAGCAGCAGCAGATGAAGGAAAAAGAGGAAGTGGAACACAAACAGCAGGAGCGGAGAGAACGAGAGGTGATTCCAGCTCTAGGAGGATAAATTCACAGCATATATCCTCTTTAAAAAGCATTTCCTATCTTAATTCAGCATTTTTGCTTGAAGTAGGACGGTTGTTTGGAGAACTTAGCCTGAAAGAATAATGGTATTAAATGCAAAAGATTTGGTAATGCTTTTCTGTTCATTTATCAAGTTGAGTCCTGGGGATGGAATGCTGTCTACTGCAGGCATCGAAAGTCAGCATCAAGTACTTGCCGGTCAGTTTTAGCACATATACAAGCAAAGTGAATCTGTAAAAGCATGCAGCATGGTGTCAGTTTTCCATATCTCATCTTGACCCTTATCTGATTTAGATTGCCAGACGAGGAGTAGTTTTGTATCATGAGTTTGCAGACTTACGGCAACTTGCCATCCATCTAAGGTTAATTTGGATGGAGCTAAGAGAAGTATCTTCCTTTGAGAAGCATTTCAATTAAATGTTCCCTTTACTAAAAGACATGTCCTGATTTTTGGAATGTTACCATATAGTGCTTTCATAAAGGCCTTTTGGTGTAGTTAACTGTTAAGCACATTCATTGTTAAAACATACTAAAGGAACTTGCAGCTAGCCAAGACGTTGAACTTGATCACGTCATGGGGCAGCAATGGCAAAAATATGATTTAAATCAGCAATGGTTATTGATCGTAGTGACCCGGCCACTTGCATATAGGGGTAAAGCCCATGGAGTGATAGTTTTTTTTTATTTGATTTAATTTTATGTCTTGATTTGGGCATCAGCCTCAGATGTACTACGGCAATATATAGATTGTTGCAAAAGACTTTTGTCTATTATTGGTTCATAATGTTCAAATTTCAAATCAAATGGTTTATTCAGAATGGAGTATAATAAAATCTGTTGAATTGGTGTTTCCTCACTGAATAGCTCATTATTTTTTCTCAAGTGGGTGATTGATAATATTCTGAGAGCAAGTTTAAACTCTTAATCAGGTAAAACTTGTTCTTTAAAACCGAAGTATGATCAGTTGAATTGCCTTACGTTGAAGCTTTGCTCAAGTTATGTGCTTGATTGTGGGAAGAAAGTCTATTTGATGAATGTTTTGCTTGGGTACAGCCCTGTAGATTATTTGAGTATATGTTGAAGGTTACAAACAAGCCAATAATATATTAAGTGAGATTATCCAGATTAAGTTAGTTTAAACTTAGACAAAGAGAATTCAGCCAGCAATTAACCTTACAAACTTGAGGAATTATAAAGGACTCATTTTGATACATTCTTTCTGACCTTTATGATGCCTTGTACTGTAACAATATTTAATGTGTTCATGAAAATTATCTGAACCTACACAAGTGATATTCCTTAACAGCCCTGCACTAAAGAGTTCCCACCGCTCGTCCTTACTGACTAATACATCAAGATGTATCTTTTTCATGATACTTAACAAATGTGATTTGAATTATGAGTCTTGTAGCTTGATATCCCTTCATCCTGTGTAAGATATAAAGATTTACTAGAAAATTCAGTTTTGTCTATTAAACCTCCTAAAACGTTTAATTGTGAACAGTTATTCAGGTCCTGTCACGCCAGTCTCGCAAGCAGTTTTAGAAGCCGCTGTGTAAACTGACCTGGTGCCTTTTCAGCAAGCTCCTGCCTGTTCTATGTATTCTGCTACCTTGTAAATGTATTTGCACCTTGGATATCCAGCATTTAGGGACTGAGCTAGTCATGTTCTATTGTGGCTATACAGAATTTATCATTTAAAAAGTTAATAATTATTGCCTTGGGTTGACTGACAGTTAATATGTTGCTGAATGTTCGGAAAGTTTGTAAGAGCACAGGGAAGAGTGAATTCTATCTTGAACCCAAATGAATCAACATTATTTCAATTTGCAGCAGTCATAAAATACTTGCCACTATGAAGGCTGAATTATAATTTTTTTCTGATAAATAATCAAAATTTGTCTAAATAATTTGTCTATTTCATATTTTTCATGATAGAATTGATGTTGTGGCTTAGACATTTGGTTTTGAATTTAATTGCCTTTAAATAATGTATTAAAAAATTTTAATTCCTGTGATGAATCCACTTTATAAGACACTCATTCTTAACAAGTAGAATCAGATGTGTACCAGATATATACTACACGTTGTTTTTTACCAGTCCTATGTTTACACCATTTGTAGGAAGCTGTTCAGAAAATGCTGGATCAGGCGGAAAATCAGGTATTGTATGTTCTTTGAATTTTTTGAATTATATAAGTTAAATTGTGTTAGGCTTTAATGGAGAATATTTGCAAAACTTTGTTCTCAGTTGAATAAACATAAAGCTGTCAGCTCAACAAAATACCAAGACATGCTATAATTTTAGCAAAAGTGAGGACTGCAGATACTGGAGATCAGGGTTGAGAGTGTGGTGCTGGAAAAGCACAGCTGGTAAGGCAGCATCCGAGGATCAGGAGAATTGACGGTTCTGGCAAAAGCCCTTCATCAAGACTCTAATTCTAGTCGACTCTAACTATTGTGCAATAAGGAGGGAGGAAAACCCAACATACCATTTGGCCATTTGATCTGTCCTCTCTCCCCTGAAGAATATTGTCTGATATCCATATCAATTTATGAATTAGGATTAGATTAGGCCTACTCGATTCTGTTTACCATTTTGTAAAATCATGACTAATCTGATTCTGGCCTCAACTGCACTTTCCTATCTTCCACTGATACACTTTGAGTTGCTTGTCAATTGGAAAAAAAGTACAAGTGAGAGCTAGGGGTTACTTCAGAGAAATTTACAGGTATCCACAAATGTTTGTTTAGAAGAATGTTGATTTTATTAATTGTGTTTAATTCTTCAATAATAATTCTTCCATAACGACGAATAATGTAATTTTAAGCAGCTCAGAATCCAAACAAACTTAATTTATTTCACTAATTGAGGTACACCTATGACTGTGATCTCCATGCATGTCCTTAATGGGAAAGATGAGAATTTGGTAGAGAAATCCAGTGCCCACTTCCTAATTTATACTAACTCCTACTTGCCATCATCTCTGTCCTCCCTGGTCTACTTCAACTTCTAGTGCTGTCACCGTTTTTTCATGGCCCTGGCTCCTGCTTATCTTTGACCTGCAGTCCTAAAACTTTCTCATGAGGTTTCTGCCTTTTTGGCTTAGATTCTGTTTTTTTGACCAAACAAACCTGAAGTACTGTATAATTATAAATTATTGTTGTTTAGGGCGGCACGGTGGCTTAGTGGTTAGCACTGCTGCCTCACAGCACCAGAGACCCAGGTTCGACTCCAGACTTGGGCGACTGTCTGTGTGGAGTTTGCACATTCTCCCCGTGTCTGCGTGGGTTTCCTCTGGGTGCTCCAGTTCCCTCCCACAGTCCAAAGATGTGCAGGTCAGGTGAATTGGCCATGCTAAATTGCCCACGGTGTTAGGTGCATTAGTCAGAGGGAAGTGGGTCTGGGTGGGTTACTCTTCAGAGAGTCAGTGTGGACTTGTTGGGCCAAAGGGCCTGTTTTCACACTGTAGGGGAATCTCCCACGCTCTAAAGAAAAAAGTCGAGGCTTGTCCAGCCATTGACCATTGAGTCCAGGCAACATCCTTGTAAATTTCTTCAGCACTATTTCCAGTTTAATAACATCCTTCCCATAGCAAGGTGACCAAAACTGAACACAGTACTCCAAGTGCGGCTTCAGCAAAATCCTGTACAACTACAACACAACTTCCCAACTTCTATGCTCAGTGCCTTGACTGATGAAGGCCAGTGTGCCAAAAGCCTTCTTCACAGCCCTGTCTACCTATGACTCCACTTTCAGAGGACTGTGAACTTGAACTCCAAGATCGCTCTGTTCCACTGCACTCCTTAAGACCCTACTATTCACCATGAAACCCCTATCTTGATTTGACTTTACAAAATGCACGCCCTCACACTTATCTGTTTTAAACTCCATTTGCCGTTTCTCGACCCACTTCCCCAGCTGATCAAGGTTTTGCTGCAATTTCTGATCACCTTCCTCACTGTCCACATGACCACCTATTTTAGTGTCATCTGCAAATTTACTAATCATGCCTTGTACATTCTCATCCAAATCACTGAGATAGATAACAAACAGTAATGGGCCCAGCACCGACCCCTGAAGCACTCCATTAAGTCAAGGCCTCCAGTCTGACAAGTATCCTTCCATTAGGGGCAGCACAGTGCTTCAGTGGTTAGCACTGCTGCCTCACAGCACCAGGGTCCCAGGTTCAATTCCAGCCTCTGGTGACTGTGTGGAGTTTGCACATTCTCCCCGTGTCTGCATGGGTTTCCTCTGGCTGCTCCGGTTTCCTCCCACAGTCTAAAGATGTGCAGGTCAGGTGAATTGGCCATGCTAAGTTGCCCCCAGTGTTAGGTGTATTAGTCAGAGGGAAATGGGTCTAGGTGGGTTACTCTTCAGAGGGTCGATGTGGACTTGTTGGGCTGAAGGGACTGTTTCCACACTGTAGGGCATCTCAAAAAAAACCTATTACCTTCTGCTTCCTATCATCAAGCCAATTGTGTATCCAATGTGCTAGCTCTCCCTGGATGCCTTGCGATCTAACCTTCCAGAGCAGCCTACCACGTGGAAGTTTGTCAAAACCCTTACTTAAATCCATACAGGCGACATGCCCTCATCAAGCTTCCTGGTCACTTCATCAAAGTGACTTCACCTGATGAAGGAACAGCGCTCCAAAAGCTTGTGATTTCAAATAAACCTGTTGGACTATAATCAGGTGTCGTGTTACTTCTGACCTTGTCCACCGGCACCTTCACATGATAAAACCATAGGAAATAGGGACAGGAGTAGACCATTCAGCTTTTCGACCCTGCTTCGTCATTCAATGGTATCATGGCCAATCTGACATTCCTCATGTCCACTCTCCTACCCCCTTCCTTGATTCCCCAACTGATCAAGAATCTATCTATCTCAGGCTTAAATATACACAAGGACTCTGCTCCCACGGTTCTCTGTGGCATGGTGTTCCAATCCACTGAGAGACGACATTTCTCCTCATCTCAGTCATATATTATTCTGAGACTCTCCTACGAGGGGATATACTCTCTCAGCATTTAACCTTTCAAGCCCCTTTAGAATCCTTTGCAGTTCAATGAGATAACCTCTCATTCTTTACTCCAGTGAGTAAAGTCCAACCTGTTTAGCACTTGCCTATGAGACAATCCCTCCATACCAGGTATCATTCTAGTCAACCTTCTCTCAACTGTTTCCAATGAAATAATATCTTTCCTTAAATAAGGAGTCAAAAACTGGTTACAGTGCTCCAGATTGTCTACCAGCATGTTGTACAATTGCAGTAAGACTTCCTATTCTTATATTCAAAGCCCCTTGAAGTAAGGTTCTAGATTAAAGTGGTCCTGGAGAAGCATAGCAGTTCAGGCAGCATCCGAGGAGCAGGAAAGTCGACGTTTCGGGCAAAAGGCCTTCATCAGGAATGAAGGGCTTTTGCCCGAAATTTCGATTTTCTTGCTCCTCGGATGCTGCCTGAACTGCTGTACTTTTCCAGCACCACTCTAATCTAGAATCTGGTTTCCAGCATCTGCAGTTTTTACCCTTGAAATAAAGACCAATAATCCATTAGTCTTCTGGCTGAGCCTCTGTGCTAACTTTCTGTGTTTTATGCATTAGTACCCTCAAGTCCCTTGTGTTGCAGCTTTCTGCAGTTTTTCTCCCTTTAAATAGTATTCCGTTCTACAATGAATAACTTCATATTTTCCCACATTATACTCTATTTGCCCACTTAACCTATCAATATCTCACTGTAAATTGTTTGTATCCCTTTCACAACCTGCCTTTCACTAAATAAATTTTAATGAATTTATTTAGTGACTGTTTTGTGTTTGTGACCCCAGATTCTGGTCTTCTTTGAAAGTAAAACCATCTTCTCTACGTTTGTTATCAAAGCTGTTTATAATTTCAAAACGCTGTTCAAGTCACTTCTTAGTTGCCTAACTCAGCGGTAGAACTTTATAGCTGAGATAGATCATCATGGGCTCAATTTCCACTCCAGAGTCTGTAGACCAAAACTTGGGCAACAACTGCTGTGAAGAACTGAGGGAGCACTGCACTGTTGAAGGTGCTGCTTTTTGCATGAGACATTTAATGAAGGAAATGTCTTTCCCAACAAGTGTCGTAAAAGATTCCATTGTATATTTTTAAAGATCAGGAACATGCTCTTTTGTCCTGTTATCCACATCCACAATTAATATCGTTATAAAAGCCTTCATGATTTGTGGGATCATGCTAGGTGCAATTTGGCTTTCATATTTGTGATGCTTATGATGCTTATTAATTGGTTGGAAAGTGCTTTGGTATACTTTGAAAGATGATATGTATACAAATCTTCAATTATTTATACTTCTTGATCTATTTCCCTTTCAATAGAATAGTAATCTCTGCTTCAGTGATGGATTTCTCTGCTGCAAGCAAGATTCTAGCTCTCCAGCATTTAAATTTACTTCAGTTCCTTTTGTAATAAATTGAGCTCTCTAATTCACTTGTGAGCTTCTGTAAACAGACAATTGCTATTTGCCCTCCATATCTTCACCTTGGGTCACCCGTCTAACCATCTCAGTTTTAGTGAGCGAAGCCCAAACTTTGTAAAGATATAATTAGGAATGAAGATTACGATGATGTAGACTTGATGTTTATGCAGCATTTGGTAAAATACTTCTATGATCTCGTTATTATTGGGTACGTGAAGATGCACACGGTCTTACCAACTACAGTCCAATTAAGGTCTTGTGCAAGTTCAGCCTGTACTCTATGCTTTTATACTCTCTGCCTCCAGATTAGGGTTTTTTTATTGTCTCATCTACAGAAAGGGTGATTGTTTACAGTACCATGGGAGGCAATTTCTCATTGCCACTGAACTGAGTGCTTTGCTATGCGAATTCAGAGAAAACTTAAGAGACTATGAATCTGGAGTCACATATAGGTCAGACAGAGTAAGAACACCGTCCCTAAAGGACATTTTCCAATGTTTTTTTAAATGAAAATTGATGATGATTATCATGGTCATCACTTACAGAGACATGCTTTCAAAAACATTTTTCAAAATTTACATTTTACCAGCTGCCTTGACTGGATTTGAACCCTGGAACATTAGCCTGGGCTTCTGGGTTACTACTGCCACTATACCACTGTCTCCCCTTAAACTGGTAATTTATAACTGGTTTATGGTAACTTGTTGCTTTTATACTGTAAGGACTATTTATAAAGCTGAAGATCTGCTCTATTTCATTAACTGCTTTCTCAACTTGCCTATCAAGTGCAGTGATTTGTGCAAATACACCTTCCAGTCTCTCTGATTCTACAAGCCCTTGAAGATTTATGTACAGTTTAGAAATACAAAACTCATTTGCTTTCTATTCATCTAAAAAAATGTATTGTTTCCCTGTGCTTCCAAAATAATTACTTCACAGTATGTGGATCAGCCACCTACCTGCCAACTTATGTCCTCGTCAGAGTTTCACAGTTATGCCACCACTTGACATTCAAATTTGTTACAGTATTAGCAAATTTTGCAATTATTTCCCACAAGCCTGGATCTTGAAACCATGAAATATTAAAGCACAGGAGACCATTCAGCCCATTAATTCTGGACCACTTTTTTGAAGAGACCCCCTCCATTGTTCTTTTCCCATATCATTGCTGTTTGAATCTGTTTCCACTGGGCACCCAGACTGTGCATTACAAATTCACTTATGTCGCTTCTTGCCTTTTTTCCCCATCACTTTAAATCTGTCCCTTTTGTTTTACTGATTTAAGCATTTGAAATAATTTCTACAGGTCATTCTGGTATAACGTGTGTTTTGTTAACACTATTTGTCTATAACACGATTGACGAATAATGGATGTTGTTTGGATAACACAAACTTTCAACTGAACGGGCATTGCGATATTCTGTTGCATTCTTCTGCAGGGTGATTTTCCGTAGCACGAGGTTGCTGAGGGAGGCAACTGTCATGTTACAGCAGAACAGCCTATATATTGTCTAAAACCCTTATTGTATTAAACCTCCTCTTGACTTCCTTTCTAAGCAGGGCAACCCGAGCTTCTCTAGTCTCTCCACATTAACTGTGGAGCTATGTTTTTAAGTCTTCTTTGAAGCTTTACCAAAGGCTATCCATTCGTCTGGTGATCATAATTGGTCACTCCTTAAGTGGAGCTCGTGTGTTTATACTGGGTTAACTTATTCCTGACCTTTGTATTCTGTCTGTTATTTATAAAGCCTGGGAACTGATGTACTCCATTCAACTGACTGATTTATTAACCTTTCAAAACTTTATATGCTGTCTCTCTTTGTGTTGTATTCATTCTAAAACTTTCCAGTTAGTACATTTTGTCTGATACTTCCTGCCAAAATGTATCCATCTCACATCTTCACACTGAATTTTGTCTGTCATGTATCCACCCTTCTCATCAGTCAGCCAACATTTTTTCACAGTCTATTACGGTATTTCTTGGTTTTTGCTATACTTTCAAATTTGTTATCACCTATAGGTTCTGAAATGATGTTGTGTATCTCTCAGTCACAAATATGTGTGAAATGTGAAACAGAAGTATATTAAACGTGGGGGGGGGGCTTCACTTGTGTATATGAGTAGTTCAGGGTATTCCAGCAGTTCAACTTCTCATGAGTAAGTACTCACTCTCACACCGTGCCTCTTAATTCTGAGAAATTTCCTTTATCATACATTGATTTCTATCCTTTATAAGTTTTCCTGTTCATCTGGTCATATTACATTTCAATCCGACTTTTGTTGTATTCTAAATCTGTAACGCTGTTATAATTGTGACTCATGTTGTCAACAGTTCGAGAATGGTGGCACTTGGCATAATCCAGAAGCACCAGAGGATTATGGGACTGAAAAGGATAAATCATATTGCCCATTCTTTCTGAAGACTGGATCCTGCAGATTTGGTGATAGGTGAGAGAAGTATTGAAATCTGAATGTATCTGGGCTTCCAGAGTATCTACCTCTTTGTTCAAAGCACGCTTACTGCCTGTTAAATATACAATTTGCCACCCAGATGAAGATTTGCTTTCCTTTCACGGCCATTCCAGTGATGTCTGTAGATTAGAAAAGGTTCTCTTGAAGCATTCCTAGGATGAATGGCTTAACCTTTTCTCAAGGTTTAACAATTGGGCGGTGATCATTACAAAAGATTCTGAAGGGACCTGACATCATGAAGATGATTCTTTTTGTGGGGAAGGCCAGATCTAGGAGAGACAGCTTCAGATTAAAACAGATTTTATGGAAGGAAAATATTTTTGAGAGGTTAGACTGTAGAATTCTCCTCCCAGAAGCAGTTGAGATGTCTCAAGGCTGAGTCAGGTTTTTGATTGACAAGGAAGTCTAGGGTCATAAGGGGCAGAGGGGAAAGTGAGTTGAGACCACAACCAGGTCTGCAATAGTCTTGTTGACTGGTCAAATGCCATATTCCTGGTCCTGAGTCCTGCGCCCTATGGACCTGAAAGGCACGATTCCTGAAATGACATTCCTGAACAGACCCTTCGGTCCAACCCGTCAATTTGTATCAGCAGCAAATTTAGCTTCCATCTCCTCTTCCAAGTCATTTATGTTTATGGCAGTATGGTGGCTCAGTGGTTAGCACTGTTGCCTCACAGCGCCAGGGACTTGAGTTCAATTCCCACCTTTGGACAACTGTCTGTATGGAGTTTGCAAGGGTTTCCTCTGGATGCTCCGGTTTCCTCCCACAGTCCAAAGATGTGCAAGTTAGGTGAACTGGCCATGTTAAATTGCCATAGTGTCCAGGAATGTGCATTAGCCATGGGAATGCAGGGTTATAGGGTAGGCAGGAAAATTGGGTGGGATGCTCTTTGGAGAGTCGGTGTTGACTCAATGGGCTGACTGTCCTGATTGCACACTGTAGGGATTCTGTGATTCTATATAAAATTGAGGTAGCAGCATTGAGGCATGCCACTAATTACATATTGGCAAGCTAGAAAAGATCCATTTATGCTTGATACCTGTTCCTTGTTAGCCAACTAGTCTTCTATCCATGCCAGAATAGAATCATAGAATCCTTACGGTGCAGATAGAGGCTGTTTGATCCATCTAGTCTTCGCCAACCCCCGAAGAGCATTCCACCCAGACACAGCACCACCACCACCTTCCCCCCCCCCAACAACCATATCCCCATAATTCCACATTTCCCAAGTATGCAGTATGGGGCAATGTAGCATGGCCAGTCCACCCAACCTGCACAGACCCCGGGGGGGAATTTGCAAACTCCATACAGACAGTCACCCACTGAGCCACTGTACCACCTACGTACAATATATTACTGGTTTCCCTTTATCCACAGTGTATGTTGCCTGAAAAGATGTTGTAATTTGTCATACATGTCTAGCTTAACTCACTAACAAGCTGGACACATCTTCTATATGGAATACCAGAAGGCTGTTGACAGTGAGCTGTGGCAGCCTGTAAGTTACTTCTTCACGAATGGGTCAAGGCTGATTGAGGAGTTGGTTAAAGTGCTCGTCTCTCATTCTAGAACTGGGGCTTTTTCTATAAGTAGTGATGACCTGGCTGCACCAAGGATTGATAATGAACTGGTTGTAGAGCATCACAGAATCTAAGTACGTTCTGATTCAGCCAAGTGTCCGGTATCTCTTTGAACTACAATCTTGGAAGTTTTGATATCAATTTTGAGTCTTGGAAAAAGCTAAGCAATTACAAAAATGATGCAGCCTTCTTTAAAAATAAGTGCTTATCGGAGGCAGAGAGAAAACCAGTTGAGGAAATCCCGAGCCGACTATCCTTCCAAAACTGAATTGTCTGCAACTTCCGGTCTTACTTGCAGCAGAATCTGGATTTTTTTGGGAACATTTCAGTCACTTATCTACCCACTGGAGCCATACCCAGCACCCCAGGTGATGAATATGGTCACCTTTGCTTCAAAGGGGAAACAAAATAAAAGATTGAGACTGTGAATCCAGTGAGACTTTTTTTCTGGAACAGGGAATCCAGATCATTGGGGCACAAACTTCAAAGGCTAGCCAATCCATTGAGGAATAAAATCACCATTCTCTCTCTCATGGAGGAGAGTGGAAATCTAGAACTCTTTCCTAATGGAATGTGGACTCTGGGATCATTCAAAGCTTTCAGGAGTAAAATCAACAGATTATTAGGTAAGGAAAATGAGGGAGATAGAACAAGGGCTCAAGTACAAATGGGGTCAAATACAGATCATTGTGACAGTCTTGAGGGCCTGAATGAACTCCACCTGTTGCTAGCTATATTTGCATGTATTCTGTAATCTAAATTGCCGTACCGACCATAAAAATAACATGCCTACTGGGGTTCACTTGTCTAATGATGATACAGACCAATTCATCATGTAGTGCTAACTGTCATTTTCAAGTAGCAGATAGCTGGTCAGACACCACTAGTTTGGAACTGGAAATTCTTTGGTAATTCTCGCTATTATCTTTGACTATCTTTGTATAATAGAACAACTGTGGATTTATTTCCTACAGATGTTCCCGTAAACATGTCTACCCAGCATCAAGTCAGACCCTTCTTATCCGAGCCATGTTCATTACCTTCGGTATGGAGGAAAGTAGGCGTGATGACTATGACACAGATTCTGGGCTGGAGCACAGTGAGGAGGACATTTACCAGCAGTTTGTGGAATTCTATGAGGATGTACTACCTGAATTTAAGAGCATTGGGAAAGTGATACAATTTAAGGTACTTTATAAATTCATTTATGATACATATTATAAAGAATTTACAGTTGGAAATATCGGATGTTTCTGCTTAGAATAAGCCCTTTTATTTTGCCATATCAGCATATCTTCCAGTTTCTTCTCCCCTAAACATTTATTTCCCTTCCCCTTCAAGTATATTGTTGCTACTTCCTTCAGTTAGTTTAACACTCAAACCATTCTGAATCAAAAATATTCTCCCAGAATTTTATTGGTTTTATTAGTCACCATCTTACTTTTATGGCCCCTAATTTCAGATCCCCACCCTTTTGGAAACATCAGTCCATGCCTAACCTGCTCAAATTCAACTTTTTATACAACTGAAGAGACACAGTTACCAGGCTAACCTGTGATGGATTCAACACAAATTGAATGTGCAATCCCAGTGTAATGAATGTGTAATCCCAGTGCAATGCAATTGTCTTTCACATTAAATTATAGTGTGTTTCGGCAACTCTTATTTGCTGTAACAAGCTATAAGTTTGTAAGTATTCTACCCATATGTAAGAGTCCAGAACTAGAGGGCATAGGTTTAGGGTGAGAGGGGAAAGATATAAAAGAGACCTAAGGGGCAACTTTTTCACACAGAGGGTGGTATGGGTATGGAATGAGCTGCCAGAGGATGTGGTGGAGGCTGGTACAATTGCAACATTTAAGAGGCATTTGGATGGGTATATGAATAGGAAGGGTTTGGAGGGATATGGGCCAGGTGCTGGCAGGTGGGATTAGATTGGGTTGGGATATCTGGTTGGCGTGGACGGGTTGGACCGAAGGGTCTGTTTCCATGCTGTACATCTCTATGACTCTGTGACTCTATGTAAACTACTGTCACAATCCCCTTGGAGTCTAATAACTTTCAAAATGAAATGTATTTGCCAGTAACTAATGGTAGTAACCAAAGGTCCACATTTTACTTAACAGGCAACTAATACACCAAACTAAAGGAAAGCTACATTAACTAATACAATCAATATGCAGATTACCACTCTTTTCAAGGTATGTCACTCCTGACAAATAAGAAGCAATACAGGAGCAGATCCTCCAGGATTCTCACCTCTCATTTCTCCTTATCACCTCAGGTCAAAACAACCAGAACCTTTTGAAAGTCATTCCACTCAGCACCTCCCAAAGTCTTCAGCCCCAGTTTTTACCAGTAGGGTCACTCTGTCCCAACCGAATTTGCCCAAGCATCCTGTTTGGTTGTTAACTCTAACAGGGAGAAAGTGAGGATTGCAGATGCTGGAGGTCAGAGTCAAAAAGTGTGGTGCTGGAAAAGCACAGCCGGTCAGGCAGCACCCGAGGAGCAGGAGAGTCGACGTTTCGAGCATAAGGTAATGAAGAGCCTCTGCTTGAAATGTCGACTCTCCTGTTCCTCGGATGCTGACTGACCAGCTGTGTTTTTCCAGTGCCACACTTTTTGACTCTGTTAACTCAAACAGTCCTTTCTTCTACATAACACTGGCTGCTTTGTCTCATCCTCATCTCAAAAAATAGCACTTTTCATGAATTACTGTGTAAAATTATGAAAACTGATGCTTGATATTTCAAGAGGTTTTGATTAGATTTTCTCTCCCAACCAGATCTCTCAGAGATGTTTGTGAGCTGGGGTGTTTCCAGAGTTCTCAGTTTCACTTGATATTTTAAAACACAACCCTCTCAGAAAGTCCAGCTTCATAACACAGACTTCTTTCGCCATTTGGAGTTATATACCTGGATCAAATAATGCCAGGTTTTAATATTAACTATCAATCTTATTGATTTTCCAGGTTAGTTGCAACTATGAGCCACACCTGAGAGGAAATGTATATGTCCAGTACCAAAAGTAAGTCAATTTCTATGTTGTTTCACATTAAGATTAGACTTTGGGATTTATTTAGTGTCTTTTATATCATCAAAAACATCCCAAGGCATTTCACAACCCGTAATCTTATTTTGCAGTGTAGTCAATAGCAGGTAAGCAAATTCCTTCTAGCAAAGGCCCATCAACAAAACTGAGAAGTCATCGATTGGTTGAGGGATGGGTGCTGGAAGATTTTACAAATAGTGCTGTAGGAGTTTTTACATCTATGTATACAAGCAGATGGGACCTTGCTTGTCCAAACCATCTCACCTCAGATCATGCAGCTGTTGCTTATTACAATACTAGGAGTCCAATCAGGTTTGGCCCAATGATATCTGATTTGGGGCTTTAAACCCTTGAGTTTCTGATATGTGGTGGGAGCCAGGTTGAGAAACTATAGCTCAGAAAGGCTTTTCTCAAAATGTTTTTAAATTCTTTGAATTGTCTACATGTTATTCCTTTCTTGTGGTCATGTCACACTTCTCTGTTTCACTCATTCCAACCCCAATCCTTTTCAGTACTTCTCAGTGATAGAGCTGTATCCACCACTGCGAGTCTCACTGTTCCCTCCCTACATTGAGAGTTTGCACCAACCTGGCCCACTCCTCCCCCCCCCCCCCCCCCCCCACATTTCCATCCCACCATAAGACAGCAGGTTGGCAGTGGGAGATGAAGCTTTATATTCTGTGCCTCTGCTGTGTATTCTATTGATTGAATTACTGTGAACTATGTGTAGATCTCTAAGAAAACTGCTCATTCTTTGCTGCTGCTTTGTTGCTAACAGCCAATTGCTTGTGGTTTATTGCAGAGAGGAGGAATGCCAGCAGGCTTTCGTACTTTTCAACGGGCGTTGGTATGCAGGGAAACAGTTGCAGTGTGAATTTTCACCTGTCAGTCGATGGAAAACAGCAATATGTGGTTGGTTCTCAATATATTTTAAATTTGGTCATTTAATATCGACATGTTTCTTGGTGTAGCTCATTTGTATATTTGATAATTGCACATTTGTAATGGTTAGTAAAAGATTAATGAAAAATATTATGCTTTTTGCTATCTGGCTTTCCTTTAACTTTGCCTTGTACTAATATACTGCACTGTCCTCGGAGAGCAGCTTGCTAGAGGTCTTGAATAAGGTTTAAAATAACTTGAAAGTAAGATAGGAATCAGGATGAGAATTTCAAGACTAGGGGGCGTATTTTTAAGGTGAGACGACAGAGATTTAAAAAAGACATGAGAGGCAATTCTTTCACACAGTGTGGTTCCTGAGGAACTGGTGGAATGGAGTACAGTTACAATGCTTAAAAGATACTTAGATAAGTACATGAAGAGGAAGGTTTGGATATTGGCATGGATTGGTTTGATCTAAAGGTCTGTTTCTATGCAATATGACTATATGAGGATGTAAACAAGATGTCACTGCAGTAAGACATTATGAAATATTCGGTGGTTTCAGATAAGGAAATACAGTAAGGTCTAATTCAGGTTCAGAGTATGGACATAAATGCACTGTGAGAAGTAAGATGGATGTGCTGTATTTATGAGCAGTAATGGTATTATGATGTTGCACAGTAATGGGGATTTGGTTCAGAAAGGAACAGAACTGAGTACTAAATGTCCCAGGTTTAAAGCAATTCCCAAGTTTATAACATTTGTTCATGGAATGCCCTGCCAGTAGCAGTGGTGGACTCTCCCTCTTTATGGGTATTTAAGCGGGCATTGGATAGGCATATGGAGGATAGTGGGTTAGTGTAGGTTAGGTGGGCTTTGATCGGCGCAACATCGAGGGCTGAAGGGCCTGTACTGCGCTGTATTCTTCTATGTTCTATGTTCTATTACAGAGCAGTACAGGCCCTTCGGCCCTCAATGTTGCACCGACCTGTGGAACCAATCTGAAGCCCATCGAGTCTACTGCTGTTTGAAGTTATCCATGAAATAAAGGGTATAGGGTAGCAATATTGATTAAGAAAATAATTAGTATGTTGGAGGGAGAGAAGAGGGTCAAGGGACGGTCACTGGCTGGTCCCTGTCAGTGCATCTTGCCCTAGAAATACACTGCAAACTTGCAAGTGCAAGAATGAAGCCTGCACCAACCAAAGAAATCCAGAACATGCTTCTGAGGTAGCCCAATCCTGGGACGCAGGATCAAAGGTCACATTGCAGGATGGTCATGGGAAGTCCGGGGTGTTTGGTCATCCTGATAAGAGGGACAACACCAAATAAAAGTCCAATTCTGAAGAGATTGTGGGTATATATGCACAAACCATTCAAGGTTGAGTGAATGTTTAAGTCAGCACGCAAGGTCCTTGGCCTCATAAATAGTTTCATAGTGATCAAAGCAATAAAGTAATGTTAAGCCTATACAATTCCATGGTTGAGCCTCAGTCGTAGCATTGCAACCAATTCTAAGCACCACAGTTTTGGAAGGATGTGCATTGTCTGTTAGATTGGAAGATTAGAGAAGGTTGTGAGGTGATTTAGGGCAGTAAAATGTAGGAGCAGAAATGAGCCATTTATACAATGGAGTCTGCGCAGCCATTCTGTATGATCCTGGCTGATCTGATATTCCTCACCTCCACTTTCCTACCTTTTCCCCATAATCCCTGATTCTCTTACTGATTAAAAATGTCTCTGTCAGCCTTGACATACCTAATGACCAAGACTCTACATTCCCTGCAGTAAAAAAATCCATGGATTCACTCCCCTCTGAGACAAGTAATTCCATATCTCTGTCTTAAATGGGCGACCGACCCTTTGTTCTGAAATTATGCCCTCTGGTCCTAGATTTTCTTACAAGGGGAAAATCTTTCCACACCTTCCGTGTCCAGTCCCTAAGAATCTTGTACATTTCAATAAGGTTGCCTCTCATTTTGTAAACTCAGTGAGTACAGACCCAACCTACTCAACCTCTGTTCATAAGCCAATCCCTCCATACCTGGGATTAGCCAAGTGAACCTTCTCTGGACTGTCTCCAATGCCAATATAGACAAGCAGGAGGCTGGAAGTACACAGTAAGCCAGGCAGCATCATGAGGTGCAGAAGTTGACATTTCGGGTGTAACCATTCTCCCTTAGAACAAGGGAACTAAACTGTTCACAGTATTTTAGCTGTGGTCTGACTAATGGATTGTACTGTTTTACCAAGACCTTCCTATTTTCATAGTCTGTACCATTTCCCTTCTCTGTTACAAAGGAGGCAGTAGTGTAATGGTAATATCACTGGGTGAGTAAATCCAGAACCCCAGGCTAATGCTCTGGACAAAGGGCTCATGCCACCATGGCAGATGGTGCTAATTAAATTCAGTACAAATCTGGAATTAAATGGTGTTGTACAAGCCAATCTGGTTCACTAATATTTTCCAGGCCTACACGTGATTCCACACCCATAGCAATGTGGTTAATTTTCAACTGCAATAAATACTCTGCCATTACCTAGTTCACCATTACCAACTCCCCCACCTCATTTCCTGTGTTAACTTTGGCCTGTCTCTTCCTATTTGTATATTTGAAAGAAGCTTTTGCTGTCTGTCTTGACAGCTTACAAGTATACCTTCACAATTTATCTTCTCCATGTTTCTCTTTCAACTTAATGCTGTCTTTAACTTCTCTGGGTTAACCAAGGTTGGCTTCTTAGAATCCTTCTTTCTTGCTGGGGTATATCTTTCTTGGAAAGCCATGAGCAAATTTCTTAAATGTCTGTAATTGTTCTTCAATTGTTTTTACGACTGAGTCCAGTCCATCTAAGTCTGCCCTTATTCTGTCCTTATTTAAGCTTAACACAGTTCTTCTGACCAAATTTCTTCCCACTCAAGCTCTACCACATTAAGAGTCATACAGCACAGAAACTGGCCCTTCGGCCCACCATGTCTGTGCCAGCCAACAAACACCAAACAACACTAATCCAATTTGCCTGCATTCAGGCCATAGCCTACTCTGACCTGGCATTTTAAATATTTATCCAGATGTTTCTTAAATGTTGCGAGAGTACCTGTCTCCACCACTGCCTTAGACAGCATGTTCCATATTTCTACCACCCTCTGGGTGGAAAAGTGGTTAGCACTGCCACCTCACAATGCCAGGGACCCAGGTTCAATTCCACCCTCAAGCAACATGTTCCATATTTCTACCACACTCAAATCTCATCAAAATCACTTACGTCTCTCCTTAAACATCCAGACAACATCCTGGTGAATCTCCCCTGCAGCCTCTCCGGTGCAACCAAGTCCTTCCAATAGTGCAGTGACCAGAACCGCTCATAGTATTCCACCTGTGGCCCAACCAGTGTTTTATAAAGTTGTGAAAAGGCTTTCCTACTCATTTATTCTACACCTCAGCTAATGAAGGTAAACATCCCATATGCCTTCTTCACTACCTGTGCTGACACCATCAGGGATCCATGGACTTGTACACCGAGGTGCCCTTAATGTGTATATCCTTCCCTTAACATACCTCCCACAGTGCATCACATTGCACTTGTAAGGGTCAAATTCCATCAGCCATTGCTGTATCCAAATTACCAGTTGACCAATATCAGATTGTAGCCGGAGACCATACTCCTCAGAATCAACAACACCCACCAATTTTTGTGTCATTTGCAAGTTGATCATGTAAATAGCAGATAGCAACGGTCCCCATACAGATCCCTGTGGTACACCTCTGGCCACAGGTTTCCAAACACAAAAACAACTCTCCTCCATCACCCTTTGCCTTCTGTTTGCAAGTCAATTTGAGGTCCCATTTGTCAACTTGCCTTGGATTCCATGGGCTTTTACTGTTTGGACCATTCTTCCATGTCAAATGCCTTACTGAAGTCCATTTAAACATCATCAATCTTTAGATATTATTTTTTTCCCCAATACTTTGCCTCCCACTGCTGTCAGACTATCTGCTGTGTAATTACTGGCTTATCCCTACTGCCCTTCTTGAACAAAGGAATTACATTTGCTGTCCTCCAGTCATCTGGCACTTCACCTGTGGCAAGCGAAGTATTAAATATCTTTGCCAAGCCTCAGCAATCTTCTCCCTTGCCTCCCATAGCAGACTGGAATACATCTCATCAGATCCTGGGAAGTTACGCACCTTTATGCACACTAAAACATCTAACACCTCCTTCCTTATTAATCTTAACATGTTCTAGAACGTCACCATGCCAACTGAAATCACCCCTCTACTCTACAATGTGAACACAGATAAGAAATATTCATTTATGACCCTAGCCACATCCTCTGGCTCTATGCACAGGTTGCCTCTTTTGTCTGTAATAGTCGCATACTTTACCTGGTAATCCTCTTATTCATAATATACTTTTAAAAAGCCTTGGCGTTTTCCTTGATCCCATTTGTCAAAGATATTAAAATTAGCTTTCCCTCGGTTTCCACACTATCTTATCCCTTTGCATAATGAATTTGAAACTTACTTAGTTGTGGTCACTACCCACAAAATGCTCGTCCACAGAAATGTCAACATTTGAACAGCTTCATTCCCTAGGGTTAGGACTAACACTGCTCCAACTCCAGTAGGACTACCTACAAACTGGTACAAAAAGCTCTCTGGGATGCTCTTTAAAAATTCCACCCAGTCCTATTGTCTCACATTTTTCTGTGATTTGCCCACATACCTGCTGTTCTACCTCTCTCTGACTGTTGGGAAGCCTGTAGTAGAATACTGGCCAAGTAATCATCCCTCTTTTATTTCCAAGCTCAACCCACATGGCCTCATTTGAGGATCCTTCTAGAACATCATCCCTCATTACTGCCGTGATGGTTTCCTTTTATCAAAAATGCAATGCCCCCATGTTTCTTTCATCCATTGTGCCTGAAACTTCTTTAGCCTGGAAAGGTGAGCTGCTAGACTTGCCTTTCCTTCAACTATGTGTCAGTGATTACAGCAATATATTATTATCAGCATATTCTGACCAGTGCTTGAAGTTCATCTGCCTTGCCAGTCAACATCCTTGCATATGCTCACTGTTTCCTATGGGATCTTTTACTTTGACATAATTTCTTAAACCTGTTTCATTATGCATCGCCAGATCCCTGCTCGGATCCGCAACATCTTGTTCTCGGAAGTTGTTGCAAATACACTACGAATTCTATGCATTCGCCAATCTGACTATCCCATCCTACATGAAGATTAAAGTCTCCCATGATAATGTACATGACCATGATAATTTTGACATGACCTGTCTCCTGATTTGTTCTGTCCCACTGGATAGCTAATGTTAGGGGGCTTCTGTACTTTTACCAGTGCCATCTTCCCTTTTTTCTTTATAACCTCCATGCAGAAGATTCTACATCTTCTGATCCAAGATTATTTCTTGCTATCATTCTTATTCCATCGTGTACTAATACCCTTTCCTTTGTTCCTGTCCTTCCCAAGCTGTTGATTCAAGTATTCTATTGTCTATTATTATAGAGCTCTCAAGGATAGTGGAATCAAGGGTTATGGAGATAAGGCGGGAACAGGGTACTGAATGAGGGTGATCAGCCATGATCTTAATGAATGGTTGTGCAGACTCGAAGGGCAGAATGGCCTACTCCACCTATTGTCTATTGTTCAAAATTCAGGAAGGTTTAGGATAGAACAGATGGTGAGAAACTGTTCCTATCAGTGAAAGAATAGAGAACTAGAGGATACAGACTAAAGGTGGTTGGTTCTTTCATCAAAGGAGATATGAGGAAAAGTGTTTTTAATAGAATGAGTGGATAGGATCTGGGATGCATTACTTGAGGATGTGATGTTGGCAGGGCCCAGGAAAAAGGTCTGAAAGTGAATTGTTCTCAGAGAGTTGGCATAGACTAGACAGCTTGAATGGCTATAATCCAAAATTTGCTTCGTTTTATAAATCTATAATCCAAATTAGCTTCATTGAATCTGCTTATCTCTCTGGCCCACTTGAGTTAATGGACATAAGTCTCTAGTCTGTTTGTAAGAGATTTCAATTTCACAATGTGGAATCAGCTAGCTGAATGGCATTGGGAGCCAGTAACCTTTTGTAAAGGTTTTATTAACTATGTTAACAGGACTCTACGAAAGACGCAAATGTCCCAGAGGAAAACACTGCAATTTTCTTCACGTGTTCAGGAATCCTAACAACGAGTTTTGGGAGGCTGACAGAGACCTTTACGTATCACCAGATAGAACTAAATCCTATTCTAGTAAATACTTTGAGAGGCGTGAAAGAATGAGCTATCGTCACGATTACCACGGTCGATCCAGGAGGCGGTACAGCTGTAGTCCAGACAAGACACATAGAAGGTCTGGAGAGTCAGAAAGGAAACGAAAGCGAAGCAGGAGCAGAGAGAGGCGACGCTTGCAGAGGTCCAGGAGTAAGAGTCAGGACAGAAAAAGGTCACGAAGCAGAGAGAGGTACCGCAGAAGCCAGAGTAAAGAAAGACGTAAATCACAGAGGTCTCGCAGCAGGAGTGAAGAGAAGAGGAGATCAAGAAGCAGAGATGGAAGTAGGTGCAGGTCAAGGAGCAGAAGTGAAGAACGATCACTGAGCAGGAGTAAATCTAGATCCAGAAGTCGAAGTAAAAGGAGAAGCAGAGACCGGTCTGGCAGCAGGGGACTGGGGACAGAGCGCTCACGATCCAGGAGTAGAAGCCCTCTTGGATGGAATAGGAAAAAGAAGAGGGAGTCTGAAAACAAGGACAAAAAAAGCAAAAAGAGAGCAAAGAAAGAAAAGAAAGCCAAGAGCAAGGCTGATGGTAAATCGAAAGGCTCTAAAGCAAAGAGGCAGGATGACGAGCACAGGAACTCTCCAGTTAGTCCAGTAGAGAAGGATGCACAAGTCCCAGCACACAGTCCTGAAGCACGAGGCCTCTCCACTTCTCCAAGTGTGAAGAGCTCAGCAAGTGATTTCACAGTGCCTGCCAAAGTAGAAGAGACTGCGGAAACAGAATCTGTAAATCAGTGAAGGTAACTTTTTTTAAAACAGATATGTAGTTGCTTAGTAATAAAGACCTCTAGCATCTGTGAGAAGAGAATATGGCTGAAGCTTTTTTGTCTTGTCAGCAGGCCAGATATTTTGATATTTTTGCTCTGTCCTATTGAGTGGAACAGAAAAGGCTTTCATGTCTCTCCTTACAGGTGTTGGGTAAAATGCTCTGTTGCTGTTCATATTGAGACAATTGGGATCTGGCAGAGGGTGCAAGGAAGTTCAGGAAACATGGGGTTTACACCGATATGGAGATCGGGTGATAATATCGATGGGATTTGAACATCACTGAAGAAATGGTTGTAGGGGTTTCAGCTCTGGAGAAAAGAGATTCTAACTGTCAACCCTATCTATGCCTCCCATAATTTTATAAACTTCTATCAAGTCTCCTCTCAGCCTGTGCTGCTCCAGAGAAAACAACCTGAGTTTGTCCAGCCTTTCGTTATAACTTAACATTGATTCTCCTGCTCCTCGGACGCTGCCTGACCTGCTGTGCTTTTTCAGCACCATACTCTCGATGACTAATTGCTTTGTGATACCAAGTTTAACATTGCTTCCTTCGGAAAGTTTTGTTGCATTTCAGACTTAATGTGTGCAAATTTGTAAGTGCTTCTGAATCACAGAGCAGCTCTGATCAGAGAACATTGGTACAAGAGTCAGGAAGAGATATTGCAGCTTAATAAAGATTTGGTTAGGTCGCATTTAAGAGTATTGTATTCAATTCTGGTCGCTACATTACAAGAAGAATGTGGAAGCTTTGGAGAGGGTATGGAGGAGGTTAACCAGGATGCTGCCTCGATTAGAGGGTGGGAGTTATAACAAAAGGCTGGACAAACTCAGGTTGTTTTCTCTGGAGCAGCACAGGCTGAGAGGAGACTTGATAGAAGCTTATAAAATTATGGGAGGCATAAATAGGGTTGACAGAATCTTTTTACCCCAGAGTTGAAATGATTAGATTTCCTAACAGTGTGGAAACAGGCCATTTGGTCCAATGAGTCCACACCATCCCTCTGAAGAGTAACCCACCCAGACCCATCTCCCTCTGACTAATACACTTAACACTAAGGCAGAGTAAGATTCAGGGGCTGAAGGGTCTCATCCTGTTCCTAATTGATACGTACAAGCTCAATTTCATTTCCCCCAAAGGTACCAAGATTTGACATGATCGCTTTCTCTGATCAGAGCTGCTCTGTGATTCAGAAGCACTTACAAATTTGCACACATTAAGTCTGAAATGCAACAAAACTTTCCGAAGGAAGCAATGTTAAACTTGGTATCACAAAGCAATTAGTCATCGAGAGTATGGTGCTGAAAAAGCACAGCAGGTCAGGCAGCGTCCGAGGAGCAGGAGAATCGATGTTAAGTTATAACGAAAGGCTGGACAAACTCAGGTTGTTTTCTCTGGAGCAGCACAGGCTGAGAGGAGACTTGATAGAAGTTTATAAAATTATGGGAGGCATAGATAGGGTTGACAGTTAGAATCTCTTTTCTCCAGAGCTGAAATGATTCCAGTATAAGCCCTTCATCAGGAATCCAATCAGGAACATAGATTCTCCTGTTCCTCGGACGCTGCCTGACCTGCTGTGTTTTTCCAGCACCATACTCTCGACTCTGATCTCCAGTTTTCTCTGGAGCAGCACAGGCTGAGAGGAGACTTGATAGAAGTTCAATAAAAGCAAGTATGCCATACACCTCCTTTATCATCCTATCCTATGACTTCCAGTGTGCTATGGACTCGGACCCAAGATCCCTCCGCACCTCAACGCTGTTAAGGGTCCTGCCATTAACCGTATACTTTCCTTAACATACAATCTCCCAAAGTGCAACACTTCATATTTACCCAAATTATACTCCATCTGCCATTTTTGCACTCATGTCTGCAACTGATCTATATCCTTTGTCAAAATTCTACACTATCCATAACTCCCCCTTGTTTATTTAATTGTAAATAATTAATGCCTTGATCTTGATCACTTTGGCATGCACCCCATCACATCCTGCCAAACCCAAAATGATCCATCTGTGCCACTCTCTGCTTCCCATTTGCCAATGATCCTTTCCCTCTGTTATCTGTTGGTAGACCCCACCATGTTTTGTATAGTAACCTTTTGAGGCACTTTGTCAAACACTTTCATGAACTCTAGCTACATCTATAGGTTCCTCATTATGCTGTTTTTACTACTTCAAAGAATTATTTAAAAATATCAGACAAACATTATTATTCTTTCTCATTATTATTCCTTCTCAAAAGCATGTTCACCCAACCGATTGCGTTAAGACTTTCTAGGTATCCTGCAATTAGCTCATTAATGCCATATATTTTGGAGTAATAATTGAATTCTTCTGACTCCTTTTTAAGGTTAGATTTATGGGGTCAATTATCACATAAATACTAATATGGGGAGGCTGAAATTCGTGCCCGTCAGAATTTGTGGGCGGCACGGTGGCACAGTGGTTAGCACTGCTGCCTCACAGCGCCTGAGACCCGGGTTCAATTCCCGCCTCAGGCGACTGACTGTGTGGAGTTTGCACATTCTCCCCGTGTCTGCGTGGGTTTCCTCCGGGTGCTCCGGTTTCCTCCCACAGTCGAAAGATGTGCAGGTCAGGTAAATTGGCCATGCTAAATTGCCCGTAGTGTTAGGTGAAGGGGTAAATGTAGGGGTATGGGTGGGTTGCGCTTCGGCGGGTCGGTGTGGACTTGTTGGGCCGAAGGGCCTGTTTCCACACTGTAATGTAATCTAAAAATTCATACTCTATCATTAGCAGAAGCCCAATTGATCTCTAAACAAATTACGGTAATTCTGAAGTCCTGGGGCAGAGCAGGATGACCGGCAGACTGACTCATAAATGTTGATATCTGTGAAGAACTAGGGTCATCTTTTACATGAGATATTTGGAAAATTCCAGATTTTCTGGCCAAAAATAGGGGGTAGACTTTTACATGGGATCAACTGTTACTCAAGTATATGTGGTAGATTCCATCATTTGTCCCAAGACAGATGTTACCTTAAATGACCTGTAGTTTCCTGTTTTCCGTCTCCTTCCTTTAATAATAATAAATTAATAATTAATAATTAATATTAATGACTTAGAGGAGGGAGTCGAAGGGTGGGTCAGTAAATTTGCAGATGATACAAAGATAGGTGGAGTTGTGGACAGTGAGGAGGGCTGTTGTCGGCTGCAGAGGGACTTAGATATGATGCAGAGCTGGGCTGAGGAGTGGCAGATGGAGTTCAACCCTGCCAAGTGTGAGGTTGTCCATTTTGGAAGAACAAATAAGAATGCGGAATACAGGGTTAATGGTAGGGTTCTTGGTCAGGTGGAGGAACAGAGGGATCTTGGGGTCTATGTACATAGATCTTTGAAGGTTGCCACTCAGGTGGATAGAGTTTGTAAGAAGGCCTATGGAGTATTATCGTTCATTAGCAGAGGGATTGAATTCAAGAGTCGTGAGGTGATGTTGCAGCTGTACAGGACTTTGGTTAGGCCACATTTGGAGTACTGTGTGCAGTTCTGGTCGCCTCACTTTAGGAAAGATGTGGAAGCTTTGGAGAGGGTGCAGAGAAGATTTACCAGGATGTTGCCTGGAATGGAGAGTAGGTCGTACGAGGATAGGTTGAGAGTTCTCGGCCTTTTCTCGTTGGAACGGCGAAGGATGAGGGGTGACTTGATAGAGGTTTATAAGATGATCAGGGGAATAGATAGAGTAGACAGTCAGAAACTTTTTCCCCGGGTACAACAGTGTGTTACAAGGGGACATAAATTTAAGGTGAAGGGTGGAAGGTATAGGGGAGATGTCAGGGGTGGGTTCTTTACCCAGAGAGTGGTGGGGGCATGGAATGCGCTGCCCGAGGGAGTGGTAGAGTCAGATTCATTGGCGACCTTTAAGCGGCATTTGGATAGGTACATGGATGGGTGTTTAATCTAGGATAGAAGTTCGGCACAACATCGTGGGCCGAAGGGCCTGTTCTGTGCTGTATTGTTCTATGTTCTATGTTCCTTTCTTGAACATAGTCAAATTTGCTATTTTCCAATTTGATGGGATCCTTCCACGGTGTCAGGAAAATTAAACCCAATGCATGTACAATGTCAGCTGCCACTTCTTTAAACACCCTAGGATGGTGTCCATCAGAGCCAAGGGGACTTGCCTGCTATTAGTTCGAATGTTTTCTCAGTAATCTCTTGCCTGGTGATTGTAATTGTTTTAAAGTTCTTGTTTCCTTTTAGTTCCTGATTCACTTATTTCTGGGACATTCATTGTATCCTCCACGGTGAAGGAAAGTGTGGTTGAAAGATCACTTTTGAATTTATCTATTTCAGAATTGAGACTGGACCCGACCGAGAAGCTTGTGAAATGTGAAACTGCATTGATCATCTACAAAATTGAGGAAGACTACACAAGGGACAACACACGAACTCCATTATAATAGTTCTTGCTCATCTGTTTACATGTTTTGTTTTGTATTTATTTTGATAACTATTAAACTGTCACCAGTCTATGCACTTAAAGTGCTGGTTTAAAGTTAATTGTGGCATGGTAGTGATCTATGTCTGATGCAGTCAAATTGTTATTTTTCATGTTGACTGCAAAATAATCAGGCCAACAACAGATTACAGTATCTGTGTTAAACATTCTGTCCAACATGAGACCTTTATTGTGTACATATATATTGTGATATTTTGTAAAAGCAGAATACAGGATTTGAGAATTTTTCTTTTGGAAGTATTTTGTGAAGTTTTCAAATTCCTGCAAGGCCATCCTGGGAGGAAAGAGCTGAGGAACACAGAGAAGTTACTGTTCATGTCGACTAACAGGCTATTCAACCCATTGAGTTTGATCTGATGATCCTCACGTCCACTTTAGCCCATAATGTTTGATTCCCTTGTCGATTAAAAACCTTATCTCAGCATTGACAGCCCTCTGTGGAAAGAAATTCTACAGATTCACTACTCTTTGGGAGAAGAAAGTCCACCCTCGTTGCTATTTTAAAAGGGTGACTCTGAGATCAGATCCTAGCCTCTCCTAGGGGGGAAAACCTCTCCACATTTAACCTGTTAGGTCTGGTCCTAGCCCAAGCCATCTTCAGTTGCTTCATCAATGACCTTCCCTCCATCATTAGATGATGTTTAATGAAGGTAAATGTGAAGTGTTGCATTTTGGTAAGACAAATTGGGCAGAACTTACACAGTTAATGGAATGGCCCTAGGGAGTCAAATAGGAAGACCTAGGGGTGCAGGTATATAGTTTCTTGAAAATGGTGTCACATGTAGACAGGGTGGTGAAGTCATTCATTAGAGCATTAAATATAGGAGTTGGGATGCCATGTTACTACTGTACAAGATGTTGGTAAAGCCACATTTGGAGTATTGAATACAATTCTGGTTGCCTTTTTCTAGGAAGAATGTTATTAAACTGGAAAGAGTGCAAAAAAGATTTACAAGGGTGTTACTGAGTCTGGAAGGTTTCAGTTATAATGAGAGGCTAGATAGACTGGGCCTTTTTTCCCTGCAGCTTATGAGACTGAGGGGTTTGTAAAGCTAAAGGCACAGATAAAGTGAATAGCCAAGGTCTTTTCCGAAGGGTAGGGGAGTCCTAGAGGGCATAGCTTTAAGTGTGGGGAAAGATTTAAAAGGGACCTGAGAGGCAACTTCTTCCTCAGACACTGGTTCTTATATGGAATGAACTGACAGAGGAAGTGTTGTCCTGTTATACTCGAGTAATAGTCAATCTTATGTAAAAGTTGACCCACTAATTATGGCCAAAAAGTTGGGAAATTTCCATCTGTCTCATGTAAAGGTCAACCCTAGTTCACAGATAACAGATCTACATTTATGAGTCAGTCTGCTGATGGTCTTGCTCTGTTCCAGGTCTTCCAGTCCACTGGCTGATGTAGTCTTAAGAATTACCAAACTTATTTTCTTTATTCATTTTAAGATCAGTTGGGCTTCTGCAAATGATATGGTATGAATTTTGACAGACATGAATTTCAGTCTCTCAAAGTAGAAGCCATGTAATAGTTGACCCCATAAATTTAACCTTAAAAAGTACTCAAAAAAATTTGAGTATATATGGTTTACCTTCATGAAGTGTGGGAAGTAATATTTGTGCCACACATATGCCAGTCGATGACTGTCTCCAGTAAAACCGAACCTAACCATCATCCCATTTAATTACATTAACATTGCTGAATTCCCCCATTGCCAACATCCTGGGGGTTACCATTGCATTGAATCTGGACTACTTATAGTAGCTACAAGAGCAAGTCAGATCAATAGGTGGTGGTGGTCTCATGTATCTGCTGCCATCCATTTAGCTGATAGACAAAGGTTTGGAAAGTGCTGTTGAACAAGCTTTGGTGTGCAACCAGACCATTCATGGCTCAATGTGACAATATTACAGAGTTTCAATCTGATCCATTGGCAGTAATAGATATCTTTGATGACTTGTGTGTCAAACAGTAGATGCAGTATCTTGTACTTTTACCACAATGATATTTTCAGATACATCTGGTGCTGCTTGAAGCCCAGCCTCTGCACTCCTCGTTTTTCATAATCAGTCAGTGAGACTGTATTTTGTTGATGGCACATTTCATGAGATGGTGTGAATCTTCAAGACTGATGGCCCTGTGCTAAGCAAGGCTGAACTTCTTGAACATCAGAGTTGAACTCATGGGAAAGTGAAATTACATTCTATTACATTTTTTTTAAAAGAGAATTCCTACCTTGTGGAAGCAGGACATTCAGCCCATCAAGTCCGCACCGACCATCCAAACAGTATCCCACCCAGACTCTGCACATGACTGGACACAATGCGTGATTTAGCATAGCCAACATACCTAATATACACGTTTTTGGACTGTGGGACGAAACCTGCACAGACATGGGGACAATATGCAAACTCCACACTACTGCCTGAGGGTGGAATTGAACCTGGGTCACTTGTGCTATGAGGGAGCAGTACTAACCACTGGGCCACCATGCACCGGAGTGAGAGTACAGCCAATCAGGGATAGTGGAGAGAACTTGTGCCTGAAGTCAGAGGAGATGTGAGAATTCATTAATGAATACTATGCTTCAGTATTCACTAATGAGAGGACCTATTGTTTGTGAAGATTGGTGAATTTTGAAAAACATTAAGACAGAAAAGTCCTGATGGCCATATGGGAAGAGATTGCTGCGCCTTTGGTGAAGATCTTTGCATCCTCACTGTCCACTAGTATCAGCGGATTAGAGGGTGGCAATCTCTTGTTCAAGAAAGGGAATAGGGGATAACCCTTGAAATTCCAGTCAGTTTTACATTGGTGGTGGGCAAATTACTTGGATGAGTAAGTGGAAGGGTGGGTTACTAAGTTTGCCAACAGCCCTGGATAGTGTGGAGGGTTGTTGTCAGTTGCAATGGGACATTGACAGGATGCAGAGCTGGGCTGTGAGGTGGCAGGTGGAGTTCAACCTGGAAAACTGAAGTGATTCATTTTGTACGGTTGATTTGAATGCAGATTACAGAGTTAAAGGCAGAATTCTTGGCAGTGTGGAGGAACACGTCCCTCAAAACTCCCCCCCAAGTTGATAGGGTTGTTAAATGTGAAGAAGGCATATTGTGTGTTGGCTTTCATTAGCAGGGGGTTGATTTTAAGAGCTGTGAGGTTATGATACAGCTCTATGAAGCCCTGGTTAGACCACAATTGGAATATTGGTCACTTCATTGTAGGAAGGTCGTGGAAGCTTTAGAGAGGAGAGGTACAGAGGAGATTTACCAGGATGCTGCCTGGACAGGAGGGCATGTCTTATGAAGGTTGAGGGAACTAGGGGTTTTCTCATTGGAGCGAATGAGGATGAGAGATGACTTGATAGAGGTGTACAAGATGATGAGAGGCAATAGTGTGGATAGCCAGAGACATTTTTCCCAAGGCAGAAATGGCTATCATGAGGGGACATAATTTAAGATGATTGGAGGAAGGTTTAGGGGAGATGTCAGAAATAGGTGGGTGTGTGGAATGCACTGCCAGTCGTGACAGTAGAGTCAGACACATTAGGGACATTTAAGAGACTCTTGTATAGGCACATGGATGATAGTAAAATATAGGGTACGTAGGTTAGTTTGATCTTAGAATAGGATAAAAAGTTGGTACATCATCAATGGCCAAAGGGCCTGTACTGTTCTATGTTCTTAGCTTCTGGCCCCACATATTCCTCCATTGTCTACTTTCATCAGTTCTTTTAAATGTTTCTATTACATATGCCTATTACAAATCCACACTGACCTGATCAACGAACATTCCAATTATGTTCAGTAACCTTAAGCAAGTTACTGGAGTCTATAATTGAGCAGATGACATGTTGTAACCTATCTATAAGCCCTTAGTTTATCCCCTTACCTTTGAAAGCAGTGAGCTACATAACCCTCCAGTGGAAAAAAAAACCCTTTACCACTTGTACATTGTGGTTTGGAAAATGGCTGCCCCAGAGACTGGACA
This sequence comes from Chiloscyllium punctatum, assembly GCF_047496795.1. Taxonomy (NCBI): domain Eukaryota; kingdom Metazoa; phylum Chordata; class Chondrichthyes; order Orectolobiformes; family Hemiscylliidae; genus Chiloscyllium; species Chiloscyllium punctatum. The sequence continues at coordinate 26,415,475 of NC_092753.1, forward strand.
ATCACCAGCTCAGAGCCCAGACACCATTGGAAAATCCTACACCTCCTGTCTTTGCTAAGGTGCTCAAAGGTCTCCAGCAAACCCAACTGATGCACAGAAGCTCTCTATGAATGGTGTAAGTTATCCAGGAAGTGAACAGATCACTCTAGCAACACAAAGCAAATGGGTAGCTTTTGTGGTGAGTATAGTGTCTCCACTAATGTTCCCTCAAATTTTTGCTGTGCAAGGGCAGATGTTGAGTAGTAGCAGCAGTACATTTAAACCTAAGCAGATGTCATAAGCAGAGGATGATGGACTTTGTGCAGGGTTTTTCTTGTGGTTGCACGTAGGTTACAGAGCTTTGAATTCTGGCCTAGAGGCCTGTCACAGGGATGGTCCTCTTCTGTTTGTCATTTACATAAAGGATTTGGATGAGAGTACAGAAGGCATGGTTAGTAAGTTTGTAGATGACACCAAAATTGGTGGCATAGTGGACAGTAAAGGTTTTCTCAGATGGGCTGAAAAATGGCAGATGGGAGCTTAATCTAGATAAATGAGAGCTCTTGCATTTTCATACAATAGAGTAGGCTTGCACAATTAATGATACTGTTATAGAACAGATGGGCCGAGGGGTTCAGGTACATAATTCTTTGAAGGCTGTGTCACATATAGAGACAAGGTGATTAAAAATGCACTTTGCATGCTTGTCTTTATTGCTCTGTCCTTTCAGTATAGGAATTGGGGCATCGTGTTGAGGTTGTACTGAATATTGGTGAGGCCTCTTCTGGAATATTGTCCCATTCTGGTCAACCTGTTATAGGAAGGCTATTATTAAGCTGGAGAGGGTTCAGAAGAGATTTACCAGGACATTGCCATAATGGAAGGTTAGAGTTGTACAGAAAGGTTGGATAGGCTGGGACTTCTTTCATTGGAGCTTAGGCGATTGAGGTATGACTTTATAGAATTTATAAAATAATGAGTATTGATACAGTTAATGGTAGTTATCTTTTCCCTAGGATGAAGGATTTCAAGACTGGGGGCATGTTTTTAAAGAGGAGAGAGATTTATAAAAGACATGAGGAGCACTTATTTTTAAAAGTGGTTCGTATGTGGAATGAACTTCCTGAGGAAGTGGTGATTGTGCGTACAATTACAATATTTGAAAGACATTTGGAGAAGCACATGTGATTTTGTTGGAGACATATGGACCAGGAGCAGGCAGTTGGGACTCGTTTAGTTTGGAATTATGTTCGACATGGACTGGTTCGGACCGAAGGGTCTGTTTCCATGCTCTATGACTCCATCTTCACACACCGCTTGTCAAAAAGGATGACTAGGGTAGGTATCGGTCCAGTCAAGGATAGTAGTGGGAAGTTGTGTGTGGAGGCGGAGGAGATTGGTGAGACACTAAATCAATACTTTTCGTCAGTATTCACTCAGGAACAGGACACTGTTGCCGATGTGAATATTGAGTCACAAGTGATTAGAATGGATGGCTTTGAGGTATGTAGGGAAGAGGTCCGGGGAATACTGGAAAGGGTGAAAATAGATAAGTCCCCTGGGCCTGATGGCATTTATCCTAGGATCCTCTGGGAAGCTAGGGAGGAGATAGCGGAGCCATTGGCCTTGATTTTTATGTCGTCGTTGTATATGGGAATAGTGCCAGAAGACTGGAGGATAGCGAATGTGGTCCCCTTGTTCAAGAAGGGGAGTAGGGACAACCCTAGTAACTATAGGCCAGTGAGTCTCACTTCTGTTGTGGGCAAAGTCTTAGAGAGAATTGTAAGGGATAGGATTTATGAACATCTTGATAAGAATAATGTGATCAAGGACAGTCAGCATGGTTTTGTGAAGGGCAGGTCGTGCCTCACAAACCTTATTGAGTTCTTTGAGAAGGTGACCAAGGAAGTGGACAAGGGTAAAGCAGTAGATGTGGTGTATATGGATTTTAGCAAGGTGTTTGATAAGGTACCCCATGGTAGGCTACTGCAAAAATTACAGAGGTATGGCATTGAGGGTGCATTAGAGGTTTGGGTTAGGAATTGGCTGGCTGGAAGGAGACAGAGGATAGTAGTTGATGCTAAAGGTTCATCTTGGAGTGCAGTTACTAGCGGTGTTCCACAAGGATCTGTTTTGGGACCATTGCTGTTTGTCATTTTTATAAATGATCTGGAGGAGGGGCTTGAAGACTGGGTGAGCAAGTTTGCGGATGACACGAAAGTCGGTGGAGTTGTGGACAGCGAAGGAGGATGTGGCAGGTTACAGCGGGATATAGATAAGTTGCAGAGCTGGGCAGTAAGGTGGCAAATGGAATTCAATGTAGCCAAGTGTGAAGTCATTCACTTTGGTAGGAGCAACAAGAAGATGGATACTGGGCTAATGGTAGACTACTTGGTAGTGTGGATGAGCAGAGGGATCTTGGTGTCCACGTACACAGATCTTTGAAAGTTGCCACCCAGGTAAATAGTGCTGTGAAGAAGGCATATGGTGTACTGGGCTTTATTGGTAGAGGAATGGAGTTCCGGAGTCCTGAGGTCATGTTGCAGTTGTATAAGACTCTGGTGCGGCTGCATCTGGAGTATTGTGTGCAGTTTTGGTCGCCATACTATAGGAAGGATGTGGAGGCATTGGAACGAGTGCAGAGGAGGTTTACCAGGATGTTGCCTGGCATGGTAGGAAGATCGTATGAGGAAAGGCTGAGGCACTTGGGGCTGTGTTCATTGGAGAAAAGAAGGTTTAGGGGAGATTTGATAGAGGTGTACAAGATGATTAGGGGTTTAGATAGGGTTGACAGTGAGAACCTTTTTCCGCTAATGAAGTCAGCTGTTACTAGGGGACACAGCTTTAAATTAAGGGGAGGTAGGTATAGGACAGATGTTAGGGGTAGATATTTTACTCAGCGGGTTGTGAGTTCATGGAATGTCTTGCCAGTAGCAGTGGTGGACACTCCCTCTTTATGGTCATTTAAGCGGGCATTGGACAAGCATATGGAGGTTATTGGGCGAGTATAGGTTAGGTAGGCAGGCTTCGGTCAGCGCAACATCAAGGGCTGAAGGGCCTGTACTGCGCTGTATTTTTCTATGTCTATGTTTTTCTAAGGCATATTAGGGCATGCCCGAATAGGTTGATTAGAAATGCTTCGAAAACAAAAAGTACGGTGCTTCTTCTTTAATTTGTCATTTTGAGTGTAGACATTTTTACAGCCAGTTCTATGCTGGGAATGCATCAACTGCTATTATAACTAATGAGCTATAGCTACACAATATCCAGTAATTCCATACTGCACATTTTAATGAAAAGTGATATTCTTCCAATAATAGTTTGAGACACAATCACCTTGTAAAAGTAAGGGGCCTACAGATACAGAACCATCACTTTGGGTGCCCAGCTTCTGCTGATAAACTCAATTTATTTTCTTTATGTTAAAATAAAACTCTTGTCTGTGCTCACCCGGGTTAAAAGTAACTGAGCAAGTGGCCAAGATTTGTCTTTGAACCCATTCCTCCAAAGATTAGTAATTAGCTGAAAATTTACAAACTATGCAACTAGCATCAATAACTGTACATCACAGGCCAACTGTAAAATCACTGAGCCAGTTTAATGTAAAATGTGATTTCTGTATGTACTGTGAAGTATATTTCAACCACAATTCAGCGGATGTCCCCAAGTTTAAATGTACACCAGATTTCTTTTCATGTTAGTGCGGACATTTATTTTTCAGTCTTGTACATTGATGATGGAATACTTTCACTCCTGTACTCATGGAAAATGATGGCATTATACCACTGGACAACCACCTAGCTTTACACCAGCACTGGCTAGTCAGCAGCATTTAAACAGCTAAAACTGCTACTTTTTTTTTGCAGAACACAAAATCAGTTAAGCTATTGAGTAGTCAACCAAAATTAAAAATTGAGACACCTGTTTTAACACCAGTTGAACAGCTTGATTTGGCTTGAAGGACAAGTTTGTTTGAAAATGAAAAACAACAAATAAATCATCACAAGACCAAATTCAGTTAAAAAAAATGCAAACATGATTTGAAAAAAAAGTCTAAATTATTCACCACCATTGAAAACTACTTGTTACTAGTTTTGTAAACTGGAAATACTTCCTTTTTTTACATATTCAGAATAGCAAAATTATGCATCTGTACTGAACACAGTATATAGTTTTTAAAAAAACGTAAACATCAGTACAGCTGAAACCTTATACTTCTGATGAGAGGCAGTAATGCCAGATAATAGAAGTGAGGCTATCAGAACTAATAGCTGCAGCTAACAGACCTATATCAAAAGTTATCCCAGCACAATGAAAACTGAATTTCCATTTCACATGATTTGGTTCAGTGGTATACTATAATCCCTTTCCTCCTCTCCCTTACATTGTCTCATGCTAAACTGATAATAAGTGACCCTTAAAGGCAAATCAGATTGAAATTATTAAAAATGCAAACTAGATCAAGCCCACAGATGGAGGCAGGACAATTGTATTTAAAAAATAAATTGCTTAACAAAACAAAAAACAGTTGTCAACACTGGTTGCTTTGGTATATTCTGAACGTTTTGATTTTGAGCATATACGAGATTGAATATGTGAGGAACAAAATCACATGGCACTCACAAATCCAAAGATGAATATTGACTTTAGCAAAAAAGGAGGGTAAACTTGGCATTTTACAGAAACTGATAAAAATCAGCTATGTCCAATTCCTCGAGCCAATGAAACAGGAACAATGTTGAAGTTTTAAATAGACCCACTAATGTGCAGCTCAGGGCACATATTGCCAGTGGCCGCATTGCTTAAATAGTCATTTAATTAAAAGTCTTCATTTGTCAAACCATTGAATTTGAGCCAAGCCTCCAAATACTCAAACCTCAAATACTGATTTCAAAAATATATTGTTTCCCTTTTTACCTTAACATAATGAAAAATGCTTGCAAGTTCAACTTCTGCTAACCAAAACACACAAAACAAGAGACAGTTTTCTGCAATAGTAGCCATACATCACAATTAAAGCAGTGGAATCTAGATCAGAATTTTGTGGGAACATTCAGTTTAACGAGACATTTAAGTGAGTCCAATTTCTTCCAGCACGCTACGAGGAGTTTCAGCTTCCTGTGGAGGCAAAATTAAATATCTTGGTAATCAAATTTAAACACAAAGAACAAGTGTCGGAGTCAAATTTTGAGAGGACAAAAAGGGGAAAAATGTAAAAATGTGAAAACAAAGAAAAATCACTAGAACAAGATGGTATGTTTGAGAATGCCATATCTAAAATTAACAAAATGCTTTTCTGTTTCAGTTTCAAAGTTACTTTCTTCCAGCCCATCTTTAGTGCAATGCTGGAATTGGTAACAGGTTTTGCTTATACTTCCCTCCACTGAGACAAAATCAGGTCGTTGCTTCGCATTCGCCCCATTGATAAACTAACCCAAGAGCAATCCTGCCTAGAGAACTGAGAGTTCTAACCCAGATAACAGGACACCAGTGCCAATGAAGGGAGAAGAAACCATCGGTTTCCAAAAGCAGTACATACTTTACAAAGAGAATGAAGGGGTTTTATTGAGAAGGGGTTAACACGCTTGGAATTCACAGGCAATGCACAATTACAACTTACTTTTGCATCCTAATTAGGGGCATGGCAAAAGGACAAGAAAGAAAATATATAAGCATGCTGAAGTTAGATGGAAAGCATTTTTATTCAGTTATCTATAGCACTTCATGCCCGTAATTTGAAGGCAGGAAGATAAAGGAAGGGTCAGGTGTGGACAGTGTTGCGTCACAAAAGTAATTCTGCACTTCACATGGTATTATAGTTTTGATAACAAAGAAATCCTGCACTCCTCTAATAAATTTTAAAAAGATGCAGAAATTTAAATTACTTTAGAAAATTATAATTATGGAGAACTTCTACAGTAATCCTTTTTTAAATAACCTGAAGGAATCTTTCAGAAGTAATGCTAAATGAGAGTGAATAACAAATATAAATACCTTCTATTTTATGTTTAGCAAAATGTCTAATTAAAAATTTTCCAACAAAACAATGCAAGTGTTTCTGCATGTACTGAAAACATCAGCAGTCTGAGGCAGGCAGGATAGTCACGTCAAGTGTGTCGTCATAATGCGGGGGGTAGAGCACATGGTTACAGATGGTGGTCCATTAAGAGTGCCAATTGCAACTGGGTTGCCTGTGGTGAAGCATCAAGCAGCTACTAAGTATCTGTGAGAGTCTTGTGAGAGTCACCATTGGTTGCTCTCAAGTCTCCAAGTTGAAAGCTTTGCCTTGTATTAAACCAATGATTTACCTAGCTGCAGTTGAACTGAGAACATTTTACTTCAATGGTCACTTCCTTTACCTTTAAGTTGGCTCATTCTTTGCTGCGGTGACACAGATGGGCACGAATATGAAAACAAAGTTAAATTGAAAGATGGGAGTGATGGAACTGCAAATAAAATCTGAAGTGCTAAGTAGTTCAAGGGACATCCAATGCTGGGCACTACTCTAAATGAAAGTCACCACAAATATTTAAAGCTTGACCAAATGCACAAGGATGATCAAATCGCATATAAACCTCCTTAACATTTTCAAGGATTCTTGAGTTTAAAGTGAACAAATTAATTCAATAGCAGCAATAGTTTATCACAGAAATCTGTTTTGCAACTCATTTAAATGTCCTTTTGTTTATTTTGAGCAGTTAATTAAATCAAGTAATTCTGAGATACAAACCCAGCCAGCAGTTGCTAGGGCTTTAATCTGATGCAGAATTTACACTGGCATGAGTTTTTTTTCATCTCTATGTCTAGTGCCTAACTCCTGCTTAATTCCATTTGAGCCCCTGCCAGTGTAAAGCAGGCAAAGCACATTGCGTGGGTACAAATTAGTCCAAATTAGTTCATCTTCCAAGTGTTACTAATCAGTTCCAAAAAAATGATGAGGAAATGTCAGTTATGTCACAGTACTCTCCTCTTAACGTGGCCATGCAACTGGAACCATTTTGTGTCAGGGTCTGAATTTATTTATGTACTGCCTTGCTTAGCTCAACAAGAGTCAAAACAGTGTAATGAATCAGAAAGCTTGCACACAATTTTCTATTACAATCTCAAAGATATAGTTCAATAATTTTGGATTCAACTTGGGAAGCAGAATCTTTCCAAAATAAAATTGATGATTAGTGCCAAATTATCAAATGCTTTCAACTGGTGAGCGAAAAGTAGGCCTGCCATCTCTGCATTTGACCAGACAACTTCGGAGCTACTCTGATTGAATTTACAAGAATTGTCTTTTGTAAAGTAGGCTGAAGAAATAAGCATGTAGAACGCCTGCACAAGCCATAAATTTACTGTCTTTGACAGCACCTTCCAAACCTGTAGCCTCAACCACTTAAGAGGGAATTCAGCAGCATAGACAAGAGGGTGCCAGCACCTGCACTCTCCCCATCAAGTCAAACTCACCAGCTGGGCTTGGAACTTAGCACTGTTCCTTCATTGTTGGTGGGTCAAAATCCTGTAACCCTCTTTCGAAAAACACAGTCTCCCCACACCACACAGATACTGCATTTTAAGGCAGCTCATCGCCACCATCTCAATTAGGGATAGACAATAAATGTTAGCCTAGCCAACAATGTCCACATCCCTCAACCAAATGAAGAAAAGCAGGTACACCGAACAAGAGACTTTCCACTTTCCTGCATGGAGCTATACATGAAGTTGAACTTCAGGAAAGGCAGACGATAGGAACTCACTCAAGAGGAATAATTCTTACCATGAAAAGGCTTTGGTATAATTTTAAGCTGACAGCTGATAAAAACAAGCTGAGCTTAATATTTTATTAATAAATAGATTGGGAACAGATGATCACCGATTGCCCTAGCTTCTAAAAATAATCTGGGTAAAAGCCAGGGACAGCTCTCGGAGGGTCTTATCGCTAATAAAACAAGATTCAGGCCAATTCACCTTCTGACAAAAGGGTATAGAAGATAAGATCATTCATTTTAAATGAAGAGTCACTGGACATCTGTTTTCTCTCCACAGATGCTGCCAGACCTGCTGAGTTTTTCCAGCAATTTTATGTTTTTATTCATTCATCTTAATAACTATTTTAATTTGGGTACCAGCCTTTAAAGCCAACATTATTTGCAAACATCCGGCAATTGCTTCTTAGTTTACAATCCTTCATTTGTTTCAGGGAGAAAGTACCTTAAGGACCACGTGGCTTGCAGAAACTAAACAGAATTTCTTAAGCTTCCCCCCCCACCTACCCCCCTCCTCCCCGGGCCAGTGAAGCTTAATACAAATGATTAGTTCAACCAGAGTGGTGATGTACAATAATCTCCAACGTTAAAGCCGAACCTTGGATGGCCATGAACTTGCAGGATGAGAGCAGAAACTATGGAAACCGATAAGTGACATGTTAGAACAAGGTAACAAGGTTTTATATTCATAGACCTTTGAAGGCAGGTGCTGCTGCTGTTCATCATGACCATGGTCATTCAGCATTGTCACCATTTCTAATTAAAACACCTTAAATACACAACAGATCAGCAATTAGAAGCAAAAGTGCATAGAAATCATAGCCACAGAAAACAGCATTTGATGCATGCAGCAAGGTTTTTATTTATAACATGCCAGAAGCGTGCACTTTATAAAAACATAAGCTAAAGCAAGCTGTTACTTACAAACACTAAAACCATTAACAGTTTCCATCAGCTCAACGCACAGCAATAAATGCTAAAATTCAGTCACAGCAGATCTCAGAGCTAACATCAGTTAGTGTAAAATATATACGTTTAATAAAGTTGCAAGTTTGAACTGTGAAATCAGAAATTATCCCTGAAATACAACTTTCATTCATGGGACTGTAACACCACCTTGTCTAGGATGGCACTTCCTCTTCTTATCCTCTTCCACATAACTGCAGAACTTTACTGCAGTCCTAAGTAAAGCTTTCAATTTGTCAATAATCCGATTATACCAAAACAAGATGTTAAATATTAATTTCTGTACCACTAGAAATAAAAACAAATATATGATAATAATACTCATAGTAAATGACTCTGAAAGAGCCTTTGGCTAGTCTATGAGGATTAAAAGACTTGCTTGCAACTACATCAACTCATTATGGAGCATGGCTTATATCTTCCATCAGTGTATACTGAAGAGATACGATCCACAATTCCTACATTCATTTCATTGCTCAGATTTCAAATCACTAAAGTGGAGACGAGTCAAGAGGTTGCTTCACAAATCTAAACTTCAGGTTAAGGGCAAACTGACTGAAATGGAACTGGGAGGAGTATTTTGGGTAACTCTGTGGTATGCTCAACTGCAATCATCTGGATGGTCAAAGAAACTGACAGAACTGAGCGTATCTGAAGGGGTTATAAAGTGGACTAGCTTTTGACTTCACAGCTTTCAGGCACTGATCTAATGCCTGAGAAAGACATACAGACAATTGCTGCACATGCCAGAGGATAACAGGATTGTAGATTAATTATTTACTAAAAGCAGAAGCAGTCTTCTGCAGGACACGGGGACTGGGAGGGCAAAACAAAAAGCTACACCTCGCGAATTAGCAACAGACTTCATTAACTTGAGGCACATTGTTACCAGAAATTTTCCTATTCATTAATACAAATACAAATGGATTTGACTTGTTCTAATATCACTAACTTTTTGTAAGGCAGTTTGGGTTAAGTGTACTTAGCATGAGACTGAGATGACTTTACTACAAAGCTTCCAAAAGCAATACAAATGCAAATTGTTAATAGAAAAATAAATGCTGTAATAAATACTGTTGAATACCAAGGATATTAGTTAATAAAGCTCTAAAATAGGAACAGATGTCTATATTAAGTCATGGTAACGTTATCTATTGCTCGGACACAGTGAACCCTGTTTCTGCAAACTTTGCAACAAATACTATTTTTCCTGATCAAGTCTAATTTAATGGGATTTTGCATAAACTTTTAGAAGGAGGAAGAAAGTACATTCTAACGCATAGCTTCAAACAAGATCCAAACTTGTTTCACAAGGAGAAATGGTAAATGTCGACAACAAATTTTGTTGAGACTGGGCTAGCTGCAGTGTGACCCTGGCTTTACAATAAGAGACCATCACAACCACATCAATATGTTAGCAGCAGTCCCCATTATTAATTGCAGCTTTGGCACTGATCTCACTCCCCTTTGTGCTTCGAACAGGCTGGTCTACATCAGATGTCAGTATTTTATGCTTGCTCATCTCTCTGCGCCACTAATGTTTCATTCACACCACCTGATGACCAAATCTCCTCACAGCCACTCACTGACTGCATGCTGTACCATTTTGATTGCACACAGGGAAGTCTTCAGTTGTAGTGCTAATTGTAATGATACACTGGAGAAGGTAAAGGGGAGAAATTATTTATCAACTAGACCAGGAAGAGACAAACATGAATGAAGGCCAAGTAACACGAATGAAACATTCTATTCAAATAAAACTTCCCACCTAACTACATGTTACGGTATAACATTGGCCGTAATTATAAAAAGTAAATTCACAGCATCAGGTTATGTGACTTATGTTGTAACCTTATTGGAATAATAGGGTCCATCATGGCTTGAAAAAGCCTTCACAACTGATGTCATTTCAGGGCCCAAGGCCAGCATACTTATACCACTAACTCTGCTCGCTATAGCAGGGCAAATGCATAATTCCAGTTTTCTTTAATTCTGAAGAACTATCTATCTATCAAGGTTAACACATATACACACATAATGGCATTCAAGAGTCTGAGGGAAGCAAAGTATCAGACTGCCAGAATTGATAACACCACAATTTGGGATCATAACCAATACGGGAATACTCAAAGAAGTGGCATTGGTACAGAACATCTGAAGCTAACCTGCACATGTTGGGCAGCAGAGGAAAGAATCTCAGGTAAATACAAATCGCTCCTTGGTAACACTAAGAGCCCGAACCAGAAAACAAAGTGGTTCCAGCAACACAGAATAAAAACTGGAGAGTGTCTTTGGGTGGCAAGAGTTATTCCTCTCCCTGTACCCACCCCCCCACCCAGAAGAAGTAGCTCAGTGTGACATGCACTAACCCTCTCAAAGTTGCTGAACACGTTACTTGACATCCACGGGGGGAGAAAAAAAGAGCCATGGCACAATGCAATATGAAAGACATAGCGACTGCAATCACTCCAGGTACATATTGAGAGACAGCAGGCTTTCTTTCAACATATTACCCTATAATTATAGAGGCCAGAAACTATTTATGGCCATGAAAGAAGGTCAGTCAGTAATTTGCAATTAACCTGAATGTTTCCACCTACTGTAACTAGTCAGTATATGGATTTAAAAGTATACTATTAGAGTTAATTTTGTCCAACTAGTAAATTAAGTAAAACCTCAAACGGCACAGGATAATCAATTGAACAATGTGGCCTCTATTAACAGAGAAACAGCAGCAACTAGCTTTGTGTGCTCCAGATCAATCAATTCTAATCTTGTCTGACCCATTTGTTACATATCCTAGGATGGAATCAGATTCTGGATTTGGATTTTTTTGATGCCCAATTTCTGCAAACTTCAATAGAGGTCACTGCAAATATTCTCCCCAGAAATAATCATCGATAATCATTTTAATGACCACCTTTTCTTGAGAAATGCAGAGTAACAAAACCATAGATATCACATCTACCAAAGTTCAGAAGATCTCCAAAAGGGGCCAAAACCAGGAGTAGCAACCCTGATTGATGTATATTAAAATGCAGTGAATCCAGATGAAAAAGGTCCCGTGGTGGTAAATTCAACATAGTTAATGCTGTAGGTTTATGATTAGAACAAGGATTACAAAGAACAAGATTGAAATGAACACAGCACAGACATAAGTTGCTTGTATGTGAAAACAAACTGCCATTTACATGGCACCCTTATAAACCTACATATACTAGACTGCTAGGACACAACAAAGAGCAAAGCACTGATGTTCTTGTTACATTTAGTTATTTGGGTTACGTTCAAATGAACAGCTTCACACAGGCCAGGACAGCATTCCAGCAACAGCAAAGCAGCCATCGTCACCTCCTCTGATTCACCACCACGCAAGATGAGCCAAGGCATTAGTACACGGGAACATTAAAATATTCGTGGCGCGGCTACAGGGGAACAAAAGAAATAAAATGCCAACATCATCTTGTGTAAAGAGCATGCAGATCATATTGACACTTTGACAACCGTGGGGTGAAAGTCAGAGTCTGTATAAAAAAAACAGATGTTAAACTCCAGGTCCGCCCATGCAAAATGCTAAAGCCTGTCACCATAATTTAAAATCAGAAAGCAGGTTAAAGGAGGCAACAAATAACAGCATGCTAAAACAAGGGCCCTGCTTAATTAAGACACTTCTTAAAAATATATTCTGCAGACACAGATTACATTTGTTAATGAGTTGCAAATTACCAGCAGATAGGATTGTTTAAGCAGTTAATGGCTACACTCACATATCAAAAACATTGATGAAAACGTACAATGTATTTGAATGGCAAAAGGAAGACTGGGGAGGAAGGAGAAACGATATCTTAATGTCCTTCACCATGGCAAGGCAGCAGTAAATAGTTTCATCTCAATTTGAGTTACCACCCACTTGTCAATGCAGGATAAGGAGAAACTAAATGCTAACTTCCCAGAGAAAAGAAAAATCAACTTAATAAAACAGCAGACAGAAAGCTGTTCCAATTGAGTGTCTGGAGACACAAATTAGGTACTGATCTCAGAATCTCTCTAAAGTCAACACATTACCCCATCTATTCTCCCGACACATAAAAGGGAACACTCTGAAAACACAAAACGTACAGACATCATTATCCAAAGAGAAATGTACAATGAATAAAAACACTAGCCCCATCTTACCTCTCTACAAAATGCAGGTGTATACAAATCTTGTTTTTACACTTTGGACCTATTGCAACTAACAGATAAATAGGTATGAAACCCAACTTCAAATAAAGAAGCTTTAATTACAGCTAAAAATTGAGAAGTCAGTTCTAGCATTCAGGACAGATTTTTGAAATATACATTTCCCACACTGCATCAGTAATATATATATAGAACTTTCTGAAGTCTGTATATTTCTCATTCTTTACTCCATGGCGCAGTCTCCCACTACCCCACTTTTGTCAACTCATCCTGAGGAGTTTCTTTTCATCTGTTTCAAAATTTAATGATTACATTCTACAAAATCTTTACATGAAAATTCCCAACAAGATTTTCATCCCTCAATATACTCTTTTCTATTGATGCTATTTATATGAATTTTAAGGAAGTGTCTGACAAAGGCTCAAGAAATAAGCTGGTTAACGGAGTGTCATGGAATAAGAGAGAGGCAGTCTGAGCTTAGCTAAAAATACTCAAGGATTGAAAACATCATGGCACATGGCTGTTGAGTGGAAGATGTTAGGCAGCGATGTTCCCCAAAGATCAACATTAGGATCATCAGTTTTTTACATATTTTGGATATGGAATATATATAAAAAATGGCTTGAATATTGAATATCAGCAATATTTTAAAATTTGTTCATTGTAACAAGCTTGAAAAAGCTGTAAACAGTGAGAACAAAACAAATCAATTGCAACTGGACATAGACAGGCTAGCTGAATAGACAGACAAGCAACAGAAATGTGAGATGGTGCACTTGCCATGAGAAATGATGGAGCAGGCAATAAAGACTTAGTGGCACAGTTTTAAAGACTGCAGGGACAGAAAGGCTGGGGAGCACCTATGAATCAATTTTGGAAGGTGGCAGAACAGCTAGCGAAGCATGTGAAAATTTGGGTTTCATAAATAAAAATGTACGTCCCAGTCCCCTGAGAGAGTGGGAGGGAAACCACTCCCTCAGAAACAGAAGGATGTGGTCCAAAAGAGGGGATGGTGCTCAAAAAGGCAGGAGCAGATGAAGGTGGAGCAAAGACAGTGGTAAGCAAGCAGCTGGGTTGATAGGTTTGGCGCCGGGAGAGCAGAGGGTGATTAGGTTTGGCGCCGGGAGAGCAGAGGGTGATTAGGTTTGGCGCTGGGAGAGCAGAGGGTGAATGTTGCAGAGACACTTGTGGGAATGAAAAAGCTATACAATGTGGACATACCCATGTTGGATTGGGGTGGACAAAATCACACAAACAGTTTACAGTCTGACAGATTTATTCCAACTCTCAAGCTTTCAGAGTGCCGCTCCTTTGTCAGGTGAAGTTTCCTTCATCAGGCTTAACCCAATGAAGGAGTAGTGTTCCACAAGTTTGTGATTTGAAATAAACCACTGGAGAAAAAAAACATAGGCTTAAGAAGGTTCCAATGTGTACGTATTGCTTGGTTAAAAATATTATTGATGCAATCTTATTAAAAAGACAATTATTTTACAAACATACAATATTCCTCTTTGTATCAAAATGTATAGAAATTTGTTTCACTGTTTTCCGTGTCATACACTTATGTCTGCGCCAATTTTGTGTTTCAATTAAAAAAAAACTGCGAAAGAACTGCGGATGCTGGAAATCAGAAACAAAAACAGAAATTGCTTGAAAGTCTCAGCAGGTCCAGCAGCATTTCTGGAGAGAAATCAGAGTTAACATTTTGGGTCGAGTGACCCTTCTTCAGAGCTGCCAGTTTGATGTGAACCTGGAATTCTTTAAGCCAAAGCTATTGCTGAAACAGGGTTTAGAAGGTGTTCACAGAAGACTTTGAGTCAGTTTGAAAATATTGCGAACAAATTTGATTAAGACATCAAGATTCAAGCCAGGCCAATAACTGCAGTCACCACTTTTGTTTAATTCCAGACAGCTCTCTGATAAGGTAACATATGGTATACTGCTTTGTAGCTTTGGTTGGCATGCCTTCAAAACATCATCACTGCATCAAGCAGTACACAAATACTATAGACTTTTGACAAAATAAAAGAACATATTAACCTCTCAGATTGTTGCGCAAATGGAAAATTAATTTCACGAAAATGTAAGAGGAGTGGCGAGTTTTCACAGAAGTAAGAGAGAAGCCAGAAATTCTTTTAAAAAAAGAATTTAAATGGAAAGCTACAACTTCACTGTTGACTGTCACCAAAGCCCCCTCTTCTTTACTCTCCACATTCCATCCCTTCATATTTCTCTTCCAGCTACGTCATACATGGTTTGCTTTTAGGTAAGTCCACAGCTTCCTTCTAACTGACTCATTGAGGCACTTGGCTCTGTCGCCATATGGTCAGGGACTTCAAGTGCCCAATTTCACTGTCTCATTGACCTTCCCGTCTAGTGCACCTGCTGAGCACCAAGTCTTACCAACCTTCTTCCTCATTTAAACAGATCAACAGAGCTGTCAACAGATCAGCTCTCACTGCCCTTCTCCCCATCACCCTCCAGAATATCTGTGCACTGTGAGCAAGATGATTGCTATTGTGAGTTTACTCTGGATGACTAGACCAACATTTATGGGCTTTAATGAGCGTCTAACTCAGGACTGATAACACCTTCCTACTCGAAGAAGCCTCCTACCTGGGGTGGTGCTGGAACAGCACAGGTGGTCAGGCAGCATCAGAGGAGCAGGAGAATTGATGTTTTGGACATAAGCCCTTCATCAGGAATGAGTCTTATGCCCAAAACATCAATTCTCCTGCTCCTCAGATGCTGCCTGACCTGCTGAACTTTTCTAGCACCACACTCTCTACTCTGATCTCCAGCATCTGCAGTCCTCACTTTCGTCTACCTAGATACTTATCCCTGATCTGATGCTTAGTCCTCCTGCACTTTCTTCTCCTTTGCACACCTCACCTTGTCTGAACCCTCTCAATTCTCAAAAGTAATCTCTCTCTGTACATGCCTCCCAAGTATTCTTTTTAATTCACTCACAGGAGAAGGTAGTGGTCAGCCAACCTCTCGAAACGCTGAGGTCCATGAGATGTCAGGTCTACCCACAACACTGTCGGGAAAACATCTCCAGGAATTTGACCCAGAGATAGTGAAGGAAAGGAAGCTTTGAGATTCCAAATCAGGATAGTGAGTGGCTTGAGGGATATTTCAGGTTTGGATTTTTGCCATGGCATTTAACCGCAGTACTCCTGGTGTGCCAATTATAAATAATCTGGATAATTTTCTTGCTTGCTGTCCATCTATTCCTGACCTTCCTATTCATGATACCATCCACTTCTGTCCATTCACTTAGCAAAATCTCTCCACAAAATACCACAAATGTCCCAAACGTACATGGGCCCTTGGCACTCATTCTCTAAACTTCTGCAGCTCCTGATCTGCTCCACTTTCGGTGCTCTGTTCCTGATTATAAGCAATACATGTCCCCTCCCATCTCACGTTATCAACGCACATTATCAAGTGCTGCTAAAACTGCTCCAAATCATACCGGAATGACAAATGTGAGCTCTGGCTTCTTTTCTCCATTGCATGCCTCTGTGAATAACAAGGCCTTCCAAGAGTGAAGACAACCACACTCGCATGTCACAAATAGAGTCATCGACTACCCCAAAATTCAAAAACACCAACAAAAGTGACGTCAGCACAAAGCAAAGAACTGATTGATAGGAACTGGTTCTTGCTCCACTGCAGGCAAAGAAGCCAGATGTTTGGTTATCTGTTAATTGGTTACAGTACGTTCTAGTCTCAAGTCTGGGCAGAGTATACACATTCGTGTTAACGTAATACCATAAAATGCAAGTGAATACAATTAATGAGTCAAAAACACATTAAGAATGGGTGATGTTTCAAAGCTGCAGTACATGGGAGCTCATGGACATCAATGTGATCCAAGGCAAAAACATCTGCGGTAACTCTTTAAAGTTGTAGCAGCCTCAGTTCGGATCTTGAGCTGAAGGCTGAACTCCAGACGTTGCAAAACATTAGCGATGGAGCAAGCTACCTGGATTCTTTGTATCAAGAGGCTGTCACACCTCTTAAGATAGAGTGCTCTTGTAGGACGATAGGGTGTTAGTGTCACACACAGCAGGGTGTGATCGCAAGTGAGCCAGGCAAGGGATTAAGAAGACAGGAGTGTTAGCATCTACAATTGTCCAACAGGTCTGAAGTTCTCTCAGATTGTTAGGATGACAGCAGGGTCTGTGGGATTGATGAGCAAAATAACCATGGTATGCCTATACAGGAGTCACTCAAAGGGGGAGTCAAAAGGAATGTAATGGTGGTAGGGGACATTATGGATGAGATTAGATTACTTAGTGTGGAAACAGGTCTTTCGGCCCAACAAGTCCACACCGACCCTCCGAAGAGCAACCCACCCAGACCCATTCCCCTACACCTAACACTACGGGCAATTTAGCATGGCCAATTCACCTAACCTGCACATCTTTGGACTGTGGGAGGAAACCGGAGCACCCAGAGGAAACTCACGTAGACACAGGGAGAATGTGCAAACTCCACACAGACAGTTGCCAGAAGCGGGTCTCGGGCGCTGTGAGGCAGCAGTGCTAATCACTGTGCCACCGTGCCTCCCATAGTGAGGGGGATTGACACTGAACTCTGCAAAGAGTCCAAGTCCAGAGTACACTCGATGCCAAGGTTCAGGATTCCTGCTCTGGCTTGGAGAAAAACTTGCAGTAGGTGGTGGAGGATCCAGTTGTCATGGTCCTTGAGGGCACCGATGAAATAGGCACAACCAGCAAAGAGTCCTGCATAGCTAGTATGAGGAACACTGCACCAAAATAAGCAGAAACTTCAAAGGTAATAATCTCTGACTATTACCTGAACCTATTGATATAGGGTAGACAAGGTTGAGAGATAAATGTGGCTGAAAAACAGGTAGGAGCGAAGTGGGTTCTGGCTCATGGGATACCAGCACTGATACTGGAGCAAGTGAAAGAAAGATTTGTCACATATATCTTCAAGATGCAATGAAAAGTGTTCTGTCGCCACAATCTGGTGCCATTTTAAGCTACAATAAGTATAAAAAGCGATCACTAAAATAAGAATTCATCTTCTGTGCAATTTGGGGTCTCAAACACGGGTTTAGGGCTTCTGCAAGGTGTTCCAATCCTCAAGAAGTCTGGCTTCAAAGACAACAACGAAACTGGTACCCCAGCAGACCTGGACTCTGCTGCAGTCGGTGCCTCACTGCCACCACCAAGAGTCCAGACTCCAGGCACCACAACTGCTGCTAGGAGTCCTGGTCCACATCATCGAAGCTGCAGCCACTACCCCACCGACACTATTCCAGCCTTGAAGATGAAGGAAGGAAGAAAGAAAGAAAGAAAGAGAAGAAAACAAGATGAAAAGAACATGGAGAAAACGATGCCATCAGCCGGGAGCAAATGCGCTCTGGTGAGCCCAAACACTGTGCCGGCACCATCTTTGTTTCAGCTGGTGGGATCTGAACCATTCTGACATGTCTACACCTGAACTATACAGGAAGTAATGTCATTGTGAACTACATAACTAGGGGCGTTCAATGAGATGTAAACTAAATACTGGGACAAGGACCCAAATTTGGCAGAATGCGGTAAATTAAACAGAGGGGAATTAATGTGGGAAATAATAAACAAACAATGATAAGAATGGACAGAGAACTCAGACTTAAGAGCAAACCAGCAGATAAGACTAGGAGGTTATAAGAATAATATCAATAGTAGCATCGCCAACTTTAAAGGCATTTAAATAGTCACTGGATAAATGTATGGATGAAAATGGAATAGTGTAGGTTAGATGGGCTTCAGATTGGTTTCACAGGTCGGCGCAACATTAAGGGCCGAAGGGCCTGTACTGCACTGTAATGTTCCATGTTCCAATACAAGGACAAAACCGAAGGCATTATATTTGAATGTACATAGCATTTGAAACAAAACAGATCATCTAGTTGCATAAATTGAGATAAATGGGTGCAATCTATTTGGTTCGGGATAGTCAAAACAGTTTTACAAAGGGTAGGTTGTGCCTCACAAACTTTATTAAGCTCTTTTGAGATGGTGACCAAACAGGTGCATGTGGTGTATATGGATTTCAGTAAGGTGTTTGATAAGGTTCTCCATGGTAGGCTATTGCACAAAATACGGGGGCAAGGGATTGAGTGTGATTTAGCGGTTTGGATCAGAAATTGGCTAGCTGAAAGAATGGTGGTGGTTGATGGGAAATATTCATTCTGGAGCTCAGTTACTAGTGGAGTACTGCAAGGATCTGTTTTTGTTCCAATGTTGTTTGTCACTTATATAAATGATCTGGATGAGGGTATAGAAGGATGGGTTAGTAAATTTGTGGATGACACAAAGGTCGGTAAAGTTGTGGATAGTGATGATAGATGCTGTAGGTTACAGAGGGACATAGATAAACTGCAGAACTGGGCTGAGAGGTGGCAAATGGAGTTTAATGCAGGAAAGTATGAGGTGGTTCACTTTGGAAGGGGTAACAGGAATGCAGAGTATGGAGCTAATGGTAAGATTCTTGGTAGTGTAGATGAGCAGAGAGATCTTGGTGTCCAGATACACAGATCCCTGAAAGTTGCCATCCAGGTTGATAGGGCTGTTAAGAAGGCATACCATGTTTTAGCGTTTATTGGTAGAGGGATTGAGTTTCGGAACCACGAGATCATGCTGCAGCTGTACAAAGCTCTGGTGCAGCCGCACTTGGAATATTGTATACAGTTCTGGTCACCGCATTATAGGAAGGATGTGGAAGCTTTGGAAAAGGTTCGGATGAGATTTACTAGGATGTTGCCTGGTATGGAGGGAAGGTCTTATGAGGAAAGACTGAGGGATTTGAGACTGTATTTGTGAGAGAGAAGTTGAGAGGTGACTTAATTGAGACATATAAGATAATCAGAGGGTTAGATAGCTTGGATAGTGAGAGCCTTTTTCCTTGGATAGCAATGGCTAGCATGAGGGGAGACAGCTTTAAATTGATGGGTGATAGGACAGATGTCAGAGGTAGTTTCTTTACTCAGAGTAGTAGGGGCATGGAATGCACTGCCTGCAACAGTAGTAGACTCGCCAAGTTTAAGGGCATTTAAATGGTTATAGGATAGGCATATGGATGATAATGGAATAGTGTACGTTAGATGGGCTTCAGATTGGTTCCACAGGTTGGTGCAACATAGAGGCCTGAAGGGCCTGTGTTGCGCTGTAATGTTTGATGTTCTAGTGGCCATTACTGAGACGTGGGTGCAGAATGACCTAGACTGGAATCTAAATATTGAGTATGTGCCATTTAGGAAGGGCAGGCAGTTATGAAAGAATAGTAAACATCTGGAGGAACTGAATTGAGAAGCAGAGCAGTTAAGTTAAACAAATAGATAATCTTGGGTAAAGCTTGAATAACCACAGGCTGCTCTAATCTCAATATTACAAAATGGAAATAGAACAACTGGAGAAGATAGAAAACAAAGATCTAGGAGGGTTCTACGACAGAAACTGCTCTACTGCTCAGACTACTGGACTTTGCCCTTATAGGGTTTATTTTATGATTTATGCAGTCAATGTTCCATCATGTTACAGCTGAATGCAAATTAAATGGATTATTTGCTCAGATAAAGGTGAGGAACTGTAGACCAGTTCATTAACAAAATCAATTGCAGTATATCCTCTTTAACGTAATCATTAAATAGAAATGCACCTTTTCAATATAAATAGCAGGCTAACTATGGAATATAGTTGTAACTGGTTTCATATTTTCAGCCTATGTACACTAATTAAAAAAGGGAAAACAACATGTTTCTCAGCAGTATTACTTTTAAGTAAAACAGGAAATTGACAAAATAAACAATTATCTGAGAAAATACTTGCCTTGTATCATCAGCATTGCAATATCATAAATCCACAGGGTTGGAGCTCACTCTCCAACCCTTCATGTAATGTTGCATTTTCTCCCCTCAAAACTTGGACAAAACACCAATTAAGTTTATAATCATATTTTAAAATCACAACTGGAGTTTCACCTTGAAGTACCAAGATTCAAAGAGATCAAAAACCATCTAGAGTAGCGTGTAGCTGTTTCAGATCCTCAATATTAATGCAATGTTACTTTATCAGAACTTAAACAGAAGAGTCTTGTTAAAAAAATAGCCTGCTGCAAATTAAGCACTGCCTTTTCACAACGTTAGCTGTAAATAACAAGAGCAGCGACAAGGCACCAAGTCATTGCCATCATGCAGATTCCAGTTAGGACCAACACCATCACCAACCTACTTTGTTTCAAAGTATGTGTGGTTTTGTTTTGAATCTGTTCCTACCACATCAGGCAATTGAGCAATTAATGCCACGGAAATTTTGCAAACGTGCATCATTCATTATGCTCCCAATTATATACCCATGCCACTCAAATGGGAAAATAGTTACCAATGATCTGGATGGGGGCCAAAACAGGCCAATAGCCTAAGATTTCTCTCAATCATAAGATATCGTCTGCTGACAAACTTCCCCAGTCTTCATTTTGGTTCTAAAACACAAAATTAAGCAGCATGTGAGAATTAATGATTTTCTTCTAGTATTCCTTCGGAACAGAAGCAAAGTTATCAACATGACAGAACAAACTCATACAATTATACATCATGCAGACACATTATTTCACATTAGTGCAAGGAAGTAAGAGCAGGACATGAAGTAAGTTGAAGAATGCAACAATAACAGCTGAAGTTCTACGATATAAAACTATTAAGCAATTGCTTTATTCAAATGAAAATATTGGCCCACAATTGTAAACTATTGCTGAAAGTGCACTTTTTTCTGAATTGGTGCAAAGTACTTCAAAACTGTTAGTTTGTAGAAGACAGATTCTTAGTTCATGACCTGCATATGTTATAGCAAAAGTCTGAATTAAAGTCTGGGCTCGAAAAAAACGCATGGCAGCTCTGAGTGCAAACACTCCAATTAATTATTTGTGGACAACAGGAAGTGCACAAATGATCAAGGCATGACTGGGACAGGATCCACAGTCACATATTTATTTACAGTCTGCAAGCTGGAAAAGTAAGTAAGGAAAAGAAAGATAAAAGGATTAAAATTGTCTGTTTCATCAATTCGATCCTATGTAGTCGTCACCACATAATCAGAAAGTACAAGTTATAACTAAAAAGTTCTGCCATTAGTATACAGACCCATGTCTGAAACTGGCATAATACATGCTACTAAATACTTCACCTAAACAGGACATGGCATTATCTTGCCGAGCACCAGAAACTTAATGTTATTGGTTTTGAACATTTCATTCTGTTGGGAAAAAGAAAAATATGCAAATAGATGCCCATAAGAACTACATGCACCTATCAAACATAGTTAGAAATATCAGTTTAATCATCTTGAACATCTAACAAAAAAGGAAAATGGCACTCCGTTTTGAATTGAGAAGAATGCCATCCAGACAACATCAGTTTTCAAACTGTATTGGTTCTAGTTTTTGCAACTAATATTTCAAGCTAGAACATGTGAAACAGTTTCAGCCAGCTCACGCCATGATAACATCCTCTAACTCTTTGAGAAACTGAGTAGAGAAACAACAGCCATAACAAAATACTGCAAATTTTAAGAACAAAAGAGACCTCAGAGTGATGAAATAGGTGGTTCAATTAGAGATGGCACAAGGTGAATGTGGGAGGTAGGAAAATTTACTCAGTAACAGGAGTAATGCTCTGCATTGAAACAGAGCTTCAGATTTTCATTCTGTATTTAGCCAACTATGCAAATAGCAAAGTTTATCTTTTTGGAGCAGCAACAGGATTCAAATCAGATTAAAAACTGTAACTAGCCTCAAGTTAAAAATCTATACCCAAGGTAAAATGGAATTACTTCACATTTGTCCAAGACTCAATTACTGTGAATACAACTTTAGCTTTCCTATCGTGATAGTCTTGGCAGGCTGGCCTGGCACATCACCTGTCAATTGCTACATACGTTATCTTCCTCCAATATAGCTAATGGAGCTGTTGTGAGCAACAGTGAGGCCCTTCTGCAGATTTCCATTTCTAGAACTTTGATATTTTTGGGCTATTTCTTAATTGAATCAAGAATGCGGCATGGTGGCACAGTGGTTAGCACTGCTGCCTCACAGGGCCAGAGACCTGGGTTCAATTCCCTCCTCAGGCGACTGTGTGGAGTTTGCACATTCTCTCCGCGTATGCGTGGGTTTCCTCTGGGTGCTCCGGCTTCCTTCCACAATCCAAAAATGTGCAGGTTAGGTGAATTGGCCACGCTAAATTGTCCGTAGTGTTAGGTGAAGGGGTAAATGTAGGGTAATGGTTCTGGGTGGGTTGCACTTCGTTGGGTTGGTGTGGACTTGTTGGGCCGAAGGGCCTGTTTCCACACTAGTAATGCCATTGTTTCACCGAAGTAACTGAACCAACCACAAAGCAGCCTGTGCTGCATAGGTAGCCTGTGAAGATTAAAGAGCCAAGAGTTCCAAGCACAGAAGTTCCCAGTGTCACCATGCAGCTCACAGGAAGCAAGGCAATTATGGTCAAAGCTGACAGAGCCCACAACAAAAGCCTTCTGAAAATCCTTGCAGGAGTTAATTTCTCACACAGGTTAGCAATCAAAGCACTTGATATCTGGGGCAATATACTCATATGGATTGAGAACTTGCTTTCAGATGGAAAAAAAAGAATAGGCATCAAAGGGCCGATTATAATTAGTGAGGTACTGCAAGGATCAGTGCTAGGGCCATAGCTGTTCAATATCTGTAGAAGTGATCCAGGTGTGGGGACCAAATATAATTCCCAAATATGCAGATGACAAAACTGGAGAAGAATGCAAGTTGCAAGGAGGATGCAAAGGATTTTCAGAGATTTGGACAGGCTGAGTGAGAGAGGAGGAACAGGGCTGATAGAATGTGAATAAGTGGATAACTTCACACTCTGAAGGAGGAAACAAAGACACTGGACTGAATCTTGGCAAGTTTCTACCCTAGAAAGCTGTGGAAGCTCTATCGTTAAGCATATTCAAGACTAAAGCATTCCCTTGCTTTCCTTTCTCACCTCCTCTCAACCACAGCCTAGAAACTATTCATGCACTGTTCAAATGCTCATGGTTGAGTTAACAGAAGTGTGGTATTATAAAAACTGACAAAGCCCATCTCAATTTATTCATCTCAAAAACAAATAATCAGGAACCAATCTGAATAGAGTATAGCTTGGAGAATGACTTTCATAAGGTTATTGACTGAACCAGTTCAAGTGAACAGAGAAATACATTTGGTTCAGAAACCAGACAGTTAGAAAAGGTGCTGACCATCAAATTGCATGACCATCCAAGACACAGAACTATCATTTCAAAGAGCTCAAGCAAGAATTTGAGAGAAATCAGCAACATAACCCACGACCTTCGGAGTGGATCACTCACTGCAAACCAGAAAATGTGTTAATCCACTGTGCTGTTCTTAAAGTACACATTGAGTTTTTTTAAGCATTCATTTTCTTTCACCTCTGAGCTGTCCTTGGAATTATCGACAGTGGGTGCTATTCAACTGATACAATTCATCCTTTTGATTGATAGCCAACCATCATCAAATTTTATCAATGCAAGGGTAGACTGCAAGATGGCAGTAAACCATTTGTCACGTGCACAGCACAAATTTTTAATTCATTGAAATTGGTCCCTGATTACATTTTTTCGAGCCCTAAAATTTATAGTGAACAGTACATTCAGTTAGATCTGTATTAAAAGCATAATTATTCATCTATTCTAGGGAAAGCGAATGATGATTTTCAGAGAGTGAGAGATTCAAAACTTCATACTAAATTTGATAATTGTTAGAAGAGGGGACCAACATTTTGAAATGTTAAAGTAATACTTAGTTAGATAATTGATGCTAAAACTCAGAAATTGATTACACAAGATGCACTGACCTTGCCCAGTAATATGAAATCAGCAAATGACGACAGGATAAGATACCTCAAAAGGTAAATTTCAATATTCATCTCACTGCCCAAACTCTTCCCTGAAACAGGAATTCTCTCAACTTTTTATATCAAAAATCCTACAAAGACATATTAAAATTGCCGACTGTTGGACATCTGAAGTGCAAAATGCCCATAAGTTCACACTTACCTCCATCGCCTAAACATCTTAATTTTTACATACTACAGCATTAATGGCATTATCAGATTCAGAGTGCTCATGCACTTTCTTACCCATCTGTATACATACTAACATCAGATTGAAAGCTCATACATATATAGTGCCTCATTCATTATTGAAAACTGCCTTGAATTAAAGCAGCTCACAAATTTATAAATCATTGCTAATCTGCATAAATGTAACTTGTAACAGAAATCTGAAAATAAATGGCTGTATGGATGAAGTACTTTGCAATAGACATGAATATTAGAATGCCCAGAGTATTGTCAAAATATACAAAGTGAAAGTGACAGTGAAAGTAAAGCAGGGGCAGCACACTACTGTACAGATACACACAGTACACAATATGAAAAGTCAGATAAACTCATTTACATAGCCCAAGGAGAAAGTGAGGACTGCAGATGCTGGAGATCAGAGCTGAAAATGTGTTGCTGGACAAGCGCAGCAGGTCAGGCAGCATCCAAGGAACAGGAGAATCGATGTTTCGGGCATAAGCCCTTCTTCAGGAAGCCAAAGAAAGCAACCCTACACAGGCCAAGGTCATTCTTGGACAACACCCAGTTTTATCACACCAGCACACTGATTGGAGGCACAATGCAGGTCACCTGCCTCACTTCTTGAACAGTAATGGCATAGGGGAGGACAGGTGCAGAAATTGGGATCCCCGAGTACTATAACATTGATCCAAAGACACAAAAAATAACTTTTGATTGTTTTTACTGCACATTAGCCAAACATACAGAAATAGACAGCAGAGACACTCATGGTTTTCCACATAGATCAGACTCTCCAGAAGTGAGCAATCACCAAACTTACATTAAAATATTCTATTACAGAAGACATGTAACAGTAGAGATAACATGTAACATTAGAAATCTCAAATTCCTATTCAGGATAAATTCCATTTAAAGCACTCAAGAAAAGTTACCAAAATGGAAGACTCAGATTAATATTTGAGTAGAAACAAAATAAATGAACTTCTGATAAATAGACTGTTCCAAGCAGTCCAGATACACGAGAATAGTTTTGCAGAAACAAACTAGAGTGTGTGAATGTGTCAAGAAAGCCAAGAGGCAGCTGTACTGTAATAGATATCGCTGAGGCTCCAACAGAAACCCATAAAAGTGACTTAATATTAAAAAATGCAGGGGATGTGGGCATTCCTGGCAAAGCTAATATATCTTGTCCATCTCTAATTGCTGTTGAGAAGGCGCAGATGGACCATCTTGAACTGTGGCAGTCTGGCATTGAAATTCATCAGAGGGTTATTTCACTTTCTTCTCAATGATCTTTACAAAAGGAGGCTTACCCACCCTCTCTATCTTGTTTCACTATTCAATTAGAACACCACTTATCTGTCCCTTAATAGTCTTCCCAAAATGTCTCCATTGTAAGTTTTAAAGCTTTCAAGTGATCCACTACCTCAACAGCATTTCAGGAGAATAAGAGGCAGATTTCCTTGAACATTTATAAAAAGAAGTGCTTTCTAAGATGAGTTGGATTGAAGGATCTGTTTCCATGCTCTGACATTATTACTCCATAAGGTGGCTTGGAAATCTGACTGGCATCTGTATAGAGCCACACATTAGGCCACATAATAAGACAAGAACTCATGTGTTGCAGATAGTGTATCAGCATGGATAGAGGATTGGCTACCTAATAGAAGACAGAGTTAGGATAATGGGGGAGCTTTTTAGGATGGCAAACCTAACACAATGCTTGCATGGCATAGTTGTAACTTTAATGGTGCAGCCCTTTGTTCTGAACTTTCCCCACAAGAAGAAATAATTCATCTCTGCTTACTCTGGATTTTTAAATTATCTTAAACACCTCAACCTCTAAAGTGACCAATAATTTTGATCTAGAAACCAACTTAACCTCTCTTCAGGACAGTCAGTGGACGCAAAATGTTAACTCAGCTTTCTCTCCACAGATGCTGCCAGACCTGCTGAGTTTTCCCAGCAATTTTTGTTGCTGTTTTTGATTTCCAGCATCCAAACTCATACAGCATAGAAACAGACCCTTCGATCCAACTTGTCTTATCTTCATCTTGTTTCTGTTATTAGGGACAACTTGTTGCATGAGTGACCACTGAAGCTACTTTGCGCAGATAATCTAGAATCATTGTTCTTTTAGCCATCAGCTTCTACTCTTGCTTGATATCCTTTTTTGCTTTTGTTCAGTATTCTGTTACTTTTACGTTGTTTAAATCAAACATAACAACATGGGGTCCTGTTGACAAACGATTGCTTTACCAAATGCTTTCAATTGTGTCACAATTTGGCCTCTGGACTGCCCTCAAGACTAGCTCTACAAAGACAATGGATGAATGGATGCACAAATCCAGGAGTAGATTCCAATATTCTTTACTGCATATGAGACCATAAAGATGCAGGAACAGAAACAGTCCATTCAGCCCATTAGGTCTGCTCCACCATTCAATGTGATCTTCAACACCACTTTTTCTATCTTTTCCCTTCATTCCCTTACTGATTAAAAATCTGTATCTCAGCCTTGAACATACTTAATGACCCAGCCTTGATAACCCTCTGAAGTAAAGAATTCCACAGAGTCACCACCCTCTGAGACAAGAAATTTATCACATCTGTTTTAATCGTGCGATTCCTCATGCCGTCTGGTTCAGCACCTTATACAAGGATTGCCATTCAGATGCCAGTCAGATTTCCAAGCCACTTTATAGAGTCATAAAGGCAGAGCACCGAAACAGATCCTTCAATCCAACTCATCTGCCGTCCCAAACTAACCTCGTCCCATTTGCCAAATCACTAGAAATCTTTCCTGTTCATATACCCATCCAGAAGCATTTTAAATGCTATAATTGTAGCAACCTCTACCACTCTCTCTGGCAGCTCATTCAATACAGACACCACCCTGTGTGAAAATGTTGCCCCTTAGATCCCTTTTAAATCTTTCCCCTCCACCTTAAACCTATACTCTCTAGTTTTGGACTCCCCTACCCTAGCAAAAATACGTTAGCTACTCACATTGAATAACCTCATCATTTCATAAGCCTCCATAAGGTAACTCGTCAGCCTGTGATACTCCAGGGAAAATAGTCCCAGCCTATTCAACCTATCCCTACAGCTCAAACTTTCCAATCCTGGCCACATCCCTGCAAGTCTTTTCTGCACCCTTTCAAGTTTAGCAATATTTCTCATATAGAAGGGTCACCAGAATTGTACACAGTATTCCAAAAGTTGCCTCACCAATGTCCTGTACAGCCGCAACATGACATCCGAACGCCTATACTCTGACCAATGAAAGCAAATGTGCCAAACACCTTCTTCACCATCCTGTCTACCTGCGGCTCCACTTTCAGAGAACAATGCACCTGCACCACTAGGTCTCTTTGTTCGGCAACACTCCCCAGGACCTTATCATTAAGTGTATAAGTCATGCCCCGGTTTGCCTTACCAAAAATGCAGCACCTCACATTTATCTAAATTAAACTCCATCTGCCA
This sequence comes from Chiloscyllium punctatum, assembly GCF_047496795.1. Lineage (NCBI taxonomy): Eukaryota > Metazoa > Chordata > Chondrichthyes > Orectolobiformes > Hemiscylliidae > Chiloscyllium > Chiloscyllium punctatum. The sequence goes on from NC_092753.1 coordinate 26,443,975, forward strand.
TATCGCAGCCCATTGGCCCATCTGATCAAGGTTGCTTTCTACGGAGATAATCTTCTTCACTGTCCACTAAACCACCTATTTTGGTGTCAGCTGCAAACTTACTAACCATTCCTCCTCCATACACATCCAAATCATTATACAGAAGATGAAAAGCAGTGGACCCAGCAGTGATTTTTGTGACACACCACTGGTCACAGGCCTCCAGTCACAGGCCTCCAGTCCAAAAACAACCTTCCACCACCACCCTACCTTCTCCTACCTTCAAGCCAATTTTGCATCCAATTGGCTATTCCCTCTGGATCTTATGTGATCTAAGATTTTTAACCAGTCTATGATGCGGAACCTTGTCAAATGCTTTGCTGACGTCCATATAGACAATGTCTATCGCTTTACCTTCATCAATTTTCTTTCTCACCTCTTCAAAAATACTTAAGTTAGTGAGACATGATGTTCCATGCACAAAACCACACTGACTATCGCTAATCAGTTCTTGCATTCCAAATGCATGTAAATCCTGATCCTCAGAATCCCTTCCAACATCTTACCCATCACTGATATAAGGCTAACCAGTCTATAGTTCCTTAGCGTTTCCTTACAGCCTTTCTTAAATAATGGTCACCAGTTACCTCAATGCAGACCAAACAACACAGTTTTGTCAGAGTCACACAGAAGTACAGCATGGAAACAGACCCTTCGGTACAACTTCTCCATGCCGACCAGATATCCTAACCTAATATAGCCCCATTGGCCAGCACTTGGCCCATATCCCTCCAAACACTTCGTATTCATATACCCATCCTCTGTATGAAAAAACTGTCTCTTAGGTCCCTTTTACATCCTTCTCCTCTCACCCTAACGTTTTCTCTCTAGTTCTGGACTCCAACACTTCAGGGAAAAATACTTTGTTTATTTATCCTACCCATGTCCATGATTTTATAAACCTTGATAAGATCACCCCTCAGCCTCTGATACTCCAGGGAAAACAGCCCCAACCTATTCAGCCTCTCCCTGTATCTCAAATCGTCCAACCCTGGCAACATCCTTGTAAATCTTTTCTGAACCCTGTCAGGTTTCACAGCATCCTCCCCAGAGCAGAGGGACCAGGAATGAATGCAGTATTCCAAAAGTGGCCTAACCAACGAAATAAGCAGTACAACTGCAACATGACTTTCCAACTCCTAAACTCAATGTACTGACCAATAAAGGCAAGCATACCAAACACCTTCTTCACTATCCTATCTACCTGTGACTACTTTCAAGGAACTATGAAGCTGCACTCCAAGGTCTCTCCCTAGGACCTTCCCATTAAGTATACAAGTCCTGCTAAGATTTGCTTTTCCAAAATGCAGCTCCTCACATTTATTTAAATTAAACTCCATCTGCCACTCCTCAGCCCATTGGCCCATCTGATCAAGATCCCATTGTACTCTGAGGTAACCTTTGCTGTCCACTACACCTCCAATTGTGTGCCATCTGTGAACTTAGTAAGTATACCTCCTATGTTCTCATCCAAATCATTTATATAAATGATGAAAAGTAGTGGATCCAGCACCAATCCTTACGGCACTCCACTGGTCACAGGCCTCCAGTCTGAAGAGCAACCCTTCATCTTCTACATTCGAGCCAGTTCTACATCCAAATGGCTAGTTCTCCCTGTATTCCGTGAGATCTAACCTTGCTAACTAGTCTCCCATGGGGAACCCTGTCAAACGCCTTACTGAAGGTCATATAGGTCACATCCGTCATTCTGCCCTCATCAAGCCTCTTTGTTACTTCTTCAAAAAACCCAATCAAGTTTGTGAAGCATGATTTCCCACTCACAAAGCCATGTTGACTATTCCTAATCAGTCCTTGCCTTTCCAAATACATTTACATCCTGTCCCTCAGGATTCCCTCTAACAAACTACCCACAACTGATGTCAGGCTCACTCGTCTATTGCTCCCTGGCTTTTTCTTACCACCATTCTTAAACAGTGGCACCACGTTACCCAACCTCCAGTATTCCGGTACCTCACCTGTGATTATCGATGATACAAACATCTCAGCATGGGGCCTAGTAATCACTTCCCTAGCTTCCCACACAGAGTTCTAAGGTAAACTTGATTAGGTCCTGGGGATTCAGCCACCTTTATTCGTTTCAAGACATCCAGCTTCCTCCTCTGTAATACTGACATTTTGCAAGGTGGCACCAGCTAATTCCCAGTTATATCTTCCATATCCTTTTCCACAGTAAATACTGATGCAAAGTACTCGTTTAGTATCTCCCCCATTTTCTGCGGTTCCACACATAAGCTGCCTTTCTGATCTCTGAGGGGCCCCATTATCTTCCTTGTTACCCTTTTGTCCTCAGTGTATTTATAAAAACCCTTTGGATTCTCCTTAACCCTGTTTGCCAAAGCTATCTCATATCATTGACATATATTGATATCATGTCTTGCATGATCTCAGAACAACCCAAAGCATTAAATCCAATTAAGTATCATCCGAAATCAACGCCGGAAAGATCAGAGTCAATCTTATGCATGGAAAGCTCCCAGTGTGATGATGACCAGCTAATCCTTCTAGCTACATTGGTCAAGAGGTTGACACCTTGGATAATTCCTCTGCTCTTCTTCTAAGTTGTGCTATGGGGTGCTTTATGGATCGTTAAGGTCTTGGTTTAATACCGATCTGAAAAAAGTAGCACTTCCAACAGTACAGCATCGGTATCACATCAGAAATATAAGCCAAGATTTGTTGCTCAAGTCCCCCCTGTGAGAATAAGGTTTAGAAAGTGCATCACAGGCAGAGATAACAACATCGTTATTGTTACGTGTAAAGTTAATAAAGCCAAGTTAGCAGTTGTCTCAGGCACCAGCAAGAAGGTGCTGCAGTTATAAGGAACATCAACTTATCATGATAGCATGTGTGCTCAGAGAAAGTTGTGAATCCATGTCAACACTTGCCAACAGGAGTTCAGCTTAACAAGCTTCTTAGCAATTTCATTACCTTGATAATAGCTTGAAATATCTTGATGGCAGCTAGTAGCAAAATTTCCCATTTATGACTTCAAGAGATTGAGAATGTTACAAGAATGTTACATGCTTTGAAGCCAAATCAACAAATGGATAACAGTTTGTGTAATGTACTGGAACAGTACTCAATCATGGTTGTTTCCTGAAACCTTTGCCATGTTTTCTCTGGTGGGATAGTGGCATGTAATTAATTATCTTATTTGATTAACCACCTCCTAAGCAGCTCATTCCTTTGATAAAATTTTACAAACTACGCTCTTCAGATAATGCAAATAAAAGAATTTCTCTATCACCTTTTACATCCTCGGGACACTCTCGGACCCTAAATCATGTGCCAGCTAATTCATTTGATGTGTAGCCACTGATGTGATGTGGCCAAACAAAACAAACAGTCTTTAAGCACAACAGGATCCCACAAACAGCACCATGTGACACCAATGGATTTTTTTTTTAAATTGTAAAAGGAATAGGAGTTTAGGGCTAAAATGTGGCAAGCATGTCATGACTCCTCAGTTGTTATTTTGCACAGTGTCACAGGACAGGATCAGTAAGGATGAGGGACAAAGGGCAGATGGACAGTGAACAGGGTTACCTCAGATTACAACAGGATCTGGACCAGATGGGCCATTGGGCTGAGAAGTGGCAGATGGAGTTTAATTCAGACTTATACAATTAAAGGTAAGGTTGTAAGGAAGTGTTGCTGAACAGAGACCTTGGAGTGCAGGTTCGTAGCTCCTTGAAAGTAGAGTCACAGGTAGATAGGATAGTGAAGGAGGCGCCTGGTATGCTTTCCTTTATTGGTCAGAGTATTGAGTACAGGAGCTGGGAGATCATGTTGCGGCTGTACAGGACATTGGTTAGGCCACAGTGAAATATTGCGCGTAATTCTGGTCTCCTTCCTATCGGTAAGATGTTGTGAAACTTGAAAGGGTTCAGAAATGATTTACAAGGATGTTGCCAGGGTTGGAGGATTTGAGCTATAGGGAGAGGCTGAACAGGCTGGGGCTGTTTTCCCTGGAGCGTCGGAGGCTGAGGGGTGGACCTTATAGAGGTTTACAAAATTATGAAGGGCATGGATAGGTTAAATAGACAAAGTCTTTTCCCTGAGGTGGGGGGAGAACTAGAGGGCATAGGTTTAGGGTGAGAGGGGAAAGATATAAAAGAGACCTAAGGGGCAACTTTTTCATGCAGAGGGTGATACGTGTATGGAATGAGCTGCCAGAGGAAGTGGTGGAGGCTGGTACAATTGCAACATTTAAGAGGCATTTGGATGGGTATATGAATAGGAAGGGTTTGGAGGGATATAGGCCAGGTGCTGGCAGGTGGGACTAGATTGGGTTGGGCTATCTGGTCAGTATGGACAGGTTGGACCGAAGGGTCTGTTTCCATGCTGTCCATCTCTCTGACTCTATAATAACATCTGTGAAGCTTTGAACAAGTTGGACTTTACATAGGACAGAACCAAGGAAAAAATTAAACAGATTGGAGAGAAAAATGATCAAATCCAAAATAATTTATTAAGGCTTCAATGGTACTAAGGTAGACAAATTGTTGCAGAGATAGAACAAGTAATGACAGATGGAGTATAAAACTCAGGCGAGGCTGAAACAGGACAGGGAGGGGTTTAGAGAGATCAAATTCAAGCCAAGAAAGCAGACAGTGAGGAACGACAAGAGATTTTAATCGATTCATCTAACATTTCCATGCAAAGACCTCCAGTTAACAATTATGGTTTAGTGAGATACAGCAGTTCTGAAGAGTCTGTAATGCACTTTTCTGAAAAAAATACACAATAATAGTCAACCACCAGGTTCTCTCTGCTGCAGAAAACTCTATTAAGTTTTGCACCATATTGTACATGTGCCTTTATGTAATATACCTGAAAAACATCGCAGATATTAGTTATGCTTCTGGGATTCAGAAATAGAGCAGTAGAGAAGCACAAATGTGTAAAAGGGGATGGAAGTCATTTAAAACTTCTGTCAAACCTAAACGAGAAACCAAGCTCTTAAAACAAAGGATAACTTATGACAGAAGAGGGAGACAGTAGTACGATGTCGAACAAAGGATAAACTGGAGAATGTGCTTATAAAAGAAAGGATATATTTGAGAGATCATGGCTGCCTTAATGATCACATCTAGGCAAGTGTCAAGGAAAAAACCATATTGTGGCTTTAATCCAGAAAAACTATTTAAGAGACACACACACACACACACACACATATTTACATCAATGCAAGCAGTGTTAATACATTTCAGTTTTGGCAAGAGACATGCAATTGCAAAGTACACATGATGTATGACAAACACAAACTGAAGGAAATTCTAAGAGTCCAAATTTTGCAATCTAAGCCGTACTTCCCAGTTAAGATTGGTACAAGGAAAGTAGTTCCTTCTGGCACAACATAACATGCTCATGCAAGTACGCTTCTTAATTCATACCTCCTGCAGCAGATCAGCTTGTTCAATTGCTTTCAGCACATTCTTCTTTGAAGTCTCCTGCACCTCCCCTCCTAACAAGAACTCATCCAGGATAAAATAAGCCTTCTCAAAATTGAAGATAATGTCAAGTTCGCACACCTTCAAGAGAGGGGTTAAGAAAAACATGGTCATCACACTTGGTTTAGATCTTAAAAAATATCCACGGGGCAATACTTTATAACTTGAATAACTACAAGCTTCTCAGACATGTATCTACAGATTAGAATTTTATTTGGCACAAGATATGTACAATTTCAACCAACAGAAGTGAGCAGTTTCATGTCATTTGACTTCACAAACAGATGCTAAGTTTAGCAAGCGGAACTTGTATGTACAATGGATCACCATACAGCTGGTGCAATAAAATATACCATGTCAAGGAATTTCACAAGTTTAGAAATGTGTGTAGCATTAAGTAATTGTACAAGATGCTACACTGATAGGTTCCGGTCAACATTAGATACAAGAACAAGAGACCACAGGTGTTATAGGTTGCTATTTGATCCATCTCCCTTTTACCATTCCCAATACCATGCAACTTCAGATTCAATTACTGCAATAATTTGCATCTGTTCCAAATTAAAAGTTGAGTTGTTATACGGCAAGAATAATTGTAGTTTTTCATGTCATCTTGTAAAAAGTAAAAGGGTTTAAAGTCATGAAAGTCAATTTTACAGAATTTTGGTTTATGACTTTTTTCCCCCCAAATAGTTGTATCATGTGCTCAACATCACACAAAGGGACATAAGGATCAGATGCACAAGTAGCCCATCAGATGATTTCATCCTGATCTACAACTCAACAAGATCAGGGCTAAAATAAGATCAGCCTTAACTCTACCTACCTGCCCAAAATCTTCAACTCCCTCCTATATCAAAAGGATGACTTGAATATAGTTCAATGACCCAGCTGTGACTTTTAAAAAAATACACTTATCGGATAAGGATGTCGCTGGCGCTGCCCAACAAAGCCGTTAAGAATCAACCACATTACTGAGAGTCTGAAGTCACGTGCAGGCCAGACCAGGTAAGGATGGCAGTTTCCCTCTCTAAAGGACATTAGTGAATCAGATGTGCTTTTCTGATAATCGACAATAGATTCATGGGCAGCATTTGGCTCTTAATTCCAGATTTTCTTTTAACTGAATTTAAATTTCACCATCAGTAGTTGAACCCAGGTCCCCAGAACATTACCCGAGTTAACAAATTTTAGTAGATTAATTGTCCAGTGATACCATCACTAGACCATTGTCCCCCTGAGCATGACTGCTCCACATGGAAGAGAATTGGAGAGACCAATGGCTAACAGAGGACATTGTCAAATGGAAAACCATTTAGTTTGAAAACTGCTCCCCAGAGTTCTAAATTTCCCCAAAAGGAGAACACAATCTCTCAATACTATCCTGCAAAGCTCCCTCAGAATTGAGTAAGTTCACCTTTCATTCGTCTAAACTTGGAGTATCGGCCCAACCTGCTCATAAGACAAACCTCTTCATCTCAGGAATCGGATGAGTGAACCTTCTGTGACCTGCTTCTAATAAACATATATCCCATCTTTGCTTAAAGAAGTTAAGTTTACTATTCCAGAGATAGATTAATGAATGTACATAATTCAGGTGGTCAGGTCAAAACACAATAAATGCTTGAAATCATCCAGTTATAAGTTCTGAATGTTACCAAAAGAGATGTGAAAATTAAACCAGTCAGGTTTTCATCTCCTAGCTGCCATTGCCGACTGCTCATAGAATGTGCACGTGCAATCATTAGATCACACATTAATGGAGATTGACTGGACTGTCAGCATTGTGGACTCAGGCCCCAATGTGAGATAACATTAGCAAAGAGCAAGAATGACCAAATGACAAGGAACAGCTTTCATTGAGAATATAACAGAAGATAGTTTTCTGCCTGTATTTACTCAGAAGGATTTTGTTTTGGGAGTTCATAAATCAGCAAACTAAAAGAAAAAAAAACTCGCCAAGTTAAACAAAACAACAACACGATTCAACCTGCAAGAAATAAATTCACATAATTAAAATGGGCTGATCATTAGTCCATCCCAATTTGGATTAAGTTTGGTTTTGGCTCTAAAATTTTCTCTAAATAATATACCTTTTTGCATATTTGCAGATAATACAAATATAAACTGCATTTTAAAAAACTTACTTGCAAGGGAATAATCATTCAATTAAGTATGAAATGCAAAATACATGAACTCAATAATGTAGCTTTCAATCACACTTCCAATTTTAAGGTCAGCCCTTTTGCCAAATGCAAGAATTGGTATTATCTGAGCAATGAATTAAAGTTTCTTATTAAACTCACACTTCCAAAATACTTGTCTAGGAGTTCAACATAACGATGAATAATCTCAAGGGTTATGAGTTCATTGTCCTGGTCTTCAATAGCACAGCAGAAATAAAGACTTGCATACCTGCACAAACATAATGTTTCAGTGACATAAGTTATTAAAACCATGGAAATCTACCTAAAATATATTGTTCAGAGGACTAAAACAGCTTTAAAGAAAAAAATACAAATTTACACTCCTAAACGATAACCTCAAGATAAATGTTGAGTGTTGCTGAATTGAAGTAATGCATGCATCAGATATTAATATGGATTTTTAGATACTGAAATTAAATCACACTAATGAACAAATTAACACTAAACTCATAACTATTGGTAGGTGAAAGTGAGGACTGCAGATGCTGGACAGTCAGAGTCAAAATGTGTGATACTGGAAAAGCATAGCAGGTCAGGCAGCATCTGAGGAGTCAATGTTTCGGGCATAAGCTGATGAAGGGCTTATGCCCGAAACTTTGACTCCTCTACTTCTCGGAGGCTGCCCGGCCTTGCTGTGCTTTTCCAGCGCCACGCATTTCAACTCATAACTATTGTTGCTGATTCACCAACTACGTAAAAACAAAATCAGTTACATAACACATTTACTAAGCATTTTTGGAATATCTCAATAGCTTTATAAAAGCAGCATTTTTTGTGTAACAGGTGCCCATGTATTGTTTTGCTGCAAGTAAAGACAACTCCTCTATCAAGCAGCTTTGGTTTAGGTGTACTATAACACCATCCAAAATATAGAGCTACAAATTACCCAGAAATTACAGAGCAATGTCAGGGCTGAAAGAATATACAATGAAACCTGCTGTAACGGCAAAATAAAAGTGATCTTATGAAGGCACATTATATTCTTGCTAAAAGCTGGATGAATAAAGCAGCACAGAATGAAAAATACAAGCTTAAAACTAATAAAGATTTGTCAATACAATCTCCAAGCCATCCTTCATCTTTTGTACATTTTATTCATTTAATTTTGTACACTATATCTTAAGAAATGGGCCATCACTGCTTCAGGGTAAGGTAACAAGGAGCAGAATGAACATCAGGGGTCCTGCAACAATTTATTAAAAAAAGACTAAATGAACACATCTTCATGGTTACGACTGCAGATTAAAAAAGTACTGACACACACAATGACTCAGTTCACAAGTGGCTAAAATATTCTTTTGATTTTATTAGATCATTGACAGTGATCAAAGGGACATCAAAATGCAAGTAAATCTCACTTCCTGCAAACAATATAGCTGCTATACACTCTCCACATGAACAAATGGAGACACGATAGAATAAGCAACACACATTCAAGATATTTGGTCTAGCCGGTCCACATCATTGTTTATTCTCCACTTATGTCCCCTCTCAAACTACCATATCTAACTTTACTAGCAAAAAACCTCTCTCTCTCTCTCTCTCTCTCTCTCTCTCAGACATACACAAACACTCATTAAATACATTGATTGGAGATTCCATACAGTGTGAAAACAGGCCCTTCTGCCCAACAAGTTCACACCGACCCTCTGAAGAGTAACCCACTTGGACTTATTTCCCTATATTTACCCCTGACTAATGCACCTAACACTATGGGCAATTTTGCATGGCCAATTCACTTGACCTGCACATCTTTTGGATTTTGGGAGGAAACCGGAGCACCTGGAGGAAACCCATGCAGACACAGGGAGAATGTGCAAACTCCACTCAGACAGTCACCCGAGGTGGGAATCAAACACAGCTCGCTGGCACTGAGGCAGCAGTGCTAACCACCGAGCCACCGCACTGCCCCAAATACTATTAATTTCAAAAACATTTCTTTGGTAGTAATATGCACATTCTTGGACAAAGATTCTTCTCTGTATCTTGTTCCATTGTTTTATTATCTTATATATGTGACATATAGATTGAGTCTCACCCACAAGTGAAAATCCATTGTCTAATCTATTAAAAATCTTCATGATTCTCATGAACTGTATTAAACCATCTGCAAACTTCTGGTTTTGAAATTGACAAGAGGGGGAAAGCATCAAGGAAAGAAAACCATCAATTCACTCCCTTCTGCTGACAACCCTCTCCCTACCCAGCAACACTCCCCTCCATCCCCCACACCATTATGCTGACATATAAGAATATAAGTGAAATTAAGCAAGTTCAACAAAGGAATACTTTGCACTGAGGAAGTGATGCAGTATCTCATTAAAAGTATGGTAAAATCACTGTATCAGACCATAGGATTGCTCTTTTATTAGAAAGACAATTGGTGGTGATTAAACCAGAGAGTTATGGACCTATTCCAGTACTTTCAGATAAGGGATTATATACAGAGAAAGACCACGCTCCTGGCCCAGCCTTACAAGTCAGATGTGAAGAAGAGTGCTCCGGTACACAGACACTCTTTCAATTAGTAGTTGCATCATTTACAGAAAGGGTGTACCTTAGGAGATGTGGAGAGACTCTGTAGGACTTGGAATTGGGATATTTATAAGAAACATGACAAGATATGTGAGAAAATGTAAAGAAAATCTCAATATATAGCAAGGTGCAGGCTATGCAGTTGAAGATTTTACACAGGGCTCATATGGCACCAGAGGAGCGTCTCCAGATTGTCCCAAATGTAAAATAAGTATAGGCACTCTTAAACGCTTCTTTTAGTCATGTTGCAAGATCCGGAGATACTGGAGTGCTACAGTAAGGTAGCCAAAGGAAATCCTGGGAATTGAAGTTGAAGTGGACCCAGTATTTCTTCTTCTGGGGTTGCCAAATTTGCCCTCTCTGGGGGAACATGAGAAGAGACTGTAACATTCTAACCCACTGTGCGAGGAAGAACATTTTAATGAACTGAACGTTGGAAAAACTCCAGGCCTTATGGGGTGGCACAGGCTAGTGATAGAGCATCTCCTTACAAGATCACCTTACAAGTATGGTGCACCACAAAACGGAGCAGTTTTATAAGACGTGGTGACCCATTCTAAATTATATTGATGTAGACATATCAGCAATATTAATTAGGGCCATGATAGAGCCGTGTGAATCAGTTTGGCTGCCTGGGGGGCCTGGGGAGGGGAAAGTTGGGGGGAGAAACAAATACGGGTACAATGACTGGTGTTCCCGGTGTGGAAGCTTAAGTGGAGGTGTGGTGATTGAAATATAATAAAGTAATGTGATATAATTCTATTTAAGTTAATTTGAATTCAGTTTAATTTAATTTTTATTTGATTGCAGTTTAGTTTAAGTAGATACATTTGTTCTGGTAGAATAGTAGGTAGTTTATTATTAATAGTATTATGATATGATATCGTTGTACTACCTCTATCTTTCTGTATTTTGGTACTTTTTTTATATATAGTTGCTTTGTAAAAGATTTGAAAATTTTTTAAATAAAAATATTTATTAAAAAACCAGAGGGTCATCATGCCTCAGGTGAGTTCGTATGTTCATAGGTTCATAAGATATAGGAGCAGAATTAGGCCATTCAGCCCATCAAGTCTGTTCTACCATTTGATCATGGCTGATATGCACCTTACCCCCATTTTCCTGCTCTCTCCCCATAACTCTTCAACCCCGTACCAATAAAAATCTGTCTGATTCCTCCTTAAATATTCTCATTGTCCCAGCACTTGAGGGGAGCAAATTCTACAGATTCACAATCCTTTGGGAGAAATGAGTTTCCCCTCAACTCTGTTTTAAATGTGCTCCCCCTTATCCTAAGACTATGACCTCTCGTCCTAGAATGCCCCACAAGAGGAAGCATCCGCTCCACATTTATTTTATCCATACCTTTTATCATCTTGAATACCTCAATTTGATCTCCTATCATTCTCCTAAATTCCAGAGTGTATAAGCCTTAATTGTTCAATCTCTTTTCATACAGTAAACCCCTCAACTCTGAGATCAATCTCGTGAAGCTCCCCTGAACCGCCTCCAATGCAACTACATCATTCCTCAAATAAGGGGACCAAAAACTGTGCACAAGACTCCAGGTGCAGTCTCACCAATGCCTTGTATAGTTGCAACAATATTTCCTTACCTTTATAATCTATTCCTTTAGCTATAAAAGCCAATATTCCATTCACTTTCTTTATTATCTGTGAGCTAGTTTTCTGCAAGTCATGAACAAGGACAAACAGATCCCTCTGCACCAGAGCACCTCAAAGTCTCTCCCTATTTAGGCTATAGGTCACCCTCACATTTTTCAGACAAAATGCATGCCTTCATGCTTATCCACATTAAACTCCATCTGCCACATTTTGGCCCACTCTCCTAACCTAATCTTATCAGGTTCTTATTTCCTTATTGCAATTTACCAACCCGCCTATTTTTGTGTCCTCTACAAATTTGGCTGTCAAGCCTTCTATCCTTGGATCCAAGTTGTTAATGCAGAATGTAAATAGCTGGGGTCCAACGACCTAACCCTGTGGCATCCCACTGGTTATGTTGTGCCATTCAGAAAATAAAACATTTATCTGGATTCTCTGTCTTCTGTCCACCACCCATCCAAGCTAATAAATTACCCAACCTTGTGAATTAACCTTTTCTGCAGCATCTTATTATATGCCTTCCAGAAGTCCAGATATATTACATTGACGGAAACCCTATTATCCACTTTGTTTGTTACATCTTCGAAGAACTCTCGCAAATTAGTCAAATATGATTTGCCCTTCATAAAACCTTGCTGACTCTGACAGATATCGTTCTGACTTTCCAACTGTCCTGATGTTGCTTCCTTGATAATTGAATCTAATACTTTCCCAACAACAGATGTTAATCAAACTGGTCTGTAATTTCCTACATATTGTCTCGCTCCCTTTTTGATTAAGTGGGGTTACATTAGCATTTTTCCAATCCACTCGAACCTCTTCCATGTCCCGTGAGGGGAGAGGCTCAGAAGAAGAATCCTTCACACAAACTTCTGTCAGTCCAAGATCCACACTGTTGGTGTCTCTCTGTATTGCAAACCAACCCCCAGCAACTCATTAATTTGATAATGGACTATGCAATCCAGGGATAAAAGTTAATGCCTGAATGCCAACCTTTTATATACAATCTTCAGGTCTCTCCACTCCAGAAAGCTGCACATCTTAGGTTTGCGAGCCAGGACAGTCTGGACAAGCTCTCTTGTAATTTTTTTCTTCTCTTTGTCTGAGAGGGGGACATACCATTTTTGCAATCGAAGTTTCCCCTGACGACTAAAAAGCAGCATAAACTGCATCTGTTAGAAGAAAGGTGAAGCGTTAGCAGATAGCATTGCTTTGATTTTTTTCCACTCTATCATTAGTAATATTGAGTGCACAGAAGGGAAACAAATCAGTAGGCCAAGTCTCATGTTTTGACCCATGTGAACCACTTTCTACTTTACATCCTTAGATTCCTTGCTCTCTTAGGTTTACATGGCTTACTCTTACAAGGCATCTATCCCATTTGCTACAGCAGTCTACATTTTTATATTTAGCGATTTTTGAGAAGATTTGGCTATTTGTAGCTCAGGTTGATGCTAAGTATGTAAGTTAGCTGAGCTGGAAGATTTGTTTTCAGATATTTCATCACCATACGAAGTAACATCATCAGCGAGAGTCTCTGGTGAAGTGCTGGTGGTATGTCCACCTCTCTAGATCTTGGTTTCTTAAGGTGGGTAATGTCATTTCTGGTTCATTTTTTTCAAGGGAAGATAGATAGGGTCTAAATCGATGTACTTACTGATGGAGTTCTAGTTAGAATGCCATGCGTCTAAGCAACATGATGGCAACTCGTACCTTTTGGTGTGGTGGGGTAAATACTAGCCAGTACTCACCTGATCTTCAAAATAGTGGCACGGGATCTCTAATGCATACCCAAGAGGTCAAATGGGACATTTGAACTTGTGGCCTTCTGATTCAGAACCAGCGGATTGTCACTCAGCTCTGGCTGACACTGGAGCTTAACAAATCTAAATTTTTGTGCAATGCTCCAGTTTATGCACTTGCTGCTACAAAAAAAATTAACCATTTGCAACTATCTGGCCTGCTGCACGTCAGACTAATGACTAAGATTTTCTTGCGACACAGTGTCCCTATCCACAGGCAAGACGTTCCGGTTCATGTTCCGCCTGTCATGGAGGTCTGAGAAGGTTACTTAAAACTAATTTTAGAATGTACCTACTGGAGAAGGTACAGAACTTGACCTACTCTTGGGAAATAAGGCAGGGCAGGTGACTGAGGTGTCAGTGGGGGAGCACTTTGGGGCCAGCAACCATAATTCTATTAGATTTAAAATAGTGATGGAAAAGGATAGACCAGATCTAAAAGTTGAGGTTCTAAATTGAAGGCCAATTTTGACGGTATTAGGCAGGAACTTTCAAAAGCTGATTAGGGGCAGATGTTTGTAGGTAAAGGGACGGCTGGAAAATGGGAAGCCTTCAGAAATGAGATAACGAGAATCCAGCGAAAGTATATTCCTGTCAGGGTGAAAGGAAAGGCTAGTAGGTATAGGGAATGTTAGATGACTAAAGAAATTGAGGATTTGGTTAAGAAAAAGAAGGAACCATATGTAAGGTATGGACAGGATAGATCGCGTGAATCCTTAGAAGAGTATAAAGGCAGTAGGAGTATACTTAAGAGGGAAATCAGGAGGGCAAAAAGGGGACCTGAGATAGCTTTGGCAAATAGAATGAAGGAGAATTCAAAGGGTTTTTACAAATAATTAAGGACAAAAGGGTAACTAGGGAGAGAATAGGGCCCCTCAAAAATCAGCAAGGTGGCCTTTGTGTGGAGCCGCAGAAAATGGGGGAGATACTAAATGAGTATTTTGCATCAGTATTTACTGTGGGAAAAGACATGGAAGATATAGAATGTAGGGAAATAGATGGTGACATCTTGAAAAATGTCCATATTACAGAGGATGTTATAAATTCTGTGTTACGATCGAGCCCTCCACAATCACCTGATGAAGGAGCGTCGTCTGAAAGCTAGTGTGCTTCCAATTAAACCTGTTGGACTATAACCTGGTGTTGTGTGATTTTTAACTTTGTACACCCCAGTCCAACACCAGCATCTCCGAATCATATTACAGAGGAGGAAGTGCTGGATGTCTTGAAATGCGTAGAGGTGGATAAATCCCCAGGACCTGATCAGGTGTATCCTAGAACTCTTTGGGAAGCAAGAGAATTGATTGCTGGGCCTCTTGCTGAGACATTTGTATCATCAATAGTCACAGGTGAGGTGCCGGAAGACTGGAGGATGGCTAACGTGGTGCCACTGTTCAAGAAAAGTGGTTAGGAAAAGCCAGGGAACTACAGACCAGTGAGCCTGACGTCAGTGGTGGGCAAGTTGTTGGAGGGAATCCTGAGCAGCCGGATGTACATATATTCAGAAAGGCAAGAACTGATTAGGGATAGTCAACATGGCTTTGTGCATGGGAAATCATGCCTCACGAACTTGATTGAGTTTTTTGAAGAAGTAACAAAGAGGATTGATGAGGGCAAAGCGGTAGATGTGATCTATATGGACTTCAGTAAGGTGTTCGATGAGGTTCGCCATGGGAGACTGGTTAGCAAGGTTAGATCTCACAGAATACAGGGAGAACTCACCATTTGAATACAGAACTGGCTCAAAGGTAGAAGACAGAGGGTGGTGGTGGAGGGTTGTTTTTCAGACTGGAGGCCTGTGACCAGTGGAGTGCCACAAGGATCGGTGCTGGGTCCACTACTTTTCGTCAATTACATAAATGATTTGTATGAGAGCATAAGCAGTATAGTTAGTAAGTTTGCAGATGACACCAAAATTGGAGGTGTAGTGGACAGCGAAGAAGGTTACCTCAGATTACAACAGGATCTTGATCAGATGGGCCAATGGGCTGAGAAGTGGCAGATGGAGTTTAATTCAGATAAATGCGAGGTCCTGCATTTTTAGAAAGCAAATCTTAGCAGGACTTATTCACTTCATGGTAAGGTCCTAGGGAGTGTTGCTGAATAAAGAGACCTTGGAGTGCAGGTTCATAGCTCCTTGAAAGTGGAGTCACAGGTAGATTGGATCATGAAAAAGGCATTTGGTATGCTTTCATTTATCAGTCAGAGCACTGAGTACAGGAGTTGGGAGGTCATGATGCGGCTGTACAGGACATTGGTTAGACCACTGTTGAAATATTGCGTGCAATTGTGGTCTCCTTCCTATCAGAAAGATGTGAAAGTTGAAAGGGTTCAGAAAAAATTTACAAGGATGTTGCCAGGGTTGGAGGATTTGGAGGTTGAATAGGCTGTTTTCCCTGGAGCGTCAGAGGCTGAGGGGTGACCTTATAGAGGTTTACAAAATCATGAGGGGCTTGGATAGGATAAATAGATAAAGTTTTTTCCATAGTGTGGGGGAGTCCAGAACTAGAGGGCATTGGTTTAGGGTGAGAGAGGAAAGATATTAAAAAAGACTGAAGAGGAAACTTTTTCACGCAGTATGAAATGAGCTGCCAGAGGAAGTGGTGGAGGGTATATGAACAGGAAGGGTTTAGAAGGATATTGACCAAGTGCCAGAAGGTGGGACTAGATTGGGTTAAGATATCTGGTCGGCATGGATGGGTTGGACTGAAGGGTCTGTTTCCGTGCTGTACATCTTTTGGACTTTATAACTGCATTTTCTTACGTGAAATACCAAGAACCACTTAATGGCTAGATGAGATCTTATTCCTAGGTTTGAGATCCTGGTTCCAGTCAATTGAGCAGGCACACAGGAGATGATGACACATTTCATCACCGAATCCCTTCCACAAAGAGGTTCCCAGAATATGGCAAATGTCCCTTTTCCAGCATCTCACCTTAATGATGTCCAAAGCCATTAATGCACACTGTCAACATGAACTATTTTGCAAATTCAAGATTATTTCTTAATCTTGCCTAACTGAAAAGGAATTCACTTCCTAAAACAGTAAGCTTTAGTTCTGGAATTAAACGCTGAATGATTCATCCATAAAACCAAACTTTTTAAATAAATCAACCCAAACTTTAAATAAATCAAAGAAACAGTACTGTAAGCAAGTGCCAATATTTAATTTAACCTAGATCTGGTGACATGCTCAATTTTTTAAAAAATCCTCCGTATTGCTGTTTTGAATGACCTCTGGCTCAATCAGGTCATAGATTTCTACCCATTTAGTGGCAAAACAATTATTACAATTGGCCAACAAAACTTTTGCAAGTCTGGCAGTCGTACGAACTGGTCACAAGCTTCGAGCAAAACAGAAAAGTTGGAAAACAAACTGCTGAGGATGATGAATCAATTTAAATTTATCGACTTTCTGAATTCAAAGCACCTGCCAAGCGTTATAATGTCAGTTTTAAAATTTTCAAGACCGAATGCAGGGAGAGAGGAGGAGAGAGGGGGATTGGGCAGGGAATCTCAGAATCCCCATTTGGCCCATCGAGTGTGCTCCCAACCCTGTAAAGGGCATCCCAACCAGGCCTAGACCCTCATTCTAAACCCCCGTACATCTGCATGCACATCCCTGGACACTGCAAGGCAATATAGAAGGGCCAATCCACCTAACCCGCACATCTTTCGACTGGGATGTTGGAGGGGGTTTGCTGTGGGGGGGGATGTAGGAGTAGCAGGAGTGATAGGAATGAGTGGGAATACAGCGGGGGGTGGAAGACAAGGATGAGGGGGGAATCAGGGGAACAGGGATGAGGCGGAGTGACTCGGTGGGCATGATGTGGGGTTTGGAGGCTGTGACGGGAGGGAGGGAGGGGGGGGGGTGCTGGGCAATGATGCTCGCTCTCTCTCGGTCAGGCCTCGGCTCCCCGGGCTCCAGATGTTTCGCACCCACCGTCCAACAACAGCCTGGGCCCCGAGACCGCAGCATGCCCACAGAGACCGGGAAACAACACTACCCTCGCCATGCCGGTTTCCCGGTTTCCCGGCTCCCCAATCCCCCCCACTTCCTCCCTTGCCGGTTTCCCGGCTTCACCTCCGCCCCTTACCTTTCCTCTCTCCGGCCGTTACCGCCCGGCACCCGCTCTCCGCTCGCGCTCCGCCCACTGCATGAGACCCGCCTCAAGCACCGCCTCCTCGCTCGTCATTGGAACGGGGCGGAGGGTTGCGCAAAACCCTGCGTTGTGACTGGCTGCGCTGTACGTCAATCAGCGCACGTGACACTGATGTTCGTTATTATTGGACGCCTTCCACGTCCATCTCCTACCGTCCCTGGTTCCTAACACATCGATTGGCTGCGATCACGAGCAGTGATTGGCTAAGCGGGTGTCCATCAGCCGCTGGTTCTGCCCTAGCAGGAGGGAGTGGTGAGTTCACGTCGTGTGGGCTGTAGAAACCACGAGCAAAACCCTCAGCTTTCTCAGTCACTTCTCCAATCCCTCAGCAAACGCTCCACTCCCCAAGAAAACCCTTCATTCTTGTTCTGTAAAACTATCCATCATTCGACAAAACGCACACTCCAGGTAAAAACAAGGACTGCAAATACTGGAAACCAGAGTCTAAAACGCACACTCCCTCAACAAAAACTCCACTTAACTCAGCAAAACCTCAACTCACTCAGCAAATCCCTTGCTCACTGTGCAAATTCTCCATCCCCACATCAGAAATTTTCAGCTATTACAAGGGGGCATAGCTTTAAATTAAGGGGGTGTAGATATAGGACTGATGTTAGGGGTAGGTTCTTCACTCAGCGAGTCGTAAGTTCATGGAATGCCCTGCCAGTAGCAGTGGTGGACTCTCCCTCTTTATGGGTATTTAAGCGGGCATTGGATAGGTATATGGAGGATAGTGGGTTAGTGTAGGTTAGGTGGGCTTTGATCGGCGCAACATCGAGGGCCGAAGGGCCTGTACTGCACTGTATTCTTCTATGTTCTATGTTCTATGTTCTAAATGTCCACCCTATAATCAAAAATGTCCATATCGTCATCAAAAATTACATCCCTCATCAAATCTCACCCCTTCACCCCTTTGTCAAAACACTCTCTCCCTCGCAATCAACCCCACTCTCTCACCAGAGCATCCATTCCCTTACCAAAATCTCTTAGAGGCATAGAGATTACAGCACGGAAACAGACCCTTCGGTCCAATTCGCCCATGCTGACCATATATTGTAACCTAATCTAGTCCCATTTGACAGCACTTGGCCCATATCCCTCCAAAAGCTTCCTATTCATATACCCATTCAGGTGCTATTAAATGCTGTAATCGTACCAACCTCCACCACTTCCTCTGGCAGCTCATTCCATATCCATGTATTTTGCATTCCATATACGTAGCACCCTCTGCGTGAGAAAATTGCCCTTGGGTCCCTTTTAAATTTTTGCCCCTCTCACCCTAAACTTCTGGACTCCCCTACCCCAGGGAAAAGACCTTGTCCATGCCCCTCATGCTTTTATAAACCTTTATAAGGTTCCCCCTCAGCCTCTGACTCTCCAGGGAAAACAGCCCCAGACTATTCAGCCTCTCCCTATAGCTCAAACCCTGGCAACATCCTTGTAAGTCTTTTCTGAACCCTTTCAAGTTTCAGAATATCCTTCCAATAGGAGGGAAACCCAATTGCACATGATATTCCAAAAGTGGCCTAGCCAATCTACCACAAAAACCTCTGGCCCTCATCACAATTTCCTCATCCTCACCAAAAACATCCAGTTTGTCATCAAAAACTCCACTCCCTCACCATCAACTCCGTTCCCTCACTGAAATTCTCCACTTCCCCATATAATTTCTATCTTATTATGAATCCAGACCAAGAATGTAATAGTCTGATTAAGTAATCTTAATTTTTAAAGTAAACAAAAGGTGAGATCCAAGTGAGTTATTAAGAGAATAAAGAGACAAGGTTCCACAGGTTTGAACAAACAATAAACAATAAACTGTAGGATGTTTAAATAGTAATACAATCTACAGTATATACAATGTATTTCTAACACCTAGAATTAAGATATGCTAAATGTAATATATGTGTCTACATATTTACATCATCTCCAAGATTGCTACGGTGTGGAAGCAGGCCATTCAGCCCATCAGTGCTTTGAAGAGCAGCTCTCACAGACTCACCCCTGACCCTGCTGAAAACCCCTCCAACCTCATGGCATCAATGTGGATTTCACCAGTTTCCTCCATCCCACCTTATTCCAGTTCCCACCTTCCAGCTAAGCACCACCCTCATGACCTGTTCTACCTGTCCATCTTCCTTCCTACCTGTCCAGTCCACCCTTCCCTCCGACCTATCACCGTTACCCCCACCTCCATCCACCTATTGCACTCTCAGCTACATTGCCCTCAACCCCACCTCCCTGCCATTTATCTCTCCACCCCAAGGCTCCCAGCCTCATTCCTGATGAAGGACTTTTGCCCGAATTGTTGATTCCTCTGCTCCTCGGATGCTGCCTGTCTTGCTGTGCTTTTCCAGCACCACACCCTCGACTCATCTATTGCTTTGTCATCTCTATACCTGCCTATTCCCACAATATTCTGTCTGGCCTGCCACTTTCAATTGTTCATAAACTTGAAGTCATCCAAAACTCTCTGTCTGTGTCTTAATGTTTAACTAATGTTGTCCTCTGGAGCATTTGATGTTGATTCCTTGGTTTGAATACCTGACATTGACAATCATGCCATCAGCTGCCTCATCCATAAGCTTTGGAATATTCCCTCACTAAACCTCACTGTTTCTCCATCTGTTCTTCCTCCTTTAAAACATCATTTAAAATCTAACTTTTTCTTCAAGGTTTTGCTTGTGAGTCTCATTGATTGTTTATGAGGTGTAATGACAACAATGCCTTAAGGATATTTCACTATACTGTATTAAAATTGCTGTTTAAATACATGTTCCTGTACCTCAAGAGTACAGTATTAGATTCCCCAGTGTTTCCAATTAGGGACTTGAGTGACAAAAACATGTGCCCCAAGGCATCATTAATAATAAACAATTATAACCATTTTCAGTACAGCAAAGTGATACAAACAAAAATGAAAATATGTGATTATGGCTGTTAACTGTCTAAGCCCTCAGAGAAATAGATTCAGTGGCAACAGTGGTTAAATAACAAATATAAAATCTGCTACAAAGACACAATCTATTCAGCCCAGCCATTCCATAGGAGCGTCCACCTAACCTAAGCTAACTGATCAACACACTCTTAAATGTATCTGACCTGATTGAGCATACCTCCCCCAAAACTTTTTTTTTAATTCATTCATAGCATGTGGTGGCATGGCTAAGGCAGCATTTAAATTTACTTGAGAGGGAAGGGTTCAGAAGAGGGGGAATATAGGCTTATAAAGGAAAATGGTATTAGAGGCAGCTTTCTGGATTATGATACCCAGACTGGGACACAAGGGGATAGATTGTGTAAACATAGAAGAACAACAATAAATAGGGTCAAATGGGGCAAAACTGATAAAAACACAGCCCTTACGCTCTATATTTGAATGCACATAGTATTCCAAATAAAATAAATGAATTGGTGGCACAGGTAGAGGTTATTGGGTGTGATGTTATAGGCATTACAGAGATACGGTTACAATGAGATCAAAGCTGAGAACTAAATATGAACGGGGATGTGACTTTTAGAACATAGAACATAGAACAGTACAGCACAGAACAGGCCCTTCAGCCCATGATGTTGTGCCAACCATTGATCCTCATGTATGAACCCTCA
The DNA here is from genome assembly GCF_047496795.1 of Chiloscyllium punctatum. NCBI lineage: Eukaryota > Metazoa > Chordata > Chondrichthyes > Orectolobiformes > Hemiscylliidae > Chiloscyllium > Chiloscyllium punctatum. The sequence goes on from NC_092753.1 coordinate 26,465,430, forward strand.
AATTTCTGTGACCATATGCATGTCCAGGAGTCTCTTAAATGTCCCCAATGACCCTGCCTCCACAACTGCTGCTGGCAATGCATTCCATGCTCTCACAACTCTCTGTGTAAAGAACCTGCCTCTGACATCCCTTCTATACTTTCCTCCAACCAGCTTAAAACTATGACCCCTCGTGTTAGTCATTTCTGCCCTGGGAAATAGTCTCTGGCTATCGACTCTATCTATGCCTCTCATTATCTTGTATACCTCAATTAGGTCCCCTCTTCTCCTCCTTTTCTCCAATGAAAAAAGTCCGAGCTCAGTCAACCTCTCCTCATAAGATAAGCCCTCCAGTCCAGGCAGCATCCTGGTAAACCTCCTCTGAACCCTCTCCAAAGCATCCACATCTTTCCTATAATAGGGCGACCAGAACTGGATGCAGTATTCCAAGTGTGGTCTAACCAAAGTTTTATAGAGCTGCAACAAGATCTCACGACTCTTAAACTCAGTCCCCCTGTTAATGAAAGCCAAAACACCATATGCTTTCTTAACAACCCTGTCCACTTGGGTGGCCATTTTAAGGGATCTATGTACCTGCATCCCAAGATCCCTCTGTTCCTCCACACTGCCAAGAATCCTATCCTTAATCCTGTACTCAGCTTTCAAATTTGACCTTCCAAAATGCATCACCTCGCATTTATCCAGGTTGAACTCCATCTGCCACCTCTCAGCCCATCTGTGCATCCTGTCAATGTCCCGCTGCAGCCTACAACAGCCCTCTATACGGTCAACGACACCTCCAATCTTTGTGTCATCTGCAAACTTGCTGACCCATCCTTCAATCCCCTCATCCAAGCCATTAATAAAAATTACAAACAATAGAGGCCCAAGGACAGAGACCTGTGGAACACCACTCACCACAGACTTCCAGGCAGAATATTTTCTTTCTACTACCACTTGCTGTCTTCTGTTTGCCAGCCAAAAGGAAAAGCAGGAAGGAATAAGTACGATCGCAAGAAATGAACTTGGATCAGAAAATATAGAATCCATCTGGTTGGAAGTGAGAAATAAAAGAGGGGAGGATACAGGAAGGGGTGATCCATAGACCTTCTAATAGTAGTTATTAAGTGGGATGGAGAATTCTTCAGTAGATAATGAGGGCACTCATTATCACGGCCAACTTTAATCTTCATGTTGGTTGGAATAGTCAGATTGGCATGAGGAAGAATTCATAGTGTATTTGGGATAGTTTCCTGGAACAATATATTGTGGATCCAGTTAGGGATCAATCTGTTTGGACCTAGTGATGTGTAATGAGACAGGTTTAATAAATGATGTCAAAATGAAAGATCATCCAGGAAACCGTGAGCATAACATGTAGTGAAGAGAAGAAATTCAAGATCCGATCCCTGAATTATTGCACTGGTTTATTCAAGCATATGTGGGGACAACACACATCTATCATGCTGGGGCATTTTCTCCCTGATTTGGTTACAAATAAAGGTTTTCTACTTCTTTCGTATTGCAGCTGATATCATTGAACGCATACTTCCATTTATCGATTAGTTAGCTTTGGCAGACTAGATTAAGACCCCACGAACCCTGTTCCTGATGTCACAAGAGCAGTAAAAGGAGTTGATTGCTGAGTACGTTTGGTCAGTATTTTCAATGTTGATTTTTAACTTGTTTTAAGTCTCAGTCTTTTTTCTCTATTTTTCTAAGAAATAACTTATTAAGTTTTCACAGAAAGTTCATTTTTATTCTAAGGGTAACAAATAGTTTTCGAATTATGCAATAGAAGATTTGAAGGACTAAAAGGTGTGTATGTCCTGCTGTACGTTTGAGTCATGGACATGCCATCTGTCCCAAACAAACACATCTTCAGGAGTGTTGCCAGCTACGCAACCTTGAACACTCACTGTTGTGCATTCACAAGACAGATGACTATGTGGACACCCTATAAAGGGAGATGGTCATATTGCAGATTAGAAGCATGTAGGCAGAGAGGAAATGGGTGACTTGAATTGGTTTGAAGGTAGGAGACAGAGGTTGTTGGTGCAGGGTTGTTTTATGGACTGGAGACCTGTGACTAGCTGTGTGCCACAAGGATCAGTGCTGGGTTCATTGATTTTTAGCATTTTTAGCATTTTTATAAATGATTTGGATGTGAATGCCCCGCCAGTAGCAGTGGTGGACTCTCCCTCTTTATGGGTATTTAAGCGGGCATTGGATAGGTATATGGAGGATAGTGGGTTAGTGTAGGTTAGGTGGGCTTTGATCGGCGCAACATCGAGGGCCGAAGGGCCTGTACTGCGCTGTATTCTTCTATGTTCTATGTTCTATGAATGTAGTAGGAATTAGAATTAGAATTCCTAGTAAGTTTGCAGATGACACCAAAATAGTTGATTGGTGCGGGTTTCCTGGAGATGTTCCCTAAAGCGCTCTGCTAGGAGGCGCCCAGTCTCCCCAATGTAAAGGAGACCGCATCGGGAGCAACGGATACAATAAATGATATTAGTGGATGTGCAGGTAAAACTTTGATGGATGTGGAAGGCTCCTTTAGGGCCTTAGACAGAGGAGTTCCACCACAGAACACACCAGATGGCCTCCTTCTTGAGAGACTGCAATTTCCCTTCCCACGTGGTTAAAGATGCCCTCCAACACATCTCGTCCACATCCCGTACCTCCGCCTTCAGACCCCACCCCTCCAACCATAACAAGGTCAGAACGCCCCTGGTGCTCACCTTCCACCCTACCAACCTTCGCATAAACCAAATCATCTGCCGACATTTCTGCCACCTCCAAAAAGACCCCACCACCAGGGATAAATTTCCCTCCCCACCCCTTTCCGCCTTCCACAAAGACCGTTCCTCCGTGACTACCTGGTCAGGTCCACGCCCCTCTACAACCCACCCTCCCATTCTGGCACCTTCCCCTGCCACCGCAGGAACTGTAAAACCTGCGCCCACACCTCCTCCCTCACCTCTATCCAAGACCCTAAAGGAGCCTTCCACATCCATCAAAGTTTTACCTGCACATCCACTAATATCATTTATTGCATACGTCGCTCCCGATGCGGTCTCCTCTACATTGGGGAGACTGGGCGCCTTCTAGCAGAGCGCATTAGGGAACATCTCCGGGACACCCACACCAATCAACCACACGCCCCGTGGCCCAACATTTCAACTCCCCCCCGCCCCCCCCCCGCCCCCACTCTGCCGAGGACATGGAGGTCCTGGGCCTCTTTCACCGCCGCTCCCTCACCACCAGACGCCTGGAGGAAGAACGCCTCATCTTCCGCCTGGGAACACTTCAACCCCAGGGCATCATTTCCCCTTCCCCCACCTCACCCTAGTTCCAAACTTCCAGCTCAGCACTGTCCCCATAACTTGTCCGGACTTGTCCTACCTGCCTATCTCCTTTTCCACCTATCCACTCCACCCTCTCCTCCCTGACCTATCACCTTCATCCCCTCCCCCACTCACCCATTGTACTCTATGCTACTTTCTCCCCACCCCCACCCTCCTCTAGCTTATCTCTCCACGCTTCAGGCTCACTGCCTTTATTCCTGATGAAGGGCTTTTGCCCGAAACGTCGATTTTGCTGCTCCTTGGATGCTGCCTGAACTGCTGTGCTCTTCCAGCACCACTAATCCAAAATCTGTTTTCCAGCATCTGCAGTCATTGTTTTTACCTACCTGATTTTGTTTTTAATTCAGTCATGGAATGTGGGCGTCTCTGACCAGGCTAGCATTTATTGTCAGTCCTTAATTGCTCAGAGAGCATAGAGTCATAGCGTCATAGAGATGTACAGCATGGAAACAGACCCTTCCGTCCAACTTGTCCATGCCAACCAGATATCCCAACCTAATCTAGTCCCACCTGCCAGCACCTGGCCCATATCCCTCCAAACCCTTCCTATTCATATACCCAACCAGATGTCTTTTAAATGTTGCAATTGTACTAGACTCCACCACTTCTTCTGGCAGCTCATTACATACACATACCACCCTCTGTGTCCCTTAGGTCTCTTTTATATCTTTCCCCTCTCACTCTAAACCTATGCCCTGTAGTTCTGGACTTCCCCACCCCAGGGAAAATACTTTGTCAATTTATCCTATCCATTCTCCTCATAATTTTATAAACCTCTATAAGGTCACCGCTTGCTGTGGGTCTGGAGTCACATGTAGGTCAGACCAAGTCCTTATCAAAGGTCTAAAAGGACATTAGTGAACCAGATGGGTTTTTCCCGATGACAGTCAATAATGACTTTATGGGCATCACTAGACCTTTTATTCCAGATTCTTTGTTGAATTCAAATTCAACCATCTACCATGGTGTGATTTGAACCTAGGTCTCCAGAACATTCATCCCAAGAAATATGAATACTGTAAATCAGAAACAAAAACAAAATTGCTGGAAAAGCTCAGTGGGTCAGGCAGCATCTGTGGAGAGAAATCAAAGTTAACGTTTCGGGTCCGGTGACCTTTCCTCAGAACTAGCCCACAGGATGCAGGTTAGAACAGTTAAACCACATGTGGTAGGAGGTAATGTACTAGCTTGGGTTAATGGTCATCTAACAGACAGAAAACAGAGTACGAATAAATGAGTTATTCTAGCATCAGTAGACTGTGATTAGTGGGGTATTGCACAGATCAGGTATTGGGGTCCCAGATGTTCACAATATATATCAACGATTTGGACCAAATTCGGTATTTCCAAATTTGTAGGTGGTACAAAGCTAAATGGGAGTGTGTTGTGAGGAAGATGTAAAGCAGTTTCAGATTTCGACAGGCTTAGTAAACAGACAAGAATGTTGAAAAATGTGAAGTTATCCAATTTAGTCAGAGAAACAGAAGTATGAGTAGTAAGAGGTTGGAAAGTGTCAATGTACAAAAGAGTCTGGGTATCCTTGCTGATACATCAGTGAAGGCTAACATACAGGTGCAACAAGCTATTAGGAAGCCGAATGGAATATTAGCCTTTATTGGAAGAGAGTTGGAGTGCAGGAATAATGAAGTCTTGCTTCAATTGTATAGGAGTTTGGTCAGACTGTACCTGGAATACTGTGTGCACACTTGGTCTCCTTATGTCAGGAAAGATATTATTACCATAGAGGGAGTGCAAAAAATGTTCACCAAAGATCCTTAGAACTGAGATGAGGAATTCATTTCATCAGAATTCTCTGCCACAGTTGGCTGTGGAAGCTCAATCTTTGAGCATGTTTAAGGAAGAGATGGTTAGATTTCTGACTACCAATGGCGTACAGGATTATGGAGATGGTGTGAGGCAGGGCATGCCCAATAGGCTAAATGGTCTACTTCTTCTAGGACACATTGGTTCTTTGAATTTTTCAGTGCCTTCACTTGTTTTGTTATCAACGGGATTTGTTTGAATTTAGTCATAGAGTCATAGAGATGTACAGCACGGAAACAGACCCTTTGGTCCAACCTGTCCATGCTGACCAGATATGGGCACCTGGCCCATATCCCTCCAAACCCTTCCTATTCATATACCCATCCAGATGCTTTTTAAATGCTGTAATTGTACCAGCCTCCACCATTTCCTCTGGCAGCTCATTCCATACACGGACCACCCTCTGCGTGAAAAAGTTTCCTCTTCAGTCTCTTTTATTTATTTCCCCTCTCACCCTAAACCAATGCCCTCTAGTTCTGGACTCTCCCACCCCAGGGAAAATACTTTGTCTATTTATCCTATCCATGCCCCTCATGATTTTGTAAACCTCTATAAGGTCCACCCCTCAGCCTCTGACGCTCCAGGGAAAACAGCCCTAACCTATTCAACCTCTCCCTCTAGCTCAAATCCTCCAACCCTGGCAACATCCTTGTAAATCTTTTCTGAACCCTTTCAAGTTTCACAACATCTTACCAATAGGAAGGAGACCAGAATTGCACTCAATATTCCAACAGTAGCCTAACCAATGTCCTGTATAGCCACAACATGACCTCCCAACTCCTGTACTCAATAGTCTGACCAATAAAGGAAAGCATACCAAATGCCTTCTTCACTATCCTATCTACCTGTGACTCTACTTTCAAGGAGCTACGAACCTGCATTCCAAGATCTCTTTGTTCAACAACACACCCTCGGATCTTACCATTAAGTGTATAAGTCCTGCTAGATTCTGGGGACCCAGGAGAAGGCTGAACTGGATCATTAATTTGGCAGTTCTGGCTCAGTTACTTCACCCATGTCATGTGTACTGATCAGAAAAGACAGCCAGAAAATATAAATTACAGAAACAGATGAATGGATAATAGATTTGCTCATCTGAGTCAGGGCATGCTCTGAAGAATAAAGGATTTGACTGAGAAGGACAAGCTGACAAGATCACAAGTGTGTATACTTCTACACAAGGAGTATCAGAAATAAGGTGGGTGAACTTAAGGCGTGGATCGGTACTTGGGACTACGATGTTGTGGCCATCACGGAAACGTGGATAGAAGAGGGACAGGAATGGTTGTTGGAGGTTCATGGTTACAGATGTTTCAGTAAGATTAGGGAGGGTGGTAAAAAAGGAGGGGGGGTGGCGTTGCTAATTAGAAATGGTATAACGGCTGAAGAAAGGCAGTTTGAGGGGGATCTGCCTTTGGAGGTAGTATGGGCTGAAGTCAGAAATAGGAAAGGAGCAGTCACCTTGTTGGGTGTTTACTATAGGCCCCCCCAATAGCAGCAGAGATGTGGAGAAACAGATTGGGAAACAGATTTTGGAAAGATGCAGAAGCCACCTTCAGTCATGGGTGATTTCAACTTCCCAAATATTGATTGGAAATTCTTTAGATCAAGTAGATTGGATAGGGCAGTGTTTGTGCAGTGTGTCCAGGAAGCTTTACTAACTCAGTATGTAGATTGTCCGACCAGAGGGGAGGCCATATCAGATTTGGTACTTGGTAACGAACCGGGACAAGTGATGAGCTTGTTAGTGGGTGAACATTTTGGTGATGGTGACCACAATTCTGTGACTTTCACCTTGGTTATGGAGAGAGATAGGTGCATGCAACAGGGTAGGTTTTAAAATTGGGGGAAGGGTAAATACGATGCTGTAGGACAGGATCTGAGGAGCATAAGTTGGGAGCATAGGCTGTCAGGGAAGGATGTTGTGGAAATGTGGAACTTTTTCAAGGAACAGATACGACATGTCCTTGATATGTATGTATCTGTCAGCCAGGAAAGAGATGGTCGTGTGAGGGAACCTTGGTTGACGAGGGAGGTTGCCTGAAACGTCGATTTCGCTGCTCGTTGGATGCTGCCTGAACTGCTGTGCTCTTCCAGCACCACTAATCCAGTATTTGGTTTTCAGCATCTGCAGTCATTGTTTTTACCTTGAGGGAGGTTGAATGTCTTGTAAAGAGGAAGAAGGAGGCTTACATAAGGTTGAGGAAACAAGGTTCAGACAGAGCGTTGGAGGGATACAGGATAGCCAGAAGGGAACTGAAGAAAGGGATTAGGAGAGCTAAGAGAGGGCATGAAAAATCTTTGGCGGATAGGATCAAGGATAACCCCAAGGCATTTTTGCGTATGTGAGAAACATGAGAATGACGAGAACGAGGATAGGTCCGATCAAGGACAGTAGTGGGAGACTGTGTATTGAGTCGGAAGAGATAAGAGAGGTCTTGAATGAGTACTTTTCTTCAGTATTTACAAACGAGAGGGACCGTATTGTTGAAGAGGAGAGTGTGAAACGGACTGGTAAGCTAGAAGAGATACTTGTTAAGAAGCAAGATGTGTTGGGCATTTTGAACAACTTGAGGATAGACAAGTCCCCCGGGCCTGACGGGATATATCCTAGGATTATGTGGGAAGCAAGAGAGGAAATTGCAGAGCCGTTGGCAATGATATTTTCGTCTTCACTGTCAATGGGGGTGGTACCAGGGGACTGGAGAGTGGCAAATGTTGTGCCCCTGTTCAAAAAAGGGATAACCCCAGGAATTACAGGCCAGTTAGTCTTACTTCGGTGGTAGGCAAAGTAATGGAAAGGGTACTGAGGGATAGGATTTATGAGTATCTGGAAAGACACTGCTTGATTAGGGACAGCCAGCATGGATTTGTGAAGGGTAGGTCTTGCCTTACAAGTCTTATCGAATTCTTTGAGGAGGTGACCAAGCATGTGGATGAGGGTAGAGCAGTGGATGTAGTGTACATGGATTTTAGTAAGGCATTTGATAAGGTTCCCCATGGTAGGCTTATGCGGAAAGTCAGGAGGCATGGGATAGAGGGAAATTTGGCCAGTTGGATAGAAAACTGGCTCACCGGTCGAAGTCAGAGAGTGGTGGTAGATGGTAAATATTCAGCCTGGAGCCCAGTTACAAGTGGAGTTCTGCAAGAATCAGTTCTGGGTCCTCTGCTGTTTGTAATTTTTATTAATGACTTGGAAGAGGGAGTTGAAGGGTGGGTCAGTAAATTTGCAGATGATACGAAGATTGGTGGAGTTGTGGATAGTGAGGAGGGCTGTCGTCGGCTGGAAAGGGACTTAGATATGATGCAGAGCTGGGCTGAGGAGTGGCAGATGGAGTTCAACCCTGTCAAGTGTGAGGTTGTCCATTTTGGAAGGACAAATACGAATGCGGAATACAGAGTTAATGGTAGGGTTCTTAGTAAGGTGGAGGAGCAGAGGGATCTTGGGGTCTATGTTCATAGATCTTTGAAAGTTGCCACTCAGGTGGATAGAGCTTGTAAGAAGGCCTATGGTGTATTACCGTTCATGAGCAGAGGGATTGAATTCAAGAGTCGTGAAGTGATGTTGCAGCTGTACAGAACCTTGGTTAGGCCACATTTGGAGTACTGTGTGCAGTTCTAGTCGCCTCACTTTAGGAAAGATGTGGAAGCTTTGGAGAGTGTGCAGAGGAGATTTACCAGGATGTTGCCTGGAATGGAGAATAGGTCGTACGAGGATAGGTTGAGAGTGCTAGGCCTTTTCTCATTGGAATGGCGAAAGATGAGGGGTGACTTGATAGAGGTTTATAAGATGATCAGAGGAATAGATAGAGTAGACAGTCAGAAACTTTTTCCCCGGGTACAAGGGGACATAAATTTAAGGTGAAGGGTGGAAGGTATAGGGGGGATGTCAGGGGTGGGTTCTTTACCCAGAGAGTGGTGGGGGCATGGAATGCGCTGCCTGTGGGAGTGGCAGAGTCAGAGTCATTGGTGACCTTAAAGCGGCAATTGGATAGGTACATGGATGGGTGCTTAAGCCAGGACAAATGTTCGGCACAACATCGTGGGCCGAAGGGCCTGTTCTGTGCTGTATTGTTCTATGTTCTATGTTCTATGTCTATGTTCTATCACATAGCATACAAAGCCACATTATCAACAGATGAAGACACCAACTACCCAAGTGTCTCGCCTTCATTGAAGTGAAGAGAAAAGTCACAGAATTGATGCAGTGAAGCAGCAACCAAAGAATGGAGACCGGCTCGAGAGGAAGATGTGCAAGAGGTGTGGATATGAGTTCACAGACAGAGGTAAGTGCCTCGAAGTTGGATCAAACTAAATATCTTGTGAAAAGCCAAATCATTGGGTAAAAATGTGCTGATCAAAATTTGAAGACTAAGCCATAGAGACCAATCAATAGGGCGAATAAGAAGGAAAAGAAACCAAAACATTCGTAATGTGGAAGATGACAATGACTCTGAAAAGGGGATAGACAGAGGATCAAACATGTCAAAAGAAGGTTTTGTGTAGTTGCATAACACAAAAGAGAAGATCATAAAAACCATAAGAATATAAACAGGAGTAGGTCATTTGCTTCCTCCAATGTGGTAGGTACTCATACAACTCAACCAACGTAATCCATCTCATATGCTGCAGGCAAGGTTGCCCTGAGGCATGGTACATTGGCGAGACCAAACAGAGGCTACAGCAACGGATGAATGGACACTGCAGAACAATCAACAGACAGGAGTGTTCCCTCCCAGACGGAGCACACTTTAGCGGTCCAGGATTTCAGCCTCAGACCTTCAGGTGACTGACCTCCAAGGCAGACTTCATGACAGGAAGAGCTTTTGCCCGAAACGTCGATTTCAAAGCTACTTGGATGCTGCCTGAACTGTTGTGCTCTTCCAGCACCACTAATCCAGAATCTGGTTTCCAGCATCTGCAGTCATTGTTTTTACCACAATGAAAAGTGGCCAAGCAGAGGCTGATAGCCAAGTTCGGTACCCATAGGGATGGTCTCAACGTGGACCTTGGGTTCATCTCACACTACAGGTGACCCCATTGCACTACACACACACACACACCCTTTCTTGTACACTCACACATACACTTCCACACACACCGTCTCACAGACACTCATACCCACCCCACCCCCCCCCCCCCACACACACACACACACCCACATGCAGACATACACATAAGTTTGTGGGGTGAATTTGTACTTACAGAATTACATTTTACTTTGCCCAAAAACTGCATGAATCCATGTAAAATTCTGTAAATCCATTTTTTAGATTAGAATCAGTCTGACCATTGTGACACAGACAACCTCACAGGGAGCTACTATCTTCAATATCTAATTGTTAAAGTGCACTTGAGAATGTAACTTTTAAAAAAGGTTTTGTGATTTACACATGTAAGAACTGAAACCAACATGGCCATTCTAAAAGATGAAAGACTTAACAAACAATCTGGGTCTTCTTCAATATATAATTTCAGTTACATCACACTGTAAACCTTTGCTATAAATTCTGTGTCAAACAATCTTATACTCCACAATCACCTGATGAAGGAGCAATGCACCGAAAGCTAGTGCTTCCAAATAAACCTTAGACTATAACCTGGTGTTGTGTGATTTTTAACTTTGTACACCCCAGTCCAACACCGGTGTCTCCAAATCATGACTTACCTTTGCAAGCTTCAAACATCTGAAAGATTTGAATAATGTAAACACAACGCTTTGTTCAAAATCAAAATCTGTTGCACAATGTGAATGTGTGTGGCTAGGCCTCATGCTAAAATTTGATGTTTATCGAATTCCACACTGATCTACTGTGGGTTCAAATTATTCAAATTAATATATTCAGTGAAAGGGGACAACAAGAGGGGGACAATGTTCAAAGTCTGCAGGTACATAGAACATAGAACATAGAAGAATACAGCGCAGTACAGGCCCTTCAGCCCTCGATGTTGCGCCGATCAAAGCCCACCTAACCTACACTAACCCACTATCCTCCATATACCTATCCAATGCCCGCTTAAATACCCATAAAGAGGGAGAGTCCACTACTGCTACTGGCAGGGCATTCCATGAACTTACGACTCGCTGAGTGAAGAACCTACCCCTAACATCAGTCCTATATCTACCCCCCCTTAATTTAAAGCTATGCCCCCTTGTAATAGCTGACTCCATACGTGGAAAAAGGTTCTCACTGTCAACCCTATCTAACCCCCTAATCATCTTGTACACCTCTATCAAATCACCCCTAAACCTTCTTTTCTCCAATGAAAACAACCCCAAGTGCCTCAGCCTTTCCTCATAGGATTTTCCTACCATACCAGGCAACATCCTGGTAAACTTCCTCTGCACCCGTTCCAGTGCCTCCACATCCTTCCTATAGTATGGCGACCAAAACTGCACACAATATTCCAGATGCGGCCGCACCAGAGTCTTATACAACTGCAGCATGACCTCAGGACTCCGGAACTCAATTCCTCTACCAATAAAAGCCAGTACGCCATATGCCTTCTTCACTGCACTATTTACCTGGGTGGCAACTTTCAGAGATCTGTGTACATGGACACCAAGATCCCTCTGCTCTTCCACACTACCAAGTAGTCTACCATTAGCACAGTAATCCATCTTTTTATTACTCTTACCAAAGTGAATCACTTCACACTTAGCTACATTGAACTCCATTTGCCACCTTTCTGCCCAGCTCTGCAGCTTCTCTATATCCCGCTGTAACCTGCCATATCCTTCCTCACTGTCTACAACTCCTCCGACTTTCGTATCATCCGCAAACTTGCTCACCCAACCTTCTAACCCTTCCTCCAGGTCATTTATAAAAATGACAAACAGCAATGGTCCCAAAACAGATCCTTGCGGAACACCGCTAGTGACGGCACTCCAAGATGAACCTTTGCCATCAACTACTACCCTCTGTCTTCTTCCAGAGAGCCAATTCCTAATCCAAACCTCCAACTCACCCTCAATGCCATATCTCTGTATTTTCTGCAGTAGCCTACCATGGGGGACCTTATCAAACGCCTTACTAAAATCCATATATACCACATCTACCGCTTTCCCCTCATCTACCTCCTTAGTCACCTTCTCAAAGAATTCAATAAGGTTTGTGAGGCACGACCTGCCCTTCACAAAACCATGCTGACTATCCTTGATCACATCATTCTTATCCAGATGTGCATAAATCCTATCCCTTACAATTCTCTCTAAGACTTTGCCCACAACAGAAGTGAGACTCACTGGCCTATAGTTACTAGGATTATCCCTACTCCCCTTCTTGAACAAGGGAACCACGTTTGCTAGCCTCCAGTCCTCTGGCACTACTCCTGTCGACAAAGAGGACACAAAAATCAAGGCCAATGGCTCTGCAATCTCCTCCCTTGCTTCCCAGAGAATCCTGGGATAAATGCCATCAGGCCCAGGGGACTTATCTATTTTCACCCTTGCCAGAATTTCCAACACCTCTTCTCTACATATCTCAAAGCCATCCATTCTACTTATTCGTGCCTCAGTATTCATATCGACAACAATGTCCTGTTCCTGAGTGAATACTGACGAAAAGTATTCATTCAGCGCCTCCCCAATCTCTTCAGCCTCCACACGCAACTTCCCATTACTATCCTTGATTGGACCTATTCCTTCCCTAGTCATTCTTTTATTCCTAACATACCTATAGAAAGCCTTAGGGTTTTCCCTAATCCTACCAACTAAGCACCTTTCATGTCCCCTCCTTGCTGCTCTTAGCTCTCTCTTCAGGTCCTTCCGGGCTACCTTATAACTCTCAATTGCCCCTATTGAACCTTCACGCCTCATCTTTACAAAGGCCGCCCTCTTCCATTTAACAAGGGATTCCAACTCCTTATTAAACCACGGCTCCCTCACACGACCCTTTCCTCCCTGCCTGATAGGTACGTACTTATCAACGACACTCAATAGTTGCTCCTTGAACAAGTTCCACATATCAATAACGCTCTTGCCTTGGAATCTACTTTTCCAATCCACACATCCTAAGTCATGCCTCAACGCATCATAATTTCCCTGCCCCCAGCTATAACTCTTGCCCTGTAGTACACACTTATCCCTCTCCATCACTAGAGTAAAAATCACCGAATTGTGGTCACTGTCCCCAAAGTGCTCACCTACCCCTAGTTCTAATACCTGGCCTGGTTCGTTACCCAGAACCAAATCCAGTATGGCCTCACCTCTTGTTGGCTTATCTACATATTGTGTCAGGAAACTCTCCTGCACACATTGCACAAACACTGACCCATCTAACGAACTTGAGCTATAGCTTTCCCAATCAATATCAGGAAAGTTAAAGTCTCCCATAACAATCACCCTATTACTGTCACTCTTCTCCTGAATCATCTTCGCAATCCTTTCTTCAACGATTCTAGGACTATTAGGAGGCCTGTAAAAGACTCCTAACTGGGTGACCTCACCTCTCCTATTCCTAACCTCAACCCAAACTACCTCAGATGGCAAATCTTCGTCCATCTTCCTTTCCACCGCTGTAATACTATCTTTGACAAGCAAAGCCACACCCCCCCCTCTTTTGCCCCCACCTCTGACCCTACTAAAACATTTAAACCCTGGAACCTGCAACAGCCAATCCTGTCCCTGATCTAGCCACGTCTCCGTAATAGCCACAACATCGAAGTCCCAGGTACCAACCCACGCTTCAATTCATCATAAAGGACTATACAAGTTTGGCATTGCTTTGAGCAAACAGAAATTAATTGCAGGTCAGTTTTAACTTGTCAGTGCAGACTTTCGGTAATCTGACAGCTTTTCCTCACTATCCCACATTAATACTTGGTAAAATCTGTGATGTGGAGGTACCAGTGTTGGACTGGGGTGGACAAAGTTAAAAATCACACAACACCAAGTTATAGTCCAACAGGAGTACTCTGAAAACTAGTACTTCCAAATAAACCAGTTGGACTATAACCTGGCGTTGAGTGATTTTTAATTTGGTAAAATCTGGAATTCAGCATTTGTCCTCCTAAATGCTGCCTGAATGAGCAGGTTAACTTCCTGTGATTTATCCTCTTTCCATTTTATTTTCCAAGCTATCCCTGCTGAGTCTCTGTTTAAATCTAAGACTGCCTTGATCTGGTGCCATTTGGAACTCCACAAATCCTTCTGTCCTTTCCTGAGTGTTGGTCACTATGTGAGTGCCTCCCTGTTTCACCCATCTTTCAGAACAAATGTAAATCTCCATGCACAGCAGTTGAATCCCATGTGGTTAGGCTCATTTTTGAATTGGGCCACAAGATATAGGAACAGAAATTAAACCATTCATCCCAAAGAGTCTGCTCCGCCATTCAACCATGCCTAATAAGTTTCTCAACCCCATTCTCCTGCTTTCTCCCCATAACCCTTGACCCCCTTGATACTCAAGAATCTACCTATCTCTATCTTCAATATACTCCACAGCCTTCTGTGGCAATGAATGCCATAGATTCACTACTCTGGCTGGAAAAGTTTCTCCTTATCTCCATTCTAAAAAGTTTCCTTTTACTCTAAAGCTGTGCCCTGTGATTTTATTTATAAACATCCCAAACTCCTCAATTAGATTCCAGTCTGTACCTCACTCCCCAGTATTGGTTAATCAATATGTGAAACACCCAAGCAAATATTTATCCCTTGGCCAACACCGGTAGGGAGACGGATTGTCTTGTTGCTTTGAGCAGGGTTGCTTTTGTGTTTTCTGCATTGTAACAGTGACTGTACTTCAGGTTGGAGTGTCCTGGGATGTAGGGGTTCCTATTGAGCGAGAGGTTTGTTCTTTGGTTTTCATGGAGGAGGTGGCCGCATGTGGCATTGAGCATGCATGTGATGTAATCTGTCCTATTAGTGGAGCAGACCGGTGCTCCCTTCATTGGGGGTCAGTGCGTTATGTGAGAGTTGGGACATTGTGTTGCAGCTGTGCAAAGCATTGGTGAGGCTGCTTTTGGGGTGTTGTGTTCAGTTCTGGTCTCCCTGCTGTGGGAAGGATGTTAGACTTGATGTTTAGAGAGGATTTGTGGGGACATTACTGGGATTGGAGGGTTTGGACCGTGGGCAAGGGGTGGGTGGGCTTGGGTGTCAGAGGCTGGGGAAGGGGAGGAGGTGACCTTGTCGGGGTTGAAAAATCATGAGAGGCATGTATTGGGTGAATAGCCAAGATCCTTTTCCCAGGGTAGGGGAGTCCTAAACTACAGGGCAGATGTTTGTGATGAGTGGGGAGAGATTTAGGGGGATCTAAGGGGCAGAAGGTGGTGCTTGTGTGGAATGGGCTACCTGAGGAGGTGGTGGAGGTGAGTACAATTACAATATTTAAAAGGCATCTGCTACATGAATAGAAAGGATGGGACAAGATCAGTTTAGGATATCTAGTTAAACCGAAGGGTCTGTTTCTGTGCTGTATAACTTTATGACTCTATGACACTGGGTTGCCCAAACACCTGAGGAATATCCTCTCCAACAAAACTCCCATGCAATATTATATCAGCATTCTATGGAAGAGAATCAAATTACAATTTTAAAACAAAAAT
The DNA here is from genome assembly GCF_047496795.1 of Chiloscyllium punctatum. Lineage (NCBI taxonomy): Eukaryota > Metazoa > Chordata > Chondrichthyes > Orectolobiformes > Hemiscylliidae > Chiloscyllium > Chiloscyllium punctatum. The sequence goes on from NC_092753.1 coordinate 26,481,149, forward strand.
CCTGCAATCACTACTCTTACTTGACAAGACAGAAAACCATCCCATTCCTAAATGCCAGCTAGCTACATGCCATTGTGTACCATCTCAACCTTACAAGTTTAAATCCCCTTCCAATTTAGGTGCAATCCGTCCCTCTTGTTCAGGTCACTTCTACCCCAAAAGAGATTCCAATAATCCAAAAATGTGAATCCTTCTCCCATATACCAGCTCCTCAGCCATGCATTCATCTGCTCTATCTTCCTATTTCTGCCCTCACTAGCTTGAAGCACCGGGAGCATTCCAGATATTACTACTCACGACGATCTCCTTTTTAAATTCCTGCCTAACTCTCTGTAATCACCCTTCAGAATCTCAACCTTTTCCCTTCCTGTGTCGTTGGTTCCAAAGTGGACAATGACCTCTTGCTGGCCCTTCTCCCCCTTGAGAACGTTCTGCACCCTCTCTTGATCCTGGCAGCAGGGAAGCAACACACCATTCTGATTTTTTGCTGCTGGCCACAGAATCATCTGTCTGTAACTCAGACTAGAGAATCCCCTAATACAATTGATCTCTTGGAATCCGACGTACCCCTCATTGCATTAGGGCCAGTCACAATACCCGAAACTTGGCTGTTCGTGCTACGTTCCCCTGAGTATCCATCACCCCCTACATTTTCCAAACTTACTTGTTTGAAATGGGTATAGCCACAGAACACACCTGCACTAGGTGCCTACCTCTCTTACCTTTCCTGGAGTTAACCCACTTATATGACTATATCTGAGACTTTCCCCCTTCCTATAACTGGCATCCATCACATACTGTTGCTGTTGCAAATTCCTCATTGCTTCTGTCCCTCCTACTGATCCATTCAATCTGATAAGATTTGCAACAAACAGCATTTATTGCAGATATAATTTGCAGTAACCCTTAAACTCTCTTTAAACTCCCACATCTGACAAGAAGTGCATGTCACTCTACTAAAGGTCATTTTTGCTCCTTCACAATCTACAGACCCAGAAAATAACACCATCTTATTCCTCTACAAAACACTGCCCAAGGTTAGATTACTAGTTATCGGCTTATATTTTAAGTTTAATCAAGAGACATATCTCAAAAAACATATAATCAAGAAAGAACCCACTCTACTCAGTACTACAGACTTTCTGTAGGCCACTTAAAACAATTAACTTATCTGATTCTGTGCTGTGAACTTCGCCCAAACAGTTCCTCCAAGATCAGTTGTGAATTTCACTGTTTGTTAATTTTCCCAGACGCACTCCGATGTCCAGCAATACATGAATTCAAACAGCAAAGGCAGTACTATGCAGGTACACTGTGGTGTCAGTTTCTTTCTCCCTTCCTCCCTTCTGCACCAACCTCAGCATGTGCTTCCTTTGTCTGTCTTCTCCCTTTTAAAACTGCTGTTGTTTTGACTTTCTTTTTCCAAAGTTCCAAAACAATGCAACAGCATATAAAACAATAATTGCTGCTCCTGGAATTTGAGGAAATCACCTCCAGCACCTAAAATACCTCAAAAAAGGAGCAGCTATTACAGCCAGAAATTTTTCCCATCTTGGATTACCCAGAATCCATGTGACCTAACTTTATTAACCTGTCTAACATGCGGAATCTTGTCAAAGACTTTACTAAAGTTCATATACACAACATCTACCACTCTGCCCTCAACTATCTTTTTGATTACATTCTCAAAAAACTCAATCAAGTTGTGTGGCAGGATTTCCCACATCGAGAGCATAGTGCTGGAAAAGCACAACAGGTCAGGCAACATCCGTGGAGCAGGAGAATCGACATTGCGGGCATGAGCCTTTCATCAGGGATGAGGCTTGTGGGCCAAGAGGGCTGAGAGATAAATGGGATGGGTGTGGGGCTGTGGGGAAGGTAGCTAAGAGTACAATAGGTAGATGAAGGTGTGATGGTGATAGGTCAGAGAGGATGGTGGAGCACATAGGTGGGAAGGAAGATGGACAGGTGGGATAGGTCAAGAGGGTGGTGTCAAGTTGAAACGTTCGATCTGTGATAAGGTGGGGGGAGGGGAAATGAGGAAACTGGTGAAATTCACATTGATCCCATGTGGTTGGAAGGTCCCCATGCGGAAGATGAGGTGTTCTTCCTCCAGATGGCGGGTAGTAAGGGTTTGGCGATGGAGGAGGCCCAGGAGCTGCATGTCCTTGAGGGAGTGGGAGGGGGAGTTAAAGCATTCAGCCACGGGGCAGTGGCTGCTTCATGCGTGTGTCTTGGAGATGTTCTCCAAAGCGTTTCACAAGTAGGCGCCCTGTCTCCCCAGTGACAGAGGAGATCACATCAGGAGCAATAGGGTACAGGACCTTGAGTGTGGGGAGGTTAGGAACAAGGCATCGATCTCGACGGAGGGTGCCGGTAATCAGGATGGTGGCTTGAAGTGTGTATACTTCAATGCCAGAAGTATAAGAAATAAGGTAGGTGAATTTGCAGTGTGGGTTGGTACCTGGGACTTCGACGTTGTGGCCATTACAGAGACGTGGGTAGAACAGGGACAGGAATGGCTATTGCAGGTTCCAGGGTTTAAATGTTTTAGTAGGGTCAGGGGTGGGGGTAAAAGAGGGGGAGGTGTGGCATTGCTTGTCAAGGATAGTATTACAATGGTGGAAAGGACGATGGAGGAAGATTTGCCATCTGAGGTAGTTTGGGCTGAGGTTAGAAATAGGAAAGGTGAGGTCACCCTGTTAGGAGTTTTCTACAGGCCTCCTAATAGTCCGAGAGACGTAAGGAAAGTATTGCAAGGATGATTCAGGAGAAGAGTGAAAGTAGTAGGGTGGTTGTTATGGGGGACTTTAACTTCCCAGATATTGACTGGGAAAGCTATAGCTCGAGTTCGTTAGATGGGTCGGTGTTTGTCCAATGTGTGCAGGAGGGTTTCCTGACACAATATGTAGACAGGCCAACAAGACGTGAGGCCATACTGGATTTGGTTCTAGGTAATGAACCAGACCAGGTGTTAGACTTGGAGGTAGGTGAGCACTTCGGGGATAGTGACCACAACTCGGTGACTTTTACTCTAGTGATGGAGAGGGATAAGTGTGCACTGCAGGGCAGGAGTTATAGCTGGGGGCAGGGAAATTATGATGCGGTGAGTCATGACTTAGGATGTGTGGATTGGAAAAATAGGCTTCAAGGGAAGGACACAAATGATATGTGGGGCTTGTTCAAGGACCAGCTATTGGGTGTCCTTGATAAGTATGTACCAGTCAGGCAGGGAGGAAAGGGTCTTGTGAGGGAGCCGTGGTTTAATAAGGAATTGGAATCCCTTGTAAAAGGGAAGAGGGCGGCCTATGTAAAGATGAGGCGTGAAGGTTCAGTTGGGGCGATTGAGAGTTATAAGGTAGCCAGGAAGGATCTAAAGAGAGAGCTAAGAGCAGCGAGAAGGGGACATGAAAAGTCCTTGGTTGGTAGGATTAGGGAAAACCCTAAGGCTTTCTATAGGTATGTCAGGAAGAAAAGGATGACTAGGGTAGGTATCGGTCCAGTCAAGGATAGTAGTGGGAAGTTGTGCGTGGAGGCAGAGGAGATTGGAGAGACACTAAATCAATACTTTTCGTCAGTATTCACTCAGGAACAGAACATTGTTGCTGATGTGAATATTGAGTCACAAGTGATTAGAATGGATGGCTTTGAGGTATGTAGGGAAGAGGTCCGGGGAATACTGGAAAGGGTGAAAATAGATAAGTCCCCTGGGCCTGATGGCATTTATCCTAGGATCCTCTGGGAAGCTAGGGAGGAGATAGCGGAGCCATTGGCCTTGATTTTTATGTCGTCGTTGTCTACAGGAATAGTGCCAGGAGACTGAAGGATAGCGAATGTGGTCCCCTTGTTCAAGAAGGGGAGTAGGGATAATCCTAGTAACTATAGGTCAGTGAGTCTCACTTCTGTTGTGGGCAAAGTCTTAGAGAGAATTGTAAGGGATAAGATTTATGAACATCTGAATAGGAATAATGTGATCAAGGATAGTCAGCATGGTTTTGTGAAGGGCAGGTCGTGCCTCACAAACCTTATTGAGTTCTTCGAGAAGGTGACCAAGGAAGTGGACGAGGGTAAAGCAGTAGATGTGGTGTATATGGATTTTAGCAAGGCGTTTGATAAGGTACCCCATGGTAGGCTACTGCAAAAATTACGGAGGTATGGCATTGAAGGTGCATTAGAGGTTTGGGTTAGGAATTAGCTGGCTGGAAGGAGACAGAGGGTAGTAGTTGATGGTAAAGGTTCACCTTGGAGTGCAGTTACTAGCGGTGTTCCACAAGGATCTGTTTTGGGACCATTGCTGTTTGTCATTTTTATAAATGACCTGGAGGAGGGGCTTGAAGGCTGGGTGAGCAAGTTTGCGGATGACATGAAAGTCGGTGGAGTTGTGGACAGCGAAGAAGGATGTGGCAGGTTACAGCGGGATATAGATAAGTTGCAGAGCTGGGCAGTAAGGTGGCAAATGGAATTCAATGTAGCTAAGTGTGAAGTCATTCACTTTGGTAGGAGCAACAAGATGATGGATTACTGGGCTAATGGTAGACTACTTGGTCGTGTGGATGACCAGAGGGATCTTGGTGTCCACGTACACAGATCTTTGAAAGTTGCCACCCAGGTAAATAGTGCTGTGAAGAAGGCATATGGTGTACTGGGCTTTATTGGTAGAGGAATTGAGTTCCGGAGTCTCTGGTGCGGCCTCATCTGGAGTATTGTGTACAGTTCTGGTCGCCATACTATAGGAAGGATGTGGAGGCACTGGAACAGGTACAGAGGAGGTTTACCAGGATGTTGCCTGGCATGGTAGGAAGATCGTATGAGGAAAGGCTGAGGCACTTGGGGCTGTGTTCATTGGAGAAAAGAAGGTTTAGGGGAGATTTGATAGAGGTGTACAAGATGATTAGGGGTTTAGATAGGGTTGACAGTGAGAACCTTTTTCCACGTATGGAGTCAGCTGTTACTAGGGGACACAGCTTTAAATTAAGGGGAGGTTGGTATAGGACAGATGTTAGGGGTAGATTCTTTACTCAGCGGGTTGTGAGTTCATGGAATGCCCTACCAGTATCAGTGGTGGACTCTCCCTCTTTATGGTCATTCAAACGGGCATTGGATAAGCATATGGAGGTTATTGGGCTAGTGTAGGTTAGGTAGGCTTCGGTCGGCGCAACATCAAGGGCTGAAGGGCCTGTACTGTGCTGTATTTTTCTATGTTCTATGTTCTAATGGCTACAGTAAATGACATGTGTGGAAGTGTAGGTAAATCTCTGACAGACGTGGAAGGCTCCTTTGGGGCCTTAGAAGGAGGTGAGGGGGAGGTGTGGATGCAGCAGCCCCCAGGATTTCCTATGTGCAAAGCCATGCTAACCATCCCTAATCAATCCTTGCCTCTCCAATTGCACGTAGATCCTGTTTCTCAAAATCCCCTCCAACAGATTGCCCAAGACTGATATCAGCCTCAGGCTTCTATAGTTGCCCGGTTTCTACTTATAGCCTTTCTGGCACAACATTAGCCACCCTCCAGTTCTCCAGCACCTCACCTGTGACCATAGATGATACAAATATCTCTGCTAGGGGCCCCAGAATTTTTTCCCTAGCTTCCTACAATGTCTTGGGATATGCTTCATTCAGGTCCCTGAGATTTATCTCCATTTAATTTTTTTTTAAGCACTCCGATACTCCTCTTCTGTTATGTTGACTGCTTTCAAAACATCTGTATTTATTCCCCTGAGTTCCTTAGACTTCACAGTAAATGCTGATGCAAAATATTCATTTAGTAGCTCTTCCATTTCCTGTAGTTCCACATGGAAATGGCCTCGTTGATCTTTAAGGGGCCCTATTCTCTCCCTAATTGCTCTTTTGCTCCTAAAGAATGTGTTAAATCTCTTTAAATTATCCTTATCTGCCAAGGCTACGTAATATACAGTCATATAGTCATACAGCACAGAAACAGACCCTTCGGTCCAACCAGTCCATGCTGAACATAAGCCGAAACTAAACTGGTCCCACCTGCGTGTTCCTGATCCATGTGCCTCCAACTTTTCCTATTCATATATCTATCCAAATGTCTTTTAAACATTGTAATTGTACCAACATCCAATACTTCGTGAGAGAGTTCATTCCACGTGCAGATCACCCACTGTGTAGAGGATTTGCCTCATGTCTTTTTTGGATCTCTCTCCTCTCACTCTAAAAATCTGCCTCTAGTCTTGAAATTCTTCATCTTAGGGAAAAGACAACTACCATCAACTCTATCCATACCTCTCATTATTTCATAAATGTCTATCAAGTCGCCTCTAAACCTCCCACACTCATGTTTGCCCTCCTGATTTCCATCTTAAGAATGCCCTTACATGCCTATACACTTGAAGCAATTTACTTGATCCCAGTTGTCTATACCTAACATATGCCTCCTTTTCTTCTTGAACAGAGCCTCAAAATTTTTATTCCTCCATTGACTCCTACTCCTACCACCCCTACCCTTCATTTGATAGGAACATCTCATTATCCCACTTTTGAAAGCCTAGCTATTCTAGCTGTTCTTTTACCTGTGAACACTCTACTCAATCAATGTTTTTAAAATTCCTGTCTCATACTGTCAAAGTTGGCCTTACTCCAGTTTAGAACTTTAATTTTTGCACAAAGCCTATCCTTTTCAATAACAATTTTAAAACTAATAGAATTATGATCACAGGTCCCAGTGTGGTCCACCATTAACACTTCAGTCACTATTGGGGGACGTATACTACAAGCCCATCAAGGTCATCGTCACCTTTTTATTTATGAGTTCAACTCTGGGCAATGAAAGCTATTGGGCTTTTTGGCTTCATCTTCTGTGCCACACAGAAAATAGTGACAGGTGCAGAACTAAGGCCCCATAGTGAGCATGAATTGACCTCATTAAGTCTAAGGGCAGGCAGGCTGTCTGACATCTTCCTCACTCACCGTAATATGGGAGATATACAAGGGAAGTTTTCACACAGAGAGTAGTAGCAGCCTGGAACACACTGCTAGATGAGATGGTGGAAGCAGGCACATTGGTGACATCTAAGAAGCATCTGGATGGTTACATGAATAAGAAGGGAATAGAGGGATGCATAGCAAATAAGGGCAGAAAATTTGTTTTTTAGTTTAGTTAGGGCATGTTGATCAGATCAGGCTGGGGGGGGGGAGGAGGTTGAAGGGTTTGTTCCTGTGCTGTACTTCTCTGTGAATGAGACAGCTATATTGATTGTAGAGGCACATTTTTAAAATAAAGCTGGAAATGTTATCCTATTTGTAATGAGAAAGCAACCAATTAATGTATCACAGGCTGCTACATTGTAATCAATGAAGTGTACGCGTTTATCAGTCTACCAGCTGTGAAGGGATATACATGATGAAGCCAAGGAAGTCATGTCAATGAGTGAGATTACTTTGAATTTTTGCAAACCAGAAAATTTTACAGTCACTCAGTTGCAAGGAACGCAACTTCACAGATTCATACAGTGCAGAAAAGGTCCTTCGGCCCATCAAGTCTGCACCAACATAACTACTACTAAACATGCGATAATCCCAATTTCCTGCACTTGTCCCACATTCCTTGAATGTTAAGATATTTGAAGTGCTCATCCAAATTTTTTAAATAAGTTGTAAGGTTTCCAGTACCTTCAACTACCTTCCCATTCTGAATTCCCACCACCCACTGAGTGAAAAAGTTTTTCCCCAAATCCCCCACTGAATCACCTGCCTCTTACCTTAAAACTGTGCCCTCTCGTGATTGACCCCTCAAACAAGGCGAACAGCTGTTCTCTATTCACCCTGTCCGTAGCCCTCATAATCTTACACACCTCAATCACGTGCCCTGTCGGTCTTCTCTGGTCTAAGGAAAACAATCCAAACCTGTCTATTCTCTCCTTACAGCTCATTTTCTCCATCCTAGGCAACATCCTAGTGAACCTCTTCTGTACCCCCTCTAGTGCTATCACATCTTTCCTGTAGTGAGATGATCTGAACTGTACATAGGAGTCCAGTTATGGCCTGGCCAACACTCTGTACAACACTGTACAACACACATGTACTCCACGCCACGACTGCTGAAAACAAGTGCCCCAAATGCCTTCTTAACTATCTTAATCACGTGCTTTGCCAATTTGAATAATTACTCCAAGATCCCTCTGTTCCTCTAAGCAACCCAGTGTACTGCCATTCATTAAATACTTTCTCATCTTGTTTCTCTTCCACAGAGCATCACCTTCACTTACCATGGTCAAATACCATCTGCTGCTGGTCTGCCCATCTGACCAACCCATCAATATCTTCCTGTAACCTACAACCATCTTCACTATTAACCACTCTACCAATCTTAGTGGCATTGCCCCTACATTTACATCTGTATCATTTATGCATATAGCAAACAATAAAAGTCCCAATACTGATCTTTGTGGTACACTGCTAGACATCAGCCTCCAGTAACTCAAACTGTTTGTGTGAATTAAGACCCTTTGTGTCCTTATACTCTGCCAGTTTCTGATCTACCTCACCAAATTTTAATCTTTAATCTTCTCAATCAGTCTCTCATATGGGACCTTGTCAAAGCTTTGCTAAAATCCATATAAACTACATCAGCTGAACTTACCTCATCCCCATACGCTTGATCACATTTTTCAAAAGGTTTCTCGGACAAAGCCATATCGATCATCCCGAATTAACCAATGCCTGTTCAAGTGGGAATTAATTCACTCCTTCAGAACTTTCGCCAATAGTTTCCCTACCACTGATGTGAGACTCACTGATCTGTAACTTCCTGGTTCATCTCTATCACCCCACTTAAAAAGTGCAACCATATTTGCCATGCTCTGGCTCTTCCCCCATGACCAGAGAGGAATTAAAAAAATTGTGTTAAATTTGTGTCAGCAGCCTGGGATGCAATTCATCCAGGCCAAGGAATGTTTCTGTTTTTAAGACTGACAGAGCCTTCAATACTTCCCCATTTTCTATGTCAAACTGTGCAAGTTCCTCACAATCCCTTTTCCTGAATTCCATATCTATGTTCTCCTTTTCCAAAGTGAAGACTAAAGAGATATATTCAGTCCACAATATCCTGTGGCTTCACACACAAGTTGCCGCCTTGGTCCCGAATGGACCCACTCTTTCCTAGTTAACCTCTTCCCTTCACTGTATTTACAACATATCTCCAGATTCTCCCCAGTCGTGTTTGCAAGTCCTCTTTCTTGTCAAAAGTAGAATTTGCTGGAAAAGTTCAGCAGGTCTGGCAGCATCTGTGGAGAGAAATCATAATTAATGTTTTGGGTCGAGTGCTGAGGAAGGGTAACTCGACCCAAAATGTTAATTCTGATTTCTCTCCACAATTTTTGTCTCTGATTTACAGCATCCACAGTTCTTTTGGTTCTCCTTTCTCATGTCCCGTTTTTGCTCTTCGAATTGCTTTCATAAGTTCCCTCCTGCACTTCCTGTAGTGCTCTAAGGCTGCAGGTGATTTGCTGCCTTTGGACTTGCTAAAAGCCCTACTCTTCTTCTTCATCCAGTCCTGAACTGTCCTAGATATCCAGGGTTCTCTGAATTTATTGCTCCTACATTTCCCTCTAAAGTGTACCTGTTGGACCTGTACTCACCTCAGCTCCTTTTTGAAGGCCCCCCCACCCCTCCATTACTCTACTGTTGGCTTACCCGTAAGGAGCTGTTCCCTGTCCACTGTGGCCAGATCCTGCTTTATTTTAATAAAATTTGCCTTCCCCCAATCCAAAGCTGCATTTTGCAGGCTATCATTTTCCTTGTCCAGAACAAATTTTAAATGCACCGTGATGTAGCTGTTATCACCTAAAGGTTCCCCCACTGCCACGCCGAATGCTTGTCTGGCTTCTTTCCCCAGAACCAGATCCAGCACTGTGCCGCTCCTTGTTGGGCCTTTGGCGTATTGATGCAAAGAACTCCCCGGATGCATTTTAAGAAATTTGACTCCTCTAAACCCTTAACATTATGACAATTTCAATTTATGTTGGGAAAGTTGAAATCCCCGAGTATAATCACCCAATTATTACACTTACACAACTCTGTGAACTACCCACATATTTGTTCCTTTTTTTCCTGCTGACTCTTTGGGGCATACAATACACTCCAAGTGCAAAATAGCTGCCCCCTTAACATTCATAAGTTCGACCCATAAAGTCTTGTTTGAAGACCCTTCCAAGATATCATCTCTTCTTATTGCAGTAATTGACACCCTAATTAATTGTGCCACCACCCTTTTCACGCCATTCTCCATCTCACCTAAAGATCCTATAACGTGGAATGCTAGTCCAGCCTGTCCCTCAACCATGGTAACACTATCACACTTCCATGTGTCAATTCACGCCATTAACTTACCTATTACACTCCTAGTATTAAAGACCAACCAGCCTTGCCTTACCCTCTTGGCATTCGACATAGCTGAATCCACTGTGACTTGCTTCCTTTGATTTAGCATGATGTGTCTGTGTCTCATCAATATTCTGTGTCCCCCTCCTCCTGCCAAATTTGCCCAAAAGCAATCCCAGTGATCTAAGAATCTAAAACCCTCTGTTTTGCACCATGCATTTATCTGTCTACTTACCAACTTCTGAACTCACTAATGTGAGTAGCACATGGCAATGTTGTGGTGAGGAATGTGAAGATTCAATTGTGGTCCAAAACCTAATTCACCCCAGGTGGGACTTGAGCTCACAAGCCCTGGTTCTGGAGGCCAGTACCTTATCCATTAGGCCACTCAGGCTACATGTGGTGGTGCCTCAGAGGTTATAGTTAGTTGCTTCATCTCCCTGTGATCAATGAACAAATTAATGTTTGTAGGTGAAAGTGAGGACTGCAGATGCTGGAGATTAGAGTCAAGATTAGAGTGGTGCTGAAAAGGCACAGAAGGTCAGGCAGCATCCAAGGAGCAGGAAAATCAATGTGTAGGGCAGGATTTCTGATGAAGGGCTCCTGCCCAAAATATTGATTTTTTTTTCCCTGCTGCCTGACCTGCAGTGCTGTTCCAGCACCACTCTAATCTTGAATTTAATGTTTGTTCTGAGTCAGCCTCATATATTGTATTAATTCTAAAGATCCCAGTAAATATTCTGTGTTTAGGTCTAACTGGTTTCTAATCATTAACAATTAACACCACTGATTGCTTTGGGATGATACTATGGCTTTAAGAGGTGTATTTTGTCCTGCTTAATTCTTTTTTTATGTCAAGAAAACAAAAATGTTTTAAAAGTACAGAAAAGTAGATATCTTGTATTATTATATTATATTATATAATAATGTTGACAATAAACTGCCTACTCTTCAAGATACAATAAGATACAGAGGGTAGTAGTTGATGGTATAGGTTCATCTTGGAGTGCCGTCACTAGCGGTGTTCTGCAAGGATCTGTTTTGGGACCATTGCTGTTTGTCATTTTTATAAATGACCTGGAGGAGGGGTTAGAAGGTTGGGTGAGCAAGTTTGCGGATGATACAAAAGTCAGAGGAGTTGTTGACAGTGAGGAAGGATGTGGCAGGTTACAGCGGGATATAGAGAAGCTGCAGAGCTGGGCAGAAAGGTGGCAAATGGAGTTCAATGTAGCTAAGTGTGAGGTGATTCACTTTGGTAAGAGTAACAAAAAGATGGGGTACTGGGCTAATGGTCGGATACTTGGTAGTGTGGATGAGCAGAGGGATCTTGGTGTCCATGTACACAGATCTTTGAAAGTTGCCACCCAGGTAAATAGTGCAGTGAAGAAGGCATATGGTGTACTGGCTTTTATTAGTAGAGGAATTGAGTTCCGGAGTCCTGAGGTCCTGTTGCAGTTGTATAAGACTCTGGTGCGGCTGCATCTGGAGTATTGTGTGCAGTTTTGGTCGCCATACTATAGGAAGGATGTGGAGGCACTGGAACGGGTGCAGAGGAGGTTTACCAGGATGTTGCCTGGTATGGTAGGAAGATCGTATGAGGAAAGGCTGAGGCACTTGGGGTTGTTTTCATTGGAGAAAAGAAGGTTTAGGGGTGACTTGATAGAGGTGTACAAGATGATTAGGGGTTTAGATAGGGTTGACCGTGAGAACCTTTTTCCACGTATGGAGTCAGCTATTACGAGGGGGCATAGCTTTAAATTAAGGGGTGGTAGGTATAGGACAGATGTTAGGGGTAGGTTCTTTACTCAGCGAGTCGTGAGTTCATGGAATGCCCTGCCAGTAGCAGTGTTGGCTCTCCCTCTTTATGGGCATTTAAGCGGGCATTGGATAGGCATATGGAGGATAGTGGGCTAGTGTAGGTTAGGTGGGCTTGGATCGGTGCAACATCGAGGGCCAAAGGGCCTGTACTGCGCTGTATTCTTCTATGTTCTATGTTCTATGTTCATATTTACTTAATTTAACCCAAATAAACTCAAATTAAATAAAATAACATGAAATTAGATCATGATCCGCTAGAACTAAATTACACTACATTGTAATATATTACATTACTCCACTTGCCACATCTCCATCAAGGCTCCCATCCATGGAAGCAATAGTTATTATGCCTGTATTTACTAGGCCTCACCCCCCACTGGGGCCCCCAGACCACCATATACGGCCCTCATGGCTATATAAAGGCCTAATCAGTACCTAATCAGCTGCCATGTCTTATAAAATTGCTCTGTTTCCAACTCTATTTTGATTTAGTCCCTACCCTCCCCTTCACTGTTTTGATCACACAGCATTGCCCTTTGATGTGAAGGACAGTGCTTGTCACTGGCCACTCGGGTGTTTTTCATATCTTCCTGGTGGTGGAAATTGAATAAAGATTCGTGCACTTTGTGTCTTTCACTGTGTCTCACACCTGCACACACACACCATGGGTGCTGGGGAAAAAATAAGCACTACCGCAAAAAAAAAGAAGAGAAAAAAAAATAAAAAAATAAAATTGCTCTGTTCCGTGGCTCACCATACTTGTCAGATAAACTTGAGGGACATACTTCATCATAAGCCTGTGCCACCCTGCAAGACCTGGAGGTTTTTCTGATATCCAGTTCATTAGGATGTTCTGCCTCACACAGTGTGTAAGAACATTGAATAATCTCTTCCTGTGCTCATCCAAAGAGGGAAGATTCGGTAGTCCCAAAAGGAGGGATACTAGATCCTCCCGAACTTCCATTCCCAGGATCCTCTCCAGCTAATTTACTATGGCCCCCCAGTATCTGCAGATCTTGTGACAGGACTAAAAGGAATGTGTAAGGGTGCCAATACTGATTTTACAGTTGGGACATTTTGGAGAAGATCCTTTCTTAATCTTCACTAACCTCTCTGGCACCATATGGGCCCTGTAAAGGATCTTCAATTGCATCGCTTGTGCCTAATTGCATATTGAAATTTTCTTTACATTCCCCCATATATCCTCCCATGTTTCCGATGAGATTTCTTCCCCTAACTCCTGATTCCAAATCTACTGGAGTCTCTCCATATCCCCCAAGGCATTTCCTCTCTGCAGAACTGAGAGAGCGCCCCCACATTGGAGCATTCCTCTTTCTATATCCGACTTGTAAGACTAGGTCAAGAGCGTGGTCTTCTTCTGTATGTAATCCCTAACCTGGAAATATTGGAAAAGATCCTTAGTAGGGATTCCATGTTTCTGACCTAATTGGCTGAAAGACATCAAGACCTCTCCCTCAAATAAATCTCCCAGTCAGAAGATTCTTTTACCCTCCCATGCTCTGAAGCTGGAGTCCATTGACCCTGTTATAAATCCTGGGGGTCCCACTAACGGGGTGAATGGCAAAATCTTAAGCAAATTGCCTTCACCCTGCCACATTATCCTCCGTGTTTTCACTGTCTTTATGATAATTGGACTCTCACAGTGCTCAGCCACAGAGCTCATCTTATCCATAAACAATAAGTTTATGAGGGGACATCTCGCCTGCGAGGCTTCAACATCAAGCCATATTGACTTCGAGTCCTTCCACACCCATTCGCCTCCATTTGACAGCAGGGTGCCTGTTTGGTATCTCTTCAGATCTGGGAGGTCCACCAGCCCCATATCCTGCAGAAATTGCAACTTGGTAAATTTAATTTGGAGGCACCTTTGGCCCCAAATAAATGATCCAAACTATCCCGCAAACCTCCGCAGCACCAAATTGGGTAATAACAATGGGAGCATCCTCATTGGATATAACAACTGAGGAAGAACATTCATTTTAATCAAGGCTATATGGCCGAGCCATGATACGGGTAATCCCTCCCATCACAGCAAGTCCTGCTTTATTCTCTCAAATAGCTGCACAAAGTTAGCTGTGTACAGCTGCTTGATGCGAGGGGTAATAAAAATTCCCAGATAGGTCCATCTAAAAGGAAACTCCATTCTGTACTTCCACCAATTCCCTCACGGGCATGACTTCCGATTTTGTAAAATTTACCCTGTATCCCGAAAAGCTGCTGAATAATTTAATTTTTTGTATTAGCCGGGGTATGGACTTTTCGGGGTTAGCCAAAAACAGAAGGACATGGTCCGCATACAGTGTGTTTTGGTGTTCCCCAATTCCCACCTTTGGTGCAGTTATTTCAGGGCCCTTGAGATGAGCTCCCGCCAGTAGTTCAAGTACCAAGGTAAACATCGACGGTGACAGGGGACATCCCTGTCAGCTGCCCCTCCCCACACCAAAATTACTCGATTTAACCCCATTTGTGATAACCGCCACCTGGGGGTGTTTATATAACGCTGCCAACCGTCTGGCAAAGGCCCCTCCCAGACCAAAACCATCTAGAACAGCAAAGGGATACGACTATTCCACCCGATCTAAAGCCTTTTCTGCATCCAGGGTGACCACCAAACCCAGAATCAGTCTTTGTTGACATATTTTGCACTATATTCAATACCCACCTGATATTGTTGGAGGAGCTACGGCCCTTGGTAAAACCCATCTGGTCCTCGTTTATAATAACGGGCAGCACCTTCTCCAGTCTCAGAGCCAACACCTTTTATAGGATGTTAAAATCCATATTCAACAATGAGATGGGTCTATACGACACGCAATCCTCAGGGTCCTTGCCTTTCTTTAAAATAAGAGAGATATTAACTTCCCTAAGAGAGGACAGAAGGCAGTCCTAGCTGTATGAATGACCATACATCTCCAGCAGCGGTTCAGTTGTGTATGAACTCCCTGTAAAATTCACTCGGGAACCTGTCTGGACCGGGTGCCTTACCACCTTGGAGCTGCCTTACCACCTCTTGAACCTTCTGTACTGTCAGAGGTGCATTTAAAAGGGAGGCCTTATCTGCCAGTGAGGTCCAGGCTTTCAAAAAAGGATTCCATTCTCGCTACTCCATCCCCACAGCCCTCTGACTGGTATAACTCAGCATAGAACTCCCAGAATCTGGCATTGATTCACGAGTGACATTGCCAGTTCTCTCCCTGATAGACACAGTAGACTGTGGAGTACTTTTCTTCCTAGCCAGGTAAGCCAGGTAGGAGACCCCTCTCTTTACTACTTGTGTGAGCACTGAGTCCAAAGCAGCCTGGAGAGCCATGAACCATTGCAATTTGACCACGGATAGTTTGGTATAATTTGCCGATTCGGCTGCCTTCAGCCGGGCCTCAAGCATCCGCTGCTGCTCCCCTTTCCATCTCCTTCCCATGAAATAATCATTCCCCTTAAGAATGCTTTGGTGGTCTCCCAGAGCACTGGTGGATAACAAGCAGGATTACAAGCCTGATTGATGCCCCAAAAAGCCCTGAACTCCATTGTAATATACGGCACAAAGTTGTCATCCTTCAACAGAAACGGATCCATACGCCAGTGCAAGGTGCCTACTCCACTACCTTTGGTCTTAACATCTAAATACACTGCCGCATGGTCCAAAATAGTTATGCTCCCAATCCTGCAGGCCAACACCAAGTCCAAACAAACCGACAAGACAAAGAACATATCAATTCTTTGTGTGGTATTTGTGCAGGTTGGAGTAAAAGGTAAAGTCCCTTCCATTCAGGTGGAGACACCTTCACGCATTCACTCGCCCCAACTCCTCACACAAGACCACTAACTGTTTAGATTGTCGAGGTGTACCCAACGGTCCTCTTGGCATTCTGTCTACCCCAGGGTCCATGAGACGATTAAAGTCTCCTCCACCCCAAGAGCCGTTAATTTAGAGACTGTGTCAACTAAACGTTTGACAGGATGTGCCGGGGGACAGTAAACGTTCAGGATGCCATACTCATCTCTGTGTATCAGAGCCTTGAGAATGATGGACCATCCATACACATCCTTGATTTGATCTGTCACCTGAAATGCGACGTTCTTTCATACCAGTATGGTCATTTATCTGCTTTTGCAGTTAAATGAGGTGAAGGACACCCTATCATATCAAACCTGCTGTAACTTTAGGTGTTCCCCATCAGTCAAATGAGTCTCTTGCAACAGCGCAATGTCAACCCTTTCCTTCCTAAGATTTGAGCGCACCTTTTTCCTTTTAATGCAGGAATGGCTCCCCTTTATATTCCAGGTGCACCACCTGAACAGATCACTTGCCATGACCACACACTACAGCCCACAACATCCCTCCCACCCCGACAGGAAGAAACCCATTCAATGTGCGTTGAGTGGAAAAAATACAGACTTTATCAAATCTAAAGACTATTCCTACAAACCCTACTAAAACTAAAAAAGCTAACCTCTACTCCTAACTTAAACAAATAAACACAAAAAACACAAAGCTCCAGAGATTTTTCCCTTTCCCATAGGGGGCATTCACTCCCAATCTCACAGCCATCCTAGCACCTTCCAGTTAAGGCCGAGCCCCAAACCCAAGCAAAGGGAAAAATAAACATATTATTTACACTCTTGCAAGTTAAAAATGGATGCCCACCCCTCCCCCTCCACATCTCAACCCCACCCATCTTTACACCAAAGATCTCTTCACCCAGCAAAACAGACAAATAAAATAACTAATAGCTACCAAACAAATATAATATAAAACATACCGGATTTTACACCAAAGCAATACCAAGCCTATAAGGCCCAAGACCCCAAAAGTGAAAAGAGCAAAGAAAAGGAAGATAAAAAAAATTATTGTCCACGCGCATCTTTTCCTCTTTCCCTCTTGGCCAAAGTCTATCATTGCGAGTACTCTACCGACTTTACATTACAAACTTTCCTTAGGGGTGTCTAATATCGGGGTGGGGATGGGGGAGTTATGAGCCCATTTTGCCTGGGGTATGGCACAGAGCTCAATACAGCAGACAGTTCAGACTGCCGCCATCTAGAATTTCCATCTTGTTTATTTTTTAATGAAGAAAAGTACAGGGCGGTGTGCTCAAAGCCAATAAAATAAACAACTTGTGAGGCCCTTGGTACTTTTTTAAAGTTGGAACAGTAGAAGAAGCCTGAACGTGTGGGGTCAAGCTCCGACAGAACCAAGACTTTTAATTTTAGCTTTCTGTAGTTGCTTCGGTCTTTAAGCTGGATGTGGAAGCTTTTATTCCTGTCTCTGTTACAGGCAAAAGCTAGGGTTCTCTTCCTGCTGCTAGTATTGCATGTGAAACAATCTATTTTACCAAATTTGCCTTTACCAAGGGTATGTTTATGGGTATGTTTAGTGTATAAATAAAGTGTGCTTTGCTTAAAGTCGAGTAGTTTGACCAGTCAAATTGCATTTGGAACGTAACACCTTTAAAATAAGAAAAAATTAGGGTATAGGCTATCCTCTTAATATATTTTGAGGGGACTTGGTCTGGTCTGTAACAACTTGTGAAAGCAGGTTTTGTGGCAGGGGCTGGGTTTTGAGTCCCAGCTGCTTGGAGAAAAGGTCTGGGTTGAAGTCCCTGCCTGTTCCAGAGGTGTTTTATAACATTCAAACAGACTGATTGAAAATTAGTCTCTGCAGAGGTTTCCTTGATCTATGCTTCACTGATTTAAGAAGGAAGTTCTCTTGATATAACCAAACATCAGAAGTTAATTTTGTAATATAGGAACAAGGCTTTAAGAAAATGACTTTTGACAAAACAAGGAGGCCTTAAAAATCTTGCAGAAAATTTGAACCCACAAGAGATATCAAGGCTTTATTCATTAAGTGATGCAAGCTCTATGACTGTGCTACCAACCATAATACACTTGATCACTGTTCCATTCAATTTCTCCCCTCCCCATAGCTACTCTCCAGCAATACATCTACCAGTTTCACACACCATGTAAGATATACTTATTAGATGTTGTAAGCATGTTTGGTTTTGCGGAAGTAGTAAGAATTTGGCATACTGCTGCATGATGGGATACTTGACCAAGGTAAAAGGTATCTTGACTTTCAGGTTTGCAGCTTTTGTGGCAAACTACTGCTGGAGATAAAGACTGAGGTTGTGTAATTAAAGTTTGACAAAATATAGGGAGTGTATCTTAAGCTCATTAGTTTCTCTGTCCTTGAGCAACATCAAAGAACAAATGGAATAGCTGCACAATGCTTATCTTTATCTTGAATTATTGTATTTAACGCTACTTGAGTGCAGAATGTAAGCAAAGTTGTTTGTATCATTGTATAAATATAGACTGATTGTTTTGAGAGAGTGCTATGAGACAGTGATGACTGTAGCTGCCTCTCTGTGAATTCATGAAAATAAAGCTTCTTGAAACAATACTTTAAGTCTCAGACTAAATAATTTCCTCAACAGGTTTCCTCTCACTGGGAAGCCTCTTCCAAGGATGCCTACCTTGAAGAAGATCTCCTTCTCTCTCTGCAAGGATCTCAGTGAGTCTCTGTCTCACTGCAACCCCCAGGTTGTCTCCTCTGCCCTGAATCTCTTCAGCCACATCCTGAAAGAGACTCGCTACCATAGCCACATCTCCTTCCTCAGTGCCTGCACCAGTTTTCTCATTTGCCCTTCCCCCACCTTATCCCACTTCTCACCTTCCAACTCGGCTCTGCCCTCCTGACCTGTCATACCCGTTCATTTTCCTTCCCACCTATCTGCTCCACCCTCTACTCTGACCTATCACCATTACCACCATTTCCATCCACCTATCGCACTTTCAGCCACCTTTCCCCCAGCCCCATCCCCTCCCATTTATCTCTCCACCCCCTTGGCTAACAGCCTCATTCCTGGTGAAGGGCTTTTGCCTGAAACATCGATTCTCCTCGGATGCTGCCTGACCTGCTGTGCTTTTCCAGCATTACCCTCTCGACTCTGATCTCCAGCACCTGCAGTCCTCACTTTCACCTAGGTTTCCTTAAGCTGTTTGCCCAATGATACTAGATTAAGAGAACATTGTTGCCAGTGTGCTTTATGTGCATGTTGTGATTGCCATGCCTTGGCTGTTTGTTCCTTCATGGATTCTACACTGTCTGGGACTTAAAAGGTATTAGGTGACTACATACAGATATATAGAGACTGCCCTATCCAAGATTGCTACTGTCCTGAGCATTCCTAGTTTGTTCTTACCCTGGAGTAAGGCACTTACACTCTTCAATCCTGTAACACTCCTTACTTACAAACTGATGTACATGTAACTGGATATAGCACTTGGTGCAGTCTTTTATGCCTGCTCCATTATTTGCTTTTCTCACAACTAGGGGATCCCCAGTTCTATAATGAGGGTCACAAGCTGAAAATTAGGCATCATGGTCTCCCAAGCAGCCATGGCTGGTGTGGATCTCGCTCTAACACAGGGGCCCCAAACACAACATTGCCCTCCTCCACCTTCCAACTTTTGAAACTTCCATGCACACCCACGGCTGCTTCTCAGTAAATAGGTGGAACAATTTTCAACCCTCAAAAGGAGTCACAGTGTGAAAAGGTACAGGAAATGAATGATTGCCTGTAAGAGCATGATGGCACAACAATCATAAGTACGGTGGTAAAACTGATTTTGTGGTTCTGATCAGGAATAATATCATAATCGCTAGGATTTTAACGGGGTGTTTGTAAGATGATGCAATACTAATCATAGACTCCCTACAGTGTGGAAGCAAGCTAATCAGCCCACACCAATCCTCTGAAAGGCATCCCACATTTACTCATGACAAATCCTCCCAACGTGCATATCTTTGGACTGTGGATGGAAACCAGATCACCCACAGGAAACCCACACATTAACAGGGAGAATGTACAAACTCAACTGCGACAGTTACCTGAGGGTGGAATTGAACCGGGTTCCATGATGTTATGAGAGAGCAGGGCTAGCCACTACCCCATCATGCTGCCAACTTTCTATATCTGATGTAAAACAATCAACCTATATTCCTTGCTAGAATTTTTCCATCGTAAAGAAAGAAATGAAACTGGAAGGACCACCTGGCATCAACATAGGCATCAGAACAGACAATGACAGAAACAGGTCGACCTTGCAAAGTCCTCCTTGCTAACATCTAGTGGCTCTTGCCAAATTGGGAGAGCTGTCTCATAGACTAGTCAAGCAACAGCCTGATATAGTCACACTGGCAGAAACACCTCACAGACAATGGCCCAGCCATCACTATCACCATCATCATCCCTGGAAATGTCCTGTCCCACTGGCAGGACAGACCCAGCATAGGTAACGGCCCAGTGGTATACAATTGGGAGGGAGTTGACATGGGTGTCCTCAACATTGACTCCGGACCCCATAACGTCTCATGGCTACAGGTCAAAGATGGGCAAGGAAACTTTCTGCTGAATACCACATACCGTCGTTCCTCGCTGATAAATCACAATTCCTCCATGTTGAACACTTGGAGGAAGCACTGAGTGCAAAGGTGCAAAATGTACTCCAGGTGGGGGATTTCAATGTCCACCACTTGGAGTGGCATGGCAGCAACATTACTGATCATGTTGGTCAGGTCCTAAAGGATATAGCTGCTAGACAGGATCTAAGGCAAGTAGAGGTGGAACCAATAAGAGGGAAAAACATACTTGACCTCATCCTTACCAAGCTGCCAGCTACAAATGCATCTGTCCATGACAGTATTGGTATGAGTGACCACCGCACAGTCCTTGCAGAGATGAAGTCCCACCTTCGCATTGAGAATAACCTCTATTGTATTGTGTGGCACTCTCAATGTGTTAAATGGAACAGACTTTAAACATATCTAGCAAAACAAGCCTGGGCATCTATGAGATGCTATGGGTCATTAAGAGCAGTGGAATTGTACTCCAGCACAATTGTAACCTCATAGCCCGGCATATCCCACACTCAACCATTACCATTAAGCCAGGAGATCAACCCTGGTTCAGCAGAGAGTGCAGGAGGGCATGCCGAGAGCAGGACCAGACATTCCTGAAGATAAGGTGTCAAACAGGACTACTTACATACCAGCATAAGCAGCAAGTGATAGACAGAGCAAAGCGGTCCCACAACCAACAGATTGGATCTAAACTCTGCAGTCCTGTCACATCAATCATGAATGGTGGCAGGACTGATGTGGCAGATTAACCAACCTCACTAGAGGAGGAGGCTCCACAAATATACCCATCCTCAATAATGGAAGGGCCCAACATATCAGTGCAAAAGATAAGGCTCAAGAATTCGCAGCAATCTTCAGCCAGAAATGCCGAGTGGATGATCCATCTCTGCCTTGCCCAGTGGTATCCAGCATTACACATACCAGTCTTCAGCCAATTAGAATCGCTCTACATGTTATCAAGGAATGGTTGGAGACACTGGGTACAGCAAAGGCTACAGGCTCTGACAACATTCCGGCAATAGTACTGAACTTGCAGCTGTCCAGCCAAAGTATTCCAGTACACTGGCATCTACCCGACAATGTGGATAATTGCTCAGGTCTGTCCTGTACACAAAAAAACAGGACAAATCCAACCCGGCCAATTACCACCTCATCTGCCTACTCATAATCACAGTATAAAGATATGCAGATTAGGTGTGTCCAATCTTTCCTCATAAGGCATTCTACTCACTCTGGGTATCAGTCCAGTAAACTTCCTCTGAACTGTTTCCAATGTGTTAGCATCTTTCCGTAAGTATCTGACCAGTATCGTTCACTGTACTCTAGATGAAGTCTCATCAATACCTTGTATAATTGAAGCAGAACTCCCACTCTTGAATTCAGTTCTCCTCAGAATAAAACATAACAGTCTATTAGTTTTCCTGATTACTGCACACTAATCTTCAGTGATTATCCACTAGCACATTCTGCATTTCTGAGCTCTGCAACCACTCACCATTTAGATAATATAGTTTCTTTTTTAATCTTTCTGCCAAAATGGACAATTTCACATTTATCCATATTGTACTTCCTTTGGCTGGATCTTTACACACTTAAAGCCATTTAAAAAGAAAATTATTTTCTTCTGGGATATGTGCATTGCTGACTGATCAGCATTTGTTGCCTGTCCCCATTTGTCCTTGAGAGGATGGTGGTGACCTGTCTTCTTGAACTGCTGTAGTCCACCTGCTGTGTGTTGACCCACAATGCCATGAGGGAGGGAATTCCAGGATTTTGACCCAGCGACTGTGAAGAAATACAACATAGAACAGTACAGCACATTACAGGCCCTTTGGCCCTCGATGTTGTGCCTTTTATCCTGCTCTAAGATCAAACTAATCTACATACCCCAAATGTTACTACCATCCGTGTGCCTATCCAAAAGTCGCTTCAATATCCCTATTTTATCTGACTCTACTACCGCTGCAAGCAGTGTATTCCACACACCCACCATTCTCTGTGTAAAGAACCTACCTCTGACATCTCCCCCAAACCTTCCTCCGATTACCTTAAAATTATGTCACTTCATGATAGCCATTTCCGCCCTGGGAAAATGTTTGGCTATCCACTCTATTTATGCCTCTCATCATCTTGTACACTTCTATAACCTCACCTCTCATCCTTCCTGGCTCCAATGAGAAAACCCTTGCTCCCTCAACCTTTCTTCATGAGACATGCCCTTCAGTCCAGGTAGCATCCTGGAAAATCTCCTCTGCATTGTCTCTAAAGCTTCCACATCCTTCCTATAATAAGGCAACTAAAACTGCACACAATATTCCAAGTGTAGTCTAACCAGGGCTCTCTGGAGCTGCAGCATAATCTCACGGCTAATGAAAGTCAACACACCATACGCTTTCTGAACAACCCTATCAACTTGGGTGGCAACTTTGAGAGACGTGGACCCCAAGATCCCTCTATTCCTCCGCACTGCCAAGAATCCTCCCTTTAATCCTGTAATCTGCATTCAAATTTGACCTTCCAAAGTGAATGACTTCACACTTTTACAGGTTGAACTCCATCTGACACATCTCAGCCCAGCTCTGCAACCTACAACAACCTGAGGAATGGTGGTATATTTCCAAGTCAAGATGATGAGTGAACTTGAGGATGGTGGTGTCCCTATACATCTGCTTCCCTTGTCATAGAGTCATAGAAATGTACAGCACGGAAACAGACCTTTCGGTACAACTTGTCCATGCCGATCAGATATCCCAACCCAACCTAGTCAGCACCCACCCCATATCCCTCCAAATCCTTCCTATTCATATAACCATCCAGATGCCTTTTAAATGTTGCAATTGTACCAGCCTCCACCACCTACGCAGCTCATTCCATACAGGCATCACCCTCTGCATGAAAATGTTGCCCCTTAGGTCTCTTTTATATCATGCCCCCTTACCTTTAACCTATGTTCTCTAGTTCTGGATTCCCCCACCCCAGGGAAGAGACTTTGTCTATTTATCCCATTCATGACCCTCATGATTTTATAAATTTCTATAAGGTTCACCCCTCAGCCTCCAACATTCAGGAAAAACAACCCTAGCCTGTTCAGCATCTCCCTATAGCTCAAATCCTCCAAACCTGGCAACATCCTTGTAAATCTTTTCTGAACCCTTTCAAGTTTTGCAACATCCTTCCTATATTCCAAAAGTAGCATAACCAATATCTTGTACAGCTGCAACATGACCTCTCAACTCCTGTACTCAATACTCTGACCAATAAAGGAAAGCATACCAAACACCTTCTTCACTCTCCTATCGACCTGCGACTCCACTTTCAAGGAGTCATGAACCTGCACTCCAAGATCTCTTTGTTCAGCAACACTCCCTAGGACCTTATTATTAAGTGTATAAGTCCTGCTAAGATTTGATTCCCTAAAATGTAGCACGTTACATTTTATCTAAATTAAACTCCATCTGCCACTTCTCAGTCCATTGGCCATCTGATCAAAATCCCGTTGTAATCTGAAGTAACCTTCTTCGCTGACCACTACACCTCTAATTTTAGTGTCATTTGCAAACTTATTAACAATACCTCTTATACTCACATCCAACTCATTTATATAAATGATGAAATGTAATGGACCCAGCACCGATCTTTACGGCACTCCACTGGTCACAGGCCTCCAGTCTGAAAAACAACCCTCCACCAACATTCTATATCCAAATGGCTAGTTCTCCTTATGTCCATGAGATCTAACCTTGCTAATCAGTCTCCAATGGGGAACCTTGTTAAACTCCTAAACGAAGTCCATATAGATCACGTCTACCGCTCTGCCCTCATCAATTCTCTTTGTTACTTCTTCAAGACATGATTTCCCACGCACAAAGCCGTATTGACTATCCCTAATCAGTCCTTGCCTTTCCAAATGCATGTACATCCTGTCCCTCAGGATTCCCTCCAACAACTTGCCCACCACTGACGTCAGGCTCACTGGTCTATAATTGTCCTTACCACCCTTCTTAAACAGTGTCACCACGTTAGCCAGCCTCCAGTCTTCTGGCACCTCACCTGTGACTATCGATGATACAAATACCTGGTATGGCAACTGTACCATTTAAGATCAAAGATGGTTACAGGGAGTGATGAACTCAGCCCAGACAGTCACAAAGGCCACCTACAGAATCTGGATTAGTGGTGCTGGAAGAGCACAGCAGTTCAAAAGCCCTTCATCAGGAATAAAGGCAGTGAGCCTGAAGCGTGGAGAGATAAGCTAGAGGAGGATGGGGGTGGGGAGATCACCCTGGCCAACCCACTGAACTAATCTCTACCTACCTTGACACTGTCCTATCCCCCCTAGTCCAGGAACTCCCCACATACGTTCGAGACACCACCCACGCCCTGCACCTCCTCCAAGACTTCCGTTTCCCCGGCCCCCAATGCCTCATCTTCATCATTGATATCCAATCCCTCTACACCTCCATCCGCCATGACCAGGGCCTCCAAGCCCTCCGTTTTTTCCTCTCCAGACGCCCCCAACAGTACCCTTCCACTGACACTCTCATTCGTTTGGCCGAACTGGTCCTCACGCATAACAATTTCTCCTTTGAATCCTTCCACTTCCTCCAGACTAAAGGCGTAGCCATGGGCACACTTATGGGCCCCAGCTATGCCTGTCTCTTTGTTGGCTATGTCGAACAGTTGATCTTCCGTAATTACACCGGCACCACTCCCCACCTCTTCCTCTGCTACATTGATGACTGCATTGGCGCCACCTCATGCTCCCGTCAGGATGTTGAACAATTCATCAACTTCACCAACACATTCCACCCTGACCTTAAATTTACCTGGATCATCTCTGACACCTCGCTCCCCTTCCTGGACCTCTCCATCTCCATTAATGACGACCGACTTGACACTGACATTTTTTACAAACCCACCAACTCCTACAGCTACCTGGATTACACCTCTTCCCACCCTACCTCTTGCAAAAATGCCATCCTGTATGCCCTATTCCTCCGCCTCCTCCGTATCTGCTCCCAGGAGGACCAGTTCCACCACAGAACACACCAGATGGCCTCCTTCTTTAGAGACCGCAATTTCCCTTCCCACGTGGTTAAAGATGCCCTCCAACGCATCTCGTTCACATCCCGCACCTCCGCCCTCAGACCCCACCCCTCCAACCGTAACAAGGACAGAACGCCCCTGGTGCTCACCTTCCACCCTACCAACCTTTGCATAAACCAAATCATCCGACGAAATTTTCGCCACCTCCAAACAGACCCCACCACCAGGGATAAACTTCCCTCCCCACCCCTTTCCACCTTCCGCAAAGACAGTTCCCTCCGTGACTACCTGGTCAGGTCCACGCCCCACTACAACCCACCCTCCCATCCTGGCACTTTCCCCTGCCACCGCAGGAACTGTAAAACCTGCGCCCACACCTCCTCCCTCACCTCTATCCAAGGCCCTAAAGGAGCCTTCCACGTCCATCACAGTTTTACTTGCACATCCACTAATATCATTTATTGTATCCGTTGCTCCCGATGCAGTTTCCTCTACATTGGGGAGACTGGGCGCCTCCTAGCAGAGTGCTTTAGGGAACATCTCTGGGACACCCGCACCAATCAACCACACCGCTCCGTGGTCCAACATTTTAACTCCCCCTCCTACTCTGCCGAGGACATGGAGGTCCTGGGCCTCCTTCACCGTCACTCCCTCACCACCAGACACCTGGAGGAAGAACGCCTCATCTTCCGCCTTGGAACACTTCAACCCCAGGGCATCAATGTGGACTTCAACAGTTTCCTCATTTCCTCTTCCCCCACCCTAGTTCTAAACTTCCAGCTCAGCACTGTCCCCATGACTTGTCCGGACTTGTCCTACCTGCCTATCTTCTTTTCCACCTATCCACTCCACCCTCTCCTCCCTGACCTATCACCTACATCCCCTCCCCCACTCACCTATTGTACTCTATGCTACTTTTTCCCCACCCCCACCCTCCTCTAGCTTATCTCTTCACGCTTCAGGCTCACTGCCTTTATTCCTGATGAAGGGCTTTTGCCCGAAACGTTGATTTCTCTGCTCCTTGGATACTACCTGAACTGCTGTGCTCTTCCAGCACCACTAATCCAGAATCTGGTTTCCAGCATCTGCAGTCATTGTTTTTACCACCTACAGAATCTATCTACCAGGTCTGCTGTCAAGGAAAGGCTGCCAGCATTCTCAAGATCTGTCCTACCCTGGCAATGTTTTTCTACAACCCCAATCATCGGGGAGAAGGTACAGAACCCTGAACACATGCACCAGCCAGTTTTGTAACAGTTTCTAGCCTACTGTTGTTAGAATACTGAATGGACTCATAAACTCTTAACATTAGCCTGTACCTGTGTTTTTGTTTTTGCCGCTGTTTACCTATTATTTACTTATCTATGCTACTTAACTGTGTGAGCTGCCTGTATTGTTTGCAAGACAAAGCTTTTCACTGTACCTCAGTACATGTGACAATAAATTCAATTCAACTCATCTTCTTGCCATTGTAAGGTCATAAGCGGGGATGTTCACCGATGATTGTATAATGTTCAGTATCATTTTTGATTCCTCAGATACTGAAGCAGTTCATGTTCAAATGCAACAAGATCTGAACAATATACAAGCATGGGCTGTCAAGTGGAAAGTAACATTCACGCCACACAAATGCTAGGCAATGACAATCTAACCGCTGCCCCTTGACATTCAATGGTTTTACCATCACTGACTCCCACCCCCCCCCCCAACCGTTATTAACATCCTGGGGGTTATCATTGACCAGAAACTCGACTGGACTCGTCACATAAACATAGTGGCTACAAGAGCAGGTTAGAGGCTAAGAATACTGTGGTCAATAACTCAGCTCCTGACTTCCCAAAACCTGTCCACCATCTACAAAGCACAAGTCAGGAGTGTGATGGAATACTCTCTACTTGCCTGGATCAATGCAGCTCCAACAAAAGTCAAGACACCATCCAGGGCAAAACAGCCCACTTGATTCACACGACATCCACAAGTATCCATTCCCTCAGTAGCAGCAATGTGTACTATCTACAAGATGCACTGCAGAAATTCACCAAAGACAGCATCTTCCAAACCCACAACCACTTCTATCTGGAAGGACATTGTATTTATATCATTGATAGTCACAGGTGAGGTGCCGGAAGACTGGAGGTTGGCTAATGTGGTGCCACTATTTAAGAAAGTTGGTACGGACAAGCCAGGGAACTATGGACCAGTAAGCCTGACATCAGTGGTGGGCAAGTTGTTGGAGGGGATCCTGAGGGACAGGATTTACCTGTATTTGGAAAAGGCAAGGACTGATTAGGGATAGTCAACATGGCTTTGTGTGTGGGAAATCATGCTCATAAAACTTCATTTTTTTGAAGAAGTAACAAAGAGGATTGATGAGGGCAGAGCAGTGAACATGATCCATATGGACTTCAGTAAGTCATTCGACAAGATTAGATTACTTTCAGTGTGGAAACAGGCCCTTCGGCCCAACAAGTCCACACTGATGCACAACCCACCCAGACCCATTCCCCTACACCTTATGGTACAGGGAATTTAGAATGGCCAATTCACCTAACCTGCACATTTTTTGGACTGTGGGAGGAAACTGAAGTACCCAGAGGAAACCCACGCAGACACAGGGAGAATGTGCAAACTCCACATTCCCTGAGGTGGGAATTGAACCTAGGTCTCCGGCACGGTGAGGCAGCAGTGCTGACTACTGTGCCACCGTACCACCCACAATATCACATGGAATGCAGGGAGAACTAACCATTGGGATACAGAACTGGCTCAAAGGTAGGAGACAGAGGGTGGTGGTGGAGGGTTGCTTTCAGACTGGAGGCCTATGACCAGTGGAGTACCACAAGGATTGGTGCTGGGTCCTCTACTTTTCATCATTTATATAAATGATTGGGATGTGAGCATAAGAGTTGTAGTTAGTAAGTTTGCAGATGACATCAAAATTGGAGATGTAGTGGACAGTGAAGAAGGTTACCTCAGATTACAATAGGATCTTGATCAGGTGGGCCAATGGGCTGAGAAGTGGCAGATGGAGTTTAATTTAGATAAAATGTGAGGTGCTGCATTTTGGGAAAGCAAGTCTTAGCAGGACTCATTGGTAGGTCCTAGGGAGTGGAGGGAGATAGGATAGTGATGAAGGCATTTGGATTACACTTAGATAACACCTCAAAGCCCTTGAGAAGTGCCATGAATGCTGTTTGAGGTGGATTCTCTGCATCAGCTGGGAAGACAGGCATATAAACATTGGTCTCCTTGAAGCAGCAATGGTATGGGCTGTTGACCTAGGCCATGGTCATCCAAAATTAATTTTGCAACAGCATCCACATGCTTAGGATGCCTGAGATTTGAATGCCAAAACAAATCTTCGCCCAGTTCAAGGAAGGTACTCAAATGAAACAGGGGACAAAGCAAGCAATTCAGATTCCATGAAGGCTTCCCTCAAAAAATATAACATAGATTTCAATATTAGGAAGCTCATGTTTAAAAGAAACTGACTTGGAATAACCTCTTGTATGAAGGGATATAATTCTTTCCCATCCAGGGCTATGCTCGTGGCCCATGTAGTTGTATTCTTGTCAGCTGCCAATAGTGGTTTCTCAAACTGGTTTGGTACGTTTTGGCACAGCTGTTTGGGTGCCAAATCTATTTATTTATTTATTTTAAATCTATTTTTTATTTGTAAATCTGTCTGTATGGACAGCTTTAGTGTAACAAAATTGCAATGTATCTGTTATATAACCATGTGTTATGTTGAATAACCACGCATGTTTATCGAATGGTGTAGATAAGTTTAATTTCAACATAAATATGCTACTTATACATATGAACATATAATAGAACATAGAACAGTACAGCACAGAACAGGCCCTTCAGCCCACGATGTTGTGGCGACCATTGATCCTCATGTATGAACCCTCAAATTTCTGTGGCCATATGCATGTCCAGGAGTCTCTTAAATGTCCCCAATGACCCTGCCTCCACAACTGCTGCTGGCAACACATTCCATGCTCTCACAACTCTCTGTGTAAAGAACCCACCTCTGACATCCCCTCGATACTTTCCTCCAACCAGCTTAAAACTATGACCCCTCATGTTAGCCATTTCTGCCCTGGGAAATAGTCTCTGGCTATCGACTCTATCTATGCCTCTCATTATCTTGTATACCTCAATTAGGTCCCCTCTCCTCCTCCTTTTCTCCAATGAAAAAAGTCCGAGCTCAGTCAACCTCTCTTCATAAGATAAGCCCTCCAGTCCAGGCAGCATCCTGGTAAACCTCCTCTGAACCCTCTCCAAAGCATCCACATCTTTCCTATAATTGGGCGACCAGAAAACTGGACGCAGTATTCCAAGTGTGGTCTAACCAAAGTTTTATAGAGCTGCAACAAGATCTCATGACTCTTAAACTCAGTCCTCCTGTTAATGAAAGCCAAAACACCATATGCTTTCTTAACAACCCTGTCCACTTGGATGGCCATTTTAAGGGATCTATGTACCTGCATCCCAAGATCCCTCTGTTCCTCCACACTGCCAAGAATCCTATCCTTAATCCTGTACTCAGCCTTCAAATTCGACCTTCCAAAATGCATCACCTCACATTTATCCAGGTTGAACTCCATCTGCAACCTCTCAGCCCATCTGTGCATCCTGTCAATGTCCTGCTGCAGCCTACAACAGGCCTCTATACTGTCAACGACACCTCCATCCTCTGTGTCGTCTGCAAACGTGCTGACCAATCCTTCAATCTCCTCATCCAAATCATTAATAAAAATTACAAACAGTAGAGGCCCAAGGACAGAGCCCTTTGGAACACCACTCACCACTGACTTCCAGGCAGAATATTTTCCTTCTACTACCACTCACTGTCTTCTGTTGGCCATCCAATTCTGTATCCAGACAGCTAAGTTTCCCTGTATCCCATTCCTCCTGACCTTCTGAATGCGCCTACCATGGGGAACCATATCAAATGCCTTGCTGAAGTCCATATACACCACATCCACAGCTCTACCCTCATCAACTTTTCTATTCACATCCTCAAAAAACTCGATAAGGTTTGTGAGACATGACCTGCCCCTCACAAAGCCGTGTTGACTGCATTTAATCAAGCCATGCTCTTCCAGATGGTCATAAATCCTATCCCTCAGAATCCTTTCTAACACCTTGCAGGCGACAGATGTGAAACTTACTAGTCTGTAATTGCTGGGGATTTCCCTATTTCCTTTCTTGAAGAAAGGAATTAAATTTGCCTCTCTCCAGTCCTCAGGTACTACTCCAGTGAAGAGCGAGGATGCAAAGATCTTCACAAATGGTGAAGCAATTGCATTTCTCATTTCCCAAAGCAGCCGAGGACAAATTTGGTGTGGGCCTGGCAACCTGTCAATCTTAATGTTTGACAAAATTTTCAGCACATTAGCTTCCTCTATCTCTATCCATTCCAGCATGCACACCTGCTCTTCAAAGGTTTCATTCACTACAATGTTCATTTATTTCGTAAAGACAGAAGCAAAAAACTCATTTAGGGCTTCCCCTACCTCATCAGACTCCACACACAAATTCCCTATGCTATCCCTGATCGGCCCTACCTCTTTCTTTGAGCATTCTCTTATTCCTCACATATGTGTAAAATGCCTTTGTGTTCTCCCTAATCCATTCTGCCAAGCCGTTCTCGTGCCCCCACCTGGTTCTCCTCAAACCATTTTTGAGCTCCTTCCTCGCCTGCCTGTAATCCTCTAGAGCTGAGCTTGACCCTAGCTTCCTCCACCTTATGTAAGCTACCTTTTTCCTTTTGACGAGAAGCTCCACCGCTCTCGTCATCCAAGGATCCTTTATCTTACCCCTTCTTGCCTGTCTCAGAGGGACATATTTATTCATCACTTACAACAACTGTTCCTTAAACAGTCTCCACATGTCTATAGTGCCTTTACCATGGAACAATTACTCCCAATCCATGCTTCCTAACTCATGTCTAATAGCATCATAGTTTCCTCTTCCCCAATTAAATATCGTCCCATTTTGCCTAATCCTCTCCTTCTCCATAGCTATGTAGAATGTGAGGCAGTTGTGGTCACTATCACCCCCACAAGATCTGATACCTGCCCCAGCTCGTTTCCGAGCACCAATGGCCTGTCAACGTACTGAGTTAGGAAACCCTCCTGAACACACCTTACAAAAACAGCTCCATTCAAATCCTTTGCTCGATGGAGGTTCCAATCAATATTGGGAAAGTTAAAATCACCCATTACAACAACCCTACTACGTCCACACTTTTCCAAAATCTGCCAACCTATGCTTTCTTCAATCTCCCTGCTGCTATTGGGGGGCCTGTAGTTAACCCCTAACAAGGTGACTGTTCCCTTGCTGTTCCTAATTTCTACCCATACTGACTCGGTAGGCAGATCTTCCTCAACAATGGAAGCTTCTGTAGCTGTTGATACCCTCTCTGATTAGTAGTGCTACGCCCTCTCCTCTTCCCCCCCCTATTCTTTTTAAATGTTTGCAAATAATTGCATGCATTTTTTGTACTAAGTGTTTTTGTATATAGTAGTTGAGCATGCAGCCTCGAAAAGACCAATAGGTATGTTGCTGTTTGCACTTCCTTTGTATTCCTTTGTATAAATTGAGCTCACCCATATTTGGAAACAGGAAAACTAGCTCTCTCCTCGTTTAGCTGTTTGCTCGGGTTACAGTTAGTCCTGAGCCTCAGCTGAGTTAACTGCGGGTGCACTGCCACAAGTGTTTCGTTCTTTTGCCATCTTTTTATATTTTTTTAATCATTTTATCCATATGATATTGAAAGAAATGGAACCCAATTTGAAACCCACTTCAATTATCTGCGATTTTGAACAAGCTGCGCACAGTGCTATGAAGGACATATTCCCTGATATTCAAATAAAAGGATGTTTTTTCATTTAGCTCAAAATATGCAAAAACATTTAGCTGGATTGGGGTTCACTAGTTTGTATAACACTGATCCTGATTTCGGGTTAAAAGCTAGAATGATTATTGCCCTTGCCTTTGTACCTTTGAACAAGATCGATGAATATCTGGATGCTCTAGCAACCGAACTGCCACAAGGATTTCAAGATTTGGTTAGTGACGAAGGATGTAGTAAGTTGCAGAGAGACATAGATAGGATGCAGAGCTGGGCTGAGAGGTGGCAAATGGAGTTTAATGTGGACAAGTGTGAGGTGATACACTTTGGCCGGAGTAATTGGAATGCAAATGGTAGGATTCTTGGGAATGCAGATGAGCAGAGAGATCTCGGTGTCCGTGTACACAGATCCCTGAAAGTTGCCACCCAGATTGACAGGGTTGTTAAGAAGGCATACAGTATTTTGGCCTTTATTAATAGAGGGATTGAGTTCCGGAACCAGGAGGTTATGCTGCAGCTGTACAAAGCTCTGGTACAGCCACACTTGGAATATTGTGTACAGTTCTGGTCACCGCATTATAAGAAGGATGTGGAAGCTTTGGAAAGGGTGCAGAGGAGATTTACTAGGATGTTGCCCGGTATGGAAGGAATGACTTATGAGGAAAGGCTGAGGATCTTGAGGCTGTTCTTGTTAGAGAGAAGAAGGTTGAGAGGTGACTTAATAGAGACATATAAGATAATCAGAGGGTTAGATAGGGTGGACAGGGAGAGCCTTTTTCCAAGTATGGGGATGGCAAATACGAGGGGACACAACTTTAAATAGAGGGGAGATAGGTATAAGACAGATGTCAGAGGTAGTTTCTTTACTCAGAGAGTAGTAAGGGTATGGAATGCTTTGCCTGCAATGGTAATAGATTCGCCAAGTTTAAGTGCACTTACGTCGTCATTGGACAGACATATGGACGTAAATGGAATAGTGTAGGTGGGATGCGCTTCAGATTAGTATTACAGGGCGGCGCAACATCGAGGGCCGAAGGGCCTGTACTGCGCTGTAATGTTCTATGTTCTATGTTCTATTTACTCAACTGGTTTGAAGATACATATGTTGGTCGTCAGAACAGTAGAGGGAATGGAAGATGAACTCCTCTATTTCTCCATGAGATTTAGAACCTTCATCAGAGAACATTAAATGGGGAAGACCGCACAAACAACCATGCAGAGGCAGCCCACTGTCGATTACAATATGAACTTAGCATGCAACATCACACCATATGGAAATTAATAGATGACCTGTGTAAAGTACAGAAAGGTAGAGATGCATATTATAAAGGGTTACTACCTGGGCATGAACCACCACAGTAACTAAAAAAGTGTGTGGAATGTACATCCTGTAGTATGTGGGAAGTCAATGACACATGAGCTATCCCAGATGAACACATTTGTAGGAAATTTCACAGGCGTTGCAAGTTTGCACACAAATAAGACAAATAAAAGATGAACTATGCAGTGAATTATCCAGACAAAAGAAATAAAAGTGAGTATATCATGCTAATATATTAAAGCAAAATTATGACAGGGAGGATAGACAGGGAGAGGCATATTTATAGTGGTGAAAGAATTAGGGATGGAACAAAATGTCAGAATAATTAGAGAATAATTCAGAATTTGAAAATAATCAAATTGAATAAATTGGAGTTGCTTGAAAAGTTAGATAGAATATTATCCAATGTCACTGAAACTATCAAAGTGACTTCTAAAAGCAATTAAACATCCATAAATTAAATTGTGACTGGCAGAATACTGCATATTGCCCGATATGGTAGGAATTATCTAGTTTGGATTTACCTTGCGACCACATTGTCAGGTAGTTGCCAGTGTTATGGTTGTACAGGTGCAGCTTGGCTAGGGGAACGGCTAGTTCTGGAGCATAAGTCTTCAGCTTTATTGTTGGATGTGCGGCAAACCCTCCAATGATTACATAAACAGATTGCAAGTTCCTGACTGTGCAAGTGCATAGCCCCAGTGGCCTAATGGATAAGGCACTGGCCTCCGGAGCCAGGGATTGTGGGTTCAAGTCCCACCTGGGGTGTTATGGGTACTTGCCAAGCATGGGATGTTGTAAAGTATCTGTGGATTGTTGTCGCAACTTATGACAGCAAGCTTTTCTTCTAACTGAGTGACCAATCACAATACCTTCTGAGCAACATCTTTCTCTACTACTTGTTGGATGTGACTCCAATCAAGTGGGCTGTTTTATGCTGGATCCTATCAAGCTTCTTTAGTGTTGTTGGAGCTGCAACCACCCAGGCACAGAGCAATGTTATCCCAACACACAGGGAACACTGTCACTGCTGCAGTTTCCAAAACAAATGGAATCAAATAAATGTATGACATGAAAGGAGACTATTTAGCCACTCTGGTTATACAGACAGAAATAAGCTGTCGAACCTGATCGCACTTTACAATTCCAGCTCCAACACAATATGGACGCGATGCTTCAAGTACTTCAATAACAGTTACAACATTGGCATCTATCCAAAAATGTGGAAAACTGCCCAGGTATGTCCTGTACGTAAAAAGCAGGACAACTCCAACCTAGCTAATTCCCACCTCATTGGTCTGCTCTTGATCATCAGTAAAATGATGGAAGGTTCATCAACTATCAAGCAGCTCCTGCTCAGCAATAACCCATTCGGTGACGTCCAGTTTAGGTTCCACTGGAGCCACTCAGCTCCTGACCTCATGACAGCCTTGGTTCAAACATGGACAAATGAGCTGAATTCCAGAGGTGAGATGAGAGTGACAGCCCTCGACATCAAGGCTGCATTCAAATGAGTGTGGCATCAATGAACCCTAGCTAAACTAAAATCAATGGGTATTGGGGGGAAACTGTCCACCAGTTGGGGTCATACCTGGCACACAGAAAGATAGTTGTGGTCACTGGAGGGTCAGTCATCTCAGCTTCAGGACATCTCTGCAGGAATCCCTCAGTGTGGTGTTCTCGGTCCAACTACCTTCAGCTGCTTCATCAATGACCTTCCCTCCATCACTAGGTCAGAACTGGGATGTTTGCTGATAATTGCACAGTGTTCAGCACCATTCATGACTCCTCAGACACTGAAGCAGTCTATGTTCAATTGCAACAAGATCTGGACAATATCCAGGCATGGGAAACCAATTCTTCTGATCCACTTGCTTAGATCCTCTTGGTTTTAGCAAAAGCTATTACACATCCATAAATTGAATTGTGACTGGCAGAATGCTGCATATTGCCCGATATGGTAGTAATTATCTACTTTGGATTTACCTTGCTACCACATTGTCAGGTAGTTGCCAGTGTTATGGGTGTACAGGTGCAGCTTGGCTTGGGGAACGACTAGTTCTAGAGCCTAAGCTGTGATAGCACACCTAACCAGTCTGGTAAAGAAAAAAACCGCCTTGTGGTCTTAATGCATCTATGAAATACCTGCATGAACTGGTTGGGCTAAATGACCTCTTTCCGTACCGTACACTCAGAGTAAATTTCTGCAGCCTCTTCTGTTCCAAACTTTACGTGCCGAGCCCATCCAATCGTGGGAAGAATTCTCCATTTCTGCCAATGTCCTCCTAAATTTCCACTTTGGACTCCCATTCCTTCTAAATGTTGGCCATATCAAAAATGTCCCTGTCTGATGCAAAATGGGTGGCTGAATATTTACCATGCCAAAACCAATTTGCCACAGTTTTCCTACAATTTTACCTTGTCACATTGACTTTGTAGTTCTTTGCTCCTGTGTACCTTGTTTTCTCTGCCCCCAGTCTCTATGTCACCACATCTTGGATATTTGACTGAATAATCTGAGAGATTAACGAATGGTTGGCAATGATTGGATGGCCTCTGAATGTACAGCGTAGAAAGATGTCATTCAGACCAACCAGCTCATGCCAGTGTTGTAACTGTTATAGAAGAGCTTAAGTACTTGAAGCATCACGTCCATATTGTGTTGGAGCTGGAATTGGAAAGTGCGATCAGGTTAGACAGCTTGGGCTAGAGTAGGCCAGATAGCATCCTTTCATGACATACATTTATTTGATTCCATTGTTGTGGAAACTGCAGCAATGACAGTGTTCCCTGTGCGTTGGGATAACATTGCACTATGCCTGGGTGGGTGCAGCTCCAACAACACTCAAGAAGCTTGACACCATCCAGGACAAAACAGCCCACTTGATTGGGAACTACATCCAACAAGCAGTAGAGAAAGCTGCTGCTCAGGAGATATTGAGATTGGCCACAAAGTTAGAAGAAAAACATGCTGCTACAAGTTGTGACAACAACCCAGCAATGCTTTGCAACACAAGTACCCACAGCCCCCCAGATGGGACTTGAACCCACAATCACTGACTCCAGAGGCCCGGACCTTATCCATTAGGCCACTGGGGCTATGCATGCATGCAGTCTGGATCTTCCAATCTGCTCCTGTAATCATTGGCGGGTTTGCCACACTTCCAACAGTAAAACTGAAGACTTATGCTCGAGAACTAGCCGTTTCCCTAGCCAAGCTATACCTGCACAACGATAACACTGGCAACTATCTGACAATATGGAAAATTGCCCAATATGTTCTGTGCACAACCAGCAAGATAAATCCAAACAAGATAGCTACATATTGGGCAGTGTGCAGTATCTGCAAGTCACAATTCAATTTATGGATCTGTAATTGCTTTTGGAAGTCGCTTTGATAGTTTCAGTGACATCGGATAATATTCTATCTAACTTTTCAAGCAACTCCGGTTTATTCAATTTGATGATTTTCAAATTCTGAATTATTTTCTAATTATTCTGACATTTTGTTCTGTCCCTAATTCTTTCACCACTATAAATATGCCTCTCCTCTGTCTATCTTCCCTGTCAGTTTTACCTTAATATATTCCTTGAGGGCAGCCTTCAGGGAATCTGAAATGCTTGCTTTGTCCCCCTTTCGTTTGAGTGCCTTCCTTGAGCTGGGAGAACATTTATTTTGGCCGTCAAGTCTCAGGCGTCCTAAGCATGTGGACGGTCCAGCAGAATGAATTTTGGATGATCATGGCCGAGATCAACAGCCCATGCTGCTTCAAGGAGACCAATGTTAGTCTGCCTGTCTTCCCAGCTGATGCAGAGAATCTTGACAATGGGAAGAATGGCTGCGATGAAGATGGAGAAAATGCTGGGGCATTGATACACTTCTGTTTGACCCCTGTCTTTGACCTTAAATGATTCTTCATATTATCATCATTGAGAACCGTCACTGACATCTTGGGTGGAGGAGATGGAGGATGTTGCTGAATTTCGTTGGACAGCTGGCTTTTAGGAGATCTTCCATACCAATCCCCAAGTGGCTGAGTCAAATCCTTGGTCAGATTGATATGGGTGATGTAGAGCAGTTGGTATTGTTTCTGGAATTTCTCTGAGAATTGCAGAGCAGTCAAAAACATGTCCATGTCCATAGAGATGATGGATAAATCAGCTCCTGCAAGTTTGAATATCTCTGCTGAATGCTATACTCCTGCAGCTTTTCCATGCTTCATATGTCGATTGTCAGTTTCAACTTCTACAACATAAAGAGGGAATCCAAGACCATCTTTGATGTGAGTTGGATGATTTCCTCGTACATGTCCTCATTGGTGATTATATCCAGTTTAGGAGTTTTTTTAAAATGTGCTGTCCGTTGGAAGCTGATGTTTTCTCTATGACTCAAAATGACTCTTACTCCACACCGGTTTGAGACCAAAGCTGTTTGGTCCATATATTGGGACATATTGGTGGTAGTGAAAAAGCTCTAGGTATCATGATTGTCAGGAAGGAGCTGTGGCTCCTTAGGTTTCTCAATCCACCATTGGTTCTTGATTTCCCTAGATCTTCTTTGTAACTGCACCTTTGTTGTTTGATGAGTTCTACTCTTTGCATTACTGGTGATGTTGTTTTTCCACACAGGGAGAGCTTTCCTCTTCTTGTCAATAAGATCTTGGATGATGTGGTCATGCTCATGTCCTCTTTTAGTGTTTCCTGGTCTTGTAGCTGATGGCTTCTTCACAGCATGAGATGACGACCGCCTTCAGCTCTTTCCACATTCCCTCCATTCTATACAAATGAACTGCTTGGTGATTTTGGTGAAAGCATTATTGGAGGTTTGTTAGTCTGCTTGGCTCTTGAAGTTGCTTAATGTTGAGCTTTTTAAAAAATTATTTCTTCATTATCAGCTGTCCGGGAGCACGGGAGACAGAGCGGAGGTGGCATATGAGACCAGGAGGTTGCCAGGAAGTAAAGGACTTAGTATATATTTGGGCAGCAGCTAAACCCGAGATACTACACGTGTAGTATCTCCCTCCCGCACCCCTGCTCTAACGAGAAGAAAAGGACTCTGTAAGGCAAGGCGTTTCTTTTATTTTATGTATTTACGTGCATTGTTTGGTATTAGTTAGTTGATATAAAGCTAAGGCTTACAATGGCAAGGGACCTCAGACCCATGGCACGTGCCTCTTGCTTGATGTGGGAGCTCAGGCATGTGGTTGAAGTCCCTGACTCTTACACTTGCAAGAAGTGTGTTCAGCTGCAACTCTTGTTAGACCGCATGTTGGCTCTGGAGCTGTGGATGGACTCACAGTGAAGTGCCATTGTTTTGATTTTTTTCCCCAAAGTTCGAAAACAACACAATAACTTATAAAACAGTAATTACTGCTCCTGCAATTTGAGGATGTCAGCTCCAACAATGAAAAAACCTCTAAAAAAGGAGCAGCTCTTCCAATCACAAATCTTTCCCATCCTCCATCTTGAATCCTCTTGACAAAGAGACCTTGGAGAGCAGCTTCATGGTTCCTTTAAAGTGGAGTTGCAGACAGACAGGATTGTGAAGAAGGCATTTGGTATGCTTGCTTTTATTGTTGGTGCATTGAGTATAGGAGTTGGTGGTCATGTTGTGGCTGTACAGGTTAGTTCATTGGTTAGGCCACTTTTGGAACACTGCATCCAGTTCTAGTCTCCCTGCTATAGGAAGAATGTTGTGAAACTTGAAAGGGTTCAGAAAAGATTTACAAGAATGTGGCCAGGGTAGGAGGGTTTGAGCTATAGGGAGTGGCTGAATAGACTTGGGCTATTTTCCCTGGAGCATCAGAGGCTGAAGGGTAACATTATAGAGGTTTATTAAATCACAAGGGGCATGGGTAGGGTGAATAGCCATGGTCTTTTCCCTGGGTTGGGAGAATGCAAAACTAGAGGGCATAGGATTAAGGGTGAGATGGAAAAGATTTAAAAATGACCTAAAAGGCAACTTTTTCATGCAGAGGGCGGTTCATGTATGGAATGAGCTGCCAGAGGAAGTGGTGGAGGCTGGTACAATTACAGCATTTAAAACACATCTGGATGGGTATATGAATAAGAAGGGTTAAGGGGGATACGGGCCAAATGCTAGCAAATGGGACGAGATTAATTTAGGATATCTGGTCAGCATGGATGAGTTTGACTGATGTGTCTGTTTCATGCTGAGCAGCTGTATGACTCTATGACTCTATGATTCTACATCACAGAAGGAGGTTGTTTGACCTATTGTGGTTATGCTGAGAGAAAATAAGCTGACCAGTCTGTTACCATTTCCAAATCCAGCTCCAGCACTCTATGGCATGTCACTTCAAGTACTTATGACGCTATTTATCCCAGTACTGTAATTGAAATGAACAATGAGACTTTCTAAATCTATCACCCTTTTGGCCAGATCAGCAGAATGGAAGAATTATCATCCTTAGTGAAGGTTAATGAGATTTGCTGAAGCATCACGTCATCAATATCTGTGGGGGAATTGCTGAGAGATTGAGAGGATCTGTCTTGATCACATTTGCTAACTCCTGTATCCTTTGGAAAGTTCAATGACAGTCCAATAGTTTACCACATGTTAATTCTGGGTATTGGACATAAGTTGTAGAATGTACTGTAGATTGTGTTACTGTTTTAACATTGCATGGTAAAGTTATTATGCCTGTTCTGAACAATAGAATCTAGCTCTATACTCTTTGTAAATCCCTTGGATATCACCGTTTGTCAAACATTGGTCCTTAACAGAATCGTGGCATGATTTGGAGATCTCCTATGGGAGATATATTCCGGTTCTGGGGTCAATATATATATCAACATCAATACTCCTCTTCATCGTCTTCTCCTCAAAACGCTTTCCTGCTCAATCGCTGCAGCAGCAGGCAGTGTAAATCTCAGCTGGAAGAGCTCAAACAGGGAAGAAGGAAGTGATCTCATGCTGTGTTAATGTGCTGGCAGCACATCTGGGCCAATGGATATGAAGTCAAGTTGGAGAAAGGTGACAGGTGAAGTTGCTGCAACATCTGTGCTGGGATCCCCAACCAATGCCAGAAATGAAGAATTCTGCCCATGATTGGATGGGCTCAGTGCGTTAGAACAGAAGAGGCTGCAGAAGTTTACTCTGAATGTATGGCACGGAAAGAGCCCAACCAGTTCATTCAGGTATTTCAAAGATGCATTAAAATCACAAGGAGGTATTTTCTTTACCAGCCTGGTTAGGTATGCTATCACAGCTGCAGCAGGTGGGGCTTGAACACACTTACCACTGTGCTACAGAAGCCCCCCTAAAACCAAGAGGATCTAAGGAAGTGGATAGGAAGAATTTGTTTCCTGTTGAAGAAGCATAAATTACCAGCTAATACAGATTGAAACAGTTGGATTAGAGGATTAGAAGGGAGTTAGAAGGGAGAAGTCTTTTTTCATTTGTGGGATGTGGGCATCGCTGGCTGGACAGCATTTATCATCCGTATCTAGTTGCCCTTAAGAAGGTGGTGGTGAGCTGCCTTCTTGAACACTGCAGTCCACTTGCTGTGGGTTGACCCACATGTCATTTCAGAGACAATTCCAGGAGTTTGACCCAGTGACAGTGAAGGAACAGCGATATATTTCCAAATGGTTTGGATGGGAAATTGCAGGTGATGATGTTCCCATATATCTGCTGCCCTTGTTGTTTAAGATGGAAGTAACTATGGGATTGGAAGGTGCTGTTTAAGGATATTTGGTGTATTTCTGCAGTGTATCTTATAGATAGTACACACTGCTGCTACTGAGCTTTGGTGATGGAGGGAGTGGATGCTTGTGGATGTGGTTCGAATCAAGCGGGCTGTTTTGTCCTGGATGGTGACAAGGTGCTTGGGTGGTGTTGGAGCTGCACTCATCCAGGCAAGTGACGAGTATTCCATCATACACCTAACTTATGCTTTGTAGATGATAGACAGGCTTTGGGGAGTCAAGAGATGAGACACTCACCATTGTATTCCTAGACTTTGACCTGCTCTTGTAACCACTGTGTTTATGTGGTGAGTCCAGTTGAGTTTCTAGTCAATGGTAACTCCTAGGATGTTGATGGGGGTGGGGGGGGGTGGATTTCAGTGATGGTAACACCATTGAATGTCAAGGATTGGTGATTCCATTGTTTCTTGTGGGAGATGGTCATTGCCTGGCATGTGTGTGGCATTAATGTGACTTGTCACTTGTCAGCCCATGCCTGGACATTGTCCAGATCTTGTTGCATTTGAACATGGAGTGCTTCAGTATCTGAGGAGTCATGAATGCTGCTGACCACTGTGTAATCATCAGCGAACGTCCCCAGTTCTGACCTAGTGATGGAGGGAAGGTCATTGATGAAGCAACTGAAGGCAGTTGGACCGAGAACACCACACTGAGGGATTCCTGCAGAGATGTCCTGAAGCTGAGATGACTGACCCTCCAGTGACCACAACTATCTTTCTGTGTGCCAGGTATGACTCCAACTGGTGGACAGTTCCCCCCCCCCCCCCCCAATACCCATTGATTTTAGTTTAGCTAGGGTTCATTGATGCCACACTCATTTGAATGCAGCCTTGATGTCGAGGGCTGTCACTCTCATCTCACCTCTGGAGTTCAGCTCATTTGTCCATGTTTGAACCAAGGCTGTCATGAGGTCAGGAGCTGAGTGGCTCCAGTGGAACCTAAACTGGACGTCACTGAATGGGTTATTGCTGAGCAGGAGCTGCTTGATAGTTGATGAACCTTCCATCATTTTACTGATGATCAAGAGCAGACCAATGAGGTGGGAATTAGCTAGGTTGGATTTGTCCTGCTTTTTACGTACAGGACATACCTGGGCAATTTTCCACATTTTTGGATAGATGCCAATGTTGTAACTGTTATTGAAGTACTTGAAGCATCACGTCCATATTGTGTTGGAGCTGGAATTGTAAAGTGCGATCAGGTTCAATAGCTTATTTCTGTCTGTATAACCAGAGTGGCAAAATAGTCTCCTTTCATGTCATACATTTATTTGATTCCATTTGTTGTGGAAACTGGGGGTGCAGCTCCAACAACACTCAAGAGGCTTGATAGAATCCAGGACAAAATAGCCTCATTGATTGGAACCACATCCAACAAGCAGCAGTGAACATAGAACATAGAACATAGAACATAGAAAAATACAGCGCAGTACAGGCCCTTCGGCCCTCGATGTTGCACCGACCGAAGCCTACCTAACCTACACTAGCCCAATAACCTCCATATGCTTGTCCAATGCCAGCTTAAATGACCATAAAGAGGGAGAGTCCACCACTGCTACTGGCAGGGCATTCCATGAACTCACAACCCGCTGAGTAAAACATCTACCCCTAACATCTGTCCTATACCTACCACCCCTTAATTTAAAGCTGTGTCCCCTCGTAACAGCTGACTCCATACACGGAAAGAGGTTCTCACTGTCAACCCTATCTAAACCCCTAATCATCTTGTACGATTCTGCTTAGGAGGTAATGAGATTGGTCATTCACAAGAAAAGCTTGCTGACAACCACCCAGAGATGTTTTACAACATTTGATTCTTGACAAGTGCCCATAGCACTCCAGGTGGGACTTGAATCTACAAACCCTGGTGCTGGAGGACAGTGCCTTATCCCTTAGGCCACTGGAGCTATGCACTTGCATAGTCGGGATCTTGCAATCTGTTCATGTTTGCTACACTTCCAACAGTAAAACTGATGACTTATGCTCCAGAACTAGCTGTTCCCGAGCCAAGCTGAACATATCCAAGCATAACACTGGCAACTACCGGACAATGTGGAAAATTGCCCAATATTATCTGTGCACAACAAGCAAGGTAAATCCAAACTAGATAATTACTACCATATCAGGCAATTTACAGTATTCTGCCAGTCACAATTCAATTTATGGATCTGTAATTGCTTTTGGAAGTCACTTTGATAATTTCAGTGACATCTGTTAATATTCTATCTAAGTTTTCAAGCAACTCCAATTTATTCAATTTGATTACTGAAGAGTCAACTTGATGATTTTCAATTTTTGAATTACTCTTTTATTTGCTCCGTCCCTAATTCTTTCATCACTATAAATATGCTTTTCCATGTTTATCCTCCCTGTCATAGTTTTGCTTTAATATATATTCTTGATATACTCACTTTTATTTCTTTTGTCTGGAGAATTCACTGCATAGTTCATCTTTTATTTGTTTATTTGTGTGCATACTTGTGATGCCTGTGACACTTCCTGCAAATGTGTTCATCTGGGATAGCTCATGTGTCATTGACTTCCCACAAACTGCAGGATGTACATTCCACATGGTGTAGCTGTCCTGCCATTCTGTAACTTTAGACATTAGTATGGAAGGTGTTAGCTATGAAAAGAGGTCGGGGAGGTCAGGATTGTTTTCATTAGAAAAAAGGAGATTAAGGGGGGACCTGATTGAGATCTACAAAATCATGAAGGGTATGGGCAGGGTAGATAGAGATAAGCTTTTTCCCAGGGTGAGGAATTCAATAATGAGAGGTCACTTGTTCAAGGTGATAGGAGAAAAGTTTAAGGGGGATACACACGGAAAGTACTTTACACAAAGGGTGGTAGGTGCCTGAAACACGTTGCCAGCAGAGGTAGTAGAGGCAGGCACGGTAGATTCATTTAAGAGGCATCTGGACAGATGCATGAGTAGGTGGGGAGCAGAGAGATACAGATCCTAAGGAATTGAGTGACAGGTTTAGACAGTGGCTTTGGATCGGTACAGGCTTGGAGGGCCTAAAGGCCTGTTCCTGGGCTGTAAAGTTTCCTTGTTCTTCTTCGCTCTTTGTTGC
Source organism: Chiloscyllium punctatum (assembly GCF_047496795.1). Lineage (NCBI taxonomy): Eukaryota > Metazoa > Chordata > Chondrichthyes > Orectolobiformes > Hemiscylliidae > Chiloscyllium > Chiloscyllium punctatum. The sequence continues at coordinate 26,525,799 of NC_092753.1, forward strand.
TGGTGGCATTTGATGGACATTGAAGAATGGAAGGGCAGTCTGTTCAGCAGTCAGATGGACTGGTCATCATTTTGGCAATGAGGACATCCTTTAGGTCTTGGGATCAAACAATAACATAGTTAATCATGTGCCAATGCTTTGATTTTGGATGCCTCCAAGAAATCTTGAATTTGTCTTTTTGGTGGAACAGTGTGTTGGTAATGACGAGGTGGTGTTCTGCACATTTGGTGAACAGAAGAATCCCATTGGAGTTGCAAATCCTGACTTCTTGCTTTCCAGAGTTGGGCAGCTTTTCCAACCTTCACTTGCAGTCTCCAAGAAGGATAATCTATCTTCGTGAGGGCTGATGTGGAGGTGCCCATTTTGGACTGGGGTATACAGAGTTAAAAATCACACAACACCAGATTATAGTCTAAGGTTTAATTGGAAGCACTAGCTTTCGGAGCGCTGCTCCTTCATCAGGTGGTTGTGGAGAATAAGATTGTAGGACACAGAATTTATAGCAAAAGTTTACAGTGTGATGTAACTGAATTATACATTGAAAAACACCTGGATTGTTTGTTAAGTCTCTCGTCTTTTAGAATGAATATGTTGGTTTCAGTTCTTTCATATGTAAATCCCAGGACTTTTTAAAAAAGTTACATTCTCAAGTGAACTTTAACAATAGGTGCCATGTTGGCACACATTGAAGGTGTGAGGTACCCTGTGTGAGGCTGTCTGTGCCGAAACATTCAGACTGATTCTAATCTCAAAAAGGGATTTATAGAATCTTACATGGACTGATGCAATTTTTAAGCAAAATAAAATATAATTGTGCAAGCACAAATTCACCCCACAAACTTATATATGTGTGTGTGCACGTGGGTGTGTGTGTGCAGGGGAGGAGGTATGAGTGTCTTTGAGAGAGTGTGCGTCTGTATAAGTTTGCCTATAGTGTATGAGTGTGGTGCATTGGGGTCACCTGTAGGGTAACATGAACCCAAGGTCCCAGCTGAGGTTATCTCCATGGGTACCAACCCCATTTGAATGGCCTCAACTGGGACCTTGGGTTTGATGTCACAATACAGATGACCCCCTACTGCACTGCAGACAGACAGACAGACAGACACACACACACACACACACACACACGTACTCACACATACACTCCCACACTCTGTACTCATACATCCTCTCACAGACTAATACCCCTTTACACACATACACACACACATACACGTGCTCTGTCACAGACATTCATACCCCCCCACCCCGCGCGCGCGCACACACACACACACACACACACACGCAAAAACTGCATGAATCCATGTAAGATTCTGTAAATCCCTTTTTAGATTAGAATCAGTCTGAACATTGAGGCACAGATAGCCTCACACAGGGCACCTCACATCTTCAATGCACTATCTGGGCCAACAAGGCACCAATTACATAGGACATAGAACATTACAGCGTAGTACAGGCCATTTGGCCCTCGATGTTGCGCCGACCTGTGAAATTAATCTGATGCCCATCTAAGCAACACCGTTCATTATTATCCAAATGTATGTCCAATGCCCATTTAAATGCCCTTAATGTCAGCAAGTCCACTACTGTTTCAGGCAGGCCATTCCACACTGCTACTACTCTCTGAGTAAAGAAACTACCCCTAATATCTGTCCTAAGTCTATCATCCCTCAATTTAAAGCTATGTCCCCTCGTGTCCCTTCACCATCTGAGGAAAAAGGCTCTCACTGTCCACCCTATCTAACCCTCTGATTATCTTATACGTCTTGATTAAGTCACCTCTCAACCTTCTTCTCTCCAACGAAAACAGCCTCGCTTCCCTCAGCCTTTCCTCATAAGACCTTCCCTCCATACCAGGTAACATCCGAGTAAATCTCCTCTGAACCCTTTCCATAGCTTCCACATCCTTCCGATAATAAGGTGACCAGAACTGCACGCAGTGCTCCAGGTGCGGCCTTACCAGTGTCTTGTACAGCTGAAGCATGACCTCAGGGCTCTGAAACTCAATCCCCCGACCAATGTTTCGCATCAGAGAGCGGCGAGAGCTGGGCGGAAGTGAAGGCGGAGCGCAAAGCCGGTCGGGAAGGTAAGTGATTGTTATTTGAGTGGGTGTGCTCTAGACCCCAGGTCCTACAAAGTTAGGGCCTCCTCCTCTAACCTAAATTAAAAGTGCACAGACTTGCCCCAAAAAGAGGGTCCAAGGAAGTTCCTGTGGATTGAAGAGTGAGGCTTTAGCTCAGGAGTCTTTGACAAGGAGGTTGAGTGAAGTGATTACACCACAGTTGAAGAGGGTGAAGACATGACTGCCAAGCTGGTTCAGTGTGTTACATGCTTGATGTGGGAGGTCAACGACTCTGATGTGTCTGGCTCGTGTAAGTGTGGAAAGTTTGTGCACGTTCAGCTACTGACAGAGCATATTGCAGCACTGATGAAAGAACTCGAGGACCTTAGGCTCATCCGAGAGAACGAGATCTTTCTGGACAAGACCTTCAGTGAGATTATTACACCAATTGTACCAGAAGAGAGCAGACGATGAGGAAGGCAGAGAGGAGACAGGTGCAAGAGACCCTGGGGGAAGTACCTGTCAGGAACAAGTTGAATCTTTTGGAAACAGTAGAGACAGATGACACTGCCAGTCCACGAGGCGGCCAGGTCTGGCAATCAAACGTTGGCATGGAGACGGAGCGGAAGAGTCGGACATTGCACAGAGTCGTGGTAATAGGGACTCCGTAGTGAGAGGAACTGACCGGGGTTTTTGTGGCAGGAGATGGGACTTAAGGATGGTGTGTTGCCTTCCTGGTGCCAGGGTTAAAGACATCACAGACAGAGTGCAGGAAATCCTCAAGGACGAAGGTGAAGAGCCAGAGGTGGTGGTACATGTCGGCACAAATGATGTCGGGAAGAAGAGGAGGAACATACTACTACGGGACTTTGGTGAACTAGGAAGAAGGCTGAAAAGCAGGACGTCCAAGGTGGTTATCTCCGGTTTGCTTCCAGTTCCTCGGGCTGGTGAGGTCAGAAACAGGGAGATAATGGACTTGAACGTGTGACTGGGGAACTGGTGCAGGAAGCAAGGATTTAAATTCTTGGATCACTGGGGTATATTTTGTGGTAAGCATAAGTTCTACAAGACAGACGGTCTGCACCTTAATAGGTTAGGGACCAGCATTCTGGCAGGCAGGTTTGCTACTGCAACACAGCTATGTTTAAACTAATTAGCAGGAAGATGGGGGGTGGGGGGGGGGGGGTGTGGGGAGGGAGGGGACAAACTGGATGTTTAAGAAGGAAATTGGAGGGAAAGTTAGAACAAGGGAAGTCAAGAAAGACAACTGTATCAATGAGGCAGAAAACTCAGAAAGGGATCATGCTGTAAGGTTGAGTGAAATAGGAGTTGATGGGAAGGGTGAGGGCAGTAACAAATTAAAAATACTATACATGAATGCACGAAGCATTAGAAATAAGATGGATGAGCTTGAGGCTCTTTTGGAAATTTTCAGATATGATATTGTGGGGATAACTGAGACGTGGCTTCAAGTGGACAGGGCCTGGGAAATGAATATTCAAGGCTACACGTGCTATCATAAGGACAGACTGACTGGCAGAGGAGGTGGGGTGGCTATGTTGGTAAGGGATGATATTCAGTCTCTTGCGCGGCGGTCCTAGAATCAGGGGATGTAGAGTCAGTGTGGATATAGCTGAGAAATAGTAAGGGTAAAAAGACCCTCTTGGGAGTTATCTACAGGCCCCCAAACAGTAGTCTGGATGTCGGATGTAAGTTAAATCAGGAGCTGAAATTGGCCTGTTACAAAGATGTTACTACAGTTGTTATGGGGGATTTCAACATGCAGGTAGACTGGGAGAATCAGGATGGTATTGGACCTCAAGAAAGAGACTTTGTGGAGTGCCTCAGAGATGGATTCTTAGAGCAGCTGGTGCTGGAGCCGACCAGGGAGAAGGCAATTCTGGATCTGGTATTGTGCAACGAACCAGAATTGGTCAGAGACCTCGAAGTTAAGAAGCCATTGGGAAGTAGTGACCATAATACAATAAGCTTCAATCTGCAATTTGAGAGGGAGAGGGTACAATCGGCAGTGACAATATTTCTGTTGATTAAAGGAAACTATGGAGCTATGAGGGAGGAGCTGGCCAAAGTTGAATGATGCAATACCTTTGCAGGGATGACAGTGGAGGAACAATGGTGGATATTTCTGTGTATATTGCAGAAATTGCAGGATCAGTTCATTCCAAAAAGGAGGAAAGATCCTAGGAGGAGGCATGGGTGGCCGTGGCTGATGAGGGAAGTTAAGAAACATATAAAGTTAAAAGAGAAAAAGTATAACATAGCAAAGATAAGTAGGAAAATGGAGGACTGGGAAGCTTTCAAAGAACAACAGATGATTACTAAGAAGAAAATACGCAGAGAAAAAATGAGGTACGAAGGTAAACTGGCCAAAAATATAAAGGAGGATAGTAAAAGTTTTTTTAGGTATGTGAAAGGCAAAAAAATGGTTAAGACTAAAATTGGGCCCTTGAAGACAGAAACAGGGGACAAAGAAATGGCAGAAGAATTGAATTGATTACTTACACTGTCGAAACAGGCCCTTCGGCCCAACAAGTCCACACCGACGCGCAACCCACCCATAACCCTACATTTACCCCTTACCTAACCCTACGGGCAATTTAGCATGGCCAATTCACCTGACCTACACATCCTTGGATTGTGGGAGGAAACCGGAGCACCCGGAGGAAACCCACACAGACACAGGGAGAACGTGCAAACTCCACACAGTCAGTCACCTGAGGCGGGAATTGAACCCAGGTCTCTGGCGCTATGAGGCAGCAGTGCTAACCACTGTGCCACCACGCCACCCACAAATTGGTACTTCAGATATGTGTTCACTGGGGAAGACACAAGCAATCTCCCTGGGGTAACAGTGGCTGAAGGACCTGAACTTAAGGGAATTTATATTTGCCAGGAATTGGTGTTGGAGAGACTGTTAGGTCTGAAGGTTGATAAGTCCCCGGGGCCTGATGGTCTACATCCCAGGGTACTGAAGGAGGTGGCTTGAGAAATCGTGGATGCGTTGGTGATTATTTTCCAGAGTTAGGTAGATTCGGGATCAGTTCCTGCGGATTGGAGGGTGGCTAACGTTGTACCACTTTTTAAGAAAGGTGGGAGTGAGAAAGCAGGAAATTATAGACCAGTTAGTCTGACCTCAGTGGTGGGAAAGATGCTGGAGTCTATTATAAAGGATGAAATTACGACACATCTGGATAGTAGCAACAGGATAGGTCAGAGTCAGCATGGATTTATGAAGGGGAAATCATGCTTGACTAATCTTCTGGAATATTTTGAGGATGTAACTCTGAAGATGGATGAGGGAGATCCAGGAGATGTAGTGTACCTGGACTTTCAGAAAGCTTTTGATAAAGTCCCACATGGGAGGTTAGTGAGCAAAATTAGGGAGCATGGTATTGGGGGCAAAGTACTAACTTGGATTGAAGGTTGGTTGGCTGATAAGAAACAAAGAGTAGTGATAAACGGCTCCATTTTGGAATGGAGAAGGCAGTGACCAGTGGGGTACCGTAGGGATTGCAGCTTTTTACTATATATGTTAATGATATAGAAGATGGTATTAGCAATAACATTAGCAAATTTGCTGATGATACTAAGCTGGGTGGCAGGGTGAAATGTGATGAAGATGTTAGGAGATTACAGGGTGACCTGAACAAGTTAGGTGAGTGGTCAGATGCATGGCAGATGCAGTTTAATGTGGATAAGTGTATGGTTATCCACTTTGGTGGCAAGAACAGGAAGGCAGATTACTACCTAAATGGAATCAATTTAGGTAAAGGGGCAGTACAGAGAGATCTGGGTGTTCTTGTACACCAGTCAATGAAGGTAAGCATGCAGGTACAGCAGGTAGTGAAGAAAGCTAATAGCATGCTTCATAACAAGAGGGATTGAGTATAGAAGCAAAGAGGTTCTTCTGCAGCTGTACAGGTGAGACCACATCTGGAGTACTGTGTGCAGTTCTGGTCTCCAAATTTGAGGAAAGACATTCTGGCTATTGAGGGAGTGCAATGTAGGTTCACGAGGTCAATTCCTGGAATGGCGGGATTACCTTACACTGAAAGACTGGAGTGACTGGGCTTGTATACCCTTGAGTTTAGAAGACTGAGAGGGGATCTGATTGAGACATATAAGATTATTAAAGGATTGGACACTCTGGAGGCAGGAAACATGTTTCCGTTGATGGGTGAGTGCCGAACCAGAGGACACTGCTTAAAAATACGGAGTAGACCATTTAGGACAGAGATGCGGAGAAACTTCTTCACCCAGAGAGTGGTGGCTGTGTGGAATGCTCTGCCCCAGAGGGCAATGGAGGCCCAGTCTTTGGATTTATTTAAGAAAGAGATGGATAGAGCTCTCAAGGATATTGGAATCAAGGGTTATGGAGTTAAGGCAGGAACAGGATACTGATTAAGGATGATCAGCTATGATCATATTGAATGGTGGTGCAGGCCCGAAGGGCAAAATGGCCTACTCCTGCACCTATTGTCTATTGTCTATTGTCAATAAATGCCAACACACCATGTGCGTTCTTAACAACCTTCTCCACCTGGGTGGCAACTTTCAGAGATTTATGCACCAGGACATCGAGCTCTCTCTGTCCATCTACACTGCCAAGAAGGTTACCATTAACCCAGTACTCTGCACTCCTGTTGCTTCTTCCGAAGTGAACTACCTACACTTTTCTGCATTAAACTCCATTTGCTACTTCTCAGCCCAGTTCTGCATCTTATCAATGTTCCTCTGTATCCCACAACATCCTCCAGCACTATCCACAACTCTGCATACCTTAGTGTGATCTGCAAATTTACTAACCCATCCTTCTATGCCCTCATCCAGATCATTTATTACAATGACAAATAGTAGTGGCCCCAAAACAGCACACCACTGGTAATTGAGCTCCAGGATGAACATTTCTCATCAACCACCACCCTCTGTCTTCTTTCAGCTAGCCAATTTCTGATCCAAACTGCTAAATCACCTTCAATCCTGAAACTCCGTATTTTGTGCAATAGCCTACCATGTGGGACCTTATCACATGCCTTCCTGAAATCCATGTTTCCCACATCAATCACCTTACCTTCACCCACCTGTTTTGTCACCTTCTCGAAGAACTCAATAAGGTTAGTGAGGCATGACCTACCCTTCACAAAACTGTGTTGACTATCCCTAATCACGTTATTCCTTTCCAGATGATTATAAATCTCTTATAGCCTTTTCCAAAACCTTACCCACAACCGAAATAAGGCCCACTGACCTACAGTAACAAGTGTTGTCCCGACTCCCCTTCTTAAACAAGGGAGCAACATTTGCTATCATCCTTTTGGCACTATTCCTGTAGACAATGATGACATAAGGATCGAAGCCAAAGGCTCTGCAATCTCTTCCCTAGCTTCCCAGAGAATCCAAGGATAAAGCCCATCTGGTCCAGGGGACTTATCTATTTTCAGATCTTCCAAAATTGCTAAAACCTCCTCTTTGTCAACCTCAATCCCATCTAATCTTGTAGCCTGTATCTCCATATTCTCATTAACATTGCCCTTTTCCAATGTAAATACTGACGGAAAGTATTCCCCTATGTCCTCAGATTCCACACACCACTTTCCACTACTATCTTTGAATGGCCCTAATCTTACTCTCATCATTCTTTTATTCCTGATGTACCTACAGAAGGCCTTAGGATTTTCCTTGATCCTATCCACCAACAACGTCTCATGTCCTCTCCTGGCTCTTCTTAGCCCTCTCTTCAGATCTTTTCTGGCTAACTTATAACTCTCAAGTCCTCTAACAGAGCCTTCATGCCTCATCCTCACATAAGCCTTCTTCTTCCTCTTGACAAGAGCTTCAACTTCTTTAATAAACCATGTCCCTCTCTTGACAACTACCTCCCTGCCTGATCGGTATATACGTACCAAGGACCTGCAGTAGCTGTTCCTTGAATAAGCTCCACATTTCAAGTGTGTCCATCCCCAGCAGTTTCCTTCCCCATCTCATGCATCCTAAATCTTGCCTAACTGCATGATAATTACCTTTCCCAATTATACCTCTTCCCCTGTGGTACATACGTATCCCTACCCAAAGCTATTGTAAACATAACTGAATTGTGGTCACTATCGCCAAAGTGCTCACCCATCTCCAAATCTATCACCTGGCCTGATTCATTTCCCAGTACCAAATCCAACATGGCATCGCCCCTTGTTGGCTTGCCTACATAAGGTGCCAGAAAACCCTCCTGCACACAAAAACTGACCCATCTAAACTACTTGAACTATAATATTCCCAGTCAATATTAGGGAAGTTAAAGTCCCCCATAACAACTACCCTGTTACTCTTGCTCCTATCGAGAATCATCTTTGCTATCCTTTCCTCTATATCTCTGGAACTATTCAGAGGCCTATAGAAAACTCCCAACAGGGTGACCTCTCTTTTCCTGTTTCTAACCTCAGCCCAAACTACCTCAGTGGATGAGTCCTCAAATGTCCTCTTAGCTGCCGTAATATTACCCTTGATTTACAATGTCACACCCCCCACCTCCTTTGCCATCTTCTCTGTTCTTGCTGAAACATCTAAATCCCAGAATCTGCAACGACCATTCCTGTCCCTTCTCCAGCCGTGTCTTTGAAATGACCACAACATCGAAATCCCAAGTAACAGCCCATGCTGTAAGTTCACCCACCTTATTCTGGATGCTCCTGGCATTGAAGTACACACATCTCAAACCAACATCCTGATTGCTGATGCCCTCTCACGACCTTGTAAACCTATCCCTGACCTCACTACCCTCAACCATCTGTACACTGGAACTACAATTCAGGTTCCCATTCCCCTGCTGTATTAGTTTAACCCCTTCCCACCAGAAGAGCATGAGCAAATTTCCCTTCCAGGATACTGGTACCCCTCTGGTTCAGATCAAGACCATCCTGTTTGTAGAGGTCCCACCTGCCCCAGAAAGAACCCCAATTATCCAAGAACCCAAAACCCTCCCTCCTGCACCATCCCTGCAGCCTTGTGTTCAGCTCCGCTCTCTCCCTGTCCCTCGCCTCACTAGCACGTGGCACGGGCAAGAAAGCAAAGACAACAACTCTGTTTGTTCTAGCTCTAAGCTTCCACCCTCGATCCCTGAATTTCTGCCTTAAATCCCCATCTCTCTTCCTACCGAAGTTGTCGGTGCTGATGTGGACCATGACTTGGGGCTGGTCCTCCTCCCCCTCAAGGATCCCGAAAACATGATCAGAGACATCACGAACCCTGGCACCTGGGAGGCAACACACTAACCGTGAGTCTTTCTCGTTCCTACAAAACTTCCTATCTGTCCCTATTGTTATAGTTTACTTGAGAACGTAACTTCAAGAAAGTTCTGGGATTTGCATATAAAAGACCTGAAACCAACATGCCCATTTTAAAAGATGAGAGACTTAACAAACGATCCAGGTCTTTTTCAATATGTAATGTCAATTACATCACACTGTACATTTTTGCTCTAAATTCTGTGTCCTATGATCTTTTTCTCCACAACCACCTGATGAAGGAGCAGCACTCTAAAAGCTAGTGCTTCCAAATAAACCTGTTGGACTATAACCTGGTGTTGTGTGATTTTTAACTTCCTGAGGGATGTTGGTGATAATGGTTTCCAGGGTTGACTTAACTACAGCATCAGATATTGGAGCATAGACACTCATGACTGTTGGCTGCTGGTTCTTGCAGTTGTTGACAAAGAATGATGAGGTGCTCATCGATGCCACCAAGGAGTTCTGAGACTCAGCCAATGAACTTGTTCTTGATGGTGAATCCAGTTCTTTTTGTCCTGCATTGATTCTTGGGTTTTCCTCATCAGAAGAAGATGTAATCACCACCTTCTTCTTGCAGCACCCCTTCACCTGCTGTTTGAGGCTTCTTCAGGGGAGCGATATCAATGCTAAAGTGCGTGTGTTCATAGCCAGGGAAAGCTAATCTTTATTCTGGGCAACATTTTTGCTCGTTGCCCATGAGGGTCCATGCATTCCAGGTTCAGAGATAGAGTTTGACTTTGGTTTTCAGACTACAGCAGATGAGCCCACTAAATGCGATTTTCCTGACAAGTTGGTGACTGAACAGATTATTTTTAGGCCACCTTTTCTAGCCCCTTCCCCGTGACAAGGGATCAGAATGGGTCCTGAGAGAGCTGCTGAATCATGAAGAAAGCTGCCGAAATGCTCTCATATTCCTATTCCAAGAGGGAAACAACTGAGTCAAACTCTATCGTGGACCCTGACTGACCAAGCAAGATTCTGGACTGACATCAAAGGCTGCCCTGACTTACTGCACCAGGAATTCTTGAATGAAAGCTGTCTCCCTTGGATCTGCCTGAGGCCTGCTGACATCAAGACAAGCTCAGCATAAGTGAGGACTGTGGATGCTGGAGATTAGAGTCGGGAGTGTGTTGCTGGAAAAGCACAGCAGGTCAGGCAGTGTCCGAGGAGCAGGAAAATCAACGTTTCGGGCAAAAGCCCTTCATCAGGAATGAGGCTGGGAGTCTCGGGTTGGAGAGATAAATGGGAAGGGGGGTGGGACTGGGGGGAAGGTAGCTCGAGAGTGCAATAGGTGGATGGAGGTGGAGGTAATGGTGATAGGTCAGAGGGGAGGGTGGAGCAGATAGGTGGGAAGGAAGATGGACAGGTGGGACAGGTCATGAGGATAGCGCTGAGTTGGAAGGTTGGAACTGGGGGATAAGGTCGGGGGAGGGGATATGAGGAAACTGGTGAAATCAACATTGATGCCCTGGGGTTGAAGGGTCCCACGGTGGAAGATGAGGCGTTCTTCCTCCAGGGGTCGGGTAGTTAGGGAGTGGTGATGGAGGAGGCCTGGGACCTGCATGTGCTTGACAGAATGGGAGGGGGAGTTGAAGTGTTTGACTATGGGGCAGTGGGGTTGGTTGGTGCAGGTGTCCCAGAGATATTCTTTGAATCACTCTGTGACAAGGCATCCTGTCACCCCAATGTAGAGGAGACTGCATTGGGAGCACTAGATACAGTAAATGACATGTGTGGAAGTGCAGGTGAAACTTTGATGGATGCGGAAGGCTCCTTTGAGGCCTTGGATGGAGGTGAGGGGGGGAGGTGTGGGTGCAGGCTTTGCAATTCCTGCAGTGGCAGGGGAAGGTGCTGAGAGGAGAGGGCGGGTTGGTAGGGGGTGTGGATCTGGTGAGGGGGTCACGGATGAAATGGTCTTTACAGAAAGCAGATAGGGGTGCGAAGGTAAATATATCTCTGGTGGTGGGGTCTGTTTGTCGGTAGCGGAAATGGTGGAAGATGATGTGATGTATACAGAGGTTGGTGGGATGAAAGTTGAGGACCGGGGTGGGGAAGGTGGTGGTGCTCTGTCCTTGTTGTGTTTGGAGGGGTAAGGTTCGAGGGCGACAAGCTTTCAGGCTTTGTGTCTGCACTAAATGACACAGCAAGACAGCAGTATTGTGAACCTGGTATGTTTGGGCTGAGGGGCAAAAGTCAAGAAGGCAGTGCAAGACAGGGATGCTGTGACTATCCAGATAGTCTCGGAGTGAGCGAGCACTGTGAAAGTGAGCAAACAGCCTAAAAATGCTGCCTGGTGCAGTCCCATGAGCTGAGTATATGTCCCTGAGTGCTCAGTGTCAACGCTGCAGCATTACAACGAGAGTTACTGATGCAGCACTGAAGTGCAGAAGTTTCCTGTAACTGGATTGGAGATGTACAATGAGGGTTTGTAGAGGCTGGTACATGTTGGATGCCAATGTTTATGGACATGGGATATGCATAAAAGGTGCCTATGCAGCCTGCCCTGAGAAGTCAGTGTCCAACATGGTGATTATCCACAGCCAATGGCAAGCTGAATCCACCAGGTACTTGCTCTGGTTTTGTTGTCAGGCTTTTCTAACATTGAGCTTGCTTGGTGAGTTTGGTAAGTTGGGAGTCTGAATATTTAACGAGGTGAGGCTTTTCATGAGGTACTATATGGAAGAATGTTTGAGAAGGGGTTAAAGCACATGGAATTTGGGGAAACGTGGCAAGATGGATCAGAAACTGGCTTAGTAATAGGACACAAAGGTAGTGTAGAAGGCCGTTTGAGTAACTGGAGGCCAGTGTCCAGCAGTGCATCACCAGAATTAGCACGGCAACCCTTACTGTTTGTTATATACATAAATGACATGGATGAAAATGTGGGGAGAAAGTTAAGCAAGTTTGCAGATGACACTAAGATTGGTAGTGTGGTTAATAGTGAAGATGATGTTTGTAGGTTACAGGAAGCTATCAATGGGTTGGTCAGATGGGCTGAGCAGTGGCAGGTGGTATTTAACCCTGGTAACTGTGAGGTGATACATTTTGGAAGAGAAACAAGATGAGGGAGTATCTAATGAATAACAGGACATAGAATATAGAACAGTACAGGCCCTTCAGCCTTCGAGTTGCGCCAACCTTTTATCCTACTCTAAGGTCAAATTAACGTACATACCCTTCATTTTACTATTATCGTAGTGGAGGATACTAGGTAGCCTAGAGGAACAGTGGGATCTTGGGATAATTATTCACAGATCCCTGAAGGAAGCAGAGCACATGAACAGGATAGTTAAGAAGGCTGTGGGACACTTGCTTTCATCAGTGTTGGAATAGAGTATAAGAGCAAGGAGGTAAATGTGGGAGTTGTACAGAACATCAGTTAGGCAGTAGGTGGAGTGCTGTGTGAATTCTTGTCACCTTACTACAAGATGGATGTGAATAGCACTAGAGGCAGTACAGAGGAGATTCACCAGGATGTTGCCTGGGATGGAACAATTGAGCTAGATAAGCATGGATGGTTTTATTTAAAAAGAGTAGAGAAGGGAACATGATTGAGGTGTATAAGATTATGAGGGGTATGACAGGGTGAGTATGAAGCAGTTGTTCCCCTTGGTTAAAGGGGTCAATCACAATGGGGCATAGCTTTAGGATCAGGGCAGGAAATTCAGACTGAATTTGCGAAAAACCTTTTTCAGTCAGGGGGTGGTGGGAATCTGAATGGAACTGCCAGGTAAGGTAGTTTAGGCTGAAAACCTTACAACCTTTAAAAATAAATTTGGATGAACACTTGAAATATCATAACATTCAAGGATATAGGACAAGTGCAGGAAATGGGATTAGTGTGCCTTTCGTGGGAGTTATTGTCGATGCAGACTTGATGAGCCAAAGGGCCTCTTCTGTGCAGTATGACTCTATGATTGTGAGTTGCGACATTAACAAGTAATAATGAGCATCAGTTGCCATCATGCTGCTGCCCAATGAAAATCTCACTATGCTGCTTCTAAGAAGCATAAAAGATGGAGTGATATGATCATGATGTTGAGATGGGCCTTGCTGGACTTGTTGCCTGATCCTGCCACACATCTGTCATAGCCCACATCATTCAGAAACCCGCACCATTCTGCTCACAGTCTGAGAATAAGGGGTCTCCCATTTAAGATTATAATGAGGGTGAATTCTATCTCTCAAAGGGATGTGAGTCTATGGGAGGAGTGGTGGAGGTAAGGTCATTGGATCTTTTTAATACAGATGTAGAGAGATTCTTGACCAACGAGAGAGTCAAGGACTATGAGTGGGTAAGTGGGAATGTGGGTTTGGCGTTACAATCGGATCAGCCATGATCTTACTGAATAGCCAAATTACCACCTCCTGTTCTTAATTCAGTGTTAGTGTGCCTGTTTGTGACTTATCCCAACATGTCCTCGGTTGGTACCAATATAGCGATGTCTGAAAAACTTGAAGGGCCATAGTTCCAATTTATTGGTGAGTGAGTACTGTCATTGTACACTTGGTCAATCAAAGACTCCACTTTTATTTGTTACATTGTAAAATACTCCATAAGTCAGAAACATCACTAAATTCCTGAACATATTATCTGGTTGATTGCAGCAGAATGTGTGTCTGGGCTCTCTTCCGTCACTTCAATGTACTTCCACATCCGGAAGTTTTAACATTACTGGTGTAAAATCCTAAAATATCAACAAAGGTACAAATTAGGCCTTCAGTCTTTGAATGCAGTAAAAATGTTAAATTTTCAATATTTAAAATTTTATTGACCTTCAAATAATCACTTAGAATGTAATTTTGAAATCTCAAGTCAAGTGCGCTTTGCTTTTAACAGCCAACCTGTCAATAAACTGATGCAGTGAATTAGTTTCAGCAAAGTTTAATTAATAATGAAGCTCCTTCAATGATATGGGACATAATTAACTTTAGCAATAAATTACCTTATTGTCTTTATGTCTCCATGCAGCAAAGGCTAGGCTAAGAGCAGCCAGGCAAAGTAAGATTCCAATGGACAAGAATATATAAGGAATGTAAGTCACCACACGTATTTTATAAAGTGCTGATTTCAGTTTCACTGCTGATTTGTCATCGATTAAAGCTTGCTGTTGGACAAATGGGAGAGAAAGCAGAACCACAAGATTACTAAGGCACTTTTATACATTATCCTCATACCAAATGTTACATCTTAAATTACATAAAGATGGATAAATTCCCAGGACCTGATCAGGTTATCCCAGAACTTTGTGGGAAGCTATAGAAGTGATTGCTGAGATCTTTGCGAAGATATTTGTATCACCAATAGCCAGGAATGAGGTGCTGGAAGATGGGAGGGTGACTTATGCCACTATGAAGAAAAGTGGTAAGGAAAAGCCAGGGAACAATAGACCGGTGAGCCTGACGTCAGTGGTGGGTAAATTATTGGAGCAAATTGTGAAGGACAGAATTTACATGAATTTGGAAAGGCGTGGACTGATTAGAGATAGTCAACATGGCTTTGTGTGTGGAAAAAACAACTCTCACAAACTTTATTGAGGTTTTTTTTGAAGTGACAAGATTGAGGAAAGCAGAATGGTAGGTGTTGTCTATATGGACTTTGGCAAGGTGTTTGACAAGGTTCGGTATGGTAGACTGGTTAGCAAAGTTAGATCACATGGAATCCAGGGGAGATAGCCAGTTGGATACAAAATTACTTTGAATGTTAGAGACAGAGGATGATGGTGGTGGTGTTGTTTTTGGACTAGAGGCTTGTATGCTGCAAGAATTGGTACTGGGTCCATAGCTTTTCATCATTTATATGATTTTAATGTGAATATAGGAGAAATTGTCAGTTTTTTTGCAGATTACGCCAAAATTGGTGGGGTAGTGGACAGTGAAGAAGGTTACTGCAGAGTTCACAGGACCTTGATCAGATAGGCCAATGAGCCGAGGAGTGGCAGATGGAGTTTCATATAGATAAGTGCAAGGTGCTGCGTTTTGGTAAGGCAAACCAGGGCAGGGGTTATACAATTACTGGTAGGGCTCTGGGGAGTGCTGCCGAAAAAAGAAACCTTGGAGTGCATGTGCAGGGATCCTTGGAAGTGGAGTCACAGGTAGACAGGGCAGTGAAAAAGGCGTTTGGCATGTTGCGTTCATTGGTCAGTGCATTAAGTATAGGAGTTAGGAGGTCATGCTGCGGCTGTACAGGATATTGGTGAGGCAACTTTTAGGATACTGCGTTCAGTTCTGGTCTCCTGGCTATAGGAAAGATGTTGTGAAAGATGAAAGGGTTCAGAAAAGATTTACAAGGATGTTGCCAGGGTTGCAGGATTTGAGCTATAGGGAGAGGCTGAACAGGCTCGGGCTGTTTTCCCTGGAGCGTCGGAGGCTGAGGGGTAACCTCATAGACGTTTATAAAATCATGAGGGACATGGATAGGGTGAATAGCCAAGGTCTTTTTCCCAGAGTAGGGGAGTTCGAAACTAGAAAGCACAGGTTTAAAGTGAAAAGGGAAAAGATTGAAAAAAGGAGGCGAGGGGCAGTTTTTTTCTCCATGCAGAGGGTGGTGCATGTACAGAATGTGCTGCCAGAGAAAGCCATAGAGCTATTGAAATGTACAACCAGAAACTTTCAGTCCAACTTGTTCATACCAACAAGATATCATAAATTAATTTAGTCCCATTTGCCAGCATTTGACACATATCCTTCTAACCCTTCCTGTTTCATATACGCATCCAGATGCCTTTTAAAGTTGTATCTGTATCAGATCCCATCACTTCCTCTGGCAGCTCATTCCACTCACGGACCACCCTCTGCATAAAACGACTGCCCCTTAGGTCCCTTTTCTAGCTTTTCCCTCTCACCTGAAACCTATGCCCTCTAGTAGTGGACTTCCGTACACTGGGAAAAAGACCTTGATATTTTGCCTATCTATGCCCCTCATGATTTTACAAACCTCTATAAGGTCACCTTACAGCTTTCAATGATCCAGGGAAAACAGCTCCAGACTATTCAGCTTCTCCCTCTAAGTCAAAATCTGCAACTCTGGCAACATGCTTGTAAATCTTTTCTGAACGCTTTCAGGTTTCACAATATCTTTCCTACAGCAGGGAGACCAGATTTGAACACTGGTTAGGCCACTTTTGGAATACAATGTCCTTTACATGAACTGAAAAATGTGTTGCTGGAAAAGCGCAGCAGGTCAGGTGGCATCCAAGGAGCAGGAGAATTGACGTTTCGGGCACAAGCCCGAGCCCTTCTTCAGGAATGAGGAAGGTGTGCCAAGCCCCCCCTCCTTCTTCC
Organism: Chiloscyllium punctatum; assembly: GCF_047496795.1. Taxonomy (NCBI): domain Eukaryota; kingdom Metazoa; phylum Chordata; class Chondrichthyes; order Orectolobiformes; family Hemiscylliidae; genus Chiloscyllium; species Chiloscyllium punctatum. Next base: position 26,542,449 of record NC_092753.1, read on the forward strand.
CGACCTCGCCGCTCCCACCCCCTCTCCTGCCTACCACCCTCACCCTAACCTCCTTCCACCTATCGCATTCCCAACGCCCCTCCCCCAAGTCCCTCCTCCCTACCTTTTATCTTAGCCTGCTTGGCACACCTTCCTCATTCCTGAAGAAGGGCTTATGCCCGAAACGTCGATTCTCCTGCTCCTTGGATGCTGCGCTTTTCCAGTAACACATTTTTCAGCTCTGATCTGCAGTCCTCACCTTCTCCTAATATCCTATACATCCACAACATGACCTCCCAACTCCCAACTCAATGCACTGATCAATACAGGCGAGTATACCAAATGCTGCCTGCACTACCCTGCCTGCTTGTGACTGTTTTCAAGGAACTATGAAGCTGCATCCTCAGGCCTCTTTGTTTGGCAAAACTCTCCTGGAGCTGAAAATGTGTTGCTGGAAAAGCGCAGCAGGTCACGTAGCATCCAAGGAGCAGGAGAATCGATGTTTCGGGCATGAGCCCTTCTTCAGGACTTCTTTCAGGCTCATGCCCAAAACGTCGATTCTCCTGCTCCTTGGATGCTGCCTGACCTGCTGCACTTTTCCAGCAACACATTTTCAGCTCTGATCTCCAGCATCTGCAGTCCTCACTTTCTCCTAAAACTCTCCTGGACCTTACCACTAATTGTTTTAGACTTGCCCTACCCAAAATGCAGCACCTCACACTTATCTAAAAGTGGTGCAAGGTGGACACAATTGGAACCTTTAAAAGTGATGTGGACTAAGTTAAAAATCACACAACACCAGGTTATAGTCCAACTTGTTTATTTGAAGCACGCTGCTCCTTCATCAGGTGGTTGTGGAGTAGGATCATACAACACAGAATTTATAGCTAAAGATCTCAGTGTCATGCAACTGAAACAATATTTTGAACAAACCTAGGTTGCTGTTAAGTCTTTCATCTTTTAGAATGGGTAGCAGGTTTTGGTTCATTAATATGTAAATCCCAGAACTTCTTGCAAGTCACAATCTCAAGATAGAACATAGAACATAGAACAATACAGCACAGAACAGGCCCTTTGGCCCACGATGTTGTGCCGAACATTTGTCCTAGCTTAAGCACCTATCCATGTACCTATCCAATTGCCGCTTAAAGGTCGCCAATGATTCTGACTCTGCCACTCCCACAGGCAGTGCATTCCATGCCCCCACCACTCTCTGGGTAAAGAACCTACCCCTGACATTCCCCCTATACCTTCCACCCTTCACCTTAAATTTATGTCCCCTTGTAACACTCGTACCTGGGGAAAACGTCTCTGACTGTCTATCTATTCCCCTGATCATCTTATAAACCTCTATCAAGTCACCCCTCGTCCTTCGCCGTTCCAATGAGAAAAGGCCTAGCACTCTCAACCTATCCTCGTACGACCTATTCTCCATTCCAGGCAACATCCTGGTAAATCTCCTCTGCACCCTCTCCAAAGCTTCCACATCTGTCCTAAAGTGAGGCGACCAGAACTGCACACAGTACTCCAAATGTGGCCTTACCAAGGTCCTGTACAGCTGCAACATCACCTCATGACTCTTGAATTCAATCCCTCTGCTAATGAACGCTAATACACCATAGGCCTTTTTACAAGCTCTATCCACCTGATTGGCAACTTTCAAAGATCTATGAACATAGACCCCAAGATCCCTCTGCTCCTCCACCTTACTAAGAACCCTACCATTAACCCTGTATTCCGCATTCTTATTTGTCCAAAATGGACAACCTCACACTTGACAGGGTTGAACTCCATCTGCCACTCCTCAGCCCAGCTCTGCATCATATCTAAGTCCCTTTGCAGCCGACAACAGCCCTCCTCAATATCCACAACTCCACCAATCTTCATATCATCTGCAAATTTACTGACCCACCCTTCGACTCCCTCTTCCAAGTCATTAATAAAAATTATAAACAGCAGAGGACCCAGAACTGATCCCTGCGGAACTCCACTTGTAACTGGGCTCCAGGCTGAATATTTACCATAACTTAAGGTTTTATAAAAAAAGGTGGCACCTCAGCTCAGCCAATGCATTAAAAGGTGTGAGGTTAGAGTCTGTCTGTATCCCAATCTTGAGCCAGGTAGGTTCTATTTCCAAAGTAAGAATTTATAAATTCTTGCATTAACTGCCTGCAGACTGTGTCTTTTCGAACAAAATAGAATGTATCTACAAATACAATTCTGCAAATGCAAAATCACTCCATAGACATTTAAAAGGCATGTGGATGGGTACATGAATAGGAAGTGTTTGGAGGTATCTGGGTCAAACGCTGGCAAGTGGGACTACATCAGTTTAGGTTATCTGGTTGGCACAGATGAGTTGGACAGAAGGGTCTGTTTCAGTGCTGTATAACTCTATGACTCTAAATGCCAGCCTCATCTTGCCTTAATCCCAGTTTACACTTGGAACTCTCCATCAGTGCCTCACTGGATCTAAAGCTTTGACCCTGCTTTTATGCATAAAGAATGCAATCCATTATGATCTCTCCAATGAAAGTCATCATTACGTAAATCCATTCATTTAATCAGACTCTTAGCATAAACATGATGTGAGCCATTTCAGGCTGTGATGAAGAAAACCAAGCTTGTGAGCAAAGGAGGTTTTGTTGTCGTATATTGTTTTACAGTTGCTCCTGTGAAGAACCCTGAGACATATCACTGTCCTCAATCTGCCATATTAAATGTAAGTTGCTGTTTCTGTTGTCAAACTCTAAACCCTGGAGATCAGCTTTTCACAAATATTTTGTGGTGTGAGCCCATTTTAATGCCTCAGACTTTCCAAATGACATTCTGATCTCTTAAAAAAAAAAGATTGGCTTCACGGAACTGAAACCAAACACACATGCCTCTACTTTAGAGATCCAAATTCCTAAACACAAATTATATGTGATGCACTTGTACCACAGAGTCACAGGAAAGATTGGTCAGGTCGGGGTTCTTCATTAGAAAAGACTCGGAGGCCTTTAATATTGCAAAGTCTTTGAACAGAGGAGTTATGCAGAGGTTGACTCTTAAGTGCCCTCTGACATGGCTGGCAAGTACTCAGTTCAAGGATGATTAGGGACACACAAAAAATATTGACCTAGCCAGTGACACCCACATCCCATGAAAGAATAAAGGAAAAATTAAATACTCATGATAATTTATTTTCACCAATTCAACTAAAGTCATTCTGATATCATTAGAAAATAAACATCATTTATACAGCCTTCATATCTACAGGCCTCCCCTAAGTAATTGCTTTTGAACCACAGTCAGTATGTTCATTAACAAATGCTGCATCCAATTTGTAAGCAGCAAGCACAGTAAGTTCCAGACTCAAAAATGGTGCATTGTATGTTCTTATATTTAAATTGTTTTGGTCAAGTAAATATTGACCAGGGCAAACACAGAAGAGTATCATATGTTGAACAGTTAGAGACAAAAACACTACAGACGTTGGAATCCAAAGTAGACAAGGAGGAGGCTGGAAGACCACAGTAAGCCAGACAGTATCAGGTGGTGGAGAAGGTAGTGTTTTGGTGTAACCCTTCTTCAGGAATGGAGGTGGGGGTAGGGGAACTCCGATAAAGTGCTTACTGCTTACAAATTGGATGCTGCATTTGTCCTGGTTAATGCTGTGAAATACTACCACATTAGCCAGTGGAATTGAAATTCAATTTATAAGAAATGTGAAAATGAAAGCTAATCTTGGGAATGGAGACCAATGACAACTATCATCAATTGGTCATTAACGCTGTCCTTAACAGGTCTGGCCTATATGTGACTGTAGAACCACAGCACTGGACTAGAAAGTGGCCCAGCAAGAGACTCAGTTCAAGGGTGATAAGGGAGCAGCAGCAAATACTGGTCCCTTCTCAGCACGGTCATATCCAGTTGTGAATGGTGGTGAACAGTTAAACAATGAACAGGAGTTGGCGGCTCCACATACGTCAAGATGGTGGCGAATAGGACACTTCAGCAGGAGTTCATCCACTCTGCCTGTTTATTTTTGTCATTTTCTTCTGTTTTGTGTTTTTTTCTCTTCTTTCTTCAGGCAGTCTCCCAGCCCAGTGTGGTCAGCACCACGTGGCAGTCTTGCGGCCTGCCAGTCCTTTGATGGCTCGTGGTGACTTCTGGCCTTGTGAGCCTCAAGATGAAGCTAAAGTGAAGCCCAGCGTGTCTGGAGGCCGGGTTGGAAGGACTATTGTTCTGAACTTTCTATTTATCTATTTTCTCATTTATTCCTACAATCTGTAATGCTGGAAGCTTTATTTATTTTTTTTCTATTTTTTACCCTAAGAACATGTACTGAAGAATCTGTACTTAGGTACCTTGTACCTAAGATGACGCCATAAGTAGTGACTTTCTACCGTACTCATTTGATACATCAGGAACAGTGTAATGTTGCTGCACTGTTTCACACTGATCTTGTCTTTGGTTTACACAGAGTACACTTTCTCCCACTTCAGTGGCTGGTCCTCATACTTACCCCTTCTACCAGCAAAGCCCATGTCATCCTCAGTTTCAACTTTCTCTCTCTCTCTGTTCATTTAGACACATCATTCTTGCCCAGCACCCCCATCAAAATCCTACCCCAACTCAAACTTTGTGCCCAGATGCCTCATTAACATCAGACCTAAAATCAAAACATGCAACTTACCTCATTTAAAAAGAGGACTGGTAAAATCATTGTCCGCACTTGACTAGTTTGGCTGCAAATAAATGAATTGAAAACATGTTGTGAAATATTTGTGAATATTTAACTAATGTAGAATTTTAAATCAACTACACAGTTTTTAGATGATTCCAATGGCATCAAAATTGGGAGAGGTGTTTAATACAACACCTAGCTAGATGACAACAAGCTAGATAGACACAAATTGAAGAATGGACATATAATTTAAAAATCCATTTCAGTGTAAGGTTCAAATACTGTAAGAAAAGTAGACACACATTCAGGTAAACCAGGCAGAGGTCCTGACCTTAGAAAAAGCAATATGAGTGAGACAAACAGCAGTGCATAACCAGAATAGGACATTCCTGAGATTTGAAAAAAAGCATTGGCTCAGGAAACCACACAGATTCTTAAGCATGGGACTGTAAAGGAAGCATGAAAAATGGAAGGGAAAGTGCACGATCTATAAAAGTGTACCAGTGCAGTGGCACCATAATGATCCACAGCCATAAAACAGTGCCCTGTACACATTACAGGGCCCTTTCTCTGCTGAATAATTGACCATTTTGGCAGGATGTGCTAAAGTAAAACCTCTACTTTCAAAGAAAATGTCATCCCACATTTGGCTACTTAATGATGTTCGCAAATCTCTATCAGAAGAGGAACATTATTTCCTTGGTGAGATCAAAGACCCCATTCATGCCTTCTGGCCCACATTCCGAAATGTAAAACCATTTGGCCCATCAAGACTGCTCTGCTATTTGATGAATACAGGAATTGGGATGTCATGTTGCAGCTGCACAGGACATTGATTAGGCCACTTTTGGAATATTGCATTCAATTCTAGTCTCCCCACTACAGGAAAGATGTTGCTAAACTTGTAAAGATTCAGAAAAAATTGACAAGGATGTTCCCAGGGTTGGAGGGTTTGAGCTATAGGGAGAACCTGAATAGGCCGGGACTATTTTCCCTGGAGTGTCGGAGGCTGAGGGGTTGATGTTCTAGAAGTTAATAAAATCATGAATGTCATAGTTAAGGTGAAAAGCCAAGGTCTTTTTCCCAGGATGGGGGAGTCCAAAACTAGAGGGCATAGGTTTAGGGTGAGGGGGGAATGATTTAAAAGGGACCTAATGGGCAACTTTTCCAAGTAGAGGGTGGTGCTTTTATGGAATGAGCTGCAAGAGCAGGTGGTGAAGACTGGTACAATTATAACATCTAAAAGGCATCTGAATGGGTATATGAATAGGAAGGGTTTAGAGGGGGATGCGCCAAGTGCTGGCAAATCGGACTAGATTAATTTAGGAAATCTGATTGGCATGGACAACTGAACTGAAGGCTCTGTTTGTGTGCTTTACAAACCTATTACACTTCGATCATGGCTGATCAGATACAAATACAGAGAAAGCTGAAGAAGCATCTATGGAAATAGGAACAGAGTTAATCTTGCAAGTCTGGTATGATTCTTCTTTAAATAAAATGCTCCTCAATTCCACTTTCCCATCATTCCCTTACTGCTTAAAAATCTGTCCATCTCAGCTTTGAATATATATATGTCAACGGATATATGACTAACTTTAAACTAGATACTGGAGCACGTGTATTTGTTCTATCAGATGACGAACCACAATTACATCTACAATGCCTTCAGCAATGAAAATCCAGGTACATAGTCCAGGAGGAAGTAAAACTGAAGAGACATTTACAGACAGCACTTGAGTACAAGGTAAAGCAGATATTGGAGACAATGGTCTTAGACATTCTAGTCTGCACTGAATCTGTTGAAGAATATGGGCTGAGGGTTCAAGAGGCTTTAAACTGTTTACTAAAATGAAAAAAGTGTGAATTCTTGAAAAACATCTATTCATTACCCAGGGCAAACTTTTAATAATACATGCATTAATGGTGGATCCACAAAAAACAACACCATTAGTGAATTTCTAATCCCTGTTTTATCTTAAGTTTTCAACATTTCCTTGGTATGGTTAATCAGCTAGAGAAATTTCTGCCTGGTCCAGTGCCTTCAGACAGCGAATTAAAGCAAGCTCAAGCACAGTGTTGGAATTCATATCAGGAGCAAGCTTATGACTAGGAACAAGGAGATATTCTGCTTTCACTGGACACCTTACCTTATTGTGACCCTTCACTACTGACTATAATTGCAGCTGATGCCTCATCTACATAGCTGTGGCAATACTGTTTCAAGAACAACTGGATAGGTGTCATAGGCCAGTTTGCAATGCATCTTGAGCATGTCTGACACTGACAAGAGGTACATGGTGAAGGAGAAAGAGACTCTCACTGTTACATGGATTTATGAGAAATTCTTGGATTACATCATCAGTTTAAATGCAGCACGATGGCTCAGTGGTTAGCGCTGCTGCCACACAGTGCCAGGGACCCGGGTTTGCACAATCTCCCACTGTCTGAGTGGATTTCCTCCCACAATCCAAAGATGTGCAGGTCAGGTGAATTGGCAGTGCTAAATTGCCCAACGTGTTAGATACGTTAGTCAGGGATAAATATAGGGTAGGGGAATGGGTCTGTGTGCATTACTTTTAGGAGGGTTGGTGTGGATTTGTTGAACCAAAGGGCCTGCTCCCATACTGTTGGGAATCGAACCTAAAAGGTTATCATATAGACATATCAGAAGCTGCTCAGCTCTTTATCTGATTTGGCCCTAATAATTCAAAGCAGCAGTCAATGAATGGTAGGATGCTAGAAATCTCTGAGGAATAGAGATCTCTGGGTGTTTGTGATTATTCACAAATCTCTGAAGGTGACAGGACAGGTTTTACCTAGGTTAATAGGGTAGTTAAGGCATACCTTGTGCTTGCGTTTATCATTCGCGGCATAGATTATAAGAGCAGGAAGGTTATGTTGAAGTTGTACAGAACCTTGGTTGGGCTGTAGCTGGAGTATTGTATGCAGTTCTGGTCACCTCACTCTAGGAAGAATGTGATTGCACTAGAGGGGCTGCAGAGGAAATTCACCAGGATGTTGCCTGGGATGGAGCATTCCATCAAGGGAGACTGGATAAGATCGAGCTGTTTTCTTTGGAGCACAGAAGTTTCAGGGGAAACCTGACACAGATGGATAAGATCATGAGGGACATGAGCAAGGTAGATAGGAAGAAGCTGTTTTCCTTACCGAGAGAGTCAATAACGACGGGGCAAAACTTTAAGGTGAAAGGCAGGCGCTTTTAGAGGGAATTTGAGGGAAGGCTTTTTCACCGAGAGGTTGGTGGGTCTGGAATGCTAGGTAAAAACAATGCTAGATAAAAGCCATTCCTGATGAAGGGCTTTTGCCTGAAAAGTCGATTTTACTGCTCATCGGCTGCTGCCTGAACTGCTGTGCTCTTCTAGCACCACTAATCCAGGATCTGGAATGCACTGTCTGAGACTGTCATGTAGGGCAGGAAACTACATAATCTTTCAAACATACTTGCATGAGCACTTGAAATGTCACAATAATCAAGGCTGTGCGCCTAGTGTGGGAAAGTGGGACCAGTGTAGATTCAGAGTCGTTTTTTTGTCAGTGTAGACTCAATGAGCAAAACGGTGTATTTTGTACTGTATAAACTGAATAAACAATATATATTCATTCCACACCCCTCCCATTTATCTCTCCACCCGAGGCTCCCAGCCTCATTCCTGAACATAGAACATAGAAAGGTACAGCACAGAACAGGCCCTTTGGCCCATGATATTGTGCCAAGGGTTAATCTTAATGTAAAACAAAATAACTTAACCTACTCACCCCTCAACTCACTGCTCTCCATGTGCATGTCCAGCAGTCACTTAAATGTCCCTAATGACTCTGCTTCCACTATTTTTACCTGAAACATCGATTCTCCTGCTCCATGGATGCTGCCTGACCTGCTGTGCTTTTCCAGCACCACTCTAATCTTGACTCTATTCACCAGCATCTGTAGCACCCACTACTGCCTAATACATATTCATTATCTATCTGTTGGCTGTACCATTAGTGATTTACTAGAGGTTCATTTTCGGCATCGTCTTGTTCTTTGTCGCATTTACTTTGTTAATCCCCATCTGCACTTTGAAACAACAGAAACATTGAACTCAGGAGGACAACAATATGTGAAAAATGGCAAGAAAAGCAAAGAGCAGATATTCATTCAAAAAGGACCAACATCTTTGTCAAAAAGTCAATCTTCAAAAGCCAAGGCTGTAGGATTCTAACTGCAGTCTGTCAGAAGCTTGATACCATCCAGAATAAAGCAACCCACATGATTGGCACTACCTTTGACATTCATTTCCTGCACAGTAGGAGCAGTGCATACAATCTACAAGACAAACTGCAGAAATTCACCCAAGGCTCCTCAGATAACACCTCCATGACCACTTCAGTTAGGAGTTGTCAAAAAGTGTGACGCTGAAAAAGCACAACAAGTCAGGCAGCATCCGAGGAGCAGGAGGGTCAACATTTTGGGCAAAAGCCCTTCATCCGTTCCTGATGAAGAGTTTCTGCTCGACACATCGATTCTCCTGCTCCTCAGATGCTGCCTGACCCGCTGTGCTTTTCCAGCGCCACACTTTTCGATTCTGATCTCCAGCATCTGCAGTCCACACTTTCTCCAGTTAGAAGGAGTAGGGCAACAGGTATGTTGGGAACACCACCCCTTGTAAGGACCCCTCCAAGCCACTCACCATCCTGACTGGGAATTATGTGACTGTTCCTTCAGTGTCACGGGGTCAAAATCCTGGAACTCCTTCCTGAATGATATTGGGGGTCCACCTGCAGTACGTGGATTGCAGCAGTTCAAGAAGGCTGCTCACCACCACCTTCTCAAGGGCAACTAGGGATGGGCAATAAATGGTGACACACTTCGTGAATGAATAAAAATCACATTAACAGGCAAAATTATGAGGTGCCCTGCTCCAACAGAACCTGCACCATTGTACCTCAGTGGTTTCTTCACTGTGTTAAACGTTTGGGGAGAGTGTGCTAAGTATATCTTGAGGTTTTATTGAATCTAGTTAAAAATCAAACACCACCAGGCTGTAGTCCAACAGGTTTAATTGGAAGCACTAGCTTTTGGAGCGTTGTCAACCACCTGATGAAGGAGAAGTGCTCAAAAAGCTAGTGCTTCCAAATAAACCTATTGGACTATAACCTGGCGTTGTGTGATTTGTAACTTTGTACACCCCAGTCCGACACTGGAGTCTCCAAATCACTATTGAATATAAGCTCTTTTAGTTCAGTCCCTAAAATCAAGGAGATATTCAATGAATGTGGATATTCTCAGCAATTCTCTCAGTTTATTTGGGGAAACAGTTACATTCATCCTTAGATAATCAATCGGAGTGTGTAAAAGGAGTCACTTACACAACGCCCTTCACCGACTCGACATGAATATTGATCTGCATTCTCTTGGCTGCTCTGACAGGGATACCAGTCATCTGGAAGGAATGGGAGAACACAATTACCTCAGCTAGATGGATTTCTACATCAATTCTCTGTGCTTCAAGGTTTTGTGGTCACCTTGCCACAGGAAACCCAAGATAGGCATCTGCAAGAGTCATTGAATTATCCTTGTTAATGTAATATTCTCAATGTCAAACAGCAACCTAAAATGGCCACAATTATGGCAACAACATGTAAAGCTTTCAGAGGTGATGCACGCATTGTACATGAGGTGATCTCTTGTGGAAAATCAACACCAAAGGTCACCATTGGATGATACTTGGTTTAAGGTATGAGATATTGTGTTATGGGATATTGTATTATAGGCTATCTTTATTAACTCACTCACCAGCTTGCTATATTCATTAATACCAGGTTCCCATTCATTCATTCATAACCCTTTTCTAATTTATTATTTACTGTAACACGGTTTCATTCATAAAACCGCAGTTCTGTAGTATCCAAATTTAAGAACAACCCTTTCAAACCCATTACTGCATTTCCACACCTTATCAGCCCTTGCTGCTCAGCACACAGAATAATACCATCCCCATCAGGTCTTCACAAAACATTATAATATTAATCAGACTTTACCAACCATTTCCTGGACCTGAATAGATTAAGTACTTGTTAAATATCTTTTAACTGGGCCATTATCCCTTTAAGTGTTTCATTGAAATTGCATAAATGAATGAAACTCATACCAGCAAACAGTAAATAAATCTCATAACCCAGCTGCAGTAATCAAGAGTCAAGAGTAGGTTTATTTGTCATTTCTCACATATACAACTGATACAGTAAAAACGAGACAGCGTTCCTCCGGGACCAAGGTATTACATGGATAGCACAAACAGCATGATCATATGCAGGGTGGCATAAAGTGCATAAGAAGTGCAAAACACACAAGACAGCAGGGTAAATCCTGACATGTCAAGACCATAGGCACAGTGGTGTACAAATTACAGAGTAATAAAAGAATGATAATTAATAAAACATTGTTCAAGCAGCAATTCGAAGTCATGCAAAGAGTTTAGATGGAATAGAATCTGATCATACTGTGTTAAGAAGCCTGATGGCTAAGGGGAAGAAACTGTTGAACAGTCTGGCCGTGAGAGATTGAATGCTCTGGTATCTTCTTCCAGAAGGAAGTGAGGACTGCAGATGCTGGAGATCAGAGCTGAAAATGTGTTGCTGGAAAAGCGCAGCAGGTCAGGCAGCATCCAAGGAGCAGGAGAATCGACGTTTTGGGCATGAGCCTTCCTGAAGAAGGGCTCATGCCCGAAACATCGATTCTCCTGCTCCTTGGATGCTGCCTGACCTGCTGTGCTTTTCCAGCAACACATTTTCAGCTATCTTCTTCCAGATGGCAGGATAGAGAAGAGTTTGAGCGAGGGGTGTGTGGGGTCTTCCACAATGCTCTTAGCCTTCCAGATGCAGCATGTGGTGTAAATGTCTATAATGGAGGGAGAGAGGCCCCGATGATCCTCTCAGCTGTCCGCACAATCCGTTATGGGGTCTTACAATCAGAGGCACAGCAATTCCCGAACCAGGCAGTGATGCTCAGGGTACTCTCAATGAACCCTCTGAAGAATGTGGTGAGGATGGGGGTGGTGGGGGGGGGGGGTGGGGAGGTGGGGGGGGAGGAGGTGGGCTTTCCTCAGCCTGAGTAGAAAGTAGAGATGCTTGTTTGGCTTTTTTGGCTATGGAGCTGGTGTTGAAGGTCCAGGTGTGATTTTCCATCGGGGTACGCCAAGAAATTTGGTGCTCTTCATGATCTCCACAGGTGGGGCGGGGGGGGGGGGGGGAGTCGTTGATGTCCAGCAGAGAGTGGACACTCTATGCCCTCCTAAAGTCAAGAACCTTCTCTTTCATTTTGTCCACGTTCAGAGTTAGGTTGTTGGCTCTGCACCAGTCCGTTAGCCTCTGCACCTCCTCACCTGTATGCTGACTCATCGTTCCTGTTAATGAGACCCACTGCAGTCGTGTCATCAGCGATCTTAAAAATATCCTTTCTTTAAGTCTAGTTACAATTTTTAATGTATTTAGAGCATATAGGCCTATATTGTTGCTAATATTTACTAACATAAAGGGCAAAAGGACTAACACTTCTTCATTATGCAAGCAGACCGCACAGACACCCCAACAGAAGTAGCAGCCAGCACTTAACACATGTTTTAATCCATCTCCTGTCTCCCAGGACAGAGGCTCTTCAAACCTTTGTGTACTATAGATAAAAAATGCAACATCAAGGTAATAATGCACTTTTAATATATGTAAGAGCTGTGTATAAAGGGGCTCCTGTAAGAATTGTATTTCAGGACTGTATTGCTGCCTTGAACTCGTGAAGTGATTGCTGAATAAAAGCAGCTATTTCCACCCCTCCCTGATTTCGGTCGTTATTCGAACATGATCCCACACAGGGCACAGGATGATAAAATGTAGTTGTTGAACTATGTTAGTCCCTGTCTGAAGATCATACATTTGATCTTTATTTGCATGCAATACAACAACTTGTACTGATGTAGAGCCTTTATGAGGTAAAGTGTCACAAGATAATTTGTTGTGTTATCAAACCAAATGTGACACCAAACTGCTCCTCAGGAGGCAATAGGGCAGCGAACAGTCAAAGAGATTTAAAGGTTGCCCACAAAGGATGGAAGTGAGGTATAGAGGTGGAGGGATTTCAGGAGGTAATTTCAAGCTTAGGGCTCAGGAAAGTTTTGTCGGTGGGTGAGGGTGGGACAGGGGATTACACTCAGGGATGTTCACAAAGCCAGAGGCAGAGAGCCCCTGATGTCTTAGAGGCTGGTGAGGCAGGAGATTACAGATATAAAAGGAGAGGCGAGGCCATGGAGGGACTTGAAAACAAGGAAGAGAATTTTAAAACTGAAGCCTTGATTCACCAAGACCCAATGTGGGTAAGATAGCACAGCAGGTGATGGGGAATGGGGCATGATGCAATTAGGACATACATACGCACATACACAGAAGTACACATATACACACACATGCAGAAGTGCATATATACACATATCCACATCCATACATACATGAGCTTGTATATACACATACATACAGACATGAGCATGCATGTACCTACGGACAAGTGTACATGAGTATGTATATACATACCATATCTAAGTATGCTACATAGGCATGCTTGCATAAACTCATACATGAGCATGTATACACATACAGGTGCATGAACATGCACATGTATACACAAACATGAACATATTTACACACACACATACAATGGTCATTCACCTACTATGGATATACACATGAACATGCATACACATAGATGTGCGTGCTTTTGCACACATATGCACACAGTAACATACATACATATATGAACACACACACATACACTAGCACAAAAAGACACATATGTACATTAGCACATATAAACAAACATACACAAGTTTTAAATCAGTTCCCATATCTAGAATATAAAACTATTCTTGGTAATGGTACCCATAACAACTGTCAATGTGAAAAACCATCTGGTTCACAAATGTCCTATTGAGAAGGACATCTGTTGTCCTTATCTGGTATGGCTGACATATTACAGCATTACACAATTGTTGCAGTGCTATTCAGCCCATCGTTTCTGCACTGACTGTATTGTAAATTAGTGTCATTCTCCTGCCTTTTCATCAGAACCCTGTTTCTATTTAAGTTATCACCCAATGCCCTCTCGAATGCCCCAGGTGAATGTGCCAATGAGCCACAACAATAACTGCTCTCTCGAATGGTCTGGGCATGCCACTCAGTTCATGGGCAATTAGGGATGGACAATAAATGTGGTCTTGCCAGCAACATCTAAGTCCCATCACAGAATAAATAAAATATCACATTTTTAAAAAAGGCTTGGGGATGACATGTATAGCACAAAGTTATGTTCGCTTACCGGTTCAATATCGAGGAATGTTTGATGAGCTTCTGTATTAGGTTCCATTCCGCCAATGTCACTCACTAGTCGCTGATCTCCATTGTAAAAATGAGGTGACGATATGAAAATAGGGGCCCCTGGGATATCAGAGCAAAAGAAGTGAAGTTACATTTCAAAGGGAAATCAATCTGTTCTACTCCTTGTCAATGCTAGACGCATGAAGCAGGGACTGAGAATAGGCTCTGCATCTGAGGACAATGTCATGGATTGTGACAGTGTTCCCTTGCACACCAGTTGGTGATGTAACAGTAGTGTAAATCTAATATTGACACCAGACCACTAGGAAATTACTGTGTATTGTGTTACTCCCAGGTGAGTAGAGGGAAACTGGCCCTCTCTGTTCACCTCTTAGTCTGGTCACAATAAAACAAAAAGTGCAGGGGAATCTCAGCAGGTCTGGCAGCATCTGTGGAGAGAGTAACAGAGTTAATATTTTGAGTCCAGTATGTCTCTTCTCCAGAAGGCGGCTCACTGAGCTTTTCCAGCAATTTCTGTTTTTGTTTCAGATTTATAGCATCCAGTGTTCTTTGTTGTATTGCAGCATATTTTTTGCATTTAAGCATAAAGTATTGCAGCATATTTTTTTCCACCCATCTCTGTGTGTACCCATCTCTGTTAAAAATGGAGTTTACTTTTGCTGTAAGAAATAAGAAGCCTATCAATGAGATATTCCAAGTTAAAGAAAGAGGAAATATATTAACTGTCGAAATCTAGGAAAATAATTTAACAAAAATATGAAGTCATCAACCTTAGTGCAGTCAGAGCACACAATCAGATATATCCATACAGAAACACACACACACTTACATGCAGAGACACAGATGCAAGTGCACACACACACGTAGACACAGAGAATCACACACAAGCATTCACAGACACACACATACTCACTCTCACACAGGCATACATACTTGCACACAGAATCGCAATAATCATTCACAAAACCTTGTACACAGAGACACAGACATACACACACATAACAACATGTTGCATATGGACTACAGTGTTTCAATAAAGCAGCTTACCACCATCTTCTCTAGGGCAACAATGCAGTAAGTACTGGCCCAGCCAGTGACACCTACATTGCATGAGGGAATGAAAAAAAACACACATATACCCATTCTCACAAGCTCACACCCTGACACATTCACACTAATACATATGATCACACAGGCACACAGACAAACTAATTTACACACACAGATACAGACACACACACAGACACACAACAGACACAGACACCCACCCACCTGGACTAATACACATTCACTCACACATCCACACACACATTGCTACACTCACAGTAATACACAACATCCACGCGCACTAATACAAAATTAAAATGGAATAGTGCTGTCTACAAAGAGACATAACCATGTTTGTTTGGTTTGGTCCTTTGGTTGTCTTTAAGGCTAAAGTTTTTACCCTGAGGCTGATGCTGATTAACTGTCCTATTGGATACAATCAGTCATAGCAAATTTTGCAGTTACTGAAAATGTTCAATTCCTTAATTAATGTTCTCTCTAGCTGTCTCGTTAGGAGCCAGGGATCAATTTCTTCAGAGAGAGAAAATAGAGACAGCAGCCTCTCTTCCATAATCTGCCCAAAGACACTCAGCACCTTCACTGAAATACTGGGTCCAGTGTGCATTCCAAGAGATCTACAGCACAGAATATCATTCAGCCCATTATGCCTGACAACATTAATTCCATTTCCAGCTTTTGGCCTATTGCGCTGGAGGCTACAACAATGCATCTGAATATCTAAATATTGCTTTAATCTTACAAGAGTTTTTGACTCCAACATCCTTTCAGGCAGTGAAATCCAGGCACTGTTAGTGAAAACAGTTTCTCCTCAACTCTTCTTTTTAGCTTTTTTAGTTTGTTGGCCCTCCTGAAGTGCATTACATCACACTTTTCGGCATTGAATTCCATTTGCCAGTGCTTTGCCCACCAGACCAGATCTTTCAAAGCCTCCTGAAGTTTAGAGCTATTCTCTTCATTACGTGTCACTCTACCAATTTTTGTGTCATCTGCAAACTTCTTTGTCATACCCCCTTCCTTAAAGTCCAGATCATTAATGCACACCACAATAGCAAGGGCTCCAGCACCAAGCCCTGAGGAACCCCACTGGAAACAGATTTTCAGTCACAGAAACATCCATCTACAATTGCCCTTAACTTCCTGCCTCTCAGCCAGTTTTCTGTCCAGCATGCTCCTTTACCTTGGATCTCATGGGCGCTTACTTGACCATTCTGCCATGGGACCTTCTCAGAAGCCTTGCTAAAGTCCATGCAGACAATATTTATTGTAATACACTAATGGACACTTTTGCGTACCATTTCAAAAAAACCAAACTTGTAAAAAATGATCAACTCCTATCTTAGAATTCGTACAGTGTGAAAGCAGGCCATTCAGCCCAAGCCCAGACCAACCCTCTGAAGAGCACCCCATCCAGACCCACCCAATCCCTGTAACCCATGGCTAACCCACCTAACCTGCACATCCCTGGATACCAAGGGCAACTTAAGATGGCGAATCCACCTAACCTGTACATAGAGTCAGAGAGATGTACAGCATGGAAGCAGATCTTGCAGTCCAACTTGTCCATGCCGACCAGATATTCTGAACTATACCCCTCTAAACCGCCCCCCCCATTCATAGAACCATCCAGATCCCTTTTAAATGTTAAGAATCACACAACACTAGGTTATAGTCCAAAAGGTTTATTTGGAATCACTAGCTTTCAAAGCTCTGCCTCTTCATCAGGTGGATATGGATCAGCATTTAAAATGTTGCAATTGTACCAGGTTCCATCACTTCCTCTGGTAGCTCAGTCCATACACACACCATCCTCTGCCCCTTTGGACTGTGGCACCCAGAAGAAACCCACACAGATATGGGGAGAATGTGCAAACTCCACACAAGACAGTTGCCTGGCACTGTGAGGCAGCACTGCTAACCACTGAGCCACCATGCTACTGTTAAGAAATTCATGCTGGCTAATTTGTTTCTGTCCAAATGCAGACATATCCAGTCTCTTCAAAATACTTTCTAACAACTTCCTCAACACTGGAGGTTAGATTGACTGACCTTCAATTTTCTGCTCTGTCCCTTCCTCCCTTTTTATATAATGGGACAACATTAGCAGTCCCCAAATCTTCCAGCAACTCACCCATCCTCCAAGCTGGTCTGTCTGTGACAGCCATTGATTTTATTGTCACGTGTAATCAAGTACAAATGTACAGAAGTACAGTGAAAAGTGCATAAATGTTGCCACACAAGGCGCCATTTTAGGTACAAATACCTCGGTATAGCATCTTAAGAACACAGTAACAAGCAAGAACAAAGTTAAAAGTTAAACATTTGCATATGTTAATATCACAAGACTGGATGATGGGATGTTTCTCTTTTCAGATACCTCCTTGGGGGTAATTGGCTTGTCTCCACCTTGGAAGGGGGCCTTGCAATTGTGAGCAATTGTTTCATTTCAATTTAAAACTATTCCAGTCGGTTGAATACTTTCACAGTATCCTTCTTTTAATATTCCATCCACCACTCCCCAGCTATTTTTGTTAATTCATGAGAGATGTATTTGCATCAATTTTGACCTGATTATTTCTGATACTTATTAATTTTTAAAATGCAAGTTACAGTACAACAAAGCCTTCAAGATGTGAATGTGCATCATGAATAAATATATTACTATTGTGATTATTATTGTATCAACACCACCTAACCAAAGTAAACTCTCCCAACCAATAAACAGACAAAAAACAGCTGCTAACTAGTAACCAGCTGACAGGACAGCCCCAAACAGTAAACAAGCAAAAGATTCACTAACCCAGTAACCATCGAAAATACAAGTTACTAATTAGTAATTAAGCAAAACAATCACAAACTTGTAACCCAAAAAACACAAGTCACCAACTATTAACCACTAAATAAAAACAACCATAAGTAATCAATAAAAACACAACAGTGCCAAACAGTAAACAGACAAAAGTCATTGACTAGTAACCAACTGAAATATAATAGTCACTTTTTGTTCCATATTTTAATGGTATTTTATTACAAGGGATAACGCTTGAGGCACCATTTGCTGTTTTGATTCCTGTTTAGTCGAGTTTTCCTTTTTCAGATTTTATCATGAGGGAAATCCAGAGAACGAAAACTGTTGGAAAATGCCTTGTGACCTCAACAAGCAGTGTTGGACTTTGTCACAGATTAGTTCAAGGATTCCAGAGGAACAGTGTGAGATTATACTACAAACTCTCAAAATATATTGATCAGACTCCGGGCTCAATGTGATGTGCCAACAATGTTGGCGCACGGTTGATGATACACCACACGAGATACGATAACAGCTGGGCCGTTGACCACGCTTGAGGTTTGCACTGCTGACTGATAGATTAATGCGATTTATAGAACTGATCAGGATGACTTTGAAAATTGTCTCGATTCTGTGAAGTGTCACATGCAAATTGACAACATTATCAAACTTGTTTCCAACCTGGATTTAGTGTGAAACAAATCGACTAAATAATAAACAAGACTGAGAAGTAATAAGCATCAGGAAAGATTAAACAGCCTTAAATTCTGTTCTCTTTACTTGAGAAGAGGTTACTGAATAACAGGCCTTAAAATTGTGAAGCAGTCCAAGAGAATGCCAATGGAACAAATGTTTCCACTGGTGTGGGTGACCTGGCCTAGGGGCCGTATTTATTGCATATCCCACGCTGCCTTTGAGAAGGTGGTGGTGAGCTGCCTTTTTGAACCTTTAGGTCCTTGTGTTATAGATCAGAGTGGTGCTGGAAAAGCACAGCAGGTCAGGCAGCATCCGAGGAGCAGGAAAATCGGCGTTTTGGGCAAAAGCCCTTCATCAGGAATAGAGGCGGGCTCTCCACCTGAAACGTTGATTTTCCTGGTCCTGGGATGCTGCCTGACCTGCTGTGCTTTTCCAGCACCACTCAGATCTAAACTCTGGTTTCCAGCATCTGCAGTCCTCACTTTTGCCTCCTTGTGTTATAGGTTGACCCACAATGCCCTAGGGAAGGAGTTCCAGGATTTTGGCCCAGCGACACTGAAGGAATGGTGAGAGATTTCCAAGTCAGAATGGTGAGTGGCTTGGAGGGAAACTTACAGGGGATGGTGTTCCCATGTATCTGTTGCCCTTGTCCTTCTAGATGGAAGTGGTCGTGAGCTTGGAAGGTAATGACGGAGGATCTTTGGTGAATTCCTGCAACGCATCCTATAGACAGAACTGCTGCTACTGAGTGCCAGAGGTGGAAGGAGTGGATGTTGAATGGGGATGGAGGTAAATGTTGAAGGGGTTGGGGGTAATTGTGAAAGGGATGGTTGAGGATAATTATTGAAGAGAGGAATTGTTGAGGGTGAAAGGGTACGAGTTTGTAAATGTTGAAGCCGGTGGATTGAAGGGGATTTCAGGGATGAATGTTGAAAGGAGTGTATGGGGGTAAATGCTGAAGGGAGATGGAGATGAATGTTGACGGGGGAGGTGGCATTTGATCAGTAAATACATAGGGATGTGTTAGAATGTGAGCCATGATCAAAAAAGGCTTGCATTTATGCAGTGCAGAACCTTCAGACTTTACAGTCAAAGTTTGGGAGAAGATTTGTAGTTCGGGTGCTCGTTGTTGTGGTTCTGTTCGTTGAGCTGGGAATTTTTAACAAACACATCGACCTGGACCCAATATAGCGGCCACTACAGCGGCAGAGACAAGCCACTGTAAATGCTGGAGGAAACATCACAGAAGCGTTTCACAGGAGGCTCCCAAGCTCTGAGGATGTCACCTAGACAGGGGACGAAACGTTTGCAACACAAATTCCCAGCTCGGCAAACAGAACCACAACAACTTTACAGTCAGTTAGGACACTTAAAGTGTAATCACTTACATAATGTAGAAAGAAAAAGAGCCAATTGGGATCAGAAATATCTCAGAAACAGCCACATGCTAATGACCACACAATCCATCGTAATAATGTCGGTTGAGGAATTTGTATTGGTCAAGAACTTGGATACCTCGCTCTAGTCTCCCATAAGGCCATTGGGTCTTTTGCATTCACCTAAGAGAGCAAGATAATGCCTCGATTGAACATCTGACCTGGAAGACAGCATATCCGAGTTGCCTGCTTTGGGCTGAATGGCCTATTTCTGTAGACATCTCTGCCAACGCTAAGGGTACAATGACCCACTTGTGGGACTGCAAAGTGATTCTGGTTTCAGATGTGTAGGAAGCTGACTGAACAGTGCCAGCTCTACATTGCCCTGTGACCCCGGCAGAGTAAGAGATTGTCAATGGCCCACCTTGTCTGCAGGTGCTGATATTCAGGACTCCTGACAATGGACAGTTCCCTCCTGGACAACACTCTTTGTTACTGGGATGGTCACTTGCGAAAGCCTCTTTTGGCAGAATAAATCGATAGGCACCAATGCCTTCTACTTCGACCTCCTTTTCAAACATCAGATAGAAAGACCTGTGTGAAGCAGCAAGAATTGAAAGTCATCTCTTGCTTGAAGTTATTATTTTTCACTTACACCACACACACACTTTCCCTTCTTTCCACAACTCCAGCTCCTCTCCATCCACTGTCCCCTTATGTACATCCCGGTCCTCTCTACTTTGGCTCCATTCTATCTGCTTTGAGCTCTCATACTCCTTCCGTTTCACCCTCTTCATTCCCTTCCACCTCCAGTATTATTCCACAGCTACATAGCACCTAAAGAGTGCAGGCAAAAGTGAGGACTGCAGATGCTGAAAATCAGAGTGGTGCTGGAAAAGCACAGCAGGTCAGGCAGCATCCAAGGAGCAGGAAAATCGACATTTCGGGCAAAAGCCCTTCATTAGGAATGAGGCTGGGAGCCTCCAGGGTGGAGAGATAAATGGGAGGGGGTTGGAGCTGGGGAGAAGAGTGCAATAGGTGGATGGAGGTGGGAATGAAGGTGATTGGTCGGAGAGGAGGGTGGAACGGATAGGTGGGAAGGAAGATTGGCAGGTAGGACAGATCATGAGGATGGTGCTGAGCTGGCAGGTTGGAACTGGGGTAAGGTGGGTGTACCAGATTCACGCTACACAAGTGCTAGTCAACAACCACCAAGGGAGAATCTAACCATCATCTCTTGACAATTAATGGTGTTACGATTATTAAAGCCTTCACTATCCACAATTACCATTGACCAGAAACTGAACTGGACTTGCCATATAAATAAAAACTGAAAGAACTATGAATACTGTAAATCAGAAGCCTCGGGCGACTGTCTGTGTGGAGTTTGCACATTCTCCCCATGTCTGTGGGTTTCCACCGGGTGCTCCGGCTTCCGCCCACAGTCCAAAGATGTGAAGGTCAGGTGAATTGGCCATGCTAAATTGCCTGTAGTGTTAGGTGTGTTAGTCAGGGGTAAATATAGGGTAGGGAATGGGTCTGGGTGGGTTGCTCTTCAGAGGGTTGTTGTGGACTTGTTGGGCCAAAGGGCCTGTTTCCACAGTGTAGGGAATCTAACCTAATCTAATCAAATACAGAAGTTGCTGGAAAAGCTCAGCAGGTTTGGCAGCATCTAAAGAGAACTCAGAGTCAATGTTTCGGGTCCAGTGACCCTTCCTCAGGACTGATGGTAGCTGGGAAAATGTCAGTTTATATGCAGACATAGAGGTGGGGGGGAAAGGGCTAAGCAATAGGTGATAGGTGGGGATAGAGTCCAAAAGAGACAGAACAGTTAGAGCTGAAAATGTATTGTTGGAAAAGCGCAGCAGGTCAGGCAGCATCCAAGGAACAGGAGAATCAACGTTTTGGGCATGAGCCCTTCAGGTTTCCTGAAGAAGGGCTCATGCCCGAAACGTAGATTCTCCTGCTCCTTGGATGCTGCCTGACCTGCTGCACTTTTCCAGCAACACATTTTCAGCTCTGATCTCCAGCATCTGCAGTCCTCACTTTCCCCCCCCAGACAGAGCAGTTAGACAGACAAAGGAGTCGATAAAGATCTGGCTGGCAGGTTGATTAACTGTTAATGGAGACTGTTAGTGGCTAATAATAGGTAGTGTGTAATGGCAGACTTTGTGATAACAAGGCCTGGTGTGTATGTCTAGGGTTGGGGACGAGAACATGGGAGAGTTCAGGCCGTAAAATTATTGAACTCGATACTGGGTCCAGAGTTGGTTGCAGGGACCCCAAGCGAAAATGAGGTGCTGTTCTACCAGCTTGTGCTGAGCTTTGCTGGAACACCACAGCGAGCCTGTGACAGAGATGTTGGCCAGGGAATATGGTGGTGTGTTAAAGTGTGTAACGGCAAACTGTGTGATAACATGGCCTGGTGTGTGGGGGGTTGGAGGTTAGGACTTGGGAGAATTCATGCCCTAAAATTATTGAATTTTACTGCCATATAAATGCTATGGTTACAAAAGCAGGTCAAAGGCTAGCAATCCTGCAACGAGTAGCTCACCTCCCAAATCCCCAAAAGCCTGTCCACCATCTGCAGGGAATGTCAGGAGTGTGATGTAGTAGTCCCCACTTGCATGGATGAGTGCAGCTCCAACAACACTCAAGCAGCTTGACACCACCCAGGACAAAGCAGCCAATTTGATTGGTCCCACGTCCACAAAAGTCCACTCCCTCCACCCCTGACACCAGTAGCAGCAATGTGTACTGTCTCCAGGATGCACTGCCACATCCGTGGTGAAAACATTATTGGACTTAACTTGCTTTGAAAGTTTGATAATGCATATCAACCCTAATTTTTATTTAAATAGAAGCAAGACAATGTTTTAACTATACACCAACTGACCTTAAACATATATGGGTGATGGGCATTTACTGGGGACTCACTTGAGCTTCTATGAGCAGACACAGAAGGGGTGTTGTGGCACAGTGGACATGAACCTGCCATATAGTTTGGCTTCAAGACCCACCTGAGGATGTGATGCACACAGAGAGGTTTCATAAGGTGTAAGAACAGGCTAATTATTTCTGAACTGAAGCAGACTGGAACTCTGGCTATGGAGGCCTTACTCGAGATCAGAGTGGTGCTGGGAAAGCACAGCAGGTCAGGCAGCATCCGAGGAGCATGAAGATCAATGTTTCAGGCAAAAGCCCTTCATCAAGAATCAAATTTTGCCCAAAATGTCAATTCTCCTGCTCCTCAGATGCTGCCTGACCTGCTGTGCTTTTCCAGCATCACTTTAATCTTGACTCTGATCTCCAGCATCCACTGTCCTGACTTTCACCTATGGAGTTCTTAGGTCTAAGCGTGCAATTCTGTAAATCAATGTCCACGCGGATAAAGATTGGCTGTGGTTGTGTCCCACATATTTCTGGAATAGAAGACCAAGGAGCTGTGACTGTTATGGAGGATGGACACTGGACACCACAACAGCCAGGAACAGTGACTAGGTACACAGACTGTCAAAGACAGCCACGATCCGGCCGTCAAAACAACTGAGGGACAAGAAAATAAAATGCACTCTGCAATGCCCTGCTGCCATGATAATGCAGTGCTTAAATAATATTTGCAGTACAGAGGCAGTCCATTCTGACCAACATGTCCTTGCCAATGTTTGTGTTAACATTCTCACCATCCTCTTCACCTCATTGATCAACACTTTTTACCATTTGCTCCTTCAACTATTTGACAGCTACTCCTTAAATATAAGGACACCCTTCAGTCCAGCCACCCCTCTGGGCGTGAGCCTCACCTTCTCTTGGGGAAAAGGAAATCTCACCTGAATTTCTGGCTAGATTTGTTAGTGACTACCTGCTGGTTATGACCACTAGTTTTGGGTACCTCCATGCTTGGCAACATTTGATCTTCGTCTTCCCTATTAAATCCAGCCTTTACAGCCATCCCGAGGGAGAAAAAGGGTCATCTCACAGCCTTCTTTCTTCCAGGGAAATGGTCTCAGTCTATTCATTCTCTCCTTACACATACAACCCCTCTTTCTCTCTCTACACATATACACATACATATATACCTGGAATTTGTTTAGCTCAATGTCCTTTTAGTTCCTCAGAGCTTTCACACTGTTACCACAGAAACAGAAGTAGGCCACTCAGCCCATCATGTCTGCACCACCATTCAATGAGATCACGGCTGACCTAATAACCCTCAATTCCATAACACTTGATTCCTTTACCGATTAAATAATCAGTTGATCTCAACCTTGAACATAATTAACAACCCAGCCTCAACATCCCTCTGTGATACTACCCTCTGAAAGAAGAAATTCCTCCTCGCCTCTGTCTTAAATAGGTGACCCCTTATTCTGAGATAATGCCCTGTGGTCCTAGACTTTCCCACTTGGATAAACATCTCCCCTGTCAAGTCCCTGAAGAATTTTGCATATTTCATTTTGCTAAATTCCAATGAGTACAGGCCCACCCTGCTCATAAGCCAGTCCCTCCATACCCTGGAACAACCTGATGAACCTTCTCTGGACTGTCTTCAATTCCTTCGATAAGGAGACCAACCCCTGTCCCAGTACTCCAACTGTGGCCAAACTACTGCCTTGTGTAGTTTTAGCAAAACCTTCCTATTTTTGTTTTACATTTCCTCGGAAACAAAGGTCAACATTCCATTTACCTTCCCTATTACCCGTTGAACTTGTATGCTAGCTTTTTGTCATTTATGCATGAGGAATAGTAAAATCCATCTGGTACATTCAGTCTTTCTTCACTTCAATAATATTCATGCCCACTATTCTTCCTGTCAAAGTGCATAACCTCACCCTTTCCCACATTATCTTCCATTTGCCAAGTGTTTGCCCACTGGCTTAGCCTGTAGAACTATTTTTGCCAACTGAACCACTTACCCTTCATCTGCTTTTGTGTCATCTGCAAACCTGGTGACAGTACATTCACGAAGTCATTTATATTATCAATAATTGTGGCTCCGACTCTGCTCCCTCCCGCAGTTACACATAAGTCGTCTATGCAATTACCTGCAAATATCAGATGCAAAAATGTAAAGCTTCTCGTCCCTTTCGATCAAAGGGTGGAAACTGGCTCCATCAGTTCCATTTATCATGTTGCATGCATTTGATGCCCACAAATTCAGAGACCTGTCCAAAAGATAATGATCAACTTTCTGTTAATCATTGAGCCTTTGCCTTGGTTAATTCTCTCTGCAACAGTGGTCTGATACAGCAAATGTCAACATGAAGCTTACCCAGGTATAGTGTTCTCTAACATAATTCTAGCAACGCACTTTACCCTCAAACAGAATTTGCTGAGGCAGGAAGCAGTCCCAACGCTATCCATCTTTCGAAAAATATTTGACTTCTGGGAAATAATTTGGACATATGCTACTGATAAGATGGATCCACAACTGTAACACTTCAATGAATCTTGCTTTGCAATTTTGGTGAACATTTGGCAAAAGGTTGTGCACCGTTTCTTTGTCATCATGGATACATGGAATCTTTACAGTACAGAAGGAGGTCCTTTGTCCCATGGCGCCTGTACTTGCTCTCTACAAGAGCACAGTTGAACTGGAACCCACAGTTAACTCTGCGATCACCACACTGTCAAGCAACACATTCTAACTACACTCTCTCGAATAAAAAAAAGAATGCTTTCTCACCTCACCTTTGGTACTTTTGCATATCATCTTTTATCAGTGTTGACTGGTTCCCAATCTTCCTATCATGGAAACAGTTTCTTCCTAACTACTCTTCAGGGCAGCACAGTGGTTCAGTGGTTCAGCGCCAGGAACCAAAGTCCCCTCTCGGGTGACTGTCTGTGTGGAGTTTGCATATTCTCCCGGCGTCTGCGTGGGCTTCCTCCGGGTGCTCCAGTTTCCTCCCACAGTCCAAAAATGTGCAGGTCAGGTGAATTGGCCATGCTAAATTGCCCATAGTGTGAGGTGCCTTAGTCACGGGTAAATATGGGGCTGGGTGAGTTGTTCTTTGGAGGGTCAGTGTGGACTTGTTAGGCCAAATGGCCTGTTTCCACACTGTAGGGAATCTGATCTAATCACTTTGGCTCCATCTGTCCTGATTTTGTTCTCTTTTATACAAACATATGAAATAACAGCAGGAGAAGGCCACTTGGTCCTTTGAGTATGTTCTGCCTTCAACGCTCCACATTCCAACATAACCCTGATAACATTTTGTCTCCTTTGTTTATCAAGAATTTATCTATATCTCCATTAAAAAAATGAAAACACTCTGCGTCCACCACCTTTTCAAGAAGAGAGTTCCAAAGATTCCTTGGGAGATAAACTTAACTGTGGAATTATTCAGTGGTGAAGAGAGAAAAGAATAATGTTCCTAAAGATTTTCACTGGCTCTGTCTGGCTATCTCTATGGACAGGGTTGCTATTACCAGGCTCCAGCACACACAATGCCTGCTGGATATACTTATGGAGCTGCACTCCCTATCACTGTGGCTACTGCTGCTCAGATTGAAGGGGGAAGCAAGATGGGAACCAAGGGCTTCAGTTCACGTGCTCAGGGAGATGAAGATAGAGTCGGTAGGCATCCACAGACTGGAGGAGCTACACTCAGGAGCCTCAGCAAGCTCCTCTCAGGACACTCTACACTCTCTGTCCTTCCAGCTCACCCATAGTTCCATAGCTGGTGGAAGATCAAGGTCAGGTGGTTAAGCCTGCCCGGGGCAAGAGACTGGCAGCGGACATGACCACCTAAATTCCTTCAGAGGTCCACCACCAGGACTACCTGGAGAGTGGGCTTCCTCCAGCCCAGCTGCACTTTGACATAGTGGGAGGGAAAAGGAAGAAAATAACTCAGTGAGAGTCCAAATGGAAAAAAAATCATGGTAGCCTTTTAATTTTGTAAATACATGCTCACTGTTAAAATGTGCAGCACAGAGCTGTACATGGTGAAGTCTCAATCATGTGAGAGATGACCTCCCTCTTCAAAACATCTCAAGGATGAAAGGAGTCATTGTGGTCCACCACTGCTCAGCATGGTGGCTCAGTGGTTAGCATTGCTGTCTCACAGGCCAGGTCCCAGGTTCAAATCCTGCCTCGGGAGACTGTGTGGAGTTTGCATATTCTCCCCCTGTCTGCGTGGGTTTCCTCTGGGTGCTCCAGTTTTCTCCCACAATCCAAAGACGTGCAGGTCAGGTGAATTGACCATACTAAATTTCCCATAGTGTTAGGTGCATTAGTCAGGGGTAAATATAGGGTGGGGGAAATGGGTCAGGGTGGGTTACTCTTCCAAGAGTCGGTGTGGACTTGTTGGGCTGAAGGGCCTGTTTCCACACTGTAGAGAATCTAATCTAATCTCTCAAACAGCCAACTCCTTGACTGATGACAGCCTCAGACACTGAACCAGCGCGTTGAGGACTGGAGCCGAGGTGTTGCCTGTAAATGTGGACAAAACTGAGGCTCCAAGCAGCTGGGGGTGGCCCACCCACACTATCCTACACTTACACCCAGCCTATGAGTGACTCAGTCATGATACCACACACCGTTTTTGCAGTGAATGTTCATTCTATGTATCGGCTTTTCAAAGGAGCACATTGCAATCAAGGTAACCAGCAGTTCACACGGCCACTCTGCCTCACAGTGTAGTGGTGTACAGAGAGAAGCTGCATAAACTGCTCCCCCTTGCATGGTCAACGCTGGATTCTCAAACATTTCGGGTCAACCTACATGCATTCTGAAACATTACCTGATTACATTTGCTGAGCTGAGGGGGCAAGGAGGCAATTAGTCCCCACTATAATCACTTAATGCCTTAATCCTTAATGGGCATCCTTGGATAATGATGGATCTGCCGCTGAAATGCAAACTGAATCCAGGATTAATAAATCAGCAGAGGCACAATTGCTGCAAATGTCCCTAGCAGGGCCTCAAGTTCCAAATGTTTTACTCTGCCTTTTGTGAAAAGGACAGTAGCTAACCCACTTAGAGTCATAGAGTCATAGAGATGTACAGCATAGAAACAGAACCTTCGGTCCAACCCATCCATGCTGAGCAGATATCCCAACCCAATCTAGTCCCACCTGCCAGCACCCGGTCCATATCCCTCCAAACCCTTCCTATTCATGTACCCATCCAAATGCCTTTTAAATGTTGCAATTGTACCAGCCTCCATCACTTCCTCTGGCAGCTCATTCCATACACGTACCACCCGCTGCGTGAAAAAGTTGTCCCTGAGGTCTCTTTTATATCTTTCCCCTCTCAGCCTAAACCTATGCCCTCTAGTTCTGGACTCCCCGACCCCAGGGAAAAGACTGTCTATTTTATCCTATCCATGCTGTTCATAATTTTGTAAACCTCTATAAGGTCACCCCTCATCCTCCGATGCTCCAGGGAAAACAGCCCCAGCCTGTTCAGCCTCTCCCTGTAGCTCAGATCCTCCAACCCTGGCAACATTCTTGTAAATCTTTTCTCAACCCTTTTAAGTTTCACAACATCTCTCCGATATGAAGGAGACCAGAATTGCACACAATATTCCAATAGCGGCCGAACCAATGTCCTGTACAGCCGCAACATGACCTCCCAACTCCTGTACTCAATACTCTGACCAATAAAGGAAAGCATACCAAATGCTGCCTTCACTATCCTATCTACCTGCGACTCCACTTTCAAGGAGCTATGAACCTGCACTCCAATGTGTCTTTGTCCAGCAACAGTCCCTAGGACCATTAAGTGTATAAGTCCTGCTAAGATTTGCTTTCCCAAAATGCAGCACCTCGCATTTATCGGAATTAAATTCCATCTGCCACTTCTCAGCCCATTGGCCCATCTGGAGCAGATCCTGTTGTAATCTGAGGTAACCCTCTTCGCTATCCACTACACCTCCAATTTTGGTGTCATCTCCAAACTTACTAACTGTACCTCTTATGCTCACATCCAAATCATTTATGTAAATGACAAAAAAATCGAGGGCCCAGCACCGATCCTTGTGACACTCCACTGGTCACAGGTCTCCAGTCTGAAAAACAACCCTCCACCACCACCCTCTGTCTTCTACCTTTGAGCCAGTTCTGTATCCAAATGGCTAGTTCTCCTTGTATTCCATGAGATCTAACCTTGCTAATCAGTCTCCCATGGGGAACCTTGTCAAACGCCTTACTGAAGTCTATATAGATCACATCTACTGCTCTGCCCTCAGAGCAGAGCAGTAAAGAAGAAGTAACATCTTCTTTGTTACTTCTTCAAAAAACTCAATCAAGTTTGTGAGACATGATTTCCCACGCACAAAGCCATGTTGACTATCCAGAATCAGTCCTTGCCTTTCCAAATACATGCAGGTCCTCAGGATTCCCTCCAACAACTTACCCACCACCAAGGTCAGGCTCACCAGTCTATAGTTCCCTGGCTTGTCTTTACTGCCCTTCTTAAACAGTAGCACCATGTTTGCCAACCTCCAGTTTCCGGCACCTCACCCTTGACTATCGATGATACAAATATCTCAGCAAGAGGCCCAGCAATCACTTCTCTACCTTCCCACAGAGTTCTTGGGTACACCTGATCAGGTCCTGGGGATTTATCCACTTTTAACCATTTCAAGACATCCAGCACTTTCTCCTCTCTAATCTTGACATTTTGCAAGATGTCACCATCTATTTCCCTACAGTCTATATCTTCCGTATCCTTTTCCACAGTAAATACTGCTGCATAATATTCATTTAGTATCTTCCCCCATTTTCTGTGGCTCCACACAAAGGCCGCCTTGCTGATCTTTGAGGGGTCCTATTCTCTCCCTAGTAACCCTTTTGTCCTTAATATATTTGTAAAAACCCTTTGGATTCTCTTTAACTCTATTTGCCAAAGCTATCTCATGTCCCCGTTTTGCCCTCCTGATTTCCCTCTTAAGTATACTCCTACTGCTTTGTACTCTTCTAAGGATTCACTCGATCTATCCTGTCTATTCCTGACATACGCTTCCTTCTTTTTCTTAACCAAACCCTCAATTTCTTTAGTCATCCAGCATTCCCTACACCTACCAGCCTTCCCTTTCACCCTAACAGGAATATACTTTCTCTAGATTCTTGTTATCTCATTTCTGAAGGCTTCCCATTTTCCAGCCATACCTTTACCTGCGAACATCTGCCTCCAATCGATTTTCGAAAGTTCTTGCCTAATACCGTCAAAATTGGCCTTTCTCCAATTTAGAACTTCAACTTTTAGATCTGGTCTATCCTTTTCCATCACGATTTTAAAATGAATAGAATTATTGTCGCTGGCCCCAAAGTGCTCCCCCACTGACACCTCAGTCCCCTGCCCTGCTTTATTTCCCAATAGTAGGTCACGTTTTGCACCTTCTCTAGTAGGTACATCCACATACTGAATCAGAATATTGTCTTGTACACACTTCACAACTTCCTCTCCATCTCAACCTTTTACACTATGGCAGTCCCAGTCGATGTTTGGAAAGTTAAAATCCCCTACCATAACTACCCTATTATTCTTACAGATAACTGAGATCTCCTTACAAGTTTGTTTCTCAATTTCCCTCTGACTACTGGGGGGTCTATAATACAATCCCAATAAGGTGATCATCCCTTTCTTATTTCTCAGTTCCACCCAAATAACTTCCCTGGATGTATTTCTGGGAATATCCCATTTTGCACACTATGTCAACCATCTCTACATAGTTACTGTACACCTAACTTTTGAGGCTACGTATTTCAATGCGAGTGAATTGCAGGCTGCACCTGTAATACATGAATACCCCCTCACCTTCCCTTTCATTTCCCAATGCCCCCATTGACCCTTCAGCCTCCCTCCATTTCCACTGAAACTTTTATGTCAATGTTGTCACTTTGCTTCCAGAGGACATTACTGCGGAAATTCCCATTACCTTGCTGGAATTCCCATCCCCTTGCTGGAATTAACTCCTCCCTGCGTGCGAGTCAGAATTGCCGTGACCTGCTTGGAGTGCCCCTTTCCAGAGTTCCCAGTTCTCTCTTCTTCACTATCAGCTCCCAGCCTAATGTTGGCTCAATGGTTAGCACTGCTTCCTCAGCGCCAGGGACCTGGGTTCAATGCCCACCTCGGGCAACTGTCTGTGTGGAGTTTGCACGTACTCCCAGTGTCTGCGTGGGTTTCCTCTGGGTGCTCTGGTTTCCTCCCACAGTCCAAAAATGTGCAGGTCAGGTGAATTGGCCATGCTAAATTGCCCATAGTGTTAGGTGTAGGAGAATGGATCTGGGGTGGGTTGCTCTTCGGAGGGTCGGTGTGGACTTGTCGGACCGAAAGGGTCTGTCTCCATACTATAGGGAATCTAATCATAATCTCCAATTGCCCTCTCTCCCGGTCACCATGTCTCCAGCGGTCCAGGACAATGAGGCCCATCCCCAGACTTTGAGCACCCTGCTTTCCCCAGCACTTTGCATTGTTAAGCCCCCTGACCATTTTTGACCAATCCCGGACCACTGACCATTATTCACCACCTGGACTGACTTGACAGAAAAAGCCCCAAAATGAATATATAGAGCAGCTTCCAGGGTACCTCTCAACATCTCCCCTCCCAGTCTCTTCCCGGATGCCATGACCAAGTGGTTGCCTAACCAGACATGAATCCCCCTCCCCTCCTGCCCCCCCTGGGAAAATGCAACAGAGTTTGCTTTCCAGATTCCCCACGTGACAATTGCATCAACTGTCACTGGTTAAAGACCAGTTCAGTCAGGATAAGGTCCCCAAGTAAATTTTAATTCAAATCTTGGTGACAAAATGGTGGGGCATCCATTCCTTATCCTCTGGCCCAACTAAATGCCTCCAAAGTGGCGGTTCAGCGGTTAGCATTGCTGCCTTACAGTGTCAGAGACCCGGGTTCAATTCCAGCTTTGGGCGGTTGTCTGCGTGGAGTTTGCACATTCTCCCCGTGTCTGCGTGGCTTTCTACCAGGTGCTCCAGTTTCCTCTCACAGTCCAAAGGTTAGGTGGATCAGCGATGGGAAAAGCAGAGTTGTAGGGCTGGGTGGGATGCTCTTTAAAGGGTCGGTGTGAAAATGATGGGCCAAATAGCCAGATTTACACAGTGTAGGGATTCTATGAACTGACCATTCAATTCCTGCTCCCGCTCCCCCACTATTGATTTTGTTTCTCTCTCTGTAGGATTTCCAGCGCTTTCTGCTTTTATTTCTGATTTGCACATGCTGCTATATTCCATTTTTATATTGGATCACCTGCCTATTTGGTCCAATGCTCTTCATGGGATCTTGCCATGCCCAAGCTGGCTGCAATGGTCACTATAGTTATAAGTACCTTGCACAAAGTACTTTCCAAGCACTGTGGGACGCTCCAAAGTGGAACTCAAGGGTGGCTCACCGCCTGGGGTAATTAGGAATGAACAGTAAGTGACCCAGATCCTGAAATCAAACCAAATAACCACAAGGCTACAAGATGGTGTTCTCATTTGCATTTTGCCAATAGCTGGACAATACCTAGCGACAACATAGCAGCGAGAACCTCCAGTTAGTCCATCAGAAACTAGATTTACCAACACAAAATTCACGCTTACTTTATTCATACTGCATTAGGATAAGATCATAGCTCCGACAGTTGTAGTAAGGAGAAGTTACTTACTCCTGCCCATTCCACATCATTACTTCCGTGAATTTCATATAGTCACCTTTGCCAGTATTGAATAAATACTCTCCATCGTTTGTTCCATTCATCTGGAAATGGATTGAAATACTCTTATAGAAAGTGCCTTCTTTATCTCTCACACACACACGTGCATTTACAATATAAAATTTAACTATTGGAAACAATTGGAAACCAAATTTTGTTGCCTATTTCATTATCGCATGTGGTTTGAAATAAGATTGTGTTACGGTGCAATAAATGGACCTACTTTTGAACAGACTTGGCAATGGCTGAAACTGCTAAAATGGTGGTTACTTTTAATTATCCTGAGGGTACTAAGTCATTCATTTAGTGTTTTGTTGGGGTTATATGTCGACTATCATGGGTTTTGTGCGGCCAAGTGTCTCTGAGGAACATTCGCGAACTACCTGGACATCAATAGTAACATCTAAAGGTCAGTTTTGACTCCATATGCCAATATTTAATATGCCAAATGATTTGATCTGCTGCCATACAGCCTCATGTCTCGGCCATCAACACTAGGTAAAGCTAGAAATCACACAGCAGGTTATAAATCCAACAGGTTTATTTGGAAGCACTAGCAACACCATAACCTGATGTGTGATTTTTAAAACTTTGTCCACCCGGGTCCAACACCGGGTAATGTTGTCAGGCCTCAGACATGACCATCAGTGTTATCTGACACGAGATTGCATGCATACTATAAACAGGCACTATTTTAGTCAAAAGATGCTTGAGGAGAAGAAAGGAGGATGGCACAGTGACTCAGTGGTTAGCACTGCTGCCTCACAGCAAGAGGGACCTGGGTTTGATACTATCCTCAAATGACAGTCTGTGTGCAGTTTGCATGTTCTCCCCAAGTCTGTGTGGGTTTCCTCTCACAGTCCAAAGATGTGCAGGTTAGGTGGGATTGGCCATGCTAAAATGCCCAGAGTGTCCTGGGATGTGCAGGCTAGGTGGATTAGCCATTGAATTTGCAGGGTTACGGAGATAAGGTAGGGTTGGAGGGGTCAGTGCAGACTTCAACAAGCCAAATGGCCTGCTTTTACACTGTAGGGATTCTTGGACTCTAACCATTCTTTCACAGTGTTGATGAGAATGATAAAGTGTTGTAATATTATGGTTTTCTAACCAAATGAAGAAAAAGGCCAAGACTGTGAGAGGAAACCCACACAGACTTGGGGAGAACATGCAAACTGCACACTGACATCCGGTTTATGGAGATCTGTCCTGCAGTCTGTAACAGCAGCTTTGAAAAATGCTTCCAATTTACCGGTTAGTTTGATGGACAAAACATATATGTGTTTCAATATTGCTGATATGCAGGACGTTTGTCTATCAGCCTGACCAGTCAAAGCCAATAACCTTCAACACCTTTTACACATTAATTTCACAGGTAGCTGGCCTGAAATTGGCATGGTGGACAGGCTAACTCTCCTGAATGGCATTTTTGTCCGGTTACTGAGGGTGCAGACATGTAAAGTTACCCTCACATTGACATCTAAAGACTCTATGTTAAACATCCAAATTTTGTTGCCTATTTCATTATCGCATGTGGTTTGAAATAAGCTTGTGTTACGGTGTTTTGCCAGACACTGAATTTCACAGGGACCCAGCCTGTGCATACACACAGGGAAATAAAAATGGAGCTGAATTAAATAACCACTTAATTGGTTTATCAATCCATCAATTGCATATCGCTGAGAAAGACACTTAGCTCTTGTCAGGACCTCTGCAAGAATGCCTAAACATAACTAATCGCAGGAGAAAACAGTGCTGATTGTTGCTAAGTTGGCTTTGATTCTGGGTCACATCTTCCCTACATATCTTGATCAAATTCTTAAATCTATGTTGCCTAGTCCTTAGACCATCACAATCCTTGTAGAATTGCAGAATGATTACAGAACATAAGGACACCATTTGGCTCATCATGTTGAAGGGCAGCACGATGGCTCAGTGGTTAGCACTGCTGCCTCACAACACCAGGGACCTGGGTTCAATTAAAGCCTCAGATGACTACCTGTGTGGAGTTTGCAATTTCTCTCAGTATCTGCGTGGGTTTCCTCCCAAAATTCAAAGACTTGCAGGCCAGGTGGAGTGACCATGTTAAATTGTCCATTGTGTTCTGGGATGTGTCGGTTAGGTGCATTAGTCATAGGAAATGTAGAGTAATACGGTAGGGGAATGGGTCTGGGTGGGATACTCTTCAGGAGGGGGTGTGGGACTTGTTGGACCAAATGGCCTGTTTCCACACTGTAGGCATTCTACTCTGTCTATGCTGGCCCTCTACAGGAGGAAGTTACCCAGCCATCGCTCTGCTGCTTTTTCCTTGTAACCTCTCACAATCTTCCTTTTCAGATAATAGCTCAAGTCACTTACAGAAGTCTTGATTGAACCTGCCTGTAACATGCTCTCAGGCAGCACTTTCCAGATTGTAATCATATCCTGTGTCATCGCTTCTGTTGTCAATACCTTAAATCTGAGCCCCTTCCACTTCTGTCCTCAGAGTCATAGAGATGTTCAGCATGGAAACAGAACTTTCAATCCAACTTGTCCATGCCGACCAGATATCCTAAATTGATCTGGACCCACTTGCCAGCATTTTGCCCAGATCCCTCAAAACCCTTCATATTCATATACCCACCCAGATGCCTTTTAAATATTGTAAATGTACCAGCCTTCACCAACTCCTCTGGTAGCTCATTCCATACACGCACCGCCCTCTGCATGAAAATATATCTTTGCCTTCTCACTTAAGCCCTTTAGTTATGGATTCCCCCACCCCAGGGAAAAGACCTTGCCTCGTCATGCTATCCAGGCCCCCCATGATTTTATAAATTTCTATAACGTTTAGCCTCTGATACTCCAGGGAAAACAGCCCCGGCCTATTCAGCTTCTCCCTGTAGCTCAAACCTTCCAACCCTGGCAACTTTCTTGTAAATCGTTTGCGCATCTTCTCAAGGTTAACAGTGCCTTTCCTATAGTAGGGAGACCAGAACTAAATGCAGTATTCTAAAAATGGCTTAACCAATGTCCTGTACAGCCACAACATAACATCCCAACTCCTACACTCAATGTTCTGACCAATAAAAGCAAGTGTATTGATTGCTTTCTTCATGATCCTGTCACTCCACCTTCAAGGAATTATGAACCTGCATCACAAGGTCTCTTTGTTCAGCATTCTACCCAAGATCCTACCATTAAGTGTATAAGTCCTGCCCTGATTTGCCTTACCGCAATGCAATGCCTCACATTTATCTAAATTATCACCAGCCACTCCTCGGCACATCGGCTCATCTGATCAAGGTTCCGTTGTACTCTGAGATAACCTTCTTCACTGTCCACTACACCACTAATTTTGGTGTCATCTCCAGCTTACTAACCATACCTCCTACGTTCACATCCTTTTACCAATAGAAACAGTTTGTCCCATTTACCATGTCAAGGTCCCATCATGATTTTGAATAATTCCATCAAATCTCTTTCCAGGGAGAACAATCCCAACTTCTCCAATCTATCTGACGTTCTTCATCCCTAGAATCATTTATGTGGATCTTACTTGCACCATCTCACATTTCTTCTCTTCCTTCCTAAAACTTGGCACCCAGAACTGGACCTAACTTTCCAGGTGAGGTTGAGACAGTGCTCTATATGGCTTCAAGAGTTTAAAGAGGGACCTGAATGGTGAGTAAAGGTGAAGAATTTCTACTTCCTGTCAATCTGCAGGTGATAGTTAAAAGTACAGGACTAAGGTTAAAGTAAGTGGGTAAAACTAGGTAAAGTTAAAGTAACTGCAACATATAATGACAAAGTTTGGCAGGACAGCTCGACCAAGTGGAGCATCCATCCTGTGGCCCCTTCTTGTCACCTAGACAAGCCCATGTCACCGACTGCACAAGACTGAGTGCCAGGTTTCAGAACTAGAGCATTAGCTGGAGTCACTGTTGAGCATTGGTAGGGCAGAGGCCTATGTGTCTATTTCATTAAGGGAGGTGATCACACCACAGGTTAGATGCAGGCAGGCACATGGAAATGGGTCAGTGCAGGGCAGTCCAAGAGAGGTAAGTAGGTAGAGCAGGAATCCTTGGATGTTCTGATGGATAACCGGTTTTTCATTCTGGATACTGTTAAGGACTATGGATATTTGGAGGAATGCAGCTGTACAGGAGGAGAAGGCAAAGAGCGGTAAGATAGCAAGGTGAGATGTGGGCATCACTAGCTGGAGCCAGCATTTATTTCCCATCTTTAGTCACCCTGGAGAAGATGGTGAGGAACTGCATTCTTGAACTGCTGCAGCCCACATGTTGTAGGTTGATTCACAATGCTGTTAGGTAGGGAATTCCAGGAATTTGACCATGTGACAGTGAAGGAATAGCGATCTATTTCCAAGTCAGGATGGCGACTGGCTTGGAGTAGCTTTAAGTTGAATGGAGAATTGATAACTTTCTTAAACTCTGTTTGTGGATGAGTCCAAATAGCCAATATGTCAGCACAAATACATGTCAGCCCACTTGTCTGCATGGGTGCAGCTCCAACAACACTCAAGAAGCTTGACACCATTCAGGCCAAAGAGATCGCTCGATTAGTAACACTTTCTTCCATCACTCAGTAGCAGCAGTGCGTACTATCTACAAGATGTGCTGCAGAAATTTACCAAAACTCTTTAGACAGCATCTTCCAAACCCATCTGGAAAGAAAAGAGAACATCACTATCTGCAAGTTCCCCTCCAAGCCACTCCAGACTTGCAAATATATCACCCTTCCTTCAGTGTCGTTGGGTCAAAATCCTGGAATTTCCTTCCTAACAGCAAGGTGGGTGTAACTACAGCCCAAGGGCTTCAGTGGTTCAACAACACTCTTCAGAGCAATTAGAAATGCCTGGCCAATGCCATCCACATCCTGCAATCAAATGCAAAGGAAAAACTATGCTCTTGCCTCTTCTTTTGTCACAGTGTTGTGCAGAACTCTTGGTCAGCCCATTTTAAATGGACTGCTGGTTCCTCCAGTGAAGGTTCAGTACATTGGATTGATATTAACTGGATTAGACAAGAATGAGAGATGTTCTGATTGAAATGTGCGTGACTCTGGTCAGCCTAATAATGCTAGTCTAAACGTCTAATACTAGTCTTCTGCTAGTCTAAGAGACTGCAGCACACTCCCAGGATAAGGAGATGTTCATTTCACACCGAGATGAGGAACAATTTCCACACACAAAAACTTGTGACTCTTTGAAATTCTCTGCCTCAGAGGGTTGGGAATGCTACATCACTGAAAGTTTTTCAGATCGAGACTGACAGATTTATGATCCCTCAGGGAATAAAGGATATAGGGATTAGGCAGAAAGTGGAGTGGAGACCAAAAACGTCAGCCCTAATTGTTATTCACCATGAAGAGAAATGTATTCTTCCAGAGTGTGGAGCAAAGAAAAAAGCACATGGGGCAGCCTCAAGGTCAAGCACAATGCTTCAAGAAAGCAGGTCACCACCACCTTCTCAAGGGGAACTAGGGTTGGGCAATAAATGCTGGCCTAACCAGCAACACACATGTCTCATGAGTGAATAAAACAAAACTCCTATTACCCGGTTTCTTGTGTTTTAGTGAAACAGGAAGACGAAAGTGATTTGATCTGTCGTCCTCCTTGGGACATGATTTGTTTTTTTTTAAATTTAACCTGTTCATTGATGCTATTACACACCTCTGGAGCAGGTGGGACCTGAACCTGGGTCTCTCCTTCTAAGAGTGGGGACATTATTACTGTGCCACAAAGTAGCATTCTTAAAGGCACTGAGGAAAATCCCAATCCAAAATATGAGCTAAAAATGACAACCAAATAATATCCGGTTAATAAAAACTGAAAGAACTGCTGTAAATTAGAAACAATATCAGAAATTGCTGGAAAAGCTCAGCAGGTCTGGCTGTATCTGTGGAGAGAAATCAGAGTTGTTTCAGGCTGAGTGACCCTTCTTCAGAACTGATGGTAGCCAGGAAAATGTGGGTTTATATGCACCAGATAGTTGGGTTGACAAGGGTGAGGAGTAAACGATAGGTGGGGATAGATTCCAAAGAGACAGAACAGTTTGATAGACAAAGGAGTGGATAACAATCTGGCGAGGAGGGTGAAAAACTATTAATGGAGACTGTTAGTGCTTATCAATATCCAGTTAACACCTGGTCACTTACCAACAAAACCAACTGATGACATTCAGGAATATCACTCTGCCTCAGAGTTTCAAGATTTTGACCAGTCTGAACTAATGAGATTTAGGTGATAGGGTGTGCTGTGATGATTGATGAATCCTGGTCAGTAAGATCACCATATGGTTATGCATCAGGCATCATCACTCACACACAGAAACACCACAGGAGTTAATACTAATGAATTCTGGGAATGCTCGACAGTAATGTTCTATTTTAATCCTATATCCGGATTGTTCAAAACGCACTGATTACTTACTCCATAGAAAAGTCCAAACTGGCTGCCCGGGAAAACACTTGGCAACAGCTTATGACCAAGCTTCAGCAGAGGGTGCTCGTAACCCCAAAGCCACTCCTCCACACTCTGGCTCTGGAACAGCTCATTCTTCTTCAAGGTAAATAGCGCGGATGCAAAGATCTTCTGGGTGATCCCACTGCGCCTCAGCATTTGCAGCAGAGTCTGGCAAAGGAAATTGGAGAC
The DNA here is from genome assembly GCF_047496795.1 of Chiloscyllium punctatum. Classification (NCBI taxonomy): domain Eukaryota; kingdom Metazoa; phylum Chordata; class Chondrichthyes; order Orectolobiformes; family Hemiscylliidae; genus Chiloscyllium; species Chiloscyllium punctatum. The sequence goes on from NC_092753.1 coordinate 26,581,718, forward strand.
AGGAGTGTTACACCCGCAGGGGGTACAAGGGCTGGAGGCACTCACCAGGTGCCAGAAGGTGGAATCTGAACATTGGTCCCACATCAGTGTATCCGACACCCCTGCACTTTGACTGAAGGTGGAGGGGAGATGTCAGAGGTAGGTTCTTTTACACAGAGAGTGGTGGGTGCATGGAGTGCACTTCCAGCAGTGGTAGTAGAGTCAGATACATTAGGGACACTTAAGCGACTCTTGAATAGGCACATGGAAGTTGGTACAATGAAGGGTATGTAGGTTAGTCTGATCTTCGAGTAGGATAAAAGACCAGCATAACATAGAGGGTCAAAGGGCCTGTACTGTGCTGTACAGTTCTATGTTACTGATGTACATCCTCCTACTTACAATAAATGGAATGTTGATTGTCGTAATGATGTCCTCCCTTGGATCACCCACTGACATTGTTGGCTCAAAGACAAAGCTTCTCTGAGTTGTGGCTGAGATCGTGGAATTGTTGAACAACGACACGTTAGCACGATGTCGGAACTCCCTGTTGGGAACGAGAACCATTGGGAGTCATTAGGTTAGGTAAGTTCAACATGTTGGAGAAATAAGGAGCAGGTAAGAAATATTCATTCACTTATTCCAAACAGCACACAGGCCACACAGCGTTATTCTGGACATCAAAACCATAAAATCTCGGAGCAGAATTAGGCCATTCAGCCCATCGAGTCTGCTCCACCATCCCTGATATGATTCTTAATCCCCTTCTCCTGCTTTCTCCCTATAACCCTTAATCCCCTGACTCATCAAGAACCAAGCTGTCAATGTCTTGGCCTCCACAGCCTTCTGTGGCCACGTGTATCACAGATTCACCACCCTCTGGCTGAAGAAATTCTCTCTCGTCTCAGTTCGAAAGAGTCGTCCTTTCACTCTGAGACTGTTCCTTTGGGTCCTGATCTCTCCTACTAGTGGAAACATCTTCTTCAAGACCACTTTATCCAGATCGCTCCGTATTCTCTAAGTTGAATAAAAACGTCCCCATATACTTCTAAACGCCATCAAGTACAGACGCAGAGTCCTCAACCACTTCTCATATGACAAGCCCTTTAAATACAGACCCCAGAATTTAAATTGTTGGTGTAATTTCCCCTACCTGGAGGAAGGTAGATGGGGCAATAATGGGGTGAGTTGCCTTGAATAGACTCACACTCCGTGGCTGGTTTATAATGGGGGTAACCAGGGCCACTGGTTTGTTGGATTATGGAGCTTGAGGCTCCAGTGTCCCTGAAATCTAGGGGCACCATGGTTCCATGGATGGAGCAAAGAGATGACCTCTGTAAGTCCATCACCAAACACTCCCAGTCTCATCTACATCACCCTTTGACCCCCCCCCCAACCCTGCAAGAGTATCAAGATCTTGCTATTGGATCCTCAGAGGAAGATTAGGCTGACTTTATAAACCAGAAGCTATAGATGACCTGTGATGGCAGAGTTGAGGTCTATGATTTATCATCAATCATCCGTATGGCCTGTCAGCTCTTAACCTAAATTGTGGGCAATTGGGTGCGCTTTTTTCAAATGGTGAAGGGAGTGCCTTGGTTGCCATGTACTTACCCCCACACTGTACAAAAAAAGTGGGAAATCTCTACTGTGATCAGGCGGCCAGCAGCAGAAATGGCTCCAAGTCTGTTTATGAGCTACAATGAAGCATGCTGGGAATTTTGGTCAAGCTAGTTTAAATGCGGACCTCCGTTAAAATTGCAGCCAGGACCTGCTGTGACCTGCAGTTTCCTGTGTTGACCAAATAAGGGCAGATGTCATGTGATCAGCTCATATTACAATATTACCTTATGTGGGGCTTGGAATATGGCTGCTGTTTAATATTTCTAATTAGAAATATTAGTGTGTAAACAGGCCCTTTGGCCCAACAAGTTCACACCGACCCTCCAAAGAGTAACCCACCCAAACCCATTCCTTTACATCTACCCCCGAGTAATGTACCTAACCTACACATCCCTAAACACTATGGGCAATTTGGAGAAAGTGAGAACTGCAGATGCTGGAGATCAGAGCCGAAAAGTGTGGTGATGGAAAAGCACAGCCAGTCAGGCAGCATCAGAGAAGCAAGGGAATTGACGTTTTGAGCATAATGATTAAGAGCTTATGCTCGAAATATCAACTCTCTTGCTCCTTGGATGCTGCCTGACCGGCTGTGGTTTTCCAGCACCACACTTTTCGACTATGGGTAATTTAGCATGGGCATTCCACCGAACCTGTACATCTTTGGATTGTGGGAGGAAACCGGAGCACCCAGAGGAAACCCACACAGACACGGGGAGGACATGCAAACTCCACACAGAGAGTCGCCAGAGCCTGGAATCGAACCCAGGTTGCTGGCACTGTGAGACAGCAGTGCTAACCACTGAGCCACCGTGCCACCCATTTGGGAGTTTTTATAATCTGTAAAATTCCATTGGCTGGGGTCAAATGGTGGGATCAGGGTTCACTGGCTGAGTGCCATAGAAGTTCTGGAAATCAATCACATTTTGAGATAAGCTAACACAAAAAAAACAATTTTCTCAGGAGAAGCCTTTGAGACCAACACTTGGGAAGTATGTGCCCTGACGTTATCTTCAGAGAAGACACAGAACCCCAGCAGAAAAGACCTGAATGGAGAACAAAGTTGGCCACTTCACTCGATATGGGGCAGTTTTTGCTTCAAATCCAACCTCCAGATTGGGTCAAATCTGAATTAAGTGAAGTAAGACACAGCGAAGTTAAATGAAGGGAGTTAGAGCTGAAGTTAAGTTTGATAAAGATAGCAGTAAATGCTGCAACAAATGTATGCTTTATATTTAATATTTTACTTGAAGAGTTAGAATAAAGATTCTGAGTTTGGTCTGTTATATAAGGGCACCTAGTAAAAGGTTTGACTATTCCCTTTTGGTAACACCACCTATAATGACAGGAAAGCAAAGGTAGCTCATATCCACAATTCCATAAGTGGAACAAGATCTTGCACCAAGATCAGGAATTAACTTTCAAAGAATGCATTCAGTAGGGCACAAACAAGGATCAAATACAGGGCAAACCTCTTTTCTCGAGTGATCAGTTTCTGAGCTGGAATGGAATTTAACTCCATGAGTTACGATTGTGTCACAGTAGGGACTATATGGAGAAATGCCAATCCCAACTTTCTCATTACCTTCACAGAACCAAGATCCTTCTGGACAATGAAGGAGTGTGACCCCAGGGTCACATGATCCCTATCAGCTGATTTCAACAGGTAGAGGAAGTCCTTGGCAGTCCAACTGAAGACGGGTGCACCAGAACTTGCCGCTCCCCAAGTCAAGCTATTGCAGTACAGTTACAATACTGGCATCTACCCAACAATGTGGAAAATTCTCCAGGTATGCCTTGGTTTTTATGTACAAATCCAACCTGGTCAATTAACGCCCCAACACTCTACTCTTCATCATCAGTAAAGTGATGGAAGGGATCATCAGCACTGCTATCAAGCAGCACCTGCTCAGTGACGCCCAGTTCGGGTTTCACCAAGGCAACTCAGCTCTTGATCTCACTACAACCTTGGGTGACTGTGTGCACACACATACAGCTCACTATCCCATTCGATGTAGAACACGCACACAGCCAGATATCCCAGTCAATGCAGAGCGCGCACACAGCCAGATATCCCAGTCGATGCAGTGATGTGTTACACTGTCACTCTCAAGCATTGCAAGGATATTAAAGCTGGGAACTAACTATTCAGGATGATGAGAGTTTTTGGAAGGAAAGGATGGTGGTGTATGTTTGTTAGTATGGGTAACATACAGTAGCAAGGCATGATCATGAATCAGATGCAGAAACCATATTGACTAAGGTGAGAAATGGCAAGAGAAGAAGGTAAATTTAGAGTTCCAGCATCTGCAGTCATTGTTTTTACCGAGTTAAATTTAGAGTAGCCTATGGGCTGACCAGTTATATTGTAGGTTAGCATGTTAGTCACTAGATGTAATTGAAAAAAATCAAATTAACAGAAGTAGCCAGGAGAATGGATTTTTATTTCCAGATCAATAAGTTGTGGATCAGGCTATTTTGGATCTGAAAATGCGTAATAAAACAGATTCAAAATGATCTCAGAGTGAGTAATCCACTTGGAAGCAATGATCATAACATTGTAGAATTTAACATTTAATGTGAGTGTGGGAAACTTGGGTCAAAAGCGACCATTACTTAAGGAAGGATAGTTAAAAAGGCAGGAGGACAGTCAGTTGGAATGGATTGGGAAATAAGTTTAGTTAAAATGATGATTGATGAGCGACGGTGGATGTTTAAGAAAATAGTTCATTGCTTACAGCAAAGATATGTTCCACTGAGGCAGAAGGGTTTTAGGAAGGGGATAAACCAAAGTTAAGGATAGTTTCAAACTGAAAAACATATAATTTAGTAAAAATGGAGCTAAATCAGAAGATTGGCAAGTTTTAAAAATTAATAGCAGATGACGTAAAAACAAAGGGAGAAAATATCCCATAGGAGATATAAAGACAGACAGTAACAGCTGTCAGTAACAGCAGAAGAGAGGGGCCAAAGTGATCATAGGGAACAAGACTGTGGAAATAGTAACCGCAAACAAGGAAATGACAAAGGATTGGAATAAACACATTTTCCCAGCCTTCACAGTAGAGAACACTATAGCATTCAAAAATTACTATATAATCAAAGAACAAAAAGAGAAGAGGAAGTCACTATCACTGGAGAAAAGGTGCTGGGGACCTAATGGAGGTAAAGGTTGCTAAGTCTCCAGGATCTGATGTCACGTATCCCAGCATATGGAAGGAAGTAGTTACAGAGATAGCGAATGCACTGGTCATAACCTTTCAGGAATCCTTAGATTCCGGAAAATACCCAGAGGATTGGAAAACTGCTGACGTCACACTCTGATTTTAAAAAGGGAAGAAGATGAAAACAAATGACTCTAGGCCAGTTAGCTTAACTTCTGCTATTGGGAAAATTAAGTCATAGTCATAGTTATAGAGTCATACAGTACAGAAATGGACTCTTCAGTCCCACCAGTCCCTGCCAACCAAAGTCACAAACTAAATTAGTCCTACCTGCTAACACCTGTCCCATATCCCGCCAAACATTTATTATGCATTAACTTATTCAAATGTCTTTTAAATGTTGTAACTGTGCCCGCATCCACCACTTCCTCTGGAAGTTCATTCCGCACACAAACCACTTCCGTATAAAAAAATGGTCATGTCTTTTTAAAATCTTTTTCCTCTCACCCCAAAAATATTCCCCAGTCTTGAAATCCCTCACTGTAGGGAAAAGACACCTGCCATTCACCTTATCTGGAAGGCGTTTAGTACACTTGTCTTTAGTGCTCAATGCATTGAGTATAGGAGTTGGGAGATATGTTACATCTGTACAGGGCATTGGTTAGGCCACTATTGGAATACTGCATGCAATTCTGGTCTCCCTGTTGTAAGAAAGATGTTTTGAGAATTGAAAAGGGTTCAGAAAAGAGTTACAAGGATGTAGCCAGGGTTGGAGGGTTTAGCGATAAGGAGAGGCTGAATAAGCTGGGGCTGTTTTCCCTGGAGCATTGAAGGCTGAGGTTTATAAAATCATGAGGGGCATAAATAGACAAGGTCTTTTCCGTGAAGGTGGGGGAGTCCAAAACTAGAGGGCATAGGTTTGAGATGAGGGGGAAAAATTTAAAAAGGGACCAAAAGAGCAACTTTATATCATTCAGAGGAGGTGGAGGCTGGTACAATTACAACATTTAAAAGGCATCTAGATGGGTATATGAGTAGGAAGGGTTTAGAGAGATATGGGCCAAATGCTGGCAAATAAGAGTAGAGCTATTAAGGATATTGGGATTAGGAGGACTGAAGGGTCAGCTTCCATGTTGTGCAGCTCTATGACTCTACATGCCTCATTATTTTATACACCTCTAAGGCCATCACCTAACCACCTATGCTCCAGTGAAAAAAGTCCCAGATTATTTTTATACCTCAAACCTTCCATTCCCGGCAACATCCTGGTAAATCTCTTTTGAACCCTCTCCAGCTTAATAAAATCTTTCCTGTAACTGGGTGACCAGAACTGGACTCAGTACTCCAGAAGAGGCTTCACCAAAATCCTGTACTAAAGGATATTATAAAGGATTCAATATCAGAGAATTTATAAATACATAATTAGATTAGATTACTTACAGTGTGGAAACAGGCCCTTCGGCCCAACAAGTCCACAAGCCGAAGCGTAACCCACCCATACCCCTACACCTACACCTACACCTACATCTACATCTACCCCTTACCTAACACTACGGGCAATTTAGCATGGCCAATTCACCCGACCTGCACATCTTTGGACTGTGGGAGGAAACCGGAGCACCCGGAGGAAACCCACGCAGACACGGGGAGAACGTGCAAACTCCACACAGTCAGTCGCCTGAGGCGGGAATTGAACCCGTGTCTCCGGCGCTGTGAGGCAGCAGTGCTAACCACTGTGCCACCGTGTCGCCCACGGTAATAATAAGGCAAAGTCAGCATGGCTTTGGGGTGGCACGGTGGCACAGTGGTTAGCACTGCTGCCTCACAGCGCCAGAGACTCGGGTTCAATTCCCGTCGCTGGCATCTGTTTGTGTGGAGTTTGCACACTCTGTGCGTGGATTTCCTCCCACAGTCCAAAGATGTGTAGATTAGGTGAATTGGCCATGCTAAATTGCCAGTAGTGTTAGGTGAAGGGGTAAATGTAGGGGAATGGGTCTGGGTGGATTGCTCTTTGGAGGGTTGGTGTGGGCTTGTTGGGTCGAAGTGCCTACTTTCACACTGTAAGTAATCTAATCATATTAAAAAAAAGGCTTCATGAGGGGGAATTTAATCAAATCCTTTGAGGAGGTGACATGTAGCATAAATGAAGGGAAACCGGTAGGTGTTATATATTAGATTTCCAAAAGCATCAATAAAGGTCCCACATGAACCATAATAAGACAAGGCCATGGGGTTAGAGATGGCATAATAGCATGGATAACTAATAGAACACAAATAGCTGGGATAAGGGGGGCACTTTAAGCTGGCAACCTGGAGTGCCACAGGGACCAGTGCTGGGACCACAATTATTTATTCTATGCATTAATGATTTGGATGAGGAAGATGAATGTACTATAACCAAGTTTACAAATGCCATAAAAAAAAGTGGGAAGACAAATGGTGAGGACAACTTAAACAGCACAGAGGGTCAGAGACAGGTTAAGTGAAAGGGTACTAACTTGACAGTTGGAATATAATGTGTGCAAATGTCAGGTTATGCACTTTGGCAGGAAGAATAGAGGGGCTGAATATTGTTGAGATGGGAAAGAAAATGCAGCAAGCTACAGCACAGAAGGGTTTAGATTAGATTCCCTACAGTTTGGAAACAGGCCCTTCGGCCCACAGATCCACAACAACCCCCCAAAGAGTAACCCATCCAGTCCCATTTCCCTCTGAATGATATACCTAACACTTTGGGAAATTTAGCATGGCCAATTCACCTGACCTGCACATCTTTGGACTGTGGGAGGAAACTGAGCACCCAGACGAAACCCATGGGAAGAACATGCAAACTTCACAGTGTCACCCAAGGCTGGAATTGAAGCCAGGTCCCATTGGTGCTGTGAGGCAGCAGTGCTAACCACTGAGTCACCATGAAATATAAAAAAAAGCCTGCTGGCAACAGTAGGCACAAGCTCAATGAAATCAAGCAGAGAATCAAACATGTGACTCAAAAAGTGGTGTAAGGAGAGGGGTCATGGGTCAGAGAGAGTACAACTTCAGAAAGAGTGAGCTGTGTCATTGGGTCTGCATTCTCTTACACTGGCTGCAGTGTAGTGAGCACCTCCCACATCAGGGTGAAAGTGAGGACTACAGATGCTGGAGATTAGAGTCAAGACTGTGGTGCTGGAAAAGCACAGCAGGTCAGGCAGAATCCGAGGAGCTGGAAAATCGATGTTTCAGGTAAAAGCCCAATTTCATCAATTCCTGATGAAAGGCTTTTGCCCGAAATGTCGATTTTCCTGCTCCTCAGATGCTGCCTGACCTGCTGTGCTTTTCCAGCACCACACTCTTGACTCACCTCCCTCATCAGGTCAAACCCATTAGGACCCAGATGGTCAGCAATGGATGTTCCTACAGCTTCTGTCACCTCTGATCAAGCCTGGACTCCTGCAGACACTTGGTCATCTTCTTCCTGCCTGGTGGGAATAGCACATCCTTCCCACCTCTTGGCTTTGGGCTTGATGCAGTCAGGAAAGATAATGCTGGGAGGAACCCACCCCTCTTAACTATCGCCACCAAGAACACTCCTGCCGCCAGAAGTAACTTCTCATGAATGACCTGGAGTCTTGCCCATGTAGCACCCATTCACTTCTCCCTCTGGGTAGAGTTGTTTCTTCTGAATTCCCCATCTGATTTCTTGGTGACCGTATGAACAAAATGGCTTCTTGACCTGTTGTTCTCCACAAGTGCAAACATTCCTTCTGTAGTCAGTTTTCTGATAACAAGGGCTGTTGAGCTTTCCCTGATTGTTAGAACCTCACGGTTCTGCTATCACCACTCTCAGTTACAAAGGGGAAAACTTGTCATGGATTACCATTACTGCACAGGAAGAGGCCATTCAGCCCATCAAGCACATGCTGGTGCTCTGTACAGCAATCCAGTCACTCCTGTTCCTTTGGCCCTGCCTGTTTATTTCTCTCAAACACTCACCCCCAAATTTCCTTTCATGACAACATACCATTCCTGTTTCCACTGCTCTCATAAGGAGTGGGTTCTTGGTCCATACCTCTTGTTATATAAAATGATTCTTCCACCCAACACCTCCCCATGTCTCTAATATCTCTCGCTCAAAATCTGTATACCTTTGTCCTTGTCCCTACCTCTCAGGAAAACGGCATTGCAAATTAGATTACATTAGACTACCTACAGTGTGGAAACAAGCCTTTTGGCCTAACAAGTCCACACCGACCCTCCAAAGAGCAACCCACCCAGACCCATTCCCCTACACCTAACACTGCGGGCAATTTAGAATGGCCAATTTACCGAACCTGCACATCTTTGGACTTTGGGAGGAAACCGGAGCACCCAGAGGAAACCCACGCAGACACAGGAAGAATGTGCAAACTCCACACAGACAGTTGCCCGAGGCAGGGATTGAACCCGGGTCTCTGGTGCTGTGAGGCAGCAGTGCTAACCACTGTGCCAGCGTGCCGCCCAAATCTTATTTAAACCTGTCATTATTTAAGACCGCTATTAAATCTGCTACTAAATTATTAAATTTCTATTAAATCCTCTCCTCCAAGGGGATACTGCCAGCTGCTCCTGTCTTATCGCATCACTGAGGTCCCCTCTGCATCCCTGGAATCATTCTGGTAAATCTCCGCTGCACCTTCTCAATATCATTACATTAGATTAGATTACTTAGTGTGGAAACAGGCCATTTGGCCCAACAAGTCCACACCGACCCTCTGAAGAGCAACCCACCCAAACCCATTCCCCTACATTTACCCCTGACTAATGCAACTAACACTACGGGCAGTTTAGCATGGCCAATTCACCTGACCTGCACATCTTTGGACTGTGGGAGGAAACCGGAGCACCCAGAGGAAACCCACGCAGACATGGGGAGAACGTGCAAACTGCACACAGTCACCCAAAGCTGGAATTGAACCTGGGTCCCTGACACTGTGAGGCAGCAGTGCTAACCACTGAGCCACTGTGCTGCCCATAAGCTTTGAAATATTTTGAGGTGTCACCTGAATGTTACAGAATGCAACAGGTACATATGGCATGGTGGTTCAGTGGTTAGCACTGCTGACTTATAGCACCAGGGATGCAGGTTTAATACCATCTTTGGGTGATGTCTGTGTGGTGTTTGCATGGTCTCCCTGTATCTGTATGGGTTTCCCTGGGAGCTCATGTTTCCTCCCACAGTCCAAAAGACATGCAAGTTGGGTGGATTGGCCATGCTAAATTGCTCATAATGTCCAGGAATGTGTGGGGTAGCCATTGGAAATGCAAGGATATGGCAGGTCTGGATGGGATGCTCTTCAGAGGGTTGGCGTGGACTTGATGGGTTGAATAGCCTGCTTCCACACTGAGGAATCTTTATGCAGTCATCCATTAAAACAGAAATCTTTAAAATGTCAAAAGCATCTCAATGTTCAAACAAGTCTCACATTGCAAACTTAAAGGTTATAATGCAGTGGAATAAGTTATTGGATCTCTACTCCACTTTCTATCACATTCAGTTGATAGCAGTAAGTATGCATCTTACTTGTATGTGTATGGCCCAAGTTGTTTCACGATGGCTTTCGCTCCCTGTAAGATTTCCTGTTTGTTTTCAACATTGAAGAAGTAGAACTGTAGGTAAGCGGGGACCGGGGGGTCTTTCCAATTATTGTACATGTCGCTGTTCAACTTGAGCTCTGCATGCTGTGGAGATCAGCACAGAAACGTTACTGTATTTACAGAACCATCATCCAATCAACAGCAGGACAAGCATCAGTAGATACAGAGCTTTCCAGTCTAAACTTATACCCAACTATCTGATTCAAATACCTGAAGGGCAGTTTCTGTGAAGGCACAGTCCCCTCTCTTTCTTTGGACCATCTTTACATCTGTCTTTTAAATAAAATGCACCCATAACCATTGGCACCTTATTGTCATCATCAGAGGAAGCCATAGCAGATTACCTGCTCCTTACTCACTCAATCATCATCCCTTCCCATTCATATCAATTTAGGTGGCTAGATGAGACAGGTCTGGAACTGGCAGCCCCATTAAACACCACAAGCCACAAGTTAACATCATTTCCATCCATCTCTCCTTAACAAGAGAAGACCCTCCTCAAAACACTCTTTCTAATGACCCTACTTACAATTAGCCTTGTTGATCCTCATTAGCGGTGACACAGTAGTTCATTGCTACCTCACAGTGCCAGGGATCCGGGTTCGATTCCAGCCTTGGTCTGTGTGGAGTTTGCACATTTTCCCCCTGGCTGCTCTGGTTTCCTCTCACAATTCAAAGATGTGCAGGTTAGGTGGATTAGCCATATTGTCCAGGGATGTGAAAACTAGATGGGTTAGCCATAGGAAATGCAGGGTTATAGGGATAGGGTAGGGGGTTGGAATTGTCTTCAGAAGCTCAGTGTAGACTAGATGGGCCGAATGGCCTGCACACACACTGTAGGGCATATTTGATCCTTATTTCAACTAGGCCACAAGGGAGGTTGCTCGGTTCACTACAGGATATCCCAAACGTTTGGCTCCCATTTGCTGCAGGGTGAGCTGGCTCCCCTTCTTTATTCAGCATGCGTTTCTCACCCCAGTTGTTTGTAGCAGGTTTAATTTAGAATGGAGCACTTCCCTTCTGGACACTTTTCTCCCAGAGCCAAACAAACCTACTTTCCTAAAATCAATTTAATCAGGCCTTCTTGAATTAACAAACAGAGCGAGTACATCAGTTACAAAACGCAAGAAGAATTACAAATGCAACTCAGACTGGAAATAAGAGGTTCGTCCAAAAAGATAAAATAAAATATGTACAGATCAATCTTTGAATTGCTTTTGAAGAGTGGACAGTTGAATGTTGCTGCTGTTGTAGTTGAGATTACCAGTAAGTGTTGATATTTGCAGTTGAACACTTGGTTTCACAGACCGCTGTTTTGTGAATTGGTTGAGATTCTGTAGTTCTGATCCTTTTCAACTGCAATTGAAACCTCAGCAACCAGGATAAGACAGTATCACTTTGCTCAGCTGTTCTTTTTCACTGGTATATAGTAAGATTGAGGGAAAGTCTTTACCTGCAACATTTTGGTAACTAGGGGATAATTCTTCAACTGCAACATTCAAATCTCGCTAACACCTGACTCCAAGTTGATACATAACAATGTTCAGTCACACTAGTATACTCCAGCAGAGTTGAAACTAACTTTTCAATCTCTCTGTACGTATTCTCAAAGGGAAAAAGTAGAAAACATGCCTGCAGTTTAGTACATAACCCACAAGGAATTGATTTGTTGTTCAGCAGGAGGTTATCAGCCCTTCATTATCTTTACAGTCGCAAGTGTTCACAGTCCAGTCTGGTTGAAGTTTCTTTGAAACTTCATGTTGCATTCTATTGGTCTCTGTCCCTGTCCAGACAGCCAGTTAAATTACATTGGGAACCATCTTTGATAGTATCAGCTCTTGTTTAAAAAAAGACCTATTTGGAATAGTATATTGAAAATGTGTCCAGTACTTCTGGGTTGTGACTCATAGTAACATTTTACATTTTACATCAAGCTAATTGTAGAGTCATAGTCATTGAGTAGTAGAGTCCTACAACACAGAGACAGGCCCTTTGGCCCAAGCTAGTCCATGCTGACCAAAATGTCTATCCACACTAACTTCACTTCTCTGCATGTGGCCTATATCCTTCTAAACCTTTCCTGTCCATGTATTTGTCCAAAAACCTTTTAGATGTTGTAAATGTACCTGCCTCAACAACTTCTGCTGGGAACTCATTCCATTTGCATGCCACCTTCTGTGTACAAAAGGTTCAGTTTTACTCTTTCCTCTCGAACCTTAAACTGATGCCCTCTAGACCATGATTCCCCAACCCTGGGAAAAACACTGGAGTGCATTCACCTTATCCCAGGCCTGGAGTTTTGACTCCGATCCATGAAGTAGGACCCCACTGTTGTTTGTCCTTCACGGAGAAGATGGCCATGATCATTATCTGGAAGCTCGGGAAGCTTCTGCTGGGTAACTGCTAAAATTGGTCAGTGCTCAGGTGGTGATTAGGATAGGAATCTTTTGACAAGTTACTTGTTCAGGAACACCTTTTATTAAGATTAGATTAGATTTTGTACAGTGTGGAAACAGGCCCTTCAGCCCAACAAGTCCACACCTACCCTCAGAAGAGTCATCCACCCAGGCAATTTAGCATGTCCAATTCACCTGACCAATTCACCAATTTTTGGACTGTGGGAGGAAACCCACGCAGACACGGGGAGAATGTGCAAACTCAATACAGACAGTTGCCTGAGACAGGAGTTAAACCTGGGTCTCTGTCACTGTGAGGCAGCAGTGCTAACCACTGTGCCACTGTGTCGCCCACCTCTCCTGGCATTTTCTCTCTATCCTCTCATTCGCGCTTGCTTCTAAACTGACATTTTTTCACAATGTCAGTTTGAGTTTTGCTAGGTTGAACATTGGCGATGAATGTGAAGGGAAACATTCAAAACTTCAGACAATGCACCAGAGGTTGTGCTAAGAGAAATGGAAATGAAGAGACTCCTCCTGTTGGAATATACTGCAATGGAATTCAATGTCTGGAATCTTCTTCAGGTTTGTTGGGGCAGGGCAAGAAGAAAGTTAATGATCTGACGTGAATGCTCAAGGACAGTAAGGAGTTAAAAATCACAACACCAGGTTATAGTCCAACAGGTTTAATTGGAAGCACACTAGCTTTCGGAGCGTCACTCCTTCATCAGGTGGTAGTGCAGGGCTCAATCCTAACACACAGAATTTATAGCAAAAACTTAAAGTGTGATGTAAATTCTGTATGTTAGGATTGAGCCTTCCACTAGTGGGCGGCATGGTGGCACAGTGGTTAGCACTGCTGCCTCACAGCACCAGCGACCCGGGTTCAATTCCCGCCTCAGGCGACTGACTGTGTGGAGTTTACATGTTCTCCCAGTGTCTACGTGAGTTTCCTCTGGGTGCTCTGGTTTCCTCCCACAGTCCAAAGATGTGCAGGTCTGGTGAATTGGCCATGCTAAATTGCCCATAGCGTTAGGTTAGGGGTATGGGTGGGTTGCGCTTCGGCGGGTTGGTGTGGACTTGTTGGGCTGAAGGGCCTATTTCCACACTGTAATCTGATGAAGGAGCGACGCTCCAAAAGCTAGTGTGCTTCCAATTAAACCTGTTGGACTATAACCTGGTGTGTGTGATTTTTAACTTTGTACACCCTAGTCCAATACTGGCATCTCCAAATCAAGGAGAGTAAGATTATCTCCAAGTGGCACACCCGACCAACTGCAGATCTCACCTACTCAGCACCGAAATACTGCAGTCATCTCAACTCCGTCGTCAGTACCAATCACTATTCAATGCTTCAGTTAATACACACTACATTCTACAATCATTGCACAGTATAGAAGGAGGTCATCTGCCCCTGAGGTCTGTGTGAGGGCTTTCAAACAGCAGTCCAAATCAACTGTACTTCCCCTGTCGCCTTGCAAAGTTTTTCCTGCACTTGCCTCTCCCTCCCTGCAATATTTTACCGAACTGTACCCTGTGATATTTTACTGCACTGTCCCGTGTCACTGTAATATTTTACAACATTGTCCCCCGTCTCCCTGCAATATTTTACCGCACGGTCCCCTGTCGCCCTGCAATATTTTACTGCACTGTCCCCTGTTGCCCTGCAATATTATACTGCACTGTCCAATGTCGCCTTGCGATATTTTACTGCACTGTCAAATGTCACCCTGCGATATTTTACTGCATTGTCCACTGTCACCCCGCGATATTTTACTGCACTGTCCCCCCTCTCCCGGCAATATTTTACTGCACTGTCCACGGTCTCCCTGCAATATCTTACCGCACTGTCCCCTGTCTCCCTGCAATATTTTACCGCACTGTCCCCCTTCGCCCGTCGATATTTTACTGCACTGTCCCATCTCACCCTGCAATATTTTACTACACTGTCCCCTGTCGCCCTGCAATATCTTACCGCACTGTCCCCTGTCGCCCTGCAATATTTTACTGCACTGTCCCGTGTCTCCCTGGAATATTTTACCGCACTGCCCCGTCACTCTGCAATATTTTACAGCATTGAACCCCAGTCACCCGGCTATATCTGACTGCACTGTCCCCTGTCGCCCTGCAATATCTTACCGCACTGACCCCTGTCGCCCTGCAATATTTTACCACACTGACCCCTGTCCCCCTACAATATTTTACCGCACTGACCCCTGTCGCCCTGCTATATTTTACCGCACTGTCCCCTGTCGCCCTGGAATATCTTATTGCATTTTCCCTGGTTTCCCTGCAATATTTTATTGCGCTCGCCCCTGGCTCCCATGCAATATTTTACTGCACTGTCCTCTGTCTCCATACAATATTTTATTACATTGCCTTTGCTTCCCTACAACACTTTACTGAAATCAACAGTAGAGTCACCGCAGGAGCAGTGCACAAGAGCCAAGGTTAGGCGTGGAAGAAGGGGAGGTGAAAGAGTCTGGCTGTTGCCAGCTGATGGAGGGCAGGGTACCCACCAGTCCAGTAGAAAGGTCTCAGATGAGGTTGAAAGTCAGGTACAGGTGTGATATAGCACGGGAAGTGCACCAACACCATGTTGGCCCAGAGAGCTCAGGGCATCCCTTTTACCAGCGCCCAATAGCTGGGAAATAACACCTCCTGGCCTGTGGGAGGCAGTGTGGCACCGTAACCAGTGTGTGACATCTGGTGAGGACTGGAGACCGGTGGGTGGGCATTTCACTTAATAGAAGTGCTGGAAAAGAGCCCCAACAGGTCAAGTGTTATCCGTGGAATGAAACAGGATTTAGTGGCTTGGGTTGAGGCGAAGAGCCAACTTAGATTTTCTGTATGGATTCTCAGGAGTGCTCGGGGAGTGCCGAGCAGAGAGCGACAAAGGGAGCAGGAGCCTGCTGCCATCTTGCAGCACAACACTCTACTTGCACTCTCTCCCCAGCGGGCCCAGGTCTGTACTGTGGCGTGCTGCAGCCTCCTGAGGTAATCATTGCTCAGCCAACACTGTGTATTTTTAAAAATTGATTCAAGAGATGTGGGCATCACTGGCTAAGCCAGCAATTATTGCCCATCTCTAGAGGGTGGTTAAGAATCAACCACATTGCTGTTGGGCTGGAATCATATGTTGGCCACATCAGGTTAGGATGGCAGTTTCCTTACTTAAGGGACATGCCAGATGGGCTTTTTCCTGACAATCAACAATGGATTCATTACACTCTGAATTCCAGACTTTTTAAAAAAAATTATTGAATTCAAATTCCACCATCTGCTGTGATGGGATTCAAACCCAAGTCCCCAGTGCAGGTCTCTGGATTAACAGTCCAGCCATAATACCACAAGGCATCAGTGTGGGAGCAGGAGGGGAGTGAATCGCACAATAGAAGACAGCCATTAAGGCGATGGCCAAGGCTGACTTGTTTAACTGTTGAATGCACGGTCTCCCAAGCAGAATTTTAACAACTGGGACTTGCATTTTGTGGTGGCTTTCCAGTTCGTGTTGTGGCAAACAGCAGGAGGTCAGGAATGGGTCCATCGGAAAATGAGGAATTGGGGTTCGAGTCACTGGGATCGCTCATTCATTTTTTGACTATGTAAAGCCTGAGCAGAACATGTTCTCTTTGGGTCTGAGAGGTTAATGCTGAGGAGTGTAAATGATACCACATGGACTTGTTTTGGATCTCGGATGGGAGTCTTGTCTTTGGGTCCCCCTCATAGTCTCTGTAATGATGTCTGTTATAGAACCTAGAACATAGAAAAGTACAGCACAGAACAGACCCTTTGGCCGTTATATTTATAGAACCTGGAACTAGTTGCTAACGTGCAATATCCATATTTTGTTAACTGCAAGAGCAACTTCTAGATGATCCAGGAAGTGGTTTCTCCCTGCCACTCCCCCACAGGCTCTGGCACTTGCTACAGTTAAGGAGCACAGTGGGAGTAACCGTCACCATAAACAGCAGCTCTGACAGTGCACTGAGCTGGCCCTGCACATACAATAGGTCTCCCTTTTCTCACTTCTTCATATGTTTCCTTCTCCTCCCTCACATCAGCCTTTTCTTCCTCATTCACCATGAGCTGGTCACAGAATAGAAACGTACAGAATTCTAAAGGGGCTCGCAATGGTCATAGAGTTCCTATGGTGCAAAAAGGGGGCCATTCAGCCCATCAAGAGGCACGGTGGCTCAGTGGTTAGCACTCTTGCCTCACAACACCAGGTACGCAGGTTGGATTCCAGCCTCAGACAGCTGTCTGTGTGGAATTTTCACATTCTTGCCTTGTCTGTGTGGGTTTCCTCCCACAGTCCAAAGATGTGCAGGTCAGATGAATTGGCCGTGCTAAATTGCCCATAGTGTTCAGTGATGTGTAGGTTCGGTGCATTAGTCAGGGGTAAATGTAGAGTAATAGGGTAGGGTAGGGGGATAGGTCTGGGTGGGTTACTTTTCGAAGGGTCGGTGTGGACTTGTTGGTCCAAATGGCCTGTTTCCACACTGTCGGGATTCTATAAGTAAAAGTCAGCATCAACCCTCTGTTGAGCATTCCACCCTTTCCCTGTTACTCTGCACCAACCTTGGCTAATCCACCTAATTCTGAGACACTACAGGATAATTCAGTACAGCCAATTCACCTGACCTGCACATCTTTGGTCTGTGGGAGGAAACCGGAGCACCCGGAGGAAACCCATGCAGACACGGGGAGAATGTGCAAACTCCACACAGTCAGTGGAGTGGAACCCGGCTCCCTGAAGCTGTGAGGCAATAGTGTTAACCACTGAGCCAACTGGTAAGGTTCTTTCCGGATAACCTTGGCACTGCCCATTTGAGACTCACAGAGCTCATCTGAAGCAGGGGCCTTGATCGAGGTACCCACTCAACCCTCTGTGCAAGCTGCCTATTTAGACATCCTGGCTCAGTCTGCCCCATTTTATGCCATTGGTGGTCCATTTCAAGGCCTTACTATGCCTAAGGGAGGTGGGTAGCTGGCATCCACCCTACCCACTGTATAACAGGAGACAGCATGGTTGCAATGCAGGAATAGTTCAGAACCTGTTAACAGAAAATCCCTAGGCCTCATCTCAATGGCTCTCTGCTGAAAGCCAGCCTCACTCTTCACAATACACCAACCCCCATTCCCTATTCCTCTTTTACTGTCACTGCAGCATTGACCTCATGAACTCTCAACTCTGTAGAAACGCTCACCTTCTCACACATAGACATAGAACATAGAAGAATACAGCGCAGTACAGGCCCTTTGGCCCTCGATGTTGCGCCGATCAAAGCCCACCTAACCCACTGTCCTCCATATACCTATCCAATGCCCGCTTAAATACCCATAAAGAGGGAGAGTCCATCACTGCTACTGGCATCTCCGACACCATCATAGAATCACACAATATTCCAATTCTGAAGGAGGCCATTCAGCTCCTCATGCCTGTACTGGCTCAGTAAACAAGCATCATCACCCAGAGCCAATCTTCTGCCATCTCCCTGCACATCATTTCTATCCAAATAACCATCCAGTGCCCCTCGTGAATGCCTCCACTGAATCTGCCTCCACCACATTTGCAGACAATGCATTCTGTACTCAAACTACTAGAAAGGTATATTCTCACATCACCCTTCCTTCATTTGCACCTCACTTTAACTCTATGCCCTCAAACAAGAACAAGAGGGCAAGCAGAAACAAATTCAACGGGTGCACTATTCTACGATAAGAAGCTTCACTCTGTTCTTCCTGTCTGGGCCAGCATTTATTGCCCGTCGTCTAGTTGCCCCCTTGAGAAGGTGGTGGCGGTGAGCTGCCTTCTTGAACCACTGCAGTCCATGTGACCCACAATGCTGTTAGGGAGTGGACTCCAGGATTTTGACCCAACGACACTGAAGGAATGGAGTTAAAAATCACACAATACCAGGTTATAGTCCAACAGGTTTAACTGGAAGCACTAGCTTTCGGAGCAATCACCTGATGAAGGAGCGACGCTCCGAAAGCTAGTGTGCTTCCAATTAAACCTGTTGGACTATAACCTGGTGTTGTGTGATTTTTAACTTTGTACACCCCAGTCCAACACCGACATCTCCAAACCATGAAGGAAATGGAGATATGTTTCCAAGTGTCAAGGTGGTGAGTGGCTTGGAGGGGAAGGGAGTGATGTTCCCATGTATCTGCTGCTGAAGTGGGTGGCCTTGTTCTGAGGAAATAATGACCAGAGAGCAATGTCACCCACAGAGACTGGTACCAGTGTGAAGCTGATGAAATGGTCATCCAGGAGCAGCACTTAAGGAGACATTATACACGATTCCTCCTCTTCTGTCTCTTTCCACACAGTGTAAGAGGCAGAAACAGAATCGTCCCAACAGTCGGTCATTCGAGTTATCATTTACTAATGAATGAACAAAGGCCACGGTTAAACAAACAGGGGAACCCGGGCAGTACACAAGTGTTTGGTCAAATCTGAAATACCTTTGCATAAATGTGCAAAACATCCTCGAAATATACGGAGAGAGCACTGTATGTTGAGGGAACCGAGCCAGCCCCTTGCACTCTCTTACCTCTTTGATGCGGTTTTCCACGACCTTCCGAAAAACGTCTTGCGAAAACAAGACCAGAAATATAACGAGGCAACCCACAGCGACCACACCAGTCAGAGCAGCCTTGTTTCTGAAGCGAGTCATGACTGTCCCAGGGCACACAAAACACAAGGAACGAATGCAAAAAAAAAGGTGCTGGCAAACAGTTCCGACCGGCGAAGGAGTTGGAAACTCAGCCCACCAGGAATGTTGGAAGTCTGCCAGATTCAAGGGGATACTGACCTGAACAAAGTTCCAGCTCCTACAGCCAGTTTCGACACAGGGAAGGTCACTGTGCAGCCAATCACAGCGTCAGGCCAAGCTCTCTGCTTAACTCAACAAACCACAGGTCACTCCTGCCTCGCCTTGCCTCCATTCATTCACTAACCATCTATCCAATACCATTGGATCCATTTCCAAACAGCGATCCAATGAGGGGGTAAGATAGGGGACAGTGCCATCAAATCAAAGCAGGCCACACCACAGAGAGGGGTAGAGACATCTTGGGGGGGGGGGGGGCATATGTCTGGTGGCCAGAGACATCTGGTGGGGTGAGAGGTGAACAGGGGAGATATGACTTAGGAGCGGGATGGACATATCTGAGGAGGGGGTGTCACTCTCAGGAAATACCATCTCCAAATAAGGGTCAGAATCCATAAATACCATCTCCAAATAAGGGTCAGAATCCATAAATACCATCTCCAAATAAGGGTCAGAATCCATAAATACCCTCTCCAAATAATGGTCACTCAGTAAATACCCTCTCCAAACAAGGGTCACTCTCAGTAAATAACCTTTCCAAACAAGGGTCACACTCAGTAGATACCCTCTTCATCAGGGGTCACTCAGTAAATACCCTTTCCAGACAAGAGTCACTCTCAGTAAATAATCTTTCCAAACAGGGTTCACACTTTGTAAATACCCCCTCGACAGCACAGAGGTTAGCACTGCTGCCTAATAGCATCAGGGACCTGGGTTCAATTCTGGCCTCAGGCAACTGTCTGTGTGGAGTTGCATGTCCTCCCTGTGTCTGCGTGGGTTTCCTCCCACAGTCCAAAGATGTGCAGGTCAGGTGAATTGGCCATGCCAAGTTGCCCAGAGTGTTAGGTGCATTCATCAGAAGGAAATGTAGGGAGGCGATTCTGGATGGGTTGCTCCTCAGAGGGTCGGCGTGGACTTGTTGGGCCAAAGGGCCTGTTTCCAAGCTGTAGGGAATCTAATCTAATCTCTCCAAACAGGGGTCACTCAGCAAATGCCCTCTCCACACAAGGGTCACTGAGCAAAACACCTTTCCAGACCATTGATTGGTCCCTTTGTGGATGATCCTTCACCAGCTTAGCTGACGGTTCCCACCATTCAGTGGAGGATATGACAGTGGGTTTTGAGGGCATTGATATTTCCTCAGCCCTCCTGTCAATTCCTATTGTGACAAAGCTCGAGATTTGGCTTTGGGATAGTAAAGTTTGAATTTTCAGTACCTCTTCAGACATTTCTCTCACTGTTTTTAGTGAAACAAGTAACTCATCTGCTCTAAAGAACCTCTGTTGTGGTAAAATAAGTTACAAGTCAGATCAAGGAGCATAGTAAACTGTTTATATTAAACAGTACAATTGCAACGGCATTTTATTATCCTCCTTTTGCTTACTCTAAATCAACATCAAGGGAAAGACTTTATTTCTAGAACAGCGAAATCGACGTTTCGGGCAAAAGCCCTTCATCAGGAATAAAGGCAGAGAGCCTGAAGCGTGGAGAGATAAGCTAGAGGAGGGTGGGGGTGGGGAGAAAGTAGCATAGAGTACAATTGGTGAGTGGGGAAAGGTGATAGGTCAGGGAGGAGAGGGTGGAGTGGATAGGTGGAAAAAGAGATAGGCAGGTAGGACAAGTCCGGACAAGTCATGGGGACAGTGCTGAGCTGGAAGTTTGAAACTAGGATGAGGTGGGGGAAGGGGAAATGAGGAAAGGAGCCTTCCACATCCATCAAAGTTTTACCTGCACATCCACTAATATCATTTATTGTATCCATTGCTCCCGATGCGGTCTCCTCTATATTGGGGAGACTGGGCACCTCCTAGCAGAATGCTTTAGGGAACATCTCCGGGACATCTGCACCGCCCCGTGGCCCAACATTTCAACTCCCACTCCCACTCTGCCGAGGACATGGAGGTCCTGGGCCTCCTTCACCACCGCTCCCTCACCACCAGATGCCTGGAGGAAGAACGCCTCATCTTCCGCCTCGGAACACTTCAACTCCAGGGCATCAATGTGGACTTCAACAGTTTCCTCATTTCCCCTTCCCCCACCTCACCCTAGTTCCAAACTTCCAGCTCAGCCCTGTCCCCATGACTTGTCCAGACTTGTCCTACCTACCTATCTTCTTTTCCACCTATCCACTCCACCCTCTCCTCCCTGACCTATCACCTTCATCCCCTCCCCCACTCACCCATTGTACTCTATGCTACTTTCTCCCCACCCCCATCCTCCTCTAGCTTATCTCTCCACGCTTCAGGCTCTCTGCCTTTATTCCTGATGAAGGACTTTTGCCCGAAATGTCGATTTCGCTGCTCCTTGGATGCTGCCTGAACTGCTGTGCTCTTCCAGCACCAGTAATCCAGAATCTGGTTTCCAGCATCTGCAGTCATTGCTTTTACCTCCTTTATTTCTAGAGCACCTCTCACAGCAACCAGCAAATTCCCAAAGTACTTTAAATAAATAAATATTAAGCATTATTTGAAATTTTTGTCACTGCTGTCATAGAGTCACAGAGATGGGTGGCATGGTGGCTTGGTGGTTAGCACTGTTGCCTCACAGTGCTAGGGACCCAGGTTCAATTCCTGCCTCGGGCAACTGTCTGTGTGGAGTTTGCACATTTTCCCCGTGTCTACGTGGGTTCCGTCCCATAATCTAAAGATGTGCAGGTTAGGTAAATAAGAGGGAATGGGTCTGGGTGGGTTGCTCTTTGGAGGGTCGGTGCGGACTTGTTGGGCTGACGGGCCTGTTTCCACACTGTAGGGAATCTAAGATGTACAGCACAGAAACAGATCCTTTGCTCCAACTCATCCATGCCAACCATTTCTTAACCTGATCTATTCCCATTTGCCAGCGCTTAGCCCATATCCCTCTAAATGCTTCCTATTCATATATCCATCCAGATGCCTTTTAAATGCTGTAATTGTACCAGCCTCCACCACTTTATCTGGCAGCGCATTCCATAAACGCACCACTCTCTGCGTGAAAACGTTGCCCCTCAGGTCAGTTTTAAATCTTTTGCCTCTAAAGCTAAACCTATGCCCTCTAGTTCTAGACTCCCCTGCCCTGGGGAAAAGACCTCGGTTATTCCTATGACCTATGATTTTATAAATGTCTCTAAGGTCACCCCTCAGCCTCCACCACTCCAAAGAAAAAAAGCCCCAGCCTTCTCAGCCTCTTTCTATAGCTCAAAGCTTCCAACTCTGGTAACATCCTTGTAAATCTTTTCTGAAACCTTTCAGGTTTCGCAACACCTATCCTATAACACGGAGATTTCAGAATTAAATGCAGTGTTGCAGGAAGAGCAGATGGTCATGCACAGCAAGATCCAGGATCACCAACGTGGACATGAGCAGGCAATCAGCTTCTGTAATGGTGATTAATGGGAAGGGTGTTGGCCCAAGGCACACTGAGACATCCCCCAGAGCAGGCTGGTTAAGATGGACCCACTAAAGAAACTGGTTAAATCTCAGCTGATGTAGTGTGTACGTTCTGGATGCCATACTACAGAAATGATGGAGAGAGTGCAGAGAGGTTTATGACAATGGTTCCAGGGTTTTATAATGGAGATAAGGAGAAGATTCTTCAGCCAGAGAGTGGTGAAGCTATGGAATTCATTGCCACAGAAGGCTGTGGAGGCCAAGCCATTGAGTATATTTAAGACTGAGGTAGATAGGTTCTTGAGAATCAAGACCATCAAGGGTTACAGGGCGAAGGTAGGAGAATGGAGTTGAGAACCATATCAACCATGATCGAAAGGCAGAGCAGACTCAATGGGCTGAATGGCCTAATTTCTGCTCCTGCGTCTCATGGATGAGAAACTTTAGTCACAGGGCAAGATCAGAGAAATTGGGCCTGTTCTCCTTGGAGAGAAGAAGGCCGAGATGAGATCTGATGGAGGTTTTTCAAAATTATGAGTGGGGTTGGGTAGAGAGGACATGGAGAAGCAGTTTCTGCTTGTAAAAGGGTCAAGAACCAGAAGGCAGAGGGTTAAAGTGTTTAGCAAAAGAAGCGAGAGTGAGTAGAAATTAAAGTTTTTTCAGACACCGAGTGGTCCAATGCACTGCCTGGAAGAGAGATGGAGACAGATTCAGTGGAGCCATACAAGAGAGGCCTTGGATGGTTAATTCAACAGAATGGATGTGCAAGGTTATGGGGAAAAGGCAGGAGAATAGGCCTATCACAAAGCTCAGTGAGTCAGAGCACACACAATGGGTCAAATGGCCTTGTTATGAATTAAGGTAAAAACAATGACTGCAGATGCTGAAAACCAAATACTGGATTAGTGGTGCTGGAAGAGCACAGCAGTTCAGGCAGCATCCAACGAGCAGCGAAATCGACGTTTCCTGATGAAGGGCTTTTGTTATGAATTAAGCTCTATGAAACAAACTCAATGGAAATTCAATTACAAAAGACTGAGAAAGGGTTTGGGGAACCACATGAAGTTATTTGCTTCATTTCGGGCCAAAACTGGGCAGATTGTCAATGTAGGACACTGCAAAGGGTAATTGAACAAAGGGTACAGTGAACAAAGAGTACAGGTATTGAACAAAGGGTACAGGTTGATAACACCTTGAAAGTGGAGTCACAGGTAGACAGGGGGGTGAAGAAGGCTATCGGCATGCTTGCTTTCATTGGTAACTCCACTGAATAGAGGGGTTGGGATGCCTTGCTGCAGCTGTAGAAGACATTAGTGAGGTCTCAGCTGAAATGCTCCATGCAGTTGTGGTCAATTGACAATAGAAAGTATATTATCAGACTAGAAAAAGTGCAGGGTGTGCAATGTGGCTGAATGTTCATTACAGGAAGTGCAGTGTGGCGGGATGTCAGTTTAAGGGAGTGCAGTGTGGCTGGATGTAAGTTGCAAGGTGTGTAGTGTGTCTGGATATCAGTTGCATGGTTTGCAGTGTGGCTGGATGTCAGTTACAGGGTGTGCAGTGTGGTTGGATGTCAGTTACAGGGTGTGCAGTGTGGCTGGATGACAGTTGCAGGGTGTGCATTGTGGCTGGATGACAGTTACAGGGTGTGCATTGTGGCTGGATGACAGTTACAGGGTGTGCATTGTGGCTGGATGACAGTTACAGGGTATGCAGTGTGGCTGGATGACAGTTACAGGGTGTGCAGTGTGGCTGGATGTCAGTTGAAGGGTGTGCAATGTGGCTACATGTCAGTTGCAGGGTTTAGAATGTGGCTGGATGTCAGTTGCAGGGTGTGCAGTGTGACTGGATGTCAGTTCCAGTGTGTGCAATGTGGCTGGATGTCAGTTACAGGTTGTGCACCTTGGCTGCATATCAGTTGCAGGGTGTGTCGTGTGGCTGAATAGCAGTTACAGGCTGTGCAGTGTCGCTGCACGTCAGTTGCAGTGCATGCAATATGGCTGGATGTCTGTTCCAGTGTGTGCAGTGTGGCTGGATGTCAGTTACAGGGTGTGCAATGTGGTTGGATGTCAGTTACAGGGTGTGCAGTGTGGCTAGATGTCAGTTACAGGCTGTGCAGTGTCGCTGCACGTCAGTTGCAGTGCATGCAATATGGCTGGATGTCAGTTCCAGTGTGTGCAGTGTGGCTGGATGTCAGTTACAGGGTGTGCAATGTGGTTGGATGTCAGTTACAGGGTGTGCAATGTGGTTGGATGTCAGTTACAGGGTGTGCAGTGTGGCTGGATGTCAGTTACAGGGTGTGCAGTGTGGTTGGATGTCAGTTGCAGGGTGTGCATTGTGGCTGGATGACAGTTACAGGGTGTGCATTGTGGCTGGATGACAGTTACAGGGTGTGCATTGTGGCTGGATGACAGTTACAGGGTGTGCAGTGTGGCTGGATGACAGTTACAGGGTGTGCAGTGTGGCTGGATGTCAGTTGAAGGGTGTGCAATGTGGCTACATGTCAGTTGCAGGGTTTAGAATGTGGCTGGATGTCAGTTGCAGGGTGTGCAGTGTGACTGGATGTCAGTTCCAGTGTGTGCAATGTGGCTGGATGTCAGTTACAGGTTGTACAGTGTGGCTGGAAGTCAGTTTCAGGGTGTGCAGTGTGGCTGGATGTCTGTTACAGTGTGTGCACCTTGGCTGCATATCAGTTGCAGGGTGTGTCGTGTGGCTGAATAGCAGTTACAGGCTGTGCAGTGTCGCTGCACGTCAGTTGCAGTGCATGCAATATGGCTGGATGTCTGTTCCAGTGTGTGCAGTGTGGCTGGATGTCAGTTACAGGGTGTGCAATGTGGTTGGATGTCAGTTACAGGGTGTGCAGTGTGGCTAGATGTCAGTTACAGGCTGTGCAGTGTCGCTGCACGTCAGTTGCAGTGCATGCAATATGGCTGGATGTCTGTTCCAGTGTGTGCAGTGTGGCTGGATGTCAGTTACAGGGTGTGCAATGTGGTTGGATGTCAGTTACAGGGTGTGCAATGTGGTTGGATGTCAGTTACAGGGTGTGCAGTGTGGCTGGATGTCAGTTACAGGGTGTGCAGTGTGGTTGGATGTCAGTTCCAGTGTGTGCAATGTGGCTGGATGTCAGTTGCAGGGTGTGCAATATGTCTGGATGTCAGTTACAGGGTATGCAGTGTGGCTGGATGTCAGTGTTAGGGTGTGCAGTGTGGCTGGATGTCAGTTACAGTGTGTGCAGTGTGGCTAGATGTCAGTTGCTGTCTGTGCAATGTCACTGGATGTCAGTTGCAGGGTGTGCAGTGTGGCTGGATATCAGTTGTAGGGTATGCAATGAGGGTCCATATGAGTTACAGGGTTTAGAATGTGGCTGGATGTCAGTTGTAGGGTGTGCAATGTGGCTGGATGTCAGTTACAGGGTGTGCAATGTGGCTGCATGTCATTTGTAGGGCGTACAGTGTGGCTGGATGTCAGTTGCAGGGTGTGCATTTTGGCTGGATGACAGTTACAGGGTGTGCAGTGTGGCTGGATGTCATTTGCAGGGCGTAGAGTGTGGCTGGATGTCAGTTGCAGGGTTTGCATTTTGGCTGGATGACAGTTACAGGGTGTGCAGTGTGGCTGGATGTCAGTTCCAGTGTGTGCAGTGTGGCTGGATGTCAGTTACAGGGTGTGCAGTGTGGCTGGATGTCAGTTCCAGTGTGTGCAGTGTGGCTGGATGTCAGTTACAGGGTGTGCAGTGTGGCTGGATGTCAGTTCCAGTGTGTGCAGTGTGGCTGGATGTCAGTTCCAGTGTGTGCAGTGTGGCTGGATGTCAGTTATAGGGTGTGCAGTGTGGCTGGATGTCAGTTCCAGTGTGTGCAGTGTGGCTGGATGTCAGTTACAGGGTGTGCAGTGTGGCTGGATGTCAGTTCCAGTGTGTGCAATATGTCTGGATGTCAGTTGCAGGGTGTGCAGTGTGGCTGGATGTCAGTGTTAGGGTGTGCAGTGTGGCTGGATGTCAGTTACAGGGAATGCAGTGTGGCAGAATGTCAGTTACAGTGTGTGCAGTGTGGCTAGATGTCAGTTGCTGTCTGTGCAATGTCACTGGATGTCAGTTGTAGGGTTTGCAGTGTGGCTGGATGTCAGTTGTAGGGTGTGCAATGTCGCTGGATGTCAGTTGAAGGGTGTGCAATGTGGCTACATGTCAGTTGCAGGGTTTAGAATGTGGCTGGATGTCAGTTGCAGGGTGTGCAGTGTGACTGGATGTCAGTTCCAGTGTGTGCAATGTGGCTGGATGTCAGTTACAGGTTGTACAGTGTGGCTGGAAGTCAGTTTCAGGGTGTGCAGTGTGGCTGGATGTCTGTTACAGTGTGTGCACCTTGGCTGCATATCAGTTGCAGGGTGTGTCGTGTGGCTGAATAGCAGTTACAGGCTGTGCAGTGTCGCTGCACGTCAGTTGCAGTGCATGCAATATGGCTGGATGTCTGTTCCAGTGTGTGCAGTGTGGCTGGATGTCAGTTACAGGGTGTGCAATGTGGTTGGATGTCAGTTGCAGGGTGTGCAGTGTGGCTGGATGTCAGTTTCAGGGTGTGCAATATGTCTGGATGTCAGTTACAGGGTATGCAGTGTGGCTGGATGTCAGTTTCAGGGTGTGCAGTGTGGCTGGATGTCTGTTACAGTGTGTGCACCTTGGCTGCATATCAGTTGCAGGGTGTGTCGTGTGGCTGAATAGCAGTTACAGGCTGTGCAGTGTCGCTGCACGTCAGTTGCAGTGCATGCAATATGGCTGGATGTCTGTTCCAGTGTGTGCAGTGTGGCTGGATGTCAGTTACAGGGTGTGCAATGTGGTTGGATGTCAGTTACAGGGTGTGCAGTGTGGCTAGATGTCAGTTACAGGCTGTGCAGTGTCGCTGCACGTCAGTTGCAGTGCATGCAATATGGCTGGATGTCTGTTCCAGTGTGTGCAGTGTGGCTGGATGTCAGTTACAGGGAATGCAGTGTGGCTGGATGACAGTTACAGGGTGTGCAGTGTGGCTAGATGTCAGTTGCTGTCTGTGCAATGTCACTGGATGTCAGTTGCAGGGTTTGCAGTGTGGCTGGATGACAGTTACAGGGTGTGCATTGTGGCTGGATGACAGTTACAGGGTGTGCATTGTGGCTGGATGACAGTTACAGGGTGTGCAGTGTGGCTGGATGACAGTTACAGGGTGTGCAGTGTGGCTGGATGTCAGTTGAAGGGTGTGCAATGTGGCTACATGTCAGTTGCAGGGTTTAGAATGTGGCTGGATGTCAGTTGCAGGGTGTGCAGTGTGACTGGATGTCAGTTCCAGTGTGTGCAATGTGGCTGGATGTCAGTTACAGGTTGTACAGTGTGGCTGGAAGTCAGTTTCAGGGTGTGCAGTGTGGCTGGATGTCTGTTACAGTGTGTGCACCTTGGCTGCATATCAGTTGCAGGGTGTGTCGTGTGGCTGAATAGCAGTTACAGGCTGTGCAGTGTCGCTGCACGTCAATTGCAGTGCATGCAATATGGCTGGATGTCTGTTCCAGTGTGTGCAGTGTGGCTGGATGTCAGTTACAGGGTGTGCAATGTGGTTGGATGTCAGTTACAGGGTGTGCAGTGTGGCTAGATGTCAGTTACAGGCTGTGCAGTGTCGCTGCACGTCAGTTGCAGTGCATGCAATATGGCTGGATGTCTGTTCCAGTGTGTGCAGTGTGGCTGGATGTCAGTTACAGGGTGTGCAATGTGGTTGGATGTCAGTTACAGGGTGTGCAATGTGGTTGGATGTCAGTTACAGGGTGTGCAGTGTGGCTGGATGTCAGTTACAGGGTGTGCAGTGTGGTTGGATGTCAGTTGCAGGGTGTGCATTGTGGCTGGATGACAGTTACAGGGTGTGCATTGTGGCTGGATGACAGTTACAGGGTGTGCATTGTGGCTGGATGACAGTTACAGGGTGTGCAGTGTGGCTGGATGACAGTTACAGGGTGTGCAGTGTGGCTGGATGTCAGTTGAAGGGTGTGCAATGTGGCTACATGTCAGTTGCAGGGTTTAGAATGTGGCTGGATGTCAGTTGCAGGGTGTGCAGTGTGACTGGATGTCAGTTCCAGTGTGTGCAATGTGGCTGGATGTCAGTTACAGGTTGTACAGTGTGGCTGGAAGTCAGTTTCAGGGTGTGCAGTGTGGCTGGATGTCTGTTACAGTGTGTGCACCTTGGCTGCATATCAGTTGCAGGGTGTGTCGTGTGGCTGAATAGCAGTTACAGGCTGTGCAGTGTCGCTGCACGTCAGTTGCAGTGCATGCAATATGGCTGGATGTCTGTTCCAGTGTGTGCAGTGTGGCTGGATGTCAGTTACAGGGTGTGCAATGTGGTTGGATGTCAGTTACAGGGTGTGCAGTGTGGCTAGATGTCAGTTACAGGCTGTGCAGTGTCGCTGCACGTCAGTTGCAGTGCATGCAATATGGCTGGATGTCTGTTCCAGTGTGTGCAGTGTGGCTGGATGTCAGTTACAGGGTGTGCAATGTGGTTGGATGTCAGTTACAGGGTGTGCAATGTGGTTGGATGTCAGTTACAGGGTGTGCAGTGTGGCTGGATGTCAGTTACAGGGTGTGCAGTGTGGTTGGATGTCAGTTCCAGTGTGTGCAATGTGGCTGGATGTCAGTTGCAGGGTGTGCAATATGTCTGGATGTCAGTTACAGGGTATGCAGTGTGGCTGGATGTCAGTGTTAGGGTGTGCAGTGTGGCTGGATGTCAGTTACAGTGTGTGCAGTGTGGCTAGATGTCAGTTGCTGTCTGTGCAATGTCACTGGATGTCAGTTGCAGGGTGTGCAGTGTGGCTGGATATCAGTTGTAGGGTATGCAATGAGGGTCCATATGAGTTACAGGGTTTAGAATGTGGCTGGATGTCAGTTGTAGGGTGTGCAATGTGGCTGGATGTCAGTTACAGGGTGTGCAATGTGGCTGCATGTCATTTGTAGGGCGTACAGTGTGGCTGGATGTCAGTTGCAGGGTGTGCATTTTGGCTGGATGACAGTTACAGGGTGTGCAGTGTGGCTGGATGTCATTTGCAGGGCGTAGAGTGTGGCTGGATGTCAGTTGCAGGGTTTGCATTTTGGCTGGATGACAGTTACAGGGTGTGCAGTGTGGCTGGATGTCAGTTCCAGTGTGTGCAGTGTGGCTGGATGTCAGTTACAGGGTGTGCAGTGTGGCTGGATGTCAGTTCCAGTGTGTGCAGTGTGGCTGGATGTCAGTTACAGGGTGTGCAGTGTGGCTGGATGTCAGTTCCAGTGTGTGCAGTGTGGCTGGATGTCAGTTCCAGTGTGTGCAGTGTGGCTGGATGTCAGTTATAGGGTGTGCAGTGTGGCTGGATGTCAGTTCCAGTGTGTGCAGTGTGGCTGGATGTCAGTTACAGGGTGTGCAGTGTGGCTGGATGTCAGTTCCAGTGTGTGCAATATGTCTGGATGTCAGTTGCAGGGTGTGCAGTGTGGCTGGATGTCAGTGTTAGGGTGTGCAGTGTGGCTGGATGTCAGTTACAGGGAATGCAGTGTGGCAGAATGTCAGTTACAGTGTGTGCAGTGTGGCTAGATGTCAGTTGCTGTCTGTGCAATGTCACTGGATGTCAGTTGTAGGGTTTGCAGTGTGGCTGGATGTCAGTTGTAGGGTGTGCAATGTCGCTGGATGTCAGTTGAAGGGTGTGCAATGTGGCTACATGTCAGTTGCAGGGTTTAGAATGTGGCTGGATGTCAGTTGCAGGGTGTGCAGTGTGACTGGATGTCAGTTCCAGTGTGTGCAATGTGGCTGGATGTCAGTTACAGGTTGTACAGTGTGGCTGGAAGTCAGTTTCAGGGTGTGCAGTGTGGCTGGATGTCTGTTACAGTGTGTGCACCTTGGCTGCATATCAGTTGCAGGGTGTGTCGTGTGGCTGAATAGCAGTTACAGGCTGTGCAGTGTCGCTGCACGTCAGTTGCAGTGCATGCAATATGGCTGGATGTCTGTTCCAGTGTGTGCAGTGTGGCTGGATGTCAGTTACAGGGTGTGCAATGTGGTTGGATGTCAGTTGCAGGGTGTGCAGTGTGGCTGGATGTCAGTTTCAGGGTGTGCAATATGTCTGGATGTCAGTTACAGGGTATGCAGTGTGGCTGGATGTCAGTGTTAGGGTGTGCAGTGTGGCTGGATGTCAGTTACAGGGAATGCAGTGTGGCTGGATGACAGTTACAGGGTGTGCAGTGTGGCTAGATGTCAGTTGCTGTCTGTGCAATGTCACTGGATGTCAGTTGCAGGGTTTGCAGTGTGGCTGGATATCAGTTGTAGGGTGTGCAATGTCGCTGGATGTCAGTTGCAGGGTTTGCAATATGGCTGGATGTCAGTTGCAGTCTGTGCAATGTCGCTGGATGTCAGTTGCAGGGTTTGCAATATGGCTGGATGTCAGTTGCAGGGTGTGCAGTGTGGCTGGATGTCAGTTGCAGGGTTTGCAATATGGCTGGATGTCAGTTGCAGGGTGTGCAGTGTGGTTAGATGTCAGTTGCAGTCTGTGCAATGTCGCTGGATGTCAATTTGCAGGGTGTGCAGTGTGGCTGGATGTCATTTGTAGGGTGTGAAGTGTGGCTGGATGTCAGTTGCAAGATTTGCAATGAGGGTGGATATGAGTTGCAGGGTTTAGAATGTGGCTGGATGTCAGTTGTAGGGTGTGCAATGTGGCTGGATGTCAGTTACAGTGTGTGCAATGTGGCTGCATGTCATTTGCAGGGCGTACAGTGTGGCTGGATGTCAGTTGCAGGGTGTGCATTGTGGCTGGATGACAGTTACAGGGTGTGCAATGTGGCTGCATGTCATTTGTAGGGCGTACAGTGTGGCTGGATGTCAGTTGCAGGGTGTGCATTGTGGCTGGATGACAGTTACAGGGTGTGCATTGTGGCTGGATGACAGTTACAGGGTGTGCAGTGTGGCTGGATGACAGTTACAGGGTGTGCAGTGTGGCTGGATGTCAGTTACAGGGTGTGCAGTGTGGCTGGATGACAGTTACAGGGTGTGCAGTGTGGCTGGATGTCAGTTGAAGGGTGTGCAATGTGGCTACATGTCAGTTGCAGTGTGTGCAGTGTGACTGGATGTCAGTTCCAGTGTGTGCAATGTGGCTGGATGTCAGTTACAGGTTGTACAGTGTGGCTGGAAGTCAGTTACAGGGTGTGCAGTGTGGCTGGATGTCTGTTACAGTGTGTGCACCTTGGCTGCATATCAGTTGCAGGGTGTGTCGTGTGGCTGAATAGCAGTTACAGGCTGTGCAGTGTCGCTGCACGTCAGTTGCAGTGCATGCAATATGGCTGGATGTCTGTTCCAGTGTGTGCAATGTGGCAGGATGTCAGTTGCTGGGTGTGCAGTGTGGCTGCATGTCAGTTGCAATCTGTGCACTCTGGCTGGATGTCATTTGCAGGGTGTGCAATGTGGCTGGATGTCAGTTTCCGAGTGTGCAGCGTGGCTAGATGTCAATTGCAGGGTGTGCAGTGTGGCTGGATGTCAGTTACAGTGTGCGCAGTGTAGCTGCATGTCCGCTGCCTTGTGTACATTTTGGCTGGGTATCAGTTGCAGTGTGTGCAACTTGGCTAAAACACAGTTGCAGCCTGTGCAGTACGGCTGCATGTCAGATGCAGGGTGTGCAGTGTAGCTGGATGACAGTTACAGGGTGTGCAGTGTGGCTGGATGTCAGTTGAAGGGTGTGCAATGTGGCTACATGTCAGTTACAGGGTGTGCAATGTGGCTGGATGTTAGTTTCAGGGTGTGCAGTGTGACTGGATGTCAGTTGCTGAGTGTTCAGTGTGGCTGCATGTCAGTTGCTGGGTGTGCAATGTGGCTGGATGTCAGTTCCTGGGTGTGCAATGTCGCTGGATTTCTGTTGCAGGGTGTGCAGTGTTAATGGATGTCAGATACAGGGTGTGCAATGTGGCTGTATGTCAGTTACAGGGTGTGCAGTGTGGCAGGATGTCAGTTGTGGGGTGTGCAGTGTGGCTGGTTAACAGTTGCAGCCACAACCCAGTGCAATAGAAGCATATTTGGACATGTGATTGAATGAGGTGTAACCGTCAGGGGTTTGGGAGGCAGTTGGATTGGGGACAATTATTCTCCCTGTTCTCACAATGATATGCTCTCGGTACACCACACTGTCTCCTCTCACTAATGCTGATTTCCTGGTAGGAATTCCATCCACCTCCAGCCGTACTAGTTGAGGAGAGACTAACTGATGGGAGGACAGAGACAGTGTGGGAGATGGATAGGCAAGTGAATTTAAATACTCTTCATTCCGGTCACAGCATCCTGGATGTGGTGAGGCAGCCATCACTGAGTGAGTGAGGGTGAGGGAACTGCGTACAGCACTTGATCCAAGAAGCTGCCCAGTCCACCAAATGGATCTGGCTGTGTACACTACAGGAGAAAGTGACTCCCAACTGAAAATGCCCATCGCTTAGAGGAAATTCTCTGATTTAACTGGTATTGACCAAAAGGCGGTTACTCACTACTTTCTGCTTCTGATCTTTCAAGATCATTCATGGTTAGTATTGTCCTGGTGACCTGATTGTGTATGGGCACGAGATTAAAATGCCCAAAATGATGAATTTGGGCTTTCACCTGGCCTCTGCTTTCTTTGCAAGAATTAATTTGCTTGGAGCACTTCAAATACCTCAAACTTCTCTCCATATGATACATTGTTCCTTTGCCCTGAGGAGAATTGATGGACAGAGATCTGGATGTTCAGGTCCACTGTACCCTAAAGATGGCAACGCAGCTGAATAGAGTGGTCAAGAAGGTATACAGCATTTTTTCCTTCATTGGGCGGGGTAATGATTACAAGAGTAGGGTGGTCATGTTTCAGGTGTATAAGACGTTGGTGCGGCCACATTTGGAATACTGCATACAGTTCTGGTCGCCACATTACCAAACGATTGTGGGTGCTTTGGAGAGGGTGCAGAGGCAGTTCACAAGAATGTTGCCTGTTCTGGAGGGTGCTTGCGATAAAGAGAGGTTGAGTAGGTCAGGATTATTTTCACTAGAAAGATGGAGGTTGAGGGGGGACCTGATAGAGGTCTACAAAATCATGAGAGGTATAGACAGGGTGGATAGCAAGAAGCTACATGGCATCAATGTAGATTTCACCAGTTTCCCGCTCCCCACGTTATCCCAGTCCCAACCTTCCAACCTGGTACTGCCCTCTTGAACTGTCTGACCTGTCCACCTTCCTTCCCACCTATCCACTCCACCCTCTTCTCTGACCTCTCACCTTCACACCCCACCCCCCCTTCATCTACCTCTCACATTCCCAGCTACCTTCTCACCAGCCCCAACCCCCTCCCACTTATCTCTGAGCACCCCACCAACACCCCTGGCCCACAAGACTCATTCCTGATCAAGGGCTTATGCTCGAAACGTTGATTCGCCTGCTCCATGGATACTGCCTGATAGGCTGTGCTTTTCCAGCACCACACTCTAATACTCTAGCTGTGACCTTACCAGCATCTTATCCAGTTCCAGCATAATTGCCCTGCTCTTAAACTCTATTCCTCGACTAAAAAAGGCAAGTATCCCATTTAACCACTGTACCCACCCATTCTGACACTTTAAGGAACCGGTCTGCATGCATAACAAAGGCCCTTGGATCCTCAGTACTTCCCAGGCTTCTCAGGAGAGTTCATTGTGTTATGCCATTGCCTGATTTGTCCTGCCCAAGTGCACCACCCCTCACATTTATCCAGATTTATCCTTGCAGATCGAAATATTAACAACAGGAAAATAAAAGGAAATGCGTTCAAAGAACTGCACATTTGAGAGGAGTTAAAGCTGCAAGACATAATTCACTTGAATAATGCTGGAGGAAAGCAAAAGTTATGTTGGCCTTCACAGTGAGAAGACTCGAGTACAGGAGCAAGGGTGCCTTGTTACAATTATGCAGGGCCTTGGTTAGACTATATTTGGAATATTCTGTGCAGTTTCAGTGTTTTGCCAGACTTCTATCTATCAAAGTCATTGGATCAACCTCACATATAAGACAGGAGCGGGAGTAGGCCATTCGACACTTTGAGCCTGCTCCACTGTTCAATATGATCATGGCTGCTCATCCAACTCAGTTCCTGCTTTTTTCCCCGTACTATTCGATCCCTTTAGCCTCAAAAGCTAACCCCTTGAAAACATTCAACATTTTGACCTCAGCCACTGTCTGTGGCCAAGAATTCCATATTCTCTTTGAAGAACTATCTCCTCAACCCAGTCTGAAGTGGTCTTAAAATGTGTCCTTAGACTGTGGATCCCTGATTCTGGACTTCCTGGTCATCAAAAATGTCCTTCCTGTGTTTTCCTGCATCCTGTTAGGGTTTTGTAGGTTTCTAGGAAATTCCCCCATCATTCTTTAGAGCTCCAGTAAATATAGTCCTCACTGATCCAGTCTCTCTTCTTATGATAATCCTGCCAGCCGAGGAGTCAGTCTGCTAAATGTATGTTGCTGTCCGTCCATAGCCAGAGCATCCTTTCTCAGATATGGGAGACCAAAACTACACACAATACTCCAGGTGACACCTCCTTACCCAGGCATTTCCCCAGAACAGGCCTCATTGTCCCTCCCTTAGGCTTGAACAAATATGGCAGACAACAGGATCAGCCACTTACAGCCAGATTTGACTGCACCAGATATTAGCTCATTCTGGAAGTAGGACTATCTTCCTGAATGCTTTCCTACTCTCTCCTCCACCCTTATTTCCAGCAACGGCTCATGAACATCTTTGCCACTGAAATTGAGACGATCTGCCCCCTTGCCAGCTCCCCTTCTACTCCCCCCTCACCAGGTCAATCCTCCTCCAAAGTTCCCCCTTACACCCTGGGCTCTAACTCCAAACTTGGGCCCAGCTCTGGTTTCTCTCCAATCTGCCTCAGCACTGTGTGTGACACAGCTCATCTCTGAGGCCTGGTCTCTTCAGCCCTATCGCCACTCACCTGCTGATTCCCCTCCAGCTTGTTAAAGGTCTCTTCTATTTGAATTTAAATGATTTATTGTCTCTGGTATTTGTCAGTGAACAATAGATTAAAATACAGTGCAAAGCTTCAACTGTTGCCACAAGTCGACTCCATTTTGAATAGTTCAAGAATAAAGAATGTAAAAAGATACAACTGAAAGAAAATTTAACATTTTAGATTAGATTACTTACAGAGTGGAAACAGGCCCTTCGGCCTAACAAGTCTACACCGTCCCTCTGAACAGCAACCCACCCAGACCTATTCCCCTATATTTACCCCTGACTAATGCACCTAACACTATGGGCAATTTAGCATGGCCAACTCACCTGACCTGCACACCTTTGGACTGTGGGAGGAAACCCGAGCACCTGGAGGAAACCCATGCAGACACGGGGAGAATGTGCAAACTCCTCACAGTCAGTCACCTGAGGCAGGAATTGAACCCGGGTGTCTGGCGCTGTGAGGCAGCAGTGCTAACCACTGTGCCACCATTTCTCTGCCTCTGCCATGAGTCCTGAGTTGGCTCATGAGTGACACCAGCACTGCCACCCCTCTTCCATTGCCTCGCCACCTTCTGTGCTAGACGCACCATTGTAGGAGTCACCAGTCTGTAGGTGCCATCACTTTGCTACTCAGCCCACCTTGCCATTGGCACCATTGGGTCCCATGCTGAACTCATGCTCACCCCATAACCAGGAATCGCCCCGCTCCACCGCCACCTCATCAACGCCAGGACTCCACACTCTGGGCCGAGAGCAACCAGGAATCGCCCCTCTCCGTTGTGAGGCCAAGCTGCTGCCACGCCAACAGTGCCACTCCAGCTGCCCTCCTCTGAGACATTGCCTCGCTGGAGCCGCCATCTTGAACAGCCTGCTGCCACCAACACTGCCTCCACTTGCTGAGGGAGCTTTGCTGCCGCTGACGCTGGCACCGAACGGCAGGAGGATATCCACGCTGCCCCCTCCGATCATCAGGAGGTGCCATGTCTGCAAATGCAACCTCTGACCACAGGAAGGATGCTGCCCCTCCAGGTGTGGCCCACTCTCGCTGCTGCTTCAATGCCGTCAAAAAAAAATTGAAAGAGAGAAATGGAAGAAAAAGAGCAGAAAAGGAAGAAAGTAGATGGGAGCAGATGAGGCCCAGGCAACACCTGGAACCTTGCTACACAGCCGCCATCTTGGACAGAATATTCTCAGCCTATTCAGCCTTAAATCTACCATTAATTATCTCTTTCGGCAAAACAATAAAAATACCCTTGGCATTCTCTGCCCTTGCAAACTACCTGCCCGTTTCCAGCCTCTTCCTCTCCAAGTTCCTTGAATGGAACGTCCTCTTCCAAATCCATTCCCATCATTCCCAGGACTCAGTGTTTGAATTACTGCCACCAGTTTTTCTCCCCTGTCACAGTACCAAAACAACACTGACCAAAATGACAAATGTTTTCCAATGTAACTTTGGCAAACTTGCCCCCCGCCCCCCCCCCCCCCCCCCCACCCTGTCCTTGTTGACTGCCTATGACAAGTGACCACATCCTCCTCCTCTGACCCTTCTCCACTGTCATCGGGCTGGATTACTCTCTCCTGCTTCCATTCATTTCAATCTACTCATAACCACAGAATCAATGAGTAAGCTCCTCTTCCTGCTCCCGCTCTGCTGTCCCCCAGGAATCTATCCCTGCCCTCCTGCTCCTATACCTCAGCTACACACTATCCAATAACTAGTGCTGTGGACTAGGCCAGACCACTCAAAACATTCTTAAGCAGGCAGCCCAGACCATAACTTTGCAATTTGTTTTGGTAAGTGTACAGCAAAAATTACCGCGAGTAAATTAGCGAGGTTGACTATCAGATTAAAAACAGACAAAAATGTATTCACAAAATTACACAATGAAACACAAAGAACAGAATAAAGAACCCCTACAGAACTCTGTCTAGGAGAAAGTGAGGACTGCAGATGCTGGAGATCAGAGTCAAAAGTGTGGTGCTGGAAAAGCACAGCAGATCAGGCAACATCCAAGGAGCAGGAGAATCGATGTTTCGGGCATAAGCCCTTCATCAAAACGCAGTCTATCCAAACTAGACTTAATTGTGCTGTTCTGAATACACACAACAGTCCCAATAAGCAAACCGCCTTAAAAACCAGTGTAAATTAATGGAACAGATGCCTACAGGTTGAAGTTAGAAGGGCAGAGAGAGAGAGAGAGAGAGAGAGAGAGTTTGTTGCTACACAGCTCACTATTGAACTCCCAAATAGTTCTGGACTGAACTAAACTGCTCAGCTAGAAAGCTGACCACTCCCCTTTCATTCTACAAGTCACTTCTAAAACACGCCCACTTTGGCCTGAAGTCTCATCTGTTTACATATAAACAAAAAGGCCTCTCAATACCCTTCAATCTCTGCACCAAACCAGACTAATTGGAACTGGTTTATTACCCCTCTGAAAAAAAACCAAGGATATCATATCCTTGAGAAAAGGAACAGCTTTTAAAATAAAAACAGCTTTGTGACACTAGGGAAGTAGAGAAGATTTGAAAATAAATAGAAGATAAGGAGGGTTTTGGAGAAGTGAAAGGTAGATTCACAAAACAAGAGGATATGGTGGAATTAAAGGGCAGCTATTTTGGTAACAATACCCACAGTGGAACAGGAAAGCGATAAGAATATGTAAACATTGAGATAAAAAAAAGGTACAATTAATGGCTCTTTATTTCATAGAACCCCTCCAGTGTGGATATAGGCCCTTTGGCCCAACAAGTCCACATCAACCCTCTGAAGAGTATCTTACCCAGACCCACTTCACCTGACCAATGCACATCTCTGAGCACTATGGGCAATTCACCTAACCTGCACATTTTTGGACTGTGGGAGGAAACCCACGCAGACACAGAGGAAATGTGCAAGCTTCACACGGACAGTCACCCGAGGCTGGAATTAAATCAGGTCCCTGGCACTGTGAGGCAGTAGTGCTTACCACTGAGCCACCCAAAACTTTATTCACGCCAGATGGGACTTGAACCCACAATCCCTGGATGCAGAGGTCAGTGCCTTATCTATTAGGCCACTAGGGCTGCCTTTGAATGCATGTGGTGTTCAGAACAAAATAAATGAAGTAGTGGGCTTGATCTCATAGCCATTAGAGAGACTTGGTTACAAAGAAATCAAAATTGGGAACTAAATATTCAGGGATATGTGGCTTTTCAAAAGGACAGGTATGAAGGGAAGGGTGGAGGGGTAGCATTGATGGTGTGGGGTAGAATAAGTATGATAGCAAGAAATGATCTTGGATCAGAAAATGTAGAATCCATTTGGGTGAAGGTCAGAAGTACAAAAAGGGAAGACACAGATAGGGGAGAAAGTGAGGACTGCAGATGCTGGAGATCAGAGTCAAAAAATGGGGTTTTTCATTCCTGATGAAGAGCTTATGCTTATGCTTGTAATGTTGACTCTCCTGCTCCTTGGATGCTGCCTGACCAGCTGTGCTTTTCCAGCACCATACTTTTGACTGGAGGTAATCTATAGGCCTCTTAATAATAGATATATAGAGAGATTGAGTATTAATTAGTAGATAATAAAAGCATGCAAAAAAGACAGTGCTGATTTGAATACCCTGACCACCACACAGCCAAATCCCAAACTCCAATCCCAACCAGCAAAATGGTGGGGGCGCCGACTATCACCAGCAAAGCCGCTGTGCATGCCTCAGTGGTCACGTCGGTGTGAATGCAAACCTTTCACCCTGAGCTGTGTTGTTAAAGGCAGACTGAGGTGCCTACAGGAGGTGAGGGACACACAGGATGCAACCACCCCAAAGCAGGAACAACTGGGCCCGATGCCAGATGTTGTTTCAGAGCAGTCCACAGTCACTATCACGTCCCCCAAACCAGGACCAAGCAGCCCACCCACCTCCTCACAGCTGCTTCCTGATCCGCCAAAACAATAGTTCCCAATGCTCAGGGGCAATAGTCACTGGCAGCAAACAGGCCACAGTCACAGTGTAATAATACGTAGATGGCACTGCTGCCTCACAGCGCCAGGGACCCAGGTTCAATTCCAGCCTTGGGTGACTAATGTGGAGTTTGCACATTCTCCCTGTGTCAGTGCGGGTTTCCTCCGGGTGCTCCAGTTTCCTCCCACAATCCGAAGATGTGCAGGTCAGGTGAATTGGCCATGCTAAATTGCCCATGGTGTTGAGGGATGTGTAGGTTAGGTGCATTAGTCAGGGGTAAATATAGGACAATAAGGTAGGGTCTGGGTAGGTTACTCTTCGAAGGGTCAGTGTGGACTTGTTGGGTCGAAGGGCCTGTTTCCACATTGTATGAGATGGGGGCTCTGAACAGTCCCAGGGCCCAGACACCAA
This sequence comes from Chiloscyllium punctatum, assembly GCF_047496795.1. Taxonomy (NCBI): domain Eukaryota; kingdom Metazoa; phylum Chordata; class Chondrichthyes; order Orectolobiformes; family Hemiscylliidae; genus Chiloscyllium; species Chiloscyllium punctatum. Next base: position 26,622,007 of record NC_092753.1, read on the forward strand.
AATACCGCCACTCCATTGCAAGTGTTCAGGCCCCAAGCAATTAATGTCCACACCCAAATCCCCAACTGAAGTTGTAGCCCAGGCTCCAGAAACATGCCTCCTGCAGTCCACCACACTCCTCAGGGCTGCAGCAGCAGCAAGTCCCAAGTTTGAGTCCTCCTAGACTGTCAGGCTGACTGCAGCACTAGGCCCTAGGCCCCAATATGCACCCTGCACAGTAGGTGGCATTACAGCAGTCTTCAACCGACTGAGGAGAAAGTGTTGCCACTTCAGCCACCAAGTTGTGTTGACAGCAGCAGCAGAGTACAGATTCCCAATATACTGCCCTCTACGGTGACTCCTAACTGTAGATTCTCCCACAAGAGGAACCATCCTCTCCATGTCCAGGAAGATATTCAAGGGTTTGGGGTCCAGCTGGCTGAAATGGAACAATTAAAGGAGACCAGAATTAGGCGAGTGCAGATACCTTGAAAGGTTGCAGGTTGGGGTAGATGTCAGGAAGAGGATATAGACCAGCATAGTAGCTCAATGGTTAGATATGAAAATATCCATTTTGTTAGGAATAACAGTAAAAAAGATTATTATTTGAATGGTTAAAAGAAAATGCACACACTGCGATGCAGAAGGACCTGGGTGTCCTTGTGCAGAATGTTGGTTTGCAGATGCAACAGGTAATTAAGAAGGCAAATGGCATTTTGTCCCTCAGTCCTAGAGGGATGGAGTTTAAAAGCAGGGAGGTTATATTGCAGCTGTACAAGGGGCTGGTGAGGCCAGACCTGGAGTATTGCGTGCAGTTATGGTCCCCTTACTTAAGGAAGGGTGTACTGGCAGAGGAGGTTCACCAGGTTGATTCTGGAGTTGAGAGGGTTGGCTTATGATTAGATTAGATTAGATTCCCTACAGTGAGGAAACATGCCCTTTGGCCCAACAAGTGCGCACCGACCCTCCGAAGAGCAACATACCCAGACCCACTCCACATGAGGAGAGATTGAGTAGGCTGGGACCATATTAATTGGAATTCAGAAGAATGAGGGGAGATCTTTACAGAAACATATAAAATTATCAGGGAATAGATGAGATGGAAGCAAGGGGGATGTTTCCATAGCCTCAAAATTTGTGTTGCAGTTTTAGGATGTGTTGACAAGGAACTTCTCCACCTAGAGAGTTGTGAATCTAAGGAATTCCCTGCCCATTGAAATAGTTGAGGCTTCCTCATTGAACATTTTTAAAGCTAAGATATTAATTGTTTTGAACAGTAAAGGAATGAGAGGGTGGGTAGGTGGAGCTGAGGCCACGATGAGATCAGCCATGACCTTATTGAATGGTGGAGTGGGTTGAAGGGCCGGATGGCTTACTTTTGCTTCTGGCTCATATGTTCTTAGCACTGCAGCCTCACAGCGCCAGGGATCCGGGTTTGATCCCAGCCTCGGGCGACAGTCTGTGTGGAGTTTGCACATTCTCCCTGTGTCTGTGTGAGCTTCCTCCGGGTGCTCCAGTTTCCCTCCAAAGATGTGCAGGTTAGGTGGATTGGCCATGCTAAATTGCCCATAGTGTCCAGGTCTGTGCAGGCTAGGTGGATTAGCCGTGGGAAATGCAGGGATGAGGTAAGAGGGTGGGTCTGGCTGGGATGCCCTTTGGAGAGTTGGTGTGGACTCGATGGGCTGAAATGGCCTGTTCCCACATTCTCAGGATTCTATGATTTGAAAACAGGGTGAGATGTTTAAAATGGAGGCACTGCTTTGGTGGGTGGAGGGGGCTAGATAGACAGTGTTAGGAAAAAGGCAACAGATAAGTAGTGAGAGATGGAAATTGTGGGAGGCCAGCTAGGGGGAGCACTATGATAGTCACATACTGAGATAAGAGAGATGTGAATGAAGATTTCAACTGCAGAAAGCTGAGACAGGGGTGGGCACTGTTACTGAGGTGAAAAAGACAGTTGTAGTCCTGGGTGAAAGATATCAAAGCTATGAACTGTCTGATTCAAGTTCAGACAATCAGAGCAAGGAATATGGTCAGTGACAAGGCAGTAGAGTTTGTGACAGGGACAAAACACATTGATAGTGCTTTACACCATTAAAATTAACAACTGCACATTCATTTTCATCCAGAAAATCGCATTTAAAAAGATAAGACATGAAACAGGAATTCTAACACAATTGGAAGTGGCGTTCTGGAACTTCATCTGCACTCTGCTGGAGAGTTACATGCTGCAGAGTTACGTGCTGCTGCTATAATCAAAGAAGGCCAAGGGTCAGAATCAATAGACCCAGAATAAACTACACTCAGCACACCTCCTGAAACCTCTGTGCTTTACTTGTCTGGATGAACATAAATGATCTGGAGGAAGGTACAAGTGGTCTGATTCGCAGTTTGCAGATGACACTAAGATTGATGGAGTAGCAGATAGTGAAGGGAACTGTCAGAGAATGGAACAGCATATAGATAGATTGGAGAGTTCGGGAATGTGAGGACTGCATGTGCTGGACATCAGAGTCAAAAAGTGTGGTTCTGGAAAAGCACAGCCAGTCAGGCAGTATCCAAGGAGCAGGACAGTCAATGTTTTGAGCATAAACTCTTCATCAGGAATGGAGAGTTGGGCAGAGAAATGGCAGATGGAGTTCAATCCAGGCAAATGCATTTTGAAAGATCCAATTCAAAAGTGATCTATACAGTAAATAGAAAGGTCTTGGGGAAAATTGATGTACAGAGAGGTCTGGGTGTTCAAGTCCATTGTTCCCTGAAGGTGGCAAAGCAGATCAAAAGAGTGGTCAAGAAGGCACACGGCATGCTTTCCATCATCTGACAGGGTATTGCATAAAAGAGTTGGCCGGTCATGTTACAGGTGCACAAGACTTTGGTTCGGCCACATTTGGAATACTGTGTACAGTTTTGGTCACCACATTACCAAAAAGGATGTGGATGGTTTGGAGAGGGTGCAGAGGAGGTTCACCAGGATGTTGCCTGGTATGGAGGGTGCTGGCTATGAGGAGATGTTGAGTAGATTAGGATTATTTTCATTGGAAAGAAGGAGGTTGACCTGACTGAAGTCTAAATCATGAGAGGTATAGACAGGATGGATAGCAAGAAGCTTTTTCCCAGAGTGGGGGACTCAGTTACTAGGGGTCATGAGTTCAAGGTGAAAGGTGTGGGATATCAGTAGGATTAGTGTTACTTCTGCAATTCCATTTTACAAAGGAGGTGAACTCACACCAGTGGGTAATTGTTTTAGTCAAGAGCTGAGTCAACAAGAATGGAAACGATGTAGAGGAAATGTAGAATTGTTTTTGTATTAGCTAAAATTGTATGTCAGAATGAAATGTGCCAATGAACAATAGTAGGTACGGTGGGCAAATAGATAAGATGTTGTGAGAGGATGAAGTTAAGCTAGATACGCCTGTACAAACAGTAGGTATAAACATCTGCTTCCCACTTTTATGAAAACACAGGAACAAACCCCAATTAAAAGGGTCATAGGGATCAGAACGGCCTCGGGAAAGGCACAGATGAAGGGGGTAGATAATGATGAAGAAGGGATATGCCTAACAATGACCTATAACAGGGTAAGGTCAAACAGCCTTGTGAGACCAGAAATAAGCATTTTATCACAGACAAGGCCGGATAAGGCAAGAGGCAAACAGGGGTAGTGGAGGCCGGTCTTAGGGAAGTGGATGATGTAAGTAGGGGAGGGAGCAATGTAAAACAATGGACATTAAATCATATAAATATTATGTATGAATTGAACCTAGTGTGTGTATGTCTTTTGCCTCTTAGACACGGGACATCACACCCACTTGCAAGTGTAAAATAAATGACACTATTGATTCAGATCTTGTCTCGGACTGAAATTATTGAAGTGTGTGAGCTTTGTTTCTCACAATTGGGGGCTGTCCGGGATTTTCTTCCATCACCGGGGGGAGTGGCTGGCCTTGGACACTGGGAAGACGCGTCCCGTTCCCCATTGAGGAGCGGTCTCGTGTCCTGGTTTGGTCTGCTCCCTTGGGTGACTGGTACGAATCCCACAAGAGAGACATCTGAATCAGACAGGGATAGGAGGTCGATAGAAACTACGGCGATAAGGGGCCAGGCAACTCTGTGCACAGATCAAGGTAAGAAACCTGACTTTTAAGTATTGCCTTGGTGGCCGGGACAAGGGGTATTTACTCGCTGAGGGACTAGCGAAGGCCCCGGGAAATGGGGGGTAGGCAGAGTAGCTGTCACGAAGTACAGGAAGAAGAAAAAGTCCCTGGTAACATTCCTCCTGAAAGTCCGTTGGGGAGGATGTTGCGGGAATGGACAAGCAATACTTGTACAAGGGAAAAGGATAAAAAGAAAATGATTAAATATTGTTGTTTAGTATGGATGAAAGAACCAATCCTTTGTCCGGCTGTCTTCTGGCCAAAGTATGGTTCGGACGAGGATTGGGTCTGTCAGTATTTAGGTTTGTATGTGAATAAGAAACAACCTTTTAGTCAACAGGAGGCGGACTATGCAACCTGTTGGAAGGGCAGTTTGGGAATGATGGTAGTAAAGACAAAGGATTCCCCCTCTGCCCCACCTAGTCCCTGGGATCCTCTTGGCTGTTTGCCTCCCCCATACCATAAAATCAGGTTAGGTGAAAATGGGGGAGGAGGAGAGACAGACAGACAGGGACAGGAAACAGATGATTCACGAGAGGAGGATGAAGGGGCAGTGGACGTGGATGTTGTTGTTCCTGACCCTCAATCCTCAGTAAAAGAAAGCACAGCTGCAGTAGATGTAGAGGAGGGCTCCGGAGGATCTAAATCAAAGCCAAAGGGGGGGAAAACAAAAAAAAAGGGAAGAACGTAACGACTTATCCCCTTCGGGAGGTACCAATAGGGGATAAAGAGATTGGGTTTGTAAGTGCCCCCCTCAGCAGTGGGGAGGTCAGAACATTTAAAAAAGAAATGAAGGTCCTGGTTGAGGATCCGGTGGGGCTGTCTGAACAAATTGATCAATTTTTGGGGCCCAGTCTGTATACCTGGGCTGAGTTAATGTCTATTTTGAATATATTATTTACTGGGGAAGAAAGGGGACTTATACGGGGAGCAGCCATTAAAATATGGGACAGGGAACATCCGATTGGAGATGGGGATGCTGGACAGGGAGAGGTGAAGTTTCCCCTCAGAGACCCCCAGTGGGAAAATCAAAATCCGGAGCATAGAGAAGAAATGAGGGAATTGAAAGACCTGATTCTAAAAGGAATAAAAGAGGCAGTTCCGAAGTCACAGAATTTGACTAAAGCCTTTGAAGTTAGACAGGAGAAAGATGAGACTCCCTCAGCTTTCTTGCAAAGATTAAGAGACTCAATGCGGAAATATTCTGGAATGAACCCTGAGGACCCAGTGGCACAGGGTCTTTTGAAAGTACATTTTGTGACAAAAGCATGGCCAGATATACAGAGAAAGATACAGAAGATAGAAGGGTGGAGTGAAAAGCCATTAGATGAATTGTTAAGAGAGGCACAGAAAGTGTTTGTAAAGAGAGAGGATGAGAGACAGAAACAGAAGGTGAAAATGATGGTAGCTACGATTGATGAGGTAGTTAAGAAAAGAATGGAACCAATATTGAGCAATCGGAGCGGTGGGTGGCAGCATGTAGGACAGAGAGGAAGGGGGAAAGGGAGAGAGAGAGGGAGAGGACAAGGGGGAGTATTTGATAGAGGGTTCGAGCGACAGGGGCAGAGCTGGAAGACTCCACAGGCGGGATGTTATTATTGCGGAAAGATAGGGCATTTTAAGCGGGAATGTCCGGCTCTGAAAAGGGAAGAGAGGGCAATTCCGCTTATGAATTTTGATGAAGAATAGGGGTGTCAGGGGTTCCTGCCCTCGGGGACCCACCAGGAACCCTTGATAAACCTGAAGGTGGGACCCTATAAGGAAGAGGTAGTCTTCCTAGTAGATACGGGGGCAGCACGGTCATCACTGAATTTTAAACCAAAGAAAGTAGAAATGTCGACACGGTCAATTACTGTTTCAGGGGTTAAAGGGGAGGGATTTACTGTTCCAGTATTTGAACCTATGATGATAGAAGGTCCTAAGGATAGGGTCAAAGGGGAATTGTTGTATATCCCTGATATAGGAAGTAACTTACTAGGGAGAGATTTAATTATCCTCTTAGGACTGGAGATTGGAATTCAGGAAAAAGAATTAGTTGTCCAAATGGCAATGTTGACAGAGGATCTGGAGAGAGAGATAGACCCTATTGTATGGGCTAGAGAAGGGAATCGTGGAAAATTACAGATCCCCCCCCTTGAAATAAATTTAAAAAGGAAAGGGGACGTTGTCTGTGAGCGACAATATCCCATTTCCATAGAAGGTAAACGAGGACTGCAGCCAGTAATTGAAGGATTGATTAGAGATGGATTGTTGGAGCCATGTATGTCTCCTTATAATACCTCAATACTACCAGTGCGGAAATCCGATGGAACTTACCGATTGGTGCAGGATTTGAGAACATTAAATCAAATAGTACTGATCAGGCACCCAGTGGTGCCAAACCCCTATACCTTATTAAGTAAGATCCCTCATGACCACAAATGGTTTAGTGTGATAGATTTAAAGGATGCCTTTTGGGCCTGTCCCTTGGCAGAGGAAAGTAGGAATTTGTTTGCCTTTGAGTGGGAAGACCCTAAGACAGGACGAAAACAGCAATACCGATGGACTGTGCTTCCCCAGGGGTTTACGGAATCCCCGAATTTATTTGGACAGATGTTAGAACAAGTATTGGAGAAATTTAGCAGCCCCAAGGGGACTACCCTGTTGCAGTATGTAGACGACCTCTTAGTAACAGGAAAAAGAAGAGAAAGAGTAGTAGAAGCCACTAACAAATTATTGAATTTCCTGGGTCAGCAGGGACTGCGGGTATCTAAAAACAAACTACAATATGTGGAGCAAGAAGTGAAATACTTGGGACATTTAGTTAGTGAGGGAAAGCGAAAGATAAGCCCGGAACGGATAGAGGGAATAGTGGGAATGCCACTGCCCAGCACTAAAAGGGAGTTACGCAAATTTTTAGGTCTAACGGGTTATTGCAGATTGTGGATTGATTCCTATGCACTGAAGACTAAGAAATTATATCTCAAACTATTAGAGGGGGAACCCAAATGTCTAAGTTGGGATGATGAGGAAAAAGAACTAGTTGAGAAACTCAAAAGAGATTTGATCCATGCCCCCGTGTTAGCCTTACCTTCTCTAGATAAACCTTTCCACCTCTTTGTTACCGTGGATAAGGGAGCGGCTTTGGGAGTATTGACCCAGAGGTGGGGAGGAATGAGACAACCAGTAGCATATCTTTCGAAGCTACTGGATCCAGTATCCCGGGGGTGGCCTGAGTGTGTGCAGGCTGTGGCTGCCACTGCACTGTTGGTGGAGGAAAGCAGAAAGCTTACATTTGGGGGAGCCCTAATAGTAAGCACTCCACACCAAGTGAGAACAATCCTAAACCAAAAAGCTGGGCGATGGTTGACAGACTCGCGGATTCTGAAATATGAGGCAATATTAATAGAAAAGGATGATCTAGTGTTGGTCACTGACAATTGTTTAAATCCAGCTGCCTTTCTTTGGAAAGGGGAAGGAGACTCTCCTCAGAATCCAGGGCACGATTGCCTTGACATTATAGAATACCAAACGAAGGTCCGCATGGACCTCAGAGATGTTCCATTTCATGCAGGGGTTAGACTTTTTATAGATGGATCATCCCGGGTGATTGAAGGGAAAAGATATAATGGGTATGCAGTCGTAGACGGGACAAACAGTAGTGTGGTGGAGGCAGGACGGTTGCCAAATGGGTGGTCAGCTCAGACTTGTGAACTCTATGCATTGGAAAGAGCCCTTAGAGCATTAGAGAATAAAGAGGGAACAGTATACACTGACTCTAAATATGCATTTGGTGTTGTGCACACTTTTGGCAAGATATGGCAGGAACGAGGGCTGATCAACAGCCGAGGGAAAGAATTAGTACATGAAGAATTGATTAAACGGGTCTTGGAGTCCCTATTACTTCCCCGAGAAATAGCAGTAGTGCATGTAAATGGTCATCAGAAAGGAAATGAACTAGAAGTTAGGGGGAATAGATTAGCCGATGAGGTGGCTAAGGAAGCAGCCCTGAACCCACAAGAAGTGGTGATTCATTCCCTAATACCTACTGTTCCAGGTCCTCGGGAAGCTCCTATATTTACTGAAAGCGAAGAAAATGAATTGAGAGATTTAGGAGCTGTAAAAACAGCAGACGGGCATTGGAGGTTACCTGATGGAAGGGAAATGTTAAACAAAATGATGATGCGAGAGATTATGGCCGTCCTACACCAAGGCAGCCATTGGGGAGTACAAGCAATGTGTGATTTAGTTCTTAGGGAATATGGATGTAAAGGAATATATACAATTGCTAAACAAATATGTGAGGGATGTATCATATGCAAAAAGGTAAATAAGAAAGTCTTGAGAAAACAGACCCCGGGAGGAAGAGACCCAGGACTGAGACCTTTCCAGAGTATACAAGTAGATTATACTGAACTCCCCAGGGTAGGCAGACTAAAATATATGTTGGTCATAGTAGATCATTTATCTGGTTGGGTTGAGGCATACCCCCTAGCTACCGCCACTGCAAGTGGAGTGTCTAAAACAATATTGGAGCACATAATTCCCCGATATAGGCTCGTGAACCATATTGATTCCGATCAAGGAACACACTTTACTTCTAAAGTGTTACAGGGGGTAATGAAAGGGTTGGGAATTTCCTGGGAGTTCCATACTCCGTGGCACCCGCCATTATCGGGAAGGGTTGAGAGAATGAACCAAACACTCAAACGATAGCTCTCTAAATTGATAATAGGAACCAGACTCCCTTGGACCAAATGTTTACCTATAGCTCTCTTGCGAGTACGAACAGCCCCAAGGAAAGACTTGGGACTATCCCCCTATGAAATCTTATTTGGATTACCTTACTTGGGAACGAATGGAGAATTGCCAATTCCCGAAACTAAAGATTTGTTTTTAAAGAAGTACATACTGGGTTTGTCCTCCTCTTTGTCTTTCCTAAGGAAACAGGGTTTATTGGCACAGACTCCACCCCTTGAATTCACCGTTCATCCCATCCAGCCGGGCGATTGGATCTTAGTAAAATCATGGACAGAGACTAAATTACAGCCGGACTGGGAAGGGCCGTACCAGGCTCTTTTGACTACCGAAATGGCAATAAGGACAGCGGAGAAAGGCTGGACTCACTACACTCGGATCAAAGGGCCAGTGGACCCTCCCGTGGAGAAAGAAGTCTGGACAGCCGAATCAACGCAAGATCCGCTGAAACTCAGACTAAAGAGACTTTGAGTAACTAATTATACAGTGGCGACGCGAGCGCGGGATTATTTCTGTAAGATTGTATATTAAGTCTTTTTGTGCTTCAGCATGATGTTTAGAATACTGGGAATGCTTAGAGTTATGATGCTAGCTCTCTTAGTATTGGCATTTCATCAAATATCATTTTCATATGTATTATTAACGGTTCCTGAATCTGATAACCCACAAGTAATAGACGCTGATGTATGTAGCTTAGTAAATTGTGGGGACGTAGATAATCAGAGACAGTATCGCAGCTCTGAGATACATCTTAAGTCCTATGGGGATGGCCTTGGGGACGGTACTTGGTATAACAGTCTTGTCACAGTACACCGGGCCCCCTTCCGACCAGCTCGCGATTGCCCTGATAAAAAGTGTAACCCAATATACCTAACAATAAGGAAAACCACATGGCACGAAACAATCCTGGGTGGGGCCACCTATGAGATACAATTAAATGAAACATTTGGGATAGAAATGAAAGCAAATGGGAAGGATTTCTTGGGCTGTTGTTTCCGAATTAGTGTAGGACAGGGAAAACGGGTAGAACTACTGGGTAATAAGATACAATCTTTCACCCCTCCCGATGATCCTAAAGTAGTAAAATTTATAGAGGTAAAGGACTTGAAACAGACCATTGAAATAGAAACTGGGTACGGGGATGCAAATGCCTGGGTTGAATGGGTAAAGTATACTGTAAAAAGTCTGAACAAAAGCAATTGCTATGCATGTGCCTCCGGTCGACCAGTGGCCCAGGTGGTTCCCTTTCCGCTCGGGTGGAAGCGAGACAGGAAGGGCATGAAATGTATGATAGCCCTGTATCAGGATGAGACTGCGTGGAATGATAGGAATTGTACCTCCCTATCTCTGATGTTCCCTCCCTTGGAGAAGAAAGGTGTAAAAGTTCCCCCCCTGTTTTCTGCCGCAGTTGGAAATCACACCTCGTGTGTGCGTAGACGAGGTACAAGTCGGTCGAAAGATTTGGGGGAGCTGAAACTATGTACAGAGATTAAGAATGTCACCGAAACGGAGAAGGGAGGGAACTACTCAGCATTAAAGGTTCCCCGAGCGGATCTGTGGTGGTACTGTGGAGGCAAAATATTGAGACCCACCCTACCTCCGGATTGGAGAGGGATATGTGCAATTGTACAATTGGCAATTCCATTTACCCTGGCATTTGAGAAGGAAAACAAAGGAGGGAAAAAGGGAAGGGGTAAGAGATTACTGTTAGACACTTCTTTCGATGACAGGATTTATCTTGATTCGGTAGGAGTCCCTAGGGGAGTACCGGATGAATTTAAGGCTCGTAACCAGATTGCAGCAGGCTTTGAGTCAGCTCTCTTTTGGTGGGTAACAATTAATAAAAATGTAGATTGGATAAATTACATTTTCTATAATCAACAGCGATTTATAAATTATACAAGAGATGCGATTAAAGGAATATCAGAACAGCTTGATGCGACAAGTAGGATGGCATGGGAAAATAGAATAGCCCTTGATATGATTTTAGCAGAAAAAGGGGGTGTGTGTGTGATGTTAGGAGGAAGCTGTTGTACCTTTATTCCTAATAACACTGCACCTGATGGTTCAATTACTCGGGCCTTAAGGGGATTGACTACCTTAGCAGAGGAACTGGCTGAGAATTCAGGAGTAGATACATCTCTCACAGGATGGCTGGAATCATGGTTTGGGAAATGGAAGGGGGTGGTGGTTTCTATCCTTACTTCCCTGATAGTAGTAGTCGGGGTATTAGTAGCCATTGGCTGCTGTATCATACCCTGTATACGAGGACTCACCCAAAGGTTGATTGAAACAGCCTTAATGAAACAGATGCCCCTAAAAGGGAATCAGGCTGAAGGACTTTATCGACTAAATAATGAGCAGATGAGTGAGACCAAGATGGATGAAATCTCCGGGATGATGCTTGCAAATTTCGGGAGCGATGCTTAAAAATAAAATATTTGCAGAAGATAACAAATGGTAATTAAAAGAAAGAGGGGGAATTGTGGGATATCAGTAGGATTAGTGTTACTTCTGCAATTCCATTTTACAAAGGAGGTGAACTCACACCAGTGGGTAATTGTTTTAGTCAAGAGCTGAGTCAACAAGAATGGAAACGATGTAGAGGAAATGTAGAATTGTTTTTGTATTAGCTAAAATTGTATGTCAGAATGAAATGTGCCAATGAACAATAGTAGGTACGGTGGGCAAATAGATAAGATGTTGTGAGAGGATGAAGTTAAGCTAGATACGCCTGTACAAACAGTAGGTATAAACATCTGCTTCCCACTTTTATGAAAACACAGGAACAAACCCCAATTAAAAGGGTCATAGGGATCAGAACGGCCTCGGGAAAGGCACAGATGAAGGGGGTAGATAATGATGAAGAAGGGATATGCCTAACAATGACCTATAACAGGGTAAGGTCAAACAGCCTTGTGAGACCAGAAATAAGCATTTTATCACAGACAAGGCCGGATAAGGCAAGAGGCAAACAGGGGTAGTGGAGGCCGGTCTTAGGGAAGTGGATGATGTAAGTAGGGGAGGGAGCAATGTAAAACAATGGACATTAAATCATATAAATATTATGTATGAATTGAACCTAGTGTGTGTATGTCTTTTGCCTCTTAGACACGGGACATCACACCCACTTGCAAGTGTAAAATAAATGACACTATTGATTCAGATCTTGTCTCGGACTGAAATTATTGAAGTGTGTGAGCTTTGTTTCTCACAAAGGGGAAACATTTAAGGGAGATAAGCATGGAAAGTTCTTTACACAGATGGAGTAGGTAACTGGAACGTGGGGGTGGTAGAGGTGAGCACGATAGCATCATTTAAGATGTATCTAGACAGATACATGAATGTGCGGGGAGCAGAGAGATACACACCCTTGGAAAATAGGCAACAGGTTTAGGTAGAGTGTCAGGATCGGCACAGGCTTGGAGTGCCAAAGGGCCTGTTCCTGTGCTGGAATATTGTTTGTTCTTTGAAGTTGTTTTGTGTTTGAATTAATCTGCTCCTAAATTGTGGCTAATCGAATAATTAAATTTGAGCATTTTCTGGAATAAACAAGACACATATCACCTCTTTTTCCAGATTTTTTTGTTACTTTTTAGAAGTGGAACATTATTAATTCCTTCTTGGGATGTGGGTGTTGTTTCAGAGTCATGGTGGTATAGCAGTAACTACATTGAAGCCTAAGAAGCCCAGGTTAATGTTCTCTGATGGAATGGATTTGAATCCCACAATTTAAGTTCAGTTAATAAATACATTTGGAATTGTTCTGGGACACGCAGCTTCCTTTGTACCCATTGTAATCTGCCATCTCTCTCCACTTGAATAATATTTTTATTCTCACCAAAGTAGACAGCCTCACATGTTGTTGGATTATCTGCAAAACGTTTGCCACTCTCTTGGCCTATATATATCCCTTTGCAGAATTTTGCAGTCCTCCTCACAACTCGCTTTCCATGGTAAGCATGGACAAGTTGAACCGAAGGGTCTGTTTCCATGCTATATATATCTATCACTCTGTGCCCTCTATATTCTTATTGGAATCATTTGTATAAATGACAAACACAAGTGGACCCAGCACCGATCCCTTTGGAACACTGCTGGTGACAAGTCTCCAGTCAGATAATCAACCCTGCACCATCATTCTCTGCCTCCAACATAAAACCAATTTTGTATCCAATTGGCAAGCTCACCCTGAATCCCATGTGATCTAACTTTTTTTTTACACTGACTGTAGCCCAGCTAGCACAGATTCAGTGCCCTTAACTGGGGAGACTCTGAATCTCCTGGTTTTTTAAAATTTTTTTTCCCCTTTTTTACTTCAAATCCCCATACTGCTGCCTAACTGCGGTAGTGTTTATCTTTTGTGATCTAACTTTATTAATTCGTCTACCATGTGGAAACTTGTCAAAGATTTTACTAAAGTCCAAGTAAACAATGTCTACTGCTCTGCCCTCATCAATCTTCTTGGTTACTTCCTCAAAAAACTCAATCGAGTTTGTGAGACATGATTTCCCTTGCAAAATAAAACCATGCTGACTATCCGTAATTTGTCAGTGCCTCTCCAAATACATATAAATCTTATAAAGTGATAGAGTGATAGAGATATACAGCACGAGAAAAAGACTCTTCAGTCCAACCTGTCCACGCCGATCAGATATCCTAAATTAATCTAGACCCATTTGCCAGCACTTGCCCCATATCCCTCTAAACCCTTCCTATTTACATACCTTTCCCAATACTGTTTAAATGTTGGAAGAGTACCAGCCTCCACCACTTCCTCTGGCAGCTCATTCCATACACGCACTACCCTCTGTGTGAAAAAGGTCTCTTTTATATCTTTCCCTTCTCACCCTAAACCTATGCCCTCTAGTTCTGGACTCACCCACCCAAGGGAAGAGACTTTGTCTATTTATCCTATCCATGCCCCTCATAATTTTGCAAATAGAGTCAGAGAGTCATAGAGATGTACAGCATGGAAACAGACCCTTCGGTCCAACCCGTCCATGCCGACCAGATATCCCAACCCAATCTAGTCCCACCTGCCAGCACCCGGCCCATATCTCTCCAAACCCTTCCTATTCATATACCCATCCAAATACCTTTTAAATGTTGCAATTGTACCAGCCTCCACCACTTCCTCTGGCAGCTCATTCCATACATGCATCACCCTTCTCTGTGTGAAGACGTTGCCCTTTAGGTCCCTTTTATATCTTTCCCCTCTAGTTCTGGACTCCCCCACCCCAGGGAAATAATCTTGTCTGGTCACCCTATCCATGCCCTTCATGATGTTACAAACCTCTATAAGGTCATCCTTCAGCCTCCAACGCTCCAGGGAAAACAGCCCCAGCCTGTTCAGCCTCTCCCTATAGCTCAAACCCTCCAACCCTGGCAACATCTTTGTAAATCTTTTCTGAACCCTTTCAAGTTTCACAACATCCTTCCGATAGGAAGGAGACCAGAATTGCACGCAATATCCCAAAAGTGGCCTAACCAATGTCCTATACAGCCGCAACATGACCTCCCAACTCCTGTACTCAATGCCCTGACCAATAAAGGAAAGTATAAAAAACACCTTCTTCACTATCCTATCGACTTGCAACTTTACTTTCAAGGAGCTATGAACCTGCATTCCAAGGTTTCTTTGTTTATCAACACTCCCAGGATCTTATCATTAAGTGTATAAGTCCTGCTCTGATTTGCCATTCCAAAATACAGCACCTCGCATTTATCTGAATTAAACTCCATCTGCCACTCCTCAGCCCCATTGGCTCATCTGATCAAGATCCCATTGTACTCTGAGGTACCTTCTTCACTATCTGCTACACCTCCAATTTTGGACTAATCCACAAATGTACTAACTGTACCTTCAATGCTCACATCCAAATCATTTATATAAGTGAAGAAAAACAGTGGACCCAGCACTGATCCCTGTGGTCACAGGCCTCCAGTCCGAAAGGCAACCCTCCACCACCACGCTCTGCCTTCTACCTTCGAGCCATTTCTGTATCTGAATAGCTAGTTCTCCCGACATTCCATGTGATCTAACCTTGCTAACCAGTCTCCCATGGGGAACCTTTTTAAATGCCTTATGGAAGTCCATTTGAATATCTTTCAGAATCACTTCCAACAACTTACCCACCACTTCTTATGGGCGGCACGGTGGCACAGTGATTAGCACTGCTGCCTCACAGCACCAGAGACCTGGGTTCAATTCCCACCTCAGGCAACTGTCTGTGTGGACTTTGCACATTCTCCCCATGTCTGTGTGGGTTTGCTCCTGTTTCCTCCCACCTTCCAAAAAATGTACAGGTTAGGTGAATTGGCCATGTTAAATTGCCCATAGTGTTAGGTGAAGGGGTAAATGTAGGGTTGGTGTGGACTTGTTGGGCTGAAGGGCCTGTTTCCACACTGTAAGTAACCTAATCCTTTACCCCTGCACAGATATGTCCAGGCTCCTGGGCTGATCACCACTACATTCCTACAATCCCCTTTGTTTGAGGTCCTTCAGGATCCCAGCCCTCAATGGGGTGCTAAATAAATATAGCTCCATTTGCCAGCAACCCTTCCTATTCATAATACCCATCCAGATGCCTTTTAAATGTTGTAATTGTACCAGCCTCTACCACTTCCTCTGGCAGCTTATTCCATACACACACTGCATGAAAAGGTTGCCCCTTAGGTCCCTTTTAAATCTTTCCCCTCTCAATTTAAACCCATGTCCTCTAGTTTTGGACTCTCATACAGTGTGGAAAAGACCTTGTCTATTTACACAAAGCATGCCCCTCATGATGTTATAAACCTCTAAAAGGTAACCCTCAGCCTCTGACGCTCCAGGGAAAACAGCTTCTGCCTGTTCAGCCTCTCCCTATATCTCAAACCCTCCAACCCTGGCAACATCCTTGTACATCTTTTCTGAACCCTTTCAAGTTTCACAACCTTCACATCCTTCTGATAGCAGGGAGACCAGAATTGCACACAGTAATCCAAAAGTGGCCTAAACAATGCCCTGATCTCCCAACTCCTATACTCAATGCACTGACAATAAAAGCAATGGTACCCAAATGCCTTCTTCACTAGTCTGTCCACCTGTGACACCACTTTCAAGGAACAATTAAGTGTATAAACCCAGCCTTGATTTACCATGGACATGAGGAGCAACTTTTTTTACAAAGAATAGTTCATGTGTGGAATGAACTTCCAGAGGAAGCGCTGGATGCGGGTACATTTACAATATTTAAAAGACATTTGTTAAGTACGTGAATGAGAAACGTTTGGAGGGATATGGGCCAAGCGCAGGCAGGAGGGAGTTGTTTAATTTGGGACTATGGTCGGCGTCGATTGTTTGGACTGAAGGGTCTGTTTCTGTGCAGTATTACTCTATGATACTATGAGTGCTGGAGTCTTACAACATCATGTCTCCTTTCAGGTGGATGCAAAACAAACCAAATTCCCAGCACCAGCCAAAAGACCCCCCAAAAAAGTTGTCCTTGGTGTCCTGTCAAACACTAAAGCCTTGGTTGTTGTCACTAAAACACAGATGATTTAGTCATGAACATTTTTCTGTTTGTGGGGCATTAATACAACACCGCTGACACATTACACATGACAACAGTGAGAGCGCTTCAAAAGTCGACATGCTGTTAGGGAATCTACTGTTCAGCAAAAGAGCGCTATAAATGTAAGTTTTTGATCACACTGTTACTGAGTGGCTGCCTTTTCAGAGCCTAAGCTCAGGAATTCCTTCTGAAGACCTCTCCACCCCTCGGTCCTCACTCTCCTCCTTCAAGCAGTCCCTTTAAACCTACCACTTTGAGCAAAATTCTTGCTCACTTGTCCTGATGCCTCTTTAACAGGACTTTGTTCACATTGCTCAATAATCACTGCTCTGCAGGGCCCTTCCAAAAAAGTGCTTTTAAATTGTTTCACCCTTCCAGAAAAATGATTTTAAATAGTTTCACTACAGTATGTGTAGCCATAACAGGTTGGAGTGTGGACAAACCGTTTATCTGCACTCCACTGCAGGCAGTCTAAGGCCAAACAGCAGAGCCTGCTCTCCAGTTGTCTTGGGCTCCCCCATCCCCTCACTAAGACCTTGCACTGCTAAGTTCAAATGGTAGTCGGTGTGCAACCATTTCCCCACTTTAGAAGAACCCTCGCACAGGCACCTTCCACACCCTGAGGATGAAGTTTGGGACCTGGAATCTCAGGACCGTTATGGACCGTCCTGCCAGTGATAGACTGCGATGTAGTTTATACCAACCCATTCACCCAGAGACACAGTGGCTCAGTGGTTAGTACCACTGCCTCACAGCACTAGGGACCTGGGTTTGAACCCAGCCTGAGGCAACTGTCTGTGTGGAGTTGCTCATTCTCCCTGTGTCTGTGTGGGTTTCTTCCCACAGTCCAAAGACGTGCAGGTCAGGTGGATTGACTCTGCTAAATTTTCCATAGTGTTCAGGGAGCTGTAGGTGAGGTGTGTTAGTCAGGAGTAAATATAGGATAATAGGGTAGGGGAATGGGTCTGGGTGGGTTACTCTTTGTAGGGTCTGGTTGGACTGATGGGCATTTTTCCACATTGTAGGAACTCTATTCTATTCACTCTTTCCCATGACAACCTTCTGCCCCAAGTGTAACAGAGCCTGCAGAAGCTACATTGGTCTGTACGGCCACCTATGGACACACCTTGAAAGTGAAAGAGAGCCACAAGATTTCATATTAACCATTATGTTCATATTAACAACCCTGAGCGATCACATGGAATGTTGAAGCTTGCTTATTCTCACCACTGAGTATTGCTTTGGGTAATTCCTGTCCTCTTGAAAATGTCTTTGAATGTCAGTCACAGGAGCAACATTGTTATATCATTTCATGGGAAGATGTCTCAAATATCCTCAGAGCGGAGGAACCCAAGATCTGAAGCAGCGACAAAAATGCCAACAAAAAAAAGTCAGTCAATTTCTCTTTCTCGGGCAGTCCCTTGGTAACAGCGGGGATGATGTACCTCCATTCTGGATTAGTGGTGCTGGAAAAGCACAGCAGTTCAGGCAGCATTCAAGGAGCAGAGAAATCGACGTTTCGGGCAAAAGCCCTTCATCAGGAATAAAGGCAGTGAGCCTGAAGCGTGGAGAGATAAGCTAGAGGAGGGTGGGGGTGGGGAGAAAGTAGCATAGAGTACAATGGGTGAGTGGGGGAGGGGATGAAGGTGATAGGTCAGGGAGGAGAGGGTGGAGTGGATAGGTGGAAAAGGAGATAGGCAGGTAGTTCAAGTCCGGACAAGTCATGGGGACAGTGCTGAGCTGGAAGTTTAGAACTAGGGTGAGGTGGGGTAAGGGGAAATGAGGAAACTGTTGAAGTCCACATTGATGCCCTGGGGTTGAAGTGTTCCGAGGCGGAAGATGAGGCGTTCTTCCTCCAGGCGTCTGGTGGTGAGGGAGCGGCGGTGAAGGAGGCCCAGGACCTCCATGTCCTCGGCAGAGTGGGAGTGGGAGTTGAAATGTTGGGCCACGGGGCGGTGTGGTTGATTGGTGCGGGTGTCCCGGAGATGTTCCCTAAAGCGCTCTCCTAGGAGGCGCCCAGTCTCCCCAATGTAGAGGAGACCGCATCGGGAGCAACGGATACAATAAATGATAATAGTGGATGTGCAAGTAAAACTTTGATGGATGTGGAAGGCTCCTTTAGGGCCTTGGATAGAGGTGAGGGAGGAGGTGTGGGCGCAGGTTTTACAGTTCCTGCGGTGGCAGGGGAAAGTGCCAGGATGGGAGGGTGGGTTGTAGGGGGGCGTGGACCTGACCAGGTAGTCACGGAGGGAACTGTCTTTGCGGAAGGCAGAAAGGGGTGGGGAGGGAAATATATCCCTGGTGGTGGGGTCTGTTTGGAGGTGGCGGAAATGTCGTCGGATGATTTGGTTTATGCGAAGGTTGGTAGGGTGGAAGGTGAGCACCAGGGGCGTTCTGTCCTTGTTACGGTTGGAGGGGTGGGGTCTGAGGGCGGAGGTGCGGGATGTGGACGAGATACGTTGGAGAGCATCTTTAACCATGTGGGAAGGGAAATTGCGGTCTCTAAAGAAGGAGGCCATCTGGTGTGTTCTGTGGTGGAACTGGTCCTCCTGGGAGCAGATCCGGTGGAGGCGGAGGAATTGGAATACGGGATGGCATTTTTGCAAGAAGTAGGGTGGGAAGAGGTGTAATCCAGGTAGCTGTGGGAGTCGGTGGGTTTGTAAAAAATATCAGTGTCACGTCGGTCGTCATTAATGGAGATGGAGAGGTCCAGGAAGGGGAGCGAGGTGTCCGAGATGGTCCAGGTAAATTTAAGGTCAGGGTGGAATGTGTTGGTGAAGTTGATGAATTACTCAACCTCTTCGCAGGAGCACGAGGTGGCGCCAGTGTAGTCATCAATATAGCGGAGGAAGAGGTGGGAGTGGTGCCGGTGTAATTACAGAAGATCAACTGCTCTACGTAGCCAACAAAGAGACAGGCATAGCTGGGGCCCATACATGTGCCCATGGCTACCCCTTTGGTCTGGAGGAAGTGGGAGGATTCAAAGGAGAAATTGTTAAGGGTGAGGACCAGTTCGGCCAAAAGAATGAGAGTGTCAGTGGAAGGGTACTGTTGGGGACGTCTGGAGAGGAAAAATGGAGGGCTTGGAGGCCCTGGTCATGGCGGATGGAGGTGTAGAGGGATTGGATATCCATGGTGAAGATGAGGTGTTGGGGGCCGGGGAAACGGAAGTCTTGGAGGAGGTGGAGGGCGTGGGTGGTGTCTCGAATGTATGTGGGGAGTTCCTGGACTAGGGGGGATAGGACAGTGTCAAGGTAGGTAGCGATGAGCTCAGTGGGGCAGGAGCATGCTGAGACAATGGGTCGGCCAGGGTGGTCAGGCTTGTGGATCTTGGGAAGGAGGTAGAACTGGGCAGTGCGGGGTTCCCGGACTATGAGGTTGGAAGCTGTGGGTAGGAGATCTCCTGTGGTGATGAGGTTCTGTATGGTCTGGGAGATGATGGTTTGGTGATGGGGAGTGGGGTCATAGTCGAGGGGACAGTAGGAAGAGATGTCCTCGAGTAGACGCTTGGCTTCAGCAGTGTAGAGGTCAGTGCACCAGACTACCATTGCGCCCACTTTATCCGCTGGCTTGATGGTGAGGTTGAGATTGGAGCAGAGGGATTGTGATGAGGCTGCGCGTTGTGAGGGTGAGAGGTTGGAGTGGGGGAGGGAGGTAGACAGGTGAACCATGATATACCTCCACTCCAGTTTAGAAGTAGCTGTGAAGTCCAATGCACATCGGCAGACTCAGCCACAAGAGGGCAGCTGATGACTGAAGGGATTTGGGGGATTTGGCTTTTCTGAGATCGAGTTCAGGCACTCGATCTCACCCCCACAGATTCACAAGTGGGCCTCCTTCATTCAGGTCACCCACAGGGCAGGATGACCGGGAGATGGGAATATTAGAATCATTTTCAGGGACATTCTGAAGGTAACCCTGATGTCCTGGAATGTCCTGCTGCAATCGTTTGATGTACACCATAGAACTATGTTATTCTATGGTTCTATTGTGTTTGCAAGGAGTGTAGCCACTTCAGGAATCTGGAATTTAGAGGAATGAGAGGGGATCACACCAGGCCAATTTCTGACAGGGTGGCTGCAGGATAAAGCTCCCTTTTAACTGAGGGCAGGTCCGGAACAAAGGGTCACAGTCTTAGGATATGATTTGGAGGTGCCGGCTTTTGACTGGGGTGTACAAAGTTAAAAATCACACAACACCAGGTTATAGTCCAACGGTTTATTTGGAAGCACTAGCTTTTGAAGCACTG
Organism: Chiloscyllium punctatum; assembly: GCF_047496795.1. NCBI lineage: Eukaryota > Metazoa > Chordata > Chondrichthyes > Orectolobiformes > Hemiscylliidae > Chiloscyllium > Chiloscyllium punctatum. Next base: position 26,642,685 of record NC_092753.1, read on the forward strand.
CTCTTTGATCGGTGTTGTCTCAGGATAGACCATTTAAGCCTGGGATGAGGATTCACCAACCCAGAAGACTGTGGATATTAATTCACAGAATATACTTGAGTAAGAAACCAAGTTCCAGAATCTAAAAGTGTCAAGGAGAAAGTGGGGATACAACATTGTGATAGAGGATCTTGGTGAATGGCTGAACACAGCTGATGGGCTGAAAAGACTACTCCTGCTCCTAGATCCTTCATTTCCATGGCTGCCATTTGTGCATATACCATATTCTCCCAGAGTGAACACAATGGTTTTAAACTCTTGCAAATTAAAGGTGCAAATCTCAGTAAAGCTGTGCATTTGGTAATTAACTTATAAAACTTACAAAAGCTCTTCAAGAGCTGGGAGGTTGAGGGAGTAGGCCAGTCAGTAGAAAAAGTACACAAGAGGTTAGCTAGTTTGTACTTATTGTCAGTTTATTCCAATTTTCTCAGCTCTGTGATATCCTTCATGTATGCTCGGACTCTGTGCGCCATCACCCGCTGCCCTAATATTGGCTTCGGCGGTGGGGGGGCTGACTCGCACTATCACACATCTTCTGGAATGTGCCTTTGCAAAGGAGTTCTGGAGAAAGGTGCAGTGGTTTCTGTTGAGATTAACCTGAGCAGCTCTGTGACGCGGGACTCTGTGCTCTACAGTCTTTCCGCGGGATTCACACTGAGGCAAACATTGACTGTGCCTGGAGGACCATAAACTCAGCGAGAGATGCTCTTTGGTCTGCCCAAAACTTGTTAGTCTTCCAGGAGAAGGGGTTGACCCCGACTGTGTGCTGCAGACTGGCACATTCCAATGATGTGCTGAGGAACAGAAATGAAGCTTTGGGGCAGCTGCTGCCAAGGGTGGGGAAAGATCACTGTCTGAGGGCTTTCTGCTGAAGTTAGGGGGTTAGAGACAAAAAGAACTGCAGATCCTGGAATTCGAGCTAGACAGGCAGGAGGCTGGAAGAACACAGCAAGCCAGACAGCATCAGAAGGTGCAGAAGTCGATGTTTCAGGTATAACCCTTCTTCAGGATGGATCCATTCTGTAATCGGACTTTCCTGCTGTGTCAAATATATGTAATCATGGTCTTGTACAAGTAAGAAATGCCTTGGGTTTGTCTCTAAAGACTGTATAGATTTGAACTACTCTTGTGACAAGAGTCATACAGCATGGAAACTGACCCTCATCCATGCCAACAGATATCCGAAATAAATCCAGTCTCATTGGCTAGCACTTGGCCCATATCCCTCTCAACCCTTCCTATTCATATACCCAACCAGATGCCTTTTAAATGCTGTAATTGTACTAGCCTGCACGAGTTCCTCATTCCATACAGGCACCACCCTCTGTGTGGAGAAGTTGCCCCTTAGGTTCTTTTTAAATCTTTCCCCTCTCATCTTAAACCTCTGCCCTCTAGTTCTGGACTCCCCTATCCTTGGAAAAAGACCTTGGCTTTTCACCCTAGTCGTGCTCCCCATGACTATACATATATGTCAAGTTTTTAAATGAATAAAGTCTATTTTTGAAATTTAAAAAAAAGGAGATAATGAGGAAACCTCCTCCGAGGTGAAATGTCTCTGGCACAGGCAGCTACCGTGTGTTATTCGGCACAGCAGCATTTGCAGTAAAGCCCGGGATTGTCAGGCGGTGCACTCCTCTCTTCCTGGGCTCTGTTCAACACCAACCCAACAAGGTCCTGGAAGTACAGCAGAATGTAGAGGCCATCTTTCGAGTGTAGGTTGGAGGATTGTGGCCGGGATGCAGTGTTGGGATAGTGGAAAGGTCTGAGCTAGCGGGCTGGGAACAGAGGGAGTGAGGCGGCCTGAGGCCACACGGGAGACCTGGCTTCAGGTTGTTACATACTGCTCAGGACCCACTGGTTCCAACCCCCTTCCCCCCGCTCTTACATTGGTGCGGAACTGAGAGAGAGAAATACAGGGCCCGGATACAATGTTACTGCACTGGGACAGTTTCAAAGCTGCAACTCGGTGAACGGATATCGCAGTATAAACCCAGGCAGCCCAGAATGTCGCAGTGAGGCTTCGGGGCAACATTGTCGCTGCACTCAATGGAAGATACACCGGCCTGGCTGTCACACTGGGTGCTGGGCAGAGAGTGGGCCGGGCGGTGAGTAAGTGCTGGACAGAGAGCGGGTGTCACACTGGGTGCTAGGAAGAGTGGGGGCCAGGCGGTGAGTGGGTGTCACACTGGGCTGTAACTGGGTGATGGGCAGTGTGTGGGTGACACACTGGGTGCTGGGCAGTGAGTGGGTGTCACTCTGGGCTGTAACTGGGTGATGGGCAGTGTGTGGGTGACACACTGGGTGCTGGGCAGTGAGTGGGTGTCACTCTGGGCTGTAACTGGGTGATGGGCAGTGTGTGGGTGTCACACTGGGTGCTGGACAGAGTGTGGGTGTCACACTGGGTGCTGGACAGAGAGTGGGTGTCACTCTGGGTGGTTACTGGGTGCTGGGCAGTGAGTGCTAGACTGGTCTGCACCATTCAAAGTCACACCGTGTGTTAGGGATGACTGTGTGTTTGAGTGTGTGAGAGAGAGAGAGAGAGGGGAAAGTAAGCAGCACAGTGTTTCTTTGCCCAGCTGTCTAGTCCATGAACAATGTGTGGGAAACAGGTAACGATTTGTCCCTATCTCTGTGTCTCTGTATGTGACAGTAAACTTTATTTGACCAGGTTCGCCAACAGCACAGGAGAAAGATTGTGAACAGAGGTTCTACGCTGACCCATAATCTGGCACCCACCGGTCAACATTGGTTACTGCTGCTGTTTCTTGGTTACTGCTGATCAACACTGAAAACTGCTGGTCAACATTCGTTACTGCTGCTCTTCACAGGTTACTACTGGTCAACATTCGTTACTGCTGCTCTTCACTGGTTACTACTGGTCAACATTGGTTACTGCTGGCTAATCCTGATAACTGTTGGTCAATGCTGTTACTGCTGATTAACAATGGTTACTACTGGTCAAACTGCTCGAGGGTGTCAGGAATTTACACTGGTTACTCCTGATCAGTGCTATTAACTGCTCGTCAATCTTATTCGTGAAACAGGTTCTTCTATTTAACTTCTATTACTTCTATTTAACAATGGTTACTACAGATCCATGCTGGTAAACTTTGGTTTAAATTAGTTACTGCTGGTACTTGAGCAATACTGGTACTTGCTGGTTAACATTGGACTGGACAATACTAGTAACAGCTGGTCACTGCTGGCCAATAGTAGCCAACGTTACTGGGCAGAATGAGGAGCCGAAGCAATTCGGGTGTTCGATTGGATGGGTATGCAAGGTTGGTGCAACAAACCATTCTGTGTCACCAGGTGAGCAAGTTTCCTTGTCAGTTCCACAGATTTGAAAGAGTTGTGCGATCTAGCTGTCAAATAATGCCCAGCTAATGTGAATACCTTCTGCTGGCCTTCCCATTATCCATGAGTCTTGTTATCAAGTCAAAAAGTTTTTTTATGTAAAAACAAAATTGCATAATGAGAAAGTATGGTCAAGATGCAGGGCACAGAACATCATAGATGTTGTGAAACTGACAAAAGCCAGTTTGACTTTCCAAAATCTGAGCTCTGTCAGAGAATAGACGGGTTGAGAGAGAGAGAGATGAGCAACTCCATGTTGGGGCTGAAATTATGAGCACATTTCTACTTCCTGATATCTGTGTTTTTATCTTAAACACCACCTTGGATTATTGATGTAGAGAGAGAGGTCCAATTCAAGAGACTGACTAGAATGTTTAAATGTATTGTTTTTGTTTTCCATGTTAATTTGAAGCCTGTGTACGTTGATTTAATTTATTATTGTCATGGGTAGTGAGGTACAGTGAAAAGTGTTTTACGTGCTTTAATGGCAGATTGTACTATATAAATGCAGCAGAGTAACAGTACAGACTGCAGGATACAATATTGTGATAAATATCAGTCACAATAATGTTCGTAACTACAACAGGAGTCATCTATTAATCATAATGAAGATGATTCTTATTTAAGTGGTTCTCAGGACACTTGTGCACTGCCTGCGCCAAAACTATCTGGGTCAGCGGTGACTATTGATTTTAACTCAAGGAATTAAGAGAACTTCTATCCAGTAATGGTGTCTTGTAAAGTGTGCTTATTACACACAATAGGCCTGAAAGTCAAAGTGTATAAGGTTATGAGAAGGGGTCTCCAGCAGCATATTTGTAGTGTCCTAATCTCTGGGCCAAAGGTTCAAGTCCCACCTGCCCACAACGTGAAATGTCTAAAAAAGCTCATTTAAAAATAACTAAGTTTGTGAGCGTACTCCCTTCAACTCAAAAGCCACAACAGAATAAATGCCTACTGGCCTCCGATGTCCTTACAAGCAATTCTTTGTCAATTTAGGAGTACGCTTATATAGTTTATATATTGGAAGAGACAAAATGCTTTGCCTTTTGTACATTTACTTTGATAGAACATGGAAATGAAATGATGATGGAATTGCAGAACTATCGTCAAAGAGTAGTAGACCTCTTGAGAATCCTTTCAAAAAACTAGGACAAGCACCCTTGGTGGTGTCTCGTTGCATATTCCACCTTGTTTGGTGAGAAATGTCTGCATAATACTTACTTTAATACATCGAAGTATAAGACTCTCTGTATTTTGTAGCTCAGTTTTTCATAATGGGAGTCTGTGGCCTGTGTGCAGTCCAGTCTAGTTTCGAGCAGTTTACATCTGATCTGCTGTTTGTAGGCATTGTGTGTGGTTTACATAATACAGGGTCAGCAGGATGTCAATACGAGGGGGCAAGTAATGAAAATATCCATAAAGTTTAATTATAACATCACAGAAAGTAAACATGTTTCTTTATATCCGTAATTGTTGAGTAAGAGTTAATTGAAAATGGATATTCAAAAAGGTGTAACTATTGGAATGATGGGTCAATTTTGCCTCGTTGCTATTTTATTGGACCCCATCACTGTCCCTAAATTACCAGACTACTGTTTGATATCCTGCACTCGCTGAGCAGAAATGTTCATCATTGCTTGATATGTCAAGGTTTTAAACCATTGTGTTTGGTCCCAGGCACAGTCTCTGGTTGTTCATTACATACTCTCCTGAAGTCACCTGTTTGAGAGCGTGAGATGAGTTTCTGATTACATCTCTGCACCATCGCACATTTCCATCCCCGCTTCAGTGCGTTGGCTGCTGAAACCCTCATCTATGCCTCTGTTATAGACATGACTCTACTGCAGACATGACTTGTCCAATTCACTCCAAACAGATCTCACACATTTTACCCTCCGAAAACTTGAGGTCAGCAAAAAGTTGCTATCCTTCTCACCTATCAACTGTGCACTCACTGACCTCAAGTGAGCATTGGTTCCCACTGGAATAGGAGTTTCCAGCATCTACAGTCATTGTTTTTAACTGGTTCCCACTGGCCTACATTGGCTCTCACTGACATGCATGTGCTCACTCTGACCTACACTGGCTCTCACCTACCCACCCTGGCTCTTCACTGAACATGCTGATTCCATAAACCTTCAGGTTTAGAAAACCCATCCTTTATTTCGAAATAAAAACTCACCACTCATTATCTCTCTCACTCTTCCAGTATCACAGCTCTCCACAAACTCTGTGGTTCTTCCCCAGTTTGTTTTTTTAACATATTTGCTGGATGTCAATGTCACTGGTTGGGTTCAGCCATTTATTACCCTTTCGGAATTGCTGTTTGAGAAAGCAATGGTTCCTGAACCACTGCAGGTCGTGGGGTGTCGGGACACCGTCAGTGTCCTTAGGAAGGACGTTCCAGCATTCTGACCCTATGACAGTGAAGGAACAGCGATATTTTCCAGCTCAGGAGTGTCATGATGACTTTAACAAAGCATTCCATATCCGAAAATGATTTAGCTGCAGGATGGAGGAGATGAAATACTGGGATCCTACGTGTGTGTAGGGCTGGTGCTGCAGTGTGACCAGGTCTGCAGCATCTGCAGTCTTTCTGATCTTTGTCTGATGGAGGATCACTCCTAGTAGGACTTTGCTTTGACAGTTATCTGGTATCAGATGTGAAGAATTGCCTTGGATGAACATTGTTATCATAGAATCATTCAGAATGGAAGAGGTCATTCAGCCCGTTGAGTCTACACCCCCAAAGATACAAATCCCACTTTGCTGCACTAGACCCGTAGCATTGAATGCCATGACACTTTTTAAAGCACTTCTTAAAAAATGTACAATTTAAATGTTGTGAGGTTTCTCTTCCAAGCAGTGCATACCAGACCATACCAGAAAAACGTTTTTCCTCAAATCCCCTTTACACCTTCTGTCTTTTACTTTAAAATTATACCCCCTTCAAAATTTGGGAGAAGATTTGTAGCTCGGGTGCTCGTTGTTGTGGTTCTGTTCACCGAGCTGGGAATTTATGTTGCAGACGTTTCGTCTCCTGTCTAGGTGACATCCTCAGTGCTTAGGAGCCTCCTGTGAAGCGCTTCTGTGATGTTTCCTCTGGCATTTATAGTAGTTTGTCTCTGCCGCTTCCGGTTGTCAGTTCGAGCTGTCCGCTGCAGTGGCCGATATATTGGGTCCAGGTCGATGTGTTTGTTGATAGAATCTGTGGATGAGTGCCATGCCTCTAGGAATTCCCTGGCTGTTCTCTGTTTGGCTTGTCCTATAATAGTAGTGTTGTCCCAGTCGAACTCATGTTGCTTGTCATCTGCGTGTGTGGCTACTAAGGATAGCTGGTCGTGTCATTTCGTGGCTAGTTGGTGTTCATGGATACGGGTCATTAGCTGTCTTCTTGTTTGTCCTACGTAGTGTTTTGTGCAGTCCTTGCATGGGATTTTGTACACTACATTGGTTTTGCTCATGCTGGGTATTGGGTCCTTTGTCCTGGTGAGTTGTTGTCTGAGAGTGGCTGTTGGTTTGTGTCTTGTTATGAGTCCTAGTGGTTGTAGTAGTCTGGCTGTCAGTTCTTGATGTATGGTAACATGGCTAGTCCTTTGGGATTATTATAGGACAAGCCAAACAGAGAACAGCCAGGGAATTCCTAGAGGCATGGCACTCATCCACAGATTTCTATCAACAAACACATCGACCTGGACCCAATATACCGGCCACTGCAACGGACAGCTGGAACTGACAACCGGAAGCGGCAGAGACAAGCCACTATAAATGCCAGAGGAAACATCACAGAAACACTTCACGGGAGGCTCCCAAGCACTGAGGATGTCCCCTAGACAGGGGACGAAACGTCTGCAACACAAATTCCTAGCTCGGCGAACAGAACCACAACATTATACGCCCTTGTTGTTAACCTGTCACCTAAAGGGAACAGCTGCTCTCTATCCACCCTGTCCAGGCCCTTATAATCTTACCCACCTCTATAAGGTCCCCCCTCCGCTTTCTCTGCTCCAAAGGAAAACATCCTGAGCTTATCCAGCCCCTCTTCAGAGCTCGTCTTCATGCTCCATCCCAGGCAATATCCTGGTGAATCACCTCTGTATCCCCTCCAGTGCGATCCCATCCTACACACCGGTCTCCAGCTGTGGCCTGATCAAACTCCAGCTTAAACAGCTCCAAAACAATCTCTATGCTCTCATAATCCATGCTGCAACAAATTTCCCATACGCTTTCTCAACTACCCCATTAACCTGCCCCACAACCTTTTGGGATCTGTGGACAGGCATCACAAAATCCTTTTGTTCCTCTAAGCTTCCGATTCTGCTCCCTCACCTTGTTCCTCTTCCAAAGTACATCCCCCCCCCCCCTTTATTAGGGTTAAATTCCCTCTGCCACTTATCTGACCAATCCATTTATAATCATCCTGAACCTCTCACCTACCACCTCTATCATTCGGCCAATCTTTGTGCACATCTGCAAACTTATTTATCGTCACCTCCACATTCTCATCGAGTTGATTATGTACATATCACAAAATAAGGGATTCAGCACAGATCCCAGAGGTACTCCACTGACTCCAGTCACACAAGCAGCTTTCTACTATTACCCTCTGTCTCCCATCACAAAGCCAAGTTTTTTGGATCCCAGATTTTGTTTGTACACCCCATGAAGATGGCCTGGTTCAGGAATAGTTCCAGGGATGTGCAGTTTCAGTCAAGGGGAGAGATTGGAGAAGTTAAGACTATTCTCGAGAAATAAGAAACAAAGAACAATACAGCGCAGGAACAGGCCCTTCGGCCCTCCAAGTCAGCGCCGACATATTTTTGCCCTTCCATACTAAAACTGTCTTCACTTACAGGATCCATATCTCTCTATTTTCTTCCTATTCGTCCAAGTGCTTCTTGAAAGCTGCTAATGTGTCTGCTTCCACCACCTCTTCTGGCAATGCTTTCCAGGCACTCACCACCCTCTGTGTGAGAAACCTGCCTCACACTACTCTTCACAAATGACGTGTACACACACACACACACACACACACACACACACACACACACACAAAGAACCTGTGCCCACTAGTATTTGATCGCTCCATCCTGAGAAAAAAGCCTCATACTTTCATCCTCTATCCATGCTTTGCACCTTGGAGAAGGCTGAGAGGTGATTGATTTTGAAACTCCGGAACCTTCTGGGCAGCGCATGAAGGAAGAAACTGCTCCCATCATTGTGAATCAGAGGATGTGGGTTTAGGGTAATTGGCAAAAGAAGCAATGACGACATGAGAAAGCTATTCATGCAGCAAGTGATTAGGGTCTGGAACATACTGTCTGAGAGTGTGGGGAGAGGCAGGTTCACTCGAGGGGTTAGGGTCTGGGGTGTACTGTCTGTGTGTGCTGGGAAGGCAGGGTCAGCCAAAGCTTTAGAAAAGGAATTGGATCATTATCTGTCAAGAAAGCATGTGCACTATTATGGGAAAGGGGGAGAGATGCAAGGTAAATTGCTTCAGAGGGGTAGGACTGTATTCATGTCTCTATATTCTAGAGACTGTGTTGCACGCCATCAATCAAATTGACTCTTAGTCTCACTGTAACACTTTTGAGTTTACTATGTATAAAGCCACATCAAAATGATGATTAGTTGTTGTAAGAACTCATCTGGTTCACTAACGTCTGTTAGGGGAGGAAATCTGCCATCCTTACCTGGTCTGGCCTACATGTGACTCCCCACCCACATCGTCAATGTGGTTGATTCTTAATTGTACTCTGAAATGGCCCTACTTATTTCAAAGGTAATTGTGGTGGTTGCCGACAATGTCCTCATTCCCATGGAGAGTAGAAAATCTAGCACCATCACGTTGTTGTGGTGGAGGCATTGCTATGGCTAAGCCTTGTGTAAACTAATGGGGGTAAAAAAAAACTGACTCTGTTGTGACCTTGTTGCATATTGTTAATTATTTGCAACATGAATCTCCTCCCTGCTTTGTTTTCCCACCCTGACTGAAACAAGACACTGAACCAGGTATAACAAGGCAAAGATTACTCTCTCAGCCCTGAGCAAATGGAACATTCCTTTACTCTTTTTATCCAAGACTCCAGAAAGAAATTTGTCTTTCAAATTAATATCACCAAGTTGGGTTTGGGAGCTGCAATCTCTCGGACAGTCAAATGAAAGGAACATCCTGTGCTCCACTTGAGCTATTGTTTAGGGGACAGTTATGCTCTATGGATGGAACAGGTTCCTTCAAGTTTCCACAAGGCTTGAGCATTTTCCTTTTGTTTGCAGAGAGCAGGTCCCTGTTTAAGAATGCTTCTTGTTTTCTCTAGCTCATTGAACTGAGTTGTTGTTCTGGAGAACGGAGCAAGGCAGTAAGTGTTCTTTTGTCCTACAGCATGAATTATTGTGGCCAGCATTGGTCCTGGAGAGTGCAAGGTGTAAAGCTTCGGAAATACATCTCTCTATCTGCAGCATTCCCAGCTCTGTGCTACCAAGTTATGCTATCGCTATGGTGGAACGTTTTCAGCTCTTTCGAAGTTAATGCATGTCAGCCCCAATTGATTAGCAGTTGGCATTTAATGCAATGACTATTTTAAGTCAATCTTTGGATGATTCCGATGAACTGGAGTATTATTGGTGAAGATGGATGTTGGAGTTGTCAATTGAGTTGCCCTCACTATCAATGTTTGTTTTCAGAACCCTGTTACAGGACTGTTGCCGGCTAGTATAGATCAGAGAGATGCTTGGGTACGAGATAACGTATACAGTATCCTTGCAATATGGGGCCTGGGATTGGCATACCGTAAGAACGCTGACCAAGATGAAGACAAGGCTAAAGCCTACGAACTTGAACAGGTCTGTCAGAGGTTTATTTCCAATATACTAATAAAAAGAGCTTATCTTCCCGCCTCCTTTCTGATTTAAGCTGTTAAAAGCAGATCATCGAGTGTCTCCCCTATCGGTATTCAGTGATTTGAAGGTAGCCAATTACAGTGGCTGAATGTGTAACAGACATTGAATTGGCAAATTCAGGAGTCTTAATACATCAACTTGCAGCTTTTCTGATTTGTAGCCATAACCTATAGCAATAACGTTTAGAAATTAGATTACTTTCAGTGTGGAAACAGGCCCTTCGGCCCAACAAGTCCACACCGACCCTCCGAAGAGCAACCCACCCAGAACTATTCCCCTACATTTACTCCTTCACCTAACACTATGGGCAATTTATCATGGCCAATTCACCTAACCTGCACATTTTTGGATTGTGGGAGGAAACCGGAGCACCCGAAGGAAACCCACGCAGACACGGGGAGAATGTGCAAACTCCACACAGACAGTTGCCGAGACGGGAATTGAACCCGCGTCTCTGGCGTTGTGAGGCAGCAGTGCTAAGCACAGTGCCACCATGCAGCCCAAAATTTACAATTATAATGTTTACACAAAGCTTTACTTACCAGTAATTATGTTCACTTATTGCTATTATTGTCTTTTGTGGTTTAGACAATGACCAGAGGTTCAGAAGAAGCCATTTTAGTTGGATCAAGGCTGATCTATACTTTAAGCAGCATGCCTCACAGTGTCAGGAATCTGGGTTCGATTCTCACCTCGGGTGACTGTCTGTCTATATGGAGTTTGCATATTCTCCCTGTGTCTGCGTGGGTTTCCTTCGGGTGCTCCGGTTTCCTCCCACGTTCCAAAAGATGTGCAGGTTAGGTGAATTGGCCATAGTGTTAGGTGTATTAGTTAAGGGTAAATGTAGGGAAATGAGTCTGGGTCAGTTACTTTGTCGGAGGGTCGGTGTGGACTTATTGGGCCAAAGAGCCTGTTTCTACACTGTAGGGAATCTAATTTAAACCCTGTTTAACTGTCTGTCTGATGTATGGAAAATTACACAATTCGACAAATAATTTCATCAATATTTAATCAGCTAACTCCCAAAATATTCTGAAAATTTAAATGCCTAGGAGCAGAAACTTTCAAAAGCTGACTGGAGGCAGATGTTCGCAGGTAAAGGGACGGCTGGAAAATGGGAAACCTTCAAAAATGAGAGTCCAGAGACAGTATATTCCTGTTAGGGTGAAAGGTAGGTGTAGGGAATGCTAGATGACTAGAGAAATTGTCAGGTACAGACAGGAGAAATAAAGTGAATCCTTAGAGTATAAAGACAGTAGGTGTATACTTAAGAGGGAAATCACAAGGGCAAAAGGGATCATGAGATTGCTTTGGGCAAATAGGGTTAAGGAGAATCCAAAGGGTCTTTATATACACATTAAGGCAAAAGGGTAATTAGGGAGAAAAAGGGCCCCTCAAAGATCAGCAAGGATGTGTGGAGCTGCGGGAGAATGGGGAGGTACTAAATGAGCATTTTGCATCAGTGTTTACTATGGAGAAGGACATAGGTGATATAAAATATGGGGAAATAGATAGTGGCATCTTGAAAAATGTCCATATTACAGTGGAGGAGGTGCTGGATGTCTTGAAATGCATAAAAGTGGATAAGTCCCCAGGGCCTGATCAGGTGTACTCTCGAACTCTGTGGGAAGCTAGGGAAGTGATTGCTGGGCCTCTTGCTGTGATATTTGTATCATCGATAGTCACAGGTGAGGTGCCGGATGGCTAACGTGGTGCCACTCTTTAAGAAGGGTGGTAAGGACAAGCCAGGGAACTATAGACCAGTGAGCCTGATGCCAATGGTGGGCAAGTTGTTGGAGGAAATCCTGAGGGACAAGGTTTACATATATTTGGAAAGACAAGAACTGATCACGGATATTCAGCATGGTTTTGTGTATGGGAAATCATGTCCCACTAACTTAACTGACTTTTTTGAAGAAGTGACGAAGAGGATTGATGAGGGCAGAGCGACAGATGTGATCAATATAGACTTCAGTAAGGCGTTCAGCAAGGTTCATAGTTCCTTGAAAGTTGAGTTGCAGGTAGATAGGATCGTGAAGAAAGTTTTTTTTTATATGCTTTTCATTATTGGTCCGAATGCAGCTGTACAGGACATTGATTAGGCCATTTTTGCAACATTGCTTGCAATTCTGGTCTCCTTCCTATCTGAAGGATGCTGTGAAACTTGAAAGGGTTCAGAAAAGATTTACAAGGAGGTTGCCAGGGTTGGAGAATTTGAGCTATAGGGAGAGGCTGAACAGGCTTGGGCTGTTTTCCCTGGAGCATCAGAGCCTGAGGGGTGACCTTATCGAGGTTTATAAAATCATGAGGGGCATGGATAGGATAAAAAGACAAAGTCTTTTCCAGAACTAGAGGGCATAGGTTTAGGATGAGAGGGGTAAGATTTAAAACGTTTTCACTCCAGAGGGTGCTGCTTGTATGGAATAGCTGCCAGAATAAGTGGTGGAAACTGGTACATTTTAAAGCCATCTGGATGGGTTTATGAATAGGAAGCAATTAGATGGATGTGGGCCAAGTGCTGGCAAATCGGACTAGATTAGGTTCGAATATCTGGTCAGCATGGACGAGTTGGACCGAAGGGTCTGTTTCCGTGCTGTACATCCCTACGGCTCTGTGACTCTGAAAGGAAATTTGAATAATCTCAAGTTAAAAGTGCAGTATTCTCTCCAAAATGATTTTAATTCCAAAATGATTTTAATTGAGTTAATTTCAGCCGTTTTGATGAACAGTTTATTGTGAAAAAGTAACCGTCTGCTTGCATTTGCCTCTGTAGCTTTTGGAAGAAGTTACTTTCTGATATCGTTCCATTCCAGTTAACCCTTTAAGTGCTGGTGTCATTCTGGCAAATCCTGTACCCGCTCTGGCCCCATGCACTGATACCTGATTCCTTCTGTTTAATTATTGATGGGGATATGAGTGCTTGCTTCACTGGATTAGTGATCCAGATCAGCAGAGTTAAGAACTGTTCTATTTCTTCCCGCAGAGTGTGGTGAAGCTAATGAGAGGACTCCTTCAATGCATGATACGCCAGGTACATTACCTTCATACGTTTTGGAACTTCGAAATAAAAAAACCGACATGCTCGTGGTTATTTTCAACTTGTTTGTGAACCGTGGCTATGCCAACAATTGATTAAATTTTTAAAAATACCATGTTGGAGAAATTCAGCAGAACCTGGCACACATCCATGGATGGTGAAACAAAGTTAACATTTTGAGTCTGATATGATAACAAGACATTGATATTGGACATCCAGTTTTGTTCCTGTTTACTGTCACTATATTTATGAATTAATCCCCTAAACCAGATTATCCTGAAAGTTAGTTTTATTCAAACATGGCTCATTGTGTTTAACTAACTCAATGTTGTAACAGTGTGTGTTGATATGGTGTATGTGGTCTTTCAAAAGCGCATTTGATCAATTATCTGGCAATTGCTAGCAAAGTTGTTGCCTATAGAATAAATTAGACAATGGCAGTATGGACGTAAGGATGCATAGAATACATATGCTTTGTTAAGCTATTTCACAAGCTGACCTGCCATTTTCAATATTGTACGCAGATGTACCCACATACCCTCTGCGCCTGTCTAGAATGGGATTCTTTTTGTTTATATTGCCTATCCCTTTTCTTCCTATCAAAATGTATCACTTCACACTTCTTGGCATTAAACTTCATTGGTCGCTTGTCTACCAATTTCACTAACCTGTCTCCGACCTGTCACTCTTCAGTTCACAATACTTCTAAAAGTTTGACACTTGTATCTTACCTGCTGAAGACCGGCTCAGTAATAACATTTATCAAGAAAAGCAGTGGTCCGCAAAAAGCACCAGGTTAAAGCATTCTGCAGTCCAAAAGCAACCACTTATTACTTCTCTCTGTTTCCTGTCTCTCAGCTGAGTTTGCAGCCATATGCCTTTGTTTCTTTGATTCCTCAAACTCTATATTTCAAATATCTCAAGAGCTCTGGAGTTTTTGCCTTGCCCTTTCCCCTTATAGCACTGTATCTCACTTCACCGTGGAACTCAGTTACCAGTGGTGTGCCACAAGGGTCTGTTTTGGGACCACTGCTGTTTGTCATTTTTATAAATAATCTGGAGGTGGGTGTAGAAGGATGGGTCAGCAAATTTGCAGATGACATTGCGATAGTGCCGAAGGATGTTGTGGATTACAGAGGGACATAGATAAGATGCAGAGGTGGGCTGAGAAGCGGCAAATGGAGTATAATGCGGAAAAGTGTGAGGTAGTTCACTTTGGAAGAAGTAACAGGAATGCAGACTACTGGACTAATGGTAACATTCTTGGCAGTGTCAATGAACAGAGAGATCTGTGTCCAGGTGCATAAATCCCTGAAGGTTAAGAAGGCATATGGTGTGTTAGCGTTTATTGGTCAGAAGATTGATTTTCGGAGCCATGAGGTCATGCTTCAACTGTACAAGATACTGGTAAGGCTGCACCTGGAGTATTGCGTGCAGTTCTGGTCACCGCATTATAGGAAGGATGTGGAAGCTTTGAAAAGGGTTCAGAGGAGATTTACTAGGATGCTGCCTGGTATGGAAGGAAGGTCTTATGAGGAAAGGCTGAGGGAACTGAGGCTGTTTTTGTTGGAGAGAACCAGGTTGAGAGGTGACTTAATCGAGACATATAAGATAATCAGAGGGTTAAATCAGTTGGACAGTGAGAACCTTTTTCCTCAGATGGTGATGGCTAGCATGAGGAGACATAGCTTTAAATTGAGGGGTGATAAATGTAGGGCAGATATTAGGGGTACTTTCTTCACTCAGAGAGTAGTAGGGGGATGGGACAGCCTACCTGCAACAGTAGTAGACTCGCTGACATTAAGGGCATTTAAATGGGCATTGGACTTACATATGGATAATAATGTAACGGTGTAGCTTAGGTGGGCATCAGACCAATTTCATAGGTCAGCGCAACATCGAGGGCTGAAGGGCCTGTACTGTGCTGCAAAGTTCTATGTTCTATAAGATGCAGGAGCAAATGTAGGTCATTCAGCCCATCTTTTGCTCCGACATCTTAGGCTCTGAGAATCATGATGCTCCAATATTCATTGTTATTGTGGTCAAGTGTAATAAAAAGAAATTGAGCCACTAGAATCCTCACAGAGCTTTTTGGGACTCTTCCAGTGGACTGTTGGCATTTCATGGTGAAGATGGGAGATGGGGGAGGGAGTGTAAAGGTAGGCAGCTTTTGTTGTGGAACATCTCGTGAGCAACTAGCCTCCCGGCCCTTGAATTCTTCTTCTTCCAGCTGGTTAATATCTTAATTGTGTTCTGCTATATGTCTTCATTCACTGTAAACCCAATGGTATTTTACACCATAACTCCTCAAGAGTCAATTCAGTTTAGAATGTGCATGAGGGGTTTAGGTAAAGTAAAGGCACATGTGAATTTAATTTAATCCTCCTTATTTTACCCTGCACAGCACGTTTGAATGTTTTACCATGTTGGCAGTGCCATATCAATGCAGGTTGTTGGTGCATCACCAACTTTAGTGATGGATGGGAATTCAAGGATTGTGTGCCCTGTCAGAGAGCAATTGCCACATTTAACATCTACATCACTTCCATCATGGCTATGATCATAGCGATCTGTTTTGATCCAGGTGAAAAAAGTGGAAAAGTTCAAGCGAACACAGAGTACAAAGGACTCCCTCCATGCCAAGTACAACACCTCCACCTGTGGTACTGTCGTCGCTGACGATGAGTGGGGTCATCTCCAGGTGGATGCTACGTCCCTCTATCTCTTATTTTTGGCCCAAATGACAGCCTCAGGTAAGGACTGTGTTGTGAAAAATTATTTCTGAACAGGGAGAAAAATTGCAAGGTCTGAGACTGTTCTCTTGCTCAATTGTTCTGGTGACCTGTAGCTATATGGGACATCTCTGGGATGTGTCTGGACTCTGTATGCATGATGTTCACTAATGCGTATCCCACAGGGCTCCCTGCCCTTGGGACACACACAGCTTCTTGTGAGTTCATTGCATGAGTAACTGAAGGGCCCAGCTCTGGGGAAGGGGCCAGGGTTGACCATGGAGATGTGGGATCAGGTGCAGTTTTAGAAGGCAAAAGTGAGGGCTGCAGATGCTGGAAATCAGAGTCTACATTAGAGTGGTGCTGGCAAAACACAGCAGGTCAGGCAGCATTGGAGGAGCAGGAAAATCGACGTTTCATGCAAAAGCCCTTCATCAGGAATGAATTTTAGAAGAATGAGGGAAGAGTTAATTGAGATGTATAAGATGCTAAAGACAAAGTAGATGTGGAGAGGATGTTTCCTCATTTGGGGCAAACTGGGACGGGAGGTCATGGTTTTAGGATAAGGGCCGGCAGATTTAAAACTGAGATGAGGAGAAAGCACGTTTTTTCAAAGGGTGGAATTAAGACCCCAGAGTGCGGTGGATGCTGGAACATTGATTAAGGCGATAGATTTTTGATTAGTAATGGGTGGTGGAGCTGAGGCTGTGATGAGCTGAACTATGATTGTATCAAATGGGGGAGCGGGCTCAAGGAGCTGAATGGCTTACTCCTGCCCCTCATTCTTATGGACAATCTCACCTGTATCATTGACATCCCATGAATGAATGCATATTCTCTGTATTTATAAACTAACAGCTTCTTATCTAAAGAAGGTGTTGCTTATGTTGCCTCTGGCTGCCTTGGCTGTCACTTCAGTTTGGGGTCCTCTGTGTTTACCAACACTGCCTCTGTTTTTATTGACTCCACTTAACCTATGTGACTTTAATCACATCTCCAAAATGGCTTAGTTCCTGAAACTCTGTTCTGTTTAGACAGGAGTCACGTTCAGAGACCGTTCATTTCCAAAGGAACGTAATGTTCTCTGTATCAGTGGGTTGGAGGAGCAGCTTGACTGTGGGTCAAAGGTAGCTCTGTATGAGCGAGAACTGCGCGATGTGGTTTTGCATTAATTCAGTTTTTATTCGCTTTTCCGTAGGGTTACGCATAATTTTCACCCTCGATGAAGTATCGTTTATACAGAACCTTGTATTTTACATTGAGGCTGCCTACAAAGTAGCTGTGAGTATTTGCAGACAGTGAGATCAGAAACACAAAAGAATTTTACCTATTGTCCCTTTGTTGGCCGTGTTTTGGATGCAGCATCTCCAACGCTGGCTCAGTTGTCGGATACGTGCAAGGTATCAGCTTACTGCTGAACCGAGCTGGCAATCTTGGATGGTTATGGTGCAGGAGGTGGCTATTTGGCCCACTGTGCCTGACCTAGCTCATTAAATCAGGAATGGGGTAGACAGGCCAGAGAATTCTCTGAAACATCTCTGGGCTTGGGAACAAGACAACCTAACAATGCTCTTCAATCTGCTGGTGGGAATGTGTAGTCTTTATCATATTCAAGGTTACCTCTTTACCTGTTTTCCCCCTCCCTGTTATGATCCCAGTTGATGGTAATCAGGACAAATTAGATCCCAGAATGAAACGTGACTCGAAGAGTTTTGTTTTTGCTTTGTTTACCTTGATGGCCAGTCACTGAACATATTCACAACAGACTGTCAATATATTCTTTAACAAAAAAAAGAGTCAAAGGTTATTGCGCAGAAAAAGAAAAGAAACATTTGTACACTATGCACAAATTATTTCAAACAGTCCTTTTTCAAATATCAGCATTAAAGTTTAAACCATTTTACCCTCAACAGCAACTATATGTATAGTCAAACCACTAGGAAGGGTCATTCAGTCTCCACGTTAAAGTTCAGTCAGGCCAAGTGAACCTGGAACTTTGTTTCTCGGGCTTTCTCTTACTGATGTTTGAAGCAATTTCAGAGCAACCATGTGGTTTTCCATACACTTGGCTTCCAGAAGTTTTCTGTTTCTGGATATTTCCTCTTGATCCACGCAGGACTTTTTCCCAGCCCTGACTGCTTGGGGGTTGCTAAGACTAACAGCACGCTTTGCTCTGACTGCACACTCACACACTGTCTGACCTTCTGAATGGTTCTATCGTTCTGTGATACTGGACATCTCCTGCTAGTCAACAGAAGATTTTTTTCCCAACCAAAACGCTTGTTCCTAATGCACTAAACTATTCACCTCAAGTGTTTTGATGTGTTCATCTTATTTAGGTGCATGTAAACACAAGACTGCAGACAGGCAAAAGTGAAGACTGCAGATGCTGGGAATCAGAGTCTAGATTAGAGTGATGCTGGAAAAGCACAGCAGGTCAGGCAGCATCTGAGGGGCAGGAAAATCGACGTTTCGCGCAAAAGCCCTTCATCAGGAATGAATCAGACTTCAGACATCCCAGCTACGACAGGGCTGCAGGGTGACTCAGTGGTTAGCACTGCTGCCTCACAGCGCCAAGGACCCGGGTTCGATTCCACCCTCCGGCAACTGTGTGGAGTTTTTACATTGTCCCCATGTCTGCATGGATTTCCTCTGGAACTCTGTCTCCTCCCTGCAGCCCAAAGATGTGCAAGCTAGGTAGATTGGTCATGCCAAATTACCCGTGGTGTCTAGGGATGTGCAGGCTAGGTGGGTTAGCCTTAGGGAATGCATAGTTGCAGGGATAGGGTAGGGGCGTGCGCCTAGGTGGGATGTTCTTCAGAAGGCCGATGTGGACTGGATCACCCTGGTTTGGCCTGGACCGGCCTGGTTCCACAGAACTCAGAACTCAGATTCTCAGAACTCAAAAAATGAAATCCAAACCATGTCCATTCCTTCTTGACAAATATAGTATAGAAATACAAATCAAACTCAAAGCAATCGTGATTCTATTCACTTCAGAACCCAGATTTCCATATTGTGTTATTTCAGTGTTAGATACCAGTTGTTAGAATGCTGCTTCAACAGAGCCCAGTCCTATCATGCTCCCAGCAGAGTTTGGTTTTAGCCCAACCTGCACAAACTACAGCTCCCTGATTATTTGTTCCCTATATACATATGTCCCCATCCCCTTATCACTTAATTGGCCACTTAAGCACAACAAAAGTTTCTGCTGTGGGAAGGAGAGTGCAAACTGATATATAAAGTTTAAAAAGAGAAACATTGTTGCAGGCATGTGTCTTAGTCAGTCCAGGAATTGTGACCAGTGCTACACCATTAAGGATCCGCTCTGAATCTCATCCGATTTGTCTCATGCCCGTATTTCCCTTCAGCGACATCGTTCCGACTGTATTTCATGGGTTGACTTGGATTTCATTAATGAATCTCATTGCCACCTCCCCTTCACATCTGAAGTTTCAAAGTTACTTCTTGGGCTGCAGACATCATTTGGGGTGGCACGGTGGCTCAGTGGTTAGCACTGTTGCCTCATAGTGACAGGGTCCTAGTTTTGATTCCACCTTCGGGTGACTGTATGGAATTTCCACGTTTTCCCGGTGTCTGCGTGGGTTTCCTCTGGGCGCTCTGATTTTCTCCCACAATCCACAGTTGTGCAGTTTAGGTGGATTGGTGACTCTAAATTTACCATAGTGTCCAGGATGTGCAACCTGTGTAGATAAGCCATGGGAAATGTAAGGTTCTCAGGATGGGGTGCGGGGTGGGAAGCGGTCTGGATGGCTTTCTCTTTGGAAGGTTGGTATGGACTCAATAGGTGACATGGCCTGCTTCCACATTCTGGGCATTCTGTGATTTGTCCATCCCTAATTGCCCATGAACGGAATGGTTTGTTTGACCATTTGCAAGGGGATTTTTAGAGTCAACCATATTTAAATGTTTTTAAGATTGACTCGTGACATTGCTCACGCTGGCTAGCCAGAATTTATTGTCTGTCCCTTGATGCCCCCTTGAGAAGGTGGTGGTGAGCTGCTGCAGTCCATGCCCTTAGGGAGGGAATTCCAGGATTTTAGCCCAGTGACAGTGAAGGAGCAGCAAAATATTTCCCAGTCAGGATGGTGAGTGGCTTGGAGAGGAATTTGCAGGTGGTGGTGTTTCCACATATCTGCTGCCCTTGCCCTTCTAGATACAAATGGTCATGGGTTTGGAAGGTGCTGTCTGAGGAGCTTTAGTGTGTTTCTACAGTGCATCTTATAGATGCTATTGAGCATCGGTGCTGGAGGGAATGGATGCTTGTGGAGGTGGGGCCAATCA
The DNA here is from genome assembly GCF_047496795.1 of Chiloscyllium punctatum. Classification (NCBI taxonomy): domain Eukaryota; kingdom Metazoa; phylum Chordata; class Chondrichthyes; order Orectolobiformes; family Hemiscylliidae; genus Chiloscyllium; species Chiloscyllium punctatum. Next base: position 26,663,058 of record NC_092753.1, read on the forward strand.
AGTTGGCTGCTTTGTCCTGGGTGGTGTTGGAGCTGCACCCATCCAGGCAAGTGGGGAGTATTGCTTGGTCTTCAGTTAGAGGTAGGCCAGACTAGTTGAGGACGGCAGATTTTCTTCCCTGGGAATGGTATCATTGGAACAGCTCTCTCATGGGCTAACATGGCCACTGAATGGCCTGTGGCTCTTTTGTGAAAACACACAGGGCTAAAACTGCCATTGAGATTTTAATCAATCTGTTCCAAGATGTTACAACAAAGCTGTAGTGTTGCTGGGACTCCCAGTTTAGAGGTAGGGACACTATCACCATGCAAACAGCACTTTAAAGCTGTGATTTATGATTGGCTTAATTGTGCAACTGTTTCAAAAGTACATATTGTATTTAAAATACTCTCCCTATGGCGTAAATTCTCCCCCAAAATTACTTGTCTCAGAAATGATGTCCACCCGTATCCCTGTCCAGGCAAAGTGATGTCTGTTATGACGGCTTTCCTTGCAAGCTGGGTCTGCCAAGTTATGATTTGAATGTTGGAGCTGGTCAGAGAGATTGAAGGGCCATTCATTCCTGTGTAAATACAATGGCTTTTATACTGCACTCTGCCAACATGGGGCCAGATACTGTATTGGCAAGACTTAGTAATCTCAAAGAGAGCGCAAGTCAGGGGAAGGCTCTGTTACTGTATTCTATTGTATGCTAACTCTCTCCCTCGCTCAGAATGCAGCTCGTTGCCAGCCCGAGCAGTTCCACATCCCTCGCCGCTCATTTTCCTGTCCCTGCTAACGTCTCAATTGGGTCTGACCGTGTTAAACTTCCCTGGCCACCTCCCCTGATTGTCACTGGGTGGAAGAAGCACTACAGATTGAACTGCTTCCAGCTCCCACATTGCCAGTGATCATGTGAACCTGTACAGGCCCCTTGAGCCTGCTCTGCCATTCTGGAAGATCACGGTGGATTTGACTACTACGAGTTCCATGGGAGTGGCCAAGGTAATTCCAAATTACCTTTCACACCCTTGCTTGTCAAGAACCTTAGTCAAGCTCTGCCTTATAAAGTTCAAAGCCTCTGTTTCCATCAGCCTTTGATGGCACCGTAGCTCAGGTCCCTGCCTCACAGCAGCAGGGACCCAGGTTCGATTCCCGCCTCGGCCAACTGTCTGTGTGGAGTTTGCACATTCTCCCCGTGTCTGCATGGGTTTCCTCAGAGTGCTCGGGTTTCCTCCCACAGTCCGAATCATAGAGGTGTACAGCATGGAAACAGACCATTCGGTTCAACACGTCCATGCCGACCAGATATCCTAAATTAATCTAGTGCCATTTGCCAGCACTTGGCCCATATCCTCTAACCCCTTCCTAGTCATATACCCATCCAGATGCCTTTTAAATGTTAGAATTGTACCAGCCTCCACCACTCCCTCTGGCAGCTCATGCCATATGCACACCACTCTCTGCGTGAAAAAGTTGCCCCTTCAGTCCCTTTTAAATCTTACCCCCCCACCTCTAGTTCTGGACTCACCAACCCCAGGGAAAAGATCTTGTTTGTTTACTCTATCCATGTCCCTCATGATTTTATAAACCTCTAAGGTCACCCCCTCAGCCTCCGACACTCCAGGGAAAACAGCCCCAGCCTGTTTGACCTCTCCCTATAGCTCAAACCCTCCAACATCTTTGTGGGCGGCACGGTGGCACAGTGGTTAGCACTGCTGCCTCACAGCGCCAGAGACCCGGGTTCAGTTCCCGCCTCAGGCGACTGACTGTGTGGAGTTTGCACGTTCTCCCCGTGTCTGCGTGGGTTTCCTCCGGGTGCTCCGGTTTCCACCCACAGTCCAAAGATGTGCAGGTCAGGTGAATTGGCCATGCTAAATTGCCCGTAGTGTTAGGTAAGGGGTAAATGTAGGGGTATGGGTGGGTTGCGCTTCGGCGGGTCGGTGTGGACTTGTTGGGCCGAAGGGCCTGTTTCCACACTGTAATGTAATGTAATGTAAATCTTTTCTGAACCCTTTCAAGTTTCACAACATCCTTCCGAATTGCACGCAATATACCAAAAGACTCGATGATTCTATGTGCAGATTAGGTGGACTGGCCATGGGAAATACAGGGTTCCGGGGATTAGGAAGGGGTGTGGGTCTGAGAGGGTTACGCTTTGGAGGGTTGATGAGGACTCAATGGGTCAAGTGACCTGTTTTCACACTGTAAGGGATTCTATGATTTCATGATGAAGAATGTTCCAAAGTGGGGGAGTGTGGGTGTGGGGTCATTCTGGGGGGGGGGGGGGGGGAGTGTGGGTGTGGGGTCATTCTGGGGGGGGGGGGGGAGTGTGGGTGTGGGGTCATTCTGGGGGGGGGGGGGGGGAGTGTGGGTGTGGGGTCATTCTGGGGGGGGAGTGTGGGTGTGGGGTCATTCTGGGGGGGGGGGTAGTGTGGGTGTGGGGTCATTCTGGGGGGGGGGGGGGAGTGTGGGTGTGGGGTCATTCTGGGGGGGGGCGAGTGTGGGTGTGGGGTCATTCTGGGGGGGGGCGAGTGTGGGTGTGGGGTCATTCTGGGGGGGGGGGCGAGTGTGGGTGTGGGGTCATTCTGGGGGGGGGGCGAGTGTGGGTGTGGGGTCATTCTGGGGGGGGGCGAGTGTGGGTGTGGGGTCATTCTGGGGGGGGGGGGGGAGTGTGGGTGTGGGGTCATTCTGGGGGGGGGGGAGTGTGGGTGTGGGGTCATTCTGGGGGGGGGAGTGTGGGTGTGGGGTCATTCTGGGGGGGGGGAGGGTGGGTGTGGGGTCATTCTGGGGGGGGGGGGGGAGTGTGGGTGTGGGGTCATTCTGGGGGGGGGGGGAGTGTGGGTGTGGGGTCATTCTGGGGGGGTGGGGGAGTGTGGAGGGGGGTTGGTCATTCTGGGGGGGGTGGTCATTCTGGGGGGGGGGTGGGGGAGTGTGGGGGGGGGGTGGGGGAGTGTGGGGGTGTGTGGTCATTCTGGGGGGGGTGGGGGAGTGTGGGGGGGTGGTCATTCTGGGGGGGGTGGCGGAGTGTGGGGGTGGGGGAGTGTGGGGGTGGGGTCATTCTGGGGGGGGTGGGGGAGTGTGGGGGTGGGGTCATTCTGGGGAGTGTGGGGGTGGGGTCATTCTAGGGGGGGTGGGGGAGTGTGGGGGTGGGGTCATTCGGGGGGGGTGGGGGAGTGTGGGGGTGGGGTCATTCTGGGGGGGGTGGGGGAGTGTGGAGGTGGGGTGGGGGAGTGTGGGGGAGTGTGGGGGCGTGGTCATTCTGGGGGGGGGTGGGGGAGTGTGGGGGGGTGGTCATTCTGTGGGGGGGGTCATTCTGGGGGGGGTGGACATTCTGGGGGGGGTGGGGGAGTGTGGGGGTGGGATCATTCTGGGGGTGGTGGGGGAGTGTGGGGGTGGGGTCATTCTGGGGGGGGTGGGGGAGTGTGGGGGTGGGGTCATTCGGGGAGGGGGGGGGAGTGTGGGGGTGGGGTCATTCGGGGAGGGGGGGGGAGTGTGGGGGTGGGGTCATTCGGGGAGGGGGGGAGTGTGGGTGTGGGGTCATTCGGGGGGGGTGGGGGAGTGTGGGTGTGGGGTCATTCGGGGAGGGGGGGAGTGTGGGTGTGGGGTCATTCGGGGAGGGGGGGAGTGTGGGTGTGGGGTCATTCGGGGGGGGTGGGGGAGTGTGGGTGTGGGTTCATTCGGGGAGTGGGGTGGGGGAGTGTGGGTGTGGGGTCATTCGGGGGGTGGGGTGGGGGAGTGTGGGTGTGGGGTCATTCGGGGGGTGGGGTGGGGGAGTGTGGGGGTGGGGTCATTCGGGGGGTGGGGTGGGGGAGTGTGGGTGTGGGGTCATTCGGGGGGTGGGGTGGGGGAGTGTGGGGGTGGGGTGGGGGAGTGTTTGTGTGGGGTCATTCGGGGGGTGGGGTGGGGGAGTGTGGGGGTGGGGTCATTCTGGGAGCGTAGGTGTGGGGTCAAGCGGGGGGAGGCGAGGGAGTGGGGTCATTTGGGGGTGTGTGGGGTCATTCGGTGGGGGGGAGTGTGGGTGGGGGGGAGTGTGGGAGGAGGCAAGCGTGGGTGTGGGGTCATTTGGGAGGAGTGTGGGTGTGGGGTCATTCGGGGGGGGGAGGTGGGGGAGTGTGGGGGGGGTGGTCATTCTGGGGGGGGGGTGGGGGAGTGTGGGGGGGGTGAGGGAGTGTGGGGGGGGTGAGGGAGTGTTGGGGGGGTGGTCATTCTGGGGGGGGTGGGGGAGTGTGGGGGGGGTGAGGGAGTGTTGGGGGGGTGGTCATTCTGGGGGGGGGTGGGGGAGTGTGGGGGGTGTGGTCATTCTGTGGGGGGGGGTGGGGGAGTGTGGGGGGGGGGTCATTCTGGGGGGGGGGTGGGGGAGTGTGGGGGTGGGGTCATTCTGGGGGGGGGTGGGGGAGTGTGGGGGTGGGGTCATTCTGGGGGGGGGTGGGGGAGTGTGGGGGTGGGGTCATTCTGGGGGGGTGGGGGAGTGTGGGTGTGGGGTCATTCTGGGGGTGGGGTGGGGGGGGTCATTCTGGAGGGGGTGGGGTCATTCTGGGGGGGTGGGGTGTGTGGGTGTGGGGTTATTCGGGGGGGGTGGGGGAGTGTATGTGTGGGGTCATTCGGGGGGTGGGGTGGGGGAGTGTGGGTGTGGGGTCATTCTGGGAGCGTAGGTGTGGGGTCAAGCGGGGGGAGGCGAGGGAGTGTGGGGTCATTCGTTGGGGGGGGGGGGGGAGTGTGGGTGGGTGGTCATGTGGGAGGAGGCAAGCGTGGGTGTGGGGTCATTTGGGAGGAGTGTGGGTGTGGGGTCGTTCTGGGGGTGGGGTGGGGGGGTGGGGCCATTCTGGAGGGGGGAGGGGGAGAGGTGGGGGAGTGTGGGGGGGGGTGGTCATTCTGGGGGGGGGGGTGGGGGGGTGTGGGGTCATTCTGGGAGCGTGGGTGTGGGGTCAAGCGGGGGGAGGCGAATGTGGGTGTGGGGTCATTCGGGGGGGGGCGGGGGGAGTGTGGGTGTGGGGTCATTCGGAGGTGGGGGGGAGAGAAGGAGTGTGGGTGCGGGGTCATTCGGCGGGGGGGAGGAGTGTGGGTGCGGGGTCATTCGGGGGGTGGAGGAGTGTGGGTGCGGGGTCATTTGGGGTCTGTCGGGGTGCGGTGCGGGGTCATTCGGGGTCTGTCGGGCTGGGGTGCGGTGCGGGGTCATTTGGGGTCTGTCGGGCTGGGGTGCGGGGTCATTTGGTGGGGGAGGAGTGTGGGTGCGGGGTCATTCGGGGTGGAGTGTGGGGGTGGAGTCAGTCGGTGTGGGTCGGGCTGGGGTGCGGGGTCATTTGGGGTGGAGTGCGGGGGTGGAGTCAGTCGGTGTGGAGAGTGTGGGTATGGGGTCAGTCTGGGGGGAGGGTGTGGGGTCATTCAGGGGGGGTGGGGGAGTGTGGGTGTGGGGTCATTCTGGTAGCGTGGGTGTGGGGTCAAGCGGGGGGAGGCGAGGGAGTGGGGTCATTTGGGGGTGTGTGGGGTCATTCGGTGGGGGGGAGTGTGGGTGGGTGGTCATGTGGGAGGAGGCAAGCGTGGGTGTGGGGTCATTTGGGAGGAGTGTGGGTGTGGGGTCATTTGCGGGGGTGTGGGGTCAAGCAGGGGGAGGCGAATGTGGGTGTGGGGTCATTTGGTGGGTGGGAGTGTGGGTGTGGGGTCATTCTGAGGGGGTGTGGGAGTGTGGGTGTGGGGTCATTCTGGGGGGGGGGTGGGGGAGTTTGGGTGTGGGGTCATTCTGGGGGGGGTAGGGGAGTGTGGGTGTGGGGTCATTCTGGGGGGGGGTAGGGGAGTGTGGGTGTGGGGTCATTCTGGGGGGGGGGGTGGGGGAGTGTGGGTGTGGGGTCATTCTGGGAGCGTGGGTGTGGGGTCAAGCGGGGGGAGGCGAGGGAGTGGGGTCATTTGGGGGTGTGTGGGGTCATTCGATGGGGGGGAGTGTGGGTGAGGGGTCATGTGGGAGGAGGCAAGCGTGGGTGTGGGGTCATTTGGGAGGAGTGTGGGTGTGGGGTCATTTGGGGGTGTGTGGGGTCAAGCAGGGGGAGGCGAATGTGGGTGTGGGGTCATTCGGTGGGTGGGAGTGTGGGTGTGGGGTCATTCGGGGGGGTGCGGGGGGAGTGTGCGTGTGGGTTCATTCGGGGGTGGAGGAATGTGGGTGCGGGGTCATTCGGCGGGGGGGAGGAGTGTGGGTGCGGGGTCATTCGGGGGGGAGGAGTGTTGGTGCGGGGTCATTCGGGGGGGAGGAGTGTTGGTGCGGGGTCATTCGGGGGGGGAGGAGTGTTGGTGCGGGGTCATTCGGGGGGGAGGAGTGTTGGTGCGGGGTCATTCGGGGGGGGGAGGAGTGTTGGTGCGGGGTCATTCGGGGGGGGAGGAGTGTGGGTGCGGGGTCATTCGGGGGGGAGGAGTGTTGGTGCGGGGTCATTCGGGGGGGGGAGGAGTGTTGGTGCGGGGTCATTCGGGGGGGAAGGAGTGTTGGTGCGGGGTCATTCGGGGGGGAGGAGTGTTGGTGCGGGGTCATTCGGGGGGGGGAGGAGTGTTGGTGCGGGGTCATTCGGGGGGGGAGGAGTGTGGGTGCGGGGTCATTCGGGGGGGGGGAGGACTGTGGGTGCGGGGTCATTCGGGGGGGAGGAGTGTGGGTGCGGGGTCATTTGGGGTCTGTCGGGCTGGGGTGCGGTGCGGGGTCATTTGGGGTCTGTCGGGCTGGGGTGCGGGGTCATTCGGTGGGGGAGGAGTGTGGGTGCGGGGTCATTCGGGGTGGAGTGTGGGGGTGGAGTCAGTCGGTGTGGGTCGGGCTGGGGTGCGGGGTCATTTGGGTGGAGTGCGGGGGTGGAGTCAGTCGGTGTGGAGAGTGTGGGCATGGGGTCAGTCGGGGAGGGGAGTGTGTGTGAGTGTGGGGTCAATCGGGGGCGAGTGTTGGCTTGGGGTCAGTCGGGGGTGAGTGTCGGTGTGGGGTCAGTCGGGAGGGGAGTGGAGGGGGTGTGGGGTCAGTCGTGGGGAGAGGGTCGGTGTGAGGTCAGTCAGGAGGGGAGTGGAGGGGGTGTGGGGTCAGTCATGGGGAGAGTGTCGGTGTGGGGTCAGTCGGGGGGGGAAGTGTGAGTGTGGGGTCAGTCAGGGGGGGAGGGGAAAGAGTGTGGGTGTGGGGTCAGTCGGGGGGCTTTGGGGGAGTGTGGGTATGAATCTGGCTGAAAGCTGACGTTTCTGGTCTCTTTTTTTTTTGACTGTAGGACTATGGCATGTGGGAACGTGGTGATAAAACAAACCAGGGAATAGCAGAGCTGAACGCAAGCTCTGTCGGCATGGCCAAGGTAATTAAGACGTGTATTGATTTCTTTTCAAACTGAAATATTTAAGTTGAACGGGAGCACCAAGTTTCATTGCCATTTTGTCCGCTATGATGTGTCTATCTATGGGAGAGGAAGTGGTCTTGCATTACTGACATCAGTTGGAAATCTACAACAACCTGAAATGTTTTCTGTCTGGCGTTGTGTTGAACTGTCATGAGCATTTGCAATAATTGTCTTCAAATGTGTGTAACTGGCTTCACATTCTTATGTTCAAAGTTCATTCTCCTTTGGCAGTGACATGAGAAATGAGCATTTACTTGACAAAATGTGACCCCCATATCGATGTATTTATTGGGCGGCACGGTGATACAGTGGTTAGCACTGCTGCCTCACAGCGTCAGAGACCCGGGTTCAATTCCCGCCTCAGGCGGTGTGGAGTTTGCACATTCTCCCCCTGTCTGCATGGGTTTCCTCCAGGTGCTCCGGTTTCCTCCCACAGTCCAAAAATGTGCAGGTTAGGTGAATTGGCCATGCTAAATTGCCCATGGTGTTAGGTGAAGGGATAAATGTAGTGGAATGGGTCTGGGTGGTTGCAGGTCAGTGTGGACTTGTTGGGCCGAAGGGCCTGTTTCCACACTGTAAGTAATCTAATCAAATCATATTGATGTATTTATTGGTCCTCGCCTCCACCGTTGCCAAATGAGTAGGCGTGTCAGCATACTTGTCGTCACATGTCAGCACGTGTCACGGTGTGTAATACGATAAGAGCTTTGTCAGGTTGACAGCTTTCCTGAATCTCGCCAGCTGCTGAGGGCATACATTTACTGTGTCTCTTTTGGTTTCTGATGTGATGGAAGGATGTGACACCATCGTGATACCTGTCATGAAGCCTCTTATTTATAGTGATCTTATACGACCGAGACTCATGTTGCATCTCCTCTTAGAACACCAGCTGTTCAGCTGAGCTCATTGCGAAGACTCTCTTTGAAGAAAGTGTCATGTGCCACTATGATGGACATTTGCTGTGAACACCCTGGGGTCAGGGTTGAACCTTGGCCAACCTTTGCTAAGGCAGAGGGGCATATGGGGCTGAGGCCACAGTCATATCGAGTAGCAGAGCAGTCTTGAAGGGTTGTGTGTGCCCTTCATGTTCCTAACATTGTTTGTTGCTATAGTTCACTGCTCAGCGCCGGACTCAGTTCCTCGTGGATGTCAGGCTTCAGCCCTCCTGAGTAAAGGGAAGTTGTTATGAGACAGGCCAACACACAGGACTTTAGCATCTGATCCAGCTCAGTGCCCAGAGTGATGTGAATAGAATTACAATTAGTATGAGGTTTGTGGTCATGTGTACTCGATTGTTGAAGTTTACAATGTTGCCCCTCACGGCATAATCCTAAGTATAAAGTACCGAGGTAGAGATCTTAGAGAAACAAAGGAAAAACTGTTACATTATCTTACAGTGCTACATAGTATAAGTTAGAAAATAAGAGATAAAGTTAAAAGGGTAAACGTTACAGTCAGATAAACAGATTACAGAGAAACATGACATGGCAGTAAGTCAGCACAAAGAGATTCCACACATGGTCTGACTGGCCTCACTAGCTACTGACTGCCCACAACAGTCCCCAGTCCAACAACCATCCCCGTTTCACTCCATGTCTCCAACCTGCTCCAGCCCTCAGCTGATCCAAGGTAAGTTTTCTTTTCTTAAAAGAAAACCACTTTAAACTCTTCGGGGGGAAAAAAAAGAGAGGAAGGAAAAGAACAATGAAAGAGCGGCTGGATGGACAAGCACCAGGTTGAGAAGCCCACTTGTCCATCACCACCTTGAGTTATTGCCACCGGTCAGACTCCCACCTCAGGATGCCAGCAGGAGGAGGACTGGTTAGCTCACCCCTAAACACAAGGTCTCCACTGTAAAAGGTCACCTCAGTCAGTGAGGAATGATGCATTGGTAAACTTTCAGACATAGCAATGATGCAACACTTTGTACACTGGGGATCTACCAACTAGAAATGTCCAGTAATTGGAGCTGAACCATTTGTCCTAGCAGAGTGCGGGCTAGATTGACTCCAGGAGCAAGTCTGGTGGTGTGGGTCTTTACCATGGAATGCCAGCACCTACAGGCTAAATGTCCTTTCCTAAAGGGCATTAGTGAACCAGATGTGGGTGGCACAATGGCTCCGTGGTTGTGGGCAGCACAGTGGCTGGCACTGCTGCTTCACAGCACCAGGGACCCGCGTTCGATTTCCAGCCTCGGGTCACTGTCTGTGTGGAGTTTGCACATTCTCTCTGTGTCTGCGTGGGTTTCCTCCGGGTGCTCCAGTTTCCTCCCACAGTCCAAAGATGTGCAGGCTAGGTGGGTTGGCCAAGCTAAATTGCCCATAGTGATCAGGGATGTGTAGGTTAGGTGCATTAGTCAGGGGTAAATAAAGAGTAATAGGATAGGGGAATGGGTCTGGGTGGGTTACTGTTCAGAGGGTTGGTGTGGATTTATTGGGTCGAAAGGCCTGTTTCCACACTGTAGGGATTCTGTGATTTCAGATGGTTCTTACAACAATCAATGATCTTTGCCATTGTCACTATCCTGCGAATAACTTTCAATTCCAGATTTAATCACTCAGATCTGAATTCTACCACTGGCAGTGGTGAAATTGGAACAGAAGCTCTGGGTCTTCAGTGCCATGACGTAACCACTACACCACCATCTCCCTGAGGCTGTAATGGTAGTTCCTACAAACTGATGTGCATGCTTCAGCCAGTCCCCTGTTGGACTTGGGCAAACACCTGCTTTACCCTTGGCTGGGATAATGATGTTTCAGGAATTTCCTGGTTCAGAATGCAGTACTCTCCTGAGAAGTTGCCAGGGCACTGAGATGGCACAGTTATAAAGCCTGACTGGTTTAGCTGCTGTTAGATAGACACCCCTTCATATTGCTGCATTGAACCCATTGGGTGGATGGATCGAGACCAAGAATCTATGGCAACATGAGGAGAAACCTCTTGCTGGTGCAGTGAGCATGGTACCTGTGAGTGTGGGCAAGGCAGCTTCAGGATCTGAATGTGCAGGGTTACAGAGAGAAGTTGGGGATGGTGACACTGAGTGAGCGAGATGCTCATTTGGAGAGCCCAAAAGCATGGGAGGAGGCCATTCAGCTCATCGAGTCCACACTGACCCTCCAGAGAGTGTCCCACCCAGACCCAACCCCAACCCCCTACCCTATCCCTGTAATTCCCATGTCCACCTAGCCTACACACCCCTGGACACTATGGACAGTTTAGCATGACCAATCCAGCTAACGTGCACATCTCTGCACTGTGGGAGGAAACTAGAGCACCCAGATGAAACCCATGTAGACACAGGTAGAACATGCACACTCCACACAGACAATCGCCTGAGGGTGGAATTGATCCCTGGCACTGTGAGGCAGCAGTGCTAACCACTGAGCCCCCCCCCCCCCCCCCCCGGATGTGACGAGTTGAAAGGCCACCCTCTATACTTCAGACTGTGATTGCGGGAGATAGTGACCAATACAATTCCTCTGTGTGTTCTTCAGATTGCTGCTTCCCTCCAGGAACAGTTCATCTCTTTGCCTGCCATTTGACCCCCATAATAATAAAGTCCTTGTTGTTGTTGTTGTCCATTCACATCCAAAGTTGAGAGGTTTCTTTTTTCTATGTCTGTGTTTAGATTAGCTTCTCTACAGTGTGGAAACAGGCCCTTCGGCCTAACAAGTCCACACCGCCCCTCTGAAGAGAAACCCATTCCCCTACCCTATATTTACCCCTGACTAGCGCACCTAACACTGCGGGCAATTTAGCACGGCTAATTTACCTGACCTGCACATCTTTGGATTGTGGGAGGAAACCCAAGCACCCAGAGGAAACCCACGCAGACACAGGGAGAATGTGCAAACTCCACACAGACAGGCGGGAATCGAACCCAGGACCCTGGTGCTGTGAGGCAGCAGTGCTAACCACTGAGCTACCGTGCCATGTTCTGTTAAGCTTTAAAATGTAAGGAGCAGTCCCTGTGGTTTCTGGTACGCTGCACCTTTTCCTGTGTTCTCCTGTTTGTATTAATGGTAACAAACCCTGCCAATAACTCTCAGAGGGGCATTTCTATTTGAGAGAGTGCTAAGAAACGCCACTGCAGGGTGTTCCAACTGTGCCGTGCTGAAACGGATCCGTGAATTGTGAAACCGTGCTTTTGGTCACTGTTGTTCAATGAGCAATGCTTTGGGTGCAGGCTGTATGAGCTTTGGTTGTAAACAAGTTTATTCCCAATTGGTGCAGGCGGCTCTGGAGGCAATTGATGAGCTGGATTTGTTTGGTGCACGTGGAGGTCCCAAGTCGGTGATTCATGTTCTTCCTGATGAGGTCCAGCTTTGCCAGGTAAATGTGAGAGAGAGAGAGAATGATGAGACTGAGTGATTTGATCGCAGCACTGCCATTTTATTGATCAGTCAAGATTCCAAGCGAGTGGTTCTTGTTTAATTGACTGTTCTCTTTTTATTTCAGTCCATTCTTCTTTCTATGTTACCTAGAGCTTCAACATCCAAAGAGATTGATGCCGGACTTCTCTCAATTATTTCCTACCCGGCTTTTGCTGTGGATGATATTGATCTTGTAAATATCACAAAGAATGAAATCATTACAAAATTGCAGGTAAGTTTGTTTTTTATTTAAAAGTCAACTGTCCGGTGTAGTAAGTCGGCTTTACAACTGAAGAATGAGGCGGGCAGGAGTTTCCTCATAGAAACGTATAAAATCCTGATGGGACTGGACAGGCTGGATGTTGGAAGAATGTTCCCAATGTTGGGGAAGTCCAGAACAAGGGGTCACAGTGTAAGAAAAAGGGGATAAAGGGTAAGCCATTCAGGATGAAGATGAGGAAGGATTTCTTTGCTCAGAGAGTTGTGAACCTGTGGAATTCTCTCCCACAGAAAGCTATTGGGGCCAGTTCAGATTAGATTCCCTACAGTATGGAAACAGGTCCTTCGGCCCAACAAGTTTACACCAACCCTCGGAAGAGTAACCCACCCAGGCCCATTCCCCTACCCTGTATTTTCCCATGTACTAATGCACCTAACACTATGGGCAATTTGGCTTGGCCAACCCACCTAACCTGCACATCTTCAGACTGTGGGAAGAAACTGGAGCACCCGGAGGAAACCCAGACAGACACAGGAAGAATGTGTAAACTCCATACAGACAATCGCCTGAGGTGGGAATCAAACCAGGGTCCCTGGCGCTGTGAGGCAGCAATGCTAACCACTGAATTCCTGAGATCTATTCAAGAGGGAGGGGGACATAGTCCTTGTGCTAAAGGGACCAGGGAGTATGGAGAGAAAGCAGGAGTGGGGTAATGAAATTGATCATCAGCTGTGATCATACTGAATGGTGGAGCAGGTTCAAAGGGCCGAATAGTCTCCCCTGCACCTGTTTTCTATGTTTTCCTGTTACTGAATACACTAGGCGTTTATCTGCAGCTTTTTCAGTAAACAGTAAGTGGCGTGGTAGATAATGGACTATCTAGGGACATAGTCTGTGTGGACATCCAGAAGATATTTAATAAGGTTGCATATATGAGACTATTAATGAAAAGTGCATCGAATTGCAGTCAATCTGTTGCCTTGGAATTGAGATTTAGTGAGAATGTAGGAGCTGACAATAAGGAAAATTATTTAATCCCAGTGATGAGAATACTGGATGAGTGTGATTATTTGTTATAGCCTGGCTTTGATGGACCAGAATTACTTAAATCTGTGGAAGAGCCAGGACTAAGGAGACAAGCAACTGGGCTTCAGAATAAATTGAAATCCAACAGACTTAACCTAGCTGATGGTTTTGTTTTGCTGTGCCTTTTACTCCAGTAGGCTCTTCCTCCTGCTCATTCTGATTTAGATTTGATTTATTATGGCCAAAGCTTCCTAGTGAAGCATTTTATTTTGTGTGCAGTACAGGCAGATTATACCTCACACAATGTGCATTAGGGTAATGGAACTGAGCAAGGTGTATAATGTTACAGCAGCAGAGAAGGTGCACAAACAGCGAGATCAACATTAGGTTTAAAATTCGAGAGGTCAGTTCAGGTGTCTAATAACAGCGGGAGAGAAGTTGTTCCTAAATCTGTTGGTATGTGTGTTTTGAGCTTTTGTATCTTCTGGGAGAGGTTGAAAGAGATTTTAATCAGGGTGGGAAGGTTCTATAATATGCCCCAAATGGTGTGACCTCCTGGTCCAAGTATAGGTATTGCTGAGCTTCCACTAGTCACATGGAAATACTTGCTTGGCATCTGTTGCTGAGCTGGATTGTGTGTCCCGACGGAGATTCTCAGCCTCATCCAATTCTCTCGAGTGCTCTCTTTCTCTCTGTGTCTGTCTCTGTGTCTGTCTCTGTGTCTGTCTCTGTGTCTGTCTCTGTGTCTCTGTCTCTGTGTCTCTGTCTCTCTGTCTGTCTCTCTCTGTCTGTCTCTCTCTCTGTCTGTCTCTCTCTCTGTCTGTCTCTCTCTCTGTCTGTCTCTCTCTCTGTCTGTCTCTCTCTCTGTCTGTCTCTCTCTCTGTCTGTCTCTCTCTCTCTCTCTGTCTCTCTCTCTCTCTGTCTCTCTCTCTCTCTCTGTCTCTCTCTCTCTCTGTCTCTCTCTCTCTCTGTCTCTCTCTCTCTCTGTCTCTCTCTCAACAGTTGGTTAATCACAAGAGGATGGGTATTGGCAGCCTGCAGGTAGGCTTTCTCCTCACTTATGTTATGAAAAACAAAACTCATCAGTTTTGTTTTTTAAGACATATCCAAAAACCAAAGCCGAAGGTCTTTCAGAAAGCAAACCCAAATGTAGACATGCTGAACTCAGGCCTTTTGGGGAAAAAGAAAATTCACTTGACCCGAGCAGTGGATCTAAAATTAAAGCTTTTTTTTCCCAAAGGGCCTGAACCCGGGGAGTCTACATGACTATTCAGGTCCATTCAGGCCAAACAAAGGACTTGAATGGAACAGACCTCGATCCAAAACTGAAAATGTCCTTCATCTGAAATGCAGTTGGTCCCGAGGTGATTGAATAAAGCATTCCTGACCTGCATCTCCATATTAACCTCATTATTTTCTTGCTTCTAAAAGCTTCTCAGCTGGGTCCAAAGTTCACACATCATATGTCATCACACACAGGCATAACAAAATGGAGACTGAACACCATATTCTTAACCCTTAATATAATCGATGATGACATTTGTCACAGTTAACTGTGTGGGTGTGTGTGTGGGTGTGTGTGTGGGTGTGTGTGGGTGTGTGTGTGTGTGGGTGTGTGTGTGGGTGTGTGTGTGGGTGTGTGTGTGGGTGTGTGTGTGGGTGTGTGTGTGGGTGTGTGTGTGGGTGTGTGTGGGTGTGTGTGGGTGGGTGTGGGTGGGTGTGTGTGTGTGAGAGTGTGTGTGAGAGTGTGTGTGAGAGTGTGTGTGAGAGTGTGTGTGTGAGAGTGTGTGTGTGAGTGTGTGTGTGTGAGCATGATAAGGAGGAGAAAGTCACAAAGGGACATTAATTGGTCAATTTAAGTGAGGAGTATTGTGGCAGATGGAGCTCAGTGTGTGAGCTTATCCCTTTGGGAGAAAGTTTTGGTAGTGAGAAGCTGGGAGCTGAGGGTGAGCAGAGAGAGAGAGTTAGGAATCCGCATACATTTATTAGTTATTGGTTAGGAGTGTGGTTGGTTATGTTACACTCCAGGTTCAATGGATAGTGCAGTAGGGCACGCCAGGAGCAGCACCAGCCATCCCTAAAAATGAGGTGTTGACCTGGTGAAGCTACCAAACAGGATTACTCACGTGCCAAATGGCATACACAGCAAGTGATAGACAGAGCTAAGTGATCCCGCAACCAACAGATCAGATCTAAGCTCTGCAGTCCTGCCACATCCTGTTGTGAATGGTGGTGCTCAGTTAAACAACTCACTGGAGGAGGAGGCTCCACAAATATCCCCATCCTCAATGATGGAGGAGCCCAGCACATCAGGGCAAAAGATAAAGATGAAGCATTTGCAGCAACCTTCAGCCAGAAATGAGGACTGGATGATCTATCTTGGCCTCGCCCAGTGGTCTCCAACATCACAGAGACCAGTCCACAGCCAATTAGATTCACTCTACATGATAGCAGGAAATTGTTGGAGGCATTGGATGCTGTTTAGTCTCTGGGCCCTGACAACGTTCTGGTAATAGTACTGAAGACTTGTGTTCCAGAACTTGCCGCTCCTCTTGCCAAGCTCTTCCAGTGTAGCTACAACACTGGTACCAATCCGACAGTGTGGATAATTGCACAAGTATGTTCTATACACAAAAAAAAAAGACAAATCCAACCCAGCCAACTACAGCCCCATCAGTCCATCCGTGATCATCAGTAAAGTGATGGAAGGGGCCATCAACAGTGCTATCAAGCAGCACCTGCACAGCAACAAGCTGCTCAGTGATGCCCAGTTTGGGTTCCACCAGGGCCACTAGTTCTGATCTCATTACAGCCTCGGTTCAAACATGGACAAAAGAGCTGAATTCCAGAGGGGAAGTGAGATTGACGGCCCTTGACATCAAGGCAGCATTCAACGGAGTGTGGCATTAAGGAGCCCTGGCAAAACTCTATTCAGTGGTAGCAGGGGGCAAACTCAACTGGATGAAGTCATTCCTGACACATTGGAAGATGGTGTTGGAGGTCAATAATCTCAGCTCCAGGACATCTCTGCAGGAGTCCCTCAGGCTAGTGGCCTAGCCCCAACCATCTTCAGCTGCTTCATCAATGACCTTCCCTCCATCATAGGGTCAGATGATTACACAACATTCAGCACCATTAACGACTCCTCAGACACTGAATCAGTCCATGTTCAAGTACAAGATGATCTAGACAGTATCCAGACAAGCTGACAAATGGCAAGTAACATTCACACCACACAAATGACCATCCCCAACAAGTTAATTTCTTGTTTTCTTTGAAAAGCATGTAGTTTAAGCTGAAAATTAAATCTCAATCGAGAATCTTGGATCTGAGCAAGGATAATTATTGAACGTTGGCTGTGGGAGACTGTAAAAATATATTAAAAGGTTTGACAGTATGTATGGTTAATATTTAAAGAATGGGTAGAATTTAATCTGAGGTTTGGAAAAAAAAGATAGATTCCTTAAAAGCAAAAGTCCCAAGCTGGAAAAGCATGGCTAACAACAGAAGGTAAAGATAATATTAGATCGAAAGGGGAGGCTTATAGAGTTGTCAAAAAAAAATTGTGACCCTGCAGATTGGAAAAATGTTAGAGTTTGCTCAAGGAGGGCAAAGAAATTGAAAATGTCAGTAAAATATCAAGAGACATGCAAGTGATTGGGAATGCTCCAATGGTTGTGAAGTAGGGGAAGGTTGGTAATGTGGGTTCGGCACAGACAGAGACAGGACAGTTTATAATAGGAAATATGGAAAGGGCAGAGAACTTTAATAAATAGTTGGTGTTTGTCTTCAGTGAGGAGAACACGAGACAACTCCCTGAAATTAATAAGATCCAAGGGTCATTTAAGAGTGTGGAACTGGAAGAAATTTCGTATTAGTCAAACAGATTTTTGGGGAAAATAATGTGACTGAAATTGACAAATTGCCAGGAGGTTTTGACTTTCAGCCTCGTGTGTTTGAAGAGATGACTATGAGAGAGTGGATTTATTGGTGATCATCTTTCAAACATCTATATACTCTGCAATGGTGTCTGCAGACTGGGAGGTTGCAAATATAATCCCACTGTTTCAGAAAGGAGAGAGAGAGAAAACAGGGAATTATAGATCTGTTAGCCTGAGGTTAGTAATAGGGAAAATGCTGCAATGTATTATAACTGGATATTTAGAAAATAGTTGTGTGATCAGACAGTGTCATCATGGAATTATGAATCCAAATCCTATTTAACAAGCCTGACAGAGACATTTTGAGGACATTGTGAACAGAATCAATAAGGAGGAGCCTGTGGATATAGTATATGTGGCTTTTCAGAAGGCTTTTATCAAAGTCCAATATAGGAGATTAGTAAACAGTAGATTATGGATAATCGGAACTGAAGGGAGCAGGAAATTAATGTTTTCTTATGCTGTTGACAAAGGGAAAGCGGTGAATGGAACAAATGGTGAGAGTATTACAAGCAGAAGACAAAAGGAGTGTTAATGATGGCAAAGGAGGGATAGAGATGCAAAATGGATGTTTATGATAGCTGTGAATAGTAGAAAACGGGTCTGTCCTGCTGAGAGCTAACCCACGCCATCAAGACACTTGGTGGGAGAGGAGTTGTAAACGAAATGGAGACCAGAGATGGAGACTCTGGAGTTGTACAACTTGAGATTCCACATTGGACATTGTAAAGTGTCTGAGTGGAAAATGAGGTCTTGTTCCTCCAGCTTATGTTGTCCTTCACTGGAACATTGCAGCAGTCCCAGTACAGGAATGTTAGTGTGAGAGCAAGATAGATTATTGAAATGGTAAAATAACCGGAAGGTAAGAACCATTCCCACAGACAGAGGGGAAGATGTACTGCAGAGTGCTCACCCACGCTGTGTTTGTCTCTCCAATGTAAAGGAGACTGTACCGTGAGCAGTGAATACAATGGACTAGATCTCAAATGCTGGAGCAGGAGTTGAATGGCTTCTCCTCCTCCAATATTCCGATGTTCCTAACCATATCCCTTTTAATAATCAAAGGTGTTACCATTACTGAATCCTTCACTGTCAACATCCTGGGGGTTACCATTGACCAAAAACTCCACTTGACTCACCATGTAAACACAATGGGTACAAGAGCAGGTCAGAGGCTAGGAATCCTGAGGTGAGTAACTCACCTCCTGACTCTCCAAAACCTGTCTGCCATCTACAAGGCATAAGTCAGGATTGTGATGGAATACTCTCTTGACTGAATAAATGCAGCTCCAACAACAGTCAAGAAAATACATGAGTGCATGACAGGGACTCTGGTCAACATTGTGTCATCCAGCTATTTACCCAAACGGTTTCTTTCTGTTATATAGGGGCGATATGGTTGTTGTCGGTTTCTGAGAGATGGTTACAAAACTCCGAGAGAGGTAGGTATTGGTGAATTAATCGCCAGCTGATTGTTCAGTAAGTGAATTATCAAACATCATGTATAATTAGTTGCAATCATTAACACTGAACGTAGTGTTATATTCCTATCTGTTCAACGGTTAATATGTGGTGATTATCATATATTTTAACTGAGTACAGAAACTGTGCCCTCGAATGGTTATGTGTTGTGTGAAAATCTTTTGGTTCAATGTGCTTCATACTGTCTTGCTCTGCAGATGTTCCTTGCTAATGCCTTCACTGTGTTGCTCAAGTCTTTAACACTCTTACATGAAAAATAGTAGACTGAGCTTAATTTTAGTATTTTTGATATAAAAATGTATTCTTATGAAACCTTCCCATTCTTTGTGTCTCCTCAAATTTTCTCAATGCTTTGAAAATGATGACATTGACAAATGAAGCAGAATTTTTGTTAAAGCTCTGTATTTACCTTCAGGACCCCAGCAGATTACATTATGACTCTGCCGAACTACAGTTGTTTGAGAACATTGAATGTGAATGGCCAGTGTTCTGGACCTATCTCCTCATCGATGGGGTTTTTAAAGAAGATAAGGTGCAGGTAAGACATCGGTTTTATGAAAGGCAAAGTTCTGGTCATTGAGTAGTCATCTACCTCTGTATACATCACATCCTTGCTTAGCACCAGTACAAAACGTTACATCATACCTCATATGCCATATACAGTCATAGACTCATAGAGATGGGCAAAGTCCTCAGTGACTGTTTCTCCTCTGTTTACTGTGGAGAAAGACATAAAGACTTGGGATGTTAATGGTTTATCTTGGGGACAGTCCATTCCACAGCAGAGGAGGTGTTGGACTTATTATAATGTTTGAAGGTGGATAAATATCCTAGTCCTGACCAGATATATCCAAGAACACTGCAAAAGGCTGGAGAAGAAATTGCAGGGGTCCTGGCTGATATTTTGCATCATTATTAACCACGGGTGAGGTCCCGGAAGATTGGAGGGTAGTGAATGTTGTGCTATTATTCAAGAAAGGCTGCAAAGAAAAATCTGGGAACTGTGGACCAGTAAGCCTAACATCTGTGTAAGTTACTTGAGAAGATTCTGAGATAAGATATTCATGCACTTGGAAACTCAGGGTTTGATTAGGAGTAGTCAGCATGGCTTTGTGCATGGAAGATCATGCCTCACTAATTTGTTAGAGTTCTTGGATGAAGTGACCAGGAAGGTTGACGAGGGTAGGGTGGTAGAGGTAGTCTTTCTGGATTTCTGTAAGGCCTTTGATAAGGTTCCACATGGTAGGCTGCTCCGGAAGGTTACATTGCATTGAATCCGAGGAGAACTAGCAAATTATTTTACACAATTGGCTTGATGGTAGGAAGCAGAGGGTAATAGTGGAAGGATGCTTGTTGGACTGGAGGCCTGGGAGTAGTGGAGTGCCTCAGGGGTCGGTAATGGGTCCATTACTGTTTATTATCTGTATTAGTGATTTGGATGAGAACGTACAAGCCATAATTAGTAAGTTTGTAGATGACACTAAAATAGGCGGTATTGAGGACTGTGAGGAAAGTTATCAGAAATTGCAGCAGGACCTTGATCAGCTGGGGAAGTGGGCTGAGAAATGGCAAACGGAGTTTAATACAGACAAGTGTGAGGTCTTGCATTTTGGAAAGTCAAATCAAGGTAGGAGTTTCATGGTGAATGGTAGGGCCTTAAGGAGTGTAGTGGAACAGAGGAAACTTGGAATTGAGGTGCATGGTTCTCTGAAAGTGGAGTCACAGGTAGACAGGGCAGTGAAGAAGATTTTTGGCACACTGGCCTTCATCAGTCAGGGCATTGAGTATTGAAGTTGGGAAGTTATGTTGCAGTTATACAGGACGTTGGTGAGGCTGCACTTGGAGTATTGTGTTCAGTTTTGGTCACCTTGCTATGGGAAGGATGTTATTAAATTGGCGAGAGTGCAGATGAAATCTACAAGGATGTTGCCAGCACTCAAGGGCCTGAGTTATAGGGAGAGCTTGGACAAGCTAGGACTTCTTTCTTTAGAGTGTAAGAGACGGAGAGGGCATCTTATAGAGGTGTATAAGATCATGAGAGGCATGGATAGGGTGAATGCACTCAGTCTTTTTTCAGGGGGAATTGAGGATGAGAGGGCATCAGTTTAAGGTTAGAGGGGAAAGAATAAAAAGTAAGCTGAGGGGCAACTTTGTTTACACAGAAGGTGATATGCATATGGAATGAGCTGCCAGCGGAAGTGGTTGAGGCTTGTACATTAACAACATTTAAAAGGCATTTGGACAAATACATGAATAGGAAAGGTCAGATGGATGTAGGCCAAGTGCAGGGAAATGGGGTAAGGTATGGATGGACATTGTGGTTGGCAGGAACCAGTTTGTACCAATGGGCGTGTCTCCATGCTGGAGGACTCTATAACTCTGTGAGAAGTACAGAAGAGATTCTTTGGTCCAACTTGTCCATGCTGACCAGATGTCCTAAATTAGTCTACTCGCATTTTCCAACATTTGGCCAACATCCCTCTAAACCTTTCATAAACTCATCCAGATGCCTTTTAAATGTTGTAATTGTACCAGCCTCTATTCCATACACGCACCACCATCTGTGTGAAAATGTTGCCCCTCAGGTCCCTTTTATATCTTTCCCTTTTCACCTAAACCTATGCACTTTATCATAGAATCTTAGAATCCCTACAGTGTGAAAACAGGCTCTTCAGCCCAACAAATCCACACTGACCCTCCGAAGAATAACCCACCCAAACGCATTCCCCTATTCTATTGGTCTACATTATCCCAACTAATGCATCTATCCGACACATCCCTGGACACCATGAGCAATTTAGCATGGCCAATTCACCTGACCTGCACATCCTTGGATTGTAGGAGGAAACTGGAGCACTGGGAAGAAGCCCACACAGACACAGGGAGAACGTGTACATTTCACACAGGTAGTTGCCCGAAGCTGGAATCGAACCCTGGTGCTGTGAGGCAGCAGTGCCAATCACTGAGTCACCATGCCACTCCTACTTTAGTACTGGACTCCCCCACCCCAGGGAAAAGATCTTGCCTATTTACCTTATCCATACCCTTCATGATTTTATGAACCCCTATAAGATCACCCCTCAGCCTCCGACACTCCAAGGACAATAGCCCCAGCCTATTCAGCCTCTCTCTATAGCTCAAACCCTTCAACCGTGGCAACATAGAACAGGTCCTTCAGCCCACGATGTTGTGCCGACCACTGATCCTCATGTATGCACCCTCAAATTTCTATGACCATATGCATGTCCAGGAGTCTCTTCAATGTCCCCAATGACCTTGCTTCCACAACTGCTGCTGGCAACACATTCCATGCTCTCTCAACTCTCTGTGTAAAGAACCTGCCTCTGACATCCCCTCTATACTTTCCTCCAACCAGCTTAAAACGATGATCCCTTGTGTTAGTCATTTCTGCCCTGGGAAATAGTCTCTATCGACTCTATCTATGCCTCTTATTATCTTGTATAGCTCAATTAGGTCCCCTCTCCTCCTCCCTTTTCTCCAATGAAAAAAGTCCGAGCTCAGTCACCCTCTCCTCATAACATAAGCCCTCCAGTCCAGGCAGCATCCTGGTAAACTTCCTCTGAACCCTCTCCAAAGCATCCACATCTTTCCTATAATAGGGCGACCAGAACTGGACGCAGTATTCCAAGTGCGGTCTAACCAAAGCTTTATAGAGCTGCAACAAGATCTCATGACTCTTAAACTCAATCCACCTGTTAATGAAAGCCAAAACACCATATGCTTTCTTAAAAACCCTGTCCACTTGGGTGGCCATTTTAAGGGATCTATGTACCTGCACACCAAGATCCCTCTGTTCCTCCACGCTGCCAAGATTCCTATCCTTAATCCTGTACTCAGCTTTCAAATTCGATCTTCCAAGATGCATCACCTCGCATTTATCCAGGTTGAACTCCATCTGCCACCTCTTAGCCCATCTCTGCATCCTGTCAATGTCCCGCTGCAGCCTACAACAGCTCTCTTTACTGTCAACGACACCTCCAACCTTGGTGTCGTCTGCAAACTTGCTGACCTATCCTTCAATCCCCTCATCCAAGTCATTAATAATAACATCCTTGTAAATCGTTTCTGAATCTTTTCACGTTTCACAACATCCTTCCTGTAGGATGGAGACCAGAATTGCACACGTTTTCAGTGGCCTGACCAATCTCCTGTACAGCGCAACATGACCTCCCAACTCCTGTACTCAATGCCCTGACCAACAAAGGAAAGCATACCAAATGCCGCCTTCACCATCCTACCTACCTGCGACTCCACTTTCAAGGAACTATGAACCTACACTCCAAGGTCTCTTTGTTCAGCAACACTCCCCAGGACCTTACCATTAAGTGTATAAGTCCTGTTCCAATATGCCTTTCCAAAATATAGCACCTCATATTTATCTAAATTAAACTCCATCTGTTACTCCTCAGCCCATTGGTCCATCTGATCAAGATCCCTTTATACTCTGAGGGAACCTTCTTTGCTGTCCAATTTTGGTGTCATTTGCAAACTTACTAACTATACCCACTATGTTCACGTCCAAATCATTTATATAAATGATGAAAAACTTCACCTTTGTTATCATATTTGTCCTCAAAATGATATTATGCTTATCTGTGCCACATATTCTAATGCTAATCATACATTAGAGGTGTAGGACTATGAAATTCATCTTTTTAAATTCTGGATTTGCCTGTTCTTTTGCTTGTACACGTGGTTTAACTCTGTAACTCTCAATTGCTCTAAATTTCACTTCAGTAATTATCTGGGTTATCGTTTCTGCAATTGTTACAATCTATGTCTCAGAGTCAGCTCTCAAGCAGGGATGTAAAGGATTAACTCCCCATAGTGCTTCCAGCTTTCCCAGTATACCTCCCACCTTCCCATTGTATATTCCAACAGAGAGAACGCCCTGGGTGGGACAGTAGATGTGTTTTGTTGGGTCTGGCTCTGGAACTGTACAGAATTTTAACCTGTTTTACTGTATTGGCTGCTCATCATAATGTGGTCTCCTCTGCATTGGTGAGACAAAACGCACACTGGGCTTTGCCGAACACCGACATTCTGTATGTAAAAATGAGCTTCTGGTTGCCGGTCCCTTCAATGCGCCATAATGTTCCCTGCCCAACATCCCTGTCTTTGGCATGTTGCAGTGCTCCAGTGAAGTTCGGTGCAAGCTGGAAGAATGGCATTTCATTTTATGCTTGGGGTATCTCCAGCCTTCTGGACTCGATATCGAGTTCAGTAATTTTAGGGTCTTAATGTCTCCTTTCACGTCTTTACCCCAACCCCCACATCCCAGCCCTTGTCAATATATGGGCTGCTTTAAGCACAGCCAAACCACTTTCACCTGCTAATGGTCCATATTACCATCATCTTCACAGCTCACCATTTTATTTTCCTTGTCTGCCTAACTTGCTCTCTCTCTCTGGACCCTGTCTTCACCTATCCACTCACTCGTTTTCCAAAATCCCTACCTCCTGTCTTCAGCATATGTACCATCTTTTCCTAGCTGCTTTGATAAAGGGTCACTGGACTCGAAACATTAACTCTGATTTCTCTCCACAGATGCAACCAGACCTGCTGAGTTTCTTTTTCCAACAATTTCTGGTTTTCTTGCATTAATGTGTCTGTTCCCCAGTTTGTTGACGCACTATTTCAGAAGAGACAAGAGTGCATCCATTCAAATGGACTAGCGGGCAAAATGGGTACTGTATTGGCATGGAAAATGTGGCAAACTGGAAACAATGTGTGGGAATAATTGTGTCTTTCTCATTGTGGTAACTAGTGGGCTACTCGTGGGCTCCATGGTATATGTTAATGACCTGGATGAGCGAACTAAATGCAGCGTTTCCAAGTTTGCTGATAGGACAGAACTGAGTGGGATTGTGCATTGTGTGAAGGATGCAAGGAGGCTTTCATAGTGACTTTGACAAGTTGAGTGAATGAGTAGGCACAGAGAAGACGTAGTACAATGTGGATAAATGTGAAGTTATGTACTTTGGTGTAAAAAATAGAAAGGCAGGGTATTGTTTAAATGGTGATGTATTGGGAAATGTGGATGTACAAAGGGATCTGGGTGTCATAATACACCAGTCAATGAAAGTAGACAGGCAGGTGCAGCAAGCAAATAGGAAAGCCAGTGGTAGAGTGGCCTTCATTACAGGTAGATGTAAGAATGAATATCTTCCAGCAACTTTACAGGGTTTTGCTGAGACCGCTCCTGGAGAATTGTATGCAGTTCTGGTCTCTCTACTAAAGAAATGTTGCCCTTGTCATAGAGGGAGTACAGCTGAAGTTCACTAGGCTGATAATGGGGTTGAAAGGACTGTCCTGTGAAGAGAAATTGGTTTGACTAGGCGTGTATTTCAAAGGATGAGAAAAGATCTGATTGCAGTGTGTGACGATGGGAGGATGTTGCCCCTGGTTGGGGAGTCTCGAACCAGGAGCCAGTCTGAGGATGTGGGGATCGACCGTTTAAGACTGAGATGTGGAAGGTGTGTGTGAGCAGCTGTGCAGTCCAGATGGATTGTTGCTGTGGAGAGATGAAATTCCTCTTCATCTCTGTCATAAACAACACCCCTTGAATTCCGACACTGTACCCACTTTGTATGTTAGTGGGTTTTCCAAGTTCTAGAAGTGCCATTGGGAATAAATTCCAGGATTTTGACCCAGCGACGCTGATTTTATTTCCAAATCAGGATTGTAAGTGGTTCGGAGGGAAACTCGCAGCGGATGGCTGACTGTGCAGAAATTCAAGCTCTGTTTCTCTTTGCTATCTCTTGTTCTTACAGATTGAAGAATATAGAGAGGCCCTGGAAGAGGTTCTTATAAGAGGACAGAATGGCATACGCCTCATTCCAGAACTGTATGCTGTTCCCCCAGAAAAGGTATGTCATTTTAATCAGCCCATGATTATCCTTAGCTGTAATCACATATTAAGGTTTTATTGAGCAAAGTCAAACATTACACATTTACTCACAACATACAGCCTGAAGAATTTGCAAATGAGTCCTAATTATGTATTTTAACCAAAGGTGTTGAGGGTGTTAATTAAATTGATCGACTGAATACTTTTCTTCCATTACAAAAATATTCTTTGGTTTCTTGACTCTGACTGTGGTCTTTGTGTGGGAGTATTTGATTTAATTTGGGGAATTGTCCCCAGTCTGCCAAGAAAATGACAAAAAGCTGTGGTGAATTTCACCCAGGTTTGTCATCAGTGCATTGAATGTTTGTATTGAACCTGAGAAGTCGCAAGTTCAGGTCAATATTTCATGGTGAGTCTGCAAAGCTCCTGGACGTGGATTTTTAACATTTCTACGTTGGATGTAGGCATCACTGGCAAGCCTAGTATTTATTGCCAATCTCGAATTATCCCTTTTGAAATGAGTGGCTCATTCAGCCATCTCCAACGGCAGCTCAGAGTCCACTTCATCGCTGTAGGCTTAGAGTCACATAGAATCATACAGTGCTGAAGAGGCCCTTTGGCCCATTGAGACTGCACTGCCAAACCGCACTCGTCCCACTTTCCTGCAGTAGACTCATGGCCTTGGATGTCAGCTACAACACTTCAGGTAAACATCCAAAGATTTTTTGAAGGTTGAGGGGCTTCCCACCTCGACTACCCTCCCATTGCAGTGTGTTCCAGACCCCCAGCACCATCTGGGTGTGAAAAGGATTTTGCTCAAATCCCCTCTTCAACCTCCTGACTTCCATCTTAAAATAAAGCACCCTTCTTATTGATCCTTTGACAAAAGCAAACAGCTGCTCCCTATCCACCCTGCCCATGCCCCTCATAATCTTATACATCTCTATCAATTTCCCAACCCCCTCCCCCCAACTTTCTCTGCTCCAGCCCCTCTTCATCACTCACATTCCAGGCAACCTCCTGATGAATCCTCTCTGCACTCCCAGTCCAATGCACTCACATCCTTCCCATGGTGTGACCAGAACTGCACACAGTGCTCTAGCTGTGGCCTAACCAAAATTCTGTACAGCTCCAACATGACCTTCCGGCTCTTATAATCTATGGCCTGACTGATAAAGGCCTGTTATATTGGCCAGACTGCAGACCTGGTAAGGTCAGCACATTTCCTTCCTTAAGGAGTATTTCAGAGAACCAGTTATAGTCATACAGCACGGAAACACAGACCCTTTGGTCCAACCAGTCCATGCTGCCCATAATCCCAAACTAAACTAGTCCCACCTGCCTGCTTCTGGCCCATGTCCCTCCAAACCTTTCCCTCTTCATGTATTTATCTAAATGCCTTTTAAACATGATAACTGTACCCGCACCCACCACTTCCTCTGGAAGTTCATTCCCCACACGAAACCTTGTCTGTGTTTTTAAAAAAAATCGCCCCTCCTGTCTTTTTAAAATCTTTCTCCTCTGACTTTAAAAATATGCCCCCTAGTTTTGAGATTTCTCATCCTAGAGAAGAGACACCTGCTATTCACCTTATCTATGCCCATCATGATTGTATAGAATTCAACGAGGTCACCTTCAACCTCCAATGCTCTAGCGGAAGAAGTCCCAGTCTATTGAGCATCTCCTTATAACTCAAACCTTCCATACCCAAAAACATCCTGGTAAATCTCTTCTGAAGCCTCTCCAGCTTTAAAAATATCCTTCCTATAACAGGGCAACCAGAACTGGATACAGTTAGTCTTTTATGACAATTCATGATAATTCTGTGGTCACCATCACTGAGACTAGATTTCAATTCCAGATTTATTTAAAATCCACTTGCAACAATGGTAAAGTATGCACGTTTTCATAAAATTCTTATTATTTTGAGTTGAAGTGATTTGACAGAATGGATAATTTTCCAACTTGACCTCCAGTGGAATGATTTGAGTTAAATTTGTGTGATTATAAAATCCCACCTTGAGCGGTGATTCCAATGTAATGTAACCCTCCTGCTGGTTCTATCCAGGTGGATGAAGAAAATGAGAACCCGCATACTGTGGACAGAGTCGCAAAAGGAAAACTGCCACACATGTGGGGACAGTCATTATATATCCTTGGGACTCTGCTGGCTGAGGTACATGCTTAAACACTGGATCTTTTGAACAAGGTCAGACTGGATTACTAGGTTCCTTACAAACAATGTTTATTAACCATCACTACACAATGAGAAGGCTACCAAGCAGTGCACACTCAGCTGGAAACATGCTCCAACCTTCTAGCAGAGTCCTATCACATGACTGACTACTGAGGTTGCAGTGATGTCAGAATATAACTTAGAGACTCCTCAGTTGATCCTCAGTCTCTCCCTAACACCCCATAAATCACATTAATAAGATTCTTCTTATGCTTTTAATTCATATGAAGAATTTTGTGAGTTTTAGTTACTTGAGCAGACATTGACCCGTGGCATTTCATTCACCACCTGTCCTGCTTTCAGTATGTTTTTGATGCTTTTAACTGTTTAAAAAAGCAGTCATATTCAACATTGTTGTGCTGGCTCCCAGTCAGGCTAACCAAATGAGATGTGTAGATCCATTGCTGCCGTTTGTTGATCCCTTTGCAAGTGAAGAGAGCATCACTGTGGTCCAAAGGTCAGGCAAGCTAATCTCCTGTGTTTGTACGAGTACCAGTCAGGTTCCAGCAAGAGCATTGAGTATAGTTCTTGGCACCGCGCCTTAGGAGCATGCAAACAAGAGTAGGCCACTCGGCCTTTCGAGCTTGCTCCCCCATTCATTAAGATCATGGCTGACCTGATTTTAACCTCAACTCTACATTCCTGCATATCCCAATAATGCTTTGTCTCCTGGGTAATCCAGTACCTATCAACGCGACCTTAAAAATATTTAAAGATTCTCTATCCAGTGCCTTTTGAGGAAGGAGGTTCCACAGGCTGACAACGTTCTTAGTGAGTTTGGAGAAGATTTGTAGCTCAGGTTGAGGTTCTGGATATAGGTTTGCTCGCTGAACTGGGAGGTTCATTTCCAGACTTTTCGTCACCCTACTCAGTAACATCTTCAGTGGGCCTCAGGCGAAGCAGTGTACATGATTCCTGCTTTCTATTTATATGTTTAGGTTTCTTTGGGTTGGTGATGTTATTTCCTGAGGTGGTGTCATTTCCTGTGGCAATGTCATTTCCTGTTCTTTTTCTCGGGGGTGGTAGATGGGGTCTAACTCAATGTGTTTGTTGATGGTTCTGAAGTGACAGGGCCACTTATGATGCTGATTTCAAGAAGATAGAAGGGAAATTTGAGATGAAATCAACAGGTTTGAAACATTTACAGGATATTATTGGTGTCAAATGGATGCTACCTTTGCATTCTGAAACATGCTAAAGCAGCATGTGTCCAGTGCAAATTGTGAAGGCCATTCCATATGTTTAATATAAAATACAGTGAGACAAGACAGGTGAATACATTTGTAAAATATAATAGAGTTATTTTAGAAACTTAGAAAATAGGAGCAGGAGTAGGCCACTCAGCCCTTCAAGGCTGTTCCACCCTTCAATATGATCGTGGTTGATCATCCACCTCAGATCCCAGTTCCCACTTTCTCCCCATAACTTTGATCCCTTTCGTCCTAAGAACTATGTTGAGCTCCTTTTTTTGACTTGAAAAATACTATATTTTAACATCTTCGTTTTTTATGCTGTTTATTCAAGTTATCTTCAGTAGCAAATTCTTCACCTTTGCCTTACAACCTCTCTTTTAAAAAAAAGGACTAAATCACCGCTTAAGGTGACAGCATCATCACAATATAGTTAGGGACGGGGCATTGCAGCTCTACGGGATTTGGCCTGGACAGCGGTGGTCCCTTTATGTGAGAAAAAGATTAAACTGCTTTTGATTCAGTTCAGAGGAGGTTCTCTTAACTCACTGCTGGGATGAAGGGTTACCAAAGGAAGAAATGTTGAACAGGCTAGGCCTGCAACCTTTGGGGTGCAGAAG
The DNA here is from genome assembly GCF_047496795.1 of Chiloscyllium punctatum. Classification (NCBI taxonomy): domain Eukaryota; kingdom Metazoa; phylum Chordata; class Chondrichthyes; order Orectolobiformes; family Hemiscylliidae; genus Chiloscyllium; species Chiloscyllium punctatum. Next base: position 26,692,342 of record NC_092753.1, read on the forward strand.
AATGAGAGGTGGTCTTATTGAAAATTGATATAATCCTGACAGGACTGGAGAGGGTGGATGCTGAGAAGATGTTTTCCTCTCATGGGGCGAGACGAGAATTGGAGGATGCAGTTTAAAATTACAGGGATCACCCCTTTAGACAAGGATGAAGAGAAGGTTACTCTCTGAGAGGATTGTTGCATTCTGTGCCCCAGAAGGTCTTTAAATATTTTGAGGCTGAGTTAGTTTTGATTGACAGGGGAGTGTCAGGTTTTTGGGGACGGGGTACAGGGTACAGGGGCAGTCAGGAAAGTGGAGTTGAGAGCACAACCGTACCATGTTGAATAGCAGAGAAGGTTCAATGGATTGAGTGGCCTAATCCTGCTCCTTTGTTCCCGTAGCTTCAGTTTTCGCTTTGTCTCTGAGTTGGGCCTTGCTTTGTTTTGCAGGGATTTCTTGCTCCCGGGGAGATTGATCCTTTGAGCCGAAGACTATCCACCGTTAGCAGGCCTGATGTCGTGGTCCAAGGTCAGTCAGTTAGTTCGACTATCACTAATCAATATTTTTCTGTTTATAAACTTCACTACTGTAAATGGCTCAAACAGTGAGGGTGCTGGAAGAGAACTGATGTCCCTGATAGAAAATCAGGATTGAAAATTAGGCTCAGTAATCATGAATACAAAGCTATCACCATTGTTGGAAAGATCCATCATGTTCACCAACGTCCTTTAGGGAAGGTGAGGTGAGAGTGACAGCCCTTGACATCAAAGCCATATTTGAGCGAGTGTGGCATCAAGGAGCCTTAGCAAAGCTGATATCAGTGGGTGGCAGGGGCTAACGCTGTAATTTGTTTGAATCATGCCTGGCACATAGGAAGGCAGTTATGGTTGTTGGAGGTCAGTCCAGGACATCTCTGTAGGGATTCCTCAGGGTAGTGTCCTCGGCCCAACCATGTTCACCTGCTTCATCAATGACCTTCTCTCCACCATTAGGTCAGAAGTGGGGCTGTTTGCTGATGACTGCACAATGTTCAGCACCATTTGTGACTCCTCGGATACTGAAGCAGTCTACGTTCAAATGCAGCAAGATCTGGACAGTGTCCAGGCCTGGGCTAACAAGTGGCACATAACATTCGTGCCCCACACGTGCCAGGCAATGACCATCTCCAACAAGAGACCATGTAACCACTGCTCCTTGACCTACTGCCCAGTATTACCATCACTGAATCCCCCACTATCAACATCCTGGTGATTATGGTGACATGGTGGCTCAGTGGGCAGTACGATGGCACAGTGGTTAGCACTGTTGCCTCACAGTGCCAGGGACCTGGGTTAGATTTCAGCTCGGAGACTGTCTGTGTGGAGTCTATACATTCTCTCTGTGTCTGCGTGGGTTTCCTCCGGGTGCTCCAGTTTCCTCCCACATTCTAAATATGTGCAGGTCAGGTGAATTGGCTATGCTAAATTGCCCATAGTATTCAGGGATGTGTAGGTTTGGTGTATTATTCAGGGGTAAATGCAGAGAAATAGGGTGGGGACTGGGTCTGGGTGGATTACTCTTAGCAGGGTGGGTGTGGACTTGTTGGGCCAAATAGCCTGTTTCCACCCTGTAGGGATTCGATGACTATATACCATTGACAAGTAGCAGCAATGTGTACCATCTACAAGACGTAATGCAAGAAATTCAGCAAACCTTCCAAATCCCACAGCCATTTCTAGGTAGAAGAACAAGAGCAGCGGTTACAGGGAACATCGCCATGGCCAGTTCCCCTCCAAACCATTCACTGTCCTGAATTGGAAATACTGGTGGTTCAGTGGTTAGCACTGCTTCCTCACAACGGCAGGGACCCAGGTTCAATTCCAGCCTCGGCTGACTGTGTGAAGTTTGTACATTCTCCCCGTGGCTGTGTGAGTTTCCTCTGGGTGCTCCAGTTTCCTCCCACAGTCTAAAGATGTGCAGGTTAGGTGAATTGGCCATGGGAAATTGCTCATAGTGTCAAGGGATCTGCAGGCAATGTAGATTAGCCATGGGAAATGCAGGCTTATAGGATGGGGCAAGAGTGTGGATATAGGTGGGATTCTTTTCAGAGGGTTGGTTTGGACTTGATGGGCCGAATGGCCTGCTTCCACACTGTATGGATTCTATGATTCTGCTGTTGCTATGAGACACAGAAACCAGCCGGAGAGAATTCCTCTGTTTCCCAGAACAACCCTGCAGGAATCACAAAACCAAGCAGAACTCTGGAAACCTTAGAACTCGAGCCATGATGCCAGGTGAGGTGAACTAGCTGAGCAGGTTCTGATGAAGAGTTACCAGACGTGAAATGTTAACACCGCTTTCTTCCCACAGATGCTGTCAGACCTGCTGACGTTCGGCAGCAGTTTCTGTCTTTGTTTCAGATCGCCATTATCTGCAGTTCTTCATTTTATTATAGCAGAATGGGAAACTGGTCCACAGCTCCCTAAACCAGTGGAGAACCAAATGGGTTTTATTCAAAAAGGGAATGCACCATTTTCTTTAATGACTGGAAAAAGTTGGCAATTATTTACACGGGATTTCTTTTTCCTCTGAGCTCAGTGTTTGCATCAATACGGTATCAGTAGCTGTTTTGTTAAAAGATCTGGCGAACTTTGCTCTCAACATCTATTATCAAAAGATTACCTTCGTATAAATTGCTTTTGATTTTTTTAATGCAACAACAATGTGCATTTGTCTAACACGCTAAAATGACCTGTGCTACCTCATAGGAGGGTTCTCAAGCAAAAACAAAGGTGAATGGCCAAAGTCCTGATCAAAGAAGTACATTTATGGAGTTTGTTATGGGAAAATGTGTTGCCTGGCTCCCCAGACTCCAACACTAACCACTTCATTAGCTGCAGAGCACATTCGAAAGTCCTGTGGTGAGGACCGGCGTACATCAAGTCATCCCTTTCTTTTTTCTAAAGCATTAGTTGAGAAACCAGTTAGCTTTGTATCTCACATTTTGGGAAATAGTTATCCTACTGTTGGTGATATAGAGATGCTAACAGCTTCATGGAAGCAAGGTTGGCATGGTGACACGGTGGTTAGCACTGCTGCCTCACAGCGCAAGAGACCCGAGTTCAATTCCCGACTCAGGCGACTGACTGTGTGGAGTTTGCACATTCTCCCCGTGTCTGCGTGGGTTTCCTCCGAGTGCTCCAATTTCCTCCTACAGTCCAAAAATGTGCACGTTAGGTGAATTGGCCATGCTAAATTGCCCGTAGTGTTAGGTGAAGGGGTAAACGTAGGGGAATGGGTCTGGGTGGGTTGCGCTTCGGCAGGTTGGTGTGGACTTGTTGGGCTGAAGAGCCTGTTTCCACACTGTAAGTAATCTTAAAAAAAAGGTCAATGTTCACATTTTCATTTTCAACTGCCACCATTTAAACATTAATGAAAGTGCTCCTGTTCTTGGAAACAGTTATACTGAGAATGAAACTATATGAACATATCTGTGTTTTTCCCTCTTGTTGCATAGTATCGATATTGGCAGAAACCGAAAAAATAAAGAACATCTTGGCAAAACATAACTTCGTTGTAGATGGCGTTTCTGATGTTCTGCCCATCAGAGTGCAGCCAGGAAGAATTCTTAGTCACCTCTATGCAAAACTAGGTAAGTGCTTCATAGATCTCATGTTGTCCCCACGAGCTCAATCATTGTGTGTTGGTTAGACCCATTCAATACCTATTTACATAATGCTTGCAATATATTAATTACTTGGGGACGTTGATTTTAAAATCAACTAAAACGGCTTTTTGTCCTGTAAAACTGAAATGTGACCTCCCTGTAGTCAATGCACTGACCAATATAGGCAAACATACCAAATGCCTTTTTTACCACCCTGCCTACCTGCATCTCCTCTTTCAAAGAACAATGAACCTGCACTCTAAGGTCTCTTTGCTCAGCAACACTCCCCAGGACCTTACCACTAAGTGTATAAGACCTGCCCTGAGTTGCCCTACAAAAATGCAGCACCTCCCATTTATCTAAACTCCATTAACTAAAATTTTAAATCCGTAAACTAGATTAAACAGTGTCATTAAACTATGGTCCCTAGTTCTGGCTGCACTGGTCATCAGGAATATCCTTCCTGTATTTACCCAGTCTAGTCCAGTTAGATGTTTATTGGTTTCTAAGAGATCCTCCCTTCATTCTCCTAAACTCCACTGAAGGGAGTCCTGACCAATCCAGTCTCCCTTCCTACAATCAGTCCTGCTATCCCAGGAATCAGTCTGGTAAACTTTCATTGCATTTCCTCCATAGCTAGAACATCCTTCCTTAGGAAAGGAGATCAAAACTACACACGTGACTCCAGGAGTGGTCTTACCAAGGCCCTGTACAATTGCAGCAAGGCATCCCTGCTCCTCTACTCAAACCCTGTCACTGTGAAGGCCAACACACCATTTCCCTTCTTTACTGCCTGCTGTGCCTACATGCTTACTTTCAACAACTGCTGTACAAGGACACCCAAGTCTCATTTGCACCTCATCTTTTTCAATTTATAGCTGTTCATATAATAATTTGCCACCTTGTTGTTGCTGCCATGTAATAACCTCATGTTTACCTGCATTGCACTGCATCTGCCATATATTTGTCCACTCACTCAACTTGTCCAAATCAGACTGAAGCATCTCTGCACCCAACTCACTGCCTGCTCTCCTCTGAGCTTTGAATTGTCTGCAAACTTGGAAATATTACATTTACTTGTCTAAGTCATTAATGCATATTGTGAACAACGTGAGTCCAAGCTCTGATCATTGCCTGTCACTGAGAAAATGACCTGTTTATTCCTACTCTTCTTTGCCTGTTTGCCAGTTAGTTCTCTGTCCATCTCAGTATACCACAGTAATCCCACGTGCTTTAAATGTACATGCTAATCTCCAAGACAGCAAAGGAATTGCAAGGGAATTAAGCTAAATGACTAGGTAAGCTACTTGGTGTGATCATTTCTGAAGTGTTTACTAAGTTGAGCTTTTATGACCCTCAAATAGAGAAATCAGAGGCCAAAGCAAGTTCAGTTGAAAAGAAAACAATCAAGCAAAAGGTCAGTTTAAATTTTGGCAGTCTCTGGGCCATCAGAACTGAAAAGGAGTCTTAAACTGTTCTAATAGTTTAAGCATGGGAGAAAGGCATGAACCTTTTTTTTGAGTTCAGTGAAGAAAAGTCAGTGACCTGAGCCTGTGTCTGTATGTGAGAGACCGAGGGAATCACAGTTGGTGATTGTAGAGGAGGTCACTGAAAGGAAATGCTTCTAACCTTGTCAATTTAATGTGCAATTTAAACAGTGAAGGCAGGAGTCAAGACTCGCTGGGATTGACTGTCTGTAAGCAAGCAAGCTGGGGAAAGACAGGTTGAATCTATCTTCTTGTTGTTTAGGAGAAGATATTTTCAAATTGTCTTAAATATATAGACTTTTTTCATGTAATGAAGTTGTATTTTGTTGCTAAAAGTACACTGACAGTCATATGCTGTTATGTTCAGTGACTGAGCACCACAGTAAACAAATTGTAAAAGTAAAACTCATGATCTGTCAAGCCGGGTTTGCCCTTGGCATCTGAGTTGCCCAGTATTACCCTGAGCTGGGATCATAATAATGAGTTTAAAAAGCACAGTTCGATCATTTGGGCCTTCAGTTCTGTTCTCCCCTTCATTAAGATCGTGGTTGATCTGGTTATGGTCTCTGCTCCATTTTCATGCCTGACACCAAAAACCCTTAACTCCCAGTCTCTCAAAAACCAGCTCAGCCTCGCTCCATTGCATTTTGAAGAAGAGAATTGTCCAGACCCGGGGACCCTGTGAGAGGAGGATTTTTATTTCTCCATCTCTGTTTGAACAGCAAGACCTCTTATTCTTACACTGTGTCCTCCCCAGTTTGAGTTTAGCCCATGAAGGAAATCAGTTGCGTTACTCTCCCATACGGGCAGGATGTTTCCTTTAACCTCTGTTCACTGCGCCCAGCTATCATCGAGTCAAAGAGGTCTAGAGCACGGAAACAGACCCTTTGGCCCATCTTGTCCACGCTGCCTAGTTTTCACAGTTAAACTGGTCCCATTTGCCTGCATTTGGTCCATTTCCCTCCATATCTATCCCATTCATGTACCTGACCAAATGTTTCTGAAATGACAAAATTGTACTAGCTTCCACCACTACCTCTGGCAGCCCATTGTAGGCACTCACTGTCCTCTGTTGTCTAGCAACCTGGTCTATGCCTCTTATGATATTATAAATCTGTATAAGGTTAACCTCCAGTCTCCTACACTCCAAGGGAAAAAGGACGCAGCCTATCCAGCCGCCCCTTATCACTTCTATCTTCCAGTCCAGGTAGCATCCTAGTAAATCTTCCCTGCACTCTTTCTAGTTTAATAATAGCCTTCCTATTGTATGGTGACTGAAACTGCACGCAGTACTCCAAATGTGGTCTGACAAACATATTGTACAGTTACAACGCCAGTGAATATACAGTCCCAACTCCTCTACTCAGTGCTCTGACTAACCAAAGCAAGCATGCTGAAAGCCTCTTTCACCGTCCTGTCATTGAAACATAGAAACAAGGTGCAAGAGTAGGCCATTCGGCCCTTCGGGTCTGCACCTCCATTCAATACGATCATGGCTGTTCATGCAAACTCAGTATCCCATCCCCGCCCTTTTCCCATACTTCTTAATCCCTTTAAGCCACCAGCTCCATGTCCACTTCCCTCTTGAATATATCTAAGGAACTGGCTCCAACAACTTCCTTTTGGAGAGAATTCCACAGGATCACAACTCTCTGGGTGAAGAAATTCCTCCTCCTCTCAGTCCTGAATGGCTTACCCTTATTGTTTCACGGTGACCCCTAGTTCTGGACTTTCCCAACATCGGAACATTCTTCCTGCATCTAACCTGTCCAGTCCCATTAGGAGTTTCTATGTTTCTATGAGACCCCACCTCATTCCAGTGAATATAAGCCCAGTCGATCCAACCTTTCCTCATATGTCAGTCCTGTCGTCCCGGGAATCAGTCTGGTGAACCTACGCTGGACTCCCTCAATAGCAAGAATGACCTTCCTCAGACTGGGAGATCACAACTGCACACAGTATTCAAGATGTGGCCTCAGAGGCCCTGTATAACTGTCTACCTGTAACTCCACTTCCAAGGAGCTATGAACCTGTGCCCTGAGATCTCTTTGTTCTATAACACTCCCCAGGGCCCTACCATTGACTGTGTAAGTCCTGCCCTGGTTTGACTCAACAAAGGCAACACATTCCACTCCCCCCCCCCCCCCCCACCCAACAGTCTTACCCCCCACCCTCCCACCCCCCCACCTCTCCACAGGGGCTGGTCCTCTCACTCCAGGTTCCTCTTTATAGGCGTTTGAGCCAACTGGCTGTTCTCTCTAAGGGAGAGGGATTCACCTGATGTAACTAACACTGCTGTCACCTTTAAGTCAGCGGGCAGGATGGTGGGCCCAGAGTGGACTTTTCAGGGAGGTGGGGTGACCGCCTGATGCCTGCTGTGAGAGAGCTCCATTTCATTCCAGGCTGCAACAAGAAGTTGAATCTCAGCGGGCGCCCGTATCGCCACATCGGGGTCCTCGGTACCTCCAAGTTATATGTCATCAGAAATCAAACCTTTGCCTTCACGCCACAGGTGAGAATTTTTTAAAAATTATTCGTTCACAGGATGAGGACGTCTCAGGTTAGGCCAGCATTTATTGCTCAGAGAGTAGTTAAGATTTAAGCGTACATGGATCATGAGTCACATGTAGGCCGGACCAGGTAAGGGTGTTAGTGAACCGGATGGGTTTTTCTGACAATTGATTCATGGTCATTATTAGACTCTTAATTCCAGAATTTTTAAAAGTTCAATCGAAATTCCACCATCTACCATGGTGGATTTCAAACTTGGAGCATTACCTGAGTGCATTGGTTAATAATCCAGCAATAATGCCAGTAGGTCATTGCTTCCCCTTGAAGATGGGAGCTGGATGGCTATTGAACCCCCTCATGCTGTCCTTTTGTGTTAGGGTGTGTAACTCCTGATTAAGAAGTAGCAAGTGCTACTCCGGACACCGCTTTACTCTCTGGTACCTCTCAACGCTTCACTCCCGTCGTCTCCCATTTCTGGTGGGGCTGTCAAGCGTTTGAGTCCACCATTCCCCCCAACCCCCACCTTAATGAATCGGTTGGGGGAGGGGGAGTAGGAAGGAGAAGGGTTTACAGATCTGGGGTGGGACGGTGGAGGGAAGGTGGGATGGCTTGGAATTTGAGATAAAAGGAATGGAACAGGCTAACGTAGTGTGGGAATGAGAGGGGTCAAGGGTGGGGGTACTGGGAGGGGAGCGGGTGATGGCAGTGAAAGCATTAGTGGGGTAAAAGAGGTGCAAATGTTGAAGGGCATTGTAGGATTGCAGGGCGGTGTTAGGGGTCTCGGGGGAACACTAGGTTAGAGGTCCATAATGCGAGGGGTAGTGAGGAGGTAGTGTCCAAGAGGGCTTGTTGGTTTGGAGGGAGACGTCTTAGCATCTGGACATGGCCCTTGGGGGGTGTAGGTGGTAGGGGCATGGACCTGGGCAGGGCTGGGCATCAGTTTTGGGGTCAGGGGTGGGGAGGGGGACTGATTTATGAAAACTGATAGAAGCACAGAATTCCCAAACCTACGTTTCACCACCTCAGGATTTTAGCAGGAATTTATGACCTCGTGCTCAGGAGGGGACGATGGCCTGGGGCCATTATCATGAGACTATTAATCCTGAGACCTAGGGGGACCTAGATTCGAATCCCACCTGGGAATTATTTCATCATGAAAATCAGGCTGAATGCTTTTGGTTGCAAAATGTTTGCGAAGACTGGGCTTTGTGCTGTGGGGTGTGTTTTCATTGTGCTCTCTCCTCCCCACGGACAGTTCATCGACCAACACCAGTTTTACTTGGCGCTGGACTGCCGTATGATTGTGGAGATGCTGCGGACTGACCTGGCCTACCTGTTCTCCTGCTGGAAGATGACGGGCCGACCAACTGTCACCTTCCCCATCACTCAGAGCATGCTGTGTAAGGAACGCGTCCATTCTCCTCACTCCCTCGTCCGTCCACCCATCTCGGCGAAACCAACGTCACATCAGTTACTCACTCAGAAATGATGCCATGCATTCTCCACAAAAATTCCATTGGGAACCCACTCACCTCGGGTGCTGGGGGTGACGGGTTTCAAGGTGGGGATGGGTATTTATAGAAGCAAGACCATTCCCCCCATCTAGCCCTCTTCTGGAACTAAGTTCTGAGTGGGCAGACAAATGGTTGACTGTTGTGTTCACTGGTGATTTGCGGTCTGTCAGTGGTCAAGTGAGGACCACTTGAGAGTCTCGTATGCACCACACCCCCACCGTCACTTCTGAACGCTGTAAAGAGCCCAACTGAGGGACTGGGTCATCAGAAGACACCCTCCCGTCTCTCGCTTCCAACTCTAACTTTTCCCACAACCCCCGACCGGGAAACCAACGCCTCCACCCCCTCCCCCACTCCATTCAGTTCCTCAGGCAGTCCATCCCTGCCATTCCAAAGGGGGTCACTGAGACCGCTCCTCTGTTCTCATCCTCCAAATACTGTCGCTCTGATCAGGAGCATGTCGAGACTTGAAGCGTGGCGAACACATGTAGATCTTGTTCCTTACAAACACGATCTGTTTTTGTTGCAGCGGATGAAGGAACAGATATCGACTCGAATATTCTCAGCACCCTTCGGAAACTCCAGGACGGATACTTTGGTGGAGCCAGGTATGGATTTGTCTGCTGCTTCGACGGGTTGTGCAATTGACGCAGAATGAATCGCAGAATTGTTATGGCACAGAATGAGGCCATACAGCCCATTGTGCCTTTCAAATGAGCATCATCACCTCATGCCAATCTCTTCCTATTTGTCCCATTCTCCTGCTCATTGCAGTCAGGGTTCTGTTGTTGCCAAAGTGTTTCTGATGCTGGAGTATGGTGACCTGTGACTGTGACGCTTCATCTTTCAGGATCAAAACTGGGAGATTATCCGAATTCCTCGTTACCTCTTGCTACACACACCTGAGCTTCTTAGACCCAGGACCCGATGGGCTGCTGCTGGATGACTGTTTCAGCGAGGATAGTGCTAGCCCCAACAATGAGATGGAAGATGCTGTCTCTGTGAATGATACGTGCTATCGAAACGATGGTAGGCGACAACCCGAAATTTTCTTCAGGCCTAACTCTCTCAAACTGGGCTGTTCACATATTCTTTGGAAATACCAACTACAAAAGCATAGAGTCATACACCTGGGAAACAGGCCCTTTGACCCAACTAGTCCATACTGACCATAATCCCAAACTAAACTAATTCCACCTGCCTGCTCTTGGCCCATATCCCTCCAAACCTTCCCTATTCATGTATTTATCAAAATGTCTCTTAAACACTATAACTGTACCCACATCCACCACTTCCTCTGGAAGTTCATTCCACACACAAACCATTCTCTGTGTAAAAGTGGCCCCTCATGTCTTTTTGAAATCTTTATCCTCCCACCTTACAAAATATGCTCCCTGGGCTTGAATGCCCTCACCCAGGGAAAGATACCTCTATTCAACTCTCATTACCTCTCATTATTTTATAAATCTCTATTAAAAAGTCACCTCTCAATCTTCTACGCCTCTCCTTCTAGCTCAAACCCTCCATTCCTCATCCCCACTCCAGGAGACAGTGAGGACTGAAGATGCTGGAGATCAGAGTTGCAAGGTGTGGTGTTGGAAAAGCACAGCCGGTCAGGCAGCATTCAAGGCGCAGGAGAGTCAATGTTTTAGGCATAAGGTCTTCATCATTCTGGTCGGCTGTGCTTTTCCAACACCGCACTTTTTGACTCATCCCCACTCCAGAGTGGCACAGCGATGTAACATGAAGGTGGCAGCCCTGAGAGCAGGCGATTTGGCATTGTGTTCTGTCAGGACTCCAGGAGGTCAGGTGTGTCAGTGGGACTATTTTGTCTTCCATGTTAAATGTGCTCATAGATACAGCACAGCGTGGAAGGAGGCCAGTCAGCCCATCACATCCTTGCCAGCTCTCTGTAGAGCAACCCATCCGTCCCAATTCCTCTGGCTCTATCCCATGACAATGTAACCGCATTTATCTCAAGAGGTTCCATTTTAAATCACTGATCTGCCATTTCATAGGCAGCAACCTCCCAGATATTATTACTCACAGTAATAAAGATCTTCCTCACCCTACTCCCTGTATTCCTTACTAAAAATGTCACACATGTATGTATGCATGTGTGTGTCCAGTCCCTGTAACATCAGCTCATGCGTTCAGCTTTTTTTTGGTCTGCTCTAACCCTATCGCAGGAAGTGAGCACGTAGGTGCAACAGGTGGTGAAGAAGGTAAATAGTGTGTTGACCTTCATGATGAGAGGGTTTGAGTACAGGAGCAGGGCTGGCTTGCTGCACTTGTACAGGAGCTTGGTAACACCACATGTCAAGTATTCTGTGCAGTTTTGGTCTCCTTACCTGAAGGAGGATGGCGATGAAGGGAATGCAGCAAGTGTTTTCCAGACTGATTTCTGAGATGGCAGGACTGATGTACATAGAGAGACGTACATAGATCGGTTAGGATTGTACTCACTGGAGTTTAGACGAATGAGGGGGGGAAATCCACAGAAACCTATAAAATTCAAACAGGATGAACACAGGAAGAATGTTCCCGATGACTGGGGTAGCCCTGAATGGAAAAGAGCATCATGTATTGTTGAACACCAAAATTGGAGCCTGTTCCTTTGACAGTGGCATGTGTCAGTCTGGACTCAGTGTTAACTGCCTCAGACTTTTTGGAGTTGTCAGAAACAGCAGTCCCAGCTCAGAAAAGACAGTTCTTTCTGGGTCTGCTTTATTGTTGTTTTGAATCAAGCTGCTCAGTGATGTTGTCACACGCTTCTGGAGCAAGCCAGACTTGAACCCAGTTGTCCTGGCCCAGAGGTACGGGCACAACGAGTGCACCACAGTTGTTACTCTGAGTCTGCTTTAATTTTTAAAAAAAATATCCAGAAGTGTTATCACACACAACTGAATGGTTTATTCTCCCATCACCAAAGCACAATGACGTTTTTCTCATCTATTAACTACTAGCAGTAAATCAACAATTAATTAATTTACATGCAATATCTGTTAAAGGCAGTGAAGCCCATCAGAGGTGAGCAGGATGTAGGGAGGGGGGGGAAGGGACTCAATCAGAATGGAGTTGGAGGGTGACACGAAGCCCACTATCTCCCATGGTGCCCACTTCTCTCCAAAGGCATTGAGAGCATTGGTAGACACCACGTGCTCCCTCTTCAGTAACACCCAGGTCTAGGTTGCCATTGTTGGATTTTCTAATTAACCTGCTCACACACCTCTGGAACAGGTAGGACTTGAACCAAAGTCTCAGAAGTAGTACCATTACCATTCTCCCTAAGACCCGAACAGACCTGGGACTGCTTTATCAGGGGCTCAGGTGATGAGTTTCAGTTGGGCAGGCTGTTATCAGGGGAACTCTCAGAAGGAGATTAATTCGTGGCTCCCCAAGGATCTTATGGGGGTTATCGTAGAGTCATAGGAATGTACAGCACAGAAACAGACCCTTTGGTCTAGCTCATCTATGCTGACCAGATATCCTAACCTAATCCCATTTTCCAGCACTTGGAAATCCCTCCAAACCCTTCCTATTCATATACCCATCCAGATGCCTTTTAAATGTTGCAATTGTACCAGCCTCCACCACTTCCTCTGGCAGCTCATTCCATACACACGCCACCCTCTGTGTGAAAACATTGCCCTTAGCTCTCTTTTATATCTTTCCCCTCTCACCCTAAACCTATGCCCTCTAGTTCTGGACTCCCCCCATCCCAGGGAAAAACCTTGATTATTTACCCTATCCATGTCCCTCATGATTTGATAAACCTCTACAAGGGCATCCCTCAGCCTCTGATGCTCCAGAGAAAACAGCTCCAGCCTATTCAGCCTCTCCCTATAGCTCAAATCCTCCAACCCTGGCAGCATCCTTGTAAATCTTTTCTGAACCCTTTCAATTTTCAAAATATCCTTCTGATAGGAATGAGACCAGAATTGCACGCAGTATTCCAAAAGTGGCCTAACCAATGTCCTGTACAGTTGCAACATGACCTCCCAACTCCTATACTCAATACTCTGACCAATAAGGGAAAGCATACCAAACGCCTTCTTCACTATCCTATCTGCCTGCGACTCCACTTTCAAGGAGCTATGAACCTGCACTCCAAGGTCTCTTTGTTCAGCAGCATTTCTCAGGACCTTATATCATTAAGTGTGTAAGTCCTGCTCTGATTTGCTTTCCCAAAATGAAGCACCTTGCATTTATCTGAATTAAATCCATCGACCCATTGGCCCATCTGATCAAGATCCTGTTGTACTCTGAGGTAACCTTCTTCGCTGTCCACAACACCTCCAATTTTGGTGTCATCCACAAATTTACTAACTATATGTTCACATCCAAATCATTTATATAAATAATGAAAAATAGTGGGCCCAGCACAGATCCTTGTGGCACTCCACTGGTCACAGGCCTCCAGTCTGAAAAACAACCCTCCACCACCACCTTTAAGTCTTCTACCTTTAAGCCATTTCTGTATCCAAATGGCTAGTACTCCTGTATTCCATGAGAGCTAACCTTGCTCACCAGTGTCCCATGGGGAACCTTGTCACACATCTTACTGAAGTCCATATTGATCACATCTACCGCTCTGCCCTCATCAATCCTCCTTGTCACTTCTTCAAAAAACTCAATCAAGTTTGTGAGACATGATTTCCCCCGCACAAAGCCATGTTGACTATCCCTAATCAGTCCCTGCCTTTCCAAATACAGGTAAATCCTGTCCTTCAGGATTCCCTCCAACAACTTGTCCATCACTGACATCAGGCTCACAGGTCTGTAGTTCCCTGGCTTGTCCTTATCACCCTTCTTAAATAGTGGCACCACGTTAGCCAACCTCCAGTCTACTGGCACCTCACCTGTGACTATTGATGATACAAATATCTCAGCAAGGGGCCCAGCAATCATTTTCCTACAACTGGGGAGATCAGGAACAGGGGTGACAGTTTAAGAATGTAGGGTAGATCATCTCAGATTGAGATGAGGAGAGGTTTCTGAATGGTGAAGCATATTCAGAGGGCTGACTGGCTGACTGCTCTTTCCATTTCCTCTGCTTCTGTGCTTTTTGAAGCTGCTCAGAATGCTGCACGTGTCTACCAAACCTCCCTCCACAACCCAACCCCACCCCACCCCACCCCATCCCACCAGTCTCCACCATTATCCACCATTATCTAGCTTTTCCAATTCTACCTTTTGGAGTGAATCAGAGAGTGGTTGTCACCTAGTTAATTCAGTTCAATTTGTTGTAAAGCAGGTCCATGTTTGTTGTGTCTGTAAAGAGTTTGATCCTGTACGCTGGATGGGAAAATGGTATTGGGATATCAAAGCAATTGCAGAAACATGGCTGAGGGAGGGACATGACTGGCAGTTTAATGTTCCAGGCTAGAGATAGCTGTTTGAAGGATAAAAGGGGAGCTAAGAGAGGAGGAGAAGTGTCATGTTGGTACTATTCCTGGGGCATCATCCAGTGTAGCTATATGGGTGGAACTCAGAAATAAGAAGGGGGTGATCACTTTGTACTATAGGCCCCCCATTAGTCAGCAGAATACTGAGGAGCAAATAAGTAGGGAGATTTTATAAGTATAGGAGATTTTAATTTTAAAAATAGACTAGGACTGCCACAGTGTTGAGGGCTTGGATGGGGAGAAAGTTTTTCAGTGTGTTCAGGTAAACATAATCAATGTGTAGATGGTTCTAGCAGGGCAGAGACAAAACTTGACTTTCTCTTGGGAAATAAGGCAGGGCAAGTGACTGAGGTGACAGTGGGGACCAGTGACCAATTCTATTAATTTTAACATAGTGATGGAGAAGGATAGGTCTGGTTCAAAAGTTAAAGTTCTAAATTGAGGCAAGGCCAATTTTGATGGTATTAGAGAGGAACTTTCAAAAGTTGATCAGGAAGGCCGTTTGCAGAAAAAGGGGAGGTCTGATAAGTGGGAGGTTTTCAAAACCGATGTAGCAAGAGTTCAGGGACAACATGTTGCTGTTAGTGTGAAGAGCAAGGTGGCAGGAGGTGTTGAGGCTGTGGTCAAGATAAAGGAGACATATATCAGGTATAGGCAGCAGGGATCAAGTAAATCCCTTGAGGAGTGTGATGGGTGTAGAAATACACTTTAGAGGGAAATCAGGAGGGCAGAAAGAAGAAATGAGGTAGCTTTTGCTGATAATATTAAGGAGAATCCAAAGAGATTCTACAGGTACATTAAGGGCAAAAGAGTAACTAGGGAGAGTGACCCCTTAAATAGCAATGAGGTGACCTACTTGTGGAGCCACAGGAGATAGGTGAGATCCTAAAAGAATATTTCTCATCAGTATTTACCATGGACAAAGACATGGAAGCTAGGGCACTCGAAGGAATAAATGCTAATGTCTTGAAAAGAGTCCGCATTACTAGAGAAATGCTTGGAGGCCTTAAAACGCATTAAGGTAGATACATCCCCAGGACCAGGAAGTTGTAGGAAGCTCGGGAAGAAATTGCAGGACCCCTAACAGAGATATTTGTATCATTGACAGCCATGGATGAGGTACAGGAAGACTGGAAAGTTGCTAATGTGGTGCTAGTAATTAAGGAAGGCTGTCAGGAAAAGCAAGGGAACTATGGACTAGTGAGCCCAATATCATTATTAGGTAAGTTGTTGGAAGGGATTCTGAGAGACAGGATTTACACACATTTGGAAAGGCATGAACTAATTAAGGATAGTCAACTTGGCTATGTATATGGGAAATTGTGTGTCACAAATTGATTGAATTTTTTGAAAAGGTGACCAGGAAGGTAGATGAAGGCAGACTGGTGGATGTTACCTACATGGACTTTAGCAAAGCATTCAACAAGGTTCCGCATGGTAGACTGGTTAGTAAGGTTAGATCATATGGGTTCCAGGGAGAGCTATTCAATTGATGGCAGAAGAAGATGGTGGTAGTAGAGAGCTGGTTTTAGACTAGAGGCCTGTGACCAGTGATGTGCTACAAGGATTGGTGCTGGGTCTGCTATTTTTTGTCATTTATCTAAACAATTTGGATGAGAATATTGGAGACATAGCTAGTAAGTTTTCAGATAACACCAAAATTGGTGGTATATTGGATAGTGAAGAAGGTTATTTAAGAGTAAAATAGGATTTTGATCAGTTGGGCCAGTAATGGAATTTAATGCAGAGAAATATGAGGGGTTGAATTTTGGTAAGGCAGATCAGGGCAGAACATACAGTTATTGGCACGGCCCTGGGGAGTGTTGTTGAATAATGTGTTCTAGGAGTGCAGGTACATAGTTCCTTGAAAGTGGTGTCACAGGGAACAGGATAATGAAGATGATTTTTGGCACACTTGCCTTCATTAGTCAGAGCATTGAGTATAGGATTTGGGACATTATCTTATAGAACATTATCTTATACAGCACAGTATTGATGTTCGGCCTTTTATCCTACTTTAAGATCAGACTAACTTGCATAACCTTCATTGTACTAACTTGCATGTGCCTATCCAAGAGTTGGTTAAATGTCTCTAATGTCTCTGACTCTACTACCACTGCTGGCAGTGCATTCCATGTACCCACTGCTCTGAGTAAGGAACCTCTCTCTGACATCTCCCTAAAACCTCCCTCCAGTCACTTTAAAATCATGCCCCTGTTGATAGTCATTTCCGCCCTGGGAAAATGTCTCTGGCTATCCACTCTATCTATGCCTCTCAACATCTTGTACAGCTCTATAAAGTCTCACCTCTCATCCTTCCTGGCTCCAATGAGAAAAGCCCTAACTCACTCAAGCTTTCTTCATAAGACATGCCCTCCAGTCCAGGCAGCATCCTGGTAAATCTCCTCTGTACCCTGTCTAAAGCTTCCACATCTTTCCTATAATGAGGCGACCAGAACTGAATACAATATTTCAAGTGTGGCCTAACCAGAGCTTTATAGAGCTGCTGCACAACCTTGCGGTTCTTAAACTCAACCCCCTGCTAATGTAAGCCAACACACCATAAGCCTTCTTCACAAAAGGGGTCCCTCTCCCTAGTTACTCTTTTGCCCTTAATGTACCTGTAGAATCTCTTTGAAGTCCTTTCAGCAGTTATTTTAGACAACTTGCTGCTGCTGTGTATATTTTAGGAAATCAGCCCAGGAACAAGTCTTGGGACGAATGTCAGGAAAGACATCTTGTGGAGAGGTTTGATGTCGAGAATCTGCCACGAGAGAGAGTTTTTGTGAAATCGTCGAAAGGTGATTTACAAGTATCTGGCTGCTTTGTCTTCTATTAAACAATCCAAATAATGGGTCTGGACTTGTGCTGTCTACTGTTTATTTTTTCACGTCCACAGGTGATAGTGAAGATGAGCTTGTGAAATATATAAATCATCTGCTCCAAAGCACAACACCCATGTCGAAGCGATTGCCTCCGACATCGATAAGTCCAGGCATGCATCACGTGTTTGAGGCTGCTCACACTACCAGGGACATAATATCAATGGTGGCCAAAACGAAGGGACTGGAGTTACCAAGTAATCAGCTTGCTTGTTCTGATTGAGAATGATACAATTTATTTACCTTTATGCTCTTGATACTGAGTGGTATTATTCTGTTCAAACCTGAAAACCTAGTGATTTATTAATGAAGGTTCCACTGTAAAATCATGACACTATTGCTCTACCTTAAATGATTACAAAAAACATTACAGCACAGGAACAGGCCCTTCGCGCCTCCAAGTCTGTGCTGATCCAGATCCTCTACCTAAACCTGCTGCCTATTTCCCAAGGGTCTGTGTCCCTTCCCTCCCTGGCCATTCATGTATCTGTCTAGAAACATCTTAAGTGACGGTATTGTGCCCACCTCTACCACCTCCGCTGGCAGCACATTCCAGGCATCCACCACCCTCTGTGTGAAGAACTTTCCACCTACATCTCCCCTAAACTTTTCCCCCGCACTTTGAACTCGTGACCCCTAGTAATTGAGTCCGCCACTCTGGGACAAAGCTTCTTGCTATCCACCCTGACTAAACCTCTCATAATTTTGAGGCCTCAATTAGGTCCCCCCCTCAACCTTCGTCTTTCTAATGAAAATAATCCTCATCCTCTCAACCTGTCCTCATAGCTAGCACCTTCCATACCAGGCAACATTTTAGTGAACCTCCTCTGCACCCTCTCCAAAGCATCCACATCCTTTTGGTACTGTGGCAACCAGAACTGTACGCAGTATTCCAAATGTGGCTGAACCAAAGTCCTATTCAACTGTCATACTCAATAGCCCGTCTGATGAAGGAAAGCATGCCATATGCCTTCTTGACCACTTTACTGAACTGCGTTGCCACCTTCAGGGTATAATGGACCTGAACACCCAGATCTCTCTGTTACCTTCAAGGTATTCAAAATTTGGTTACTTATAATCTAAGCCAAACATTCTAGCTCCCATTTCCCTGTACACACGTTTCACAAAAAAAATTCCTAGCCAGGTATTTGTCAGATATGGGAAGATTAACTATCTGGGCTGGTATCCAAAGGTTTGCAGATGGGTTAAAATTCCTTTGACCTTCCACTTGCTGACAACAACGATTTCCTCTAAGAACTCTCTAACTGTGCCCTAGTTGCAGACTCCCCATTAAACACAGGAATCACGACCAAATTAAACAGATTAGCCTGAGAAGGAAATCTCTTGCTTGTGAATGAGCACACAGACACATACACAAACTGACATATATTCACACTTGCACATACACTCTCACAAATTCACAAATACTTGCATACATGCATGCACTCGCAAATGCGCGTGCGCGCGCACACATACACATACACACACACAGATATTTTCTCACATACACAGTCTTCCACAACACAAACATTCCCTCTCACACGCACAGACATGCTTCCACACATGGATGTGCTACCACACATGCGCACTCTTCCCCACACACACACACACACACATGCTGTCTCCCACACACACCTTCCCACAAACACACACATCCACATTCTGTCATGCACAAGCGCACACACACACATTGGGAGAGCACAGGCGTGGGACAAAGACATACACTTTCCCACAATCACACACACGCCCCCTCTGTCTCACCCACACATGTGTGTGCTTAAACACACACGCACACACACACACCAAACACACACACTCCCACAAATGTACACGCACACTCCTGGGCTCAAATAAACGTTCACACATACACATCACATGCACACACGCATTGGAAGTGGCTTAATTGTCTAATGTAAGGGAAATCCCTTCCTGTCTTTCTGAGTGTAGTAATGCCCAATACTGAAACAACTCTGAGACCTCTGTACATATTAACATTGTCCACGACTGCTGAATCCTACGTGTCTCCTTTGATGTTTTTTTTACACAGATGTTTCCTTGTACCTGCCCATTAAAGTTCCAATTCCTCAACAGAAAACTTCAAACTTATTGGAAGTCCCAAAGCTGCAGCCAGGGAAGGTTAGTGTTTAATGTGATTCATTGTATTGACATTTTAAACAAACCTATTGAAATAGGGTCACAACTAAAGAACTATTCAAGCTGTGCAGGATGGTTTTCTTTGAGTAGTATAGCAGTACATTACCTACTATTTGCTATCACCTACACCAGATAAAATGGGAATGTGTAGAAAAGGTCATTTGGCCCATCAGACCTGTACTTCTGTCTGAACACGTTTCCTAATTAGTTTAGCTAGTTTGCTTTCTAGCTCCAACCCAACAAAAGATTTCAATAAAAATGAAATCCTGCCACTGCTGGAGATCTGAAACAAATGCAGAGGATGCTGGAGAAACTCAGCAGGTCTGGCAGCATCTGTGGAGAGAAGAACAGATTCATCTGAACAAAGGTCACTGGACTCGAAAGGTTAACTCAGTTTCTGTCTCCACTGGTGCTGCCAGACCTGCTGAATTTCTGCAATATTGTGTGTGTCTGGTAGAAATTATTTTCTCGTGCTCTACAGGGCCCAACCTGAACATGATGATAAACTAATCTCTCAGGCTCACTGCGAGTTTGAGGGTGTGTTCTTTTATAATTTTGCAGTCAACAAATCTTGACTTCCACAAGTTGTCGGAATAGGCCATTCTGCCCAACCAGTCCATGCTGGTCTTTAAGCTCCATTCAAGCCATATCCCATTCTTCCTCATCTGAATTCATCTCTGAAATCCTGTATTCCCATCTCCCTCATGTACATGTCTAATTTATCCTTGAACGTTCTCCATTGTTTCCCTCCGCCACTCCCTATGGGACTGAGTTCCATATTCTCACCATTCTCTGGGTAAAGTTTTTTCTTAGTGAATGCTGTTTTTTTTTGCTAAACTATTATATAAACACTATTCCCACATAGGAGAATCCATTCTCTACTACTTCTAGTTCATCTTGTTTTTTTTGAGATCCCTCCTCCCCTCTTTGCATCTTTCTGTTCACCTTTTACTCTGAGAAACTGGTTCATATGGAGCCCACCCCATTGGTACCATTCCAGCCCTGATTGAATTCTGCTCCCTGCGTCCTGTAAAAAGATCTGACGGCCCCAGAAGGGGTACAGAGAAGATTTGCCAGGATGATAACCAGCACTGAGAGACTGCAGTCATGAAGACAGGTTGGAAACTTTGGAAGTGTTCTCATGACAGAAGTGGGCTGATGGAGTCGTTGAGGATGATCTGAAGCTCTGATTGTGCAGAGAAGGAGAGAGTCCGTTGCTCAGTAACCATTGATTGTAGATTCCAATCACTGACCACAAACATCAAGTAGGGGAGGCAGGAATAAGGAGAAATGTTCAGTTGTTAGGATCAGGAAAGATCAATTGGACAAGGGGATTGAAGTGAGACACGTGCTCGAGCATAAGGGCTGTAAGAGTTAGGGACAAAGTAGCAACAGTACAGCAAGGAAGGTGATTCTTTCAAAGATCTAGCACAAGTGGATGGGCTGATTAGTCTCCTTTGGCACAGTACGTGTGAATTTGGAGCGGTCATAGGTGGTTCAGCCCCTCCAGCATGCTTCACTATTCAACATCGTGACTGATCTGGTCACTAAATGTGGTCTCAATTTGATGTGCTTGTCTCCCCTTGATTGCATCTAACACTCTTATTATCATCAAGAATCTGTCTGCTTCTCTCTCTTTCTCTCTCTCTCTCTCTCTCTCTCTCTCTCTCTCTCTCTCTTCTCTCTCTCTCTCTCTCTGTAAGAATCCTTACAGCACAGATAGAGGCCATTCAGCCCATTGTGTCTGCATTGAGGCAGACCCATGCCTTCCCATCCATGTAACCTCACATTTAGTTTGGTTAATCCACAAGACCTGCACAGCTTTGGACTGTGGGAGGAAACCAGAACACCCAATCCACACTTCTCTCTCTTGTATTCTCTCTCTCACTCACTCTCTCACACACGCTCACACTCTCTCTCGCTCACTCTCTCTCTCACACACATTCTTGTGTTCTCTCACTCTCTCTCTCACATGATGGACCCTCAGCAGACCTCCTCCCTGGGCTAAGCTGTGACATCTACTCTGATTTACATCCGTCTGCCATTTGCTTTCATCACAGACAAAAGGAGGGATGGGGTGAATTTAAATTTGAATCTACATTTCCCTTCTTGAGCCTGAGACAGGGAGGTACTGTTTGATTTATTCTTTTCCTCTTTCACTCCTGTTCCCAAAACACTGATTTTTGAAATAGACTTACAACAAAGCATTTAAACCGAAGTCAGAATTAGGGCTAACTAACGAACCATTTGAAACATACGGCAATTGCTTCATTACTCTTTCCACATACACAAGCATTCAGGAAATTAATAGACAATAGGTGCAGGAGTAGGCCATTCTGCCCTTCAAGCCAGCACCACCATTCATTATGATCATGGCTGATCATGCTCAATCAGTATCCTGTTCCTGTCTTATCCCCATAACCCTTGATTCCACTATCCTTAAGAGCTCTATTAAGGACAGGTGCTAAGTTCTAGGTTTGATAGCTTTGGTAATCCAGAGGTATTTAAAGCCAGTTCATGTGAATTGCTGCTTCCCAGAGTGTGTCCAATCATAGTTTGCTCAATAAGCTGGGTCAGGTAATTTTTAACTCCTTCCGAGCAGGATGTCGGTTTCCCAGTGAGCGGTGGAGAGGCTGAAACCAAAAGAAAAAATACTGGAAAATCTCAGCAGGTCTGTCAGCATCTATAAGGAGAGAAAAGAGCTGATGTTTCGAGTCTAACTGACCCTTTGTCAAAGATTTGACAAAGGGTCAGTTAGACTCGAAACATCAGTTCTTTTCTCTCCTTGCAGATGCTGACAGATCTGCTGAGATTTTCCAGCATTTTCTCTTTTGGTTTCAGATTCCAGCATCCGCAGTATTTGCTTTTATTTATGATGGAGAGGCTGTATTGATAGGGCGGGATTTTGACCCAGTTACAGTGAAGGAACGGTGATATATTTACATATCAGGATGGTGAGAGGCTTGGAGGGGAACTTACAGGAAGTAGTCCTCCCATGTATCTGCTGCCCTTATCCTTCTAGATGGAAGTGGTCATGGATTTGGAAGGTGCTTTCTTAGGATCTTTTATGGATTTCTGCATTGCGTCTTGTAGTTAGTACACACTGCTGCTACTGAGCATCTGTGCTGGAACGAGTGGAGGTGGTGCCAAACAGGCTTTGTCCCGGATAGTGTCAAGCTCCTGGAGTGTTGTTGGAGCTGCACCCATCCAGGCAAGTGGGGAGTATTCCATCACACTCCTGACTTGTGCCTTGTAGATGCTGGGCAGGCTCTGGGGAGTCAGGAGGGGAGCTACTCGTTGCAATATTCCGAGCCTCTGACCTCTAACTGTAGACAGAAAGTTTATAATGGCAAGACATCTGGTTCAAAATGTGACAAAAATACGACACTTATGAAACAGAGTGGTGCACTTGGGCACATAGACTCTGAATGTTGTTGTCGTTCAGTATTATGCTTGATATAAATAAATGAACAAACAAGTGAGGGAACAATTGCATTGTTTATATTTTTGTTTTAGATCAAGTCGGATCATCAGGTGGATCTGAGTTTGCCCAAGGATGCTCGTGGTGAGGTGGACATTGCTTCACTTGTGGAACAGCTGAAGGAGTGCCTCACACTGCAAGATCAGGCGGATATCCTTTATATTCTGTACGTCATTAAGTAAGTGGCACTCGGATGCATTTCCATCTGCAAGGCTTCGTGTTTTATCTGTGCACTTTGTTTCCACTTCCCTAAGAAACCTCCTTTCGGGATCTTGAAGGGTTAAACGCCAGAGAAGAATTGAAACCAATCCTTCCTTCCCTTTAGTTGAAAGATAAGCCCATCCCATGGGTTTTCCCCATGAGAAATGCCACTTAAGGAGCTATTGGGCTGCACCTTGCACTCTTGGTGACCACTGCAGATGGTCAAAAGCGATTAGGCTGCAGTGATCTGATAATTTAACATGCCCAGGTGATTCCTGGCAGCTACCACCTCATTCACTGACCTGGCACGGAATGATCCCGGGTTTAACCTTTCCAATCAGGATGTGCCTGGGATTGAGATCTTCATCGAGGCGGGTGGGACCCTGCAAGAGACGATCCACTTCGGGGGAAATCTGGAGCCAGGAACCTTTTCAGGATGAAAGTTCTTCCCAGCTTTGAATGCCATCATTAACTGCAGCGTGAGATTCCCTGTGCAGTATGTCCTTCTCACTGTGATTGATCAAAGTGAGAATGATAGTCAATTTGGAAATATTCAGCATGTCCATCACTTCCACGGACAGTGCCACCATTCTCGGTTTTCAAGGGGCCGCCATGTTTCTTTCACCGAATCGAACTGTAAACCTATTTCATGATTCTGGTGTCACTTGCAAGTTCTCGGTTCGTATTCTATTTTTGGAGCTGTTACTATCAACTTTTTGACCCTTTGGTGATTTTTATACATAGAACATAGAAAAGTATAGCACAGAACAGACCCTTTGGCCCATGATGTTGTGCTGAGGCTTAATCCTAATGTAAAATATAGTAACTTAACCTATGCACCCCTCAACTCACTGCTCTCCATGTGCCTGTCCAGCAGTCACTTAAGTGTCCCTTTCCTGTTGAGCAGGTTGGTGTATTGCATTATTATCTGTTTGTTTACATAGATTCATAGAATCCTGACAGTGTGGGGACAGGCCATTCGAGCCCATTGAGTCCACACCAACCTTCCAAAGAGCATCCTACCCAGGCCAATTCCCTGTAACCCTGCATTTCCCATGGCTAATCCACCTAGCCTGCACATCCCTGAACACTGTGGGCAATTTAGATTAAATTAGATTACTTACAGTGTGGAAACAGGCCCTTCGGCCCAACAAGTCCACACTGCCCCGCCGAAGCGTAACCCACCCATACCCCTACATCTACATTTACATTTACCCCTTACCTAACACTATGGGCAATTTAGCATGGCCAGTTCACCTAACCTGCACATCTTTGGACTGTGGGAGGAAACCGGAGCACCCGGAGGAAACCCACGCAGACACGGGGAGAACGTGCAAACTCCACACAGTCAGTCGCCTGAGTCGGGAATTGAACCCGGGTCTCAGGCGCTGTGAGGCAGCAGTGCTAACCACTGTGCCACCGTGCCGCCCACTGCCACCGTGCCGCCCATTTAATAAGATCAATCCACCTAACTTGCACATTTGTTGGAGGAAAGCGGAGCACCCGAAGGAAACCTACACAGACACGGGGAGAATATGCAAACTCCAGACAGATGGCCACCCGAGGGTGGAATTCAACCCAGCTCCCTGGAACTGTGAGGCAACAATGCTAACCACTGAGCCACTGTGTTGCCCTTAATGGTGATGTATTTCCAAGTCAGGATGGCGAGTGGCTTGGAGGGGAACTTACCATGTGGTGTTCCCATGTATCTGCTGCCTTTATCCTCTTAGATGGAAGTGGTCATGGGTTTGGAAGGTGCTGTCTAAGGATCTTCGCTGAGTTTACTGAGAAATATATGTATTTCATGTGCTGCCTCACAGCTCCAGGGACCTGGGTTCAATTCCCGCCTCGGGCAACTGTCTGTGTGGAGTTTGCACATTCTCCCCATGTCTGCGTGGGTTTCCTCCGGGTGCTGTGGTTTCCTCCCAGAGTCCAAAAATGTGCAGATTTGGTGAATTGGCCATGCTAAAATTGCCCTGTTTCCACACTGTTAGGAAATCTTAAAAAAAAAATGAAGGTACCCCATACGTTAGGCTACTCATTAAGCTTCCATGTTACTGAGGGGTGTTTTTCTGATAATGCTTATCAATATTGGCTAACCAATAGGAAAGAGAGACTTGGAATGAGGGGTGCATTTTCCGGGTGGCAGCCTGTATCTAGTGGAGTGCCTCAGGGATCAGTGCTGGGGCCACAATTACTTCCAGGACTTATTAATGACTTGGTTGAGGAAAGTAGATGCAATCTAGCAAAACTTGCAGATGACACAATAATAGGTGGGAAGGTGAAGTGGTGAGAATAGACTCGGTGTTTGCAGAGGGATGTAGACAGAATCAGTCAGTGGGTAAAAACTTGGCAGATGGGATATAATGTGGGGAAGTGTGAGGTCATGCACTTCAGCAGGATGTATGGAGGAGCTGAGTATTATTTAAATGGAGATAACTGAAGAGAGCTACGGAACAGAGGGATTTGGAAGTCCATGTGGCATGAAAATGTCGCATTGACGTCCAGCAGGTGATAGGGAATGTGAATGGACCTAATTTCAAGGGGAATAGAGCAGAACAATGTGGAGGTTTTGCTAAAACTGCTTGAGGCACTAGTTTGACCACAGCTGGCATACTGTGAACAGTTTTGGTCCCCTTATCGAAGGATGAGAAAAGAAAATAGCATTGGAAGCTGCCCAGAGAAGGTTCACTGAGTCTGGAGCGACTGACTTATGAGGAGAGGTTGAGTAGGTTGGGCCTGTGCTCATTGGAGGTGAGAAGAATGAGCGATGACCTTATTGGAGCGCGCACAATTCTCAGGGGGAGCTGTGGAGAGTTTGCTTCCCCTTGTGGGACAGTCTTGGATCAGAGGGCGTCATCTCAGAATAAGGGACCACCCCTCAAAACCGTGATGAGGAGGAACTTCTTCAGTCAGGGGGTAGTGAATGTGTGGCATTGTTGACTGCAGATGGCAGTTGAGGCTGATTCATTAAATACAGTCAAGGCTCAAGGAGGGATACGGAGGAAAGTGGAGTTGAGAATTCTCAGATCAAACGTGATCTAATTGAATGGCAGAGAAGATCTGATGGGCTGAATGGCCTAATTCTGATCCTACCTCTTAGAGTCACGGAGATGTACAGCATGGAAACAGACCATTCGGTCCAACGCTTCCATGCCGACCAGATATCCTAACCTAACCTAATCTAGTCCCATTCACCAGCACTTGGCCCATATCCCTCCAAACCCTTCCTATCCATATACCCATCTGGATGCCTTTTAAATACTGTAATTGTGCCATTTGTGTTCTTTTTGAAATCTAAAATCCTTGGCAGCTATTTCAGATTCCTACAAACGCCACGTTGGGCCGAGTTATATTTCAACGGGCCTTAAATAAACAATCTCTCTAGTGAAACCTAATACTTGCTGAAAGTAGTGGTGCAAGAAAATGTTAACAACATGAGCCGAGGACCTTCTCCCACCTCGCTCTGCAGTTACACAAATCCCAGTCATCCACTGGCATCAATCCAGGGAATGTTTCAGCTTTAAGTTCCTCGCTGCGAACATTAAATGCCAGTGATTATCTGATGAAGCTTTTGAACATTATTGGCCGCATCACCATAACATTGACGTACTTGAAGCTAGTTTCATTTTGCACTATTCTCTTCCTATTCTATCCGAGATGGTCAGATGCAAAGATCAGATTAAAAAGCTAAGCTCAGGGATACTGCATGTGCTTCTTAAAACAAAAATTACAATCATCCTGCTTTCCCTCCAGTTGGGTACAGACTGGAAATATTCTCTGTTGTCTAATAGTTGAGGTATAAGTGAAGGAGAGTTAACTGTCCAATCAATTCTATGTTGGTTTATTGATGGATCAAGCTGGGTCCAGGTTTCCCTGTGCCAAGTGAAGCAGATCCTGCGGTTAATCACTGGCTGAGCTGGGATTTGCATGGAATTCTTTATGCTGTTCTCAGCACGGATTAATCCCGTCTTCACTTGCCTCGTGGTTATAGAGTTGTACAGCACAGAAGCAGACCCTTCAGTTCAATTCATCCATGCCAATCAGATATCCCAACCCAATCTAGTCCCACCTGCCAGCACCCAGCCCATATCCCTCCAAACCCTTCCTATTCATATACCCATCCAAATGCCTTTTAAATGTTGCAATTGTACCAGCCTCCACCACTTCCTCTGGCAGCTCATTCCATAAGCGCACCATTGTCTGAAAAGGTTGTCCCTTACGTCCCTTTTTAATTCTTTCCCCTCTCACCTTAACCTATGTCATCTAGTTTTGGACTCCCTTACCCTGGGGAAAGACCTTGACTATTTGTCTTATCTATGCTTCTCATGATTTTATAAACCTCTATAAGGTCACCCCTCAGTTTCATATGCTCCAGAGAAAACAGCCCCAGAATATCCAGCCTCTCCTTATACTTTAAATCTTCCAATCCCAGCAATGTCTTTGGAAATTGTTTCTGCAAGAGCAGCTTCCTGCTGGAGCTGGCTGTGAAACTGAGCTGCGCACTAAGCTGGTGGCAGTGGGCAGGTATGCATCAAGTCATAGAGTCCTACAGCTGGGGCATGCCGTCCAAAATGTCCATCCACGCGAACCCCATTTCCCTGCACTTGGCCCATATCCTTCTAATCCTTTCCTATCCATGTAATTGTCCAATCCAACACTGTGTCCCCGCCCCCCCCCACCCTGGACCAGTTAGTTGGCAGGTGTGTGTGCGTGTGGGTGTATGCATGCGCGTGTGTCTGCACGTGTGTATGTGTCTCTGCATGCACGTGTGTCTGCGTGCGCGTGTATGCATGCACGTGTGTCTGCGTGCGCGTGTATGCATGCACGTGTGTCTGCGTGCATGTGTGCTTTCCCACAGGTTGGTGGATATCCCTGTCCATCCCAGGCTGTCTGTAGGGAGCAGGGAGAAGTAGCGGCATTGCGGAAACCTTGTGGGGAAACCTGGACTGGTTTCTCCAAGAGACTGATTTGGATTCCACTCTGGAAACTGGCAGGGGAATTTGACCAGGAATTTATTCATACTTACAGCTGGCCCTGAGACCAGAGGGCAGGATTACACAGGATGTGGATTCCCTAATCCACAATGAGCCCAAAACAAGCTCCCACTCCCACCTGGGGATCTCGGGTCAGGGGAGAGGGCAGCCTCTGGCCTCTCGAGGGAAACACCAGCCAAATGGCTGTTCAGTGGCCCCAGGGTGGGGTAGATTTGAGTTTTCAGCCTGCAGTTGGCTGACAGCTCCCCATCACTGAGGTAAGAGGTAGCGAAACCCCTTCATGACCCCAAAAGTCCTTTAGAGAAGGTCCCATTCAAGCCCCCTGCCCTCCCGACTGTCCAAAATGCCTGGGTGTCAGTTATTGATAATTGCCAATTTAAAGGTCTCTGGGTGCCCCCATTGGATTGGACAGCACTGTTACTGGGGTGCAGTAAGGGGTAAATGGGAATGGGAGTATGGGGGAGATGGGGGTGTTGTGAGGGGTCAGATTATGAACGTGCCTGCAGAAAACCAGCCACCTTGGGTTCATCTGGCCTCATGAGGATTCAGTGAGCTGTTGGACTGTGTATTGCCCCTGTGCTGCCTTACAGAGTCACTTAGTCAGCTGAAACCCTCCCCCTCACGCTCACCATTTGCTGCCAAATTTCCATTCGGGAGGCTCATGCAAAGACAGGCATGGAACCATTGTTGTAGATACAACTTGCGTGAATACATTACACAGGTTGTTAAAGTTGAGATTTCCTTGTGTGGGGCTCATTTTGTCCAGGCCTTGGTGGCATGCCTCATGGGGGGAAGGTTTCAAGACAAGGCCAAGAGGAGTAGGTCTTGGAGTGGGGCTGAAGGGGGAGGCATTGGGAAAGGCCTCAGGTGAAGCCTCGGGGAACTGTCTCAGGCCTCCATTATCCTGGGCACTCCCCACACCTCCCCAGCCCATCGATAGCTGAGACTGTTGTCATGGAGATCCCCAACAGTAATACCCTGCTCCCAGGTTCCCGATTAGACTCTGCAGCCAGACTACCGATAAAGATAGCCACCCCACTTAGTTTTTTTGGGAATCAGCGAATCAAGGAGATAACATAGTGCAGTAATGTCACTGCATTATAGTAATCCAGAGAAGTGCTCTCAGTAATACACAGGTTTGAATTCCGCCCAGTGGAATTTAAATTCAGTTCATAATAAATCTGGAGCTGAAAACTGGTCTTACTGCCAGTGACCATGACAGCTATCGTGTTAAAATCCATCTCTAATGCCTTTTAGTAAAGGAAATCTGTAGGCCTTACCCAGTCTCACCTACTCCATGTGACTCCCGTGGTTAACCCTGAATTGCCCTCTGAAATGTTCCTCACAAGCCATTCAGGTCACAGTCAATTAAAAATGAGCAGTGAATGAAGTATTTGATTCCTGTGAAAGAGTTTTTTTTAAAAAAAAGACTTTAATCTCACTGTGATGTTCTGCTGCCAAACCTTTAACAGTGTTTGGTGTTGAAGTAAGTGTGGATGTTTTTCACTAAAACCTGTTTGCTCTTGCTCCTTGCTTTGATCCAGAGGCCTGGACTGGGACACCAACGTTGGAGGACAGAACTGTGCCACAGTACGTAGTCTGATGACGGAACTGTACAGCAAGGCCGGCCAAAACTGGGACTGGGGATTGATCCGCTACATCTCGGGCATGCTGAGGAAGAGGATTGAAATTCTGGCTGAGGTATGTGTCTACAGAGATTGGCATAGCCCTTCCACTTGGGAGGTGGGGTGTGTGTGTGTCACTCAGTAGAAAACACCAGCGGCAAACCAGAACTTCTGGAGGGTCAGGGGGCATGGGCGAGTGTCGCAACCATCACGAAGGAGAAAGTCCTGGGGAAAGTGAAAGGTCTGAAGGTGGATAAATCACTTGGACAGGAAAGACTATACACCAAGGACTGAAGGAGATAGCTGAAGAGATTGTAGAGGTATTGGTGACAGTGTTTCAGGAATCACTTGGGTCAGGGAGGGTCCCAGAGGATTGAAAAATGGCTAACTTACCCCACCCCTGTTCGAACAGGGAGGGAGGCAAAAGACAGGAAACTGTAGGCCGGTTAGCCTGACTTCGGTAAGATTTTAGAGTCCATTATTAAGGATGAGATTGTGGCATTCTTGGAAGGGCACAGTGAAGTAGCACTGAGTGAGCACGTTTTTGTCAAGGGAGGTCATGCCTGACAAAATTTGAGAGAATTCTTTGAGGAGGTAGCAAGCAAGTTAGACAAAGGAGATCCAGTGGATGTGATCTGTTTAGATTTCCAGAAGGCTTTTGACAAGGTGCCACACAGGCAGTTGCTAAATAAGGTAAGATCCCTTGGTGTTAGGGACAATGCACTGGCATGGATAGAGAATATGCTGTCTGATAGAATGGAGAGAATGGGGATAAAGGGATGTTTTTTTCATGATGGGTGCTGGTGACTAGTGGAATTTCTCAGGGGTCAACGGGGGCCAGAACTATTCACATTAATGATCTGGATGAAGGAACTTGACGGCATGTTGCAAAATTGACAAATGACACAAGGATAGTTGAAGGAACAGGTGGTGTTGAGGCACCTGGAGGCTGCAAAAGGATTTGGGCTTGCTAGGAGAGTGGGCAAAGAACTGGCAGATGGAATACAAAATGGGAAAGGGTGAGGTCATGTAATTTGGTCAGAAGGTTAGAGATGTAGCCTTGTTTTCTAAATGGGGAAAGGCTTCAGAAGTCTGAAGCACAAAGGGATTTGGAAGTCCTACTTCAGGACTGCCTTAATGTTCAGATTTAATGGACAGTTAAGAAGGTGAATGCAACATTAGCATTCATTTCAAAGAGGGCTAGAATACAAGATCAGAGATATACTGCTGAGGCTGTATAAGGCTCTGTCAGACTGCTTTGGGATGTAATGAGAAGTTTTGAGCCCCGTATCTAAGGAAGGATGTGCTGGCGTTGGAGGAGGTCCAGAGGGGGTTTACAAGAATAATCCTGGGGTTGAAGGTCTTGTCATATCAGGAGTGAATGATAGCGGTGAGTCGGTGGAATCCATAGCCGCAAAAGGCTCTGAAGGCCATGTCGTTGAGTATATTTGAGCAGTGATAGATAGATTAGATTAGATTACTTATGGTGTGGAAACAGGCCCTTCGGCCCAACAAGTCCACACCGACCCGCCGAAGCGTATACCACCCAGGCCCATACTCCTACATTTACCCCTTCACCCAACACTACGGACAATTTAGCATGGTCAATTCACGTAACCTGCACATTTTTGGATTGTGGGAGGAAACCGGAGCACCCAGAGGAAACCCATGCAGACACTGGGTGAATGTGCAAACTCCACAGAGAGAGTCGCCTGAGGCGGGAATTGAACCTGGGTCTATGGCGCTGTGAGGCAGCAGTGCTAACCACTGTGCCGCCCACCCCAGTCCTTGATTAATAAGGGGGTCGAGGTTGCAGGGAGAATGGGGTTAGGTTACACCTGAAACATTGACTTCTCTACCTTCTGATGCTGCCTGGCTTGCTGTGTTCTTCCAGCCTGCTGCCTGTCTATTTATATTCGAATGGCGGAGCACAGAGTCATAGAGATGTACAGCACGGAAACAGACCCTTCAGTCCAACCCGTCCATGCAACCAGCTATCCCAACCTAATCTAGTCCCACCTGCCAGCACTTGGCCCATACCCCTCTAAACCCTTCCTATTCATATACCCATCCAAATGCCTCTTAAATGTTGCAATTGTACCTGCTTCTACCACTTCCTCTGGCAGCTCATTCCACAGACATACCACCCTCTGAGTGAAAATGTTGCCCCTTAGGCCCCTTTTTATATCTTTCCACTCTCGCCCTAAAGCTATGTCCTCTAGTTCTAGACTCCCCCATCCCAGGGAAAAGACCTTGTCTATTATCCTATCCATGCTCCTCATGATTTTATAAACCTCTGTAAAGTCACCTCTCAGTCTGCGATGCTCCAGGGAAAACAGCCCCAGCCTGTTCAGCCTCTGCCTGTAGCGCAAATCCTCCAACCCTGGCAACATCCTTGTAAATCTTTTCTGAACCCTTTCAAGTTTCCAGTGGTGTTCCGCAGGGATCAGTTCTGGGACCTCTGATCCTTGTGATTTTTATAAATAATTTTGATGAGGAAGTGGAAGGGTGTGTTAGTAAGTTTGCTGACGACATGAAGATTGGTGGGGTTGTGAATCGAGTAGAGGGCTGCTGTAGGTTGCAACAGGATATTGACAGGATGTAGAGCTAGGTTGAAAAGTGGCAGATCGAGTTCAACCTAGAAAAGTGTGAAGTGATTCATTTTGGAAGGTCAAATTTGAATGCAGATTATAGGATTAAAGGCAGGATTCTTGGCAGGGGTGTGGAGGAACAGAGGGATCTTGGGGTCCATGTCCAGAGATCCCTCAAAGTTGCCACCCAAATTGATAGGTTTGTTGAGTAGTCGTTATGGTGTGTTTGGCTTTCATTAGCAGGGGGATTGAGTTTAAGAGCTACGAGGTTTGCTGCAGCTCTGTAAAGTCCTGGTGAGACCACACTTGGAAAATTTGTTCAGTTCTGGTCACCTCATTATAGGAAGGATGTGGAAGCTTTTGAGAGGGTGTATCTATGGCTTTTCACCCTTCCTATAACTGCCATCCATCACACCCCCTAGCTCCTGTAAATTCTCCATTGCTTCTAACTGCCGCTCCAACTGATCCATGTGATCTGATGGGATTCGCAACCAAAGACACTTCCTGCAGACATAATCATCAATCAACATGGAAACTCTCCCTAAACTCCTGCATCGAACAGGAAGAGCACATCACTCTACTGAAGGCCATCTTTGCACCTTAATAATCTACAGACCCAGAAAATAGCACAGTTGTACTGCTCTTAAAAAAAACACTGCTCCCGGCTAACTAGTACCTATGTTTTATATATTTAAAATTTAATCAAGAGACAGATCTCAATTAAACATGTAATCAAGAAAGAACCCACTCTCCTCACTATTGTAGATTTACAGCAAGGGTACACTTAGAATATAGAACAATACAGCACAGAACAGGCCCTTCGGCCAACGATGTTGTGCCGAACATTTGTCCTAGCTTAAGCACCAATCCATGTACCTATCCAATTGCCGCTTAAAGGTCACCAATGATTCTGACTCTGCCACTCCCACAGGCAGTGCATTCCATGCCCCCACCACTCTCTGGGTAAAGAACCTACCCCTGACATCCCCCCTATATCTTCCACCCTTCACCTTAAATTTATGTCCCCTTGTAACACTC
The DNA here is from genome assembly GCF_047496795.1 of Chiloscyllium punctatum. Lineage (NCBI taxonomy): Eukaryota > Metazoa > Chordata > Chondrichthyes > Orectolobiformes > Hemiscylliidae > Chiloscyllium > Chiloscyllium punctatum. The sequence goes on from NC_092753.1 coordinate 26,725,856, forward strand.
TGTTGTACCCGGGAAAAAAGTCTCTGACTGTCTACTCTATCTATTCCCCTGATCATCTTATAAACTTCTATCAAGTCACCCCTCATCCTTCACCGTTCCAATGAGAAAAGGCCTAGCACTCTCAACCTATCCTCGTACGACCTATTCTCCATTCCAGGCAACATCCTGGTAAATCTCCTCTGCACCCTCTCCAAAGCTTCCACATCTTTCCTAAAGTGAGGCGACCAGAACTGCGCACAATACTCCAAATGTGGCCTCACCAAGGTCCTGTACAGCTGCAACATCACCTCATGACTCTTGAATTCAATCCCTCTGCTAATGAACGCTAATACACCATAGGCCTTCTTACAAACTCTATCCACCTGAGTGGCAACTTTCAAAGAGCTATGAACATAGACCTCAAGATCCCTCTGCTCCTCCACCTGACTAAGAACCCTACTGTTAACCCTGTATTCCGCATTCTTATTTGTCCTTCCAAAATGGACAGCCTCACACTTAACAGGGTTGAACTCCATTTGCCACTCCTCAGCCCAGCTCTGCATCATATCTAAGTCTCTTTCCAGCCGACAACAGCTCTCCTCACTATCCACAACTCCACCAATCTTCATATCGTCTGCAAATTTACTGACCCACCCTTCGACTCCCTCTTCCGAGTCATGAATAAAAATTACAAACAGCAGAGGACCCAGAACTGATCCCTGTGGAACTCCACTTGTAACTGGGCTCCAGGCTGAATATTTACCATCTACCACCACTCTCTGACTTCGACCGGTTAGCCAGTTCTCTATCCAACTGGCCAAATTTCCCTCTATCCCATGCCTCCTGACTTTCCGCATAAGCCTACCATGGGGAACCTTATCGAATGCCTTACTAAAATCCATGTACACTACATCCACTGCTCTACCCTCATCCACATGCTTGGTCACCTCCTCAAAGAATTCAATAAGACTTGTAAGGCAAGATCTACCCCTCACAAATCCGTGCTGGCTGTCCCTAATCAAGCAGTGTCTTTCCAGATACTCATAAATCCTATCCCTCAGTACCCTTTCTATTACTTTGCCTACCACCGAAGTAAGACTAACTGGCCTGTAATTCCCGGGGTTATCCCTATTCCCTTTTTTGAACAGGGGCACAACATTCGCCACTCTCCAGTCCCCTGGTACCACCCCTGTTGACAGTGAGGACGAAAAGATCATTGCCAATGGCTCTGCCATTTCCTCTCTTGCTTCCCACATAATCCTAGGATATATCCCGTCAGGCCCAGGGGACTTGTCTATCCTCAAGTTTTTCAAAATGCCCAACACATCTTCCTTCCTAACAAGTATCTCCTCCAGCTTACCAGTCCATTTCATCCTCTTCAACAATACGGTCCCTCTCATTTGTAAATACTGAAGAGAAGTATTATCTGCTCCTGTGCTCTGAGCTCTCCCACACAGGCTTCTCCAAAGTCAGCTGTGAATTTCATTGTTTGTTAGTTTTTCTTGGATACACTGTTATGTCCAGAGATACTTGAACTCAAACGGCAAAGGCAGCAGATGTGCAATGGTCTCGATGGCCTGATGCTGCTCCTATTACCTTGAAGTCTTTCAACAAGATATGACAGTGATTAGCATACCACATTGAAATCTCAGTGAATTGAGAGCTGTCTGGATTGAATGTCATAGTTCGAACACTGTCCTCATTAAACTGTAACATGCAGGAAAGTGGAATTGAGGATGATCAGATCATTGAATGGCAGAGTGAGTTGATGGGCTGTTTTTACCTACCTGATGGGCTGAATGGCCTACTTCTGCTCCTATGTCTTAGGGATGTCCCATTTGGGATAGAGATAAAGAAGAATTACTTTCCTGTGGGGCGTTTGTGGAATTCTTCCTCCCACAGAACAGTGGAGGCCATTGAGTATATTGAAAATTTAGATAGACAGAGATTTGGTCGTATGCACAGACAGGAAACTGGATTTGAGACCAGTCAGATCAGCCATGGTTGTATTGAGCCAAAGGGCAGAATAGCCTATCCTGCTCTTCATGGGTCTGATCTAATGATGTTGGAAAGATTGTTGTGTTTGTGTGTCTCTCTGTATCTGTATGTGAATATATCTTTTCATTATTATAATCCCTACAGTGTGGAAACAGGCCATTCGGCCTGACAAGCCCACACCAACCCTCTGAAGAGGATCACACACAGACCCATCCCCCTATTTATATTTCCCATGGCTAAAACATCCCTGGACACTACAGGGCAATTTGGCATGGCCAATCCACCTTACTTGCACATCTTTGGACCATGGGAGGAAACCAGAGCACTCAGACAAAACCTAGGGAGAATGTGCAAACTTCACAAAGACAGTCACCCGAGGCTGGAATCGAACCTGGGTTCTCTCTCTCTCTTTCTCTTTCTATGGTGTGTGTGTGTGTCTCTCTCTCTCTTTTTCTTTCTCTAATGAGCTGCCAGAAGATGTGGTGGAGGCTGGTACAATTGCAACATTTAGGAGGGGTGGGTATATGAATAGGAAGGGTTTGGAGGGATATGGGCCGGGTGCTGGCAGGTGGGGCTAGATTGGGTTGAGATATCTGGTCGGCATGGACAGGTTGGACCGAAGGGTCTGTTTCCATGCTGTACATCTCTGTGACTCTATGGTGTGTCTCTCTCTCTTTCTCTGGTATGTGTGTGTCTCTCTCTCTCTCTCTCTCTCTCTTGCTCTTTCTCTGGTGTGTGTGTGTCACTGTCTCTTTCTCTTTCTCTGGTGTGTGTGCCTCTCTTTATTTGTGCGTGTGTGTGTCTGCATCTGTGTATGTGTGCCTGTATGGCTGTCACAAGGAGTCATAATGTTAAGGTGATTGGAAGAAGGTTTAGGGGAGATAGATTCTTTGTGCAGAGAGCGGTGGGTGCATGGAATGCACTGCCAGTGATGGTACCAGAGTCGGAAATATTAGGGACTTTTAAGTGACTGCTGGACAGGCACATGGCTAACAGTAAATTGAGGGGTGTGTAGGTTAGGTTGACCTTAGATTGAGATAAATGCTCGGCACAACATTGTCCTGTACTGCTGTCCTGTTGTATGTTCAATGTATCGTCGTGTTTGTGTCTCTGTATCTCTAAAACTATATCTCTGTGTGTGAGAGAGAGACTCTGTATACGAGTGTGTCTGCATCCATGTGTGAGTGTGTTTGTGTGTCTCTTTATCTGTGTGTGTCTCTCTCTTTCTTTATCTGTGTCCCTGTATCTGTGTTTGTGTATATGTGTGTGTCTGTATCTCAGGGAGTGTCTCTCACTGTTTCTGTGTGTCTGTATTGGTGTGTTTGTGTCTGTGTATCTCTGTAGCTGTATCTATGTGTATGTATCACTGTAGCTGTTTCTCTCTGTATCATGTGTGTGTGTCTCTGTGCATTGAATGGGTCTGTATTTATGTGTGAGTATGTCTACATCTATGTGTGTATGTGTGTGTGTGTGTATCTCGGTGTGTCTGCCTCTGTAGCTCTGTATGTGTGCTGTGTTGGTGTGTTTGTGTCTGTATGTGTGTGTTTGTGGTGTGTCTCCATATGTGTCTTTGTGCGCATGAGTGTGTCTGTATCTATGTTTGTGTCTTTTTCTCTCCTTTCCTGTCTGTCTGTATAGTGTGTATGTCTCTGTATCTCATGTATGTTTGTTTGTGTGTGTCAGTGCATCTGTGTGTGTGTTTGCACGTGTGCATGTCTCTCCATATCTATGTGTATATTGATCTCTGCAATTGTATGTGTGTCTCTCTGTATCTGTTTGTGCATCTTTGTATCTGTGTGTTTGTATGTCTATGTGTGTCGCTGTATGTGTACGTGTGTGTGTCTCTGTAGCTGCGTGTGTGTGTCTCCATATCTGTGTGTGTCTGCGGGTGTGTCGCTCTGTATCTGTATATGTGTGTTTATCTGTGTGTGCATGTTCAGAATTGAGCTCTCTTTGTCAACATGGTCTATGTTGCCTGACCTATCATGCATTATGCTGACATAGTTTAACACTGAGCTGTGACATATCTTCACCCTCAGATTGCTTTTTTAAATCCCATCAGTCATTGCGTGTCCTGTTTCGGTGTCTAGGCTTGTACAGCTCTGCTGTCCCATCAGAAGCAGTTGACGGTGGGCCTGCCCCCAGAACCCCGAGAGCGGATCATCACGGCGTGAGTATCTGACCCTGTCCTCACTGGGGTGGGAGAGGGGGGGGTGACTATCTGACCCTGTCCTCACTGGGGTGGGGGAGGGGGAAGGGGTGAGTATCTGACCCTGTTCACACTGGGGAGGGGGAGGGCAGGTGAGTATCTGACCCTGTTCACACTAGGGTGGGGGGAGGGCGGGTGAGTATCTGACCCTGTTCACACTGGGGTGGGGGGAGGAGTGGGTGAGTATCTGACCCTGTTCACACTGGGGTGGGGGGAGGGCAGGTGAGTATCTGACCCTGTTCACACTGGGGTGGGGGGAGGAGTGGGTGAGTATCTGACCCTGTTCACACTGGGGTGGGGGGAGGGCGGGTGAGTATCTGACCCTGTTCACACTAGGGTGGGGGGAGGGCGGGTGTGAGTATCTGACCCTGTTCACACTGGGGTGGGGGGAGGGCAGGTGAGTATCTGACCCTGTTCACACTGGGGTGGGGGGAGGGCAGGTGAGTATCTGACCCTGTTCACACTAGGGTGGGGGGGGAGGAGTGGGTGAGTATCTGACCCTGTTCACACTGGGGTGGGGGGAGGGCGGGTGAGTATCTGACCCTGTTCACACTCGGGTGGGGGGAGGGCAGGTGAGTATCTGACCCTGTTCACACTGGGGTGGGGGGAGGGCAGGTGAGTATCTGACCCTGTTCACACTAGGGTGGGGGGAGGGCAGGTGAGTACCTGACCCAGTTCACACTAGGGTGGGGGGAGGGCAGGTGAGTATCTGACCCTGTTCACACTGGGGAGGGGGAGGGCAGGTGAGTATCTGACCCTGTTCACACTAGGGTGGGGGGAGGGCGGGTGAGTACCTGACCCAGTTCACACTAGGGTGGGGGGGGAGGAGTGGGTGAGTATCTGACCCTGTTCACACTGGGGTGGGGGGAGGGCGGGTGAGTATCTGACCCTGTTCACACTCGGGTGGGGGGAGGGCAGGTGAGTATCTGACCCTGTTCACACTGGGGTGGGGGGAGGGCGGGTGAGTATCTGACCCTGTTCACACTGGGGTGGGGGGAGGGCGGGTGAGTATCTGACCCTGTTCACACTGGGGTGGGGGGAGGGCGGGTGAGTATCTGACCCTGTTCACACTGGGGTGGGGGGGGGGGTGAGTATCTGACCCTGTTCACACTCGGGTGGGGGGAGGGCAGGTGAGTATCTGACCCTGTTCACACTGGGGTGGGGGGAGGGCGGGTGAGTATCTGACCCTGTTCACACTGGGGTGGGGGGGGAGGAGTGGGTGAGTATCTGACCCTGTTCACACTAGGGTGGGGGGAGGGGGGGGGTGAGTATCTGACCCTGTCCTCACTGGGGTGGGGGGAGGGCGGGTGAGTATCTGACCCTGTTCACACTCGGGTGGGGGGAGGGGGGGGGTGAGTATCTCACCCTGTTCACACTGGGGTGGGGGGAGGGCGGGTGAGTATCTGACCCTGTTCACACTCGGGTGGGGGGAGGGCGGGTGAGTATCTGACCCTGTTCACACTGGGGTTGGGGGGGGTGAGTATCTGACCCTGTTCACACTGGGGTTGGGGGGGGTGAGTATCTGACCCTGTTCACACTCGGGTGGGGGGAGGAGTGGGTGAGTATCTGACCCTGTTCACACTCGGGTGGGGGGAGGGCGGGTGAGTATCACACCCTGTTCACACTGGGGTGGGGGGAGGAGTGGGTGAGTATCTGACCCTGTTCACACTGGGGTGGGGGGAGGGCGGGTGAGTATCTGACCCAGTTCACACTGGGGTGGGGGGAGGAGTGGGTGAGTATCTCACCCTGTTCACACTGGGGTGGGGGGAGGGCGGGTGAGTATCTGACCCTGTTCACACTGGGGTGGGGGGAGGGCGGGTGAGTATCTGACCCTGTTCACACTGGGGTGGGGGGAGGGCGGGTGAGTATCTGACCCTGTTCACACTGGGGTGGGGGGAGGGCGGGTGAGTATCTCACCCTGTTCACACTGGGGTGGGGGGAGGAGTGGGTGAGTATCTGACCCTGTTCACACTCGGGTGGGGGGAGGGGGGGGTGTGAGTATCTGACCCTGTTCACACTAGGGTGGGGGGAGGGGGGGGTGTGAGTATCTGACCCTGTTCACACTAGGGTGGGGGGAGGGGGGGTGAGTATCTGACCCTGTTCACACTGGGGTGGGGGGAGGGGGGGGGTGTGAGTATCTGACCCTGTTCACACTAGGGTGGGGGGAGGGGGGGGGGTGTGAGTATCTGACCCTGTTCACACTAGGGTGGGGGGAGGGGGGGAGTGTGAGTATCTGACCCTGTTCACACTAGGGTGGGGGGAGGGCGGGTGAGTATCTGACCCTGTCCTCACTGGGGTGGGGGGAGCTGGGGGGTGAGTATCTCACCCTGTTCACACTAGGGTGGGGGGGAGGGGCGGTGTTGGTGGCAGAAACCGAGGGGACAGGCGCAGCATTGTTGAAATCGGTTTGTGCCCTCTGAATGCAGGTTGAATCATACATTTTGACAGTTAATTGGTTCCTCACTGAAAAGAAAGATTGTCAGGGCCATGGGGTCTGGGCAGGGGTGTGGGACTAGTTGGGTAGCCATGATGTGGAGCTGCTGGTGTTGGACCGGTGTGTACAAAGTTAAAAATCTCTCAACACCAGGTTATCGTCCCATAGTTCCACCGATGAAAGAGCAGTGCTCCAAAAACTAGTGCTTCCAAATAAATCTGTTGGACTATAACCTGTTATGTGATTTTTAATTGGATAGCAGCAGAGAGATAGTGGATCAATTGGCTTTATTTTATGGCACATCATTCTACAAATGCATGCCCCACCTTATTGGTTACCAAGCCAACAAGATTGTTTTAGTTTATTCATTCATGGGATGTGGATATCGCTGGCTGGCCAGCATTTATTGCCCATCCCTACTTGCCCTTGAGAAGGTGGTGGTGAACTGCTTTCTTGAATCATTGCAGTCCATGTGCTGTGGGTTGACCCACAATGCCATTAGGGAGGGAATTCCAGGATTTTGACTCAGTGACTGTGAAGGAACGGTGGTATATTTCCAAGTCTGGGTGGTGAGTGGCTTAGAGGGGAACTTCGAGGGGGTGGGTGCTCCCATGTATCTGCTGCCCATGTCCTCCTGTGCATTAAAAAGATGGTGGACTGAGTGCAGTGCAGATTTTGCAGCTGCTACCCTGAGATTCAGGCTTATTCCTAGATTTGCTTCTGGATTTCTTACTCGAGGATTTGAAAACCCACAGGACTGTGACATCTTCCTTTTATTTTCTAGACCGTTGCCACCTAATGAACTGGCGCAGCTTATTTATGAAGCAAGTGGACAAGACATTAGCTTAGCAGTTCTTACTCAGGTAGGGTCATCTTGGGGGGTGGGGGGGGAATGGTGGTGTGTGTGTGTGCTCATTAATCAGAGGTTATCAGTTATTGCACTGCTCCTATTATTTACACAGTACCTCTGCCCTGTTCCACCAGGAAATCATGGTTTACCTTGCGATGTATGTGAGGACTGAGCCAGGCCTCTTTGCTGAAATGCTCAGGTTGCGAGTTGGGCTGATCATCCAGGTGATGGCAACAGAGCTAGCCTACAGCCTTAGCTGTTCAGGTAGGTCTGCCTGGTGATAAGGACTCGGTTTGGCAAGTAGCTTCCTTGTTATTCCTGCCAAGCCGTTCTAATCCAGTTTCACCCCTCCACCAAAGGCTCTTGGAAATGACTGCCTGCTCCGTGCAGTCAGCATCTCGAGAGCCCATCCCTCTGTAGAGACCATCCCTGTAGAGCCCATCCTTATAGAGGCCATCTCTTCTGTCTCGACAATAAGCAACAAGCCACATCGACAGTCACACGCTCAGATGAGTGCTCAGAGGAATGCAGGAGCCTGTTCTGCCAGTCAGTGGCTGATCTGGCTTTGGCCTCAGTTCCACTTTCCTGCCTGCACCCCTCGCTTAGCTCCCCCCCCCCCCCCACTAACCTGACTCCTTTGCTCTTCAATAAGAAATTCCTGTTGGATTTTGCCTTGAATAATAGTGACCCAGCCACCAGTGCTGTCTGTGAATAAAAAACACTCTCCTCCTCCTCCTCAGCCTTAAAAGGGGAGGCATCTTACTCTATCCCCTGGTTCCAGTCTGTCCTACAGGGGCCTCCACGCTGTCAAGACTTTCAGGATCTTATAAATCTTTCAGCTTCTTCCCTGCTATTATCAGACTTTTGACCAGACCCATCAAATGTTAATTTTGATCTCTCTCTGTTCTGCACCTTGTCTGCAGCTATAACACTGTATTCCGCACTTTGTTCTGCTACCCTGAATCACTTTGTCTGGTACAATTGGCCTACTTGGGATAGAAAACACTACTATTCACTGTGTCTCAGTACATGTGACAACAATCAATCAATCAACATACTGAGTACAAAGATAATTATTCTCATTATTCCAAACTCTGACGGAGGTCAGCCCAATCCTTTCAGTTTTTCCTCCTAAGATAAATCACCTCAGTGAACTGATAAACTCCTCTCAAGAGACCAACACTGTCTTCCAGATGTGGTCTCACCAACGCCCTGCCCAGCTGCAGTAAAACCTCCCCACATTTATATGCAATTCCCCTTGCATTCCCCATCTCTATTGTCACATAGATTTTGATGGTTTAATTCCTGAGAATATGGAAATATCCGGTTCTGCAGTCGATTACCCATATAATGTACAGTCCTCATGAACACGTGCTTTGATCTTGTTGGGAAATTTACTGCTTATTAAATTTCACCCCAGTCAAACTTTAAGCAGGGCATGTAAAGAAATGATATAAAATAATTTCTGTACGAGGGCCCATCCTATTACATTTTAAAGGATATTTCAGGATTAATCACTCCTTGTTGAACAAATATTGAGATTGGCTAAGACCCATTTTGTCACAGCTTTTTGTTTTTCACTCACCAGGATATTTCACAAGAATCCAAAAACAAAGGGAAAACAGCATTTATACTGTATAGGAGATGAGTTCTGATTGTTTGGGCATGGGTACTCTGGTAGGGTTGTTTCCAAACAGAATGAACCAGTTAATGATGTTTGACAGTTAACTTTTGAACCAAGCAGGTTAGCTGTCATAGAATCCCTACAGTGTGGAAACAGGTCCTTCGGCCCAACAAGTCCACACGAACCCTCCGAAGAGTAACCCACCAGACCCATTCCCCTGCCCCATTACTCTACATTTACCCCTGATTAATGCATCTAACCTACACATCCCTGAACATTCTGGGCAATTTAGCTTGGCCAATTCACTTAACCCTCACATCTTTGGACTGTGGGAGGAAATCCATGCAGACACTGGGAGCACATGCAAACTCCACACAGTCAGTTGCCCGAGGCTGGAATTGAACCCGGGTCACTGGCGCCGTGAGGCAGCAGTGCTAACCACTGAGTCATCATGCTTCTCAGCTCTGTTTGGTCAAACCAAGGGAATAGTATATGATAAAATATGCCTACATTTCTAGCATCACATCGCATTAAAATTCATGAACCATATTACTTGCCACAGGCAAAGGTATTGACAATGCTTGCAAAGCATAGTGCCAAAGAGTAGATCCGATTCCACAACTGGACAACATTTAGCAAATAATCTTGAGTGTGGTCAGGACAATGCTGACAGCTCGTTTAAGATTGTCATTCAGGATTACAATATGGCTGCCTTGCCCCTACTGGAAGCTACACGTATTATTGCACAGAGCCGTACTCTTTGTAGACAGGAAGAACATGTCCACACATCGCACCTGTTTCAACTAAAAAAAACACCTGATAGCCAGTCTCTGGTTCATTTGGGTGAACACACTGGTCTGAGGACAGAGTCAACTTGCCTGGTTTAAATTTAAGCAAAACATGACAGTTAACTGTCAGTCATTGTTGAACTGGTGTGTTCTCTATCACCTCTAGCAACCATAATTCATTTGCCAACCAATCAGCACTTCCTTCTTACATGAGTATTCTTACAGATGTCCTCATTAGTAGAAAAAAAACTAGTGCAAAGATGGAAAAATGTAGACAAAACTTTGTCAGCGGTACTCAATTACCAAACAGCCGTTTGGATAATGAGGTGTTACTTAATATATAAGAGTGGACACAAATGGTATTGGCTTGTTGGACATAATAATGAAATCTGTTAGGAGCCAGAGGTGGCATATCTGTCTCCATCAGGACCTCATTCTAAACTGCTTCTACTTCATCCAAAGACTGTGTGGCATCATCAGCGTGGGTAGAGCTTAATGATGCACCAACATTACTGCTTCCACAGAGGTATGACTTTGGTGAACACTCCACTTATTGCTCAGTGAATACCAACTTTGCCAAGATTAAGCTTTTTTAAGTGAATATTAATTGGCGACTTATGGGTCTCATATGGCAGTGGGAGCAGCAAGCCCATCCAGAGGTTTAACTGGGCCAAAGGTGACAAGGCAGTGGGGGCCCCACTAGGCACCCTCCTGCCCAATTAAATGCCCCTGTTGTGTCCAAACCCACCGTGGGGGAGAATATTCAATTCTACTCAATGTCTCTGAGCAGGGATATGCGGATGGTGAAAAGCCAGTGAGATTTTAAAATGCTGTCCTGATTGGCAATGCAGTGTGCACAGTTTACTATGTGAATTATCTGTGTTGGCATTTGTTAACTAAACCACATTCTCTTTGGATGTGCAGGGGAGGAGGCTTCCGAGACCTTGATGAATCTGAGTCCTTCAGACATGAAGAAGCTGCTACACCACATTCTAAGTGGAAAGGAGTTTGGGGTTGAAAAGAGTGGTCAGTGTCGACATTATTATTGTAAAATTGTAGCTTGTCAAGAGCGAGTTCATTTTTCACGGTGATGACGTTATTGTTTGTTATTAATTTATATATCCTATCATTTGGGAATCTCATCTTAAAATTATGCCCTCTCATTTTGGACTCCCCCTACCCTGGGGAGTAAACCAAGCCTTACTTACCCTGTCGATGCCCTCATAAGTTTATAAACCACCATAAGGTCACCCCTCAGCCTTCGACGCTCCTGGGAAAACAGCCTCAGCCTATTCAGTCTGTCCTTGTAGCTCCAACCCTCCAAACTTGGCAACATCCTTGGAAATCTTTCCTGCATCCCCTCAAGTTAGGGCAGCCAGAATTGAATGCAGTGTTCCAAAAGTGGCTTCACCAATGTCCTGTACAGCCGTAATATGACCTAATTGATCCTAATTCCTACATTCAGTGTCCTAACCAATGAAGGCAATGCCTTTTTCACCACCCTGTTTGCCCATGACTCCCATTTCATGGAACTGTGCACCTCTTTGTTTAACAACCCCTTGAAGCACCTTGTGATGTTTCATTACCTTAAGGAGGTACCTTACCATGCAAGTTATAGTTGTTATTCACTTTTCGTTTTACATTGTAAATATGCCATTTAACAAAAGCATCTGTGTTGTGTGTTTTAGTACAACCCATCGATTCCGCTGCTATCAGCCCCATCATTTCTATTCATGAAGTTGGTCATGCTGGAGCAACAAAGACCGAGAGAACTGGAATCAGTAAAATAAAGTCGGAAATAAAGCAGGTACAGATTCTCGACAGTGTGGAAACAGGCCATTTGGCTCAACAAGTTGGCGCTGACCTTCCGAAGAGCAACCCACTCAGACCCATTCCCTATATTTACCCCTGACTAATGCACCTAATACCATGGGTAGTTTAGCCTGGCCAATTCACCTGACCTGCACATCTTTGAATTATGGGAGGAAACCCACGCAGACACCGGGAGAATGTGCAAACTCCACACAGACCTTCGCCTGAGGTGGGATTTGAACCCAAGGTCCCTAGTGCTGAGACGGCAGTGCTAACCACTGAGCTACCATGCCTCCCATGTTAACTTCTCATGTTAACATTGGGCAGAAGGAAGATTAAGGACAATGTTTCTTTTCTTCCATTCAATAGGAGGCCCTGAAGTGTGAGGATACTAATTTCAGAATGGGAACAACAATTTAAATGACGAGAAATTGATGTTTCCTTTCTAAAGTTGGTTTTCTTGCGTTTCAGTCCCGATGAGTGCAGCAATGGAAAGCTCCAACCTTGTGTTGGTTTTCAGTTGTGTTTAAGTTCTGTACCACCAAGCAATGGATTTAGAGGTGCACTACCAGTTTAGCTCAGTTGGCTGGCTGGCAGGTTTGTAAAACAGAGTGACACCAACAGCACAGTTTCAATTCCCACACCGGCTGAGGTTAGAAGGAGGTTTAGAAGGATTCTCTTTTTCATCCTCTCCCCTCATCTGAGATGTGGTGACCCTCAGGTTAAAATGACAGAGCAATCCTATAATCCTCTGGGACCATTTTGACCTAATTGACCCAAGTGAGACTTGTTAGTTGATATGTATAACAAGAAATGCTCCATTTTCTAACCTCTGATTGCAGTATTGACAACTTTTCCATCATGTTATATTTTTGTAGCGATTTTTAAAAGAGAAATATCTTGAGAAGAGTTTAAAATTTAATTGAGAAACTTGAACTAACTTTGCAATTCAATGGTAGTTGTAAGTTCATCATCTATTTAGAAGTGAGAAGATCATGGTTATAATTTCAGGATGGGCTCAAGGGACTGAATAGCCTGCTCCTAATTTGTTCAGAATTGGTGTAAAGTATACATAACAAAAGCCAGTGACTTCACTGTCAGTCACTTCCTGTATGTAACGCAGGAAAATAGCAGAATATAAGGCCTGTGGTGTAGGATGGAGAAGACCACTGAGACGGGGGTAGCAGAATACCGTTGAGTCTGTCTTGGCATCGTTGCTGGAAGGTGCCAGGCTGTTTCTGCCCCTGTGGGGTTCTGGTCATGACTGTATGTATGAGAAGACACAGTGGCTCAGCAGTTAGCACTGTTCCCTCTCACCACCAGGCACCTGGGTTCAGTTTCAGCCTCAGTTAACTGTGTGGAGTTTGCACATTCTCCCCATGTCAGCGTGGGTTTCCTCCGGGTTCATCCTATGGTCCAACCATATGCAGATTAGGCGAATTGGCCATGCTAAATTGCCCATAGTGTTCAGGGACGTGCCCTCCAGGTGGATTAGCCGTGTGAAATGTGGGGGTTACCGGGATAGGGTAGGGGGATGGGTCTGGGTGGGTTGCTCTTTGGAGGTGTGGTCTCAATGGCTCAAGTGGCCTGTTTATACATTGTTGGGGTTCTACGATGAAATAGCGGCGGATGAGGGGGTCAGATATGTGGATACACAGTGGCACATACAGGCACTGAGGAGATGGCTGAGAGGTTGGAGGGGCCAATAGGTGGTCCCCACAGAATGGGCAGGGATTCTGGGTGGATCAGAGAAGCAGTATCACCCAAGAGACAAGAATGTGCCTGCCTTGTATTCCACAGGAAATGACCCACCTTCGAAATTCACTCTGCTAATGCTGCCGTCTTGTTATATTTTTGCAAGGATTGCATATATCTTTTGTTTTGAAACAGTGCAACATTTTTCAAAGTCAGATTGAGTAATCTCCTCCTGGAAGACGACCTCCTGCCTGACATTGAGGGCTTAACCCTCTGTTATAGGTGGCAGGTGCCCTGGAGCTGCCCAGTGGGTGGTTTGTCTCTGAGACAGGCGGCTGACCCTCCTGTGCAGCTGCCTGTCTCTGGAAACAGGTGCTTCACTGCCTGTGCCACAGAGACAGCCTTACCAGGAACCTCAAACTGCAGCGTGACCCCAGAACCTCACGTGGATTGCTGGGGAGGTGACCAGAGGTGGGAGGGAGGGGTTTGGGGTTCACCTTCAGAGGGGTGTTGTGAAGGACTGCAGTGACATGGAAAGGCAGAGAGCTTTAGGGAGAGAATTCCAGAGCTCAGGAGCACAGGGAGCCGCATGTGGGATCTGCCGAGGGTGGAGCGATGGCAGTCGGAAGGAAAACTGAGAATGAGTGAACATGAAGAGCTCAAAAGTCGTGGGGCTGAAGGAGATTACATGGGAACACGGGAACTAGAATCAGGAGAAGGCCATCGAACCTGCTCTGACGTTCTATATAACCGTGGCCGAGCCTCTGTCTCAGTGCCATTTTCTCCTCGTACACCTTCAATAACTAAAACTTGATCCGTCTATTTTTCGAATATGTTTACTGACTTGACCTCCACAACCTTCTGTGGTAGAGAATTCCACAGGTTCATTACCCTCTGCGTGAACCAACGGTTCCTGATATCAGACCAAATGGTATCCTGAGACTGTGGCACCTGGTTCGAAACTCTCGACCAGGGAGAACATCCTCCCTGTATCCGGCTCGGTCATAAACCGCTGCCCACGCAGGCCAGTCAGAGACTGTAACTATCTGTCCAGTCGCGTTCAAACTTTCACTCTCATCCTCCTGACCTCGGATGAACTCCAGGCCCAGTTAACATGCTCCTTGGGTAAACCTGCCTCCCCATCACCAAGGTGGGCGGTGGGAAGGAAAACTGGGCTGTGAGCAAGTTTACAAACTACACTAGACCAGGAGCCAGCATTGGTCTGAGTGCACTGTGGGGTGAGGGGGAAATGGGATTTGGTGCAGGGTCACCAGGTGAGCAACAGTGGGCAGGAGGGGCAGGGTGGCACAGGGTGGGGTCACACAGCTGCTGGAGGGAGCAGGCAGGATGGTGGAAAACAGTGAAGGTGGGGGAGGGGGCACAGTGAGGGGAACGGTGTAGGGCAAGGTGAGGGAAACGGGGAGGGGGCATAGTGAGGGGGAGGGGAGAGGGCACAGTGAGGGAAACGGGGGGAGGGGCACAGTAATGGGTATGCAGATGAAGCACCGTCTGAGGTGACAGGGTTAGGAACGGTGAGGGGGGTGGGGACGGCTGGAGAGGGAGAGAGGTTGGGGGGGGAGGGGGACAGCCCGGGGGTGAGGGAGCGGGGTAGATATGGGGACGGCTGGGGTGGGGGGAAAGGAGAGGGAGGTGGGGACGGCCCGAAAAATGTAAATTGTAATCAGGCCGGGCTGGAAATGGGACATTATCACAGGACCGTACCCTCAGAGGCACCTCCCCACCCTGACCCTGACCCCATTACAATATTTCATATGAAATGAAGGATATACAGGTGACTGACTAAGTATGTTTTTTTTTAAAAACAAACATTCTCTGTTCTAGATGGACAGCAGTCAAAAACTTAGTTTACTCGCTGATCAGGTGACTTCTCTTTGCCGTGGGCACTTTGCGGTTTTGCATGTTCATTAGTAACCCAGATACTGAACACATCCGGCATTGAAATAGCGCCTCCTGTCCTCTCCATCTACTCCCTCCAACACCCTTTATCTCTCATCCTCCACCTCCCTCTGCCCAGATTCTCCCATCCCCACCTCCATTCTGCCTCCCAGTCTTCATCTGCTGCCCCTTACCACCCCCCCCCCAACTTACCTTCTCCTCCCCCCCCCCTCCCCACCTCCCTCCCCAATCCATCCCCACCTCCTTCACCTCCTGGTGGACGTTTCTCACACAGAGTAACCCCATGATAGCTGAAAGTCCCTCAGGAAGGGTCCACTCTCTGGGAAATCCTACAAAAGCATTCTCTTTCCAACTGCCCCGATCTCCTGACCTGCTGGAGACAGGATAAAATTACACCGAAACAGAGCCTTTGCAAGTTTTCAGATAATTTGTCGGTTGTTTGAAAGTGTTCAATTTACGTTTGAGCTGAGGCTGTGGTTTTCGCCTGCCGAATGTGCCGTTTAATCGGACAACTTTATCCTTTCCGTTTACTCCGTATGGAAACATTACTCCCTGAGAGAGTGAAAGGCTGATCTGTCTGGTTTCAGCTTTGAAAATTGAAATCGGATCAAATCTAAAGGGGAAGGGCACAGTTGTTCATGAGAAACCGTCCTTATTTTGTGATTTTTATTTCAAGGAGATAAGTTTGAGCCAACTTGCAGTACATAGTTGTATTTAATCTGTCGTGTGTGTTTTCAGACTTATATTTTAATTAGTCTTGCATGGCTTTTGCTTTCAAATTGCTTGCAAGTTGTCCAATGCAGTGAAAGGTTACTTCAGAAGTATGTTTTGAAGCAGCACCATTTCAGGAGCATAAGAGAACTCGCTGGACTGGGGATACTGACAGCGCAATCCAAATTGAAATTTACATTTCAAAAACAGGCCAGCCATTTTCAGAATGCACCCAGCTGCAGCTTTCAACGGTTGGTAACAATCACACCCGACCCTGACGAATCGGATTATTTGTATCTACTTATAGAGTACAGCGCGGAAACAGACCCTTCAGCCCAACCCGTCCATGCCGACCAGATACCCCAACCCAATCTAGTCCCACCTGCCAGCACCTGGCCCATATCCCTCCAAACCCTTCCTATTCATATACCCATCTAAATACCTCTTAAATGTTGCAATTGTATGAGCCTCCTCCACTTCCTCTGGCAGCTCATTCCATACATATACCACCCTCTGTGTGAAAACGTTGCCCCTTAGGTCTCTTCTATACGTTTCCCCCCTCGCCCTAAACCAATGCCCTCTGGTTCTGGACTCTCCCACCCCAGGGAAAATACCTTGCCTATTTACCCTATCCATGCCTCTCCATAATTTTGTAAACCCCATTAAGGTCACCCCTCAGACTCCAACGCTCCAGGGAAAACAGCCCCAACCTGTTCAGCCTCTCCCTGTAGCTCAAATCCTCCAGCCCTAGCAATATCCTTGTAAATCTTTTCTGAACCCTTTCAAGTTTCACAACATCTTTCCGATAGGAAGGAGACCAGAATTGCACACAACCAATAAAGGAAAGCATACCAAACGCCTTCTTCACTATCCTATCTACCTGTGACTCTCAAGGAGCTTAAAACTTGCACTCCAAGATCTCTTTGTTCAGCAACACTCCCTAGGACCTTACTAGTAAGTGTATAAGTCCTGCTAAGATTTGCTTTCCCAAAATGCAGCACCTTGCATTTATCTTGTCAAATTACAGAGAAGGAAGATCTTTTCAAATCACTGGATTATTTGTTGATTATTTTAAAAGGTACAGTGTATGGGCTTGCAACAAAGAAATGATGTTTGGTGCCTTTCACTGCATTATCAGCTCCAGCAATAAATATCCGTCATTGCTGTGAATGCTGTTGTTGCTTTGCCTTTCCTTATGCCTCATCTTATTTCTGTTTTATCTTTCCTTTTTCTGTTAGTTCTCCTTTTTCAGTGGAGGTTCGTTAGGGTCCAGCATTCAGTCACAAAGATCAATGGTAATCACTCCAGTGTGGTACAGTGTCAGGCCTTAGCATGTACAACAGTTTGAAACCTGGATTGTGTGTGTGTGTGTGTGTGGTGATCGATCTGATTTTGTCATATCTGCAAATGATAAATTCACTCTGAGTTACAGCTGTCAGGTTTTTTTAAAAACTCTCTCTCAATGTAGAATTAACTCCAATAATTCCAGTCTGGAGTTCTGGAGAATTTACTGGAATGTGGGTAGAAAGTGATGTGTGCTGTCACATGACCAAATAATCCAATGTAGTGAGGGGTAATTTTGATAGAGGTGAATGAGAACAAGTTGGAATGACACGTTGCTGGGGGACGAGGATGGCGGGTGGGGGGATGTGATGTGTGCACCACAAAAGCCAAACTACATCAGATGGACTGAGTGGCCTGGGGTCCAGTTCTGTAATAACAGTTCAAGCTCCAGGTATAATTAATGAGCAGCAAGACAAATTGGTAAACTTTGCTTTTGGTAAGAGCCCTCTCCCTAAACAAGACTAACCTTAAATTAACTATTGGATATAAAAGACTTCTGAGTCCCATATAATAACTGGCAGCACGGTGGCTTTGTGGTTATCACTGCTGCTTCACAGCGCCAGGGATCTGGGTTCGATTCCCACCTCGGGTGTCTGTCTGTGTGGAGATTGTACATTCTTCCTGTGTCTGTATGGGTTTCGTCCGGATTCTCTGGTTTCCTCCCACAGTCCAAAGATGTGCAGGTCAGGTGGGTTAGCAATGGGAACTGCAGGGTTACAGGGTAAGAGAGTGTGGGATGCTCTTTCAGGGGTGGGGGGGATCAGTGTGGACTCGATGGGCCGAATATCCTGCTTTCACACTGTATGGATTCAATGATTCAATGAATAACTTTCAATTCCAGATCTGTAAATTCAGTTGAAATTCTAGTAGTGGTGGGATTTGATCCTGTGTACTCAGAGCATTAATCTGGCATCCTGGGATGACCAGTCCTGTGACATAAGCACATGGATCATCTTTCTGCATAATTCCAAAAAATCCTAATGTTCAGAGATGGCAAGCCAGCCATTTGGAAACAGCTCCCTGCAGAACAGATGCTCAGAGTTCTTTCTTGAATAAAATTATTATATTTCTGAACTAAGCACCTTCTGGATAAATTGCCACTCTGGAGAATGGCTCTCTGCAAGGCTGAGAATGAAGTAGGAATTCCTTCTTGCTTGCCGCATAGCCCAAGTGAGTCCTGAAAATAGCTAGATTGTGGAGCAGTGAAATACTGCAGAAGCTGTTGATAGGACAGGGGAAAATTAGATTCGATTAGATTCCCTACAGTGTGGGAACAGGCCATTTGGCCCAGCCGGTCCACACCAACCCTCTGAAGAGTATCCCACCTAGACTCCTTTCCCTACCCTATATTTACCCCTGACTAATGCACCTAACACTGGCATGTGCCAATTCACCTGGCCTGCAGGTCTTTGAATTGTGGGAGGAAACTGGAGCACCTGGAGGAAACCCGCACAGACACTGGAGAATGTGCTAACTCCACACAGTCACCCGATATGGGAATCAATCCTGGGTCCCTGGCGCTGTAAGGCAACAGTGCTAACCACTGAGCTACTGTGCCATCCCGGTGATCAGCAACTAATCCTGCGACAAGAAATATTTTGACACCTCGTTGGTTGTTCCTTATTCTGGTTGTTTCATACATATTCTAAATGATAGATAGCACTGCGGCAATCAGCTTTCAACTGAGGAGCTGTTCCAAAAACAAGAGAATTCGCCACTGGGTTCTGAGTAATCTGACAGTGCTTTTGCATAGCTCTTGGTTTGTCAAGCAGTAAAGAGCATCTTATAGCAGCTTTCTGGTTGTTATCACCATTAATCCTGGAATTATCAAAAATTAAATACCTGGTGATGTTGAGCATTGAGGGTGAAGACTAATAGGTTTGGCTATGATGGAAAGCATGTGAAAGGAGAGTTTAGAATATATATAGTTGGTACATCCGTGTTCAAAAATATAAGGAAATATAATGCAGGAAAGCTGAGAAAATCTATACCCAACTTTATAGTACAGTAATTTATTGTTACATATATTTATGAAAGATAGAGTAAAATATATAAAAGTCAACATAATTAATCAAAGACAAAAAACTGCAGATGCTGGAATCAAGGTCGACAAGCAAGAGGCTGGGAGAGCACGGCAAGCCAGGCAGCTTTCACCAGTCCTTGGCACACGCCACTCTCACCCCACCCTCAAACCCCCAGGTACCTTCCCTTGCAAACAGAAAAGATGCAAAACCTGCTGGCACACCACCCCACCTCACCTTCATCCAGGGGCCCAAATAATCTGTCCAGGTGAGACACAGGTTCTTCTGTCTCTCTTCCAACCTAGTTTACTGCATCAGGTACTCCTGATGTCTCTATATTGGGGAAACCAAACGTATATTTAAGGAACGGTTCACTGAGCAACACAGCCGGGCCCGCAAGGGCTGACTGGACCTCTTCAGTTCCCCTTTCACTGCCCATTTCAGTTCCCCTTCCCACTCCTTTCCAACATGACCATCCTTGGCCTCCTCCATTGCCACAATGAGCCACACCACAAATTGGAGGAACAGCACCTCATCTTCCTCCTGGGCCACCTATAGCCCGTAGGACTCACCGTCGAGTTCTCTAATTTCAAATAACCTCCCTTCCCATCCGCCGACTCCCGCCCAACCCCTCCCCCTCCCTTCCATTCCTCTGACTGAACCTTCCATCTACCAACCAAATTCATTCCTCGCATCAACCAACCAGGCTGTACCCTCTACCTGTGTTCACTTACCACTACCACAATGCTCCGCCCGAAACCCTCCCTCACCCCACCCCTTTATCTGCTGCTCCCCTTACCCCCACCCCCAGTCCTGAAAAAGGTTTACATCCAAAATGTTGCCTTCTCCATCTCCTGATACTGTCTGGCTTGCTGTGTTCTTCCAGCCTCCTGCTTGTCGACCATAATTAATCAGGCACCATTTCAAGTTGTATACTTCCCTTGTTTTTTTTAATATATAACTTAAGACAAATTTTATTTTTTGTTCCAACCACAGCTTCTTGATTTCATAATTGATTTCACCTTAACTTTCCAGCATTGCTAATGATTTTATATTCATTCATTAGTTTGTATGACTGAAGGAAGAGAGATTTTGTTTGATCTTTTTGGCTTGCAGTCATCAGGACCATTTGCAAGAGTACAATGTAAAGGGAGAACATCCTTCTTATACTGTAAGAGGAAGGGTGCTGCTTCATTGGCAAGTGGGCTCTGATCAGTAGAGGCATTGCTATTGGAAAATGCAATGTCTGGTGATGACTGACAGTAAATCACCAAATGTTGTTTGAATTTTATGATGTTGAGGTGCCGGTGTTGCCCTGGTGTGGATAAGGTCAGAGGTCACATGACACCAGGTTACCGTCCAACAGCTTTATTTGAAATGATTAGCTTTCAGAGTGCTTCACTCCAATAAACTTGTTGGACTATAACCTGGTGTCGTGTGACTTCTGAGCTTGAATTTTAAACCAGGCAGATTGACTCTGGTTAACTTGGATTATTTCTCAGTGATGTCTTGACCAATTGGAGGCAACCTGCCTGATTTAAAATCAAGTACAAAAAGATGGTTTTTCCTTTACTCTTGCTATTCTTGCAAAATGTCCTGATGAGTGCAAGCTGAAAAGCTTTGACAAAAACATGCCTTTCTCAGCAATGTTCAAGTTCTGTACTGTATACTGTGCAAGTTAGTTTGTGTACTATTATCTGATCCTGGCCGTGTATATGGAAACGGCAATACAGAAGACTCAGAAATGTGATTTATATTTCACGGCATTGGCCCCCATATTCCGGTTCTGGCCCAAAGGTCTAATTTTGAACCTGACTGGACTAAAAATTACCCACTTTCCCTTCGAAATCTTTTGCACTGGAGATTCGTCAACACGGGCTCTTGTTGCAAATCTGTCCAGGAAAGATAATAGCCATGGAAACTAAAGCTTTTTTTTCATTAAATTGCATTTGCATTCAGTTAAATGTTCAACAATGCAGAGCTGACACTTTTCAGTTTCCTGAGAAAGGGTCTGTATGCAATGTAACTGTGGGTTAGGGTGCCAACTTAGTACGGGGTGGCATAGGTGGGTTAGGTAGGTGCATTCTGCCAGGTGTGTGAGGGGCGTACAGGTGGCAGGTGGGTGAGGGGGTGAGTGTACCAGGTGGATGAGGGGGCAGGTGGTGGTGAGTCAGGCAGGTTGAAGAAATGGTATGCTGTGGTTTTGGGGGAGCAGGGAGGACAATGTGCCTTGATAGGTTCCCACTAGAATTGGCATTCTTGTAAGTTGTCCTGAAGAGTACAACGTGTAAAGATTTGAGGAAATGTATCTTTTTCAGCAATACTGATGTTACCCAAGATCTACAGCATGTTTTTACTTCTCCAATTTATTTTTGGGTAGCTATTAAACTGAAGTGAGACAAAACCCTCTGGATTCTGTGAACTTAAAGGACTTTCAGATGGGGAGAGTTACCCATTGAAAAACTCAGTTTCCTTGGGCCATTCTTACAGGGTCAGCCATGTCAGAGATTCAGTCGGGGAGGGCAGGCGGGGGGTGGGAGGAGGCTCCTGAAACGTGTAAACTCTAGTCGGCTCTGACTGAATTATTGAAGAGGTGTGCTGGGTTAGGTTTTGGAGTGTTTTGAGGGAATCATGTATTCCGGCACTTGCCTTGTTTCAGTAAGAGGGGCTGCCTCTATTGACCGTGGACTTCCTGCCATTGTGCAGAGCTGTTGTAGTTCCAAAGCATGCACGCAGGGGGCAGCACTCAGTACAGATCCCCAGAGTCTTTGCCCCTGGATGGAGAGATGGCGTTTTGGGAAGGGCCTGTCAAGTTGATTGGCTGTCAGGGATTAGAGTGGACTTTAGTAGACTCCATCCCAGGGGGAGACAGAAATTATCCAGGAGAAAGTGAGGGTTGCAGATGCTGGAGATCAGAGTCGAGAGTGTGGTGCTGGAAAAGCACAGCAGGTCAGGGGACATCCCGAGGAGCAGGAGAATAGACGTTCTGGGCAAAAGTCCTTCATCAGGAATGGCAGAAGAAAAGTTCAAGGTTGTGACGCGTGTCCTGATGTGGGGCTTATGCCCGAAACATTGACCCTCCTGCTCTTTGGATGCTGCCTGACCTGCTGTGCTTTTCCAGCAACACACACTCCACGGAGACAGAAATTAAACTAACCCTTGCACCCCAAATGGGCACAGATGTTGGCTGAGACAGGACTGGATATGAATCTGCCCTCGATCAGGATAGAGGCAAAATGCGGCCTCCTCCTATTTATATACCCTCACGCGGTCACCTCTAAACCTACCCCACCATCTCAGAATGATATCTGTCTGTCGAGGTGCCACACTATGTCTTTGCTGCATCGGTTGTGTTTCTCCTTGTCTTTCTCTCCCAACTCTTGCAGAGATGCAGCGGTCCCTCCTCTCCCACGGGCCCCACATCCCCCGTGGGCTCTTTCTGTACCCGCCTGACCTGGGACCACCGGCAGGGTCAGTGGCTACGTAGACGACGCCTTGATGGAGCCATTAACCGTGTTCCCATGGGCTTCTATCAAAAGGTCTGGAAGGTTCTCCAGAAGGTGAGTCTCTGGGCATGCGAAGGTGCAGTTTTGCAGTCAGCCCTCTGGCCGAAAGCAAGTGATTTATTTTCTGAGGGATCGTCATGGGGATGTGGGAGCCAATTTGCAGACAGCAAGCTCTCCCCAAGAGTAAAGTGGAAATGACCATGGGTGGCGATCGAGGGGGTTTGTATTGGTCAGTGCACTAGAGAGATCATGCCAGATTCCAGCGATAGTGTCACAGACTGACAACTGTGTTGGAGGCCATTCAGCCCCTCGGTGCCTCATCCATTGTCCATTCTCTCTCTCACCTTTCTTCCTCTTCCAAATGACTATCCAGCTCCCTTTCAATTGCCTGTGCATGCGTCACACTGTGAGCCAGTGCGTTCTCAGACCCAAGTATTTCCAAGAGTGTTTTATTTTATCTGTGGAGAAGTAATTATTTAGTTTCTTTGAATTTCCCTGCTCTCTGTTACAAATTCTCCTGCCTCAAGGGGTCTCAGATTTCTCTGGGCTGTTTTTTGCTTTTACAATCTGAATAAATTTTTCACTGACTGCCTGAATGATTCTCACCAACTGATGTTCAAATTCTCTCTCCCTTTCTTGGTCACCTGTCAATGTCCTGTTCACCCCGTCACTGTCCCCCCCCGTCACTGACCCCTTCACTGTCCCCTTCACCCCCATCACCGTCCCCTTCACCCCCGTCACTGTCGCCCTTCACCCCATCACTGTCCCCCCCGTCACTGACCCCTTCACCCCGTCACTGATCCGTTCACCCCCGTCACTGACCCGTTCACCCCCCCGTCACCGTCCCCTTCACCCCCGTCACTGTCGCCCTTCACCCCATCACTGTCTCCCCCCCCCCGTCACTGTCCCCCCCGTCACCGACCCCCTCACCCCCGCCGCCCTCCCCCTTCACCCCCGTCACCGTCCCCCTTCACCCCCGTCACCGTCCCCCTTCACCCCGTCGCCCTCCCCCTCACCCCCGTCGCCGTCCCCCTTCACCCCCGTCACTTGCCTGTATATTTATATATAGAAGTAAAATGACCAAGACCGAGGAGGCTAGGTTGAGGCTCCCTAATCTGCTGGTTAGCCCTAAGCTGGAGTGTTGTGTTCTGTTAGAACACCCCGGTATAGATAGGGTTTGGAGGAGAGTAAACGGAATGATTGCAGGGGAAGAGATTTCAGGAGGACGTTGAATTTGATCTTCTAAGAGCTGAGAATTACTCAAGCTTTTCAAAATGAGGGGATTTAATAAAATGAATGTTAGGAGTAATGGATCAGTGTGACAAAGAGCCAGCAGAGACCCAGGTGCTGAATGGTTGTATGATTCTGTGATATTATTGCCTGATTAATACAAATGTTAAGCTTTGTATGGATTGATTTCAGAGATCAAGGAATAATCTAGCTCCACTTCTGCTAAGTCAAAAGTGGGAATTTATTGTTTGATGCAGTTTCTGTTGGAAAGATCATCTGGAATTACTAATGCATTTTTCTTCCTTCCCTCATGGTTAGTGTCATGGACTTTCTATTGATGGCTATGTTCTCCCATCTTCAAGTACAAGAGAGGTAAGTCTGAATGACGTTTAATTCCATCGCACTCAGATCCCTACACTTCCAAAGGCCTACCCTTTCCACTCTCATATTGGTATAAAATCAAATTCCTTCCCATGTATTTGTAGTCTTATGTTGTGTTCTGGCCAGCTAGGATGACCGTTTGAGAAACAGGTTCTGGTTGATTCTCATGGATGTCTTGAGTGCGGTGGTTTTGAATGTGAACGTGTCGTGAGTTGACATTCCCTGCTGTTATTTTTTGGCTGTTTCATGATTGTTTTAAACCGAGTTGCATTAGGACAGGGCGGAATCTGTCCCTTCTTTCTCCATCCGTTTGGTGTGTTAAAACTCATTGATTGTGACTGCATCTGGTGCACACCTACATACTCACACATAATCGCATTCTATCTCACCCATATACACACGCACTCACACACACAATTGCACTCTTTTTTTTTCTCTCACACACACGCACTCTCTCTCTTTTCTCTCTCACACACACACACACACGTTCTAGTTCATACACATTTGCATCCTTCCTAGAACATAGAACATAGAAGAATACAGCGCAGTACAGGCCCTTCGGCCCTCGATGTTGCGCCGATCAAAGCCCACCTAACCTACACTAACCCACTATCCTCCATATACCTATCCAATACCCGCTTAAATACCCTCTTCTCGCTCTAACTCACATGCTCTCACGCTCACTCACACAAGCTCACTCACACATACACACACTCTCGCGCACACACGCTCTCTTGCCCGCACGCACTTAAACACTCTCTCTTGTACTCTCGTTCATCCACACACTGCCTCTCTCACATAGTCTCTCTCTTTCTCACTCACATTCATACGCATACATAGGATCTCTCTCTCTCTTCCTCGCACACTCGCTTGCACACTCTCTCTCTCACTCGCACTCTCTCCCTCTCACTCACACACACTTGCACACTCTCTTTCACACGCACTCTCTCTCACTTGTACCGCACACTCTGTCTCTTACACACAAACTCACTCATACACTCACACTCTGTCTCTTACGCACACACTCTGTGAGTAGTCAGAAGACTGGGGGATATATATTGATCAAATAGTGAATAATGTTTATGTACTCATCACTCGAGGGCCATGTTTAAACATTTCACTAGATTCTGCCATTTCACTGAACAAGACATTGACAAAAATGGATTGGAGTAACACGTCATTCTGTCCATCAACTGTTCTCTCTGTGTCTTTGTATTTCTCACTTAATTCATGTTGGTCTGTGTGTAATTGCTTTGAAGTAATATTTGAAAAACAAACAACTGCAGACAATGATGAACTCATTTGTAATTGGCCCAGCTCCCTGACCTCCCCAATGGGGTTTTCTGGAACCTCTGAGCAAATTAACAATAGTTCTAAAGCCCCCAAAGACACACTCCTACACACACACCTCTACACACACACACCCCTACACACACACGCACACGCACAACCCTACACAGACACACACACCCCTACACGCACGCATGCACCCCGACACGCACGCATGCACCCCGACACACGCACGCACCCCCAACACACACACACACAGACAGACAGACACACCCCCACCCCCCCACACACACACACACACCCCTACACACAAACACACTCCTACGTACACACCTCCCTATGCACACATACGCCTACACACACCCCTACACACATGCGTGCCTGCACCCTTACACACACACCTCCACAGACACACACACACACAGACTGACCCTCAGACACAGAGACCCATACATATGCAGCCACATACACACAGACAGACACCACACAAACACGCACAGACCCTCACACACAGACTCACAGACTTGGACACACATACACCCACATAGACTGTTACAGACTAGACTAAACTCCCTCTAAATGTATTAAGAAAATAGTCTAGGCTCTAGCTTTTTATTATTTTAAAGGTAATTGTAAGGTGTTGTATTCCAGATACAATTCAATTGGTCAAACTGCCAGATTTGAAGCAAAAGATTTATACTCTAGTTAAAATGCAAAAAAAAGAAGAAATTGGAATAACTTAATTCTATTGGAAAACTTAACAAAATAATAGATTATTGGGACAGTTACTGTTTAGTAGTAAAATATAGTATCATCCCATAAACAGACCCTTTGCAATAGCAAATTCAGAAAAATAGCTTGTCTCACATGTAATTTTAGCAGCAGGAGGGAAAAAAATTCATGAGAAGATTCTGAGGCAGAGAGTGTCGAAGGGAAAGATAAACTGCAGTTTTTAAACCCTGCTGAGACACCGACAACAACTGCTGAAAGCTAAAACTAAAAATCCTGATTCTGCGGGAACTTGACCCCACCCATTTTGGTTGCTTCTATTGTTCCAACTTTTAAAAACCCTAAGGCCTCACAAACTGTTTTCTTTACAAGTTTTCAATACACATCTCTGCCTTAAAACCTCTCCAAGTACAGGACAAATTACACCTTTTAAGGTCATAGTATTGTCACATAAACTCACACACATTCATGCTCCCACACACTCTGACACAGATCCTCACACATGCAAACTCTCACACAGACACTAACATGTGGACACTCTCAAAAATAAACACACACAGACAGACACAAACACCCAAACACCACTCACACTCGAACTCTCACACATACACACACCTCCTCCACCCAACAACTTTGTCAGTGCCAAATCAATAATCTGTTATGAATTGCCTTTCCCATTCTATAGTCTCGCTGCTTAAGAACCCTCCGGTTCAATGGGATGTCCCACTATATTTTCAATGGTACATTCCCTCTTTTTAATCAACCTGGGGTAGTCTATGTGAATTTTCACTTTTCCTCAAATCCTCATTCCCGTCTCCTGCTGCAGTTAATCAGACTGTGGTTGAGTTTTGCAATCTTTTCGGTCTACTGTAACATCCTTTCTAATTCTCAGTCCTTAGATTACATTACTTACAGTGTGGAAACAGGCCCTTCGGCCCAACAAGTCCACACCGACCCGCAACCCACCCAGACCTATTCCCCTACATTTACCCCTGCCCCTAACACTACGGGCAAATTAGCATGGTCAGTTCACCTAATCTGCACATTTTTGGACTGTGGGAGGAAACCGGAGCACCCAGAGGAAACCCACGCAAACACGGGGAGAATGTGCAAACTCCACACAGAGAGTTGCCTGAGGCGGGAATTGAACCCGGGTCTCTGGCGTTGTGAGGCAGCAGTGCTAACCACTGTGCCACCATGCCGCCTCTCCTGGCCTCTCAGGAAGAAGGGAAAACACATTGGTCACACAGTCTCCTCTCTTCCTTCCCTCACAATGCTGCACTGCAGCCTTATCAACTTGAAATGCAGTCCCTTCTCCGTACCTTGCTCGGGGAGGAATTAGTCGAGAGTGTGGTGCTGGAAAAGCACAGCCAGTCAGGCAGCATCTGAGGAGCAGGAGATTCGACGTTTCAGGCAAGAGCACTTCATCAGGAATGAGTTCTCCTGCTCCTCGGATGCTGCCTGACCTGCCGTGCTTTTCCAGCACCACACTCTCGACTCTGATCTCCAGCATCTGCACTTTCACCTAGGGGAGGAATTAGCGCACTGTGGCCTGGCCTTGGTGACACAGCTGCCATGTATTCATTAGCTATTTGAGTGTGCTCACCACTTTAACTTTGGGTGATTCATGTTCCAGACACATTAACTGGTAGTTTTTATTGTTCACTTCCAGATGACGGCTCAAGAGATCAAGTTTGCTGTTCACGTGGAGTCTGTTTTGAACCATGTCCCTCAGCCCGAGTACAGACAGCTTCTGGTGGAAGCAATCCTGGTTCTCACAGTCCTGGCAGATCTGGACGTCCACAGTATTGGGGGGATCATCTACGTGGATCACATTGTGCATTTGGCCAATGATTACTTCCTGCAGGATCAGGTAAATTGTTCAGGGACCATGCTGTTTGAAACAAGCACTGCCCAGAAATCTCTCATTTGGGAGCGGCAGATGTTGTTTGAGCAGAACCAGAGTCATGGCACGGTGGCACAGTGGTTAGCACTGCTGCCTCACTGTGCCAGGGACCTGGGTTCAATTCCCACCTCAGGCAACTCTCTGTGTGGAGTTTGCACATTCTCCCCGGGTCTGCGTGGGTTTCCTCCGGGTGCTCCGGTTTCCTCCCACAGTCCAAAAATGTGCAGGTTAGGTGAATTGGCCATGCTAAATTGCCGGTAGTGTTAGAGGCAGGGGTAAATGTAGGGCAATGGGTCTGGGTGGGTTGCTCTTTGGAGGGTCGGTGTGGACTTGTTGGGCTGAAGGGCCTGTTTCCACACTGTAAGTAATCTAATCTAATTTCGGATAATTTGTGTGCAGCTTGTTGGGAGCAGAAAGGTGGACAGTTTGTGGATAAGCCAAGCCATTTTTATTTCTGCCTTATCAAAGTTTAATGACTGCTCCTGGTAAACGTTCAGATAGAGGGTGCTTTCCAATTGATGCTGTTGTGGTTAATGTCTGATGGCATTTTATAGTCCAGAATCCAGAAATGTCTTGGTCTCAAACTTTCCAGGCTATCAAAATTAATGTGGACCGAATGATATTAATTTACAATCCCTACAGTGTGGAAGCAGACTATTCTGCCCATCACGCCCACACTGACCCTCCGAAGAGCCTACACTATCCCGGTAACCCTGCGTTTCCCATGGCTAACCCAACTAATCCCTGGGTACTATGCACAACTTCCTATGGCCAATCCACCTAACCTGCACATCTTTTTGGATTGTGGGAGGAAGCCCAAGCAGACACAGGGAGAACTGCAAACTCCACCTACTGAGTATCAAACCTGGGTCCCTGGCGCTGTGAGGCAGCAGTGTGGGTTAGTTGACTTGGCCCATAACGTCCAGGGCTGTGCAGGTTGGGTGCATTTGTCAGGATAAGTATAGGATAATAGGGTAGGGGAGTGGGTCTGGGTGGGTTACTCTTTGGAGGGTCGGTGTGGACAAGTTGGGCTGAAGGGCCTGTTTCCACACTGTAGGCGTCCTATGATGCTATAATTCTAAATTCTAAAGCTCAATTTGGGCCGGGACAAAAGGCATTAAGAAGGAAATTGTTGAAATGTTTCCGTGAACGGGGAATGATGGGATGGATAAACAAGGGCCTTTGTTGCATTGGAGTAGTGGGAAGTTTGAAGTTGGTGAGCGATATCTGTACGTAGCATTTAATACTGCGTCAAAGTGATGGTCTGTAAATGAATGTCCTGCTTTGTGTCTCTCCTAGAAATCCCTTGGTGCAAATGAATCCTGGTTAGAGATTGACGGGGCCACAAGAGTCTGCAACATGTTCTATGACAGTGCTCCAAGTGGGAGCTATGGCACCATGACTTATTTGACAAAGGCTGTTGCTACCTATGTACAGGACTTCCTGCCAAGTGCTGGCTGCTTCATGCAATAGAAACCGAGCATGTTAAAACAAACCTCATGAAATGAAGGAGTTACCTTCCCGTGTCATTTTGATAATTACAAGCTTGAAGTGAACAGATTTCTAATAAAACTCTGACGTCTGGACTGCATTAGAACACTGGATAGTATGAACTGTGTCTCAGGCTCATACTGTGTGTAGCTCTCATTCATCTGGCATATTGGAACCATTAGAACAGGGCCACCCTCTTAGGGTGAAAGCTAACATATTAAACTGTCTTAAAATCGGCTAAATTCTGTAGTTTGAAAAATGTTAACCCAATGTCACAACTTTCCTATGCTCAATTTACTCACTAGATCGCCAATTGTCTCAATTTACAAAAGCATGATAAGGCATGTTTTAATACTCAGAGGAACACAAGTGTTGGATTCAATCACTTTAAATTGTAATAATTGTGATGTGATTCACAGTCTATTTCACTGGCGAATATATTATGCATGTGAGAGACAAGGCAGAGTTTGTTTATATTTCATAAAGTCATATTGAACAAAGATCAAGGAGAAAACAAAAAAAAATGCTTTGTTTGTTCTGGGGATGTGGGAGTCGCTGGACGGCCAGTATTGATAGCCCATCTCTATTTGCCCTTGAGAGTTGCCTTCTTGAATCACTGCAGTCCACCTGCTCAGGGTTGACCCACAATGCCGGTAGGCAGGGGATTCCAGGATTTTGACCCAGTGACAGTGAAGGAACAGCGATATATTTCCAAGCCAGGGTGATGAGTGGCTCAGAGGGGAACTAGCAGGGGCTAGTACTCCCATGTATCTATTCTTTTTGAGATTATCATGATGGAAGTGTGGATGAATTTTGGCATTTGGAATTTTTTTGGATGGATTGAAATGAAGTCCTATGGTGCATTAGTGTTGGGATTTTTTTTAAAAATGAGTTTATTTAGCTAAGGTTTATTACTTGAATAAAATTGAATTATTATTTTGAATTTCCAGCTTGTGCAATTTTATTCATAGAATCCCTACAGTGTGGATGCAAGCCATTCCCACCTAGACCTGCCCCCGCCCAACCTATCCCTGTAACCCAGCATTTCCCCTGGCCAATTCACTTAATCTGCACATTTTTGGACTGAGGGAGGAAACCGGAGCACCCGGAGGAAACCCAGACACTGGAAGAATCTGCAAACTCCACACAGACAGTCACCTGAGGGTCCCTGGCGCTGTGAGACAGCGGCTTTAACCACTGTGCTGCCCCATTGTGCATTATATGTAAAATCCCCGAGGATTGCAGTGATTCAAGAAGGCTTTTTTTCCCAGGGCAGTGGGAGATAGGTACTGAGTGCTGGCTTAGCTAGTGACACCCATGTCCTGTGAATGAATAAAAAACAATTTGTGTCTGGACTGTCAACGTTTCACTTAGGACAACTAAGTAGGTGTTAACTTATCATTGTATAGTACTGATATTGCACAATGTATCTCCTCTAAGCACATACAAGAAGGATAAAAATAGATTAAATAGTTACTTTTAATCAGTTGTAAACTGAAGGTGTTTCAATACACAATAACCATGTCTGATATACCTTCTTACATTAATGAAAGGTTGTAAATAGTTCTATAGCAATAGATAAGACATGTCTGTAGCAGTATTGCCTTTAGTATATCTTGCACCTTGTTTGAAGAATGTTTTTCTTGAATGAAAAATGTGCATGTTTAATGTTTATATTCACAGAATCCCTGAACAGCGGGGTGTGGAATCAATAAGTTACTTCCAGTTGACTAGCCATAGGGTTTCTCTGGTGTTTAGCAAATCGGATAATGTTAATGGATAAACCTCCTATCTAGTTGACCAGTGATCCCAGACGGAGTCAGTAGGTTATAGAAAGACAGATGACAGGAGGTGCTGGGGAGCTTTGCGATATCTCCCTTTTGGCAAATGTATGATTTATCAATAACTTTGATAAACTAACCTCTCTCTGAAAGGTCAGATGTGTTGGAGCAGGGAAAGTCTGAAAAGA
This sequence comes from Chiloscyllium punctatum, assembly GCF_047496795.1. Classification (NCBI taxonomy): domain Eukaryota; kingdom Metazoa; phylum Chordata; class Chondrichthyes; order Orectolobiformes; family Hemiscylliidae; genus Chiloscyllium; species Chiloscyllium punctatum. The sequence goes on from NC_092753.1 coordinate 26,757,740, forward strand.
GTGCATGAAGCAGCTGACTCAGAGCCCCAGTTATACATGGGACATGTCATATCTGTGTGGTTACCATGGTGTTGAATAATTTCTTAGTTCTTCCTTATTGAGAGACTTGCTCAGGGTGTAATTGGCTAGCTCACCATAGAGACGCCATGCCACCTACATTAATAGATACTGGATGGCAAAGTTAAAGGTGAGTAGAAATATTAATAGCTTTAAAGAAACATCAGGTGGATTTGTCAAGTTACTGAGTGGGATTCGAATCTAAGACTGCAGATGCTGGAAACCAGAGTCTAGATTAGAGTCGTGCTGGAAAAGCATAGCAGGTCAGGCAGCATCCAAGGAGCAGGCTGTATTCCTGATGAAGGGCTTTTGCCCGAAACGTCGATTTTTTTCCTGCTCCTCGAATGCTGCCTGAACCTATTGTGCTTTTCCAGCACCACTCTAATCGAGACTTAGAATCTAGGTTGTCAGTTGTTGAATTGGCCTTCACTCAACAACTACTTTCAATTGTCTGATGTTCTTAGGTCTTGTAAGACAGACATTTGGTTAGGTACATGCATAGGAAGGGTTTAAGGGGATATGGGTGAAATGTGGGCAAATGGGGTCTAGTTCAGTTTGGGATGCCTGGTTAGCATGGACGAGTTGGACTGAAGGGTCTTTTCAATAATGCAAATCAATAGCACTAAGGAGTGAGGAGATGTGGCATAGAGGTAATGTCACTGGCATAGTAATCCAGAGGACCCATCTAATGATTGGGGATACTGATTCAAATCACACCCTGACAACTTGGTGAAATTTAAATTCAATGAATAAAATTCTAGAATTGAAAGCTAATCATTGATTGTTGAAAAAATCCACCTGGTTTACCAATGTCTTTTAGGGAAAGAAATCTGCCGTTCTACCTAGTCTAGTCTGGTCTACATGTGATTCCAGACCCTCAGCAATGTGGTTGACTATTGATTACTCTCTGAAATGGCCCAGCAAGCCCCTCAGTTCAAGGGCAATTAGAGATGGTGAAAAATGCTGGGCTCACCAGTGATGCCCACCTCCCATTAACCAATAAAGTAAATGTTTTTGATGCTAGTTAGTCTTAAGCAGAGCTGGACGCATTTATTGAGAACTTAGAGTTCAGAGGATAACAGAGGTGTTATGGCCACTTAGCCCATCATGCCTCCTGCACTGGTTTTGTGCAGTGTTGTCTCTGCCTGGGTACATAGCTTAACAATCTGACCCTGTAGAAAACCTTGCATTCAGGCCCAGTTCGAATTCAAGCCACACTCCAGGCCCATGCTTAGTTATAGAAACAGGCCCTTCAGCCCACAACTTGCCCATGCCCAATTGCCTAGTTTTCACAACTAAACTAGTCCTATTTGCCTGTATTTATTCCATATTCCATCCATACCTATCCCATCCATGTACCTGTCCAAATGTTTCTTAAATGAGGAAATTGTACTCGCTTCCACCACTACCTCTGGTAGCCCATCACGCTCACCCACCATTCTCTGTGTTTACAAAATTACTCCTCTTTCCTCTCAACTTAAACTTATTTCGTGTAGTTTTAGATTCCCCTACCACTTTATCTGTGTCTCTCACGATCTTATAAGGTCACCCCTCAGTCTCCTATGTTCCAAGGGTACTCAAACCAACTAAACTGTATATTGAAACCACACCAATAACCACCTGCAATTACATGAGGCATTTAGGTTCATGAGAAAGTTACTGAACAAATGAGAAGGAAAGAGATTGGGGCAAACAAAGGAGCATCTGAAAAGAGGGGGAAAGGGTTAGGGGGCTTGAAACCAGGTGAAAACTCCAGAACTTCAGCCCCATACACATGAAGGGACTGGCAAGGTAGGGGAGGGGACGTCTCAGAGGGGCTATGCAGCTAGAGGAGACTACAGAGTTGAGGAGATGTGCGGCTATGTATTGGTAACTCTCAGCTGGCGTAGGTCAGTGCATACCGGACTTCCGAGTGAACGATAACTTGATGCAACTTAAGGTCTTGCCGATTTTTATTTCCACAGTTTTTAATACTTGTTCCGAATGTGCTTTAGGCACCAGCAGATCAACAACATTATAGTAGTTAATACTTTTCTCAATGTATTGCTTTCTACAACAGGGAGCAGCACGCAGTGCAATAAAATATTATCTCTATGATCACATTGTGTGCTGGCGTTCATTGTTCCTTTTGTATTGCAGGGGGCAGAGTTTCTCAAGACGTGTGCTTGCTCACGAAATTACTGTGATATTCTGTCCTGTTAAAAGTCATGGAATATACTTTGTTTCTGCTAAAGTGTATTCAGAGGCTGAGGGTTCAGGTTCCTTTCTGTATAGTGTTTGCTACCGTTTATTGTGACTGCAGAGAACCTGAGATTTGCCGACATTTGTGCTAAGTGCTTGCTCTGAGTGTTTCCTTGATATTGCTTCTTTGTTGTTCCCTATGTGAACTATTCAGGAGACTGTTGACAGTATTGCTGGTTCTTGATCTCCCTGGTTTCCGATATATAAATAACAGAGTGATTATTAACCCTGCTCCATCAATGGGCATGTTATCTCCATGTTCCTTTGAGAGAAATGCCAAGATGCAGAAGGTGAATTACCTGAATAGAAAGTACTGTAAGTACTCAGAGACTGGTGCTAAGAGAGAGAGAGAGAGACAGTGTAGAGAGCCTGTCTGGTTTAATTTCCAGCAGGATGCTAGATTTGTCTTCTGTAGTTGTGATTTTCAGTATAATTGTTGATTAACAAACACAGTTGTACAAAACTCAAAAATAGACATGTCACCCAGCACACAAGAAAATCTCACATCATATTACTGAAGTCTCAACATTTCCTTTATTTGATTGAAGAAGTTGGTGGCGTTTTGATATAGTAGTTACTTTGATTGCAAGGCTTCAATCTAAAGCACACCAGGGACATTTATTGCTTGGTATTAACCTAAAAATGGAATATGCTCTGATTGAGAATGATGCATTTTAAACTAGACTATCCGAGATATCCGGATAGTGATTTGTTTTAAGTACACGAGCAAGATAGCTGGGTTCTGACCAGCATCTTTAACATTTTGAAGAAAACCATGGTCTTTTTCAGCAACGGATATTACACAACAAACAGCTTTGTCAAGAATGTGTAAGAGACTGTTCCTGAGAAAATGCCTGGAAATAACTTAAGGACAAAGCTAACGTGTGAAGATGGTTTTGCGTCTCTTTGTCTGAAGCTTTTCCGAGAAGGATTTCAAACTTGTCCATTCTGCAGTTATGTAATTTGTCCCACCGGTCTTGGAAATCTGAAACAAACACACACAGTGCTGGAGAAACTCAACAGGTTGGGCAGCGTCCATGAAGAGAGAAACTGAGTCAATGTTTTGAATCCAATGTGATGCTTCTTTGAATCTAAGGGGTGGGAGGGGGCCTGTAAAATGATAGTTATGCTGTTAACAAAGTGGGGAAGAGGAATGAGTGGTGAGGGTGAGGGTGTCCTGAATAAATGCTAATGGTAGAAGTGAGATATAGATGTAGAATAGGTGTTACAGGGTCATATAGCACAGACACTTAGAACATAGAACAATACAGCGCATAACAGGCCCTTCAGCCCTCAATGTTGCACCGACATGTGAACTATTGTCAGCTCGTTCCCCCTACACTATCACATCATCATCCACGTCCTTATCCAAGGATTGTTTAAATCTCTCTAATGTGGCTGAGTTAACTACATTGGCAGGTAGGGCATTCCACACTCTTACCATTCTCTGAGTAAAGAACCTGACATCTTTCTTAAATCTATCACCCCTCAATTTGTAGGTATGCCCCCCCTATACTAACTGATGTCATCATTCTAGGAAAAAGACTTTCACTGTCTACCCTATCTAATCCTCTGATCATTTCGTAGGTCTCTATCAAATCTCCTCTTAGCCGCCTTCTCTCCAATAGGAACAGACCATAATCCCAAACAATACTAATCACACCTGCTTGCATTTGGCCCATATTCCTCCAAACATTTCTTTTTCATGCACTTACAATCTTTAAAAGACATTTAGGTAACTGGACCTGCATCCACCACTTCCTCTGGAAGTTTATTCCGCACGTGATCTAGAGTCTGTGTTAACAAAAAAAGTTGCCCCTCGTCTTTCTCCTCTCACCTTAAAAATAATCTTAAAATCACCCACCTGAGGGAAAAGACAACTGCCATTTACCTTTGTTTAGATCAGAGTGGTGCTGGAAAAGCACAGCAGGTCAGGCAGCATCTGAGGAGCAGGAAACTTGACGTTTCGGGCAAAAATCCTTCATCAGGCTTTTGTCCGAAGCATTGATTTTCCTGCTCCTCAGATGCTGACTGACCTGCTGTGCTTTTCCAGCACCACTCTAATCTAGGCTCTGGTTTCCAGCATCTCCAGTCCTCACTTTTGCCACTTACCTTTGTCTATACTCCTCATTCCTGAAGAAGGGCTTCTGCCCGAAACGTTGATTCTCCTGCTCCTGGGATGCTGCCTGGCCTGCTGTGTTTTTCCAGTAACACCTTTTTCATCTCTGCAGTCCTCACTTTCTCTATACTCCTCATGATTATATAAGGTCACCCCTCAAACTCCTATACTCCAGTAAAAAAAAACTAAACCTTTCCTTCTAACTCAAAACCTCCATTCCTAGCAACATCCTGGTAAATCTCTTCTGAAACCTTTCCAGCTTAATATTATTTTCCTATAACAGAACTATGTACAGTACTCCAGAATAGGTGTTAGCGGTTGGTGTTAACAGCCAGAAAAAGGTTAGTTCCGCTGAGGGAAAACCCATGTGTAGTAAACACGATGGGGAGGACAGTGTTCAGACTCCGAAGTTTGTTGAACTCAGTGCTGAAGGCGAGATCAGATGGCTGTTCCTCTAAATTGTGTTGGGCTTTGCTAGAACTAGGCCCAGAGTGGAATTGTTGGCATGGGAGCACAATCATAGTAATGGCAAGCTTTCCCACAGACCGCGGAGATGTTCTGTAAAGCGGTCATCCAGTCTCTGTTATTGACATGCTCTCATGCTGTTGTCCCTTTATGAACAATATTAATGTCTTCCTTTTCCAGATTCTGAACAAGGGTCACTAGACTCGAAACATTAACTCTGCTTTTCTCTCCAGAGATGCTGTCAGATCTGTTGAGTTTTTGGAGCACTTTATTTCAAACTTCCAAGCATTCACCCTATTTTGCTTTTCATTAAAGTATGTTCAAAATTAATTTGTAGCTGAGACATTCGCCAACACACCAGTATTCTGAAATCACACAGCTGTAGTTTAACTTGCAAATAATGAATGGTGAAGCTGCATTTACGCATGTGAATAAAGTTGAGGAACATACACCTGAGAATTTGTTCAGTGTCTTCTCATGTTTAGAATGTTGGTGAAGTTAAACTCAAACAGCTGAGCTACAAAAGCTTGTTGTTCCAACAGCAGATGGCGATGTTGACGGAGGGCACCGAGCAGGGGTGTTGTAGCACTCAAGAGGCAGTGGGGTGGGTCCTCTCTCTGGGAGGCAGAGCATCTTTGTTGTACAGATGGGTAAATGGAGAGAGGGTGAGAGAGAGCAAGGTCTATCACCACCCTCTACCAGATATGAGTGACAGGCTTAATTCCACAGAAATACCCTGATTTCCTCACTTGCAAACATGAAGGCAAATTAAGGTTAAAATGCCCCATTTTAAACAGGAACAAAGAGCCCACCAGAGCCAAACTGCCCTAATCTCAGCATCCCTCCCATCATCCCAATCTCAGGCATACCCACAGTCCTCAGCTTGAGGACTCATTGAAAACTGTGCTTTTTAATGGACTGCACGTTGTTGTGATTGTTTGAAACTTGACACTCTTACAAGCGGCCCACCATTCCTTCGGTGTCGCTGGTCAAAATCCCTGGAATTCCCTCCTAAATTCCCTCCTCCAGCAAGTGAGCTGCATTGGTTCGAGAAGACATCTCACTGCTGCCCCCTTGAGGGTAACCAGGGACAGACAATAAATGCTGGCCCACTTGAAAAAAAATGAATTTTTAAACATCAAATTATTAGCATTGAGGAAAGCTTGAAGAAAGCCAAAGAAGAAGCTGAAGGATGTCAATGGCCTCTTTACTGTGGGGGACAGTGAACAAAGGTGTTGAAACAGTATATTATAAAGGATGTACAATATGCATGATGAGAGACATCAATGAGCAATGGAGAATATTGTAGCATTTAAGTTTGAAGTAATCAGTGTACAAATGGCTACCTTTCACTTTCTAAACCCTCACCGTTTGACAGTTCTTCTTGTCATATGGATTGACAGTGTATCCTTCTGGGCATTCGCATCGGTATCTGCTGTTGGTGTTGATGCAGAGGTGAGAGCAGCCACCATTGTTATAGGAGCATTCATTAATGTCTGTCAACACAAAAACAACATGCTGACCTTACAACAGAATTCAGTACAGCAATCAGTACAGCATTTCTCCAAGTGTCTGAACCACTTTTGGGAAGGGTCCATAATTAAATAATGGAAATTATTTAGTTATGCTTGCAAATCCATTTTTAAAATTCATTTACAGGAAGTGGAGGCTGAATTGTCTCGGTAATGTCACCGGACTCGTAATCCAAAACCAAAGTTAATGTTCTAGGGACAGGATTTTGATTCTCACCATGGCAGATGGTAAGATTTGAATTCAATAAAAGTTTGGCCTCTTGGTGACTGTCAATTCTCATAAAAAAGCCATCTGGCTCACTTCATTGTGCTTTGCTGTAGGTCTGGAGTCACAGACCAAGTAAGGACGGATGATTCCCTTCCCTATAGGACATCAGTGGGTTTTGTGACAATCTGGTCATTTTGTAGTAACTGAGACTGACTTTTCATTCTGCGTTTATTAATGGGTAAAACTTAATTTCTCTACAGCAGTGATAGTGGAATTTTAACCCATGTCTCTGGATTACTAGTCCAGTAACATAACCACTGAAAAACTACAAGTTGGTTTGGAACATGTCTGACTGTGCGGTAGTTATGAAGAGAGAGAAGACAAATTAAAGCCTTTATACTCTAGAATTTATGAGGCTAAGGGTGAACTAATCAAGATTTTAGGGAAGGTTAGGGTAGATAAACTATTTCCACTGGTGCAAGACTCTAGAACCAGAATTAAGGCCAGGCCATTCAGAAGCGATGTTAGAAAACATTTCTATATGCAGAGTAGTAGCGGTTTGGAACTCTTTTCCTCAAATGGCGGTTGATGTTAATTCAACTATTCAATTTAAATCTGAGAGGCAGATTTTTATTAAGCAAAGGATATGAGCCCAAAGCAATTGTATGGAGTTAGGCCACAGATCAGATTTCTTAAGTGGTTTTCCTCATTTTCTGATGTCCTTCATTCTGGTTGGATACCAATGTCAAATCAGATTTTAATTAGCATGTCTCTGTGAGAGCAAACTCAATCCTTAGAGAAATATTAAAAAATAACCTTGAACTGAAAAACGTTCAGTCTTTATTAAACGAAATACCGCATGCAGTTTATCTGGCTAAAAAAAATATAAGAAGGGGAAGAAACCAAAGGATCCCAGCACATTCCATGTTTATTGTGCCTTTACAAAGAAAAGAGTAACATTATATACTTTAAAATATGCTGAGAAATGAGAGATTATCATGAAATGTACGTCATCTGTAGCACTGAACCTTTACCTTATTGGTTTTCCAAAACATTAATCATTTGTGTCATTCCAAATGTTTATTTCTGTGTATGGATATTTTGTTTAGATTAAAATCTGCAGTTCAAAATATACCAAAAGCTGTTAAGAAGCTTACTGAGGTTTTATCAAGCTTGTAAATTTGTTTACATTCAGTCTGGTCCTGAAAGCTGTTTCTGACCTTTTTGCCACAGTCCTGTTTAACTTGCTGATCTATAATTTGAAAGTTGGCCATATTTTCCTCATCGCGCAATGTTAAATGTTCCCTACAATACTATGCAGTGCAAGACGTTCGAAAGGATCTTCAAAATTTTAAGGTTGCCACTGCTAGGAGAAAGTGACCAGATGTTGGACAGTCAGAGTTCACAACGCTTAGCACTGGTAAAAGTGTAGCAGGTCAGGCAGCATCCGAGGAGCGAGAGAGTTGACATTTCGGGCAGAATTCTTACTCTGAAGAAGAAATATCAACTCTCTCATTCCTTGGATGCTGCCTGACATGGTGCTACACTTTATCAAGGTTGTCAATACTGCCCATTGAGTTTTGGTAGTTTTGAAAGCACACAGAGAGCTGACTCCTTATTTAGTCCATGGAAAGGAAATGCAAAGGCAATTGTACAACCCCATTGCTGTCCATGAACAGACTTGTGTAGTCGGTTTGATTTTCCACTTCAACTGGTATTTTCCTAATACTGGTAAAAATTATTTATCCTGGAAAACATTTGACACTTTTTATCACGTATATGGTCCAGCTCCCAACCCTCTCCAATGTGTTGTACAGTTCTGACTTCAGCTCCATGTACAGCTTTGTTGAGTTGTCTCTAAATACATATCCAGACTTTACAAATGATGCTCACTGTGCTTGATTAGTTAAGAAAATTATGTCATCATACACTGAACAATTGAACCTACACTATGGATTTAGGTCCCCTTGAATACAAGCTTGTGGGTAAGTCAATCCTGTTACAGAACACCAGTTATGAAACCAAATTGTGATCAACAAACTCATTTCTAATCTGAATCACCAAAATAATGCCCAGGACAGTTAGCATTAGGTGTGTGCACACAAGATGCAGATGTCATGTTAATCCATAAAAGACATTTGTAGCCACTCCTATCTCCCACCCACCACCACCCCCCCCCCCCCCGCCAGCCCACAAACAGAAAGTGGATTTTCAGGAGTTACATTTTATGGCCATGGTAATCATGTCAATAGAACCCGGATTTGAGGCAGTGAAAGCGGGACGGATCTTCAGTGGAGGGCTGTGGAGCCAAAAATCACGTGGTGATGTACCAAGGGCAAAACCTCATTGAGGCATCAGGTGGGCAGCTAATGAGAGGACCCTTTGTTGCCTCTCCCAGGCTCACACACCAAGCGGGCAGTGGCAAGGCCACCCTCCCCCTCTTGAGTCCAAGACCCTGAGGGTGGAGTCCCACTCGGTGGGAGCTGTTGGCCAACCAGAAGCCATAGAGGTACCATTTGAGGAGGATTAGGGGATGGGGAGAGGCCAAACATCAGCATCCAACTAAAGAGAGGGGTCAGTGGTGGGGAGAGGGGGTGGGGGCAGGAGAGTGGCTTCCCAGCCAGCAAACCCCTCCATCCAGTGTGCAACCCTATCGATCAGTCCCAGAGTGAGGGAGCCTCTGAGGTGGCAAGCCCCCAGCACAGGGTAATCAGTCAGATTTGACTGGCTTAATCCCAGTTGAGGCTAGGAGCTAAGGCCAAAAAATGTTCCGAGCTGTCCATTGAAGAGCCTCAACTCGACCACAAGGTTGGAAAGTCAACCATAGGCTGTCCCGCTCCGACATTACTCCCAGTGGAGATGACAGAATTTGGGGATGAAACCACAGTATTCTTCCCATTTCCATGCTCCCCATCACTGGGCTGGGGGGATTGGAGGGGAGGCACTAGGATAGACATTGTTGCCCCATGAATGGTTGGTCACTGGATAAAATGGAGCCTGTGAACTGAGCCTTTCCCACTCAGGTGTGTGTCGCAAACCCCCAGCAAATGAGACAGATGGGAAGGGAAATGCTCACCTTCACAGTGATACATGTCAGCGTTCAATACGTAGCCGCGGGGACAAATACAATGGAAAGAGCCAGGGACATTGAAACAGTGCCATTCACACGTCTGCTGGCTGTTGGGTATCTCCCAGCACTCGTTGATATCTGTAGGATCAGAATCATGAATACAATGCATGGGAGCATCTATTGAGATGTACAAAGTTTTCATTTAACCAGCTCATTCACTTTCGCAACAACAAGTAGAAACAATTGAACCATCACGCCTCACCTTTCAAACTTGTTGAAACAGATAGTTCAGCTGAAACTTATTGATTACATGGCCCCAGTTCCTTAAGAGGTCCGCTCTCACCACCAACATCTAAGTGTGAAATTGTGTCAGAGCAAGTTCTAATTCCTCCCATCCTGCTGTTTGGAACGTCAACTTTGGTTTTGACTCTTTTTTGAATCACTGGCGGGAGGCCAAAATTTGTTGCCCATCCTTAGTTGCCCTCGAAAGGATTGACCCTTGCAGCCGTTTGAGAGGGTGGTTCAGAGTCAAGCTGTGGGTCTGGAGTCACGTTAAGGCCAGACCAGGTAAGGGCTGGATTGAGTTCCAAGCTGGTGAACAGCTGACAGAGAGAGGACTTTACTGAGGTGGCACGTTGGCTCAGTGGTTAGCACTGCTGCCTCACAGTGCCAGGGACCTGGGTTTGATTCCAGCCTCGGGTGACTGTCTGTGTGGAGTTTGTACTTTCTCCCAGTGTCTGCATGGGTTTCCTTCGGGTGCTCTGGTTTCCTCCCACAGTCCAACGATGTACAGAATGGGTGAATTGGCCATGCTAAATTGCCCACAGTGTTCAGGGATGTGTAGGTTAGGTGCATTAGTCAGGGATAAATGTAGAGTAATAGGGTGGGGGACTAGGTCTGGCTGGATTACTCTTTGGAGGGTTGGAGTGGACTTGTTGGGCCTAATGGCCTGTTTCCACACAGTAGGGATTCTATGATATATCGAGACCAGGCCCATACTGATCCTCAGCCTGTGGTAGCATGCCTGGTCCCAGTCACAGGGAACCTGCTCATGTTCCAGTTACTGTCTGCAGATATCAGGCCTCAGGTATGATTAGTCAGTTCACAGATGACACACAAACTGGTGTTGTGGTAAATAGAAAGGAGGAGAGCCTGAGACTACAGGTTGATATAAATGGGCTGAACAGCGGGAAAATGGAATTTAATCCTGAAAAGTGTGACATCATTTTAGTAAAACTAACAACACAAGGGAATACATATCAAATGGTAGGACAATATGAAAGATAGAGCATCAGATGGTCCAGAGTGTGCAGGTCCATAAACCCTTGAATGCAGCAGGACAGGTAGATAATGTGGTTAGAGAGGCATGTGGGATACTTGCTTTCATCAGACAAGGCATTGAATATAAGAGCAAGGAGGTAGTGATGGAGCTGTATATAACATTGGTTAGGTATATAACATCGGACGGAGCACTGTGTGTAGTTCTGGTCACTGCACTATAGGAAGGATGTGATTGCATTGAAGAGGGAGCAGAGGAGATTCACCAGGAGGTTCCCTGGAACAGAGTGATTCAGCGATGAAGATGAGGTTAGATAGACTGGGGTTGTTTACCTTAGAGCAGAGCAAGCTGAGGGAGTTCTGACTGAGATGTGCAAAGTTTCAAGTTGCATAGTCAGACTAGGTAGGGAGAAAGCTTTCCCCTTAGTAGAGGAATCAATAACCAGGGGTACAGGTTTAATGTAAGGAGCAGGAGGTTTACAGGAGATTTGAGGAAATTATTTTCACCACCCAGAGAGTGGTGGGTATCTGGAACCCATTGCCTGAAAGGGTGGGGGAAGCAGGAACACTCAAGACATTAAAACATACTTGAACCATGATAGTAAATAAGGGCATGTGCTGGAACTAAGGTTAGAATAGATGGATGTTTGATGACAGGTATAGATGTGATGGGCTGAAGGGCACAAATAATTCTAGGACTTTACAAGATGCTTAGGGGCTTGTCAGGGTGATTGCTGAGATGAGTTAGAACGATTGGGGTAGAGTTTCAAGGGATCTCCATTTTTAAGGTGGAGGGGAGGAGAAATTTAATTTGAGACGGTGATGATGATGATTGCAATTCTCTCTGACAGCAATGGAAAGTCTGTCATTGAATATATTCACAATTACAGTCACATTAGACAGATTTCTGACTGAACAGAGACCCGGCAGCAGAGTGGAATTAAGGCCACACTGAGATCAGCCATCAGTTGGTTGAGTGTCAGAGTGGGGTAGAGGAAGCAAAGGCTCTTTCCTGGCATCTGTTGCAGTCTGGCCCGTTGGGAAGCTTCGAGAACATGCACGTGCAACATATCCCAGTGGAGGATATCACACCAGGGAGAGGCTGGCAGAGCTGGTTTCCCGGGCTCCTGCCTTCTCATAGCCCTGGCCTATCGAAGGTACAGAGCGGAATTTCTGACCTGTGGTCTGTAACTAGTAACAACCTCTAACTGTACACGCTGACTGTCAGGTAGACCCTTTATGTTCAGCAACAGAGCTGAGTTGCCTTTGGAAGTACTGATTATTATTTGATGCATTTAACGCTAACTCCGATGGATCCAACCGTCAAGTCCAACTAATCAGAACCTGCTGCTTCCTACTGATGATTGGTTCAGGTTTACATGGGGGTGGCCTGTGGCTCTGTTGCCAATGAAAATGATACTGGCAGCTTACTGGGCAAAGGTTGCCCTCTTGGATCACCTCAATGGTGTTGCCAACTCTAACTGGGTGTATTCCTGGAGGTTTCATCACATGACCTCCCTTCCCATCCCACCCCACCCCATTTCTAACACTCCTGCCATTGGTCCATTCTCAAGGAGCACTGTCCTTCCCTGCCAATGGGAATGGGGTAGGGGGAGGGTTATTCATTGATACCTGATTGGTTTAACCAAAATGAATTTATTTTGCTGCCATCACTCCCCTCCCCCAAGTACTTTGAAAGGTGGAAGTGGTTAAAGTGCACATCATTTATTTTCAAGATCTCTGGCTCGTTTGCAAAGTAAAGACTGTCAACCCCTCCACAGTCAGGTAGGGGACAGTGAGGTCTGCAGATGCTGGAGATGAGGCTTCCACACAGTTTTGTGTCAATTTTGGTCAAATTCTCCCACAACTGGAAACTCCCTAACTTCCCCTCTAATGTATTTTTATTCATTTCTTTAATGAACAATTTGATCCAGTCTTGGGTCCAACACTGAAGTAGCTAAATAGTGTTCCCAGAAATCAAGAGACAATTTGTCAAGTGGTAAGCTTTGAGTATGACCTGGTGCACTAACCTACACAGACTGGTGTCTCTCCACTCCAAGTGCCATTGTGTTGACAGAAGCTCAGCTGGTCTCCATGCACCAGCCTATAACCTGGGATACAGGCGTACTGTATGTAGTATTTGTACTGCCACGATGATGCTCTGGCCAAATTGTGGAAGTAGATTATGCCATGGTCTGGTAGAGGTGGCGAGGGGCATGTAATGGGTCTTAGTAGATTAAGGTGTGCTGGTTCAGTCTGACCCACCACGCTCATTTCCACCAGTTCGTTCTGTAGTTCAGGCTCAGAGAGTTTTGGAGCGCTCCCCTCTGATGGAGTACCAGTGACTGTACTGGTTAACCAGCTTTCACTCTGCATGATGTGATTGGCCCATGTTCTGGCAATCTTCCTGTTAGTTGAACCTGATAGGCTGTCTCTCAAAATGGACCTTCCCTTTGCTTGATCTAAATCCACCAGGTTTACTCTCAAAGGGTTTGTAAATTCAATCTGATTCGGATTATTAAAGTTTCCTTGCAAGTTGAATGTGCTCAGTTCTGGCAATGTTTGATCTGTAAACATTAGCTCTTTCTTTATCTGAATGCCCATCTGACTGTGGCTGGTCATTTCCATCTCTGGACCAAGGGGGACTGTTGTTTTGGGGATGCCTTTGGTTGTGTATGGATTGACAGGTGTACTTGTTGGAGAGTGCAGAGATTCCAAACCTGGAGGCATTGCCACAGTTGGTACACTCATAGACTTGTACCAAGGACTTGGACTTGGCACAGTTAGGATTCCATGATGTTGACCTGTTGTGGGTAACGCAGTGCCACTAATTGGCCAAGCAGGGATGGAGTCACTGGATGGCAGTACATCTGAAATGACATTTGCAGACTCCTTTTTATATTGTAGGGTGATGGAATTGACAGGAGAAGGGGCTACATTTACTGTAGTGGAGGCATATTCACTTGTGCCGTGTTGGGCAAATTTAAGTGAGAGTGAGCCCATTTCCTCATCATCCAACGACAGTGCAGGCTTTGAACTCACAGCTAATGTCATAACCCTTTCAGCCATCCCGTCAAATGATCCATGTTGTTTCAAATCAGAATTGAGAGATATCCAATTCTTCCCAGGTTGCCATCTTGTTCCTTTGGTGTCTTCTTCTTCAGTCGTGGTGCTGTCTTCTTCAACATTATGACTCTCTAGTCTTCTTAACCATCCATTAGATTTGAATGTAATTGGAATTGAATGAGGAGCACTCTGTGCCACTATGGAAAGATGAGATCTGGTATTAGAAACAGGTGAAAAAGTCATGATTTACTGACCTGTGATGGAAATATTCAAACTAAATCTGGACTAGAGGTGATGGTTGATTGTCATCGAGAATGTGGTGCTGGAAAAGCACAGCAGGTCGGGCAGCATCCGAGGTGCAGGAGAGCCAATGATTCTGACATAAGCCCTTTATCAGGAATGAGGCTTGTGGGTCGGGGCTGACAGATAAATGGGAGGTGGGTGGGGTTGGGGGGGGAGGTGGAAGTAGCTGAGAATGTGATAGGTGGATGAAGGTCAAAGGGGGGAGTGATGGATACGTCTGGAGGGCGGTGCTGAGTTGGAGGCTTGGGACTAGGATAATGTGGGGGGGAAGGGGAAATGAGGAAGCTGTTGAAACCCACATTTATTCCATGTGGTTGCAGGGTCCCAAGGCAGAATATGAGGTGTTCCTCCTCCAGGCGTCGGGTGGTAACGATTTTGCAAGGGAGGAGGCCCAGGACCTGCATGTCCTTGATGGAGTGGGAGGGGGAGTTGAAGTGGTTAGTGGGTTTCCCAAAGATGTTCTCTGAAACAATCCGCAAGAAGGCATCCTGTTCTCCCTGATGGAGAGGAGATCAGACCGGGTGCAACGCATGCAGTAGATGACATTGGTAGAGGTATAGGTAAATTTCTGATGGATGTGGAATGATCTCTTGGGGCCTTGGAGGGAAGTGAGAGCAATAGTTGAGGGCGCAGGTTTTGCACTTACTGCGCTGGAGGGCATTGTCAAGCACTTGGGAAGGGAAGTTGCTATCATGGAGGAAGGAGGCCACCTGGGACTTTCTGAGGTGGAATTGGTCATCTGGGAGCAGATGAGGTGGAGGAGTAGGAATTGGGATAAGGGATGGCATTTTTACAGGATGGTGTCGAGGTAGGAAGAAATGAGTTCAGTGGGACAGGCGCAGGCTGAGACAATGGGTCGACCGGGGCAGTCTGGTTTGTGAACCTTAGGAAGGAGGTAGAACTGGGCCGTGCGGGGTTCACGGACAATGAGGTTGGAAGCTGTGGATGGCAGATCCCCAGAGGTGATGAGGTTGTGGATGGTTTGGGAAATGATGGCTTGGTGATGGGATGTGAGATCGTGATCAAGGGAGCAGTAGGAGGAGGTGTCTGCAAGTCAGGCGCTGGCTTCAGTGGTATAGAGGTCGGTGCGGCTAACTACTACTGCACCATCCCTGCGCCCCCCTCCCTGTCTGCAGGTGAGGTTGGGGTTGGAGCAGAGGGAGTGGAGGGCTGCGCGTTGTGAGGGCGGGAGCTTGGAGTGGTTGCCTACCATTGATGGTTGGGATGGTGTTGGGATGGTTTTCTACCATAGTAGGACTCTTTTGGGCATGCAGTCTCAGAATAAGGAACAGGACAATTCAGACTGAGGCGAGGAGGAACATCTTCACTCAGGGGGTGGTGAACCTTTGGAATTTTCTACAACAGAGGGCTACAGAAGCTCTGTCATTGTGAATATTCAAGGCAGAGATCATTAGATTTCTACATAGAGTCATAGAATCATAGAGATGTACAGCATGGTAACAGACTCTTTGGTCCAACCCATCCATGCCGACCAGATATCCTAACTCAATCTAGTCCCACCTGCCAGCACCCGGCCCATATCCCTCCAAACCCTTCCTATTCATATACCCAACCAAATGCCTCTTAATTGTTGCAATTGTACCAGCCTCCACCACTTCCTCTGGCAACTCATTCC
Source organism: Chiloscyllium punctatum (assembly GCF_047496795.1). Lineage (NCBI taxonomy): Eukaryota > Metazoa > Chordata > Chondrichthyes > Orectolobiformes > Hemiscylliidae > Chiloscyllium > Chiloscyllium punctatum. The sequence continues at coordinate 26,773,715 of NC_092753.1, forward strand.
ATACACGTACCACCCTCTGCGTGAAAAAGTTGCCCCGTAAGGTCTCTTTTATATCTTTCCCCTCTCACCCTAAACCTACGCCCTCTAGTTCTGGACTCCCCCACCCCAGGGAAAAGACTTTAACATAGGCAAAGTCTTCATGAGATATGGGAATAAAGTGTGAAGATCAGCCATGATTTAGAAAGCAGAGCAGGTTTGAGGGGCCGAATGTCCTACTCCTACTCCAATTTCTCATATTCTTCAATTTTGTACATTTGTCACCACTTTTGTAATAGCAACACAGCCAGGCAAAAGGATTTAATATTGAATTTACACAGGGTTGACCCCTCTAACCTTTTGACGGATGATGGTTTGGCATCCTGTCTGATCCCGTCACCTCCAGCTAGTTCCCCAATCTAAACCTCATCATACCTGACTCTGAAACAAAAGGATGGATTGCTGAATCAGAGCTCGGCATTTGGCATTTCAATAGAAAGAGCTCAAGGGCAGAGTCTGCTGTTGTTTGACAGCTACAATGGACTCTGAGAGAGATGGAATATGGAGCTTGTCTTCCAGATCACAAAATATACCCGATAGAGAGGACAGGAACCACACCATGGGAAGGAAACTTGTGTGAATCTGTGCTTTGACAGGAGGGCCGTGGTGTTAAATGGTGAAATGCAAGTTCCTCGTCTTCAGTGATGTTGAAGCTTTCTTTTGTTAAGGGATTGTCCCCAGATCCACATCAGGTTAAAGATAACATTCTATATCCAACATCATTGAAGAGTGACACTCATCACTAAATAGCAATGATTAGTCTCTAGTCCCAAAAGAAGATTACTCGCACGTACTAAAGGACTCTAAATTTAGAACTACTAATTTCATACTAAAACAACCTGAGTTACCCCAACTTGGTTTTATATCTGAGTAGAGATTATCCATTTAAATTGCTCCTTTCTCTGGAAGGTGCTGATTGTTTCTGTTTATTCTTACACGAGATTTTTTTTTATTCACTCATGCGATGCAGGCATTGCTGGCTAGACCAGTGTTTATTGCCCATCCCTAATTGCCCAGAGGGTAGTTAAGAGTTAGCCACACTGTTGAGAGTCTAGAGTCACAACTAGGTCAGACCAGGTAGATTTCCTTCCCTTAAAAGGCATTAGTTAGCTACCTATCAGAGTCACAGATATTGAGACTAGCATTATACTTCAAGTTGTTAGCTGAGTTTTGTACCATCACCCCCCCACAATGTTAATGACATTACCACGATATCAGTGACAGACAATACAATTTCTGACAAGTGGTTGTTTTCAGAACCCTTGGCTAGGTTTCCAGTTAATAAGTTAATTACTTCGAAGATTGTAATAAATGTGCAAGTGCCACGCAAGTACCACATGACACATTTACAGCCCACCTTTGCAAATCGGTTTGGTTCCATTCCAGTTACTGCCATCACAATAAAGCGTCTGTGATCCCAATAGCGTGAACCCGGAGTCGCAGCCAAACCGGACAATTGTGCTGCCTTCATACACAGTGCGGCTTCCATGGAGGATACTGCCGATATCCGGACATCCAGAAGCTGTAACAAGCCACACAAGGAGATGCTGATCAATACAGCCATGGGTCAGATTGAGGAACAGGTCTTAGATCTGTCCTGTTGTATGAGACCAATTGCTAAGGTGAAAGACGTGAGGAAAAATTGTGAGGCAATAGCATAGAGGTGATGTCGCTGGACGAGTCAGCCCAGGCGAATGTTCTGATTTTGTATTGTGAAATTTGTCCTAATGTAGTTTGTAAATAATTGTGGTGTTGTGAGTGTGTTGTGCTTCCCACTTATTCCTTGTTCAATTTAAAGTCTGCACTGAAGTACTCCACACCAAAACCCTCCTGAGGTCAGACTTCAATAAAAGTGGATTCCACAATATTACAGTTTATATTTTAATAAAATGCAACCCATCACAGTATGAAAAGTTTGACAAACTGATGGCTGCAATAATATAAGAGTGACATTGAAATATATTCTGACTGAATGTAAACAAACACACTGCTGATTACAGACTCTGGATGGTCTGCTTTGGCACTGATGGCAACTTTCACAATGTCTTTTCTTGTGGCTGGGAGAGGGCAGTATTTGAGTGGGGGAACAATACTCACTTACCAACACAAACAGGAGGGGCCCTGGTCCACCGACTGGACACACAGCTAGTGGTAGGAAATCCGTGACGTTTAAACCCGGGATTGCAAAAGAATATCACGTAAATCCCACCGTAGCGGAAAAACTGACGGCCGTTTGACAGTTTGTGCAATCCAGGACAACGGTTTAGGGCCCACCCTAGGGAGAAAATCAGATCATTTCTCATTCATACGACGGCAAAGCTGAACATCAACACCAGTTAATGATAACAATATTCATTTACTTATTCTGGGAGACTAAAAGCTAGCCCCTGTGGAGGCTGTAACATTTGAAGGACTAATTGATATTGCCAGGGGAACAGCAGCGGGATCCTGTTGGGATATTTTAATAGGTCAATCAAACCAGCTCAAGGGCTAATGAATGGTTTTTCATAGATTTACTTGGCAGCAGTGGGAGAGACTCCACATTATCAAGGTATTGTTCCTAGCCGTCTCCCTCCCTCACGGTTCAGAGAGCCCTCAGGAGCCAGCTAGCAGTTCGATGTTGCTGCACAGTTGGGATTTGGGGAAGGCGTGGGGGACTTATCACCTCCGTGGATTGAAAGAAAGACATTGTCCAGGGAGCTGGCATTGGGTTGATGATTAGATACTGGAGTGCTGCCTTGCAGTCTTCGGGGAAGAGATTGAGCAACCACACTATCAAAATAGTAACACGCTTTCAATAACATTATCAAAATCATCTCAGTGATCTCATCTAAAAAGGAATGCAGTCTCAGTGATCTCATCTAAATCGTGACAAGAAGTTGTCCAGAAACTGGATTTGTGTTGATGATCATAGACTGGAGTGCAGAGTCGATAAAAGTCTGGCACTGGAAAAAAAGCACAGCAGATCAGGCAGCACCTGAGGAGCAAGAGAGTTGACATTTTGGGCATAATTCTTCATCAGGATGATGGAGCCCCGATGAAGGATTATGCCGGAAACATCGACTCTCCTGTTCCTCAGATGCTGCCTGACCTGCTGTAATTTTTCCAGCACCAGACTTTTATCGATTATGACTTCACCAGCATTTGCAGTCCTCACTGTCTCCTATGTGGTGAAGTGCAGTCTTGGGGGAAGAGTTTGAGCAACTATACCATAGTTTGACTTGTCCTTGCTCTAAAACTCAGTTTGTCCTCATACTCTGGTTACTGCTACCTGTTCTACAGTAGCACTAATCAGTATTAGTCATTCCAACTCTATTTTCACAACAGCCATTACTATAGCCAGTGCAGAGTGTTCTGCTCATGTCATGATAACAGTTACATGACTGACCGACTTTACTTCACAGGGAGATCTCCTCTTTGGGAGGGATGGGGAATGAAAGTTATGTCAGCAATGTTTTCACATTGGGTCCATGTTACCTTCAGAGATTTAACCTATGCTCCTTGTTCTTTCTGTCCTCTTGCCTGATGATGGTACACCGAGAACAACTTAGCTGTCAATGCTGGCAAAACCACGGAACTCATTATTGACTTTCAACAGGATGTTACTCATGCCCCTCTACACATTAACAGCACAGAGGTGAAACGAGTGGAGAGTGGTCATCCATAACAAACTTTCTTGGACTCTTTATGTGGACACACTGGTTACAAAGATCCAACAATGTCTCTTCTTCCTCAGGCAGCTGAAGAAATTTGGCATGATGGTGACTTTTATAGGTGCACCATTGAGAGCATTCTGTCTGGATGTATCACTACCTGGTATGACAACTGTACCATTCAAGATTGGAGACGGTTACAGAGAGTGGTGAACTTGGCCCGGACAATCACAAAGGCCAACCTCCCATCTATAGAATCCATCTACCAGGCCCGCTGTCAAGGAAAGGCCACCAGCATTCTCAAAGATCCATCCCACCCTGGCAATGTTTTTCTACAACCTCTACCATCGGGGAGAAGGTACAGAAGGCTGAACACACATACCAGCCATTTTGTAACGGTTTCTACCCTACTGTTGTTAGAATACTGAATGGACTCACAGACTCTGAATGTTCACCTGTACCTGTGTTTTTGTTTTTGCCGCTGTTTACAATCTATTTACCTATTATTTACAATCTATGCTTCCTAACTATGTGATCTGCCTGTATTGCTTGCAAGACAAAGCTTTTCACTGTGCCTTGGTACACGTGACAATAAATTCAATTCAATTCAATGATTTCCTCATTTTTAACTCTTTGGACAGCCTTGCATTATATCCTATGTGTCTGCAGCACATCTGTGTGTCAGCATTGTCTCGAAGAATGGTTGGTGCAACAACAGACTCTCCACTCATTCAAGTGAATTCCCCCCTCTTCAAAAGGAACTGTTATCAGCAAGAATACTAAAAAGACAGAACCTATGGCTCTTTATCTGAACGCATGTTGGAATAACCTTGAACACCTGAGAGAAAGCACATTGAGACCAATACATTTAAAAGTTGCCAAGTTCTCCAGACCTGATGGCCTGTTTCCTCAGCTATTAAAAGTTCCTGCAGAGATAGTGAACGTATTTGATTGTAATCTTCCAAAGTCCCCTTGATTCTGAAAGCAGATTAGAAAACTGCAAATGTAATGTCTGACTGAAGAAAGAACAGTGACAGAGAGCATGAAACTTTACACCAGTCAGAATACCATATCTTGGGACAAGGAAAGCATACCAAACATACCAATTCATCATCCTGTCTCCACCTGCAACTCTACTTTCAGGGAACTATGAACCTGTACTCGAAATCTCTTTGTTCTGCAACATTCCCCAGGACCTTACCATTAAGTCATTATAGTTCTGATTTGCTTTTCCAAAATGCAGCACCTCACATTTATCTAAATTAAACTCCACCTGCCACTCCTCGGCCCATTGGCCCATCTGATCAAGATCCTGTTGTACTCCGAGGTAACCTTCTTCGCCATCCAATTTTGGTGGCATCTGCAAACTTACTAACCATACACATCCAAATCATTTTTATAGATGATGAAAAGCAGTGGTTGTATTGCAGGAGGCTTAGCGTTTCTAGCAACTGCCGACCAAGCAGAAAGAACAATGTGTACCTGGGCAACTATCCATGTCCCAGGGGAGAGTTGACAAGCCAAACACTTCTTCCAAGGGTTTGAATATGGTTATGTGGCCTTTTCTGGTTGTTGAAAGAATTGCTTGAAATTATAATTAATTAGTATTTTCTTCTAGTGGGGATTGATGAGTTGGGAAGGAATTTATTTTTAGAATTGTTGGCTCAACTTTTTTTATTACTCATTGTTGAGGATGTTGCTGACTAGCCTGGCATTTATTGCCCTTCTCTAAATGCCCAGAGAGCAGTTGAGAGTCAACAACATTGGTGTGGGTCTGGAGTCACATGGAAGGATTAGTGAACCAGATGGGTTTTTCCAACAATCAACAAAGGCCTCTTGTTCATCATTAGATTCATAATTCTAGATTTTTTTTTGAAATTGAATTCAAATTCCAACATCTGCCATGCCAGGCCCCCAGAATATTACTTGGGTTTCTGGATGAACAACCAGTGTTAATAACAAATGGTTAGCCTCTTAATCCTTTTTATTTGGCCTCATTCTGTGCCAGTTCTGAGGGGTTGGGGGCCACTTGGGGGGTGCCGGTGATGAACTAAGGCTTCATTTGCCCTCTCAGCCATACAGCCAGAGAAAAGCTACAGCAGCAGGGCTTTTGCCTGAAATGTCGATTCTCCTGCTCTTCGGATGCTGCCTGACCTGCTGTGCTTTTCCAGCACTACACTCTCAACTCTGATCTCCAACACCTGCAGTCCTCACTTTCTCCTTTATTATTTTGTACATCTCAATTTAATCACCCTATAGCGTCTTCCAAAGCAATCCTTGCCCAGCCAGCCTTTCCTCATGGCTGCAATTTTCAAGCCTTGAAAACATTCCTGTAACTGTGCTGTCTTTAGAGCAACTACATTCTTCCTGTAATGCACTGTGACCAGAATGGTCTATACAACTCTAGCTGTAGTCTAACCAGTAATTCCATATAGTTCCAGCATCACGTCCCTCAATATCTCGCTCATCCGCAGTGCCATGAGCAGTTTGCTCCTCCTTTTTAAATAAGGACATCATTTCATTGGTGGCAGTTTAGAGAGGATTGACTAGGATGATCCCTGGTATGGAGGGACTGTATTGTGAGCAAAGGTTAAACAGGCTGGGACTGTACTCACTAAAGTTTAGACGAATGAGAGGTGATCTCATTGAAATAAATAAGATTCTTAAGGGATTTGACAGGATAAATGCTGAGAGCTCTTTTCCCCTTGTAAGAGTCTCAGACGAGAGGGCGTAGTCTCAGAAGAAAGGGGCACCAATTTAAGACTGAGATGAGGAGGAATTTCTTTGCTCTGGGGGTTGAGAGTCTTTAGAATTCCTTGCCACAGAGAGCCGTGGAACAGACTCCTTGTGTATATTTAAGGCTGAGGTAGATTTTTGATTGGTAAGGAATCGAGGTTACGGGGAAAGGGCAGGAGAGTGGACCTGAAGAATGTCAAAACGGTTGAATGGGAGAGTGGGTTCAAGGGGCTGAGTGGCCTTCTCCTGTTCCCATTTCTTATGGATTTATTATCAATCCTTGGGCTGGTCAGATCACGGTAAATTCAGCATGAAACTTTCCATTGAGTATGCATTAAACAGCGATGCGAGACTACTTGCAGGGCATAGATAATTTATGTTTAAGCCACCTTACAAAGTGCAGACAAAAACTCACTCACCACTGTCCAGGAGAGGCAAGATCCCAAAGACAAACAATCGCAAGCACCCCATTGGAAAGACGGGAGACACAGATCGAGATGAAAGTCACCTCTTGGGGTGAGGTGAGGTTTCTATTTAAACTGAGGCTCGAGGTGCGAACTCTAACTCTGCAGCAAGGTACTACGTGAGATCACAGAGCACACGGGAGCCCACTGCAACCTCCAGCTGGCCTGGTAGGGTGACTGGAACTCTGACACTGAAAACTCCTGAAACTCCTGTTCCCTCCCATTCTGCTCCCCGCCTTTCCGCTCCAACAGCATTTTCACCTTGTCCTGGAATTTGCCCGCAGCTGAAACACAGCCTCAAACACAATGATCACTCACTGTTTCCCCAATTCACAGGCCTGAGCTGCTACTTAAACCTGAGTTTGTCTGTAACGTGGGGAGCGGGAATGATGCAGGACCATTTTTAACAGCACTTACTGTTTTAACACAGAATCCTACAATAGTCTTCATTCTGAAATCATTCTCAAACCGCGGGGACAATCCAGTCTATTTATTTACATAGAACATAGAACAGTACAGCACAGGAACGGGCCCTTCGGCCCACAATGTTGTGCCAAACATGACGCCAAATTAAACTAATCCCTTTTGCCTGCCTTTGGTCCGACCCCTCCATTCATTGCTTATTTATGTGCTTATCTAAAAGCTTCTTAAACACCCCAATCATATCCGCTTCCACCATTACCCTTGGCAGTGCATTCCAGACTCCTACCACTGTGTAAAAAACTTGCCCCTCACATTGCATTTGAACTCCCCCCTCCCTGCCTCACCTTAAGTGCATGCCCCCTAGTTTTAGACATTTCAACCCTGGGAAAAAGGTGACCATCAATATTATACATGTCTCTCATAATTTTACAAACTTCGATCAGGTCTCCTTCAGCCTTCACAAGCTCAGACTCACGAGTTACAAGTTGCACAATTTCAGAAATGCAAGGTACTGGACACCACAAATATCGCTTTTAAGCTTGGTTGTTGAAGGTGTGAGGTTCTATTTACTGCCAATAGGTTCCTGCTAAATAAACAGGCAGCATGTAAACTGCAAGAAGACTGAGCTGTCCAGTCTCAGTATAGATATGTTACCATTTTAATGATATTTCAGCATTTCAAACATCAATGAACCAATTGACACTCAATTAATTACACTTAGAAACCAACCTCATCCCTCGGAATTGGTCTGCAATATTCTGTGGCTCCCACACAGTAGACATTGCATTTCAAACAATAACCAGACACAGTCTCTCCACTCATTTTCTTTTGATTTTTGTTTTCCATATTCAAAGCTTTCAGATATACAACTACTGTTTTATCCCCCACCACTCTATCAAATGGTATTTCTCATCTGCAATGATGTCTCAGGCTCTACATGCTGGGTAGTAATTAATATTGTAACGGTAAAATAAAACCTGAACTTTCAAATCAAAATTACCTACGAGTGAGTTTTGAGAAGATTTGGAGCTCAGGTTGAGGTTCTGTATGTAGGTTTGCTCACTGAGCTGGAAGGTTTGTTTTCAGATGTTACGTCACCATATTAGGTATGTCTTTTTTGACTTGACAAAGACATGACCCAATCTCACTAGTATCCTTACAAAAGGATGAGGAAGGACTTTGGCTGGGACAACACATCCATCCCAGGACCAGCCAAACAGAGACATGCATGAGAATTCCTAGAAGTACGGCACTCCAACCAGATCTCTATCAACAAACACATTGACTGAGAAAAAGAATAGGAGATGACATCACCACAGGAAATTACATCACCAACCCAAGGAAACCTAAATACATAAATAAAAAGTGTGCCACGCCACCAGTGCTTCACCGGAGGCTCTGTGATGATGTTACCTAATTTGGTGAAGAAACATCTGAAAACAAACCTTCTAGCTCAGTGAGCAAACCTACATCCAAAAATAACCCACTGTCTCTCTCTACACCTTCTCAGCAGCTGTAACATTGTATCCTGCAATCTGTTCTATTACCCTGATGCATTTGGATGGAATGATCTGCCTGTAGAGCACATAAGACAGCACTTTTCACAGAACCTCGGTACACGTAATAAAGCAAAAATAAAAACCAGTGAATCACCCACTTTTTCCAACTGAGTAATTTACAGGGAAAGCCAGTTAAAGGTAATGCAAACTATCAGTAGGAAGGGGCTAAATCAGAATGGAGTTAGACAGGGATATAAACTACTGAATCCCCCATGGTGCACACCTCTCTCTAAAGACATCGAGAACATTGAAGGATGTCTGAGCTCAAATGCAACCACAGTAGAGGGGCAGGCAGTTGTCAGAGATGCCCCTGTCCAGGACCCACTGCCTGGACCTGTTTATATCCAAACTGGCCAGGCCCAGGAGCAGATCCAGAGATTTTCGGATCAGCCCCACACAGCTCTGCTCCAGGTGCCCAAAGATTAGGGGCGTGGAGCTGAAGCGCAACTGAAAGGTTTTCAATTGACTGAAAAGGGGACTCAAAATCATTATCCCAGCCCTCCTGTTGGGTCTGGTCATTTACTAATCATTTGTGCTCTACAACCCAACTTTCTGACCCTATGGCTTCTGTCAAAGCCCTTTCTGATTTTAAACAGCCACCTCACATTTCTCTTTCATCTGCTGTACTCTCAGGAGAACATGTCCAGTTGCTCCACCTATCAAATATTCAAAAGCACTGGTGCTCAAGACAACTGTCAGTAATTGTTGTTAAAAAGCCCACCATGTCCTTTTACCTAGTCTGGCAGCATGGTGGCTGAGTGGTTAGCACTGCTACCTGACAGCGCTAGGGACCTGGGTTCGATTCTAGCCTCAGGCGACAGTGAGGAGTTTGCACATTCTCCTTGTGTCTGCGTGGGTTTCCTCCCACAGTCCAAACCTGTGTAGGTTGAGATGAATTGGCCATGCTAAATTGCCAATAGTGTTAGTTGCATTAGTCAGGGGCAAATATCAGGCAGTGGGTTACTCTTCGGACGGTCGATGTAGACTTGTTGGGCTGAAAGGCCTGTTTCCATACTGTACAGAATCTAATCTACACGTGACTCCAGACCCACAAGCAGTGTGGTTCGTTCTTAAATGCCCTCTGAAATGGCTGAGCAAGCCACTTCTTTTCAAGGGTAAATAAGGGATGACCAATGAAGGTTGGCCTTGTCAGCGATGCCCAAATTCCACAAAAGAATAAAGAGGAAATATGGCTGAAATAGTCCATACTGCATCTCACTCCACACTACCCCCCACTCCACACTAACCAGTTCAACTCATCTAATGCTTACCTACCGCCTCCACACTTCATAAGGAACTGAACAAGATTCACACACGACATCATGTGGACTAAGGCTTGGAATCACAGCAAGTCTCACACAAGTTCCCTGTGAGGAGCAATGGAGAAGGACAAAACTGGTCCACAGGTTTAAGTTCTAAATTGGTGCAGAGTGGATTTTGATGGAATGAGACAGGAGCTTGCAGAGGTTGATTAGATTAGTTTGTTTGCAGGAAGAGGAACCTCCATCAAGTGGGAGGCGTTTAAAAGTGAGATAGCTAGAGTTCAATGTTTATATGTTCCTGAGGGGATGAAAGGCAAAGTTGACAGGAACAGGGAGCCCTTGATGACAAGAAACATTGAGGTTTTGAGCATAAAGAAGGAAGAGGTATGGCTCAGGTATATGCAGGGAACACAGGAGTTTACTGAAGAAGGAAATCAGGAAGGTGAAAAGGGGGCACAAGGTAGCCTTGGCTAAGAAGATTTGGGTGAATCTAAAAGGGTTCTTGAAGTACATTAAAGGGAAAAAAAATTAAAAACGCAGAGAGAGAATAGGAGCCCCCAAGGACCAAAGTGGGCGTAAGAGATGGGCAGGGTCCTCAATGAATACTTCTCTGTGTTTACTGTCGAGAAAGGCATGAAGACTTGGGAACTTGGTTAGTGATTATATCTTGGGAACAGTCCGTATCACAGTAGAGGAGGTGTTGGATATATTAGAATGCATGAGGGTGAATACATCTCCTGGTCCTGACCAAATTCATCCAAGAACACTGCAACAGGCTAGAGAAGAAATTGCAGGTGTCCTGGCTGATATTTTTGCATCATCGTTAACCACAGGTGAGGGCCCGAAACTCAATCCCTCTCCCAATAAAAGCTAACACACCATGTGCCTCCTTAACAACCCTATCAACCTTTCAGGCACCTTTCAGGAATCTATGTACATGGACACTGAAATCTCTGCTTATATACACTACCAAGAATCTTGCCATTAGCCCAGGACTTTTAATTCCTGTTGCTCCTTCCAAAGTGAATCACCTCACACTTTTCTGCATTAAACTCCATTTGCCATCTCTCTGCTCAGCTCTGCAACTTATCTATGTCTCTATGTCTCTTTGTAATCTACATCGTCCTTCTGCACTATCCACAACTCCACCGACCTTCGTGTCATCCGCAAATTTACTAACCCATCCTTCTACACCCTCATCCAGGTAATTTATAAAAATGACAAATAACAGTGAACCCAAAACAGATCCTTGTGGTACACCACTAGTAACTGAACTCTAGGATGAGCATTTCACATCAACCACCACCCTCTATGTTCTTCCAGCTAGTCAATTTCTGATCCAAACTGCTAAATCTCCCTTAATCCCATGCCTCCATATTTTGTGAAATAGCCTACCGTGGGTAACCTTACCGAAATCCATATACACCACATCAACCACTTTATCCTCATCCACTGTTTGGTCACCTTCTCAAAGAACTCAATAAAGTTTTTGAGGCATGAACTACCCTTCACAAAGCCATGTTGATTGTCCCTAATCAACTTATTCCTTTCTAAATGATTATAAATCCTATCTCTTATAACCTTTTCCAACACTTTACCCACAACTGAAGTAATGCTCATTGGTCTATAATTACCAGGGTTATCTCTACTCCCCTTCTTGAACGCAGGAACAACACCTGCTATCCTCCAGTCATCTGGCACTATTCTTGTGGACAAAGTTGAGATCCAAGACAGAGTTGAGGTGCATGGTTCTCTGAAAGTGGAGTCACAGGTAAACAGGGCAGGGAAGAAGGTACACTGGCCTTCATCAGTCAGGGCACTGAGGATAGGAGTTGGGAAGTTATGGTGCAGTTATACAGGATGTTAGTGAGGCCACATTTGGAGTATTGTATTCAGTTTTGGTCCTTGCTATAAAACTGGAAAGTGTCAGAATGTTGAGCAGGAGGTTGTCATAGAGGTCGCAGAGTTACAGATTTGGGTGGTAGCTTTACCTGAAACACTACTTGGGTAGTGTTTCCCATCTATCCTCTTTCTCTAACCAAAAAATAACTTCTGTGCATTGGTTGGTAAGTGTTTTCTTTTGTGTTTCATTTTTTCAGTGCTCTATTTGTGAATTTAGAACAGTGAGAATGGAGGTCAGAACAGTTCCTCCTGCAGTATGTGAGAGGTGAGGGTCACCTCTAGTGTCCCTGCTGACTTCATTTATGAGAAGTGCACCCAACTCCAGCTCCTTGAGAACTGTGTTAGAGAACTGAAGCTGGAGTAGGATAAACTTCCGATCGTTTGGGAGGCAGAGGGGGTTATCGAGAGGGGTTACAGGGAGGTAGCTACTCCACAACCATGTGAAGAAGGTGGATGGATTACCATCAGGGGATGGAAAGGGAACTGGCAGGCAGTGCAGGGATCTCCTGTGGTGGTTCCCCTCAACAACAAGTATACGATTTTGGATACTGTTGGGGGGAAGTGACTTACCAGGAGTAAGCATTGGGGCATAGGTCTCTGGCGCAGAGTCTGTCCCTGTTGCTCAGAAGGGAAGGTGGAACAGAAGCAGAGCATTAATCACTGGGGTCTCCATAGTTAGGGGGACAGACAGGAGGTTCTGTGGGAATAAGAGAGACTCACGGTTGGTGTGTTGCCTCCCAGGTGCCAGGATTCGTGATGTCTCGGATCATGTTTTCAGGATCCTCGAGGGGGAAGGGGAGGAGCTCCAGGTTGTGGTCCACATAGGCACCAACGACAAAGGAGGAAGAGAGATGGGGATTCAGGGAGCTAGGGTGGAAGCTTAGAGCTAGAACAAACAGAATTGTTTCTGGTTTCTTGCTCGTGCCACGTGCTAGTGAGGCGAGGGTCAGGGAGAGAGTGGAGCTGAACACAAGGCTGCAGGGATGGTGCAGAAGGGAGGGTTTTGGATTCTTGGATAATTGGGGTTCTTTCTGGGGCAGGTGGGACCTCTACAAACAGGATGGTCTTGATCTGAACCAGAGGGGTACTAGTATCCTGGGGGGGAAATTTGCTAATATCTTCCGGTAGGGGGGAGGGCGGGGGGGAGGAAGAGGTTAAACTAATGCAGCAGGGGAATGGGAACCTGAATTGTAGTTCTAGTGTACAGGTGGTTGAGGGTAGTGAGGTCAGGGATAGGTTTACAAGGTCACGAGAGGACACCAGCAATCAGGATATTGGTTTGAGATGTGTGTACTTCAATGCCAGGAGCATCCAGAATGAGGTGGGTGAACTTACAGCATGGGTTGGTGAACTTACACCATTGCCATGGTGACTAATGTTGTCATTTCAGAGACACGGCTAGAGGAGGGACAGGAATGGCTGTTGCAGATTCTGGGATTTAGATGTTTCAGCAAGATCAGAGAAGATGGTAAAAGAGGTGAGGGTGCTGTGGCATTGTTAATCAAGGCAGCTGAGAGAGAACGTTTGAGGACTCATCCACTGAGGTAGTTTGGGCTGAGGTTAGAAACAGGAAAGGAGAGGTCACCCTGTTGGGAGTTCTCTATAGGCCTCTGAATAGTTCCAGAGATGTAGGGGAAAGGATAGCAAAGATGATTCTCAATTGGAGCAAGACTAACAGGGTAGCTGTTATGGGGGATTTTAACTTGCCCAATTTTGACTGGGTATACCATAGTTATAGTAGTTTCGATGGGTCAGTTTTTGTTCAATGTGTGCAGGAGGGTTTTCTGACACAGTATGTAGGCAGGCCAACAAAGGGCGAGGCCATATTGGATTTGGTACTGGGGAATGAACCCGGCCAGGTTTTAGAGTTGGAGGTGGGTGAGCATTTTGGCAATAGTGACCATAATTATGTTTACAATAGCAGTGGGCAGGGATAGGTATATACCACAGGGAAAGAGGTATAATGGGGGGAAAGACAATTATGATGTGATTAGGCAAGAGTTAGGATGCATGAGATGGGAAAGGAAACTGCAGGGAATGGACACACTTGAAATGTGGAGCTTATTCAAGGATCAGCTACTGCAGGTCCTTGGTACGTATATACTGATCAGGCAGGGAGGTAGTTGTCAAGAGAGGGACATGGTTTATTAAAGAAGTTGAAGCTCTTGTCAAGAGGAAGAAGAAGGCTTATGTGAGGATGAGGCATGAAGGCTCAGATAGGGGGCTTGAGAGTTATAAGTTAGCCAGAAAAGATCTGAAGAGAGGGCTAAGAAGAGCCAGGAGGGGACATGAAAAGTTGTTGGTGGATAGGCCTTCTGTAGGTATATATGGAATAAAAGAGTGATTAGAGTAAGATCAGCGCCATTCAAAGATAGTCGTGGAAAGTTGTGTGTGAAATCTGAGGACATAGGGGAAGTGCTTAATGAATCAGGAAGGCATTTGTCAGTATTCACATTGGAAAAGGGCAATGTTAATGAGAAAATGGAGATATAGGCTACAAGATTAGATGGAATTGAGGTTGACAAAGAGGTAGCTTTAGCAATTTTAGAAGATCTTAAAATAGATAAGACCCCTGGGCTGGATGGGATTTATCCTCAGTTTCTCTGGGAAACTAAGGAGATTGCCGAGCCTTTGGTTTCAATCTTTATGTCATCATTGTCGACAGGAGTAGTGCCAGAAGACTGGAGGATAGCAAATGTTGTTCCCTTGTTTAAGAAGGGAGTCAGGACAATCCTGGTAATTATAGGCCAGTGTGCCTTATTTCGGTTGTGGGTAAGGTGTTGGAAAAGGCTATAAGGTATAGGATTTTTAATCATCTGGAAAGGAATCATTTGATTAGGGATAATTAACACGATTGTGTGAAGGGTAGGTCATGCCTCATAAACCTTATTGAGTTCTTCAAGAAGGTGACAAACCATATGGATGAAGGTAAAGCGGTCAATCTGGTGTATATGGACTTCAGGAAGGCATTTGATAAGGTTCTACATGGAAGGCTATTGCTCAAAATACAGACTTTTGGGATTGAAGGTGATTTAGCAGTTTGGATCAGAAATTGGCTAGCTGAAAGAAGACAGATGGTGGTGGTTGATGGGAAATGTTCATCCTGGTGTTCAGTTACCAGTGGTGTGCTGCGAGGGTCTGTTTTGGGGCCACTACTGTTTGTCGTTTTTATAAATGATCTGGGTTTGAAAGTTGGGTTAGTAAATTTGCGGATGACACTAAGGTATGCAGAGTTGTGGAGAGTGCCGAAGAATGTTGTGGGTTACTGATGGACATAGATAGATGCAGAGCTGGTCTGAGATGTGGCGAATGGAGTTTAAAGCGGAAAGGTGTGAGGTAGTTCACTTTGGAAGAGGTAACAGGAGTGCAGAGTACTGGCCTAATGGTAACCTTCTTGGCAGTGTCAATGAACAGAGAGATCTCAGTGCCCAGGTGCATAAATCCCTGAAGGTTGCCATCCAGGTTGATAGGGTTGTTAAGAAGGCATATGGTGTGGTGGTGTTTATTGGTAGGGGGATTGAGTTTTGGAGCCACAAGGTCATGTTTCAGCTGTACAAGACTGCACCTGGTGTAGTGCATTATAGGAAGGATGCAGAAGCTTTGGAAAGGGTTCAGAGCAGATTTAGATTAGATTAGATTAGATTAGATTAGATTAGATTAGGTTACTTACAGTGTGGAAATAGGCCCTTCGGCCCAACAAGTCCACACCGACCTGCCGAAGCGTAACCCACCCAGACCCATTTCCCTACATTTACCCCTGCACCTAACACTTAGGGCAATTTAGCATGACCAATTCACCTAACCTGCACATTTTTGGACTGTGGAAGGAAACCGGAGCACCCGGAGGAAACCCACGCAGACACGTGGAGAATGTGCAAACTCCGCACAGAGAGTCGCCTGAGTCGGGAACTCTCTAGGATGTTGCTTGGTATGGAAGGAAGGTCTTATGAGGAAAGGTTGAGGGAATTGAGGCTATATTTGTTGGAGAGAAGAAAGTTGAGAGGTGAATTAATTGAGACGTATAAGATAATCAGAGGGTTAGATAAGGTGCACAGTGAGAGCCTTTTTCCTCAGATTGTGAAGGCTAACATGAGGGAACATAGCTTTAAAATTGAGGGGTGATAGATTTAGGACAGATATTAGGGGTAATTTCTTTACTCAAAGAGTTGTAGAGGCATGAAATGGGCTGTCTGCAACAGTAGTAGACTCGCTGATGTTAAAGGCATTTAAATGGGCATTGGACATACATTTGGATAATAATGGAAAGGTTTACGTTAGATTGTTTTCACAGGTCAGCGCAACATCAAGAGCCCAAGAGCCTGTATTGCGCTGTAACATTCTATGTTCTCTGTTCTATGAGTACGCAAGAAATTTACAAGGATGTTGCTAGGACTCAACAATTCTAAGTTTTGGGAGAGGTTGGACAAGCGAGGGCTTTTTTCTTTAGAGCATAGGAGACTGAGGGGCAATCTTATAGAAGTGTATAAGATCATGAGAGGCATGGATAAGATAAATGCACTCAGTCTTTTTGCCAGGGTTGGGGAATTGAGAACTAGAGGGCATCAGTTTAAGGTTAGAGGGGAAAGAATAAAAGGGACCCGGAAGGATAACCTTTTTACACAGAGGGTGGTATGCATATGGAATAAGCTGCCCGTGGAAGTGGTTGACTCAGGTACATGAACAACATTTAAAAGGCAGTTGGACAAACACATGGATAGGAACGTTTTAGGAGGATATGGGCCAAGTGCAGGGAAATGGGGTTAGCATGGACCAACATTTTGGCTGGCATGGACCAGTTTTGGCCAAAGCGACTGTCTCCATACTGTGGGGCTCCATGGCTCCACGACTCTATGACAGATCCCATCTGTTGATTGGTAGGTTTTGAGCTCCTAGAGCAATGGTGGTCCTTGTTAAACAGGTTCAGGCCCAGCCAGAGATCCCGTGCAGCCAACCTCCACCAGGGACCCAGTACAAACCCTGTATTCACTTGTGGAGTGACACAAACCATAATGCACATTCCAGAGGGGTGACCCTTCCATGGACAGAGAGGGCTGGGGGGACAAATCATCTTCAACACAGCAACTGAGGAGACCCTGCAGACTTGCATTCACTTTTTGGTTGTACAGAACTTATGACCAGCTGAGTAAAACGCACATTCTATGGAAGCTTTTACATTCATCAGAACAATGAGCAAGAATACAGGGGGAACTAACATTCCTGCTGCATGATGGGAAGCATGCTGACCAGTTCTTCCAGACTGAAATAAAATTTATGCACACATTGCCTTTTCGACTCAGCAAGATCAGTGCCAGTCAATTGCTGGCTCAATCCTCAGCACAATGTCCTGACCAATAGGAATGGTTTCAAATGCTTTGTTTCAAATTCAAACAGTCTGACAGTTGACTGTCAATCATCACTGATTGGTACATTCTCCATTACAAACTCTATTCAGAGCTCAGTCCACTTGCCAACCAATTGGTATTCTCCTTTCATGTAGCATAAATGCTGGCTTTCTTGCATATTGGTATTCTTGTGAATGGTCCTGAAATCTTTGATAAAGTATATATGTTTCCCAGCAGTAGTCAGATTATAAATAAGTAATTGGGTGATGCCATTAATCAGATACAGCAAAACAGAAATGAAACAAGTTTTGGAATAAAATTTATTACAAGAAAAATATTTACATTTCCTGTACATTAACATGCAGATGTCATACACATGAATGTTGAGATGAAACTGGACACAGGCAAGTACCACTTGATGAATTTTTACATTATCCTGATATTCTCTTTCACAATGTTATTGATTATCCTTCTGCACCAATCGGAAAGCCTCTAGAAACTCATTGAAATCTATGCTGCCGTCCTTGTTGAAGTCAATACTCCGAGCCAGATCATCGATACACTCATCGTTCATGTCAATGTGTAGATGGGAACTGAACAATCTCCATGTCTGGCGAAATTCCTCAATGGATATCATTCCTAGTGGGAAAAGTTTGGTGCTGATTACTGGGCATGGTGACTTTGTTCCTCTGCCATATAGCTTTGAGGGCACTCCCGCAACTGGACAGTAAAGCACTCTGCCTGATTATGAAGGGGAATCTGGTCCACCGCATATCACACTGCAGCTTGAACATCCCAGTCATGGAGTTTTCAACAAGGGGTCTCACAAACTCAACGAGCTACCATCAACCACCCCATGCTCTGTCTCCCTCTACCTTCACTTCCTTTCTTTCTACCTTCACTCCTCTCCCTCTACCTTCATTCTCTCGATCTTTACTCCCTCTACCTTCACTCCTCTCCACCTTCACTCCCCCCTCTCTCTACCTTTACTCCCCTCTCTCTATCTTCGTTCTATCTTTATTCCCTTTACGTTCACTCCCTTCCCTCTACTTTTACTTCCCTCTCTTTCTCTACCTTCACTCTCCTCTCTCTATCTTCATTCTCTCTATCTTCACTCCTCTCTATCTTCACTCCTCTCTATCTTCACTCCCTTCTCTCTATCTTCATTCTCTCTATCTTCACTCCCCTCTCTCGACCGTCATTCTCTTTCTCTTTACCTTCCCTCTCTCTCTCTCTCGACCTTCATTCTCTCTTTATCTTCACTTCCCACTCTCTCTACCTTCATTCTTTTTCTCTCTACCTTCACTCCCCTCTCTCTACCTTCATTCTCTACCTTCATTCTCTTTCTCTCTATCTTCACTCCCCCTCTCTACTTTCACTTCCATCTCTCTATTTTCATTCTTTCACTCTCTGCCTTCATTCTCTCTCTCTACTTTCACTGCCCTTTCTCTTTACCTTCACTGCCTCTCTATCTTCACACCCCTCTCTCTCTCCCTTCACTTCCTAATCTCTCTCCCTTCACTTCCTAATCTCTCTCCCTTCATTGTCAGGGATACTCTCCAGGAAATTCTGGGAGTTGTCAACTCTGTTTTACTCTGATATCAGTACCAATACATCTGCTGGCATTGGCTGGTAACTGGTAAACATGGGCTTTATTGGAACAGAGGGATCTTATATATTGCCATCATTTCCTCATTAGGGATACCAATCTTAAATGCTATTTCATCCTATAATTCTAACAAATATGGCAGTGTGTCTCTGGTTTAGGGTAAAATGAAGGATGGTTAACGATTTAGAGGATGTTTTGCTAGAAAGAGTGTGTAAGGTGTTCACAGCTGGAAACGTTGGCAGCAACATCTGTGTTTCCAGTGGTTGGACTCTAGATCTCCAAAATCCTAAAAATGTTTTCCGATCATCAGGATGTAAAATCAGCCAATCCAAATAAAATATGAGCAGGTCAGGTGAATTGGCCATGCTAAATTGTCCATAGGGTTAGGTGCATTAGGGGTAAATGTGGGATGGGGGAGTGGGTCTAGGTGGGGTCGGTGTGGACTTGTTGGGCCAAATGGCCTGCTTCCCTACTGTAGGGGATCTAATCTAAACAGGAGTTTAGATTAAACTGTCCATTGCCTTCAAAGATAAAAGAGATTTAGGGTCTCAAGGATAGATAATCAGCACTTTTGCCTGGATACAAGACCCATGTGATTCACATTGCCACAACGATACCTTTAGAAATACCTCTGGAAAATCACAGATTTGGAAATATCTCTGGAAAATACCTCTGGTGGGGTAGGGAACAGAGAGAGAGACAGAGAGAGAAAGATAGTGACCAGCTGGATCTTAGTGTCAAATGAGGCTGAGAGGATGGGTTTTCAAGAAAACCCTCAACATGAGAGACAACTCTGGAATTACATACTACCAGGCTGGGAGTGGAAAGGAAGAGATGTAAACACTTCCTTATGAATCACATTGGACTGGAATGGGAAGCATTTAATGTCTACTTAAGGAACTGTGTGTCATGTAATTGTGAAATGGAATTTCTATCATATTTAAAGTTTAAGAGGAAATTTCATTTCTGTTAGTTTAAAGGCTAAATTCTGACATAAATATTGTTTAGTCCATGTTGCTCATGTTCTGTTTGTTACAGTAAAAGTCTTACAAAACTCTAGGTCATCCTTCCAGCTCTCTCTGGGAATCATTAACAAAATTGATATAAAAGTTGAACTGATATTTTGATTTACCTGAGTGATCTTTATCAATCATTCCAAAGATAATTTCCAGATCTGCCCGATGCCTGTACATAGTTTCAATCAGGTTTGGTTGAACCTGCATGTTAAAGTCAGACAGTCAGCACAATTAAATGTCTCTTGTTGAACTCTTTTTGTGCTTCAAGCCACTGTTACTCAATGTAAATCATTATCAGTGCATCAACATTTATCACTCAAACAACATCACACAAACGTTATCTGGCCATTGTCACGCTGTTGCTTGTGCGATCTTGCTAAGCACCAGTGGGTAGATCCATTTCCAATGTTACACCAGTAAATAACATGGTAAACATACACAACACCGGCTGTAGCCCACTTTGGTGGCGAATGATGCAGTATGTAAATATAAATCTTTACTGTTTAGCACAAAACTGTTGGTGGGATTCCTTTTATTAAATTCCCAAAACATTTGTATAAAAGCTTCAAATTGACACTGCTGTCCTGTAGAGGTTACATCTCCTTGACTGCTTTGAAATGGGATTTTGACCAGTGTCTCTGTTGGCGGAGGGGATTAGGGACATATTTGGAAGTGAAAACTCCCAACACCATCTAGAATGGAATCCCTACAGTGTGGAAACAAGCCCTTCAGCCCAACAAGTCCACACTGACCCTCTGAAAAATAACCCACTTAGGCCCATTCCCTTACCCTATTACTCCCCATTTACTTATGCTTATGCACGTAATCTACACGTCCCTGAACACTGTGGGCAATTTAGCATGGCCAACTCACCTAACCTATACATTTTAGGATTGGGGGAGTAAACCCATGCAGACATGGGAGAATGTGCAAACTCTACACATTCGCCAGAGGCTGGAATTGAGGCAGCTGTGCCACCCTCTGGCTGAGGCAATCACCATTTCAATCACTCAGAACATCAAAACCCCACATCATGCAGTTTCCACAGTGTAGGACACTGAAAGTACCTTGCAGGGTACATGTTGAGATCTCACTGAAATCATAACACACTTCACACGCAGGAACTGGCTGGGAAGTGTAAACATCAGAGTGGCAAGTGTCTATGGTGAAGAGTCAGTGTTCTCAAGCAGTCCTGATGTACTTACCTCAACACTGGGCCACAGAATGTTAGACTGTACTCTGATCCAACACATCTCGGACTCCAGCTACCTCATCCTCGCACTACCACCCCAAAATCTCCTCAAACCTCCCTTCATCCTTGAAACCACACCCTCATGAACTCACCCAGCCTCGAACCTAGCCCCCCATTCCTCTCTCCCCATCACCCCTTCCCCCCCCACATGGATACCTCCCACCCCCACCCCACACACCTACCCCTCCCCCACATGCCTTCACCCTCCCCCACACACCTACCACATTCCCCTCCACCACATACCTACTCTCACTCCCCCCAACTCTCACACCTATCTCCAACAGCCCCTCACCCATCTCTCACACTGCCTCCCCCACACTACTTACTCTCCCGTCACCCCTCCTCACATACCTAGTCTCACATCCCCTCTCACCCACACGCGCACAGCCCTTTGCCTACACGTTACACGCCATCCTGCCCCCTCACTGACATACCTTCCACACTTCCCTTTTCTCTGCGCACCTTCACAAGGGGGCTCTGTGACATGGAATCTGTGTTTCCTGACTGGAATACTACAGCTACCAGTGTAGAAAGCAGCCTGTGCTGCCCGGAAAGAGCTGTTCCATTGCACTGCCAATAACCACTCTGCATCATAAGATGATGTGTAGGTGACATTGTGACTGAATTGGGTCAGAAATGAAGATCTTGACCCCAATTTGAATCTTCAGAAATAGGGATTCTGATCTTGATGGAAGATTTGGAAAAAGAGTGAGAGACTGAGACAAATTGAAAAGCTTTTCCACAGAGGCAGGCACAGGCAATATCGGCTGGAAAGAGTTTCTGACAATTTGTGGTAACTCCCCAGTGTCCTCCAAAAGGTAAAATAAATGATGATGCCATGCTTTCCTCCAACAGGATTCAAACTTTGTTCTATTATTGTGGTCAGGTTTCTCAAAGGCAAGGGGGCAATTACTTTGGTTTCACCTCTTTCATGGGCTGCTCAATCTGGAGATCTTCAAAGCTGGAGAGATAATCCACACTGCCCTCAGTATTGACCCGCACCAGCCTGGAGCGCAGAGTTCGCCAGGGCAAGTGTAAATGGAGCACAGATTCCACCGCCAATGCCCACTGACTCGTAGAAATCCTCCCTGCAAGCAAAATCGCAGAGTGACAGGAGCGTTAGGGCACAGAGAGAGGCCAGTTTACCCATTGTGTGTTCTAGCTCTTTAAATGGGCATCTCACTCAGGGCCATCCTCCAGCTTCTCCCCCACCACCACCCCAACCCATAACAAATTGCTTATACTTGAATATGACAGAAAAAGTAAATGCTGCGTTGTGTTTAAAGTAATTCATTTCTGTTATATATAGTTATCTTTGGCCCATTGTGCCCACACCAGCTATCTATCATTAAAACTCTGTCCATACTAATCCCAGTTTCCAGTAATTGACCTGGCACTTTGTAATCTTTTTTTATTCACGCCCAGGCCGTGGGCATCGCTGGCTGGATCAGCATTGATAGCCCATTCCTAATTGCTCTTGAGAAGGTGGTGGTGAGCTGCCTTCTTGAATTCACTGCAGTCCGCCTGCTGTGGATTGGTCCACAATGCCCTTAGTGAGGGAATTCCAGGATTCTAACCCGGCGACCATGAAGGAATATTTCCAAGTCAGGGTTCTGCATGGCTTGGAAGGGAACCTAAAGCTGGTGGTGTTCCCATGTATCTGCTGCCTTGTCCTTCTAGACAGAAGTGGCCATGGGGTTGGAAGGTGCTGCTTAAGGGTCTTTGGTGAACTTCTGCAGTGCATATTGTAGATAGTACACACTGCTGCTACTGAGCACTGGTGATGGAGGGAGTGGATGCTTGTGGATGTAAATGAATCAAGTGGGCTGCTTTGCCCTGAATGGTGTCAAACTACTTGACTGTTATTGGAGCTGCACCCATCCAGCCAAGTGGAATGTATTCCATTACACTCCTGACTTGTGGTTTGTAGATTGTGGACAGGCTTTGGGTGTCAGGAGGTGAGTTACTCGCTGCAGTATCCCTAGTTTCTGACTGCTTTTGTAGCCAGGCAAGTGGCAAGTCCAGTTAGGTTTCTGGTCAATAGTAACCTTAGGGGGATTCAGTGATGGTAAGAGAATGTGGTTGGAAGCTCAGTTCAGGGTGCACTGGGACGCTGAGGTTGCAAACAGCCCAGATTCAGATTCAATTACAACCTCCTTGCTCTTGTATTCAATGTTTTGATTGATAAAGGCAAGTATCCCATATACCTCCTTCACCACCTTATCTATCTGTCCTGCTGTTTTCAAGAATCTAAGGACATGCACACCAATCCTTTGTCCTGCCTATGGTCCTACCATGTCATATATACTCCCTTGCCTTGGTAGTCTTCCTAAAGTGACCTCACACCTTTCAGGATTGAATTCCATTTGCCACTGTTCTGCCCATCCGACCGGTCAGTCAATATTGTCCTGTATTCAGGCTTTCCTCCTTGCTATTTACCACAGGTTTCTGTGCCATCTGTAAGTGTACCTCCTACATCCAAGAGTAGACAGCAAGCTTTGTTAACCTGCCTTTGGCACCATTTCACCATAACACCCTCCTGCACCAGCTTCTCCCCATTGCCCAGCTGGGTGGTTCACTTCCTGCTTTCATCCCCTTCCTTCGAAGTGTAGCAAGACAATTACCATCACTGGCACCTCCTTTCACTCTTGCAGCACTAGTTCAGGTGCTCCCCAAATATCTATCCTTGGCTCCTGTTATTCTTCATCTAAAATGCTGTCCATCCTCAGCATCACTGAAAACCTAATGGCAGTCTTCAATTGTTTCCTAACAACACCTTACCAGCACCTCTCTCTCTCTCCATTGGAGTCGCAGGTAGATAGGATAGTGAAGAAGGTGTTTGGTATGCTTTCCTTTATTGGTCAGAGTTTTGAGTATAGGAGTTGGGAGGTCATGTTGCGGCTGTACAGGACATTGGTTAGGCCACTGTTGGAATATTGCATGCAGTTCTGGTCTCCTTCCTATCGGAAAGATGTTGTGAAACTTGAAAGGGTTCAGAAAAGATTTACAAGGATGTTGCCAGGGTTGGAGGATTTGAGCTACAGGGAGAGCGTCGGAGGCTGAGGGGTGACCTTATAGAGGTTTACAAAATTATTAGGGGCACGGATAGGATAAATAGACAAAGTCTTTTCCCTGAGGTTGGGGAGTCCAGAACTAGAGGGCACAGGTTTAGGGGGAGAGGGGAAAGATATAAAAGAGACCTACGGGGCAACGTTATCACGCAGAGGGTGGTACGTGTGTGGAATGACCTGCCAGAGGAACTGGTGGAGGCTGGTACAATTGCAACATTTAAGAGGCATTTGGATGGGTATATGAATAGGAAGGGTTTGGAGGAATATGGGCCGGGTGCTGGCAGGTGGGACTAGATTGGGTTGGGATATCTGGTCGGCATGGATGAGTAGGACCAAAGGGTCTGTTTCCATGCTGTACATCTCTATGACTCTATGACTCTATCTCTGATTTATCATGTTGCTTTGCTGACACCGAGAACTGTTCACCTGGAAATGTCCTCAAGCCAAATACTGGGGTTGCTCTAAGTTTGTTGTGTTCCTTTGCTGCCAACCCAATTCCTCTCCCCAGGAATTTGTTTGAATCTGAATCTGGGCTGTTTGCAATTTCAGCGTCCCAGTGCACCCTGAGCTGAGTTTCCAACCACATTCTCTTATCTTCACCAACACTGCCTACTTTGAGCTGCAGTTTAGTACATGCCTCTTCCCCTGTCTCAGCCCATTTGCTCTGACCAGGTCTCTCCTAAACTCAGCCTTGACTATTCCATTGTCCTTGAAGCTTCCTTAAGGCTGAATGCATGCAAAATTGTCATCACTCTCTTGATCTTTGAACACAATCTTTGAAACTGGTCAACTGGTCACAGGGCCTACCAGTTAGGGGTATTAACTGGGGTGCTAGCAGAAGATTGCAGGTTCCAGTCCTGCTGTGATCATTTGGATGGCAATGAGACTCAGCAGTTAGCGCTCCTGCCTCAAGTGCGAGTGACCCAGGTTCAATCCCACCCTTGGACATGTGGAATTTGCATGTTCGCCCTGTGTCTGGGTTGGTTCTGTAGGCTGCTCCAGTTTCTTCTCATAATTCAGTGATGTGCAGGTTAGGTGTATTAACGATGGGAAATGCAGTGGCAGTCTGGGTGGCATGCTCTTTGGAGGGTCAGTATGAGCCTGCTTTGACACTGTAGGGATTCTAAGACACGCCCTGTTCAGGCTTTAACTTCTGATTCCTAAATCCTCTCCCAGCCGGGGAACAAAGTCTCTACTTGACAGGATTTGGAGATGCCGGTGTAGGACTGGGGTGTACAAAGTTAAAAATCACACAACACCAGGTTATAGTCCAACAGGTTTATTTGGAAGCGCACCAATTAAACCTGCTTCCAATTAAACTTGTTGCACTATAACCTGCTGTTGTGTGATTTTTAACTTTCTACTTGACAGCCATCTGAATTGTCATCATCCTGTTTAAGTTCAGGATCAGATCTCTCTAATTTTTAAGGTTCTTTCCAGGAGGCCAGGGTTTAAACGCTACATCCTTTACTGCAACCATTTCATTTCTAGGTTCAGTAATTTCATATCCGGCTGCTTTGAGATCTTTATTACAGTTATGTCAGTAATCATCCAAAAAAAAGCCTGCATACCCCTTTGTAGTCAGTTCCCATACTCTTTCAAGGGCTTTCTGATTTTGGTCTTTGTGCTCAGAATGAGCTGGATGGATTTAGATTCTACCATTCAGCGGTTTTACCTTATATTCAAGGACATACTATCACTTTGTCCCATAATCCAAATCCGACATCAGATTGCTCCTCCTGCATTGTTCTAGCTTCTCTTTTCATTCTCCAGCTTTGAATCTCAAGGTCCATCCTGCCTTTTGGAAACGTAATTCAAGTTTTTTTTTTCATTTTCTCTTTCTTCCTAGGTTTTGCCTCTGACCCATTCTGGGCCTGGATCTTTTCTCGGCAACATGTCAGTCTCAGGCAGCTACGCAGAATGTTTCTCACTGCAACACCCAAAGATCTCTCAGGTATCTCACTGACTTTGTCTCATAAACAACCCCATCCTTATGGTGCCCCCTTGCCTGATTCTAGCCCCACTCTATCACTCACGGTTCACTGACTCAATCTAAATCAAATCTAAATCTAACTCGTGCATGCTTGGAGGGGGAAGCAGATAGATTCTTGACCAACCGGGGATACAAGGATTACGGGGAAAGGGCAGGAAAGTGGATGTGAGGAATATCATATCACAGCAGGCTCAACGGGCCGAATGGCTTGCTCCTATTTCTGATGGCCTTAACTCACCTCCCTCCTCGCTCCCCTCCCACCCCCCCGCAGATAAATGCCAAGAGACCAACATCCCTGGCACTTGTGCCATTTTAAAAAGACCGCTCTGCACACAGGTGAATACTGGCATCACAAAGCTGCCCTGCACATCAAAGGTTCACCTTTCTGAAGACGTCGGATAAGGGGAAGGTGGTATCAATAGGACCTGGAGGTCCTAGTGTTGGGGCAGTGGTGAGGTGGGGGGAGAGGGTTTGGGGATTCCCAGAGGAGAGCCAACCTCTTGTTGGAGTGCTGGCACAGGAGGCCATGTCTTCAGATCCTGGCAGCCCACTCAGAGGTCACTGCCTGGGTCAGTATCACCTTCATAGTCCAGAGGAACAGCCAGCAGTGTCATAAGAAGATCAATGACTTCCTTGGCTACATCAGGGTAAGTGCCAGATTCTTCTCTCTGCTACCTCACGCTCATTCCCACTGTCTCTCTCTGCAACTGCACCCACCAAAGCTACAATATCGTCAGTCACTCACTGGTGCCCACCTCAACCCCCAAACCCTACCCTTGCTGCCCAATGTGCTGCCTTCTCATTCAGTCTTGACACCTCCCTATTTTATCCCCCAGGCTTCACCAACTGTGCCAGCTAGAGCAAGATAGGTTGACTTCAACAAAATATATATGTGAGTGTCCACTTATAGAGTCATACAGCACGGAAACATACCCTATGGTCTAACCAGTCCATCTAACCTAGCCCCACTTGCCGGCACTTGGTTCATATCCCTCCAAACATTTCCTATTCATTTACTTATCTAAATGCCTTTTAAATGTTGGAACTCTACCTGCATCCACTACTTCCTCTGGAAGTGCATTCTTCAGCCTCTATGTAAACAATTTGCCCTCATATATTTTTAAATCTCTCTCCTCTCACCTTAAAAATACACCCCTCAGTTTTGAAATCCCCCTGTCCTCGGGAAAAGAGGCCTACCATTTCCCCCATTCATGCCCCTCATGATTTTATAAACTTCTATAACGTCACATCTCAACCTCCTACAGAAAGTCCCAGCCTATCCAGTCTTTCTTTATAACTCAAACCCTCCATTCCCAGCAACATCCTGGTAAATCTCTTCTGAACCCTCTCCAGCTTAGTAATATCTTTTCTATAACAGGGAGGCCAGAACTGGACACAGTACTCCAGAAGAGGCCTTACTAATATCCTGTACAATTTCAACATGAAGTCCCATCTCCTATACTCAAAGGTCTGAGCAATGAAGGCAAGCATGGTAAATGTCTTTTTCACCACCCTGTATATATGTGATACAAACTTCAAAGAATTATGTACCTGAACCCCTAGGTCTCTCTTTTTTATAACCTACCCAAGAATCTGGGGATGGCATGGTGGCTCAGTGGTTAGCACTGCTGCCTCATAGTACCAGGGACCCGGGTTTGATTCCTGCCTTGGGTGATTGTCTGTGTGGAGGTTGCACATTCTCCCTGCGTTTGCGTGGGTTTCCTCCGGGTGCTCATATTGTTAGGTGCATTAATCAGGGGAAAATATAGTGCAGAGATTACTCTTGGGAGGGTTGGTGTGAACTTGTTGGGCTAAAGGGCCTGTTTCCATACTGTAAGGAAATTAATCTAATCTCAGAATCAACACAAATCAACTTTAATGCAGCAAAGTTTAACAATCAGAAGCAAGCCCTCTTTTTTTTCTCAGCTCATTACCTGTCTGATCTTTATCGTATTGTTTGAAGGCATCGATAACTTCGGATTTGTGTGCATAAAACTTCTCACGCAATGACTTCAGGGCTGATGCTTCAACTACACTTACCCTTCGTATGGGGGAAAAGAATGAACAGAATTAATTGTAAGATTTCTTAAAGCTAAGCAATGGGAACATCAAGTTTACACTGCAAATCAAAAACATTCCACAACTAAAAATAAAATACTGTGAATGCTGGAACCATGAAATAAAATGGAGCAATAGAGTATAAAATCACAAACATACATTTGAGAATAGTTGATAATATGAATGATACCAGATTTGGGGGCCCCTTCCCATTCTCCCTACCTCTCCCACACTTTTGATGGTTTGCATTGTCTGTAATGAGCTTTGCCTGTAGATATCTGATTGGCTTGATTTACTGGTGATGGTTAATAGATAGAAATTTTTTAAAAAGCCATGGTGATTTGGTGATCGGTAAAAACCAATCAGAGCAAGAGCTTTTCTGAATATATTCAAAGAACAGAGCTGGGAACAACCAGCCATTTCGAGCCTGGCAAAGTCTCCAGGCAATGTCATACAACACAGGAAAAGCTAAGAGAGTGAGCCCAGGATTCTATACCCCATCTAAAAGGCTGAATTGCAGGAGTTCATTGACAAATCCGGTGATCACTTTCCATGCCTATCTGTTGTGTTGCAGACATCACAGGAAATGGGTGTTACACAGTCATACAATCATACAGTACGGAAACAGGCCCCTTAGTCCAACTTGTCCATACCAATCAGATTTCCCAAACTAAACTAGTCCCATTTTCCTGTTTTTGGCCCATATCTCTGGAAATGTTTCCGTTTCATGTATCTGTCCAAACGTCTTTTAAATGCTGTAACTATATTCACTTATACCACTTCCTCTGGCAGCTTGCTCCATTCACGCACTACCCTCTGTGTGAAAAGGTTGACCCTCAAGTCCCTTTTAAATCTCTTCCTTCTTACCTTAAGCCATTTTCCCTAATCAAAATAGCAGTCCACCTCCTCCCTTGCCTCCCCTTCTATCCTTCCTATGGCATCAATATCTCAGAACATTGAGTTGCCAGTCTATTCCCTCCCCAGCCATGTTTCTGTAATAGCTAGGATTTCCCAGTCCCATTTACCCATCCGTGCCCTGAGTTCATCAGCCTTACCTGTAAGACCTCTTACATTGAAATTAATACAATTTAATTCATCAGTTTTCCCACAGGCCCTGCCATGCTCATGTATGTCTTGTCTATTTGTCCTACTCTCTTTAGTTTCTGGACCAGCCTCAACCTTTTTTCTTGACTCACTACCGTTTAGGATTCCACCCTGCCAGACTGGTTTAACCCCTCCCCAATAACTCCAGGAAATTTCCCTGCCAGGATATTGGCCCCCCTCCAGTTGAGGTACAACGTGCCTCTCCTGTTATAGGACACTTCTGCCCCAGAAGAGATCCCAACAGTCCAAAAATCGGAATCCCTGCCCATTGCTGGGTACATCCCATGTCCGCTGCACTGAGCAGTTCGACCACACAGGACTCACACTACATCAAGGAAACCTGCTAATCTTCAAGGGACCGACATTGTGGCTGTGGGAAATGATGGAATCACTTCAAATGCGTTCTGATATTCGGAGCAATTTCATTATTCTCTCACAAACAAATGGACACCACTGGTGAGGCCAGCAATTGTTACTCAGTCCTCCAGGCCACTTCAAAGGTTAGTTCAGAATCAGTCACATTGCTGTGGGTCTGGAGTCATGTGTAGGACAAACCACATAACAACAGCAGTTTCCTTCTGTAAAGAATATTAATAAACCAGATTGGTTTTTCCAATAGTCACTACCACTGATCAACTGATCAAATCTAAATTGCACCAGCTGCCATGGTGAGATTGGAACCAGGCCCTCCACAGAAGCAGTGTTACTACTCCAGGGACATTACCACTACACCACCATAATGCCCATTTGACAGAGGATTGTGCATGAGGGAGCGAGCATGCAGGGGCTTCCAAAACTAGAGGACTTGGTGCAAGAGGTGAAAACAGGAAGTGGGGTCATGCAAAGGGAGCAGGTTGATGTGTGAACCTGCCACCCCACACTCACAGACAGTACATCACAGACCCTAACCCCTCAAGTGAACCTGCGTCCCCCACACTCACTAACAGTACACCCCAGACCCTAACCCCTCGAGTGAACCTGCCTCCCCCACACTTACACCCCAGATCCTAACCCCTCGAGTGAACCTCCCTCCGCCCACACTCTCAGACAGTACACCCCAGACCCTAATCCCTCGAGTGAACCTCCCTCCGCCCACACTCTCAGACAGTACATCCCAGACCCTAACCCCTTGAGTGAACCTCCCTCCCCTCACACTCTCATACAGTACATCCCAGACCCTAACCCCTCGAGTGAACCTCCCTCCCCCCACACTCACAGACAGTACATCCCAGACCCTAATCCCTCGAGTGAACCTGCCTCTGCCCACACTCTCAGACAGTACATCACAGAACCTAACCCCTCGAGTGAACCTGCCTCCCCCTCATTCTCGGACAGTACATCCCAGACCCTAATCCCTCGAGTGAACCTGCCTCTGCCCTCACTCTCAGACAGTACATCACAGAACCTAACCCCTCGAGTGAACCTGCCTCCCCCACACTCTCACACAGTACATCCCAGACCCTAACCCCTCGAGTGAACCTCCCTCCCCCCCACACTCTCAGACAGTACATCCCAGACCCTAACCCCTCGAGTGAACCTCCCTCCCCCCACACTCTCATACAGTACATCCCAGACCCTAACCCCTCGAGTGAACCTGCCTCCCCCCGCACGCACAGACAGTACATCCCAGAGCCTAACCCCTCGAGTGAACCTGCCTCTCCCCACACTCACAGACAGTACATCCCAGAGCCTAACCCCTCGAGTGAACCTGCCTCTCCCCACATTCACAGACAGTACATCCCAGACCCTAACCCCTCGAGTGAACCTGCCTCCCCCCACATGCACAGACAGTACATCCCAGACCCTAACCCCTCGAGTGAACCTGCCTCTCCCCACATTCACAGACAGTACATCCCAGACCCTAACCACTCACTGTATGATTAGGTTTCTCTTCATCTTTCTTGTAGTGTGCTGCCCAGAATTGGGCCCTTTGCTCCAGTTATGGTCAAACCAGTTTTACATTTGGGTTTACCATAATTTCATTGTTTGACTACCCCCACTCCCTCATTAATGTATCGCAGGATAATATATTCATTATTAACTCCCCTCTCAACCCATCCTGCCACGTTAAATAGTTTATATGAATATACATCCAGGCTCATCTTCTCCTCCTCCCTTTTGGGAATTGTTACCTTTATTTTCTGTTGTTTCTGCACCTTCTTCGAACTAAAATGACTCACCTCAACCCTGCAATAAGATCCATTTGCTACTTGTCTGCCTACTTCACTGATCTCTCTGTGTCTCTCTGACCTCTCCTCACAACCCAGAATCCTGCCAAGTTTCATGCCATCCACAAAGTGGAAATTGCACCCTATAAACTCAACTTTAAATCATGAATACTGCATGTATGAAGAAAATAATGGATTACTAAACCAATCCCTTGGGATCTCCATGATGAATCTCCTGTTTGACAAATAACCAATTCACCATCATTCCTTGCTGTCCATCAGTCAGCCTAATTTTTGTTCCTGTTGCTACTGACTCTTTTACTCTGTGGATATCAATATTGCTGACAAACCTGTAATGGGGTACTTTATGAGATATCTTTCTCCATTCTATTGGAAAAATGCTACGAAACCTGAAAGCGTTCTGAAAAGAATTACAAGGATGTTGTCAGGGTTGGAGGATCTGAGCTATAGGGAGAGACTGAACAGGCTGAGGCTGTTTTCCCTGGAGCATCGGAGGCTGAGGGGTGACCTTATAGAGGTTTATAAAATCATGAGGGTCATGGATAGGGTAAATAGACAAGGTATTTTCCTTGGGCTGGGGGAGTCCAGAACTAGAGGGCATAAGTTTAGGGTGAGAGGGGAAAGATATAAAAGGGATCTAATGGGCAAGTTTTTCAGACAGAGAGTGGTGTGTGTATGGAATCAGCTGCCAGAGGAAATGGTGGCGGCTGGTACAATTACAGCATTTAAAAGGCATCTGGATGGGTATATGAATGGGAAGGGTTTAGAAGGATATGGGCCAAGTGCTGGCAAATGGGACTGGATTTGAGGGAGGCACGGTGGCACAGTGGTTAGCACCTGGGTTCAATTCCCGCCTCAGGTGACTGACTGTGTAGAGTTTGCACATTCTCCCCGTGTCTGCGTAGGTTTCCTCCGGGTGCTCCGGTTTCCTCCCACAGTCCAAAAATGTGCAGGTTAGGTGAATTGGCCACGCTAAATTGCCTGTAGTGTTAGGTATAGGGGAATGGGTCTGGGTGGGTGTGCTTCGGCGGGTCGGTGTGGACTTGTTGGGCCGAAGGGCCTGTTTCCACACTGTAAGTAATCTAATCTAGAAATCTGGTCAGCATGGACGAGTTGGTTTCCTTGCTGCACATCTCTGTGACTAAGTACATTATGTCAACTGCATTAACCTCTTCTGCTCTCTCTGTTACTTCATCAAAAAAAAGATGACCGACTGAACACAAGCTGTCCTGGTGAGCGCGTTCAAAGATGGTCGCTCCGACCAAGCGCACATCCTAATTTAACCCCTTACACACCTGTCACCTGTCTACCTCTGTGCTACACTCACCTCTCCTGAAGAGTCAGTTTCCTTGTACATTTACTAACTCGGTACTGGACAAAGCGGGGCACCAGATCGGGACCAAGTTTGACATAAGCCCCTCGGTTACTGCCCTCTTCGTAGTAATTCGAAGCAGAGAAAATAGTGATGACCTGCGTGAGAAATGGATCATTCAGCTCCCTGCGATTGACCTTCAACCTGCAAATCAGCGACAATGTTTTTTGTAAGACTGACGTGCAAGCTCACACGAGAGGATTTCGGGTCAACGTGTTACCTTTCCGTCGTGGCAGAGTTCATATCCTTCCTGTTTGCACTCGTGTGACCGGATCAGCAGCTCCAAGTCGTACCGTTTCAGCATGCATTGTGTCACATCGTGACCAAAGTAACAGCCCCCTCCTCGGAAGCTGTTTGGGATGCAGCCAGTGAGGTTCCTTGGGTCACTCCACAGTACATCTATAATCTACAGAAAGACAGCTCTCAGAATAAACAGTCACGGCCAGAATCCTGTGATCTCGAAGGTTAACAGATCCTTGATCAAACAACTATCAAGCCTACAACCAGGAGAGCTGAAGTTAATTTATACAGTTGTATCTGCTGTTATCTTTTCTAACCGAAACTAGGTATTTAATAAAAACAAGCAGCAGAACTTCATTCTGAAAGTAACTACGAGGGGTGCGAATCGATTACAGAGAGCAATATGATGTGGGCTCAAGCTTTATTAGCTCACTGTGTCACTAATTCTCCAAAAGAATTATAAAGTATATACAGAACGTATTCAGCATTCCTTGGGGAGAGTTGAAGGGTAATGGTTTAATGCTTGGGATCGGTGTCAGTCATCAGTAATGTTACTAGTGTTGGGGTACACTTGGAACCGGGTCTGAGCCAGCACGGTTCTGAGACTGGCTTTTCCGATCTACTTAAGTTGTGGCGTAAATCATTCATGAGCATTCTTGCTCACGAACATGAGGAAAGACTCAAAACAAAATCAAAACTGAAGAACTGCGAATGCTGGAAATCAGAAACAAAATCAGAAATTGCTGGAGAAACTCAGCAGGTCTGGAAGCATCACTGGAGAGAAAGCAGAGTTAACGTTTCGAGTCTGGTGACTCTTTAACAGAACCCTGTTCTGAAAAAGGGTCACTGGACCTGAAACGTTAACTCTGTTTTCTCTCCACGGATGCTGCCGGAGCAGCTGCGTTTCTCCAGCAATTTCTGATGTTGCTGCTGATGAGGGAAACTCACTTCTTTCTCCCATCTCAGTATGATCGCACAACAAGAGCCAGGGGACAAAGATTTTTTTTTAGTGAATGCAATGTCACAGTGCCAAGCAGGTTACATCACAAGGCAGGACTTGTACAATCAATGGCAAGGTCCTGGAAAGCGTTGCTGAACAAATAAACTTTGAAATGCAGGTTCATAGTTCATTGCAAGTGGAGTCACAGGTAGACAGGATAATGAAGAAGGCATTTGACATGCTTGCCTTGTTTGGTCAATGCATTGCATAGAACATTACATCGCAGCCCTCGATGTTGTGCCGACCTGTGAAACCAATCTGAAACCTATCTAACCTATACTATTCCATTATCATCCGTATGTTTATCCAATGACCATTTAGATGCCCTTAAATTTCGTGAGTCTACTACTGTTGTAGGCAGTATGTTTCACGCCCCCCACTACTCTCTGAGTAAAGAAACTACCTCTGACATCTGTCCTATCACTCCTCAATTTAAAGCTATGTCCCCTCATGCTAGCCATCGCCATCCAAGGAAAAAAGGCTCTCACTGTCCAACCTATCTAACCCTCTGATTATCTTATATGTCTCAATTAAGCAACCTCTTAACCTAATTCTCTCTAACAAAAATAGCCTCACGTCCCTCAGCTTTTCCTCAAAAAGACCTTCCCTCCATACCAGACCACATCCTAGTAAATTGCCTCTGAACCCTTTCCAAAGCTTCCACATCCTTCCTATAATGCGGTGACCAGAACTGTATGCAATACTCCAAATGCGGCTGCACCAGAGTTTTGTACAGCTCATGACCTCATGGCTCTGAAACTCAATCCCTCTCCCAATAAAAGTTAACACACTGTACGCCTTCTTAACAAACTTATTCCTGATGAAGGGCTTTTGCCTCAAACGTCGATTCTCCTGTTCCTCGGGTGCTGCCTGACCTGCTGTGTTTTTCCAGCACCGCACTCTCGACTCTAATCTCCAGCATCTGCAGTCCTCACTTTCTCCCTTCTTAATAACCTTCCCAAACTGGGTGGCAACTTTAAGAGATCTATGTACAAGGACACCGAGATCTCTCTGCTCATCTACACTACCAAGAATCTTATCATTAGCCCAGTACTCTGCATTCCTATTACTCCTTCCAAAGTGTATCACCTCACACTTTTCCACATTAAACTCCATTTGCCACCTCTCAGTCCAGCTCTGCACCTTATCTATGTCCCTCTATGATCTGCAACATTCTTCAGAACTATCCACAACTCTAACGACCTTAGTGTCGTCTGCAAATTTACTAAACCATCCTTTTACACCCTCTTCCAGGTCATTTATAAGAATGACAAACAGCAATGGCCCCAAAACTAGTGGTACACCACTAGTTACTGAACTCCAGGATGAACATTTCCCACCAACCACCACCCTCTGTCTTCTTTCAGCTAGTCAATTTCTGATCCAAACCGCTAAATCACCCTCAATCCTATGACTCTGCACTTTGTGCAATAGCCTACAATGGGGAACCTTATCAAATGCTTTACTGAAATCCTTATACACCACAACAACCAATTTAGCCTCATTCACCAGTTTGGTCACCTTCTCAAAGAACTCAATAAAGTTTGTGAGGCACAACTTACCCTTCACAAAACCATGTTGACTATCCCTCATCAAATTATTCCTTTCCAGATGATTATAAATCCTATCTCTTATAACCTTTTTCAACACTTTACCCACTCACTGGTCTATAATTTACCAGGGTTTTCTCTACTCCCCTTCTTGAACAAGGGAACATTTGCTATCCTCCAGTCTTCTGGTACTATTCCTGTAGACAGTGATGACATAAAGATCAAAGCTGAAGGCTCTGCAATCTCCTCCCTGGCTTCCCAGAGAATCCTAGGATAAATCCCACACAGCCTGGGGTCCTATCTATTTTCATTCTTTCCAGAACTGCTAACACCTCCTCCTTGTGAACCTCAATCCCATCTAGTCTAGGAGCCTGTATTTTAGTATTCTCCTCAGGAATACTGTATGCTATACAGCTCTGCAACTCTCAATGGGAGAAGCTGACATTTGTCCCCTCAAGTCAAGCCTGTTCTCCCCATCATGCAGATCATGGCTGACCTTGTACCTCAACACCATTTTCCCACACTCATTCCAAATGCTCCAATCTCTTTACAAATTTGAAATTGCATTCAGTATACCTGTTTCCATTCCATCTCCTCTCTTGATATGTCATTGGTGAAGGCCACTTCGCAGTCTAAGCAGGACACTTCGAGGATTGGAGTGGAGTTGTGACCCTCTATGCGGCTGCGTTCCAACACTCTCTCCTGGTTGGAATCTCTTTGGAGCACACCATCCTCCCTCCCTCCATCCTGGTCACTATCCGATCTGCTGAAGCTGTACACTGAGGAAGCCGATGATGTCACAGGCCTCTGCTTTCGAAAGGAGGAACGGTCAATAATGGAATTGCTGGAAGTTTCTGGTGGCTTCCCTCCAACATTCCCGTTCTTGTCCAGCCTCTTTGGAGCTTGTGCCTTGAGGTAGAGGTCCCCCACACTTTTCTCATTCGAGTTTTCAGAGGCTTTGGCCTGAGGCCTGAGTGCAGATTTAAACTGCGAAGGAATGAGAAATTCATCATTCAGGATACAGGCAAAATCCTGAAACAAATACAAAGAATGCTGGGGAAGCTCAGCAGGTCTGGCCGCATCCGTGAAGTGGGAAAAGCAGAGTTAACGTTTTGAATCTGGTAAGAATTTTCTTCAGATATTCAAAGGATGATTGTACCGAGTTCTTGGAGATAAGGAGGCCCAAATGAACAAGTTGTTAGCTGGGGAGTGTTTGGAAGACAGTGATCATTGTATCAAATGGTTCAGGATGATGGTGGAAAACAACACGTTACAGTGCAGAATGAGAAAAATCAACTTGGCAGAGAGCGGAATTCAATACGGCAAGAACAGAGCTGGATAGGATTTACTGGAAAAGCGGTCAGTGAACAATCAAAGAGGGTATGGAATCCAGTCGTAATATAATCCTGCAAATGGGAAATGAAGGACTAACAAATCCTGAATTTCCAGAATGACAAATGAGCTAGCAATTAAGAAAAAAAGAAAGAAGTGTGTCATATAGGTAATATAACTGAGAACTAACCAGAACACAGAAGGTTTAGAAAGATGGTGAAAAAGCAAGTAAGTGATGCAAAGAAAAATTACTAGAAAAGATTGGCAGCCAATTTAGAGGGGAATCCTAAAGTCGTATGTGGATGTATAAGTAGTAAAGGAGAAGTAAGCTTGGTGAGAGACCAAAGAGGGGATATTACACATGGAGTCATGGGCATGATTGAGGTGTTAAATGAGTATTAAATTTATTTTTACCAAAGAGGGAGATAGTGAGGACTGTGCATGCTGGGGAGACAGAGTGGATAAAGAGTGAAGCTGGAAATAGCACAGCAGGTCAAGCAGCATCAGAGGAGAAGAGGAGTTGACGTTTCAGGTCGAAACCTTTCATCAGGACTTTTTCCAGCTCCAATATTTATCTGGTCAGGCCATGGTGACAGAAGGGTTCAAATTGATAAAGAAAATAGGCTGCTTGCCCTTAACATTAACAAGGCCCTGGGGTCGGATTAGATGCATCCAAGGATTTTGAAAGAAGTACAAGTGGGAATTGCAGGAGCACTGGCCACAAACTTCTTCTAGACTCAAAGGGATGCTGGAGTTTGGAAAATTGCAAACATTACAGCCTTGTTCAAGAAGGGATTGTGAGGATAATCCCAACGTTACAGACCCATCAGTTTAACTTCAGTGGTAAGGAACCTTTCAGAAACAATTGCTTGAGATAGATTGAGTCATTGCATGGAGAAAGGTGAGTTGATTGGGATGGTCAGCAGATTTCTGAACAGGAAATGGTGTCTGACTACCTTACTGGAGTTTTTTAAGGAGGTAATGGAAAGACTCCATGAGGGGAGCGCTGTTGATGTGGTGCACACAGACTTTCAGAAGGTTCAGTGCAGTGAAGTGTGAGGTGATGCGCTTTGTTCAGAAGAACACTGAATGACACTATGTAATAGAGATACGATTCTAAACAGGGTACAGGAGCAGTGGGATCTGGGTGTATATGTGTACAGATCACTGAAAGTAGTGGGACAGCTGGGGAGAGGAGTTAATAGAGCATACAGTCTCCTCCACTTTATTAACAAGAGCCAAGAAGAGTGGTGTGGTGGCTCAGTGGTTAGCACTGCTGCCTCATAGCACCTAGGATCTGGGTTCGATTCTACCTTTGGGCGGTTGTCTGTGTGGAGTTTTCACAATCACCCCGTGTCTGTGTGGGTTTCCACTGGGTGCTCCAGTTTCTTCTCACAGTCTAAAGATATGCAGGTTAGGTGAATTGGCCATGGTAAGTTGCCCATCGTGTCCAGGCATCTGCAGTCTAGGTGGATTAGCCATGGAAAATTCGTGGTTATAGGGAGGAGGATGGGATACGCTTTGAAGGGTCAATGTGGCTGAATGGTCTGCTTTCACAGTACTGGGATTCAGTGATTCTAGAGGGACAGGAATTTGTTAGACCTCAGTTGGAGTATTGAGTATCGTTCTGAATGCCCTCATTGTGGGAAATGCATTGGAGAAAGTGCATAAGCGACTCACAAGCATTTTTCTAGGAGTGACCAAGTGTTTGGATACAGGTAGGGCAGTTGATGATGTTTATATGGATTTCGGCAAAGCCTTTGACAAGGTCCAACATGGGCAACTGGTAAAGAAGGTAGAATCTTATAGGAAATAGTGAGGACTGCGCATGCTGGACAGACAGAGTGGATAAAGAGTGAAGTTGGAAAAAGCACAGCAGGTAAAGCAGATTCAAGAGGAGAAAGGGAATCCACATTTCAGGTTGGAATCTTTCATCAGGGCTTTTGCCAGCTCCACTATTTATCCACTCAGAATCTCATTGGATCTAGTAGAACTTGGCAAGTTGGCTCCAAACCTGGCTAAGTGACAGTAGATGGAGGGCAGTGGTAGAAAGCTGTTTGCGTGACTGGAGGCTAGTCAGAGAGTCAGAGAGATGTACAGCACGGAACCAGACTCTTAGAATACTGCATACAGTTCTGGTCACCACATTACCAAAAGGAGGTGGATGCTTTGGAGAGGGTGCAGAGGAGGTTCACCAGGATGTTCCCTGATATGGAAGGCACTAGCTATGAATGGAGGTTGAATAGATTAGGATTATTTTCATTAGAAAGACGAAGGTTGAGGGGAGACCTGATTGAGGTCTACAAAATCATGAGAGGTGTAGACGGGGTGGATAGCAAGAAGCTTTTTTCACAGAGTGGGGGATTCAATTACTAGGGGTCACGAGTTCAAGGTGAGAGGGAAAAAGTTTAAGGGAGATATATATAGAAAGTTCTTTACGCAGAGGGTGGTGGGTGCCTGAAATGTGTTCCCAGCGGAGATGGTAGGGGCGGGAACGATAGCGTCATTTAAGATGTATCTAGATAGATACATGAATGGGCAGGGAGCAGAGGGATACAGATCCTTAGAAAATAGGCAGCAGGTTTAGATACAGGATCTGGATTGGTGCAGGCTTGGAGGGCCAAAGGGCCTGTTCTTGTTCTGGAAGGTTCTTTGTTCTTTGACACAAAGAGTCTGCAAAGGTCTCAAATAGGATGAACAATCACAAAGATTGGCAGGTGAATTATAATGTGAAAAATGTGAACTGGTCCAGTTCAGCAAGATGAGTCGAAAAAGTAGCATATTATCAGATCTGACATGATCTCATTGAAATGTGACACCATTAGGCTGTAAGACCTTGACGAATAGGAACAGGAGCAGGCCATTCGGCCCCTCAAGCCTGCTCTGCCATTCTTTAGAATCATGCTGATCCAACATTGGTCACATCACTTGACTGCCCTTTCCCCATAACCCTCGATACCCCTACTGATCAAAAGTCTATCCCAGCCTTAAATATACACTATGTCTCTGCCCCCACAGCACTCTGTGGCAAAGAGTTCCAAAGACACTCAACCCCCTGAGCGAAGAAATTCCTCCTCATCTCAGTCTCAGAAAAACTCAATGGGCTGAAGGGCCTCTTCTGTAAGATTCTACAATCATATAGTGGTTCCCAGAATGTGAGAATAGATTGAAGAAATGGGCATGTGCTCCTTGGAGTGAAGAAGGCTGAGAGGAGATTCGGTTGAAGTTTTCAAAATCTGCATTTTGGGAAAGTAAATCTTAGCAGGACTTAAAACTTAATGGTAAGGTCCTAGGGAGTGTTGCTGAACAGAGAGACCTTGGAGTGCAGGTTTATAGCTCCTTGAAAGTGGAGTCGCAGGTAGATAGGATAGTGAAGAAGGCATCTGGTATGCTTTCCTTTATTAGTCATAGTATTGAGTACAGGAGTTTGGGAGGTCATTTTGCGGCTGTACAGGACATTGGTTAGGCCACTGTTGGAATATTGCATGCAATTCTGGTCTCCTTGCTGTCAGAAAGAAGTTGTGAAACTTGAAAGGGTTCAGAAAAGATTTACAAGGATGTTGCCAGGGTTGGAGGATTTGAGCTATAGGGAGAGACTGAACAGGCTGGGGGTGTTTTCCCTGGAGCGTCGGAGGCTGAGAGGTGACCTTATAGAGGTTTACAAAATTATGAGGGGCATGGATAGGGTAAATAGGCAAAGTCTTTTCCCTGGGGTCAGGGAATCCAGAATTAGAGGGCATAGGTTTAGGGTGAGAGGGGAAAGATATAAAAGAGACCTCAGGGGCAATATTTTCACATAGAGCATGGCACGTGTATGAACTGAGCTGCCAGAGGAAGTGATGGAGGATGGTACAATTTCAATATTTAAGAGGCATTTGGATGGTTATATGAATAGGAAGGGTTTAGAGCGATATGGGCCGGGTGCTGGCAGGTGGGACTAGATTAGGTTGGGATATCATGGATGGGTTGGACCGAAGGGTCTGTTTCCATGAACACTATGGGCAGTTTAGCATGGCCAATTCACCCTGACCTGCATATCTTTGGACTGAGAGAGGAAACTGGAGCACCCGGAGGAAACCCACGCAGACATGGGGAGAATGTGCAAACTCCACACAGACTGTCACTCGAGGCTGGAATTGAACCCAGGTCGTTGACACTGTGAGGCAGCAGTGCTAACCACCTTGCCTGGCAGCCTGGGCTCAAATCACACCTGTTCCAGAGGTGTGTGATAATATCTCTAAACAGGTTGATTTGAAAATAAGTTAATACAGAACTTTTAGACTGTAGGATCAGATGGGAGGGTACGGACCCAAGTCTTTGAACATGGGAGGATAGGTAGAAAAAGCTGTTAACTAGTTGGACAACTGAGTGAGGAGAAAATGCCTAGCAGATAATGTGGATAAATGTGAGGTTACCTACTTAGTAGCAGGAACAGGAAGTTGGATAATTTCCTAAAAGAAGATAGCTTGGGCAAAGGGAAGGAGCAAAGTGATCTGGGTGTCCGTGTGCACCAGGACAGTAAGCATGTAGGCAGTGAAGAAGGTAAGTGGTATGTTGGCCTTCATAGGGAGAGATTTCAAGTCCAGTAGCATGGCTATCTTGCTGCAACTGTACAGGATCTCGATGAGGCCATACCTGGAGTATTGTTTGCAGTTTTGGTCTCCTCACCTGAGGAAGGATCTTCTGCTAATGGAAATAGTGCAACAAAGGTTTACCAGACTGATTCATAGAGTCGTACAACATAGAAACAGGCCTTTTGGCCCACCATATTTATACTGACCAACAAACACCAAACTACACTTAATTTCCTTGCATGTGGTCCACATCTCTGGCATTTAAGTACTCGCCCACATGCTGGAGTACCATCCTATTCCTGGGATGGCAAGACCGACGTTTGAAAAGAGACTGGATTCGTTAGAAGTTTAGAAGAATGAGAGGCATCCCTTCGAAACCTATAAAAAAAT
This sequence comes from Chiloscyllium punctatum, assembly GCF_047496795.1. Taxonomy (NCBI): domain Eukaryota; kingdom Metazoa; phylum Chordata; class Chondrichthyes; order Orectolobiformes; family Hemiscylliidae; genus Chiloscyllium; species Chiloscyllium punctatum. Next base: position 26,815,842 of record NC_092753.1, read on the forward strand.
CTAATGGGACTAGACAGGACAAATGCTGGAAGAATGTTCTTAATGTGATGGGGAAACTATTGGAAGCAATTTGTCTACATTTGAAGAATTAATCTACATTTGAAGAAGCAGTGATTAATCTAGAACAGACAGTATGGTTTTGTTAAAGTGAGGTCATATCTGAAGAGCTCATGGGATGCAAGGAAATGTGGTGAGTTGGATCACAATTGACTGAGTGGTGGGAGGCAGAAGGTAACTGTTAAGGGATGTTTTTGTGACTATGTCCTGAGGAGTTCTGCAGGGATCATTGCTGGGGTCCTTGCTGTTGTGGTCAATATAAATGATTTAGACGAGTATAGGAGGGTTGATCAGTAAGTTTGCTGAATATATAAAAAATGGTGGGGTGGTAGATGGTGAGGAGGATAGTCTTCGATTACGGGAGGATATAGATGGGCTGGTCAGATGGGCTAAACAGTGTCAAATGGAAGTCAATCTGGATAAATGTGAGGTGATGCATTTGGCGAGGGAATACAAGGTGAGGGAATACACGATGAACAGTAGGACCCTCAGCAGCACGGAGGATTAGGGAGACCTTGATGTGCAAATACCCAGTCCCTTAAGTTATGAGGAGAAGTGGATAGAGTGGTTGAGAAGGTATATGGTATACTTGCCTTTCTTACCTGAGGCATAGAGTTTCAGAGCTGGGAGGTTATGCTGAAATTATATAAAATGCTGGTTAGGCCACAGTTAGAGTATTATGTTCAGCTCTGGAATCCACATTATAGGAGGGATGCAATAGCAATGGAGAGAGTGCAGAGGAGATTGACCAGGATGTTGCCTGGGCTGGAGAGTTTCAGTTGCGAAGAGAGATTGGACAGACTGGGGTCATTCTCCTTAAAGCAGAGGAGACTGAGAAGAGATGTGATTGAGATATGTAAAATGATGATGGACAGACAGAAAGCATAGATTTAAGGTAAGGTTTAGAGGCAACGTGAGAAAAATCTTTTTCACCCAGAGGATGGTGGGAATCCATAAGCCTGGGCAGTGAAGAAATATGTAGATGTGTACTTGTGATGCCAAGGCATACAAGGCTCTGGGCCAAGTGCAGGAAAATGGAATTAGGATAGTTTGGTTGTTTCTGAATGGCACGGACATGTTGGTCTAACGGGCCTTGTTCTGTGCTGTTGATTTGTACGACTCTATGACTCAATGAATGGGGAGCCAAGCAACAAAGGTCATAGTCTCAGGATGTAGAGAGAATTGTAAGGGATAGGATTTATGAACATCTGGATAGGAATAATGTGATCAAGGATAGTCAGCATGGTTTTGTGAAGGGCAGGTCGTGCCTCACAAACCTTATTGAATTCTTTGAGAAGGTGACTAAGGAGGTGGACAAGGGTAAAGCGGTAGATATGGTGTATATGGATTTTAGTAAGGTGTTTGATAAGGTTCCCCATGGTAGGCTACTGCAAAAAATACGGAGGTATAGCATTGAGGGTGAGTTGGAGGTTTGGATTAGGAATTGGCTGGCTAGAAGAAGACAGAGGGTAGTAGTTGATGGTAAAGGTTCATCTTGGAGTGCAGTTACTAGCGGTGTTCCGCAAGGATCTGTTTTGGGACCATTGCTGTTTGTCATTTTTATAAATGACCTGGAGGAGGGGCTAGAAGGTTGGGTGAGCAAGTTTGCGGATGATACAAAAGTCGGTGGAGTTGTTGACAGTGAGGAAGGATGTGTCAGGTTACAGCAGGATATAGATAAGCTGCAGAGCTGGGCAGAAAGTTGGCAAATGGAGTTCAATGTGGGTAAGTGTGAGGTGATTCACTTTGGTATGAGTAACAAAAAGATGGGATACTGGGCTAATGGTCGGATACTTGGTAGTGTGGATGAGCAGAGGGATCTTGGTGTCCATGTACACAAGTCACTGAAAGTTGCCACCCAGGTAAATAGTGCGGTGAAGAAGGCATATGGCATACTGGCTTTTATTGGTAGAGGAATTGAGTTCCGGACTCCTGAGGTCATGTTGCAGTTGTATAAGACTCTGGTGCGGCCGCATTTGGAGTATTGTGTGCAGTTTTGGTCGCCATACTATAGGAAGGATGTGGAGGCACTGGAACGGGTGCAGAGCAGGTTTACCAGGATGTTGCCTGGTATGGTAGGAAGATCGTATGAGGAAAGGCTGAGGCACTTGGGGCTGTTTTCATTGGAGAAAAGAAGGTTTAGGGGTGACTTGATAGAGGTGTACAAGATGATTAGGGGGTTAGATAGGGTTGACCATGAGAACCTTTTTCCACGTGTGGAGTCAGCTATTACGAGGGGGCATAGCTTTAAATTAAGGGGTGGTAGGTATAGGACAGATGTTAGGGGTAGATTCTTTACTCAGCGAGTCGTGAGTTCATGGAATGCCCTGCCAGTAGCAGTGGGGGACTCTCCCTCTTTATGGGCATTTAAACAGGCATTGGATAGGCATATGGAGGATAGTGGGCTAGTGTAGGTTAGGTGGGCTTGGATCGGCGCAACATCGAGGGCCAAAGGGCCTGTACTGCACTGTATTTTTCTATGTTCTATGTTCTATGTCGGATTGGCCATTTCAGACTGAGATGAGGAGAAATGTCTTCACCCAGAGAGTGGTGAGCCTGTGGAATTCTCTGCTACAGAAAGCTGTCGAGGCTGAACCATTGAATGCTTTTAAGAATGAGTTAGATATAGTTGGTGAATATTCTGAAGCAAGTTACGCACTTGTTACAACATTGCACTGTCTGTGACACACACAGTCTTGTTGGGACATGGGCCTTACCCTGTGTCTGTCTATTGACCCCAGTAAATCCAGATCAGTTGTGTCTGATATGCCTCCATGGACAACCAGCACCTTCGAGTCAATTATTGTTGCCAACGGCAACCAACTGAACACATCTTGCACAAGGTGGAGAATTATTTTCCCGTACATCTGCAAATAGAAACAACACAAGCTTTGATCAACACGCTGAAATATGTTCAATTTTATTCCTATAAAACAGCAATCACCCCATGGCCTGAAGCTGAGACCTCTCTCAGATACTGGGGAGGTGATGGTCTTGTAGTATTATCACTGGACTGTTAATCCAGAGACCCAGGGAATGTTCTGGGGACCTGGGTTCAAATCCTCAGACATTTAATAAAAATCTCTGGTTAAGAGTCTAATGATGACCATGAATCCATAATTGATTGCTGCGGAAAAGCCCAACTAGCTCACAGATGATATTTCGAGAATCAAACTACCGTCCTCACCTGTTCTGGCCCACATGTGACTCCAGACCCACAGCAATGTGGTGACTCTTAACCACCCTCAGGGATGGGCATTCAGTGATGCCCTCATCCTGTGAATGAATTTTGAAAAAATGCAACCACATATAAAAGTTAGGCAGAGGGTATCAGTAATGGATAGAGCATGGCCGGGGACAACATTCAGAGACAAAATCCCCTCAGTCACAGCAGTTCCAATTTTGTGTCTTTTTCCTGTAGCCCTGCATACCATTTCTATCCAAACAGCCATTCAATGCCTCTCTTGAATGCCTCAATAGGACGTGCCTACACCACATTTCCAGGCAGTGTGTTGTATTCCATGGTCTAAACCATTGTCAGTTCAGATCTCTGAGATATTAACTATTTCACAGGCTTAAATCATTTCTGCTAGACTGTTTGATTCTCCTGAACTGGAAAATTGAACCTTCTGCTCTGAGATCAAAACTAAAATAGTGCCTCTCTCCTTTACTTCCCCATTGTCTGTGGTAAACACCACAATAAAAAAAAACACTTTATTAATTAACCACAAGCATGCAGTCAGTCACTTCATCAAAGTCAGACACTTGGTTAGAATCTACGTCTTCAATCACTGTTGCAAATAATCTCACCTTGGAAATGAAGATATTTTCACAGAACTGAAAGGTATCCAGATTCTGATAAGGAGAGGTCTGCAGCAGAGATGCAGTAACTAACAGATGTGACAGTGTTGCAACAGCTTACTGGATTCATGAATGATTTTGCAACGTTCTTGTCTAACTTTCAGACCACGAACCTCCGTGCAAACTCACTGCTTCAGGACATGTGCTGGTTTTGGGCACAGAACAAGAAGCTGCTTTCACTTGAGTCAAGCATCTGAGTTAGCTCAGTTGGCTGGATGGCTGAATTGCAATAGAGAGTGTGACAAACAATGTGATGTCAATTCCTGCTTGCTCATATTGGGCAGTAGGTTGAGTTTAGGAGTTGGGAGGTCATGCTGCAGCTGTAGGAAATTGGTGAGGCCACCTTTAGAATACTGCATACAATTCTGGTCTCCCTGCTGTAGGAAGAATATTGTGAAACTTCAGAGTGTGCAGAAAAGATTTACAAAGATGTTGCCGGGACTGGAGGGTTTTGAGCTATGGGGAAAGACTGAATAAGCTGGGGCTATTTTCTCTGGAGTCTCGGGTGCTGAGGGGTGACCTCATAGAGGTTTATAAAATCATGAGAGACATGGATAGGGTAAATATTATCGAGGAGTCCAAAACTAGATGGCATATGTTTAGGGTAAGAGGGGAAAGATATAAAAGAGACCTAAGGGAAAACTTTTTCACGCAGAGGGTGGTACGTGGATGGAATGCGCTGCCAGAGGAAGTGGTGGAGGCTGGTACAATTACAACATTTAAAAGGCATCGGGATGGGTATATGAATAGGAAGGGTTTGGAAGGATATGAGCCAAATGCAGGCAAATGGGACTCAATTAATTTCGGATATCTGGACAGCACGGATAAGTTGGACCAAAGGGTCTCTTTCCATTCTGTATGACTCTGTGACTCTCCTTCTCCTTCTAACCTTTCCCCTTACCTGAGGCATGGTGACTGTTAGATTAAACCACCACCAGTTGTCACTCCCGCTCTCTCTTTCTCTTTCTCTTTGTCTCTCTCTCTCTCTCTAATGAGAGAGCAGGGCTATGGTGAGTTCACTTTTAGAGGTCAGGAGGTGCCTTGTCTTATCTAAAATTCAGAGCCAATGCAGTATTGCTCAGGGCTGATACGCAAGGGAGGGAGAAACTAGTCCCAGTTGTGAAAGGTCAAGAGTGAAAGAGCACAAATTTGAGAATGTTGACATCATTGTCGAAGCCAGCATTCTGAATTGCTCTTGGGAGGTGCTGAGCTGCCTTCCTGAACTGCTGAAGTCTTTGTGGTTATAGGGACACCCACAATTCTGTTAGGCAGCAAGTTCCAGGATTTCGACCTAGCGACAGTGAAGTCACGGCAATATATTTCCAAATCAGGATGGGGAATGGCTTGGAGGGGAACTTGCAGGCAGTGGTGCCCCCATGTTTCTGCTGCCATTCTAGATGGAAGTGGTTGTGGGTTTGGAAGGTGCTGTCTGAGGATCTTTGATGAGTTTCTGCAGTGTGCCATGTAGTTGGTACTGAGCATTGGCAGTGGAGGGAGTTTTTAATTCAAATAAAAATGAAAACTCCTTACCTTGTACTTTTGCATAACTTCCTTTGTAAAACCGTATCTGGAATGGTTTAAAATAAACAGGTAATTTGTACCAGGTAGTCAGGAAGGCAATAATCTCTGTGTGTGAGACAGCAAAAGTTGATACCAACAGAGACAATCTGTTCTCACTCAAACACATTGAATAACAAATGGTTTCGCTGCACAAATACACAGTAATTCAGAAGTCTCTTTTACAAAAATGTTGCAACATATCCCACCAACAAATGTATCATGCTTCACCTTCATATCATTTATCAAACTTGGAGTTAATTTTAAAACATCTGAATATCTCAATGAGTAAGTGGAAGTACGCTGTTTTGAATGGTGGGTGAAAGGAGACCATGTTTGGCTTTACCCTATGCAGAGCTGCTAGGTCAGTTAATGTTGAGCACTGTAGGCATTTCCAGCACTTAAGGAGGCCACTTGGCCCATTGCAACTGCACTTGCCCTCTCCAGAGGCTGCCTTTCACATTGTCCATTAAATATTCCCATTCTAGTATTATCCAATTGGCTTCATTAAGTTGCTACTGGGTGCTACTTTCACTGAATCTTCAGGCAGTGCTGTCCAGATGGTAACAGTGTTCTCCATATCATAAACTCCCACCTCTCACTTCCTCCTTCACCAAGTATCCCTCCTCATGAGTCACAGGAAGCTGATCTTCCTTCTTTACCAGTTGAACGCCCATAATGGATCTCTGCACGAACGCTCACAACCTGCTTGGTTGAGGAGACATTCCACTTGTGAGCATCCACCTATTCCAAACAATGTGCTCTTCCTCCCTCTGTCATCCAGACAGCACTCCGCTGCACCACCTCCATTCGCTGTTCCACTACTCTAAACTAGCCCCCCACCGCCCAACGCAATAAAGACAAAGTTCCCCCTTGTCCTTACCTACCACCAACCAGTGTCCGCATCCAATGCATCATCCTTAAACGCCAACTCCAAATAGACCCCACCACCAAGGACATCTCCCCCTCCCTACCCCTCTCTGCCTTCCGCAAGGACTGTTCTCTTTGACAGTCCTTGGCTTGACCCACTCTAGCCCCCTCCCCCAAACCCCTAGGTACCTTCCCCTGCAACCAGAAAAGAAGCAAAACTTGTCAGGACACCACCCCCTTCACCTCCATCCAAGGCCCCGAACAATCCCTCCAGGTGAGACAGAGGTTCACCTGTCTCTCTTCCAACCGAGGTTACTGCATCAGGTGTTCCCAGTGTAGCCTTTACATCGGGAGGATCGAATGTAAATTTAGGGACAGTTCACCGAGCATCGCAGCTGGGCCTGCAGGGGCTGACTGGACCTCCGAGTCACCGTCCATTTCAATTCCCCTTTCCAACATGACCATCCTTGGCCTCCTCCATTGCCACAAGGAACAACACCATAAACTGAAGGAGCAACACCTCACCTTCCATCTAGGCAACCTACAGCCTAGAGAACTCAATGTTGAGTTCTCCAATTTCAAACAACCTCCATTCTTATCTCCCGACTGTCTTCCCAGCCCTTCCCACTCCCTTCCACTGTTCCCTGCCACCTACCAGATTCATTCGTCCTATTGATAAACCAGGCTGTACCCTCTTCATCTATCCCCACTTCACCACCCTGCCCCACCTCCACCAAATGACCTGCTTCCACACTGCAGGGATTCTATGATTCTGTGTGTGTCCCGAATCCTGAGCTCCCTGCAATGTGTGGAGATGGAGACAGTGTGCAGAGAGTGAGGAGGGGATGTGAGGAGGTGGAGGGGAGCAATGGAAGTGTTGTGGGGGAGTGGGATCAGGGGTTGTAGGGGGAGCACATCAGAGTCTGTAGTGGGGATGAGGGGCAGGAGCAGTGGAGGGAATTGGGAGAGGGCAGTGAAGCAGGGGAGAAACTGGGGAGGGATGAAGGCCTGGGGGCAGAGGTGTAGGGGAGAGAATGGGACAAGAGGCAAAGGAGAGGGTGGGAATCTGAAGGAGGAGTGGGAAGTGGACAGGAGGTGGGCAAGGTGGCAATCTATGGGAGGGGAGAGGGAAGGGAAGGAGGGCGAAAGGCGGGGAGATGTTGGAAATTGGGACATGTATTTCGGGGAAGGAAGCAGGGAGAGGCGGACTGGGATGAATCAGGACAGTGTCGCACAGTGTTTCCTGTCACTGTTTTCTTTGTGGTCTCTTTAACAACAGACAGCAAGTTACACCCAAGTCGCCTCAGTCAGTCAGTCAGTCAGTCGGTTGGTCAGTCAATCAGTTGATTGGTCGGTCAGTCAGTTGATCGGTTGGTCAGTCGGTCAGTCGATCAGTCAATAAGTCAGTTGATTGGTCAGTCAGGAGCCTCAGTTCCTGGTTCCCATCATGGTTGGGCAGAGTTAAAAATCAGCCCAGAGTGTGATTCTGTTTCTTATTCGTTCAATCAGAATGAACAGAGTCATCTCCTGAAATCAATTCACCCAAAGTGAATAGGCTGTTAAATAGGCTGTTAAATCAATAGGCTGTTAAACTCTAAGCATAGAGCCAGAACATCATGGTCAAATTCTCAAAGACTGAGAGGTTCACCTCAGGTTCACAATGTGGTCCTCATGATTCCCTCGGTTTAAGTGCATGTCGTTTGGGTACACCAAGAGGAATGCAAACAGGATCATGATCACCTCCAGGGAGTTCTTCCCCCTGTCCACAAAGTCCCCATTAAACACGTACGGTTTCTCTGGGGAGGGGAGACCATTCTGTGGGACAAAGAGAGAGATGGGTTAAATGGGTTAGGTCCCCCACGTGGAATGTTGGGCAAGGCACAAGGGGACAAGGGGCCTCATTTGTGCCTTCCTCCCAACATGGTCAGAATTGATCCAGTCCTGCTGCAGTGTAAACTAAACAAAGCAGCCACGTTGTGCACAGCAAGATCCCACAATGGGACAAACGATTGGCCTGACCAATTCCAGGGCTGAGGGATACATGTTGGTCAGAGCACAGGCCGGTCCTCCGATCATCCTCAGACGATGCTGTGGGCTTTGCTACATCTACCTTAGTTCATCGCCTCCTCTGAACCTAGCCCTGCCCTATAGATCTGAGGAGAAGTGCAGGCTCCAATCCTTGCATGGTGTTGTGTAGGCCAGACTTTCCTCAGCTAATTTTTACATTAATGGGTGACAAGATACACACAATGATCGATGTCAGTTAAATTATCATTCTGTCACCTCCAGTTATGACTCCACCTCAGTTAGAAAGTGACAGTGTTCCCCAACCTAAATAAAGACGGCATTGGTCAATGATGTCTTTCAGCAGGGCATGACAGGAGTCTGCAGAGATCTGTGACAAGACCCAGGAAGGAACTGGTTGCTTTCATAGTCAAGGCCCATGGTACCTTTTGACTGAAAATGGCAGAACACAGGCAGCACATAGAGACAGAGAGATGTACAGCATGGAAACAGACTCTTCAGTCCAACTTGTCTGTGCCAACCTGGTATCCCAATTTGACATATTTCTATTTGCCAGCATTTGACTCATATCCCGCTGAACCTTTCCTATTCATGTACCACCCAAATGCCTTTTAAATGCTGTAATTGCACCAGCCTCCATTGCTTCGTCTGGCAGCTCATTTCATACACGTACCACCCTCTGTGTGAAAAAGTTGCCCCTAAGGTCCCTTTCAAATCTTTCCCCTCTCACCCTAAACCTATGCCCTCTAGTTCTGGAGTTCCCCACCCCAAGGAAAATACCTTGTCTATTTATCCTATCCATGCCCCTCATGAGTTTACAAGGTTACCTCTCAGCCTCCGATGCTCCAGGGAAAACAGCCCCAGCCTGTTCAGCCTCTCCCTACAGCTCAAATCCTTCATCCCTGGCAACATCCTTGTAAATCTTTTTTGAACCCTTTCAAGTTTCATAATATCCATCTGATAGGAAGGAGACCAGAACTGCATGCAATATTCTAACAGTGGCCTCACTAAAGTCTTGTACAGCCACCACATGACCTCCCACACTCCCACATGACTCAATGTTCTGACGAATAAAGGAAAGCATACCAAACGCCTTCTTCACTAACCAATCTACCAGCGACTCCACTTTCAAAGAACTATGAACCTGCACACCAAGGTCTCTTCATTCAGCAACACTCTCCAGGACCTTACCATTAAGTGAATAGGTCCTGCCCTGATTTGATTAGATTTCCTACAGTATGGAAACAGGCCCTTCAGCCCAAGTCCACACCGACCCTCCAAAGAGGGTCCGACCCATTCCTCTACCCTATTGTTTACCCCTGACTAATGCACTTAACACTATGGGCAATTTAGCGTGACCAGTTCATCTGACCTGCACATCTTTCGACTGTGGGAGGAAACCAGAGCACTCGGAGGAAACCCATGCAGACGCAGGGAAAATGTCCAAACTCCACACAGACAGTCACCCGAGACAGGATTTGAACCTGGGTCACTGGTGCTGAAAGGTAGCGATGCTAACAACTGAGCCGCCATGCTGCTCCAAAATTTGCTATTCCAAAATTCAGCACTACACATTTATCTAAATTAAACTCCATCTTGCCGCTCCTCGGCCCATTGGCCCAGCTGATCAAAATCCTATCATACTGTGAGGTAACCTTTGTTACTGTCCACACTTACTAACTATACCTTCTATGCTCACATTGAAGTCACTTATATAAATGATGAAAAGCAGTGGACCCAGCACCGATTTTTGTGGCATTCTACTGGTCATAGGTCTCCAGACTGAAAAACAACCCTCCACCACCATCCTCTGTCTTCTACCTTCAAGCCAGTTCTGTATCCAAATGGTGAGTTTTCCCTGTTATAACCGTGCAAACCAGTCTACCAAGAGGAACCTTGTCAAACGCCTTACTGAAGTCCATATAGATCACGTTCACCACTCTGCATTCATCACTCCTCTTCATTACTTCTTCAAAAAACTCAATTCAGTTAGTGAGACATGATTTCTCATGCACAAAGCCAAGTTGACTATCCCTAATCAATCTTGCCTTTCCAAATACATGTAAATCCTGTCCCTCAGGATTCTCTCCAACTATTTGCCCACCACTGTGATGGATGCCAGTACGGTTACAATGTTTAAAAGACATTTGGATGAGTACATGACCAGGAAAGGTTTGGAGGGATATGGGCTAGGAGGAGGCATGTGGGACTAGTTTAGTTTGGGATTATGAGTCAGCGTGGACTGGTGGATGACTCTATGACCCATTTTAAAAGAGTGACAAATGATGTCACTCAAGAGTGAACATACCTTGTAGAATATTAGCATCAGGTCATCGAGTTTTCCATGTAAATCTCCTGAAAGACACGATGAAAAGGTACAATTAAAGAGAAAGAGAATACATCAGGTCCAGTTTTGATGCCAGCTGGAAAGCATCATTTTCTCAGCAAGTGCAGTCAAAACATTGATCAACTAATGATACAGACCGAAGACTGAAATAAAAACAGGAATGTACGAGAATTCCTCAGCAGCCTGTGCAGAGAGAGAGAGAAAAATAAAAGTTAACATTGCAGATCAATGGGTTTTAATCAGAAGGGACATAGCTAGGCGTCCTTTCCCAGTGTCTCCAAATAATTACAACATTCAGATTTTTTCATGTCTTAAGCTCCATTGTGATGAAGAGTTCTTCTGTTTTCAGAAAACACTTTTCTTGCCCCTTCGTGCTCCTTTTGAGCACCTGCTGAATTGTCAATGAGGAGGATGGGCTTGTATCCTGACTACTGCATTGCTGTACTCCTACAGAGAGTGTCTGAGCAAGCACACAGCCACCACAGCTGGCAGGGTACCAGCCATCACACAGCCATCACAGTGTACAGCTCCTGACATAGCCAAAGATAGAATCACAGAATCATTACAGTGCAGCAGGGCCATTCAGCCCATCATTACTGGACTGGTTCTATTAGCTGGTGCCTCTCTCCTACCTTTTCCACAGAGCCCTGCATACCATTTGTATCCATATATCTATCCAATGCCCCCTTGAAAGCCTCAACCGAACGCATCCACCACCACATTTCCAGGTAGTGCGTACGATACCCTAAATGATCATTGTGTAAAAAAGATTTTTCTCACACATGACCATGACTCATAGGTGCAGAAGTAGGCCATTCAGCCCATCAAGTTTGCTCCACTTTCAATGATGAAGGACTCCGGCCCAAAACGTCTCCTCGGATTCTCCCGCTCCTCGGATACTGCCTGACCTGCTGTGCTTTTCCAGCAACACACTCTCAACTCTGATCCTCCAGCATCTGCGGACCTCACTGTCTCCACCTTCAATGAAGTCATGGCTAATCTAATCATCCTCAACTTCACTTCCCTACCTTTTCCCCTTCATCCTTGATTTCCTTACTGATTAAAAAATCTCTCTATCTCAGCCCTGAATATTTTCAAAGAGTCAGCCTCAACAGCCACCTGCAGTAAAGTATTCCACAAATTTACACTCCCCTAAGAGCAGAAACTCCTCCCTCATCTCTGTGTGACTGCTTATTCTGAGGTGATGCCCTCTGGTCCAAGGCCCGAAACAACATTGTAAATCTACTCTGTCAGGTCCAAGATTGCCTCTCATTCTTCTATATTGCAATGTCTTCATGTCAGTCTACTCATTCACTCCCCGTTAGACATTACCTTTGTTTTATTTCTACATCACTTTAAATCTATACCCTCTTGTTCTTTTTTCCAATACAAGGGGATCAGTTTCCCCTGACCTACCCTGCTCAAGATTTTGCAAACCTCTATCAACTCTCCTCTCGGCTTTCTTCTCTCCATGGAGAACAGCCCCAACCTCTTCAGTCTATCCTCATCACTGACATTTCTCATTCTGGAATCATTCTTGCAAATCACTTCTGCATTCGCTCTCCAATGTATTCACAACTTTCCTATAATGGACCCCAGAACTGTACACAATACTCCAGCTGAGGTCTAACAAGTGGCTTGTACAAGTTCAACCTAACCTGCCTGCTCTTGTCCCTCTATTCTCCTATTAATACAGCCAAATTTTGAGAAGATTAGTAGCCCAGGTTGAGGTTCTGGATGTAGGTTTGCTCGCTGAGCTAGAAGGTTCGTCTTCACACGTTTCGTCACTCTACTAGGTAACATCATCATTGAGCCTCCAGATTAAGCACTGATGGTATGGTCCACTTTTTATTTGTGTGTTTAGGTTTTCTTGGGTTGGTGATGCCATTCCTATGATGATTTCATTTCCTGCGGTTAAGTCATTTCCTGTTCTTTTTCTCAGAGGGTGGTAAGTGGGATCCAAGTCAATGTGTTTGTCGATAGAATTCTGGTTGGAATATCATGCTTCTAGGAATTCTCGTGCATGTCTCTGTTTGGCTTGTCCATGGATGGATGTGTTGTCCCAGTTGAAGTGATGTCTTTCCTCATCTGTATGTAAGGATACTAGTGAGAGAGGGTCATGCCGTTTTGTGGCTAGTTGGTGTTCATGTATCCTGGTGGCTAGTTTTCTGCCTGTTTGTCCAGTATAGTGTTTGTTACACTTGTTGCAAGGTATTTTGTAAATGACATTAGTTTTGCTTGTTGTCTGATTAGGGGCTTTCAAGTTCATTAGCTGCTGTTTTAATGTGTTGGTGGGTTTGTGGGTTACCATGATGCCAAGAGGTCTAAGTAGTCTGGCAGTCATTTCCGAGATGTCTTTGATGTAGGGGAGAGTGGCTAGGGTTTCTGGCCATGTTTTGTCTGCTTGGTTGGGTTTGTTGCTGAGAAATAGATGGACTGTGTTCATTGGGTACTCGTTCTTTTTGAATACACTGTGCAGGTGATTTTTCTCTGCTTTTCGTAGTTTCTCTGTGCTGCAGGGCGTAGTGGCTCATTGAAACAATGTTCTAATGCAGCTTCATTTGTGGGTGTTGAGATGATTGCTTCTGTAGTTCAGTATTTGGTCCGTATGTGTTGTTTTCCTGTAGACGCTGGTTTGAGGTTCCCCATTTGCTGTTCGCTTTACTGTGACATCTAGGAATGGCAGTTTGTTGTTGTTTCCCCCCACTTTAGTGAATTTGATGCCAGTGACAGTATTATTGATGGTCTTGAAGATTCCTCTAGTTTGTTTTGTTACAGCCAAGGACACTGTAAGCTTTATGCACTGCTCTCTCCACCTGTCCTGGCACCTTCAGTGATCTGAGCACATATACAGAGGAACCTCGATTATTGTCACGCATTTGATTATCTGAATTTCAGATTATCCGGCAAGATCGCAAGGTTGGCTAAACTCTGTTATCTGGCATTCCATTATCCGGAATTCAATTAACCGAACTAAATACTCCCCGCCCGTGTCCTTCAGGTAATCGAGATTCCTCTGTACACCTAACTCTCTCTGCTCCTATGCCCCATTAGAATTGCATCCCCTATGTTATATTGTCTTCCAGTGTTCTTCTGAATAAAGTGCATCACATCACACTTTACTGTATTGAGCATCATCTGCCACTTATCCGCCCACTCCACCAATTTGTCAATGACCTTAGGGAGTTCCACACTATCCTCCTCACACCTTACAATGCTTCCAAGTTTTGTGTCTGCTGCTGCTGATTTGTACAAAACAGAAATGATTACTCATCTGTTTTTCTGATCCTTGTGCACAATGCTCTTTAGCTTCACATTTAATTGTTTGAACTCAACCCTCTCGAGATGGTTCTTCTGACAGCGTGGTGCTAGCAAACTGTCTCCTTTTCAAGTACTGCTTCAGCTGAGGAAGGAGCAGTGCTCTGAAAGCTTGTGATTTCAAATAAACCCATGGGACTATAACGCACACCATGTGACTTCTGACTTTGTGCACCCCAGTCCAACACTGGCACCTCCACATCATTTCAAATACCTGAACAAACCACTTCTGCTATCAATGGGACAAGTGGTCACGAACCTTATTTCTTTGCGTTTGATGCTGTTGAAAATGAGGGATAATTTGAAAGTCCGCAATAGACCTAATATCACTCTCACACAAAAAAACCCTGCATCAGGTGACAAGCTTGACAATAAAAAAAATTGAATTATCATTACACTGGCACGTTGAGGGAACAACTATGTAACAACGGGAATCTCTTACCGCAGACGGTTATCTCCTTGGAGTAACATGTGGAAATGTGGGTGATGTTGGGCCTCTGTTTCAGGCTCTTTCTGGTTTCATGCAGGAGCTGGAGCACGTAGCGGCCGTGAAGTTGCTAAAACATCAAAGGATGTGGACCTTATTAAACTTTTGAACAATTCTGTAAAGATTTATTACGCTGCAGCTCTCTCTCTCTCTCTCTCTCTCTCTCTCTGGAAATACGCATTAAACCCTCTTCGCCTCAGGCGATAGTGAAGGCTGGGACTGTATGTAAGACAAAGATGGAGAGATTCCTGTTTGGAGAGGAGTCAAGGGTATTCAGGTCAGATGTGGAATGAAACAGGTGTTAGCCATGATTTTATTGAACAGTGAGCAGGATCGAGGGACTGATTGGTCTATTTCTGCTCCTGGTTGTGCATTTGTATTTTCCATGGTGACATTCCTAAATCGGTGGAATGGCACCCTGTGTACCCGTTTGTCAATATGCAAGAGTTTAGAATGCTGACCCCGACTACAAGATGTGCAGAAAATGACTTGACCGCATCCTTACCAATCTGCCAGCTGCAGA
Source organism: Chiloscyllium punctatum (assembly GCF_047496795.1). Taxonomy (NCBI): domain Eukaryota; kingdom Metazoa; phylum Chordata; class Chondrichthyes; order Orectolobiformes; family Hemiscylliidae; genus Chiloscyllium; species Chiloscyllium punctatum. The sequence goes on from NC_092753.1 coordinate 26,830,887, forward strand.
TGCATCTGTCCAAGACAGTACCGGTAAGAGTGACCACTGCACAGTCCTTGTGGACACAAGGTCCCACCTTCACATTGAGGAAGTGGGGGGGTGCGCATGGTGGCTCAGTGGTTAGCACTGCTGCCTCACAGCACCAGGGATTGGGTCCGATTCCAGCCTCGGGTGACTGTCTGTGTGGAGTTTGCACATTCTCCCCGTGTCTGCATGAGTTTCCTCCGGGTGCTCCGGTTTCCTCCCACAGTCCAAAGATGTGCAGGTCAGGTGAATTAGTCATGCTAAATTGCCCTTCATGTTAGTTGCATTACTCAGGGGTAAATATAGGGTAGGGGAATGGGTCTGGGTGGGTTACTCTTCAGAGGGTCAGTGAGGACTTGTTGGGCTGAAGGGCCTGTTTCTATACTGTAGCAAATCGAATCAAATCTGTTACGTGGCAATGTCACCGTGCTGAATGAGACAGACTTCAAACCGATCCAGCAGCTTAAGACTGGGCATCCATGAGGTGCTATGGGCCATCAACAGCAGCAGAATTGTTCTCCAGCTCAATCTACAACCCCATGGCCTGGCATATCCCCCACTCAGCCATTACCATCAAACCAGGGGATCAACCCTGGTTCAATGGAGAGGGCAGGAGGGCACGCCAGGAGCAGCATCAGCCATACCTAAAAATGAGGTGTCAATCTAGTGAAGCTACCAAACAGGACTACTTGCGTGCCAAATGGCATAAACAGAAAGCGATAAACAGAACTAAGCGATCCCACAACCCATGCATCAGATCTCAGATCTGTAGTCTTGACACAGTCAGTTGTCAATGGTGGATGGGGGGATGGGGGAAATGAAACAACTCACTGAAGGAGGTGCCACTTTGTCAGTCTAGGCATAAACATCAGCAAAGCTATGGAAGCGGGTCATCGATAGTTTGTTCAATGATTGACAGAGCCTGGAGCCTGGCTTTTACAGAGTGGTGACCTCCCTTGGAGATGAGCATGCTTTCCCCATTTAGGTTACGTGCTTGCTTAGTCATTCATGTCTCTACCTGGACCAGTATTTATTGCCCAAGCCTCAATGCCCTTGGGAAGATGGTGGCAATGTGATATAGGGACACCCTTAATGAGGCTCCATTATGGCTGGATGCAGCTGAATGGCTTAGTATTCGCTTCCAGAGGGTAGTTCAGAATCATTGCTGTGAGTCTGAGTTCCCAGGCCATGTAAGGATCCGCCAGCAGATTTTCCTTCCCTAAAGAGGATTGAAACCAAGTGGGATTTTTTTGAATCCCCACAGCATGGAAATAGGCCATCCTGGCTCTCCAAAGAGTTTCTCACCCAAACCCAACCACCCACAGCCAAGCCACCTAGCCTGCACACCCCTGGACACTATGTCCACCATTTACCATGGCCAATCCACCTAACCTGCACATCTTTGTGAGCACGGAAGAAAACCCACGCAGACACAGGGGGAATCTGCTAACTCCACACAGACTGTCGCCCAAGGCTGGGATTGAATCTGGGTCCCTGGTGCTGTGAGGCAGCAGTGCTGATCACTGAGCCACCGTGATCACTTCATGGTGGCCATTAGATTTTATTTCCAGTTATTCAGTGAATGAAGTCATTGTTGTGGAGAGATTTGAAGTCAGGTCCTGCAAAGAATTAGCCTGGAACTCTGGGTCACTTGCACCTCCCCCTGGTGCTGGAGGGGCTGATGTCCAGTCTGATATCGACTATGTCCTGATAGGCCCCAAATGTGTGTCATGTGTGCCATGGTGACAGTGTCAAGGGCCTTGGGGTTTCTTACTCTCTGTCCGGGTAAAGATACACAGCGACTCACTTGCTGTTGCTTGAATGCTTTGAGCAATGCGTTGGCATCTGCAGCTGTCAGAGGGAAGGAGAGTCGAGGGCCTGTGTAAGAATCAGGAACATTGATGCTTTCGTATCCCAGCTCCTGCTCAGTGTCTGGATTGTCGCCTGTGTGTCCTGAAGAGGTCAACAGATGGGAAAGCCAGTCTGCAGAAGAAAAACAATCTGATGGGATTGGTTAACAAGAGATGAGTTAGCAGTGAAGAAGCCGATAGGTAAGAGCTCTTTTAGACATGAGGATTTGCACCGTGTATCGAGCAAGTTTCTGAATTGGACATGCACTTGGGAGCAAGATTGTTCAGCAATGGTTGCACTTTGCACAGGGGATTATGGCAATCTCTCAGTGAAACAGAGTCATAGAGTTATATAGCACTGAAACAGATCCTTTGGCCTAAATCATCCATGTTGACCAGTTTTTCTTGACTGAACTGGTCACACTTGTCTGCATTTGCCCATATCTCTCCAAACCCTTCCAATCCATGTACCTGTCCAAATGTCTCTTAAATGTTGTCATTGTACCTGCCTCCACCATTTCCTCTGGCAACTCGTTCCATGTACACTCTGTCTGAAAAGGTTGCCAATTAAGCCGCTTTTAGATCTTTCCCCTCTCACCTTAAGGCTATGCCCTCCAGTTTTGAACTCTCCTCCCCTGGAGAACAGACTTTTGCTGTTCACCCTAACCATGTCCCTCATGATTTTATAAATTTCCATTAAAGACACCCCTCAGCCTCCGATGCTCCAGGAAAAACAGCCCTAGCCTATCCAAGATGGGGCCGAATGGCATCTCAGAGACATCTGTATTGGGTTATTGAGGCCAGGCACCTCTGCTTCTGACCAACCTTCCCCAACATGCATGACCAGCATGGGCAGAGGCTCCGATGCCAGCAAGACTGATCACCCCTCTCCCTACCAACCCCCTTCTTCTCCCCTCCCCACCTTCCAACAGAGACACCGTCCTGCACCAGCCCCGCTCTCTTTGGGCCCAGAGCCTGATGGAAACCCTGACCAGCTCCAGGGCAATCTTTCAGTCAGGGGGAGCCGTAGCCATGAGGGCAGCATTCAGACGTGGAAAACATTCTCAATTCCCACCTCTGCCAGTGGACAGAAGATGCCACCCTCTATCACAGCCTAGCCTGCACCGTACACTAACTACAGGAGCTACTCCTCACTAAGACTGTCTGCTTAATGATTGTCACTTAGTCTAAATACCAAAGTACAGCGGGGAGGCGATGGTCTAGGGCTATATCGTGGGACTGTTAACCCAGCGAATGTTCTGGGGACTGGAGTTCAAATCCCATCATGACAGATGGTGTAATTTAAATTCAACAAACATCTGGAATTATTGGCAATGAATCCACCTGACTCGCTAATGTCCTTTCAGGAAGGAAACTGCCATCCTTACCAAGTCCAGCCTACATGTGTCTCCAGACCCACAGCAACATGATTGACTCTTAAATACCTGATGGTACCTTAAATAAGTGCTGGCTTAGCCAGAGATGGCCTCATCCCATGAATGTATAAATGAAAAAAAATGCCAAGCTAGGATTCTGGGTAATCCAAGATGGAGAATGGGAAAACTTTCTGGCTGTAACAGCTGTTCCTTTTTTGAGGTATTTTAGGTGTTGGAGGTGATTCCCTCAAATTCCAGGAGCAGCAATTACTGTTTTATTTGCATTGTTTTGGAACTTTAGAGGAAAAAAAGTAAAAACAACAATAGTTGTAAAAGGAAGAGGAACAGACAAAGGAAGCACATAGTGAGGTCAGAGCAGGAGAGAGAGAGAGAGAAAGAAACCCACATTGCTAACTGACACAGCAGTGAATCTGTGCAGTTACTGCCTTTGCTGTTTGAATTCATGTATCACTGGACATTGGAGTGCGTCTGGGAAAATGAACAAACAGTGAAATTCATAAGTAATCTTGGAGGAACCTGTTTGGGAGAGGTCACACAGAAACAGATAGGTGGATGTTTTACATGTATGGAATGAGCTACCAGAGGAAGTGGTGGAGGCTAGTACAATTATAACATTTAAAAGGCTGGGTATATGAATAGGACGAGTTTGGAGGGATATGGGCTGGGTGCTGGCAGGATGGACTAGGTTGGGTTGGGATATCTGCTCGGCATGGATGAGTTGCACTGAAGGGTCTGTTTCCGTGCTGTATATCTCTATTACTCTATGACTGTATGACTCTATAAGTCAGTGTAGGAACATAGAAAATGGGTCTTTCAACCCCTCTAGTTAGATCATGGTTGGTCACCTCGCCCAACCCTATTTTCCAACACAATCCCCATATCCATTGATGCCTTTAATATATGGACATCCATTGATCTCTATCTTGAATGTGCTCAATGACTGAGCCTCTGGAGTAGGGAAGTTCCAAAGCTTTATCCATGTCAGAGTGAAGAGGTTGCTCCTCGGAATCTGACATGGCTTGGTTTTTATTGTGGGACTGTGGTTGCAGAGCCCTCCATAACTGATATATGTCACAGCCATCAGTCCCCAGTCCCTTCAGGAAGGTGTAGGAACAGAAGAAGGTCATACAGCCCATCGATTCTGCACCACCATTCAATGAGATCATGGTTGATCTGATAATCCTCAATTCCAGTTTTCAGCTGTTTTCCTCCAACACTTGATTTCTTTACTGATTAAAAATCTATCTATGTCACCGTTAAATATAATTAATGACCCAGCCTTGACAGCCCTGTGTGGTCAAGAATTCTACAGATTCACTAACCTCTGAAAGATGAAATTCCTCTTCATCTCTGCCTTAACACTCCCTGCTTCTGAAATTGTATCCCCTGGTCCTAGACTCTCCCACAAGGATAATCGATCTCTCCACATCAACCCTGTCAAGTTCCCTGAGAATCCTTACATCAGAAACAAAAACAGAAACTGCTGGAAAAGCTCAGCAGGTCTGGCAGCATCGGTGGAGAGAAATCAGAGTTAACATTTCCAGTCCAGTGACCCTTCTGGACCTGAAATGTTAATTGTGATTTCTCTGCACAGATGCTGCCAGATCTGCTGAGCTTTTCCAGCAGTTTCTGTTTTTGTTTCTGTTTTAAAGCATCCACGGTTCTTTTTGTTTTTAATCTCCTAAGAACCTTGTATGTTTCAATAATGTCACCTCTCATTCTTCTACAGGCCCAACCTACTCAACTTCTGCTCATAAGGCAGTCCCTCCATACCCGGGATTGGTCCAATGAACCTTTTCCAGACTGCTTCCAAAGCCAGCGTATCTTTCCTTAGATAACAGGATCAAGACTAGTTCAGCATTCAGATGTGGTCTAACTAGTGCCTTATATAATGTATTAAAACCTCACTACTTTTAATTCTGCATTCCTTTTAGGCCAATATAGGCCAATGTTTCGTTCACTATTAAAAATAGTGAGGTTTTAATATATTCCATAAAGCACTAGTTAGACCACAGCTGAATGCTGTGACCGGCTGGACTTGGATGCTCGTTTTCTGTGTGATGTACTCCCAAACTCCTCTGTTCCTTAGCTCTGCTCAGTCTTCCTCAATTTAACTAATAATATTTAGCTCCTTTGTTCTTCCTGCCAAAGTGCATAACCTCACATTTCCGTGCATGATGTTTCATCTGCCAGGTATTTTCCCCCCTTGCCTACATCCCTCTGCAGACTCTCTGTGTCTACCCTCACCACTTGCCTTCCCATCTATTCCTGTGTCTCCTGCAAACTTGGCAGGTTCACATTCCTCATCCAAGTAACTGATGTCTATTGTCAGTAATTGTGGCTCAGCACTAACCGCTGGGGGCACTCCACTAGGTACAGATTACCATCCTGAAAATATGCCACTCATCACATCTCTCCAGTACCTGCAGACCTCACCTTATCTGAAAAATCACCTCATAGCTCATTGCTCCCCATAGGGCTGTTGAGAGCTAAGCCCTGACACAAAGATTGGGATCTTGCTGATCAGCATGCTTCAGTACCTGTGTTGCCACATCTGGAGGTTTCCCCACAACCACCGCAACCAACTCCTGCCCCCTCTGCTGCCAATTGGTCATCCAACCATCACATCACTCTTCCCCAACCAATCAGAACTATACCAGCATTTGTTGCTCCTCCCTAACTGCTCTTGAAACAATTGGCTGTCAAGGCCATCCCAGAGGACAGCTAGGAGCCAATCACATTGCTGTGGGGTAAGGAGTCAGATGTAGGCCAGTCTGAGTAAGGATGGCAAATTTCCTTCTCCCGTGGGCATTCATGAACAGATGGGTCTTTCCAACAGCAATTAATGAGCTTCATAGTTTTAAACTCAAGATCAATTTAACAAATTTAAATTCCACCAGGTCCTATGGCAGGATTTGAACCCACGGTCTGGGTTATAAACCCAGTAACATTAGCACTACTCCACTACTCACATAGTCTAGTTCAATAATGCTCTCCAGCAACAATCTCTGATATTTATATAACTAGTTAAAAAAAAACAGGTTTCAAATACAATGAGGGGCAGGGTCTTATTTGGACAGCAGGGTCCCCCATCATCCATCATATCCGCAGACATGTGATATTCGAAGGAGCATTCATTGGTTGGAGTTGAGATGCCGCCCTTCCCACCAGAGGATGTCCTGTGTTTGAGAGCTGCCAGTCCAAGGCATTGGTGGGGTGAGAGTTCTTTTTATTTATTCATGAGATGTGAGTGTCACAGGCCATCTACTACCCATTCCTAATTGCCCATTGCTGTGGGTCTGGACTCACATGCAGGCCAGACCAGGTACAGATGGTGGCTTCCTTCCCCGAAGGACAGTAGTGAACCAGATGAGTTTCTCCAACAACTGGCAATGGTTTCATGGTCATCATTAGACTCATAGTTGAACTGAATGCAAATCCAACCTTCTGCCATGGTAGGATTTGAACCCAGATCCCCAGGACATAACCAGGATTCTGGGGTCATCGTCTAGGCCATCACCTCACAGAGTGGAGTGGGAAGTGAGGCTTGAAGAGAGGTTTGGTTGGACAGTCTGGACGGGTAATTACCACTTGATCTCACACCCCCCATTCCCAATCCCCTTGAGCTCCAGCCTCACAATGGAGGCCTGGCAGAAGTTGGTGCTTGACTGGCTAATGATCATTCAGTGAAGAGCCTGCGCTGAGGGGGGGATGGGCAGGCCAGTCTCGACTCGACACTCCCACCCTTGCTCCAGCCCTGGAAAACCGCGTCAGGGCTGGTAGGAGAGAAGGCAATTTGAAGGCTGTCAGGGGTATCAGACAGGCCTCTCCCCTCTGTGACTCTCCCCCCTCCAAAACCTTCCAACAAACCCATAGGCGAGAGCTCCGTAATATTCTGCCAATACTTGGAACACTCCCATCATGGGTTCCTTTTTCTTTCTACCTGGTCAGTAGACAGAGCCAGGAGCAATCCTGTGTAACTCAGGAACATTGGTAGAACTACACAGTGGCATAGTCACATTCATCCCACCAGCCACTAGGAAAGATGGGGGTCAGTGCTTAACCGAAATGTATTAGAACCCAATAGCTCCCCTCTGAACACCGCATCCATACACCAGAATGGCAGCCCCTCAGCACAGTTTACCAATTCTTACACTGTTCATTTATGCAGAAACACAACAGAATTGCAAAACAACATGAGAATCTCACAACATCAATTTGCACATAACCGATTGTGTCAAATAACTGTATGTTTGTTGAAATTTAACTCAGTGGTTCACCACAGATCAGCAAAGGTAGATCCATGAAGGGGTTAAAGACACTGGGTCATGTTCACGAGAATACAGCTGTTTGGAGTTTGCTGAGAGACTCAAGTGTGTATTAGCAGCAATTACTGTGATTTGTAGTCATTGACACTTCTCAAATTATGGTGAGTGTCTTATTATAGACACAAGCTCAAGCCTGTCAGGCTTTGAGGCAGGAGATCATGGAAGGGCAATGAACAAAGCTATTTGTCCCCTCCAAGAGAAAAGGGCAAGGTAGGTCCAATAAAGAGCAGCACCTTGGAGGGGGATCTAGGGTTGGGGGAGAGTGAGATAGGGGCAGCATGGTGGCTCAGTGGTTAGCACTGCTGACTCACAGCACCAGGGACCCAGGTTTGATTCCAGCCTCGGGTGACCGTCTGCATGGGTTTCCTCCGGGTGCTCCGGTTTCCTCCTACGGTCCAAGGATGTGCAGGTCAGGTGAATTGGCCATGCTAAATTGCCCATAGTGTTAGGTGCATTAGTCAGAGGGAAATGGGACTAGGTGGGTTACTCTCCGGATGGTCGGTGTGGGGTTGTTGGGCTGAAGGGCCTGTTTCCGCGCTCGAGGGAATCTAATTTAAGCAGAACTTTGCTAAACCAACTGATCTTTCCTTGCTCACAATCCCTCTCTGATGATTCATGATCAGCATCCGTTTGTGAAAGGACTTTGTAAGAATCCTCTGAGAGGGATTATAAACTGAGAATGATTTTGCAATTTTAAAGATTGCAAATGCGATGGCAAGAAATATCAATTCTGATGATGTTATTGATTCATTTGCTGACATGGTGGCCTGAATGCCATTTTTTTCTCTCTGTCGATTTCACAATGTAACATTTATCCAGGTGTCACTCTATCATTCTCAAAAATGCCAAAAGACACATTTAAGTTTTTCAAAAATTGTCTTTATCTCCTGTGAGTTTTCAGTCTCATCGGTTTCTTGTTAAAATGATGCTTGCAGCACATTTACCCTTGTTGTAAAACCTGAGACATGTGAGTACAATGTGGAGACACATTGGGAACATTTGATTCCAATGGCAATGTGTGATTGTGACCAGCTGCTATTAAACAGAATTGTGAAAGGGAGTGGAATAACATGTACAATTGGGGTTGGTGGGAGAAGTCACAGGATTGGGTGCTGCAAACTGGAAGAGTAGCACAGCCATTCCTCTTCCGAACCATGGGCTTGCGTCACAGTAGTCTCAGCAATGACTGTGGATCTAGCTTTGAGGAGACTGGTGCAAGTAGACCTTCACTCAATGAGGTCCCCCAGTGTTCCCCTCATTCCCACTCAAACCTTGATAACATACAATGATACAAATTAAGAGCTGGTGGAGGTTCCTCAGGCCTGCTCACCCATTTAGTAAGATCATGGCTGAGCCTCAAATCCACATTCTCACCTAGCTCAGTAACCTTTCAACACCCCTTCACATCCCCTTCCATTACTCACAAACCTACCCCTCTCTGCCCCAAACGTATTCCACTTGTGGAAGAGGGCAATGGAACACACTGCCTGGAAATGTGATGGAGGCAGTTCAATTGAGACATTGGGTGTGTTTTCATTTTAGATTAGATTCCATACAGTGTAGAAACAGGCCCTTCAGCCCAACAAGTCCAAACTACCCCTTCGGAGAATAACCCACCCAGACCCATTTCCTTCTGACTAATGCACCTAACACTATGGGCAATTTGCCATGGCCAATTCACCTGACCTTCACATCTTTAGACTGTGGGAGGAAACTGGAGTACCCAAGGAAACCCAAGCAGACACTGGGAGAATGTACAAACTCCACACAGTCACCCAAGGCTGGAATCTAACCTGGATCCCTGGTGCTGTGAGGCAGCAGTGCTAACTACTGAGCCATTGTGCTACCATTTTTGGGGTGAAAATAATGTGCAAGAGTGTGGGACGGAAGCAGTAGAGTGCGAACAGACTTCCAAAGACTCTCAACCCTCTCTGACCAAAGGCAATATTCTGTCTTAAATGAGCATCCCCTTTCTTTTTGTAAAATATAGCCACCGGTTCTGCATTCTCCCACATCATAAGATTGGGCAGAGCTTAAAACAGTTTCAAACGTTAACCCTCTCAGAAGCATTCCTCCCTTACAAAACTGGTCTTGTCTTTTGAAGTAGCAAGCCAGTCAGTTCAAGGGCAGTTAGGGATGGGAAACCTACTGCTCTTGCCAGGTGCACTTGTATCCCACAAAAGAAGGTAGTGTTATGGAACAGAGAGACCTGAAGGTTCAGGTACATAATTCTTTGAAATTTGCATCACGTGTATCCACAAGCTTGCCTTCATTGCTCAGACCTTTGAGTATAGGAGTTGAGATGTTATGTTGTGGTTGTATAGGATGTTGGTGAGATCTCTTCTGGAGTACTGTGTCCAGTTCTAGTTGCCCTACTACAGGAAGGATATTATTAAGCTGGAGAGGGCTCAGGAAACATTTGCCAAGACTTTGCCAGGAATGGAGGATTTGAGTTATAAGTTGAGGTTGGGAGGTTTTTCACTGGAGCATAAGAGATTGAGGGGTGACTTTTTAGAGGTTTATAAAATCATCAAGGGCATAGATAAGGTGAATAGCTGGCGCCTTTACCCTAGGGTGAGGTTTTCAAGGCGAGGGAACATATCTTTAAGGCAAAAGGAGAAAGATTTAAAAAACACAAGGAGCAACTCTTTTACACAGAGGACTTTCCAGAAGATGCATGGGCAATTACAACATTTTAAGTGACGTTTAGATAAGTACATGAATAAGAAAATTTGGACAGATCTGGGCCAGCTCAGGCAGATGGGACTAGTTTAGTTTGGGACTATGGTTGTTATGGACTGGTTGGACTGAAGGATTTGTTTCCGTGCTGTATGACTCTATAAATTAAAAAGAATAAAGATCCCTGACATGATCCCTCTTTGGTTGCTCATGGGAATAATCCTTCTACCTTATCCCTTTCCCTTCACATGGGGGTACGAGCTGGGTCAGGGACCTGTCTGATGTGGAATGGCTGGACAGGCCAGGCTTACATCCACTGGAGGTTAGCACCAAGAGGCAACCTGATTGAAAAACTTAATAGACAATAGGTACATTCTGCCTTTTTAGTCAGCACCACCATGCATTATGATCATGGCTGATCATCCACAATCCGTATCCTGTTCCTGCCTTATCCCCATCACCCTCAATTCCACTATCCTTAAGAGCTCTATCCAACTCTTTCTTGAAAGTATCCATAGACTTGGCCTCCACTGCCTTCTGGGGCAGAGCATTCCATACACCCACCACTATCTGGGTGAAGAAGTTTCTCCTCAACTCTGTTCTAAATGGCCTACCCCTTATTTTTAAACTGTGTCCTCTGGTTTGGGACTCACCAATCAGCGGAAACATGCTTCCTGCCTCCAGAGTGTCCAATCCTTTAATAATCTTATACGTCTCAATCAGATCCCCTCTCCGTCTTCTAAACTCAAGGGTATACAAGCCCAGCTGCTCCAATCTTTCAACATAAGATAGTCCCGCCATTCCAGGAATTGACTTCATGAACCTACACTGCACTCCCACGATAGCCAGAATGTCTTTCCTCAAATTTGGAGACCAAAACTGCACACAATATTCCAGGTGCGGTCTCACCAGGGCCCTGTACAGCTGCAGAAGAACCTCTTTGCTTCTATACTTAATCCCTCTTGTTGTGAAGACCAGCATGCTATTAGCTTTCTTCACTGACTGCTGTACCTGCATGCTTGCTTTCATTGACTGATGTACAAGAACACCTAGATCTCGTTGTACCTAATTTGACTCCAGTTAGGTAGTAATCTTCCTTCCTGTTCTTGCCACCAAAGTGGATAACCACACATTTATCCACATTAAACTGCATCTGCCATGCATCCGTCCACTCACCTAGCCTGTCCAGGTCACCCTGTATTCTCCTAACAACCTCCTCACATTTAACCCTGCCACCCAGCTTTGTGTCATCAGCAAATTTGTTAATATTTCTTTTAATACCTTCATCTATATCATCAATGTTAATTGTAAAAAGCTGCAGTCCCAGCCCTGATCCCTGTGGTACTCCACTGGTCACTGCCTGCCGTTCCTGAAGAAGGGCTCATGCCCGAAACGTCGATGCTCCTTGGATGCTGCCTGACCTGCTGCACTTTTCCAGCAACATATTTTCAGCTCTGATCTCCAGCATCTGCAGTTCTCACTTTCTCCTTCCTGTCAGCCAACCAATTTTCAGTCCAAGTCAGTACTTTGCCCCTAATACCATGTGCCCTAATTTTGCTATGTGGGACTTTATCAAAGGCTTTCTGAAAGTCCAGGTATACTACATCCACTGGATCTCCATCTTCAGAGTTATATCCTCAAAACATTCCAGAAGATTAGTCAAGCATGATTTCCCCTTCATAATTCCATGCTGACTCTGACCTACCCTGTTACCGCTATCCAGATGTGTCATAATTTCGTCCTTTATAATTGACTCCAGCATTTTTCCCAACACTGAGGTCAGAATCCTGTGGCAGAATCTAGAACCAAGGGGGTCACTGTTTAAAAATCTGGGTTTGCCCATTTGAACCTGAGACGAGGATAAATAATTTCCTCTCTGGAAGAGTCTGGAACACTTTGCCTCAAAAGCCAGTGGAGGCCGAGTCCTTAAATATTTTTAAGGCTGTAGTAGATAGATTCTTGATAGACAAAGAGGTGAAAGGTCACTGAGAACATGCAGGAATATAGCGTTGAGGTTAATATCAGATCTTATTCTACGGTGGAGCAGGCTTGAGGAACTGAATAGTTTCCTCCTGCTCCTAATTCATGTGTATGTACTCACTCTTCCTTGCCATCTATGTGCCAGAGCTTCCCATTATCGGCATGAATTGAAGTACCTTGCTATTATGCTGCAAAGCCAATATAGTTAAAATATTCACTCTGCTGTTTAAACCATTTCAGCTAACTTTCAGTCATTTCTTTCCATAATATAATTAAGGTAAGAATTTGTCCAGTGTCTAAAACACTCAGCAAAGCAGTGATCCATAAATGTAAAAAAATTACTTTAGGAAATAACATCTCAGGTAGTTATCAAGTCATTCGCTCTCAAAATATTTATAGCAGAACATAAAGGAATACACTTCAAAACAGTTGTAAAAACACACATCCACCTGGAATGCCTTAGTTTTGTTTTAAACAATATCCCTTTGATGCTTTCAAACATGAAGAAAATTGCCGGGAGATGTTTGTTACTCACCACTGCCTGTCTCACCAGGCTGCATGTAGTGGTTCATTAGAAACGTAAAGAAGTGGGACAGCTGGAAATGAAGGACACAGCTCAGGTTATCAAAGACAGTCTACATCACCCAGCATCTGCAAGAACTTCTGTACCACGGCGCACAACTGGGCTCACAACCCAACATCATTTCACAAAACCAACGCTGGAATTTAAATTAAAGACTGCACAGAGTTCAAAAGACTGTCCTTTAATGCAGTTACAAAATGGGGTGATTGTTGAATAATTACTCTCGAGTACAAAGTTAGACTCAGCCTTGTCCTTTCGTGACAACTTCGGCGCCAATACCATAATTAATAATGATTTACAATAATGCTGTACTTACCTAAGTAGACATCCCTTTATAGTGGTGAGAGCAATCCAGTTAACCCTGCATAAAACCATGTTAAGACTGCACTTGGAGCACTCTGTACAGTTCTTCATATTACTGAAAGGACATGCAGATTCTCTGATCAACGTGCAAAACATAACTTAAGAAAAACACCAAAATGGGAGGTTTTGTGGCAGTGCTCCTGCCTCTGGGCCAGGAGCTGCAGATTATGGGCGGCACGGTGGCACAGTGGTTAGCACTGCTGCCTCGCAGCGCCGGAGACCCGGGTTCAATTCCCGCCTTAGGCGACTGACTGTGTGGAGTTTGCACGTTCTCCCCGTGTCTGCGTGGGTTTCCTCCGGGTGCTCCGGTTTCCTCCCACAGTCCAAAGATGTGCAGGTCAGGTGAATTGGCCATGCTAAATTGCCCGTAGTGTTAGGCAAGGGGTAAATGTAGGGGTATGGGTGGGTTACGCTTCGGCGGGGTGGTGTGGACTTGTTGGGCCGAAGGGCCTGTTTCCACACTGTAAGTAATCTAATCTAATTGGAGGGCCACACCAGGATTTGTTGGCCATGGAGGTTGATTATCAGCCTTTATATCCTTCTAATATCTCGGATAGTAGTAAGAGTGTCTCCAGTAAGTCATGAAGGCAGTGGCAAACTACTGAACTGACTGTGTCACAAGGTCCGTTTCAGAAAGTAGTTAAACACATTGCTATGGGTGGGGAGTCATGTTTAGGCCAGACTGGGAAAGGATGGTAGATTCCCTTCTTTCAAGGACATTAGTGAAGCAGATGGATTTTTATCGAAAATAGGTTATAATTTCAGATTTATGAGTTATGAGTGGAATTTTAATTCCTCCAGTGGCAATGAATCCATGCCACCACAGAATTATCCTCAGCCTGTGGATTATGAATCCAGTGATGTTGCCTGATGCTCTATGTCTCCGGTCCAGTGGATAAAGCCAAGGATACAGTATGCTTCACTGAACTGTCAACAAGTCCCGTCACCCTCGGGGACTTGTACATATAGACATCCAGATCCTCTGTGACTGCACCGCTTTGGAGATATTTTCTACCATCTCTCCATGTTTCTCCTACAAAATGGATCACTTCACTATTCTGTGTTGAACGTCATCTGCCATTTGTGTTACTCCTCCATCAACCATTAGAATGTAAGAACATTTGAACATAAGAATATAGCAGGAATAGGTCATTCAGAGCCTCAAGACTGTTCAAACATTTAGTACAATCATGGCCTTGATTCATATTGTTTCCTGCTCTCCATCACTCTTCAATCTGTTACCAATTAAAATTCTATCTCCTCCTTAAATTTACTCAATGTCCCAGCATCCACCACACTCTGAAGTCATGAATTCCACATCAGCTCGACCCTTTAAGAGAAGTAATTCCTCCTCAACCCTGTTCTAAACTGCTACCCTCATCCTAAAACGATGACCTCTTGTTCTAGATTGTCTCATATGTGGAAATATCCTTTTCTTTGTCAATCCTTGTCTACATTATCTTCCCCGCAGTTCACAATGCTTTCAGGTTTCATGTCATCCATGAAATTTTGAGATTATTCACTGTACACCAGGCTCAAGATCATTAGGAGAAAGTGAGGACTGCAGATGCAGGAGATCAGAGCTGAAAAGATCATTAGTACATGCAAAAAAGGTGGGGCTTAAGACCAACCTCTGAGGAACTCACGACAAGCTTTCTTCCAGCCCCCAAAAAATTCATTGACCATCTGTCTGTTCCCATCACTCAGCCAGTTTGATATCCACATTATCACTGTCCCTTTATTTACCAGGAGCAATGACCTTCTCCATAAGTCTATTGAGTGCTTTTTTTTTGGAAATCCACATACACCACATTTACAGCATTACCCACATCAACTCTCTCTGCTATCTGAAGGAAAAAGCCCCCAATGAGTTAGTTAAATACAAACCCACACTTTGACAAATGTATTTGTCTAAATAAAGTCATAGAGTCATAGAGATGTACAGCATGAAAACAGACCTTTCCAATCCAACCTGTCCAGGCCAACCAGATATCCCAACCCAATCTAGTTCCACCTGCCAGCACTCGGCCCATATCCCTCCAAACCCTTCCTATTCATATACCCATCCAAATGCCTCTTAAATGTTGCAATTGTACCAGCCTCCACCACATCCTCTGGCAGCTCATTCCATACACGTACCACCCTCTGCGTAAAAAACGTTGCCCCTTAGGTCTCTTTTATATCTTTTCCCTCTCAGGGGAAAGACTTTGTCTATTTATCCTATCCATGCCCCTCATAATTTTGTAAACCTCGAAGGTTACCCCTCATCCTCCGACGCTCCAGGGAAACCAGCCCCAGCCTGTTCAGTCTCTCCCTATAGATCAAATCCTCCAACCCTGGCAACATCCTTGTAAATCTTTTCTGAACCCTTTCAAGTTTCACAACATGTTTCCAGTAGGAAGGAGGCCAGAATTGCACGCAATATTCCAACAGTGGCCTAACCAATGTCCTGTACAGCCGCAACATGACCTCCCAACTCCTGTACTCAATACTATGACCAGTAAAGGAAAGCCTCCCAAATGCCTTCTTCATTATCCTATCTACCTGCAACTCCACTTTCAAAGAGATATGAACCTGCACTCCAAGGTCTGTTGTTGTGGTTCTGTTCGCTGAGCTGGGAATTTGTGTTGCAAACGTTTCGTCTCCTGTCTAGGTGACATCCTTAGTGCTTGGGACCCTCTTGTGAAGCGCTTCTGTGATGTTTCCTCCGGCATTTACAGTGGCTTGTCTCTGCCGCTTCCGGTTGTCAGTTCCAGCTGTCCGCTGCAGTAGCCGGTATATTGGGTCCAGGTCGATGTGTTTGTTGATAGAATCTGTGGATGAGTGCCATGCCTCTGGCTATTCTCTGTTTGGCTTGCCCTATAATAGTAGTGTTGTCCCAGTCAAACTCATGTTGCTTGTCATCTGCGTGTGTGGCTACTAAGGATAGCTGGTCGTGTCGTTTCGTGGCTAGTTGGTGTTCATGGATGCAGATTGTTAGCTGTCTTCCTGTTTGTCCTATGTAGTGTTTTGTGCAGTCCTTGCATGGGATTTTGTACATTATATTGGTTTTGCTCATGCTGGGTATCGGGTCCTTCGTTCTGGTGAGTTGTTGTCTGAGAGTGGCTGTTGGTTTGAGTCCTAGTGGTCGCAGTAGTCTGGCTGTCAGTTCAGAAATGCTCCTGATGTATGGTAGTGTGACTAGTCCTTTGGGTTGCGGCATGTCCTCGTTCTGTTGTCTTTCCCTTAGGCATCTGTTGATGAAATTGCGCGGGTATCTGTTTTTGGCGAATATACTGTAGAGGTGTTCTTCTTCTTCTTTTTTTTGTAGTTCTGGTGTACTGCAGTGTGTTGTGGCCTCTTTGAATAGTGTCTTGATGCAACTTTGTTTGTGTGTGTTGGGGTGGTTGCTTTCATTGTTTCATAGTCATGCCGCAACCCAAAGGACTAGCCACAAAATCAATGTAGTGTACAAAATCCCATGCAAGGACTGCACAAAACACTACATAGGACAAACAGGAAGACAGCTAACAATCCGCATCCAGGAACACCAACTAGCCACGAAACAACACTACCAGCTATCCTTAGTAGCCACACACGTAAATGACAAACAACATGAATTTGACTGGGACAACACTACTATTATAGGGCAAGTCAAACAGAGAACTGCCAGGGAATTCCTAGAATCTGTGGATGAATGCCATGCCTCTATCAACAAACACATCGACCTGGACCCAATATACTGACCACTGCAGCGGACAGCTGAAACTGACAACCTGAAGCGGCAGAGACAAGCCATTGTAAATGCCAGAGGAAACATCACAGAAGCGCTTCACAAGAGGCTCCCAAGCACTGAGGATGTCACCTAGACAGGGGCCGAAACGTTTGCAACACAAATTCCCAGCTCGGCGAACACAACCACAACAACGAGCTCCCGAGCTACAAAACTTCTCCCAAACTTTGAACTCCAAGTTCTCTTTGTTCAGCAACACTCCCGAGGACCTTACTATTAAGTGTACAAGTCCTGCTAAGATTTGCTTTCCCAAAATGCTGTGGAGAAGTATTAGAGGAGAAAGGAACAAAAGGACCAGGGCGAGAAATAACAAAAACAATTTGCTGGAAAAACTCAGCAGATTGGAGGGTTGGTGTGGACTTGTTGGGCCAAATGGCCTGTTTCCACATTGCAGGGAATCTAATATAATCTGGCAGCATCTGTGGAGAGAAAGCAGAGTTAAGGATCACCTGACCCGAAACGTTAACTCTGTAGTTGCTGGCCATAATCCTTATTCCCGTTTTTAACCAGGGGTGAGCTTTGCATGTATCTCCAGTACTCTGGCAACACCCTGAGTCAAAGGAAAATGGGAAAATCAGGACTTGTATCTCCACAATTTTCTCTCTTGTATCCATCAATGTCCTGAGATGCATCTCATTTGGTCCCAGGGTCTTGTTCGATTTGAGTACAGGTTGCTAGGCGATCATACAACGATGACAAGGGTTATTCAGTGAGAATGCTGTTCACCTGTAGCTGGTCTTGCTCTCCTGAATACTCGATAGATTGAAAAATGCTCCACGTGTAGCGACGCCTCATCTCCATTCGTGCCACATAGCGACGATACCAGCCCTGAATCAGGATGGCTGCTTTAATGGCTGCATAATGAGAGGGAAAAAACAATGTCAGAAAGATTTTATATTCAGTCAGGAGGGGAACGATCAAACACTGACTCAACTGGGATACAACCCTACACACACTGACTGTCATTGGGGACAATACCACACACACCCTGACTGTCACTGGGATACAGTCCTACAAACTGACATTTTCTGGGATACTGCTCTACAGAGACCAGATTATAGTCCCACAGACGCTCTCTCTCAAACAGGTTACAGTCCCACAGACGCACTCTCTCAAACAGGTTACAGTCCCACAGACACACTCTCGAACAGGTACAGTCCCACGGGCACTGACTCTCTCAAAGGTAAGTATCACAGACACTTGACGCTCACACAGCTACAGGGAGAAAGTGAGGACTGCAGATGCTGGAGATCAGAGTCAAAAAGTGTGGCACTAGAAAAGCACAGCCGGTCAGGCAGCACCCGAGGAGCAGAATAGTCGACGCTTCAGGCATAAGCTCTTCATCAGGAATGTGCTCGAAATGTCGACCCTCCTGCTTCTCGGATGCTGCCTGACTGGCTATGTTTTTCCAGCCCGACACTTTTGACTCTCACACAGGTTACAGTCCCATTGACACCACTCTCGAATAGGTTACAATCCCATAGATGCTGATTCACAAACAAGTTACAGTCCCACAGACATTGATTCTTAAATAGGTTACAGACCCACAGAAGCTGACTCTCTCACAGGTATAGTCCCACTGACACTGACTCTCACACAGGTTACAATCCACAGGCATTGACTCTCAAACAGGTACATCTCACAGACACTAACTCTCAAGCAGGTTACAGTCACATTTACACTGACTCTCAAACAGGTTATAGTCACATGGGCACTGACTCACAGACAGGTTAGTGTCGCTGATACTGATTCTCAAACAGGTTACACTCCCACAGACACTGATTCACGAACAGATACCGTCCCGCAAGGCACTGAATCTCAAACAGGTTACAGTCCGATAGATACTGCTTCTCCAAAAGGTTACAATCCCACAGATTCTGATTCACAAACAGTTCGAGTCCCACAGACACTGACTCTCAACCGGCACTGACTCTTAGACAGGTTACAGTCCCACAGACACCGACTCTCACACAGGTACAGTCCCATTTACACTGACTCTTAAACAGGTTGCAGTCTCCCAGACACTGACTCTCAAATAGCATACACTTCCACTGACACCATCAAGCCTATATTTTTCTCCGTCTGTAATTTGTGAATTGTAGGAATCATTCACAGGTAGCAATGTGTATTGTGTAATGACAGTGTTAAATGTGACCTGTCTCTCTGAGTATCCAGCGTTTTTGCTCAGGATCAAATTATAATATCATTTTCAACTGGAAATGCTGGAACAAATCGAATTGATCCCCTGAATGAGATTGGCTGAGGGAAAAATGATCTTGAAACTATAGCCAGTAGGGATAAGATTTCAGAAAACAGGAGGATCATTCATTCTGTTCACGGGAACCACTTGATTCTCACTGTGTCTTCCTTTAAGACAGAATTCTGAACGTCATGTAGTTTGTAAGGACCAATTTCTTATATTAAATTATACCAATTTCACTTTTCTGAAAATCTCAATCAGCTTTGCTTAATAGACAAACCAATGACCTGCAGGTAAAGATGATGTCATTTGCACATGCTCAGTATCATGCTACTGCCAGGACTCTTCCTGACTCCTGGCCACATAATGTCCTCCTTTCCTTGGTTCTCTACCAACCTCTGCTACTTAAGCAGTGACATAACATGCACAGTAGATTTGAATTGAGTATATTTCCAGATTTATTGTTAAAGCAAGGACAGTCTCACCCACTGTCAGCAGTGTCGTAGTAGCAGATCAAGGACACATCTGCAAATTCTCAAAATCGCAATTCACCATTAGCTGAGCACCTTAAGATCACTGACACCTTCAACCAGCACACACTGCTTCTGGAAGGAGAATTAAACAATCCCCACTCTTCCTTTAATACCTGGAGTATTGGCTGGAGAGGGAGTGCAACAAAAGTTGATCACACTGATTCCTGGGATGGCAGGACGGATGTATGAAGAGAGACTGGATTGGTTAGGTCTACATTGAACGGAGTTCAGAACAATGAGAGGGAGAGCTGACAGAAACTGGATTAGACAGGCAAAATGCAGGAAGGATGTTCCTGATGACAAGGTAGTCCAGACGCAAGGGCCATTTTAGACTGAGATGAGGAGGAATCTCTTCACCCAGAGAGTGGAATTCTCTGAACAGAAATCTGATGAGGGTAAACATTTGAATGATTTCAAGAAGATATAGCTCTTAGGGAGGACGTGCAAACAAGGGACTGAGTTTGATCAGACATGGCCTACTCTTGTATAATGTTTCATAGGAGCAGGCAGCATATGTCATTTATAAATGACTTGGATGAGGAAGTGGAAGGGTGGGTTAGTAAGTTTGTCAATGACACAAAGGTTGGTGAAGTGGTGTATAGTGTGGAGGGCTGCTGTAGGTTGCAACAAGACATTGCTGGGATGCAGAACTGGGCTGATAAGTGGCAGATGGAGTTCAACCTGGAAAAGTGTAATCTGGAAGGTTGAATTTGAATGCAGAGTGCAGAGTTAAAGGCAGGATTCTTGGAAGTCGGAGGAATAGAGGGATCTTGGGATCCATGTCCAGTGGTTAGCACTGCTGCCTCACAGCGCCAGAGACCTGGGTTCAATTCCCGCCTCAGGCGACTGACTGTGTGGAGTTTGCACATTCTCCCCGTGTCTGCGTGGGTTTCCTCTGGGTGCTCTGGTTTCATCCCACAGTCCAAAGATGTGTAGGCCAGGTGAATTGGCCATGCTAAATTGTCTGTAGTGTTAGGCAAGGGGTAAATGGAGGGGTATGGGTGGGTTGTGCTTCGGCGAGTCGGTGTGGACTTGTTGGGCCGATGGGCCTGTTTCCACACTGTAAAGTAATCTAATCTAATCTAAAATTGCCACCCAAGTTGATAGGGTTGTTAAGAAGGTGTACGGTGTGTTGGCTTTCAGTAGCAGGGGGATTGAGTTTGAGCCACAAGATTATGCTGCAGCTCTGTAGAGCCCTATTTAGTCCACACTTGGAATATTGTGTTCAGTTCTGGTCACTTCATTATAGGAAGGAAGTGGAAGCTTTAGAGAGGGTGTAGAGGAGATTTACCAGGATGCTGCCTGGACTGGAGGGCATGTCTCATGAAGAAAGGTTGAGCTATCTAGGGCTTTTCTCAATGGAGTGAAGAAGGATGAGATGTAACCTGATAGAGATGTAGAAGATGATGAGAGACATAGATAGAGTGGATAGCCAGAGACGTTTTCCCAGGGCAGAAATGGCTATCATGAGGGGGCATAATTTACGATGATTGGGGGAAGGTTTGGGGGAGATGTCAGAGGTAGGTTCTTTACACCGAGAGTAGTGGGTGCGTGGAATGCACTGCCAGCGGTGGTAGTAGAGTCAGATACATTAGGGATATTTTAAGCAACTCTTGGATACGCACATGGATGATAGTAAAATGAAGGGTATGTGGGTTAGTTTGATCTTAGAATAGGTCAAAAGGGCCAAAGGGCCTGTATTGTTCTGTGGTCTATGTTTAACTATGTCTTTTCGTAATGCAACTTTCAAAGAACTACAGGTAGATTGCGTTCTTGTGAAACCCTGCATTCTAGAAAAATTGTGCTTTAGAAACAGCGCTTAAAGTGTTGGCGATGTAATTGCGTTAATGTTTAAAAGTTTGCGCTTTAGAAACAGTGTCTCCAATTTGTCAATTGCGTTACAGCGATTTCGCGTCAATGAAACACACATTATAGTAGAACGACCTGCATGTATCTGAAGCCCTAGGTCTCTGTGTTCTACAGCACTACAAGGCCCTAGTTTTAATTGTATAAGTCCTGCCTTTGTATGTTTTACCAAAATGCATATCTAATTCTGGTCACATGAGTGTCACCAATTTTATTTGCTCCACAATAGGTTGGTGTGCCTTCAGTTTCCTTAACCCTGGAGTCTGGGACTCCCTCCTTAAGTCAGTCTTTCATTCTGTATCTCTCTCCCTTTCTGGCATCAAGACACTCCAAGTTTCTGCTGTTCTTCCCAAGAGGAAGTTGCAATGTGGAGTGCAGCCAGTGGATGTAGATAGAAGGTAAAATCTTGCTGGTTAAAATATGGATAATGATAGGTTTCATAACATGACACATTGGACAGAATCAAACACTTACCTGCAAAAGGAGGTGGAGTTCTTGCCAACTCATCTGCCTGGGAGGTAACTGAACAAAAGAATCTGTAAGTTTTACACAGTCAGATCCCAGTAAACAGAGGAGGAAATTAGCTTAGTCAGTAACAAACTGCACTGTACTAAGGAGAAAAGAGCAGAAATAAGGTTAAAAGAGGAAATTGTATACAGAATTCCACAGAAGGTGACAATATGGAAATATTATTTTGTCTGACAGATTCTATACGGTTACTGGGTTCCCCCCCATGTCCTTTAACACCATGCATTTATATTCAGCAGATCATTCCCTACCACCTCCAGCATGATGCCACCAACAAACACAAAGAATCCCTACAGAGTGGAAACAGGCCATTCAGCCCATCGAGTCCACACTAATGCTCCAGAGAACATCCCACCCAAGCCCATCCACCCTATCCTTATACCCTTTGCATTTCCCATTGCCAACCCATCCAGCCTACACATTCCTGGGCACTATGGGTAATTTAGCATGGCCAATTCACCTAACTGACACATCTTTGGACTGTGGGAGGAAACGGTATCACCCAGAGGAAACCCATGCAGACACAGGGAGAATGTGCAAACTCCACACAGACAATAACCTGCCTCTCTCCTCCACAGTCAGCATGGGGAGAAAATGGTTTTTCCATAGCACTCCTCAATCATCATGACGCGCAGCTCCCTCTTTCCAGGGCACCTTTTCCATGTGGATAGCAGCTGCCCTTTGAGTGAACTACACTGAACCTCTTTAAATTTGACCACAGTGGTGAAGCCTGCTGCCCCTTGGAATTACCCAAGAGCATGGACAACCAACTGCTCCCCATCGTTTCTTCAACCAATGTGGATAAAGCGAGGAGCTAGAAGAAGCACTGCAGATCAAGCTGCATCAGAAGAGAAGGGGAGGTTTGATGAATGTTTCAGATCAGAAATTTTCATACATCAACCAATCCCATTCGCCTTGCCAACCAGTCGTCAGCACCTTGTTGTGATTGGTTTAAAGTTGGCATTCATGCCTGTATCCTAGTGAGCACAAAATTAAAATGCCTCAGCAACATGAATCTCCTTGCAGTGAGATTCAGCAAGTTCAACAACTTCAGAAAATAACCTGTGCCTCCTGCCCCAGTAGCTACCTGACACAGGAGCAGCGCTTCAAAAGCTTGTCCTTCCAAATAAACCTGTTTGACCATAACCTGGTGTTGTGTGATTTTTAGGTTTGCCCATTTTGTTGGTGATATTTTGGTTTTCCCTTTTTAGCCTTTCCTCCCCTCCCCCATCCCTGCCACCTTGACCTTCAAGAACCTATTCCACCTCAAAATCTTCCCCATTCTGACAAAAGGTTAAAGCAATCTGCTATCCTCGCCCCTCAGATATTGTGTCTGACCTGCTGAAACTTTCTGACCCTTTTGGCGTTTTACAGCTCACACCTAACATTTTCTAATTTAGTTGTTGTATTCTGTTATTTCTCTGGACCTCTTGAATTTCCCTTTGTTTTCCAAGAGAATATGATGAATGGAAACTGAGCCATACTTATCACACTGTGTTCAGATTGGGAATAGCAAAGTGTGGCTATAGTCTATTTTGGTTTTAGTATTACTGAAGATGCCCATTTGCTGAGGGACAGGCACATTTAATTAGCTAGGTAAAAACAATGACTGCAGATGCTGGAAATCAGATTCTGGATTAGTGGTGCTGGAAGAGCACAGCAGTTCAGGCAGCATCCAAGTAGCTTCGAAATCGATGTTTTGGGCAAAAGCCCTTCATCATTTAATTAGCTATTCAGTTGCACTAGGAGTTCCTCCGAGAAAGATGAGCCAGTGCTTTCTCTGACACTTAAGATAGCTGGGTGGTGAAGAGTCAAACTGGAGTCTAGTCTTTATTTATAGACTCTCAGGATCCAGCACACAGCTCCAAACTCAACAGAGTCTCAGTCTGCTCCCATTCATAGCACCACAAATGAATCTGCCCTAGTGAACAGTCACCACCTGAACACACCGTTTAATACGTAACCTTTACTATGCTGTTACTTACTGCTCCTACTTTGGCTGTAAGAATGCGAAAAGCTGCAAGTTAAGGCCAAGCAGCTACAGTTTAGAACAATTGACAGTTACTCGTTTAATAAGACCCATTTCCCACACAATGGTGTATATGATTAGATTAGATTCCCTACAGTGTGGAAACAGGCCAACCAATCCACACCGACCCACCAAAGAGTAACACACCCAGACCCATTTCCCTCTGACTAATACACCTAACACTATGGTCAATTTAGCGTGGCCAATTCACCTGACCTGCACATCTTTGGACTGTGGGGGAGAAACTGGAGCACCCAGAGGAAACCCACGCAGACACAGAGAGAATGTGCAAACTCCACACAGTCACCTGAGGCTGGAATTGAACCTGGGACTCTGATGCTGTGAGGCAGTAGTGCTAACCACTGAGCCACCATGCCATGGTATAGCAGAGGGAGAAAGAGGTGTTCAATCCTTGGAGCCATCGCTATCCTATTGATATTATCAAACGAAACAACCAGGCTAAGTGACTGTGACAACACAGCCTCCTTTTCATTTGATCCCGTGGCCAAGCAGCTAGACAGTTTCTGTCAACGAGGCCTGATGGAATTCAACATCTCCACAGGTCAAAAGCCAGATTGCATATAGAACAATGGGCAATTCATTATGACCAAAAATCCATGAAGAGGCACTCAGCCAGAACAACAGGGAGATTGTATATTTTCACAGTTTCAGCCAAACCGCTTTGTACCATGAAGTAATCATATCTTCGGAAGGGATGGGTACACCTAGAAGATCTCATCTAACCTCATTGGGTACTGTGGCTCCTGCACTATGGCTGAAGTGAGAGAACATTCCAGAAGGGCAGAGAAACAGGGGAATAGAAGGATACGTAGCAGTCATTCCCTCACTGAAGGTTTGGCCGGCGAAGACTCCAAGTGAGACCACCTTTGTACTAATAAAATCTCAAGTGCCCTGTCGAGAGCTCAGTGAATTGAATCAAACAGTTCAATCAAATTCACCAGCACGGGTTGTGAACGTGTTTTTCAGGCAGTCAGTCTGCTTTGCAGTAAAGCTAACTGAATTTGTTGCGTAACGATTGTTTCTTTAACCTGCGAGTGTTTTAATAAAATTAAGTTTGAACTGCAGTCCATTATTTGTCTCAAACAGTAATAGCACCTGTATAAATGCATTTTATGAGCAATAAACTTGTTGGTGTGTCTTTATAGAATATTTCACCGACGACAAACCTTTGGTTCTTTTTCAGTGCTACCACGTGGAATGATTTCTGATTGTTTGAGATTTGTGTATTCACATACTGTGTCGATTGGCAGCATCTTTATGTTTGAGCTTGAATCCCTGGGTTGGAACCCAGGACTTGATGACTGAAGAAGGTATGCTCATGACACGGACAAATAGGTTGGGTATCCAACTGTAAATTCTTCCAACGAACCAATAGCAGGCAGTAAGAGCCACAGAAATTCCTGGCCCACTATACTTCACCAGAGGTGGCACCTTATGGTGAGCTATTCCAAGCAGAACTGGACTATGTAAACAGACATGAGCATGTGCTCTGACTGCCTTGTGCACCACAATATTTTCAAATGGAAGGAAGGAGAAGGGTTTTGAGGGCGGGGTCTGGAATGCACTACCTGGGAGAGTAGTTGAAGTGGGAAATCTCACAAGTCTGGATGAGAACTGGAAGGGTCATAACATGCAAGGCTACAGGGTGTAGTGTGGGAAAGTGCAACTAGTGGAGATAGTAATTTATTTTTATATAGCAGAGTTGATGCACCACAAGACCTCTTGTGTACTGTATGATTCTACGAACAGATTGGAACATGTAAGGCAGTGGCTGGTCTGAGCTATCACAATGACGAATGGGCTGAGTGTCATTCAGGTCAATAAAACACATGTTACTTCAGAACATGGAATTACTTAAGGAGGCCTTCTGATCAACAAAGGAATTCTCAAATTAGTCATATTCTAATCTCACTGTCCTCCAAATAATTCACCTCCATTCCACTTATTCTGGAACTTGTTCCTTTTCACATTCATCCAGATGATTCCAAATCTTAATAGGTCAGTGCATTTCAGACGTCTTTTCGTGAATCTCCCTTGGAATTTTGACCAATTACCTATTTCCTCTGGTTATTAACCTCCAGCCATGAGCTTCTCATAATCTCCAAAAAACAATTCATAGGGAGTGGGCATCACTGGCTGGGTCAGCATTTACTGCCCATCCCTAGGTGCCCTTGAGAAGGTGGTAATGAGCTGCCTCCTTGAACCAATGCTGTTCACCTGCTGTGGGTTGATCCATCATGCCCTAAGGGAGGGGAATCCAGGATTTTGACCCAGCGACACTGAAAGAACGGTGATGTATTTCTAAGTCAGCATGGTGAGTGGCTTGGAGGGGCAGTTGCAGCTGATAGTGCCCCCATGTATTTGTTGCCCTTGATCGTCTAGGTGGAAGTGGTCATGGGTTAGGAATGTCTAAGGATTGTTGGTGAATTTCTGCAATTCATCTTGTAAATGGTACACATTGCTGCTACTGAGCATTGGTGGTGGTGGGAGTAGATGTCTGTGGAAGCAGGCCATCTGGCTCATCGTGTCCGCACTGACTGAGCATCCCATCCCAACCCATCCCATCCCTCTAACCCTGTATTTTCCATAGCTAATCCACCCAGCCTATACATCACTGGACACCATAGCATGCCTAATCTATGTAACTTGCACACCTTTGAACTGTCGGAGCACCAGAGGAAACACATGCAGACACAGGGAGAATGTGCAAACACCACACAGTTGCCTGAGGTGGGAATCGAATCCAGGCACCAGGTGCTGTGAGGCAGCAGGGCTAACCACCAAGTCAAGTAGTGCCACTCAAGTTTATCCTGGATGGTGTCAAGCTTCTTGAGTGTTGCTGGAGCTGCACCTATCCATCCAAGTGGGGAGTATTCCATCACATTCCTGACTAGTGCCTTGTAGATGATGGACAGGCAATGGGGAATCAGAAGTGAGTAACTTATTGCAGGATTCCAAGCCTTCAAACTGCTCTTGCAATTATAAGGTGTGTTCCATTCAGCTTCTGCTCAATGGTAAGCCCCAGGATGCTGATAGCAGGAGAATCATTGATGGTCTTGGCAATAAATTTCAAGGAGCGATGGTTAGATTCTCTCTTGTTGGAGACAGCCATTTCCTGCCGTTTGTGTGATGCAAATGTTATTTGCTGGACACAAGCCCATACCTGGATATTGTCCAGGTGTTGAACATGGACTGCTTCAGTGCCTGAGGAGTCATGAATAGCACTGAACATTGTGCAAACATTGGTGAACATCCCACTTTTAATATAATGTTGGAGGGAAGGTCATTGATGAAGAAGTTGAATATTGTTGGGCCTAGGATACTACCCTGAGGGACTCCTGCAGAGATGTCCTGGAGCTGAGATGACTGACCCTCTGCAACCACAGAGGTAAAAACAATGACTGCAGATGCTGGAAACCAGATTCTGGATTAGTGGTGCTGGAAGAGCACAGCAGTTCAGGCAGCATCCAAGGAGCTTCGAAATCGATGTTTCGGGCAAAAGCCCTTCATCAGGAATAAAGGCAGTGAGCCTGAAGCGTGGAGAGATAAGCGAGAGGAGGGTAGGGGGTGGGGAGAAAGTAGCATAGAGTACAATGGGTGAGTGGGGGAGGGGATGAAGGTGATGGGTCAGGGAGGAGAGGGTGGAGTGGATAAGTGGAAAAGGAGATAGGCCGGTAGGACAAGTCATGGGGACAGTGCTGCAGAGGAAATGACCTGGGAGTTGCAGTGGGAGAGGGGCTCCCTGAGATTCTTGTAGAGAGAGGAGGAAAACTTCTTCAAGGCTGGCATCCTTGCAAGAGGATTCAGAGTAGGGAAACGTCGATTTCGAAGCTCCTTGGATGCTGCCTGAACTGCTGTGCTCTTCCAGCACCAGTAATCCAGAATCTGGTTTCCAGCATCTGCAGTCATTGTTTTTACCTAGTTGATTTTAACCCTTCTGCGAATCGTCTTGCAAGGATGCTGACTCTGTAACCACAGCCATCTTCCTGTGTGCCAGGTATCACTCCAATCTCTGAACAGTTTAGAGTCATAGAGATGTACAGCACGGAAACTGACCCTGTGGTCCAACTTGTCCATGCCAACCAGACATCTTTAATTAATCTAGTCCCTTTGGCCAGCATTTGGCCCATATCCCTCTAGGCCCTTCCTATTCATTTATCCAACCAGATGCCTTTTATAGTTATTCTATCAAAATCAGTTACGAGTTTGATTGAATTTCTCCGTGAGTTATAAAACTATGTTTTGAAAAGCTGCACTGTTTCTAACATAACCTTGCACAACTGGTGATTGAGAATTGAAATATTCTAAGCTGACTGAACAAAAGCCATGGTTGCACCTATTTAGATTCTGACAATTGTGCTTGTAAAGGCCATGGCTCACAGGCTAACCTCTGTTGCTTATTAATGAGGAGGCTAGTGATGTAGGAGGTTTTCAAAACTGCAGCGTGCTTCTGTCTGTACGTACCTCTGTCGGATCTCCTTGACTGGTTTTCCATGACAGCTGATGAGCTACATCCCATCTCTATCACCTTGGAAATTGAGCTCAGTATCACAGGCACCAGTACCCCTTCCCTTGGAAGTTTCCTCTCTGTGGCATTCCTTCCAATCCTGGGACTATCAGGAGTAAATCACCAAATGAAGCAGCATTCTAGAAGAAAAGACGGAGAGAAAAGAATGATGTCAAGGGACGAGACAATTCTGCAAGGCTAGTGATCAGACTGCTGAGGGACTCACAGAACCTGAAACCTGATCTAAGACTTCCAACCAAATTAATTATTACACATGGAGTGCTGGTGGTTTCATATTGCTGTCACATATCTTAACCATTTGTCATACTTAATAACTGAAGGGTTATTAGGTGTGACAAGTGTGACAATTGTGACAAAAGGTTCTCTTTTGGTGTTTAACAGCAAAACTCCTATCAGTGTGTAGGAATCGACCAAGCAGAGATTTCATGGTGGGGGAAGAAGGCATGAAAGGGATGTTCATTCTGAATTTTGTACCGGTAAGAGGCCTTGGCAAAAGCCGTGGTAAACTATCGAAACAGCTGGAGTACACCGTGTAGTTCTGGTTACTTTAACCTTAGGAAGGATGTGATTGCACTGGAGGGGATGCAGAGGAGATTCACCAGGATGTTGCCTAGGCTGGAGTGATTCAACAATGAAGAGAGATTAGATAGGCTGCAGTTGTTTTCTTTAGACCTAGTCTATTTACCTTATCCATGCCCCCCATGATTTTATAAACCTCTATAAGGTCACCCTGCAGCCTCCAATGCTCCAGGGAAAACAGTCCCAGCCTATAGCTCAAACCCTCCAATTCTGGCAACATCCTTGTAAATCTTTTCTGAACCCTTTCAAGTTTCACAACATTCTTCCTTATAGCAGGGAGACCAGAATTACATGCAATACTCCAAATGTGGCCTAACCAATGAGTTGTACATCTGCAACGTAACCTCCCAACTCCTATACTGAATGCTCTTACTAATAAAGGAAAGCATACCAAATGCCTTCTTCACTATCCTATCTACCTGCAACTCCACTTTCAAGGAGTAACAAACCACTGCACCCCAATACTGGATTAGTGGTGCTGGAAGAGCACAGCAGTTCAGGCAGCATCCAACGAGCAGCGAAATCAACGTTTCGGGCAAAAGCCCTTCATCACTGCACCCCAATGTCTCTTTGTTCAGCAGCATTCCCCAGGATCTTACCCTTATGTGTACAAGTCCTGCTCTAATTTGCCTTTCTAAAACGCATCACCTCACATTTATCTAAGTTAAACTAAATCTACCACTCCTTGGCCCATTGGCCCATCTGACCAAAATCCCATTGTACACTGAGGTAACCCTCTTCGCTGTCCACTACATCTCCAATTTTGGTGTCATCTGCAAACTTACTAACTGTACCTCCTATGTTCACATCCAGATCATTTATATAAATGACAAAAATTAGTGGACCCAGAACAAACCCTTGTGGCACTCCACTGGTCACATGCCTCCAGTCTGAAAAACAACCCTCCACCATCACCCTGTCTTCTACTTCGAGCCAGTTCTGTATCAAAATGGCTAGTTCTCCCTGTATTCCATGAGATGTAACCTTGCTAGTCAGTCTCCCATGAGGAACCTTGTCGAATGCCTTACTGAAGTCCATATAGATCACGTCCACCACTTTACCCTCATCAGTCCTCTTTGTTACTTCTTCGAAAAACTCAATCAAGCTTGTGAGACATGGTTTCCCATGCACAAAGCCATGTTGACTATCCCGAATCAGCCTTTGCCTTTCCAAATATATCCTGTCCCTCAGGATTCCCTCCAACAACCTGGTCAACCTGTCAGGCTCACCGGTCTATAGTTCCCTGGCTTTTTCTTACCATGTGTCTTAAATAGTGGCACCACGTCTTCTGGCACCTCACCAGTGCCTATTGATTAGATTAGATTAGATTTGATTACTTACAATGTGGAAACAGGCCCTTCGGCCCAACAAGTCCACACCGCCCCGCCGAAGCGTAACCCACCCATACCCCTACATCTACATCTACATCTACCCCTTACCTAACACTACGGGCAATTTAGCATGGCCAATTCACCTGACCTGCACATCTTTGGACTGTGGGAGGAAACCGGAGCACCCGGAGGAAACCCACGCAGACACGGGGAGAACGTGCAAACTCCACACAGTCAGTCGCCTGAGGCGGGAATTGAACCCGGGTCTCCGGTGCTGCGAGGCAGCAGTGCTAACCACTGTGCCACCGTGCCGCCCACAGCAAGAGGCCCAGCAATCATTTCTCTAGCTTCCCACAGAGTTCTAAGGTTCACCTGATCAGGTCCTGGGGATTTCTCCACCTTTATGCATTTTAAGACATCCAGCAACTCCTCCTCTGAAAAGTGGACATTTTTCAAGATGTCACCATCTATATCCCTACATTCTATATCTTCCATGTCCTTCTCCACAGTAAACACTGATGCAAAATACTCGTTTAGTATCTCCCCCATCTCGTGTGGTTCAGCAGCAGCAGCATGTACTATCGACAAGATAACTCCTTCAATCACATTTTCCAAACCTGTGACCTATTCCAACTAGGGAAACAAAGGCAGCAGATACATGGGAACATGACAGAATGACATTGAGGTCTCATGCTGGTGTACACATCACTGCACTAAGCATTTCCTCATTTATATCGTGGGTAGAATCTTGCCTGTTGTGTGGAAGGTGGGAGTTCAATTCCCTGGTGGAGAGTTACTGATATCTCTAAGATGGGTTGGGTGCAAGTTAGGATATGCCTTTTAGGGGTCTCTTGTGATAGTGACAGTAGCAGTGTCCCTAACTGTGAGCCTGGAGGCCTGGATTCACGTCCTACTTGCTCCAGATACGTATAATATCATCTCCAATTGGAGAATATCTGTGTACATTATTGAAAGAGGCCATTTAGCCCATATGTCCACAACAACCTTCTGAAGCGCATTCCACACAATCCCTATACCCCCATGTTTCCCATGAATAATCCACCTCGCCCGCACATCCCTGGATACTACAGGGCAATATAACATGGCCAATCCAACTAATATGCACATCTTTGAACTGTGGAAGGAAGCCAGAGCACCACGAGGGGACCCACACAGACACAGGGAGAGCATTCAAACTCCACAAAGACAGTCACCCGAGAATGGAATCGAACCTAACTCCCAGGTGCTCTGAGGTAGCAGCACTCACCACTGAGCCGCCATGCCACCCAAGATGTAAAACTTACCACTGAAGCCTTAGAAAGTTCTTCCAAGGAGCAGTTCTTACTCATCCACAAATAAGGGCAAAACACTGCAGATGCTGGAAATCTGAAACAAGTGCAGGGAGCACTGGAGAAACTCAGCAGGTCTGGCATGATCTGTGGAAAGAGAAACAGAGTTAATCTTTAAAGTCCAGTATGACTCTTCAGCACAATTCTCAAAACACTAACTCTGTTTCTCTTCGGCTTAGATATCGCCAGGCCCGTTGGGTTCCTCCAATGTTCTCTGTGTTTGGTCCTTTATCTCCTTGGCCAGTTGACATCAACTAACCTTTTACAGGATGACAGCAATGACCAGTAGTCAGTTGAATCCTCACTGAATGCCACACAATTGTCTCACATGCTTTCTGGAACCCGGTGTACACATCCACAAAAGTATTTCCTGCATTAACTCTCATCATTACCTGGGAGAGTCAGGGGTAACTTAATTAAAATGTTCTTTTTTTTCTGTTTTCAACAGCAGGAAGAGCAGGAGCTTGGAGCAGGGGCCTGTGGGGAAAGGTGATTTAAATCTTCAAAGCCTTACCTTGAGCATCAGAGCCCTCTATTTCTGTTTTCAGCAGCAGGAAGAATACAAGGAAGGGCCAGGGGCCTGTTGGGAAAGGTGAGTCACTGATTTAAAACTTTAAGCAGCAGCAGCACCTCGGAGAGCAGAGGGTTCTGGGAAAGGAGAGACTTGTTTTTCCTTTGGCTAAATAAGTGAGTGTTTTCTAAACCCAAGTCCCTACCCTTCTAGAGCCTCCCACCCAACCACCTCCTCTAACCTTGGATACCAGGGACACATCAGGTAAGCTTCTTTTCTTTTTTACTTTGTGACTAGTGGACTAGCAGGGGATGGCAGTGCAGGGTGAGGGATGTTCCTCCTGCATGATGTTTGAGGTGAGGGACCATCCAAGTACATCTGCAGGAAGTGCACCGGACTATCCCTCCTCCAAGGCCACGTTAGGGACCTGGAGCTGGAGCTAGATGGACTTCGGATCATTCGGGAGGCAGAGGCTGTTGTAGTTAAGAGTTACAGGGAAGCAGTTACTCCTAGGCACGAAGAAAACTGGGTGACTGTTAGAAGGGGGACAAAAAACAGTCAGTGGTTGTTCCCCTGAAAAACATGTATACCGTTTTGGATACTGTTGAGGGGGGCGACTTACCAGGGGCAAGCAGTGGGGCCCAGGTCTCTGGCACAGAGCCTGTCCCTGTTGCACAGGAGGGAAGGGGGGAAAGGAGGAGAGTGTTAGTCATTGGAGAGGCTCAGATAGAAGGTTTGTAGGGAACGAATGAGACTCACGGTTGGTGTGTTGCCTCCCAAGTGCCAGAGTCCGTGATGTCTCGGATCGTATCTTTGGGGTCCTGAAGGGAGAGGGTGACCAGCCTCAAGTCGTGGTCCATGTAGGTACCAACAACATAGGTAGAAAGAGGGATAGGGATGTAAGGCAGGATTTCAGGGAGCTAGGATGGAAGCTGAGAGCTAGAACAAACAGAGTTGTCATCTCTGGATTATTACCCATGCCACATGATAGGTACCTGGGACTTCAATGTTGTGGTCATTTCAGAGACATGGATAGAGCAAGGTCAGGAATGGATGTTGCAGGTTCCAGGGTTTAGATCTTTCATTAAGATCAGGGAAGGCGGTAAAAGAGGGGGAGGTGTGGCCTTGTTAGTCAAGGACAGTATAATGGTGGCTGGGAGAACTTTTTTTGAGGACTCATCTACTGAAGTATGGGCTGAGGTTACAAAGAGGAAAGGAGAGGTCATACTGCTGGGAGTTTTTTATAAGCTTCTGCAGAGTTCCAGGGATGTGGAGGAGAGGATCGGTAAAATGGTTCTGGATAGGAGTGAAAGGAACAGGGTGGCCATTCTGGGGGACTTTAACTTCCCCAACATTGACTGGAAATGCTATAACTCTAGTACGCTGGATGGATCAGTTCTTGTCCAATGTGTGCAGAAGGGTTTCCTGACACAGTGTGTCGAAGGGCCAATAAAAGGGGAGGCTACACTGAATATGGTGCTTAGTAATGAACCAGGCTAGATGTTTGATTTAGTGACTGGGGAGCACTTTCGAGAGAGTGACCATAATTTGGTTATGTTTAGCTTAGCACTGGAAAGGGATAGGTACATGCTACAGGGCAATAGTTATAGATGGGGGAAGGGGAATAATAATGCGTTTAGGCAAGACTTCGGATGGATAGAATGGGGTAGCAACATGTAGTGGATGGAGACAATTGAAATGTGGATCTAGTTTAAGGAACAGATATTGCGAGTCCTTGATAGGTACAACCCTGTCAGGCAGGGGGGAAGTGATAAAGGGAACTGTGGTTTACTAAAGAAATTGCATCTCTTGTTAAGTGGAAGAGGGAGGCCAATGTGATGTTGAGGCAAGATGGTTCAGATGAGGCTATGGAGAGTTATAGATTAGCGAGGAAGGGGGCATAGCTTTAAATTAAGGGGGTGTAGATATAGGACTGATGTTAGGGGTAGGTTCTTCACTCAGCGAGTTGTAAGTTCATGGAATGCCCTGCCAGTAGCAGTAGTGGACTCTCCCTCTTTATGGGTATTTAAGCGGGCATTGGATAGGTATATGGAGGATAGTGGGTTAGTGTAGGTTAGGTGGGCTTTGTTCGGCGCAACATCGAGGGCCGAAGGGCCTGTACTGCGCTGTATTCTTCTATGTTCTATGTTCTATGATGTAAATAGAGAGTTAAGAAGAGCAAGGAAAGGACATGAGTAGTCTTTAGCAGGTAGAATAAAGAAGAACCCTAAAGCTTTCTCTGGGCATGTGAGGAATAAAAGGATGACTAGGGTAGGAATAGGGCAGAAGTGGGAAGACAGAAGTGGGAAGTTGTGTGTGGACCCTGTGGAGATCGGAGAGATGCTAAACGAACATTTCTCATTGTTTTCACTCAGGAAAAAGAGAATATTGTAGAGGAGAAGACTGAGATACATGCTATTAGACTAGAAAGGATTGAGGTTAGTAAGGAGGAGGTGTTATCAATTCTAGAAGGTGTGAAAGTAGACAAAACCCCTGGGCCAAATGGGATTTTTCTGAGAATTCTCTGGGAAGCTAGGGAGGGGATGGTGGAGCCTTTGGCCTTGATCTTTGAGTCATCATTGTCTACAGGTTTCATACCAGAGGACCGGAGGATTTCAAATATTGTGCCCTTGTTCAAGAAGGGCAGCAGAGGTGACCCAGGTAATTACAGACCAGTGAGCCTTACTTCTGTTGTAGAAAAGGTTTTGGAAAGGATTATAAGAGGATTTATAATCATCTAGCAAGCAACAATTTGGTTTCAGAGAGTCAAGATGGTTTCGTCAAGAGCAGGTTGTGTCTCACAAGCCTCATTGAGTTTTTTGAGAAGGTGACCAAGCATGTGGGTGAGGGTAGGGCAGTTGACGTGGTATATATGGACTTCAGTAAAGTCTTTGATAAGGTTCCACATGGTAGGCTGTTGGAGAAAATGCAGAGGCATGGGATTGAGGGTGATTTAGGAGTTTGGATTAGAAACTGGCTTTCTGTAAGAAGGCAACGAGTGGTGGTTGATGGAAAATATCCAGCCTGGAGTCTGGTTACTGGTGGTGTGCCACAAAGATCTGTTTTGGGACCAATGTTGTTTGTCATTTTTATAAATGACTTGGGCACAGTATGGGTCAGTAAGTTTGCAGATGTCACTAAAGTCGGTGGAGTGGTGGACAGTGTGGTAGAATGTTGCAGGTTTCAGGGGCACTTGGATAAACTGCAGAATTGGGCTGAGAGGTGGCAAATGGAGTTTAATGCAGATAAACGTGATGTGATTCACTTTGGGAAGAATAACAGGAAGGCAGAACACTGGGTCAATGGAAAGATTCTTGGTGGTGGGATGTGTAGAGGGATCTTGGTGTCCATGTACATAGATCCTTGAAAGTTGTCACCCAGGATGATAGTGCTGTTAAGAAGGTATACGGTGTGTTAGGTTTTATTGGTAGAGGGATTGAGTTCTGGAGCCGTGATGTCTTGCTGCAACCATACAAAATGCTGGTGCTGCCTCACTTGGAATATGTGTACAGTTCTGGCTGCTCCATTACAGGAAGGATGTGGAAGCATTGGAAAAGGTGCAGAGGAGATTTACCAGGATGTTGCCTGGTCTGGAGGGAAGGTCTTATGAAGAAAGGCTGAGGAACTTGAATCTGTTCTCATTGGAGAGAAGACAGCTAAGAGGGGACTTGATAGAGACATACAAGATGATCAGAGGATTAGATAGGGTAGACAGTGAAAGTCTTTTTCCCAAGATGATGACATCTGCTTGTATGAGGGGGCTTGGCTGCAAGTTGAGGGGTGATAGATTTAAGACAGATGTCGGAGGCAGGTTCTTTACTCAGTGAGTGGCAAGGGTGTGGAATGTCCTACCTGCCAAAGTAGTTAACTCAGCTACATTAGGGAGATTTAAACAGTCCTTGGATAAGCACATGGATGATGATGAGATAGTGTAGGGGGATGGGCTTAGATTAGTTCACAGATCGACGCAACATTGAGGGCCGAAGGGCCTGTTCTGCGCAGTATTGTTCGATGCTCTATGTTCTATGTTCTATGTAATCAGTTGAATGCCACAATTGCTCTGTTTATGTGAATTCAGGTTAAATGAGATAACATTCAGAACACTGATCTCACTGGCGGTGGGGTAACAGATCTAAAAAATGACAAGGAGGTTCTGTCGTTAAGGTGGGCCACTTTTGGTCACTCCTGCATGGTTCCCAACTCCTCTCAGAGTCAAAATATTGTCTCCCTACCTACTCTAACCTGTTGCACTTAACCAAATCTGCCTCAGGGATCACACTAATGTGGAGGCTTGAAGTTGTGAACTGTGTCAAGAGAAGTCGACTTGTTTTTTTTTCTTTAAATCAGGTATCTTTGCAGAAAACAGCTGAGGCAACAAGAACTACATCTCTTCCCCCCTATATGAATGTAGAGACCTTATTGTAAACCTGTGGGCTATAGATGATTCATTAGCATCAGTCCTCATTCTGTAATATAACCTCAGAAATCAGAATTGTCATCACACAGACAACAAAACAAGCATCACACTATATCCCTGTCAGAACTAACCCAAACAGTTAATCAAATAGGG
The DNA here is from genome assembly GCF_047496795.1 of Chiloscyllium punctatum. Taxonomy (NCBI): domain Eukaryota; kingdom Metazoa; phylum Chordata; class Chondrichthyes; order Orectolobiformes; family Hemiscylliidae; genus Chiloscyllium; species Chiloscyllium punctatum. The sequence goes on from NC_092753.1 coordinate 26,867,899, forward strand.
CAACTTGTCATCACTTTAACCTTAGCCAGTGCTGGTGAATGGTCAGTGATTCATTTTAACACAGATCACAAAAACAGGCTGACACATAAAACACAGTCTGATCTCTGTTTCATGCATATTAATCAGTCATTCTCAATTCACTGCAATAAATAAATAATGAAGCTTAGGTAGCACAAATAGAATTAGGAGATAAAGAATAAAGCTTTTGTAATCCTCCGTGACCATCTATATCAAAGGCTCTCCCTGTAGGCTAATCGAAGAACTGGAGTCTGAAACAAACACAGAGGAATGCTGGAGAAATTCAGCAGGTCTAACAGCATCTAAGGAGACATAGAAATACAGTTAATGTTTTGAGTCCACCGTGATTCTCCTTCAGACCTGAGAGGAGGGGTGGGAATTTGGTAAGTTTTATGCTGTTAAGAATGTGGAGGAGGGCAAAGTGTTCTAGAGCAGACCAGACCCCCTCAAAATATATTAAGAAGATAGTCTAGACCCTTACATTTTCTTATTTTAAAGGTACGTGTAAGGTGTTGCTTTCCAGATGCAATTTGACTGGATTTGAAGCAAAACATACTTTATTCATACATTATAGTTAAAATGCAACTGAAGTAAAAATAAAGAAAAGAATTGCCTTAGCTGCAACTCATTTGGAAAAATTAACAGAATAATAGATTCAGTAACAAATACTAATTAACCCTGCTGTACAAGTCTCTGAGTCTAAACTCAGCAGGTCTGGCAGCATCTGTGGACAAAGCAGACTTAACGTTTCGGGTCCAGGGACCAATCTTCTGTGTTATTTTATTTTACAGATTATTAGTTCAGTCACATAATCACTGTCTCACCAGCCCTCCTTTCCATGCTGAGTGTATGGGCCTATCGAATTAGCAATAGCAGAGAATAATGACAATTGGCTCATGGAGAAAGGAGGCACTTGTCTTAACAACAAGGTGGGTGATTTACTGCAATGGTAGCAATAAGTACATGTTACATAGACATAATTACAATGACAGAGATGGCATGTATGGCTCCATGTTAGACTGTGTGATTCTCCACACTGTGCAACATCATTAGACTGGGTGGAAATTAATGTCGCTTTAACATTAATCCTTTCAGAGACATTCTTACCCCCTCCCCTATCCCATGGTCGCTCAGATCCATGCCACCCTCTGCTACCTGTACTCAGTGCCACAGTGTATCCCAATTGCCCGTTTTCCCGGTGCTGAATCCCCATGAACTCGAGAAACCATGTTCCTGATTTAGGGTTTTGCTGCACTGTCAGTGTGGCGCCCTCCAGGCTGATCTTCCTGATGTTTGGCCTAGACTTTTAATGACAGCCTTACAGCCTCCAACACTGTAATGCCATCCTGAAATCCCCACCATACACCTTCACAAACCTCCTCAACCTCTCATCTGGCCACCTCCTTATTCAGCCGCTGCAATAGCAGGTGAAGGTTTATTGTGTTTTCAAACCATTCAGCGCAGTCAGAACCATTCAGCCCCTTTGAGCCTGGGCTGGCCCTTTGCAAGAGCTGCTCCATTTGCCTGATCTCCCCTGCACACATTAAAAAGGAAATTAAAGTACGAATCACTTTTTCAAAATCCAATTCTCACCACTTGGCAGGATGTGAAATTAATTGTCCATTCTGTTTCATTACACACTGGAACCTCAACACATCACATAAAACTGAACAAACACATCCAGGGGCTGGAGAATGGTTATTTGTTGTAGAGTCATACAGCTCAGAAGCAGATCCATCAGTCCAACCAGTCCATGCTAAACATAATCCCAAACTAAACTCGTCCCACCTGCCTGCTCCTGGCCCATATCCCTCCAAACCTTTCCTGTCCATTTACTTATCTAAGTGTCTTTTAAATGTTGTAACTGTGCCTGCATCCATCACTTCCTCAGGAAGTTCCTTCCACATGCGAACCCCTCTCCGTAAAGAACTTGCCATCATGTGTTTTTTTAAATTTCTCTCCTCTCACCTTATGTGCCCCTTCGTCTCAAAATCCCCCACCCTAGGGAAAAGACACTTACCATTCACTCTCCAATGCCTATACTCGAGTGAAAAAAGTCCCAGCCTACCCAGCCTCTGCTCACAACTCAAACCTTCCGTACCTGGCAGCATCCTGCTAAATCTCTTCTGATCCCTCTCCAGCTTAACATTATCCTCCTCAGCTCAGCTTAAGCCCCTGTGAACACCCCATGCTGTTCATTACTTGACTGCCGGTGTACACAGCCTGATCGGGGGCCTCTGAATCTCATTGAGCCTGTTGCAAAAGAGTCTGTTCCTACCTCGGACAACCTTCAAAACCTCGGTGTTTGCAGACACGTCCAGAACCACAGCTGCTCACCCCTCCAAAACTAACAAAGCCATCATCAAGCTGCAGCAAATTTCAGAGAGGGTGGTCTCTGTATGACAGTTCACCAGTTGCTGTCCTCCACTCTGTTTTCAGCAGTGCTGTGTGCAAGGCTGGACTGATCAGTCAGCTTTACACATGCACCTTACATAAGCAGCTGGTAACAGCAGCAAGCAAGGCAGGCTGCCCTGGGAAAGCGAGTTACTTTGAAATAAAATCTTATTGGCGAGGGTTTGACAGCTAACCAGCTCCGACTGTTCCAGCACTCGGTCTTCCTTGATAATTAGTCAGGCTCCAATGTGTGCACAGCAAGATCCCACATACACCAGCGTGTTGGTGAGCAGGCAGTCAGCTTTCTGGTGATGTTGGTATGGTTAAATGATTAAGACCTGTCTAAAAGAAGCCCAAGTATTTCCTATGCGGCCAAACACACCACAGTGCAAGGAGTGTAAACGTTTTCTCGCAGAGGGTGGTGTGTGTATGGAATGAGCTGCCAGAGGAAGTGGTGGAGGCTGGTACAATGACAGCATTTAGAGATGTACAGCACAGAAGCAGACACTTTGGTCCAACTCAGCCATGCCGACGAGATATCCTAACCTAATCTAGTCCCATTTGCCAGTACCTGGCCCATACCTCTTTCAGGAGAAAGTGATCTCTCAACCCCCTTGGCCTACAAGCCTCATTCCTGATGAAGGGCTTGTGCCGAAACGTTGATTCTCCTACTCCTCAGATGCAGCCTGACCTGCTGTGCTTTTTCAGCACCACACTCTCGATTCTCATATCCCTCTGAACCCTTCCTATTCATAAACCCATCCAGAGGCCTTCTAAATATTGTAATTGTACCAGTCTCCACCACTTCCTCTGGCAGCTCATTCCATACACGTACCACTCTCTGCATGAAAAAGTTGCCCCTTACGTCTCTTTTATATCTTTCCCCTCTCACCCTAAACCTATGCCCTCTAGTTTTGGATTCCCCGACCCCAGAGAAAACACCTTGTCTATTTACCCTGTCCAAGCCCCTCATGGTTTTATAAACCTCTAAAATGTCACCCCTCAGCATCCGACGCTCCAGGGAAAACAGCCCCAGCCTGTACAGCCTCTCCCTATAGCTCAAATCCTCCAACCCTGGCAACATCCTTGTAAATCTTTTCTGAACCCTTTCAAGTTTCACAACATCAATCCAATAGGAAGGAGACCAGAATTGCACACAATATTCCAAAAGTGGCCTAACCAATGTCTTCTACAGCTGCAACATGACCTCCCAACTCCTGTACACAATACTCTGACCAATAAAGGAAAGCATACCTCACATTTATCTAAATTAAACTCCATCTGCCACTCCTCAGCCCATTGGCCCATCTGATCAAGATTAGAATTAGAATCTCGACAGAAATAGAATCCCAACAGTGTGAAAATCGGCCCTTTGACCCAACAAGTCCACACCTACCCCCAGAAGAATATCCCACCCAGACCCAATCTCCATTACTCCACATTTACCCCTAACTAATGCACATAACCTACACATCCCTGAACACTATGGGCAATTTAGTATGGCCAAATCACCTGACCCGCACATCTTTGGATTGTGGAAAGAAACTGGAGTATCCAGAGGAAACCCACGCAGACATGGGGAGAATGTGCAAACTCCATACATACTGAGGTGGGAATCAAACCGGTTCCCTGGCGCTGTGAGGCAGCAGTGCTAACCACTGAGCGACCATGCCATGAAAGCATGCCAGCTTTCCCCTCACTGCAAACCAAACTCAAGCCCCAGGTGGGATTTGAACCCACAATATCCTATTGTACTCTGCGATAACCTTTTTCGCTGTCCACTAACACCTCCAATTTTGGTGTCATCTGCAAACTTACTAACGATACCTCTCATGCTCACATCCAAGCCATTTATATAAATGATGAAAAGTAGTGGACCCAGCACCAATCCTTGTGGCACTTCACTGGTCACAGGCTTCCAGTCTGAAAAGCAAGCCCTCAACATTACCCTCTGTCTTCTACCTTCAAGCCAGTTCTGTATCCAAATATAGTTTGCCCCTTATTCCATGTGATATAACCTTGCTAACTAGTCTACCACGGGGAACCTTGTCGAATGCCTTACTGAAGTCCATAAAGATCACGTCCACTGCTCTGCCCTCATCAATCCTCTTCATTACTTCTTCAAAAATTTCAATCAAGTTTGTGAGACAGGATTTCCCATGCACAAAGCCATGCTGACTATCCCTAATCAGTCCTTGCCTTTCCAAATACATGTACATCCTGTCCCTCAGGATTCCCTCCAAAAATTTTAAAAGCATCTGATGAATAGGAAGGGTTTAGAGGGATATGGGTTAAGTGCTGTCAAATGAGACAAGCTTAATTTAGGATATCTGGTCGGCATGGACCAGTTGGACTGGTACATCTGTTTCTGTGCTGTTTCTCGATGAGTAGGAGAATGGGGTTGGGGTGAGAGGAAAAGGGAGAGTGGGAGTAACAGAAAGACGGGTGAGGGGGGGGATAAGAGGAGGGAGGGAGTGAGTCAAGGAGGGAGAAGAGTAACAGAAGGAAGAGCTGGAGGAAGAGAACGGATGTGGATGGAGGAAGAGAAGGAGAAGGGGAGTAAAAGAAAGGGAGAAGTTTGAGAAGGAGACATGAGTAAGAGAAACATAGAAATATAGGAGCAACAGCAGGCCATAGCTCCATTTACAATCATTGTTCGCCATTGGTCGTCCGTGACCGTGTCATCAAGGCCTGGAAGGAGACGTTGCAAAGCAAAAATGTAGTGGAGGCTGCCAGTCTGAAATAAAGACTGAAAATGCTGGAAGAAACTCAGCAGGTCAGGCAGCATCGGTGAAGGGAGAAACAGACCTGGTGGAGATTTCTGGGCTGACCTGGAAGATCAGACAGGGCAAGTGGCAAAAGGGTCAGTTTCCCGAAGGTGAGTAACATGTTGCTAATAATTCTCATAACATTGCAAATGGGTCAGAACTCCTGCCTATCACTGACGGGAGGCTGTTGGGTGAGTTTATGTGTTATACACAGTCCCTGCCCACAACAATTACATCCACAGCAATTACAAGCAGCCACCATCCTGTTCAGCAATGAAGTGTGTTCACTCGGCTGACTGTGCGGGCATCTTACCTTCCTCAAAACTCTAATGATCACAAACCTCCACCCTGACTTGGCTGCTTCATAACTAAGCTGATTCCTTGTGCAAACACTTTCAGTGAAGCCTCACCTTGTCAATCTGCTCAAGAGACTCCTTGCAGTCATACTCGGTCTGGCTTGTGGTTGTTCAGTATGTACACTCTTTCAGGGTAAAGACTGCCCCAGCCCAAGAGATGCATCACATCGACTAATCTGACTGAGAGAGGCACGTGGAGGGGTAAGGTGGATTCAACTCAAAAGGCCATCCTTTACGGTCTGTCTTTGTCTAATACAGGTTTTTGGTGAGAAACTATCAGATATTCCTTGTTGTGATGAAAAGTCGGTCACCCAAAGTTGAGTGTTGTACCTCCTTCTATGTTTAAGTCCCGACCATGGCGGGGGGTGTGAGAACGAGGAGCACTATTTAAGTCCCGACCATGGCGGGGGGTGTGAGAACGAGGAGCACTATGGTGACAGTGCTACATTTGTAGCTGTTCTCAAGTGACAGACATTGACTACCCATGAAGCATGTCATGGAGATTCCAGGCACACAATCTCCTGTGTGCGGTGTACCATGCTAAATCATACTGTCCGGGGCATGGAGTAAGCAGTGGTCCATACTCTGTGGGAATACTGCAAATCATGGATTACGGTAACAGACCCTTCTGTTCAACCAGTCCCAACCAACCATAATCCCAAACTAAACTAATCCCACATGACTGTATTTGGCCCACGTCACTCCAAAGCTTTTTTTCATTTATGCACTTATCTAAATGCATTTTAAACGTTGTAACTGTGTCTGCATCCCTCACATTTTCTGAAAGTTCATTCCACACATACTGCATAAAAAAATTGCCCCTCATATCTATCTTTAAATCTTTATCTCCTCTCACCTGAAAAAATATATCTCCCCCAAGTCTTGAAATCTCCCACCCCAGAAAAAAGTCACCTGCCATTCACCTTATCTATACCCCTCATGATTTTATAAGCCTCTAGAAGATCACATCTTAACCTCCTACTCTCCACTGAGAAAGGTCCCAACCAACCCAGCCTCTCCTTATAACTCAAACCCTCCATTCCTGGCAATATCCTGGTAAATCTCTTCTGGACCCTCTCCAGCTGAACAATAGGGTGACAGGAGCTGGACGCAGTTCTCCAGAAGTGAGTACTCACCAACGTCCTGTACAGCCTGGCACAGGAGCTGGTCATCTCACAATCCCCTGTGTCCAAGCTGCCTTCACTTGTTGGGGTGGTCTCTTGTTACCATCCACAGGGAAAAGAACTTCCCTTCTCCCCTGGACCATCTTTCGGATGAAGTTAAAAATTGCACAACACCAGGTTATAGCCCAACAGGTTTATTTGGAAATACGAGCTTTCAGAGTGTTTCCAAATAAACCTGTTGGACTATAGCCCGGTGTTGTGTGATTTTTAAATTTGTCCACCCCGGCACCTCTATATTATCTTTCGGGTGACTTCTAGATGAGGTAGCACTAATACGGGCTACTTTGCCATGCCTTTACCATCTCCTTGGTGTGAGTGGTGAGTGATAAGCAGAGATTAGACGGTGCTCTGGGATTTCAGAGAGTGAATATTTCTTGGATGCGTTTAGAATATTGGAGCCTGGAAGGTCCTAGAGTGGGGGATGGGGGGGGCCGACTTACTGCCTGTAAAGATCGACGCTTTACCTATTCATTATCATATCATGTGCTGAGCAAAATAAACGTGGATGAACTGACCCATCTCTGAGGAGAGATCTCTTTCACTTTGACACAGGCTTCCACAGAAGAGAAAGCTCCACATAATGGGTAAATAATGTTGCTAGTGGATCTAAAGAAAGGGAATTCATGGAATGCTTACAGGATGGCTTTTTGGAACAGCTTGTCATGGAGCCCACAAGAGAGCAGGCTATTCTGGACCTGGTGCTTTGCAATGAACCAGACTCTATAAAAGATCTTAAAGTAAGGGAACCCTTCGGAAGTAGCGACCAAAATATGGTAGAGTTCAGTCTGGAGTTTGAAAGGGAGAAGGCAAAATCGGATGTAATGGTGTTACAGTTGAATAAAGGTAATTATGAGGGCATGAGAGAGGAACTGACTAAAATAGACTGAAAGCAGAGGCTAACCGGGAAGACAGTAGAGCAAAAATGGCAGGAGTTTGTAGGTATAATTGAGGACACTGTACAGAGGTTCATTCCCAAGAAAAGAAAGATTAACCGGGGAGGGATTAGACAACCTTGGCTGACAAAGGAAGTCAGGAAATGTATTAAAGAAAAAGAGAGTGGCTAAGAACAGTGGGAAATCAGAAGATTGGGAAGGATACAAAAGCAAACAGAGGATAACAAAGAGTGTAATAAGAAATGAGAGGATCAAATATGAAGGTAGGCTAGCCAGTAATATTAGAAATAATAGTAAAAGTTTCTTTCAGTACATAAGAAACAAACGACAGGCAAAAGTAGACATTGGGCCACTTCAAACTGATGCAGGAAGCCTAGTGATGGGAGATAAGGAAATAGCAGGAGAACTTAACAAGTACTTTGCGTCAGTTTTCACAGTGGAAGACATGAGTAATATCCCAAAAATTAAAGGGTGTCACGGGGCTGAGTTGAGTATGGTTGCCATTACGAAAGAGATAGTGCTAGAAAAGTTAAAAAGTCTTAAAATTGATAAATCTCCTGGCCCCGATGGGATACACCCTAGAGTTCTGAGAGAGGTGGCTGAGGAAATAGCAGAGGCATTGGTTGAGATCTTTCAAGAGTCACTGGAGTCAGGAAAGGTCCCGGATGATTGGAAGATGGCTGTTGTAACCCCCTTGTTCAAGAAAGGATCAAGGCAAAAGATGGAAAATTATAGGCCAATCAGCTTAACCTCGGTTGTTGGTAAAATTCTAGAATCCATCATTAAGGATGAGGTTTCTAAATTCTTGGAAGAGCAGGGTCTGATTAGAACAAGTCAACATGGATTTAGTAAAGGGTTGTCATGCCTGACAAACCTGTTGGAATTTTTTGAAGAGGTAACAAGTAGGTTAGACCAGGGAAGCCCAATGGATGTGGTCTATCTAGACTTTCAAAAGGCCTTTGATAAGGTGCCACACAGGAGGCTGCTGAGCAAGGTGAGGGCCCATGGTGTTCGGGGTGAGCTACTGGGATGGATTGAGGATTGGCTGTCTAACAGAAGGCAGAGAGTTGGGATAAAAGGTTCTTTTTCAGAATGGCAGCCGGTGACGAGCGGTGTCCCGCAGGGTTCGGTGCTGGGGCCACAGCTGTTCGCATTATTTATTAATGATTTGGATGAGGGAAGTTTGCCGATGATACGAAGTTAGGTGGACAGGCAGGTAGTACTGAGGAAGTGGGGAGGCTACAGAAGGATCTAGACAGGTTGGGAGAGTGGTCCAGGAAATGGCTGATGGAATTTAACGTGAGCAAGTGCGAGGTCTTGCACTTTGGCAAAAAGAATAAAAGCATGGACTACTTTCTAAATGGTGAGAAAATTAATAAAGCCAAAGCACAAAGGGATCTGGGAGTGCTAGTCGAGGATTCTCTAAAGGTAAACATGCAGGTTGAGTCCGTGATTAAGAAAGCGAATGCAATGATGTCTCTTATCTCAAGAGGGTTGGAATATAAAAGCAGAGATGTACTACTAAGACTTTATAAAGCTCTGGTTAGGCCCCATTTGGAGTACTGTGTCCAGTTTTGGTCCCCACACCTCAGGAAGGACATACTGGCACTGGAACGTGTCCAGCGGAGATTCACACGGATGATCCCTGGAATGACAGGTCTAGCATATGAGGAACGGCTGAGGATACTGAGATTGTATTCGTTGGAGTTTAGAAGATTAAGGGGAGACTTAATAGAGACGTACAAAATAATACATGGCTTGGAAAAGGTGGATGCTAGGAAATTATTTCCGTTAGACGAGGAGACTAGGACCCGTGGACACAGCCTTAGAATTAGAGGGGGTCATTTCAGAACAGAAATGCGGAGACATTTCTTCAGCCAGAGAGTGGTGGGCCTGTGGAATTCATTGCCACGGAGTGCAGTGGAAGCCGGGACGCTAAATGTCTTCAAGGCCGAGATTGATAGATTCTTGTTGTCTAGAGGAATTAAGGGCTACTGGGAGAACGCTGGTAAGTGGAGCTGAAATGCGCATCAGCCATGATTGAATGGCGGAGTGGACTCGATGGGCCGAATGGCCTTACTTCCACTCCTATGTCTTATGGTCTTATGGTCTTATAATGTAACAACATTTCATGGGCATTTGATTAGAGTTGTCAAAGCAGCCAGAGGAAAGGAAATGATCAAATTCCTTTGGAATTTGGTCCGATCCTTCAACATGATTAAAATTAAAATGGGAGAAATCTCCAGGAAGCAGGATAATAAAGAGATGGAGACAAAATTGGTTCCCTTACAATGGAGAATGTAACTCAACATGGCTGACGTCAAGCCGGTTGCTGTGGCAACAGCATGCAAGTTTAAATCAAATGCGAGCCGGCTTTTATTGAAAGCAATTCGGATCTCATAGCATTTCAATAGGAAGGCAGTTGGAGCTAGGTTTGTTGACAGTTTGCGAATGCAGCTGGAAGCAAAGCACTTTGAAGTATCCCAGCGCCCAATGTTACAAAGCAAATTCATGAATAAATGCGGTAAAACATCAAGCAGAATATGAAGAAGCCTGTGTTTAATTACACCAACCTATAATCGAAGCAACAAAACTGCTTCAAACCAGGAAATCATGTAAATCACACAAGACAAAGTAAATGCAGTGTTTTTATTGAGATGGAAGGAAGTTAGAAAGCATAGTTTTGCATGTGCCACTACTCCACGGTGGTTCAGCTCTTGCACTACCTCAACCCTGACTAGCACTACCCCAATCCTCACTAGCACTACCTTAATCCTGACTAGCACTAGATTAGATTAGATTCCCTACAGTGTGGAAACAGGCCCTTTGGCCCAACCAGCCCACACCAACCCTCTGAAGAGTAACCCACCCAGACGCATTTCCCTCTGACTAATGCACCTAACACTATGGGCAACTTTACATGGCCAATTCACCTGACCTGCATATCTTTGGACTGTGAGAGGAAACCGGAGCACCTGGAGGAAACCCACACCGACATGGGGAGAATGTGCAAACTCCACACAGTCACCTGAGGCTGAAATCGAACCTGGGACCCTGGTGCGGTGAGGCAGCAGTGCTAACCACTGAGCCACCATGCCGCCCTAAATCTTCACTACCACTGCCTCAATCCTGACTAGCACTACCTCAATCCTCACTAGCAGTACCTCAACCCTGACTAGCATTACCTCAATCCTCACTAGCACTACCTCAACCATGACTAGCACTACCTTAATCCTCACTAGCAATACCTCAACCCTTACTAGCACTGCCTCAACCCTGACTAGCGCTACCTCAATATTCACTAGCACTACCTCAATCCCGACGAGCTCTACCTCAATCTACACTAGCACTATCTCAACCCTGACTAGCACTACCTCAATCTTCACTAGCACTACCTTCATCTTCACTAGCACTACCTTAATCCTGACTAGCACTACCTCAATCTTCACTAGCACTATCTCAACCCTGACTAGCACTACCTCAATCTTCATGAACACTACCTCAATCCTCACTAAATGGAGAGGAATTTGTTAAGTGTGTACAAGAAAATTTCTGATTCAGTATGTGGATGTAGAGAAGGTGCAAAACTTGACCTACTCTTGGGAAATAAGTCAGGGCAGGTGACTGAGGTGTCAGTGGGGGAGCACTTTGGGGCCAGTGACCATAATTCTGTTAATTTTAAAATAGTGATGGCAAATTGGAGAAAGGCCAATTTTGATGGTTTTAGGCAAGAACTTTCAAAAGCTGACCAGGGTTAAAGGGACGGCTAGAAAATGGGAAGCCTTCAGAAATGAGATAATGAGAATCCAGAGAAAGTATATTCCTGTTAGGGTGAAAGGAAAGGCTGGTAGGTATAGGGAATGCTGGATGACTAAAGAAGTTGAGGGTTTGGTTAAGAAAAAGAAGGAAGCATATGTAAGGTATAGACAAGATAGATCAAGTGAATCCTGAGAAGAGTATAAAGGCAGTAGGAGTATACTTAAGAGGGAAATCAGGAGGGCAAAACTGGGACATGAGATAGCTTTGGCAAATAGAATGAAGGAGAATCCAAAGGGTTTTCACAAATACATTAAGGACAAAAGGGTAGCTAGGGAGAGAATAGGGCCCCTCAAAGATCAGCAAGGCGGCCTTTATGTGGAGCTGCAGAAAATGGGGCAGATACTGAGTATTTACTGTGGAAAAGGACATGAAGATATAGAATGTTGGGAAATAAATGGTGACATCTTGAAAAATGTCCATATTACAGAGGAGGAAGAGCTGAATGTCTTGAAATGCATAAAGGTGGATAAATCCCCAGGACTTGATCAGGTGTACCCCAGAACTCTGTGGGAAGCTAGAGAAGTGATTGCTGGGCCTCTTATTGTAGTATTTTTATCATTGATAGTCACAGGTGAGGTACTGGAAAACTGGAGGTTGGCTAACATGGTGCCACTGTTTAAGAAGGGTGGTAAGGACAAGCCAAGGAACTATAGACCAGTGAGCCTGATGTCAGTGATAGGCAAGTTGTTGGAGGGATTCCTGAGGGACAGGATGTACATATATTTGGAAAGGCAAGGACTGATTAGGGATAGTCAACATGACTTTGTGCATGGGAAATCATATCTCACGAACTTGATTGAGTTTTTTGAAGAAGTAACAAACAGGATTGATGAGGGCAGAGGGCAGAGATGTAATCTATATGGACTTCAGTAAGGCGTTCAACGAGGTTCCCCATGGGACACTGGTGAGCAAGGTTAGATCTCATGGAATACAGGGAGAACTAGCCATTTGGGTACAGAACTGGCTCAAAGGTAGAAGACAGAGGGTGGTGGTGGAGGGTTGTTTTTCAGACTGGAGGCCTGTGACCAATGGAGTGCCACAAGGATCGGTGTTGGGTCCACTATTTTTCATTATTTATATAAATGATTTGGATGTGAGCATAAGCGGTAGAGTTAGTAAGTTTGCAGATGACACCAAAATTGGAGGTGTAGTGGACAGCAAAGAAGGTTACCTCAGATTACAATGGGATCTTGGTCAGATAGGCTGAAAAGTGGCAGATGGAGTTCAATCTAGATAAATGTGAGGTGTTGCATTTTGGTGAAGCAAATCTTAGCAGGACACATAATGGTAAGGTCCTCGGGAGTGTTGCTGAACAAAGAGACCTTGGAGTGCAGGTACATAGCTCCTTGAAAGTGGAGTTGCAGGTAGATAGGATAGTGAAGGCAGTGTTTGGTATGCTTTCCTTTATTGGTCAGAGTATTGAGTACAGGAGTTGGAAGGTCATGTTGCGGCTGTACAGGACATTGGTTAGGCTACTTTTGGAATATTGTGTGCAATTCTGGTCTCCTTCCTATCGGAAAGATGTTGTGAAACTTGAAAGGGTTCAATAAGATTTACAAGAATGTTGCCAAGATTAAAGGATTTGAGTTATAGGGACAGGTTGAATAGGCTAGGCCTTTTTCCCTGGAGCGTCAGAGGCTGAGGGGACCTTATAGAAGTTTATAAAATCATGAGGGGCATGGATAGGATAAATAGATAAAATGTTTTCCCTGGGGTGGGGGAGTCCAGAATTAGAGGGCATAGGTTTAGGGTGAGATGGGTAAGATATAAAAGAGACCTAAGGGGCATAGAATCATAGAGTCACAGAGATGTACAGCATGGAAACAGACCTTTTCAATCCAATCTGTCCATGCCGACCAGATATCCCAACCCGATCTCGTCCCACCTGCCAGCACCTGGCCCATATCCCTCCAAACCCTTCCTATTCATATACTCATCCAAATGCCTCTTAAATGTTGCAATTGTACCAGCCTCCACCACATCCTCTGGTAGCTCATTCCATACATACCACCCTCTGCATGAAAACGTTGCCCCTTAGGTCTCTTTTATATCTTTCCCCTCTCACCCTAAACCTATACCCTCTAGTTCTGGACTCCCCGACCCCAGGCAAAAGACTTTGCCTATTTACCCTATCTATGCCCCTCACAATTTTGTAAACCTCTATAAGGTCACCCCTCAGTCTCCAACACTCCAGGGAAAACAGCCCCAGCCTGTTCAGCCTCTCCCCAATAGCTCAAATCCTCCAACCCTGGCAACATCCTTGTAAATCTTTTCTGAATCCTTTCAAGTTTCACAACATCTTTCCGATAGGAAGGAGACCAGAATTGCATGCAATATTACAAGTCTTATTGAATTCTTCGAGGAGGTGACCAAGCATGTGGATGAGGGTAGAGCAGTGGATGTAGTGTACATGGATTTTAGTAAGGCATTTGATAAGGTTCCCCATGGTAGGCTTATGCGGAAAGTCAGGAGGCATGGGATAGAGGGAAATTTGGCCAATTGGATAGAAAACTGGCTAACCGGTCGAAGTCAGAGAGTGGTGGTAGATGGTAAATATTCAGCATGGAGTCCAGTTACAAGTGGAGTTCCGCAGGGATCAGTTCTGGGTCCTCTGCTGTTTGTAATTTTTATTAATGACTTAGAGGAGGGAGTCGAAGGGTGGGTCAGTAAATTTGCAGATGATACAAAGATAGGTGGAGTTGTGGACAGTGAGGAGGGCTGTTGTCGGCTGCAGAGGGACTTAGATATGATGCAGAGCTGGGCTGAGGAGTGGCAGATGGAGTTCAACCCTGCCAAGTGTGAGGTTGTCCATTTTGGAAGAACAAATAAGAATGCGGAATACAGGGTTAATGGTAGGGTTCTTGGTCAGGTGGAGGAACAGAGGGATCTTGGGGTCTATGTACATAGATCTTTGAAGGTTGCCACTCAGGTGGAGAGAGTTTGTAAGAAGGCCTATGGAGTATTATCGTTCATTAGCAGAGGGATTGAATTCAAGAGTCGTGAGGTGATGTTGCAGCTGTATAGGACTTTGGTTAGGCCACATTTGGAGTACTGTGTGCAGTTCTGGTCGCCTCACTTTAGGAAAGATGTGGAAGCTTTGGAGAGGGTGCAGAGAAGATTTACCAGGATGTTGCCTGGAATGGAGAGTAGGTCGTACGAGGATAGGTTGAGAGTTCTCGGCCTTTTCTCGTTGGAACAGCGAAGGATGAGGGGTGACTTGATAGAGGTTTATAAGATGATCAGAGGAATAGGTAGAGTAGACAGTCAGAAACTTTTTCCCCGGGTACAACAGAGTGTTACAAGGGGACATAAATTTAAGGTGAAGGGTGGAAGGTATAGGGGAGATGTCAGGGGTGGGTTCTTTACCCAGAGAGTGGTGGGGGCATGGAATGCGCTGCCCGAGGGAGTGGTAGAGTCAGATTCATTGGCGACCTTTAAGCGGCATTTGGATAGGTACATGGATGGGTGCTTAATCTAGGATAGAAGTTCGGCACAACATCATGGGCCGAAGGGCCTGTTCTGTGCTGTATTGTTCTATGTTCTATGTTCTATGTTCTATGTTCATTCCAACAGTGGCCTAACCAATGTCCTGTACAGCTGCAACATGACCTCCCAACTCCTGTACTCAATACTCTGACCAATTAAAGAAAGCATACCAAGTGCCTTCTTCATTATCCTAACAACCTGTGACTCCACTTTCAAAGAGCTATGAACCTGCACTCCAAGGTCTCTTTGTTCAGCAACACTCCCTAGGACCTTACCATTAAGTGTCTAAGTCCTGCTAAGATTTGCTTTCCCAAAATGCAGCACCTCGCATTTATCTGAATTAAACTCCATCTGCCACTTCTCAGCCCATTGGCTCATCTGATCAAGATCCTGCTGTAATCTGAGGTAACCTTCTTCGCTGTCCACTACATCTCCAATTTTGGTGTCATCTGCAAACTTACTCTTATGCTCACATACAAATGATTTATGTAAATGACAAAAAGTAGAGGGCCCAGCACCGATCCTTGTGGTACTCCACTGGTCACAGGCCTCCAGTCTGAAAAACAACCCTCCACCACCACCCTCAGTCTTCTACCTTTGAGCCAGTTCTGTATCCAAATGGCAAGTTCTCCCTTTATTCCATGAGATCAAACCTTGCTCACCAGTGTCCCATGGGGAATCTTGTTAAACGCCTTACTGAAGTCCATACAGATCACATCTACTGCTCTGCCCTCATCAACCTGCTTTGTTACTTCTTCAAAAAACTCAATCAAGTTTGGGAGACATGATTTCCCAAGCACAAAGCCATGTACATCCTGTCCCTCAGGATTCCCTCCAACAACTTGCCCACCACTGAGGTCAGGCCCACCCTTCTTAAACAGTGGCACCACATTTGCCAACCTCCAGTCTTCCGGCACCTCACCTGTGACTATCGATGATACAAATATCTCAGCAAGAGGCCCAGCAATCACTTCTCTAGCTTCCCACAGAGTTCTCAGGTACACCTGATCAGGTCCTGGGGATTTATCCACCTTTAACCGTTTCAAGACATCCAGCACTTCCTCCTCTGTAATCTGGACATTTTGCAAGATGTCACCATCTATTTCCCTACAGTCTATATCTTCCATATCCTTTTCCAAGTAAATACTGATGCAAAGTATTCATTTAGTACCTCCCCCATTTTCTGTGGCTCCACACAAGGGCTGCCTTGGTGATCTTTGAGGGGCCCTATCTGATTTCACCTGAAAGGGTCACACGGAACCCACTGCAGGAGGCGGGGGAGGGGACAACAAAGATCGGTAGCGTGGTCAATGGCCTCAAAACCCTCAGAGCAAGTGTGGGGAGTTTCAGTCTCTCACAGCCAGATTGTGCAGCCGTGTCACCCTAGCCATCAGCTCCCCCTAGCACAGTATGATCAGATTCTTTTCCACATGAAATTCTTTGCATGACTTCGCATTGCTGCTAGAACAATGCCTATTAAGTACCATTCTTTTATTACACTGTATTTTGTGTGTTTTGCCTTTCTTATGCACTTTATGCTGCCCATTCTATGATTATCTAGTTTGTGCTGTCCATGCAGCACCTTGGTCCTGGAGGACCGCTGTCTCATTTTTTAACATATCAGTTGTATATGGTAGATATGACAAATAAAATCTACTCTACTCATTTCTACAAAGAGCATTCCCGTGAACTAAACACATTATTAAGAGTTTGGATCCAGTCCTTCAGAGTTCCCTACATGCCCTCATCCCATGTACCTCTCGCACAGGTGACTTCTACTGCCTTCTGAAGACACACAAAGCCAACACACCTGGACATCCCATCGTATCAGGGAACGGGACCCTGTGTGAGAACTGCTCTATGTCGAAGGCTTCTATGCCGAGGATAGGGGACCCTTCTTAAGAACGTAGTACAATGCTTAGTGAAAGTGAGGACTGCAGATGCTGGAGATCAGAGTCAAGGTTAGAGTGGTGCTGGAAAAGCAGGACAGGCAGCATCTGGGGAGCAGGAAAATCGATATTTCGGGCAAAAGCCCTTCATCAAAAGCCCTTCACCACATCACCACACAACCTTGTCATGGCAACCACTGCAAGACATGTCAGAGTGTGGACACGGATACCACCATTACACGTGGGGACACCTCCTACCATGGTTGGTATTCATGTGATTCGGCCAATGTTGTCTATCTCATACGCTGCACCCTGAGGCTGAGACTGAGCAGAGGTTACAGCAACAGATGAATGGACACCGCACAACAATCACCAGACAAGAGTGTTCCTTTCAGTCGGAGAACACTCCAGTGGTCCGGGACATTCAGCCTCGGACCTTTGGGTGACTCCGTCCTCCAAGGCAGACTTCGGGTCAGGCAAAACGCAAAGTGGTCAAGCTGAGGCTAATAGCCAAGTTCGGTACCAATGGGGATAGCCTCAACTGGGACCATGAGTTCATGTCACACTACAGGTGACCTCACTGCACTATGCACTCTCTCACACACACGCACACAAGGACACATACGCACTCCTACATACTCACACAGACCCTCTCATATGCACAAACATGCACCCCCTGCACTCACCCCCATGCATGAATCCATCACACTCATACACATAATTGACCTAGCTTACATGCACACACATACACACTCTCTCACATGCACTCACACCCACATGCACACATTCACATACACCCACCCACACCGTCTCTCCTGTAAGCGTGCTCATATAAGTTTACAGGGTCAATTTATATTTACAGAATTACATTTTATTTTGCTCAAAAACTGCATAAATCCATGTAAAATTCTGTAAGCGCAACTTTAGGAATACAATTGACTCAACATTGGTGTAGACTTTACCTTCACACATTTAATACATTATCTGAGCTGAGATGACACTTATTATGAGATAAACTGATGCCACCTTGAGACTGTAATTCTGGGACTACACATTAAAGAACCTAAACCACCATATCCCATTCTAAAGGATGAAAGACTTAATCTAAATTTGTTTGGTGTTGTGTGATTTATGATTAAAGTTGTCTAATCTATCATTACAACTCCGTGACACAGAAACCCTTTTGCTATAAATTCTGTGTCGTATTGTCATGTTCCACAACCATCTAATGAAGAGGCAGCACTGCGAAAGCTAATGCTTCGAATTAAACCTATTGGACTATAACCTGGCGTTGTGTGATTTTTAGCTTTGTACACCCAAAGAAAGTTCTGCTCCTTCCCAACTTACTTCAGTCAACGAAGTGACTGCACCAACCTCACCTCCTGTCAGCGCAGCACCCGCAGTGGCTTACCGCCGGTGCTGCAGAGGGCGGTGTGCTCGGCGGACCCGCGGGTGCAGCAGCTTGCGCGGTTTACCACCGAGGCTGCAGAGGACGCTGCATTCGGAGGACCAGTCCCAGCAGCGGGTGGTACAGAGGGCGCTGCACGCAGCGAATCATCAAGCACAACAACATAACATCAAGGCATACCTTGCGCATGCTCAGTAAAACCTATGAGTCGCGCTACATCATAACTGATCGTCTCTGGTTCCATAGTGTAGTGGTTATCACGTCTGCTTTACACGCAGAAGGTCCTGGGTTCGAGCCCCAGTGGAACCAGGTTTTTTTTTCATTTAAAACTGTTTCTATCATTTTATGTCAATCTCAAGTATTTATTTCACATGTTGGTGATGAATTATGAATCAACGTTAGAATGGTTCTAATTTTTAAAACAGTCTTGAGCTGTTTCACTGTTGTCTGGGAAGAGTGCCCATTCCTAGTGAATTAGATTTCATTGCAATGATGAATTATTGCCATACCTGAACACTGGGAGAAACTACAGAACCATTTTAACCAGCCACAGTGTACGACCTATGCTTCATCTTTAAAGTGTGAGAGCAAAAATATGATGGTATCTGGTCGATCTGAGTCTTTGCTATCAATGTTTCTGCACTGGAAGGAGAGCTTCAGGTTGTCTTTGAAACATTTTCGTGGTCTTTGCCTGGAACATTGGTCATTTGTTTGAGAGTTGAGAAAGCAGGACCAGGCAATACAGACACCGTACACCATGGTTGATTTTGCAAGAGCTTTCCCTGAATGCCTGTGCAGCCAGCTTGGATAAGGACACGAGCAGTTTTCAATTATTTGCTCCTGGAGTCCAAAGTGTGTGGTGCAGGCATGGCTGCTGGAATTTCTGTAATGATCTCTTGTCTGATGTGTGACAACTAACGCTCTGTATATGAAGGATTTTGCTGACTCATAGAGTTCTTTGTTGTTAAAAAAAAACGTTCCTCCAGTTAGGAGGTTGAGTTGGCACAGACAAGCTGATGTTGTTAATAAATGTCTTCAAAATCTGGACCAATGTCAAGCAAGGCTTTTGATTGTATTTACAGTGGACAAGAGAGTGGTTGTTCACCTCATCAAAGATCAACTGCCCTCTGGTGTCAGAAAGACCTTGGAGTGCAGGTTCATAGCTTCTTGAAAGTGGAGTCACAGGTAGATAGGATAGTGAAGAACGCGTTTGGTATGCTTTCATTTATTGGTCAGAGTATTGAGTACAGGAGTTGGGAGGTCGTGTTGCAGCTGTACAGGACATTGGTTAGGCCACCGTTGGAATATTGTGTGCAATTCTGGTCTCCTTCCTGTTGGCAGGATGTTGTGAAACTTGAAAGGGTTCAGAAATGATTTACAAAGGTGTTGCCAGGGTTGGAGGATTTGAGCTATTGGGGAGAGGCTGAACAGGCTGGGGCTGTTTTCCCTGGAGTGTTGGAGGCTGAGGAGGGGTGACCTTATAGAGGTTTACAAAATTGTGAAGGGCATAGATAGGGTAAATAGGCAAAGTCTTTTGCCTGGGGTTGGGAAGTCCAGAACTAGAGGGTATACGTTTAGGGTGAGAGGGGAAAGATATAAAAGAGACCTATGGGTCAATCTTTTCACACAGAGGGTGGTATGTGTATGGAATGAGCTGCCAGAGGAAGTGGTGGAGGCTGGTACAATTGCAACATTTAAAAGACATTTGGATGGGTATATGAATAGGAAGGGTTTGGAGGGATATGGGCTGGGTGCTGGCAAGTGGGACTAGATTGGGTTGGGATATCTGGTTTGTTTCCATGCTGTACATCTCTATGACTCTATGAAAGCTCTGACTACCAGAAGCATACATGGCCAGCACTGTGCACAGGCATACTGCAATGTTGCAGACCATTTCTTCAATTCTGCACACAAAAGACTCAGTCTACTCTTGGATATTGCCGAAACAAAGTAAACATTAATCCAGACCTGGTCAGTCATATATTCCACCAACTTGATATTTCACAGAATTGTTACGATGTAGAAAGAACATCCTGCACCAGCTCTTCAAATGAGCACTATTACCTAATGTCAATCTCCTGCTTTATCCCTGTACCTGCAACAATCAGTCGCAGCTCTGGGTACATATGCTGTACGTTTTGCTGGGTCAGGTATACTGCTCGGTTTGCTAAATGTCTGGTCCCTGCAGAATCAGAATGACTAACACATCATGATGGTACTGACTGTTAAAGCAGTAGCTCATCTACATGCACTAACTTACACAGATGCCAATGAAGTGACAGCTGATAGTTTTTGAAAATGTATTGGTGGCATGTGGACATTTATTACCCATCCTTAACTCGCTTGGAAAAGGTTGAGCTAAGCTACTTTTTTGAATTGCTCCAATCTATTTTCACAGAATCCCCATAGTGCAGAAGCAGGCTTCTTGAAGCCACACTGATCCTCTGAAGAGCATCCTATCCATCCCTATCCCAGAAAATTGCATTTTCCCATGGGGATCCACCCAACTTACACATCCCAGGACACTATCCCACAGCCAATTCACCTAACCTACATATCTTTGCATTGTGGGAGGAGGCAGAACACCCAGAGGGAGCCCATACACACACAGGAAGAGTGTGCAAACTCCACACAAGGCAGTTGCTTGAGGATAGAATTGAACCTGGGCCCCTGGTGCTGTGAAATAGCAGTGTTAACCACTGACCCACTATGTCTAGCTTCCAGATGCTGAAGGAACAGTGATGTACAGTATGTTCAAAGCATGATAGTGAGTAACTTCGAGGGGAACTTGCAGTTGGTGATATTCCCATGAATCTGCTGTCCTCATCCTTTTAGATGGAAATGGTTGTAGGCTTGGAAAGTAGTCTGAAGATTTTTGGTGACTTTCTGCACTGCATCTCATAGATAGCACACACTACTGCTATTGGGCACAGAGGGCATGGATGCTTGTGGATGTGGTGCCAAACAAGCAAGCTGCTTTGTCCTGGATGGTATCAAGCTTCTTGAGTGTTGTTGGGGCTGAAGGCATCTAGGCAAGTAAGGTTGCTGAAACCACACCACTCATGCCTTGTAGATGGTGGATAGACTTTGGGGTGTCAGGAGGTGAATTACGTGCTTCAGGATTCCAAGCCCCTGCTCTCGTAGCCGGAGTACCTATGTGGCTGGTCCAGTTCAGGATCATTTTGTCCACAGATTCCTGAAGACAGCAGAACAGATCAATAGGATAATTTAGAAGCCATACAGCACACTTGACTTTATCAACTGTGGCACAGAACAGGTACAGTATTTTGGAGCTGCACAGAACTTTGATTAGGTCACAGCTGGAGCACTATGTCAGTGCATTACAGGAAGGATGCAATGCAGTAGAGAGGAGGCAGTGAAGATTCAGCGAAGATTCAGCAGGATGGTACCTGGGATGGAGAGACTGGGTAAGCTTGGGTTGTTTTCTTTGGAGCAGAGTAGGGATTAAGAGGAACCGGATTGAGGTGTGTATGATTACGAGGAACGTGAACAAGATGGCTAGTGTCAATAACAAGGACACATAATTTTAAGGTGAAAGGAAAGATGTTTAGAGGGGATTTGAGGGGAAGTTCTTTTTCACCCAGAGGATGGAATGCACTGCTTGGGAGAATAATTGAAGTGGGAAAGCTCACAATCTTTAAAAAGTACTTGGGTGAGCATTTGAAATACTTATGAGTTTCGTGCAGGGAAATGGGACTAGTGCAGATAGAGTACAGCTTTGACAGTAAACATTCAATGGGCTGAGTCTGTGAAATTATTCTATGAAATATGGACAAAGTGGATGCACTGTACTCAGATTTCCAACCATCACTGGACGAGGTGCCACATCAAATATGATTAAATAAGGTCATGGTGGAGGTGAACCATTTACTGTTTGGGTGGAGGTGGGAAGAGTAGAGGATTGGTTAGCTAACAGGAGCCAGAGTTGGGAGATTTGGGTCATTTTCAGGATAGCAAACTGCTGGGCCCAATGATTTCTGATCGATATCAATGACTTTGACTATAGAGAAAATGTTTGTTTTTCCACTTTTGCTGATGAGACAGAGTCTAAAAGGAAGTTGTGAAGAGGGCATGAAGAGTCTGCAAAGGACTCAAATAGGATAAAGCAGGCCACAAATTTGGCAGATAGATTATAATGTGGAAAAATATGTTAACTTGTCCAATTTTGCAAGAATAGAAAAGCAACATATTATCAGATAAGGAGGAGACTCCGTGGGCCAAATGGACTACTTCTGCTGCTCCATCTTGTGGTCTTGTTTAAATAGAGATTACAGAACTCTGAATGAAGAGGTAATCTGAGCATACTGGTACACTAATGATACAAAAAAAGTTAATATGCAGCGACAACAGGTTATTAGGAAGGTGAATGGAATGCTGTCATTTATTGCAAGGGGAATAGAATAGAAAAGTAAGGATGTTTTGCTTCAGTTGTACAGGGTATCGGTGAGAATCTATTTAAAATATTTTGCACAGCTTTGGCATCCTTATTTTAGGATACAAATGCATTAGAAATAGTTCAGACAAGGTTCAGCTGATCTAGAGACCTGATATGGGGCAATCAAGTGAGGAAATGTTGCTTTAGGATGAGCCTGCAATTATTTGAGAGTTTTGAAGAATATGAAGTCACCCTATTCAGACACACCAGATCCTGAGTGGATTTGACAAGATGGAAACTGAAAGATATTGCCAATCATGGGAAAAACTATGGATTAACAGATATAGTTAAATAAATAAGGTGCCTTCCATGAAAGATGGAGATGAGAATTATTTTGTCAGATGTTTGTTAATGGGGTAGGTAGGAATGTGGAATTGAGGCCACATCAAATCAGCCAGAATGGCACAAGTGGCTTGAAGGACTGATTGGTCTACTTCTGCTCCTATTAACATGCTCAAAAATGGAGTGGTATCAGCAAGAAAAATATATTGAACAGATAATTTTGAAAGGTGAGGATGTATTTTGTAAAGATTAAATGTTTTTAAAGTTCACACAATACATGACAATACTGTGCCTTTAACAGAGATATGTTCTCTGCTGTTTCTCTTACAGATAAATGTTGCCACAAAACATCAGAATGTACCCTTCAGATGGGCAGTTGGTAAACAGTTTGGAGGTATCCCTGGGTCTTTCATAAGTGAGCAAGGTCAGGGCTCTCACAGACCCAGGAAGGCTTTTTTGTTTTGTTTTCAGTTAGTGAGGAGGTTTCTAGTAGCTGGCTGCTAGAACAGGTAGAGCTCTCTTTGCTGCTAGAATGTGAGACAGTGTGAGATTAAAACGGTTTTGCTACATTGCTTTGCCAAGGGTGTGTTTATGAAACGTTGCCTACATTGGAACAGTTGATGACCAGTGGTTAAATCATATCTTCAGTATTTCAACAGAGTTAAAGATAGGCTGCTTTTTTGTGTTTATACTTCTTTGCGTTGTAAGAATAAAATGTGTTTTGCTTAAAGCACACTAGTGAACCAATTGAATCACATCTGGAATATAGTGCCTTATACTTGCCTTTAAATAAATATAAAAGTTAAGGTCGAGGCTAATCTCCTTACTATATTTTGGGGTGCTTGACCTGGCCCATAATATGCAAAAGAATGTCATATTTCAGTCCTAACTGTGTTCGTAACTGGCACAGAGTATAGTGTAATAATTTCATTAAATGAGACAAAGACAGTCAAAGTACACAAAACAGCTCCATAGGATTGTGGAAACAGTGGAACTTTAATGCAACAAACGAATAGATTAAAGAACAGCAGCTCAAAGTATACTTCACTGAAAGACAATAGAATTAAAATCCATCAATAGCAAACGTGTGGTCATAGTGATGAAAGAACAGTTTAATGACAGTCTTCATACAAATCTCAAGCTGCTCCTGTCACCTGTAGAAAATCATCACCACTAAAACAACTTCAAATAAAACCTGACTGGTCAACTGTTAGAAAGTTACAAACAAACTGTTGCCATCTAATCACATCACTGCACAGAAAAGCAACAGTGATGTCCAGAGAACAATTTGCAAAAGAAAGAACATAAGGAAGAATTTCAGTTTTGTGGAGCTGTTTTATGGGCAGCAGATTGGAGAGGGCGATATGCTGGCATCAGAAAGATAATTTTGGAACAGTCCCAATACATGTATCGAAGTCACTAATGATACAAAAAAACCATGGATAAACCAATTAGGGTCAGAACAGTTTCAACTTGTTATCCATATATCTGAGTACATTCTTGGACAAAATTAGATCAGATTTTTAAAGAAAGTCCTACTCAATAAACCAACCTGGTGTTAGCAATGTTATTTCTCCCCAGGTTCAGGAGTAAGAGAATGGGAGAAATATTAGAATGAATTATTCAAAACAAAGCGCTTGTTCCTGTAAACATATAAATGGTTGCAAAAGCCAATAGACATTTAGCATTCAAAGATAATCAATATTCAAACTAAATAAAGATTATAAATGCCTGGTCTAATTAAAGTTCAAAAAAGGGAGGGGACCTATAAATGCACACACCACCCAAGTGTGAGATATTGAATTCTAACATTTCAACCTGTATAATAATTAAATATTACCTAGATTCCAAACACATACACTTGTTAGTACGTTTTTACTTGGTTATTAACCAATACTGATGTTTTAGCTGGGAAAGGAAAACCCCTATGTAATTAACTTTAATTAGAGTAATTAATTCCTTCTGCCCCTCATCCCAAGGTTTGCTTTTTGGAAATAAATCAATGAGTACAACTGTAGCATGGCTGGAGTACCACAGGGGTTCTGAAACAGTCACATATGAACTGAAACTGTAACTGTTCCTCTTACAGAAGCAGGCATCTGAGTTTCTCCAACACTATTTTTATACTGCGATCCAGCCCTACAAAATCAGGATGAGATTGAGCACAGCTATCTGACTAAAGAAAGTTCAGCGTGTGTAGGAATGGGAACATTCCCAGATGCACACCGAGTCTGGAAGTGCAACATCTCATCTTAAGACTCCACATAGAGGGGACTTACCATTCAATGAGATTCGTTATGTCGAAGGGACAGACTTAGAATATTGAGGAAACAAGTGAATAACTCTGCCGTTCCTGTCTCACTTTATTCTTTGCCTCTGGTCAGGCTTTGATCATCTTGCACTTTTATACTGTTTGCCCTGGTTTCATTTTGTTTGCTCTTTACTGGAAGCTTTGCGTTTACTGAAATCTGTGTCTCTTCCTCACATCGATGTCCCCTCACATTGAGTCAAATCATCTCCTCCACTAACTCTACACAGAATGGTACATCTGGATAACAATTCTCTCTAAAATGGAATCGACAAAAACACAAAGTACCAAACAACTACATCTTACACCAGAATATTAATGTACCATTTATTTGGTCACACACATTTGCATGTTCAAATCAAAAGCAGAACAGTAGATTGAGATAAATTAAGGCAAATGAACTCAGCCAACAAGTCCACAATTTAAATAACAGGAAATACTTGTACATCCATTCACAAGGACAGCAAGCAACATCAGCTGCTTGCACTCCTGCAGCCAATGGCAAACATCAGAGAAAAATTCACAAGTTTGATTTTTAAACATTCTGTCCACCTTCAATCACACACCATTAATATTTCTGGTTTCTCACAGCAACATTTTAAACCTGGGTGCATCATTACTTTGACAAGACTTAAACAGATCAGTGTTTTATCTCATATTTGCAGTTTTCCTGCCTGGCAGTTCATGTTTTAGAATTATTCTTGGAAGACCTTGTCTGAAGGCTAGTGTGGAAGGGAAAAGAGGAGGCTATTATTCAGACTAATTAGAAAAAAGTGGAAGGTTTTAATCACCAGTCAGATTATCAAGCGTAATTGGAAAAAAACGACTGGATCTGTCACTAACTATAGGAGAACAAGTTGAACAGCAGCATATTCACAGCAGTGTGCAATAGCCATTTGGACCAATTCCAACTTAAATGCGAGCAGTCCTCCAGAGATTTAATATTGGAAATACATCCGCTGTTCAGCGCTCTTCCATATTCTGATGGCTATGTCAGTTACTTGTCTGTGGTACTGCTGGGTAATTCCTATTGGAAAGAAAGTTTCACAGTTATTGATTGCTAAAGTGCCACAATTTTTTTGGGATTTATTTCAGGGGGAGAGAAGAGGGATGGGTTTAATCCTGTACAATGGAATAGAATTCAAGCCAAAAGCATGACTGGAATTTGTCAACTAAGCAGAATGCCACTGCTGCTCCTAATATCTTCTACTGGGGACAGCATGTGGCTCTGAAGAAATATTGAATTAAATAAAATCCAAATATTAAACTAACTTCGTAGCTCAGTAAACAATACTTTTTCAAAAACAGGCAGTAACAGTACCTAGGATAAAATCAAGAGGTCAACTGGAGTCCCACAATCTTGTAAGTCACTTCGTTAAAAGCCCAAATTCAAAGTTAGAAATTAAACTGAACCTATTGCAAAGATGAATTAAAAAATAATTTCCACATTTGAAAGTTCATGTTTAAGGCAACTCCATGAACGTACAAGGTATTGCTCTAAAACAAAAGCTTGGCCCTGCAAGGCAGGATGAGGAGAAGTGTTTTCTTTGAGAGGATCACTTGGAACTTTCCGCCACTGAATGTGGTGGATGCAGGGGTTATTGAATATTAAGGCAAAGGTAGATTGATTGTCTTGCCTAAGAAATAACGAAGGTCATTGGGAATCGATGGAAACTTGGAATCAAAACAGAAACAGATTGGGAGTGATTTTCTATTGAAAGACACAGTAAGCAGCACGGTGGCACAGTGGTTAGCACCAGGGACCCGGGTTCAATTCCTGCCTCGGGCAACTGTCTGAGTGGAGTTTGCACATTCTCCCTGTGTCTGTGTGGGTTTCCTCCAGGTGCTCCAGTTTCCTCCCACAGTCCAAAGATATGCAGGTTAGGTGAATTGGCCATGCTAAATTGCCCGTAGTTTTAGGTGAAGGGGTATATGTAGAGGAATGGGTCTGGGTGGGTTGCTCTTCGGAGGGTCGGTGTGGACGTGTTGGGCCGAAGGGCCTGTTTCCATACTGTAAGTAATCTAACCTAAGCTGAAATGGTTCAGTCCTGCTCAGAATTTGTACGGGCAGATTAACACAACATTTTCCTAGAATGCTGGACTCAATATTAGTGTATGATTGGCACAAATACTATTAAAGGAGGAAAACTGCACTTGATGCTTCATCACACTGTATCCTGAACATGACCTGTCCCTCACAAAGCCATGCTGACTATGCCTGGGAAATGAATATTCAAGCTATACATGCTATCGAAAGGACAGACTGACGGGCAGAGGGGATGGGATGGCTATGTTGGCAAGGGATGATATTCAGTCTCTTGCGCGGGGGGGGACGTAGAGTCAGTATGGATAGAGCTGAGAAATTCTAAGGGTAGAAAGACCCTCTTGGGAGTTATCTACAGTGGTATAGATGTAGGGTGTAAATTGAATAAGGAGCGGAAATTGGCCTGTCGCAAAGATGTTACTACAGTTGTTATGGGGGATTTCAACATGCAGGTAGACTGAGAGAATCAGGATGGTATTGGACCTCAAGAAAGAGACTTTGTGGAGTGCCTCCGAGATGGATTCTTAGAACAGCTTGTGCTGGAGCCTACCAGGGAGACAGCAATTCTGGATCTGGTATTGTGCAACGAACAATACCAGATCAGGGACCTCGAAGTGAAGAAGCCATTAGGAGGTAGTGACCATAATACAATAAGCTTCAATCTGCAATTTGAAAGGGAGAGGGTACAATCGGTAGTGGCAATATTTCAGTTGAATAAAAGGAACTATGGAGCTATGAGGGACGAGCTGGCCAAAGTTCAATGGTGTGGCATGGTGGCACACTGCTGCCTCACAGCGCCAGAGACCCGGGTTCAATTCCCGCCTCAGGCGACTGACTGTGTGGAGTTTGCACTTTCTCCCCGTGTCTGCATGGGTTTCCTCCAGGTGCTCCAGTTTCCTCCCACAGTCCAAAAATGTGCAGGTTAGGTGAATTGCCCACGCTAAATTGCCCATAGTGTTAGGTGCAGAGGTAAATGTAGGGGAATGGGTCTGGGTGGGTGCGCTTCGATGGGTCGGTGTGGACTTGTTGGGCCGAAGGGCCTGTTTCCACACTGTAAGTAATCTAATCTAATCTAAACCTTAGCAGGGATGACAGTGGAGGAACAATGAGGTAAAAACAATGACTGCAGATGCTGAAAAACAAATATTGGATTAGTGGTGCTGGAAGAGCACAGCAGTTCAGGCAGCATCCAACGAGCAGCGAAATTGACGTTTCGGGCAAAAGCCCGATGAAGCCCGAAACATCGATTTCGCTGCTCGTTGGATGCTGCCTGAACTGCTGTGCTCTTCCAGCACCACTAATCCAGTGGAGGAACAATGGCAGATATTCCTGGGTATAATGCAGAAGATGCAGGATCAGTTCATTCCAAAAAGGAAGAAAGATCCTATGAGGAGGCAGGGGTGTCCATGGCTGACGAGGGAAGTTAAGAAACATATAAAGTCAAAAGAAAAAGTATAACATAGCAAAGATGACTGGGAAAACGGAGGACTGGGAAGCTTTTAAAGAACAACTAAGAAGAAAATACGCAGAGAAAAAAATGAGGTACGAAGGTAAACTGGCCAAAAATCTAAAGGAGGATAAGGGAAAAAATGGTTAAGACTAAAATTGGGCCCTTGAAGACAGAAACAGGGGAGTATATTACGGGGAACAAAGAAATGGCAGAAGAGTAGAATTGGTACTTCAGATCTGTGTTCACTGGGGAAGACACAAGCAATCACCCTGAGGTAACAGTGGCTGAAGACTTGAACTGAAGGGAATTTATATTTGCCAGGAATTGGTGTTGGAGAGACTGTTAGGTCTGAAGGCTGATAAGTCTCCATGACCTGATGGTCTACATCCCAGGGTACTGAAGGAGGTGGCTCTAGAAATCGTGGATGCGTTGGTCATTATTTTCCAGAGTTCGGTAGATTCAGGATCAGTTCCTGCGGATTGGAGGGTGGCTAATGTTGTGCCACTTTTTAAGAAAGGAGCAAGAGAGAAAGCAGAAAATTATAGACCAGTTAGTCTGACCTCAGTGGTGGGAAAGATGCTGGAGTCAATTATAAAGGATGAAATTACGACACATCTGAATAGCAGTAACAGGATAGGTCAGAGTCAGCTTGGATTTATGAAGGGGAAATCATGCTTGACTAATCTTCTGGAATTTTTTGAGAATGTAACTCTGAAGATGGACAAGAGAGATCCAGCGGATGTAGTGTAGCTGGACGTTCAGAAAGCCTTTGATAAAGTCCCACATAGGAGATTAGTAAGCAAAATTAGGGCACTTGGTATTGGGGGCAAAGTACTGACTTGGCTTGAAAATTGGTTGGCTGACAGGAAACAAAGAGTAGTGATAAACGGCTCCCTTTCGGAATGGCAGGCAGAGACCACTGGTGTGCCGCAGGGATCAATGCTGGGACTGCAGCTTTTTACAATATATATTAATGATAAAGAAGATGGTATTAATAGTAACATTAGCAAATTTGCTGATGATACAAAGCTGGGTGGCAGGGTGAAACGTGAGGAGGATGTTAGGAGAATACAGGGTGACCTGGACAGGTTAGGTGAGTGGACAGATGCATAGCAGATGCAGTTTAATGTGGATAAATGTATGGTTATTCACTCTGGTGGCAAGAACTGGAAGGCAGATTACTACCCAAATGGAGTCAAGTTAGGTACAAAGAGATCTGGGTGTTCTTGTACACCAGTCAATGAAGGTAAGCATGCAGATGCAGCAGGCAGTGAAGAAAGCTCATAGCATGCTGGCCTTCATAACAAGAGGAATTGAGTACAGAAGCAAAGACGTTCTTCTGCAGCTGTACAGGGCCCTGGTGAGACCGCACCTGGAATACTGTGTGCAGTTCTGGTCTCCAAATTTGACGAAAGACATTCTGGCTATTCAGGGAGTGCAGCGTAGGTTCACAAGGTCAATTCCTGGAATGGTGGGACTATCTTATGTTGAAAGATTGGAGCGACTGGGCTTGAGTTTAGAAGTCTGAAAGGGGATCTGATTGAGATTATTAAAGGATTGGACACTCTGGAGACAGGAAACATGTTTCCGCTGATGGGTGAATCCTGAACCAGAGGACACAGCTTAATAATAAGGGGTAGGCCATTTAGGACAGAGATGAGGAGAAACTTCTTCACCCAGAGAGTGGTGGGTGTGTGGGATGCTCTGCCCCAGAAGGCAGTGGAGGCCCAGTCTCTGGATTTGTTTAAGAAAGAGTTGGATAGAGCTCTCAAGGATAGTGGAATCAAGGGTTATGGAGATAAGGCAGGAACAGGATACTGATTAAGGATGATCAGCCATGATCATAATGAATGGTGGTGCAGGCTCAAAGGGCAGAATGCCCTAATCCTGCACCTATTGTCAATTATTGTCTAATCAAACCAAGGCTTTCCAAGTAATCATAAATCCTGTCTCTCAGAATCCTCTCCAATAATTTGATGTCCACAGGTGTAAGACTGACTGGTTGGTAATTCCCAGGATTATCGCTATTCCCTTGCTTGACCAAGACAATAACATTTGACACACTGCAACATCTGGCACTACTCCAGTGGACAGTGAAGACGCAAAAATAATTACCAAAGACGTAGCAATCTTTTCCCTCACTTCCTGTAGTAACCTTGGGGACACCCCGCCTGGGTTGAGAGTGTGGTGCGGGAAAAGCACAGCCAGTCAGGCAGTATCCGAGGAGCAAGAGAATCGACGTTTGAAGCGTAAACTCTTCATCAGCAATAAGGCATGTGGACCGGGCGACTGACAGATAAATGGGAGGGGGGGTTGGGCTGGGGGGAGGTAGCTCGCAATGTAATAGGTGGATGAAGGGGTGTGTATGTATGTGTGCGCGTGTGTGGGGGGGTGATAGGGCGGAGAGGAGGGTGGAATAGATAGATGGGAATGAGGATGGACAGGTCAAGAGGGTGGTGCCGAGTTGGAGGCTTGGGACTGGGATAAAGTGGGGGAGGAGGAATGAGGTAACTAGTCAAATCCACATTAGAGTCATAGAGATGTACAGCATGAAAACAGACCCTTCAGTCCAACCTGTCCATGCCGACCAGATATCCCTAGTCCCACCTGCCAGCACCCAGCCCATATCCCTCCAAATCCTTCCTATTCATATACCCGTCTAAATGCACCTTAAATATTGCAATTGTACCAGCCTCCACCACTTCCTCTGGCAGCTCATTCCAAACACACACCACCCTCTGCGTGAAAAAGTTGCCCCTGAGGTCCCTTTAAATCTTTCCCCTCTCACCCTAAACCTATGACCTCTAGTTCTGGACTCCCCGACCCCAGGGAAAAGACTTTGTCTATTTACCCTATCCATGCCTCTCATAATTTTGTAAACCTCTATAAGGTCACCCCTCAGCCTCCGACATTCCAGTGAAAATAGCACCAAACCTGTTCAGCCTTTCCCCATAGCTCAAATCCTCCAAACCTGGCAACATCCTTGTAAATCTTTTCTGAACCCTTTCAAGTTTCAAAACATCTTTCCGAAAGGAAGGAGACCAGAATTGCACGCAATATTCCAACAGTGGCCTAACCAATGTCCTGTACAGCTACAACATGACCTCCCAACTCCTGTACTCAACACTCTGACCAATAAAGGAAAGCATACCAAACGCCTTCTTCACTATCCTATCTACCTGTGACTCCACTTTCAAGGAGCTATGAACCTGCACTCCAAGATCTCTTTGTTTAGCAACACTGTCTAGGACCTTACCATTAAATGGATAAGTCCTGCTAAGATTTGCTTTCCCAAAATGCAGAACCTCACATTTATCTGAATTAAACTCCATCTGCCACTTCTCAGCCCATTGGCCCATCTGATCAAGATCATGTGGTAATCTGAGGTAATCTTCTTCGCTGTCCACTACACCTCCAATTTTGGTGTCATCTCCAAACTTACTAAGTGTACCTCTTATGCTCGCATCCAAATCATTTATGTAAATGACAAAAAGTAGAGGACCCAGCACTGATCGTTGCGGCACTCCACTGGTCACAGGCCTCCAGTCTGAAAAACAACCCTCCACCACCACCCTGTATTCTACCATTGAGCCAGTTCTGTATCCAAATGGCTAGTTCTCCCTGTATTCCATGAGATCTAACCTTGCTAATCAGTCTCCCATGGGGAACCTTGTCAAACGCCTTACTGAAGTCCATATAGATCACATCTACTGCTCTGCCCTCATCAATCCTCTTTATTACTTCTTCAAAAAACTCAATCAAGTTTGTGAGACATGATTTCCCATGCACAAAGCTGAGTTTACTATCCCTAATCAGTCCTTGCCGTCCCAAATACATGTACATCCTGTTCCTCAGGATTCCCTCCAACAACATGCCCATCACCAACGTCAGGCTCACTGGTCCCTGGCTTGTCCTTACCACCTTTCTTAAACAGGGGCACCACGTTAGCCAACCTCCAGTCTTCCGGCACCTCATCTGTGATTATCGATGATACAAATATCTCAGCAAGAGGCCCAGCAAACATTTCTCTAGCTTCCCAGAGAGGTCTAGGATACACCAGATCCGGTCTTGGCTTCAAGACATCCAACACTTCCTCCTTTGTAATATGCAAGATGTCACCATCTATTTCGCTATTTCTATATCTTCCATATCCTTTTTCACAGTAAATACTGATGCAAAACATTTGTTTAATATCTCCCCCATTTTCTGCGGCTCCACACAAAGGCCGCCTTGGTCATCTTTGAGGGGCCCTATTCTCTTCTTAGTTACCCTTTTGTTCTTACTGTATTTGCAAAAACTCATTGGACTGTCCTTAACTCTGTTTGCGAAAGCTATTTCATGTCCCCTTTTTGCCCTTCTGATTTCCCTCTTAACTATACTCCTACTGCCTTTATATTCTTCTAAGGATGTAGACGATCTATCCTGTCTATACCTTACATATGCTTCCTTCTTTTTCTTAACCAAACCCTCAATTTCTTTAGTCATCCAGCATTCCCTATGCCTACCAACCTTTCCTTTCACCCTAACAGGAATATACTTTCTCTGGATTCTCGTTATCTCATTTCTGAAAGCTTCCCATTTTGCAGAATCCCGTGTTGTTACAGGGTCCTGAGGTGGAAGATAAGGCGTCCTTAAAGTCCTCATTTTCTTCTAGTTGATGGACATGCCATCTGACCCAGAAGACTTAAAAGTAGTATAGTAAGAATTCAGGATCAATGTGCTCCTCTAAGAATGAAGGGTGTGGGCAGCAACTCCAGAGACCCTGGATGTCAATGGATATCAAGAGTTTGATTTTAAAAAGAGAGCATATGTCAGGTACAGTGCATTAAAAACAGGGGAAGCCCTTCAAAAATATACTGTGTGTAGCGATTTACTTAAAAATTAAATGAGGAGGGCAGTGAGAGGCAATGAAATATCTTTGGCAGTTCAGATTACGGAAAGCCTGAAAGCATTTTATAAGCATATTAACAATAAGATGATTACCAAGGAACTAGTGAGACCTATTATACACTCAAGGAGAAACTGTGCATGGAACCAGAAATAGTGGGTGAGGTCATTAATGAATATTTTTCATCAGCATTCACCAAGGAGAAAGACATTGTAGTCAGGGATTTCAGTTGGGACAGAGTGGTTCAAGAACGTGTTAAAATTAATGAATAGGTATTAGATGTTTTAGTGGACATAAAGGTGCATAACTTCCCAGGAGCTAATGAAATGTATCACAGGCTACTATGGGAGGCAAGGGAGGAGTTTGCTGGAGCCCTAGTGGAGATATTTAAAACTTTGTTGGCTACAGCTGAAGTTGCAAACGACTGGAAGAAATCTCATGTGGTTCCTTTGTTCAAGATGGGCAGCAGGGTAAGTAGAGACCAGCTAGTTTGAAGTCAGTGGGAGGGAAATTATTTGTTAAAAATTCTGATGAACAGTATTAATCGACAGTTGGAAAGGCCAGGATTAATCCGGGATAGTCAGCATGGATTTGTCAGAGGGTGAATCTGTCTGGCAAATTTAACTGACTAAATATATTGATGAGGGTAGTGCAGTTGATGTGGTTTCCATGGACTTCAGTAAAGAGTTTGACAAGATTCCACAAGCAAGGTTGGTCCAAAAGATAAGAGCCCATGAGATCCAAAACTAACTTGCAAGCAGATGGCAAAGGGTGAAAATGGAAGGTAGTTTTTGTGTTTGGAAGCCTGTGACCAGAAGTGTATCACAGGGATCAGTGCTGGAACCTTTACTGTTTGTTATGTACATTAATGATTTGGACAGGAATATAGAACATATAATTAGTTAATTTAGTGTTGACATGCAAATCAATGCCATTTTTGATAATGATGATAATGATAAGTCTGATATCAATCAGCTGGTAAACTGGGCACAGCAATGGCAGATGGAATTTAATCTGGATAAGTGTAAGGTCTGAGAAAAGAAGAATATACACAAGGAATGGTAGGTCCCTGCGGAGTACTGAGGAACAGAGGGACCTTGGGAGTACAAGGGTCCCTGAAGGTGTTAGCACAAGCAAACAGGGTGCTGAAGAAAGCTTATGGGATGCTTGCCTTCATTAGGCAGAGCAAAGAATATAGTGGCAAGGAAGCCTGTTACAACATTTGCACAAATGGAATATAATGTGTGTAGTTCTGGTTGCCACACTATTGGAAGGACGTGGTTGCACTGGGGACGTTGCAGAGAAGATTCACCATGACATTGCCTGGGATGAAAACTCTCAGTTATAAGGAGACACTCAATAGGCTTAGTTTGTTTTCCCTGGACCAGAGGAGATTGAGGGGGATCTGATTGAGGTATACAAAACTGAGAGGCGTAAACAGTAGATTGAGAGAATTCTTTTCCAATGGCAAACATGTCTAAGACCAGAGGGCATAAGTTTAAATTGAGGAACAAGTGGTTTAGAGGAGATCAGAGGAAAAAATGTTTTACACCCAGAAGATGGTAAAAAAATGGAACATGCTGCCTGAGAGGTACATATGTAACCTTTAAGCAGCATCTGGATCAGCACTTAAAATGCTGGGGAAACAGGTTATAAATCATGTGCGGGTAAAAGGGATTAGTGCAGTTTGGTGTTTGTCAGTCAGTGTAGACATGGCGGACCAAACAGCCTGTTTTGATGCTACGTGACCCTATGCCCCTCGTTCTGGAATCTCCAACCAGTGGAAATAGTTTATTGTTATCTACCCTGTCTTTTCCTGTTGAAGTTCAAAGGAAACTAATCAATCAACCTTCAACAAAATTGATGTCTGTTTAAGAAAGGAATTTACATAACTGGGAATAACTCAAGTCATCCAACTTTATGTCTGAGAAAATCATATACAACAGGACAAAGAGGATGGAAAAAGCAAGAGGAAGTATAAACCAATCATGGGGAATAAAAGGCCAAATACATTACATCAGCAATTGCAAACTTCAGTTTCCATCAACTAAACACCAGCCAGCAGTTCAAAAATTAATTTCCAAACCGAAAAATCCTTACCCTTTCATCTCTCCTTTTCCTGCTCAGCCCTTCCCTGAAATGTTTGGTGAATATCCGTTGATTAGTACGCCCAAAACCAACACCGTATATGCGTCGATACTTGGTTTCAAATGTCAAGCCTCTCTTTCGTCCGGAAGATGGATATTCTTTTGTAAAATGCTGAAAAAAATAGAATTTGTGTTGGTTTAACTACAATAATGTACTGATAGCAGTGCTGGAAAAACAGTCAGTCAAGGTGGGCACTTGTGACAGCCATAGGAATTGAGAAACATTTGAGTTCTAAAACAATGTTAAGGCCAATCTGAACTGGCATTCCCCCACAGGTAAAAGGCAATCTGATTGAGAGGGACATCACTTCATACTGTGTAAATAAAACTATTTAACCTGGTTTCAGAAAATAGAAAAAAAAGAATGAAATCCGAAATTAGCCCATTCCTTCCCAAAAGTTTTACATGAACTGTTATCCCAACAATTAACTTGATTCATTTACCCTTTGAAGGAACAACAATGACCAGAGAAAATGTTCAAGATGTTTTTAAAAACCCATGCTCCAAAAACAGTTTTTAAAAAATAATCTTTTGATAATTCCAAGACCCCAAAATAAAATGGATCACAAATAAACCTCTGGAGTTGAAGCTGTGAGGAAAGAATGAAGTTGTAGCAAGTTACAAAGTTGATTACAGAGGGACAGTCCTGGGCATGTGGTTCGAGCTTCTCTAATGATACAGATGTTATATAACAATCATCGTTCATATCATTAATTAAATACTAAGAGCAAACATCTTGCAACAAACTGCTTGGAAGGATTACCTACAAAACAAAGTAGATATACTCAGACATGAATAGGTATATCACCAAATATAAACCATACTTGGCAGCTTTTTAATTTTAAAAAATGGTTCCAAGTAATGAAGGTTCATTATTTGAAGAATTATTATTTGAAGAATCATGAGCAGTTTTCAGTTTGCTTTGCAGTGTGGGAATTAAGGAGGGGAGGCATGGTTTTAGATTTGTTCTATGACTGGTGCCTGAGTTTACTGATGTATGCAGTTTTAATGAGGGATCATTACATTGGAGTAAAGTTTGACAGTACAATTCTGTGCATCTTGGATAGATCTCCCATTGCGTAGTAGCAGGAATCCAGTATCACAGAAAGATTGAACAATCCAGAAGGTCAGACAAGTGTGCTTGTTCAGTCAGAGCAAACAGCTGCTGTTAGTCTTGGCAATCCCCAAACAGTCTGGGCCAGGAAAAAGTCATAAGTGGCTTAAGAGGAAAGCGTCCAGAATCAGAAAACGGCTGGAAGCTGAGTGTATGGAAAATGACATGCTTGCTCTGAAATCTCGCTGATGGCAGCAAGAGAAAGCCCTAACAAGAGAAACTAAGTTCAGTCAGGAGAAGATTCTGGGTAAAGCAACGTAGAGGATGGGGAAACAATTGTGGCTGTAAGGGCTGCTCCCTTTTTTGAGGTGTTTTTCAGTGTTGTAGTGGATTTCCTCAAATTATTGGAGCAGTAATTACTGTTTTATAAGCTGTTCCATTGTTTTGGAACTTTGGGGAAAAAAAATCAAAGCGATGGCACTTAAAAAAGAGGAAGAGACAAAGTAGAGACCATGTGACAGGTGAAAAACAGCGAAGTCAACCTGCACAGCTGTCTGCCTCTGCTGTTTAGTAACAAGTATTGAGCTGCCAAAGGAAGTGGTGGAGGCTAGTACAATTACAACATTTAACAGGAATCTGGATGGGTATATGAATAGAAAGGGTTTAAGGGGGCTATGGGCCAAGTGTTGGCAAATGGGACTAGATTTGAGATATCTGGTTGGCATGGACGAGTTTGACAAAAGGGTTTGTTTCCATGCTGTACAGCTCTATGAACAGGGAACTTTATCGTGGAGACAGAATGACCCTTCCCAGACACTTTTCAGTATCTGTATAGTTGCTATTGAGGATAAAAGGAGTTAACCCTTATTGCTGATATTTGAAGCAGACAGTTTCAAATAATTTGTATATACAGTAAGTAACGTGGTGGTTCCTTTTTTAAACCTTTGTAAGATAAACCTTTATGTACATTGACAGCCTCATGAATATGTTCATTGATTGACCATTATGGTCAACAAAAAGCAAAATGGTATTTCATTCGAGGATCTAACTTGCTCCATTTACCATCAGCAGGTATCTGAATATTTTTACATATTATAATCAGAGCTCCAGTGATTTTCTTTATTGAAGAATGTGCTGGTACGGGTTGAGTTCTGACAGCTTGTGGGAATGGCATAGGTCAAAAGGGTGAGGAGAACTGAAATAGACAATGGAAGTCCAGTTAATTTAACCTATTGTATTCATGCACTACCACTCACTTGCCCTCTCTCCCAAATGTGTGCACATACCTCTTCAGACATTTAAAATATTTACAAAATGCAAGAAAATACAAGCACAAACAGACCCCTCTGTCCATTGTGCATGTGTCAGCTGAGATACCCAGCCTAATCCCAGCTTCCAGCACAGATTCAAGGTTTCTGCTGCTGCTACTACTCTCTCAGGCTGAGAGTTTCAATCCCCTATCACCACCTGGGAGGAAATAGTTTGCTCATCCCCATACCAATCCTTTTATCATTGGCTTTAAGTCAACATCCCCTCTCACCACTCTTCTGCTGAGGAAAAATTGCCACCCATTTCCATCAAGTCTCTCACAAAAATCCCCCTCAGCTTCTGAATGTTCCAAGGAAAACAAACATGCCGTGTTGTCCATAGAGTTGAGGGTTGCACAGTCTAGATAGATTAGCCACAGTAAATGCAGGGGTTACATGGATAGGACAGTGAGCTGGGCCTGGGTGGAATGCTTTTCCGAGGGCTGGTGTGGACTCAACGGGCCAAATGGCCTGCTTTCACACTGTCGGGGTTCTATGAAATGGGTCAGTCTCATTTTGGCAGGCTGCGATGAGTGGGGCATTGCAAATTTCAGGGTGTAGGTCCCAGCTGTTCACAATATGTATCAATAACTTGGAGGTGGAGACAAAATATAATCTTTCCATATTTGCAGACAATACAAAGCTAAGTGGGAATGTGTGCTGTGATGATGATGCGAAATGATCTTCAAGAAAACGTGGACACACTGTGAATGAGCAAGAATATGGCAGATCGAAT
This sequence comes from Chiloscyllium punctatum, assembly GCF_047496795.1. Taxonomy (NCBI): domain Eukaryota; kingdom Metazoa; phylum Chordata; class Chondrichthyes; order Orectolobiformes; family Hemiscylliidae; genus Chiloscyllium; species Chiloscyllium punctatum. Next base: position 26,906,786 of record NC_092753.1, read on the forward strand.
AAAACATGGAAAAATGTGAGGAGAAATGGATGTGCAGAATACTTCTTAATGGTAAAAGGTTGGAAAGTGTAAAAACAAAAAATGAAGATGCACAAAAGATTCTAGATATGCTTATCAACAGGTTACTGAAGGCTAACTTGCAGGTACAACAAGCTAATATGAAAATTAATGGAATGTTCGTCTTTATTGCAAAAAGATTTGAATGCAGGCATACTGAAGTCTTGATCAATTGGAATATTTGACCAACTCTACACTCCTGGTCTCTTAGGTGTTGGTTAATAAATACTTTGCTGTATGTTATTACTATAGAGGTAATACAATGAAGATTCACCAGACTGGTTCCTTGGATGGTGGGATTGTCCTTTGAAGAGAGATTAAGCAAACGGGGCTTGTATTCTGTACAGTTTTGAAGAATGAGAGTTGACATAATCAAAATTTACAAAATACCTGAAGGATATACAGGTTGGATGTTCTTCCTTGGGGAATCTAGAATCAGAGAGTAAAATTTAAAAATAAAGGGGATGTCACTTGGGTCTGAGATGAGGAGAAATGTTTTTACTCAGAGGGTTGTCAACCTTTGGAATTTTCTATCACAGAGGGCTGTGGGAACTCAGTCTTTAATTGATTGATCTCTGATTACCAGATTCTAAAATAATAATGTCTTTGATGCTGCAAGGCATCTGGATGTTGAGTTATTCGTTTCAGTCATTCCTCAACTATATTTCCTGAGGAAATTTATTTTGACTATCTTTGATTCCTCCATGGCTTTCTAAGTGAGTTTACCCTGTCCGTCAGAATTGATTCCAATAAATTGTCCACTGCTAAAGTGATATTGACCAACTTGAAAATATTCAGTGCATTCCTTGCTCCATTTTAAAACCAAAACCACAAGTCCCCAAAACTTTCAGCACTAGATCTGCATCCAGTGAAAACTGAAAATAATGGTCAGACACCCACTAATTCTTTGATGTTTTATTTAAGAGTGTAGGGCAAATCTGGTCCTAGTGTTTTACCCACTTTCAAGGATGTGAATCCTCTTAATTTTTCCTGCCTTCCCATATTTTACCACATGCAATATTTCAGTCTTCCTTCTTAACTACAATGCTTGCACTGCCCCCCTCTTCTGTGAAGAAGGTCACAAAGCATTCATTCAAAACCATCTCTTATGAATGGGTTATTAGATTAGATTACTTACAGTGTGGAAACAGGCCCTTCGGCCCAACAAGTCCACACCGCCCCGCCGAAGCGTAACCCACCCATACCCCTACATTTACCCCTTGCCTAACACTACGGGCAATTTAGCATGGCCAATTCACCTGACCTGCACATCTTTGGACTGTGGGAGGAAACCGGAGCACCCGGAGGAAACCCACGCAGACACGGGGAGAACGTGCAAACTCCACACAGTCAGTCGCCTGAGGCGGGAATTGAACCCGGGTCTCTGGCGCTGTGAGGCAGCAGTGCTAACCACTGTGCCACCGTGCCACCCACTATCCTTTAGATGTTTCAGTGGCCCTCCTTTTTCTTAGCTTTTCTTACATCTCTATTTTATAAGGCATCTTTAGATTCAACATTATTTTAATTCCCAATATTCTTTTGTCCCATCTAGGTTTCCTAACTCCCTTTTCAAATTCATCCCTGCATGTTCTATATTCCTCTTGGCTGCCTACAGCATTGAGTTCTTAGTGTCTGACACAAGCTTTTGTTTTCTGCCTTATCTTACTCTTCAAGTGTGGCATGTTAAAAACAGCAGATGCAGTTGAATGTGTGCCATCTCGTTGCCTCCAAATTCGCTGTGATAAAAATATCTACACAGGAAGTGGTTTACTTGAACAATTCCATGTGTAAATCCACAAAGCGAAGCAAGGGTTACACTTCGAATTTCAATGGACCTCTTTCCATAGTCAGTTATGTTCTAATATATCATCAATGTCTGAAGAATAGCTTTGATACGTTTACACAAATATTCATGCAACAAACAATGGACATGCAGTTCTTAAGTTTACATTTGATTGAAATTTGCACGGGATTGAGGGTGATTTAGCGGTTTGGATCAGAAATTGGCGAGCTGAAAGAAGGCAGAGGGTGGTGGTTGATGGGAAATGTTCATCCTGGAGTTTAGTGGTGTGCCACAAGGATCTATTTTGGGTCCACTGTGGTTTGTCATTTGTATAAATGACCTGGATGAGGGTGTAGAAGGGTGGGTTAGTAAATTAGGAGAAAGTGAGGACTGCAGATGCTGGAGATCAGAGCTGAAAAATGTGTTGCTGGTTTGCAGATGACACAAAGGTCGGTAGAGTTGTGGATAGTGCCAAAGAATGTTGAGTTACAGAGGGACACAGATAAGCTGTACAGCTGGGCTGAGATGTGGCAAATGGATTTTAATACAGAAAAGTGTGAGGTGATTCACTTTGGAAGGAGTAACAGAAATGCAGAATACTGGGCTAATGGTAAGACCCTTGGTAGTGTAAAAAGCAGAGAGATCTGTGCGTCCATGTACATAGATCCCTGAAAGTTGCCATCTAGGTTGATAGGTTTGTTAAGAGGGAATACAGTGTGTTAGCTTTTATTAATAGAGGGATTGAGTTTCAGAACCATGAAGTCATGCTACAACTGTACAAAACTATATGCGGCTGCACTTGGGAGTATTGTGTACAGTTCTGGTCACCGCATTATCGGAAGGATGTGAAAGATTTGGAAAGGGTCCAGAGGATATTTACTAGGATGTCTGCTGGTATGGAAGGAAGGTCTTACGAGGAAAGGCCGAGGGACTTGAGGCTGTTTTTATTAGAGAGAAGGTTGAGAGGAGACTTAATTGAGACATATAAGACAATTAGAGGGTTAGATAAGGTGGACAGTGATGACATCACAGATAGTGACGGCTAGCACAAGGGGACATAGCTTTAAATTGAGGGGTGATAGATAAAGGACTAATGTTAGAGGTAGTTTCTTTAATCAGAGAGTAGGAGGGACATGGAATGCACTGCCTGCAACAGTAGTAGACTCGTCAACTTTAAGGAGATTTAAATGGTCATTGAATAGAGATATGGATGAGAATAGAATGGTGTAGGTTAGATTGGGCTTCAGATTGGTTCCACAGCTCGACACAACATTGAGGGCCAAAGGGCCTGTATTGCGCTATAATGCTCTATGTTCTAATTAAAACAAATTAAGTACCAAGCAAGTACTGCAGCTATTCTTGCGCATATTATGCTTAAGTCATTAACAGTACAAACACCCAGATTGGCTTGCTGTTACAAAAACAGAAATTGCTGGTGGAACTCAGGTCTGGCAGCATCTGTGGGAAGAAAGCAAAGTCAACGTTTCAAGTCAGGTGACTCTTCATCAGAACTGGTTTACTGAAACATTGGTTTATTTTTCCAATTTCAGTTAGTATGTGGAATAGATATGTTGAAGTTACTTCTTATAAATTTACACCATAAACTGCAGATTTAAAATGTGTAGAGACAGGATTAATTACCTTGAGAGGTCTTTGCAAACTTCTGGACCGCTCTTCTGAGGTTTCTCTTATTTTTCTTTTCGTTGCTACCGAAGACTCCCTGTGCAGGCTTTCCTAAAAACATTTGGTAATAATATATTAAGAAAGAAGATACTTGCACGAGAACCAGAATGATATTTCAAATTTAATGAAAAGTCTATTTTCAAACTCAAATTGATCATTTCTCCTGTAACACAAAAGATACGATCAAACAGCACAACAAGTTTAAAAGTGAGAGCGCACAAATGGTATGTCAGATGGACCAGTTGTACTGGGACAAGTCAGTCCAGCATTTCAGTGCCATACTGCAGGATGCAATACTGGATTTTAGGAGAAGTAAACAAACTTGGGAGAAATAAATGTGCAGTCAGAAACTTAAACACATTCTTTTGATGAGATGGTGTACAGCATATTTCATGATTGTGGATTTGGATCCACACGTACTCATATCCTCTCCTTCTCTAAAACACAGACCTAACTGGTTAATCTGTTGTAAAGAACTGACTAATCATGTCTTTTTCACTATTCTTACCCGATACTTCGTTAGCCTGACTGATGGTTCTTTAAGTCGTGGAGTTCTATCAGTTTTCACTCGATTCAGTAAATGAGACTTTTCAGACCTTTCAGATCTGTGAAACAAAAGGTCAAATAAAAATTGTACATGAGTGAGCAAGAAACATGTAACATGATAGAAAATATTAAATCATTCCTTTATAGGATGCAATATCAGGTTGAGTCAGAATTATTTATGGAATACCAAATCAGCAGAAAGAAAAACATGTTTAATAATCAATTGCAAAAGATCAGTGATTTTAGGTGAAGATTTTGGGTGAAGTACTTTTTTTCCCATTGTAAACTGACTTAGTGCTTTTGGAAATAGTGAACATATTTTTACACACACATACTTGTGTTTTTTTAATTCATTCATGGACGTCATTGGCTGTGCCAGCATTTATTGTCCATCCCGAATTGTCCAGAGGACAGTTAAGAGTCAACCACATTGCTGTGGGCCTGGAGTCACATGTTAGCCAGACCAGGTAAGGATTGCAGTTTCTTTCCCTGAAGGACATTAGTGAACCATGTGGGTTTTCCAACAATCGACAATGGATTCATGGTCATCGTTAGACTCTTAATTCCAGATTTTTGTTCCACCATCTGCCGTGGTGGGATTTGAACTAGTGTCCCCAGAACATGACCTGGATCTCTGGATTAACAGTTCAGCGACAATATCACTAGGCCATCACCTCCCCACATTATGTAAATTCATGCCTAGGGTTGTCAAGTCTCACTGGGATAGTGTATGCACTGGAGCAGCATATTTCAGTCTACATCAAAAATACAGTAAAATAAAAATATACAGATTTTACAGGGTCCAAACACAACATCACTTGCAACAAACGAAACAAAGCAGCATGAAGTTTCAAAACCACAACAGCAATGGCAACTGAAATGCTTAATACTAGTCACAAGGTGTAAGAAAGAAACGTTGCTGGCCAACACCTCGTGTAATAACTACATTTATTAGGACAATATAGTGTCAATAATCCAAGTCGTGGTGCCAGAGTGTTGGATACACCTTAATGCTCACGGACACTATTGTTACTAATATCACAGAGGAAAGGTGAACTTGCACAACCATCAGAAATAGGAACAGGAATAGGTCATTTAGCCCCTTGAGTTTGCTGGGTCATTAATTAAGAATATGTCTGATCTGACATTCCTCATGCCCCTTTTTCTGCCCTTTCCCGTTGATTTCCTTTGATCTCAGCCTTAAATACACACAGATTCTGCTCTCTGTGGCAAGAAGTTCCAAAGACTCTCAATGCTCTGAGAAATAAATTCCTCTTTATCTCAGTCTTCTGAGACTAGGTCCTCTGGTCCTAGACTCTGAGGGGCAACATCCTCTCAGCATTTACTTTCAATCCCCTTAAGAATCCCAAATGTTACAATGAGATCACCTCTCATTCTTCTAAACTCCAGTGAGTAGAGTCCCAACCTCTTTAGATTTTGCTGATAAGACCAAAAGACCATAAGATATAAGAATAGAATTAGGCGATATAGCTCAAAATCTGCTCTGCCATCTGATCATAGCTGATACATTTCTCAACCCCATTCTCCTGGCTTCTCCTTGTAACCCTTGATTCCCATACTAATCAAAAACTCACGTTTCTCTTGTCTGAAATACATTCAAAGACTTGGCCTCCACAGCCTTCTATGGCAATGAATTCCATGCTCAGGCTGAAGAAACTCCGCATCTCAGTTCAAAAAGGTTGTCCCTTCACGAAGGCTGTACACCATGGGATCCGAGACTCTCCTACTAATGAAAACATTTTTTCCACATCCATTCTATTCAGACCTCTCAGTATTCGTAAGTTTTACTGAAATGCCCCTCAACCTTCTAAACTTCATCAGACCCAGATTTCTCAACTGTTCCTCATATGAAAATCCCTTTATCCCTGGGATCATGCCTGTAAACCTTCTCTGGGCCCCTTCCAACACCAGCCTACCCTTCCTTTGATTTGGGCTCCAGAACTGCTCACAATATTCCAAACACAGTCTGACCAGAGCCTTATGCTGCCTCAGCCATACACCTCTGTAGATGTATTCCAGCCTTCTTGAAACTAATTCTAACCTTGCATTTGCTTTCCTAACTGCCAAGAATTCCCAAGTCCTTTCTGCTTCAGATTTCTGAAGCCTTTCTCAGTTCATGTAACAGATAGCTCTATTCTTTCTTACCAAACTGCACAACCTCAACACTTTCCAACATTGTATTCCATCTGCTGCTTCTTTGCCCACTCTCCTGTCCAAGTCATTCTGCAGCTTCCCCACTTCTTCAACATTACCTGCTCCTCCAGCTATTTTTGTATCTTCTGCAAACTTAGCAACAACTCCCTCAGCTCCTTCATTCAGAGTGTTAACATATAATGTGAACAGTTGTGGTCCAAACAATGACCCCCTGCAGAACTTCACTAGTCACCGAATGCCATCATGAGAAAGGCTGGATTATGCACTGGCCTCTTGCCAGTCAGCTAATTCTCTATCCAAGCCAGTACTTTGCCCCGAACACCATGCACTCTTATTTAGCAGTGCAGCACCTTTTCAAAGGCCTCTGGAAATCAACCAGATCACATCCACTGGCTCTCCTTCATCTAACTTGTTCATGACCTCCTCAAAAGAATTCTAACATTTTGTCAGGCATCACCACCCTTGACAAAGCTGCGCTGACTCAGCATTATTTCACTGAGCACTTCCAAGTACTCCACAATCTCATCCTTAATTGTGGACTCTTAAAATTTCACCAATGACCAAAATCAGGCTAACAGTCTTCTGTCTCCCTCCCTTCTTAAACAGAGATACTGCACGAGCCATTTTCAAGTCCTCTGGGACCCTCCCCAGTTCCAGTGTGATTCCTGAAAGATCATCATGCACGCCTCTACAATCTCCAAAGCTATTTCCTTCAGACCTCTGGAGCGTAGTCCACTCAGGTGATTTATCTACCTTTAGTTCTTTAAGCATCTGCAGCACCCTTTCCTTAGTGATGGCAACTACACTTAATTATGCCCCTGACTCTTGGAATTCCAGTATACTTAGATTACTTACAGTGTGGAAACGGGCCCTTCAGCCCAACAAGTCCACACCGACCCTCCGAAGAGCAACCCACCCAGACCCTTTCTGCCAGGTAGTGTGACCATCTCAATGTCCATGCTAACCACAAAACTCTCAACTGTGTGGATGCTCCACTGTAGTTAGGATTCAGTACTCTCACTTCACAAGCCTGGGCTCGAGTTCTAGTCAAGGAATGACAGTTTGTTCCTCAGGTGCAAAACACCCAAGTAAAACCCATTATGCCTATGGTCACAGTAGGCTGAAAATGTCTGCTCGCACAAGCTAAGCAGACTCCGGCCTTGTGTGTACTTGGATAGGAGACCACCTGGGAATACCAGGTGTAGAGGGCTTAGGCAAAATTGGTCAATACACTTGACTGTGAAATGAAAGGTTGCGATCACCCAGGGATGAGCTGCAAATATTACGGCCCCTGTTGGACTTCCATTAGATTAGATTTCCTACAGTATGGAAACAGGCCCTTCGGCCCAGCAGGTCCACACCGACCCTCTGAAGAGTAACCCACCCAGACCCATTCCCCCACCCGACATTCACCCCTGACTTAACACACCTAACACCATGGGCAATTTAGCATGCGCAATTCACCTGACCTGCACATCTTTGGATTGTGGGAGGAAACCGGAGCACCCGGAGGAATCCCATGCAACCGTGCAAACACAGGGAGAATGTGCAAACTCCACACAGGCCAGAATCAAACCCGGATCCCTTGTGTTGTGAGGCAACAGTGCTAACCACTGAGCCACCGAGGCATCTGGCCAGGGTTCAAGTTCCACCTACTCCAGTGGTGTGTAATAACATCTCTGAACTAGCTGATTAAAAAAAAAAGTTAAACAAGTTTATCTTAATTAACTAACTTTCAGCTGAGTTAAGTACAGCACTATTTTTATTTATCTCCGACAGCAATGCAAAGAATTTCTTCCAACAAAACACTCATAACGATTCCTGCTGAAGTTTTATCTAAGTAAAATTATTCTGTTCAGCAGTGAATGGTCAAATAAAGTGGATTGACATGTGAGGACACACAGTGGAATTTGAAAAAATTGTTGATATTCTGGGACTTACCTGCGAGAGAGAAACATTGGCTCCAGGGTTTGATAGGTCTCCCCATACTTGTCCTGTAATCTTTCCTTCCTCCTTCTCTCTATGTCATGCCGAAGATCATCTGGATTTACAGCAACCCACGTGCTCGTCTAAATATTAAAGAACAGGAAGTAGCAAAATTAACTCAGCTACTGCAGACTCAAAAAGAAGTAAATCTTTATTTATACCAAGTAATATTTGGCAACATGATCAATTCAAGTCCAAACTGGAGTGACCTGAGTTTATAGCTTCAGTGGCCTAATGGATAGTACACTGGCCTCTTAATCCAGGGATTGCGGGTTCAAGTCCAATCTGGAGTGACCTGAGTTTTGGCTGCATGATGGCTCAGTGGTTAGCATTGCTGCCTCACAGCGCCAGGAACTTGGGTTCAATTGAAGCCTCGGAAGACTACCTGTTTGGAGTTTGCATATTTCACCCCATGACTGCGTGGGTTTCCTCTCACAATACAGAGATGTGCAGGTTCAATGAAGGAGTTATGCCTGAAACATTGATTTTCTTGTTCCTTGGATACTGCCTGACTGGCTGTGCTTTTCTAGCACCACAGTCTTTAAGGTTAGGTGAATTGGCCATGCTAAATTGTCCAAGCATTCAGCAATGTGTAGGTTTGGTGCATTAGTCGGGGTAAATGTAGAGTAACAGGGGTATGGGTCTGGCAGGGTTACTCTTTGGAGGGTCGGTGTGGAGTTGTTGGGTCAAATGGCCTGTCTTCACATTGCAGGGATTCTACGAATTTCATTTCAATGCAAAGCTTTTCCTAGAAATCAAGTCATATTGCGTCAGAACAGAAATACACAATAGCAACTTGCTCAGTTTACCCTGAATTTTTGTAACGCTGCAAGAATTATCAGGCTTTTTGTTTAATACTGTGGGGGTTAATAAAAACAGCAGTGTATAATAATGCACTCCGTCTTGAGAGAATGTGGAGTGGAGCGGTTAGGAGAAGTAGTGAACGACAGCAGCAATACTTAAGAATAAAACAGTAGTCCAGGGATTAGAGCAGTTCAAAGGAGAAACTGAATCAAGATACAAGGTCCATCTCAATCCATAGGACCTGGTCAGTATTTTGCTACCAACTTAAAAAAAAAGTGAAAAAATGTTGCCAGGACCTTGGGTCTATTGAGGAGGCAGGGTTGATTTAAGCTGAGCTACCACCATGAATGATAGAAGCCTGGTTATGAGATGAGCTCAAGCGCTACAGACCCTGTTGAGGGTCAGACACAATGATCTTCTGGATCCACTAGCACAAATGGAATGAGTGGAAGCTTGCGATGCGTTAAGATAAAAATATCAAGAGGGCACAGGTTTAAACTTTCCCTCCTGATCTGAAAAGACAGCACAGCCTGGCACATCAGTGTCAAATAATAAATGGTTTTCTGTATCTACCTACCAATGCTTTACTGTATGGTTCAATGCCCATTCATTGCCTTCTTGCTGCTGTATCTAATCAGGTACAAGTGTAATGTGAACTTTGCATACACCTGAATGGTGTTGGATGACAGACAATTTCCAATTTCCATTTTCTCAGCCTCATATTTGGAATCAGAAGAAAATAGTTATACAGAACAACCTTAATTACCTGAACGTGACGGGCAAGGAGTATTTTGTTCGGATAACGGATTGTTTGGATAATTGATAGCGTTTTTACGGCACGTTGAGGTAGTGTTCAGATAACCCGAAATTCGGATAATTGATGTTCGGATAATCGAGGTTGCCCTGTGCATGCAACATTCCTAATGGAAAAGGGAATAAAGTGAGGAACATGCTAAACAGTACAATACCTTTCTGGCAACAGGTTTCCTTTCTCGGTTGTGTAAGTCTTCCAGTGACATGTCAATCCGTCTTTCCCAGAAAGGAAAACAAAATAAGTAAATCACATCCTTAAGGAATAAAAGGCTGGCTTCAGAAAATCTGTAAAAGACTTGCTGTGTCACCACAATACCTGTGTATCTCAGGGCCCCGAGCATTTTCCTCTTTTCTTCCAGGACTCTCTGCATTTTGCAACTTTGAAAAACGGTCATGCAATGTTAGATCTGAAGACTTAAAATGGTCTTCTGTAACAAAAATCATGACCACTCATTACCTTGGGTCACATCTCAGTAGGGAAGCAGAAATGCTAGTTTTTATACAAAATTAAGACAACTGCACCTTTAGATATTGTTACACGTTAATTCAAATCTCATGGCACTGCATGACAATGCACCAATATCTCAATGTATTTAATTCTCACTTATGTATATAATTGACATATATATTTTAACTATTGCAGAGTGCTTTATGCAAACATTTAAATTAACAGACAATGCAAATTAACCTACATCAATAACTTAGATAAAAGGAAGAGGGCTTCAGTTCACTGGATTGGCTAGATAATCAGCATGTGGATTTTAATTACAAGAGCATGGGGCTTATTCCCCATTCTGGCTGAGGTAGAAGGTCACAGGCTCAGATTAAAAGATTTAGAATTTTGAATTGTAATGAGGAGAGACTTCTTCATTCAGTGGGTTGCAAAGTTTTGACATTCTGTATTCACAGGGCTGTGGATATTCACTACATTTATGACAGACAGTTATAACCCTTGGAGAATAAAGGAACCAAGCAGCTTCTGTCCAAAATCGTAAATATTACAGTAGCCATCGTCTTACTGAATGAAGTAAATTCCAGAATACATCTGCTTCTCTCAAGTATTATGTAAGATAGCAAAGTGGGAATTAAAGGGGAAAAGTACTTACTTTAACTGTCGTAAACAACATAAAAACAACATATTTAACCTTCTGCTATATGTTCAAGATAGATAAATAATGGCCCAGAAACTGCAATCAGGAATGGAATCAGGATCTGAGATCCTTTTGGAGTAAATTACCCCCACTTACATTTGGCCCGTGTAGTTTACCCTGTTGTTTATGTTCCAAGTTAGAATCTCCTCCAAATTCAACTTTGACCTCTTCAAGTACAGTGCGTAATTTTAGGCTCAAGTGGATTGGTACCTATTATGAAGTGAAGCAATGCTACAACCCCAACTCATTCACTTCATGTGTTCAGCAACCAGAAGACGAAAGTGCTTTGACTTTAAACCAGATTTCACTGTATTAATATACAATGTTTTAGACTATTCTGAAGAACATGTAATTTACCATTAACATTAAGTACCATTAGACAATACTTAACCATCTATTTAGGACCATGAGCAACAAACAATGCTTTTAGTACCATCATCTCACTATCAATAGCATTTGTTGCAACTAAATAAAAAGGATGCCATAATGTATGTCCAACCTTTAATCTGGTGCACCAGAGTGATTATCTCCTGGGCAAATTCTCCTGAAGAGATGTTCGGGTTAGCCTCGAATGACGAACCCATATGCTCAAACACATGATGGAACTCATCCCGTTTCTTGCCAACACTAACCAAATCCCGAGACATTAGTCTCTCTGAAGCATGGCTTGATGTCGGCCTGGAGAAATCCCCACATACATTCAAAAATTCACAACCAGGTATCAGTCATTCTTGAACTTATATCAAAAGACATGTAAATATGCTTAAATACAAATATAGCAAACCTTCTAATTACAGAAACTGGCTATTCTAAAATATTAATGAAGGTTCCAAATTGTTACATTTTCAATTTTTTTGATTAGATTAGATGAAATTCCCTACAGTGTGGAAACAGGCCCATCGGCCCAACCACTCCACACCGGCCCTCCGAAGAGTAACCCACCCAGAACCATTTCCCTCTGACTAATGCACCTAACACTATGGGCAATTTAGCATGTCCAATTCATCTGACCTGCACATCTTTGGATCGTGGGAGGAAACTGGAGCACCCAGAAGAAACGCACGCAGACACGGGGAGAAAGTGCAAACTTCACACAGAAAGTCACCCAAAGCTGGAATCGAACCTGGGACTCTGGTGCTGCGAGGCAGCAGTGCTAACCACTGAGCCACTGTGCCGCCAAATCTGTTAAAGATCAAAATTGCACTGTTTAAACTTCAAATGTCATCTACAAATTGTTCTTTAAACTATGCAGCCCACCATAAATATTGCAATTAAGAGAGGCTATCTACATATCAGAGAAGCTTGTTTCATTTTCTGTTCTGCCACTAATTCAGAATTATTTGCAAATAGCTTAGTTTGGGAAGAACAGCTATATAATGAAGATTCCAGAATGGCTCAAGTATGTTCCCAGAGCTGTCTAAATTTGCCTCCCCATTAAAATGACGAGACAGAGTGTTGGAAGTTAAGGCATTGATACTAGTTTACATTAAGATTGAAAATCTGATTTTAAATGTCTGGAACTATCCCTCTACACTTTTTTAAAATTTCCATCATGAAAAGTGGGCAATGCTGGCTGGGCCAATGTTAATGCCTATCCAGAGATGCCAAAGGTGGTAGTGGTGTGCTGCCTTGTTTAACCACTGCAATCCACCTTGTTCTACTAAAGAAAACTCTCAAACTTCAACTCAAGAAAGCTGATGATACTTTTGTACCAAAATAAATATGGAAATTTTGTAAGCAGGATACATATTGTTTTAAATAATAACATCTCCTTTATCAGATGTATGAGGAGGAGAATAGAATGCAAGAATAATTTCTCACCACATCCTCAGCCAAGTACTTTAAGACTCTATAAAAAGAATTGCACTCAATCAAATTAAGCCTGCCATTAAAAATACAAAATTAATTTCAATCTATTTTACCAAATGTTAATTGTCATTCATATTACATTCCAGAGAAGGACAAAAGCAGAATACATAAAACTTTTGAGAATCATGTATTTACCTTAAACGATCTGGCTTTGGTTTCCTTAAAATCTTCTTCTAACATAATACCTGCACACACTACAGAATTAAATAAGACTATACATTTATGAGAACTCATTTGTTTCAAGTGGATTTTCTCCTTAGAAACAGATTTGAGCTTTCAAAGCGGTTATCAAAAGGGAAAATCACCACATTAATAACTGAATATTTGAGCAAATTGAGGCTGAGCAAAAAGAAATTTCACACGACAAGGCACATCATGCAGAGAAATCCAAATTCGGGCTCTTTCAGGAACTGATGCATTGCCCTTCGAGGCAATTCTCAGTAAAATGTAATTTCAAATTGGTGGATCTCAATGTTTTCATCGAGAGGTAGTGCAGTTAATGGCCCAAGCAAAGTTAACAAGGAGGTTTTGAGTTATCCATTAATTGCAGTCCACTGCAGATGTATCAGTTAGTATTTTAATATTACTGATGTAATATTAAAACCAAATCTTGAAATATTTGTTTCATCCAAATTAAAAATCAGAAGATGAACATAGACAAAGACAATGCTGGTCTTATTTCTGGCCAGCTGTTTAAATGTTAAGTCCTCTCTCCAATGGCAGTCAACACTGGGTCTAGAATCTTCATCCGAAAAGCAATATCGTTGAAAATCGGATGTGGGCATCGCAGGCTGAGATAATATTTATTGCCCATCCTCAATTGCTGTTGATGAGATAGGGAAATGCCTTATTGAACCGCTATAGTCCCATAGCCACGGTGCCGCTAGAGTGTTCCAGAATTTTAACCCAGCGAATGTAGATTCAGCAATATACAGTCATTCTCAGTCAGGATGGTAGAGGGTATTGAAGGAACTTGAAAATGATGGTGTTCCATGTACCTTCTGCTCTCATCTTTCTGGATGGTACAGGTAATGGGTTTGAAAGATCCTTTCAAAGGAGCCTTTGGTAAATTTCGGCAAAACATTTGCCCAGTTTCGTAATGTTGTCAGTCCTGCACTGATTCTGGCAAGTGATTAGCATTCCAACACATGCCTCACTTATGCCTTGTACAAGCTAGACAGGCTTTGTGGAGCCAAGAGGCTATTGGTTGCTACTGAATTTCCAGCCTCTGACCTTCTTGTAGTTTGTGGTCAGCAGAGATCTTCAGGATACTGATGAGCCAGTGATCAGAATGCTTTTCATTGACATTGAAATAACATTTGGAATCGCTAGATGGTGAAACAAAATGAAATAATGAAAGAAGGTTTTCCCAATGGTAGCGAGAATTCTAATTTACTGCTTCCATCAAGTTCGCCTGGATTACTACGCAGAACCAAACAACATGATATGTTCACTGCTCAACTGTAGTCATTCAAAAATAAAAGCAGCTGCATGATTTTCAAGGCCAAACCAATTTTCATTGTGACGTATGACATTGCCTGTATGTCCTTGAGATCTTTATTGGCCCATCTATTGAGAGTTCACTTAGTTAATTTGCTCATTAATACCTTCTTTATTTATTACAGGAGCGGCGAGTATGTATACGTGAACCTTGCAATGATCACAACAGGAGGATCCTTCCACTTCAAACTAGAGTCCTCAACTTGAACTGGCAGTAGTCAATTATGATATTAGTTCAGGTAACATCATTAAATCAGAGCTTGATAGCAGTCAAAATAAAGGATGCTACAAGAAGTCAACTAAAAAGTTAATATATTGCAGGGCTTGATAGATGAGAGCTGTTTATTTCAAATTAGAAGCCAATTGACCTCTTGCTTTGCGCTACTGCATGAGTTGACTTAACGGCCGCTCTGCCATTACAAAATGATGATATAATGCGACTAACCAGTCACAGTTAAAAACACATTTGAACACAGCCGAAGTCCTAAATGATGGTGAGTTGATGAATTCAAGTTCTGACGGAAGTGGTAGAATTTATTCTCAAGAATCATTGTATATCCAACAGCAAAACAGTAATACAGCAGAAATAGTTTGCAGAAAGATACTGCCCATCCAATGCAAATACGCTCTTTTGACACCTTGTTAAAGACGTGTTATTTGTTGTTTGTAAAATATTATCTTTGTGGGGTACAAATCATTGTAACATAAAGTATAATCTTGCTGCCTCAGCAGTTTCATCTTGTGCTCCCTTCAGAATCCTCACGCTAATTTAGTCTGAGGCCTGGGAGGTAGCATTGTTTTGTCCCTGATGCCAATAATTCTGTTCACTTTGGCTTTCCTCCTTGTTGAATATTTCAATTAGTTACCTAACTCACTGCAGAGCTTCTGAAAAGTGGCACTTGAACCATTATTATAGAAATGTCTGTCACTGCTGAATGATGTCGGATTCCTCTTTGTCCATTTGAACTACTTGCAACCTTTGAAAAGGCATCTTGACAAGACCTTTCGCCCAGCAAAATGTTTCCACAGTACAAACAAGGTTTGTAGAAAAATACAGTCTATCCAATATACTGCTTTAGTTGAAAGGGTGAGGATTACCTTTATTAATACAAGACCTTACTTCAGGATGACTGCACTCTTTTCGCTTAATTTTCCAATCATTGGCTCAAGCTCTTCACAATAAAAACATAGTCATCAACAACTTTCCAGAACCAAAACTAGAAAGAACCTCCTGATATCCACAAAATCTTCATGTGGGAACTTCTCTTAATATTTTTTCTACCATCATTTCTCGTAAATAACCAGATCAACCAGAACTTCTGTTCCATCTGCAGTCTTTCTTCTTTGCTACTTGATTCTATTAAAGAACAGATTAAATTCCTGGTACTTCAGAATGCAATTGCCTTTGCTTTCTGGCTCGTGATGCAATTCTTCTTTCTGCACTTCTCCTTTCATGAGGAACTGCAGCATTTGTAGAAAGGCTAGGAATCAGCAAGGAAAATGATGATCGAGAATAAAAACAGGATAAACGGTAAACCATAGCATCAGAGGGACGAGTAATTCAGTATTGCTGTAGCTCCAAGTTGAAGGCAGAGCTCCCCAATGCAGGGGATTGCAAACTGGAATTTGGGGTCACAAGTTCTGAGGCATACCACGGAGTTCCAAACTGACTGAACAGTTCCGAGACAACGTTAAATTTTAAATTTTTCCAAACACTGGCTGTGCCCAAAATGTCTGACCCTGAAGACAAACAATCTTATATGCTTTTTGGGACAGAATAAAATCACAATTTTCTAAATGCTGCAGCCACACCTGCACCCGCAAACCTCACACAGCTCCTACAGATCTCACTGAGGAGTCATGCAATTTGAACCATGAAATGGGGTCTTGGGGAGAAAAAAGTATTGGGGTACCTCTGGTCTAAGGGAACCTTAATTGCAAAACTACTTTCTTTAAGAAAACTAGGGTATCACTATCTAAACCTTTTATTATACACTAATAATTGCATGAAATTTCTTTAGCCAGCCTCATATCACCAAAGAATCAAGGACAATACCTGCATTTTTTGACAGTTTTCTTCATATCTATTCTGATGGTTAGAGACTCCGTTGTTCTGTTTCGCTCACTCTTTGTACCATGGCGTGACTTTTCCATATCACTAGATTGATGGCTCGATCGCTTGTGAGTGCTGCCACGGTGCTCTTCAGAAGATCTGGAGCGCTTTCTTAATTCCTTTCCTGCTTCTGAACGGTCTCTGGTTACTGACGGTTGAGATCTTGAGCTTACTTCTTTCTTGCATCCATGCTGCAACCTGCTAGAGGAATGCTCAGAAACGGAATATTTTCCTGACACAGAGTGACGCCCCTCTCTTCTGTTCACATCAGTACCTGATTTCCTACTGCTACTGTGAAAACGACTCACCTCTTTATTACTTGAAGAGCTGCTTGTAAACTCTCTACCTTTGCTTGAATATGCTGGCTCTCTTCCACTGGAAAATATCTTGCGATGTTCAGAAGAAGTATGCATCTCAGGATACCTTGGTGAATGTGCAAACCCACTTTTTACCTGCACAAACTCCTCGCAGTGGCTGCCATCATTATATCGGTCTCTTGGTATCTCTTTAACATGACTGCCTTCTGAATCATCGTATGATGCAGTTGGGTAGCTTTTCCTATTCTGAGGGAACTTCTCCCCTCGCCATTTTAAATCTTTTTCGTGTTCTATCACCTCATGCTTTGCAGACACCCAGGCTCTTCCAGATGTTTCTCTGTACCCTTTGACTTCATCCTCATCAGGATACCTGTTTTGACATAAAGCAGTTTACACTTGCAGTAGAAAGAAGACAGTGAGAATTAGGCTTTGGTAACACTTGAAGCAAGTTTAGGAGCAATGCCTTGAAAGCAGTATTTTGTGGTCACAAGTTTAACCCCTTTATCCTTCTGAAAGCCATTCAGCAGGACACTGAATGAAAATTCAAGTGAGCCTCAGCTTTCAAACATTAATCTGCTCTTTCACAAAATAATTCAGAAGAACATGTTATTTACATAAAATGCTCATGCTTTCAGTTTAGGACAAAGGGCATTCAAGTTTAAAATTTCAACTCAAAATGTGACCATTTTATTCAGTTGAAGGTCTACATCAAAACACACCCTTAATGGTTCTATTCCAATACCTCCTCTGGTAGGGGCTCCTATCCAGAAACTCTTTTGCCCGTCTTCCAGGAGAATGAGAACCTGAACGTCTTTCCTCGCGGAAACTAGGATTTCGAAAGTTTTCCAAGTTATGCCACGATTCTGTACAGCCAGCAGCAGTAGGCAATGACTGGGCACAAGAATCCATTTGTGGATCACCTCCAAAGTTCTTGAGTTTTTCATTATACAATCTTACATGAGTTGGGATTTCCACATTCTGATGGTAGCGTCGCTGGTCAAAGTCATTGTGCCATTGGTCATGGTCATGATGCCGTTCATTGTGAGAACTTTTCCGATGCTCATGCCATTCATTGCTGTCACATGGTCGTTCATCATGATCATGGTATGGATTATCTTCAAGATATCTTGAGGGAGGTGGGTAACTTCGGTTTCCTTCTTTTTCTTGGAGATACAAGTCTCTTCCTGTTGGAGATGTATGCTCTGATCCGATTCTCCTTGGATTTGGGGAAGGATATCCATACTCAAAAACTTTCCGATGAATAGCACCATACTGGGCATCTGCTGACCTCGACTCTACACCTGCTGTTTCAGCCCATTTCTCCCGTTGACTCTTCCACTGAAGAGGTCTTCCTGAACTTTGACCAAATTCTTTTAGCTCCCCACTATACGATTGATACAGCGGTCTCTCAACAGGGTATTCTTGGCTTCTTCCATAGGTTGGCGAGATTGACCTACAATGTATTTGAAGGAAAAGATGGGACAGTTTGGTACAACAGAAGTAAAACAAAACAAACCAGCTCACTCCAGTCACAACTTCATTGCAATAAGGCTCATTCCCAATTCTGGATTATATGTTTAATTTAAATTCTCTTAGCTCCATCACTAAAGCTCCATGAGATAGAGAACCACAAGGTTAAAGCAAGGCTGCAATGTTTTATTGGAAGCAGGATTAAGTGTTCAACAAAATCTACGTAACTGTTATAAAGTACAGTTCTGTCTGGTGCCTAGCCTCTGGAATTCCTACCTCAAGTTCATCACCTCTCTCCTATTTTAGCATACTTTGGAAAACACCCCGCTGCCAAAGCTTGAGGTAATTTGCCATAATACCTCAGTTGTAGCTTGTGTTTGGAAGTACTGCCAAACTTAGGAAGCTTTCCAAATTAGGGACGCTATGTAGATGAGTGTTAAAACTGTGATAAGTTTACATAATTTGTTTCATTTTCATTCCAGGAAAGCAATTGAAATTCCAAATCCAAGTGGTTACCCTACACTTATTTCATGCTATATCGATGCACTATGAGCCAACTCACTGCAAAAAAAAAAGTTAAAATATATTCTCATTTAATTTGTTGCAAAAAAGACTGAGTTAAATATTTCCCTGACCTTTTGGAATTCATGATATACATAAAGAAACATTATTTTTACTCTTTAAGATGTAAAGGCTACAGCCAGTGAGCACACATTCATATCATTAAGCAGCCAGCCCTCTTCAGAAGAAATTGGAAGACCAAGGACAAAATTATAACCAGATAATACTCTACATAAGGTTGATGGCATTGTTTGAGATCAAACACACAGATATAGCCAAGAACATCACTGTCCCATCTTTGGAAAAAATAGAAGAATTTAATCCATTGAATTTAACGATTGAATTTCAAAGATCAAGGATGCACATTGGTCTCTTTGCAACTGCAATAATCTTCATATTTCAGCAGCGATTCATACAATATTGCATTCAAACATGTGTAATAGGAGAGATTATTTCAGCAAAACAAAAAGGTGAAAACAGCTTCATCATCATCCAAACCATACAACAGCTTTTCCTGATTCAAAGATTTTGTTTGGGCTTCCACTTGATGTACTTCATCCATGTTGTAATTATATAAAGTTGAATTTTACAAAAACACACTTCGAGGATATCAACTGTAGAAAAGTCCATAGCTGACAGAGTCCTCTTCGTGATTCACTTACTTGTCCCAATGAGCACTTCACTGGAGCAAGTCAACATTTATTGCCCCTCACCAGTTGTCCTTAGGAGTTGGTGGTGATTCCTGAACTGAAGCATATTTTGTGAAGGAACTCTCACAGTGCACTCAAGGAGTTTAACTCCGTGACATTGAAAAATTGGTAATATACATCCAAATATGGATTGTGTAACTTGGAGGAGACGGGTATTCCGTACACCAGATGTCCTTGTCCTGCTAAGTCAGCTAGGACAGCTAGCAGAGCGAATGAAACCATGGCAAGTTGCAACAGTACATCTTGAATTGTATGAACAGCAGACTCCATATACTGGATGGTAGACGGTTTGGTTGTTTCAGTTACTGGATGAGGCAGTGTTCATAGGAACTGCTTTGTCTGGGATGGTGGTAAGTATTCTGTGTTGTCTGCGACAACCACACACATCCAGACAAGTGGAGAGTGTTTCATTTAGATTCATGACATGTGCCTTTCACGTGATGGAGAGACTTTAAAAAGACAAGGAGTACGGAAGATTCAGCTCCTTACCTCTTCTGGAAGCAATGGCATTTATGCATTTGACAATGAAAATGCCACAGAAAATCATGAGAATGTTTTCGGTTCTCCTATCGTAAATCCCCATTCTGTTACACATCAGCCTCAACCCGAATGCTGTCCACGTTTGGCTGTATGCAGACATGAATGACCTCATCGGGTGATGAATCTGTAATCACCAGCTGTCTGCTTCACTGGTTTTGTGATGGAGGGATGGTCATTAATTGCCTCATTCAAGACTTTAAGACGGTGTCCTGTGGATTCCTGGAACACTGGTGTAGGACAACGATATCTGATTTTCAACAACCTTTTCTCATCCTCATACACAGTTCCAATGGTGTACAGTTGGAACTCTACCATACTTTCCCATCATTAACCCAATACACCTAGATTATAGATATATAGATTACGGTATACCAGCAAAGATAATCTAAGTTAAAACAAAATGTAGATTAAAGGGCCATCCATCCTCAACAGCCCCATTCATTTCCTGTACTGATGTAAACTCATTGGAAGATCGCCAGCTTTTGATGCCTTTGGCCTGGTCCACTGGACAAAGAAATCATGATTCAAACAAGTGTAGCTTGAACTCCACTTTAGCTGGCCCCCATCATCTTTGATTCCCTTACTGATCAAAAATCTGCCTACCTCAACACAATATATTCAATAACTCAGTTTCTACTGCTCGCTCAAGAAGAAAATCCCAAAGACCAACAATCCTCAGAGAGGTGAAAGTCTCCACCATCTCTCTCTCAAATAGGAGATTTAATGTCATGATCTGAAGGTGCCAGTGTTGGGCTGGGGCGTACAAAGTTAAAAATCACAACACCAGATTATAGCCCAACAGGTTTATTTGGAAGCACTAGCTTTCAGAGCGCTGCTCCTTCATCAAGTGATTGTGGAGCAGCACTCAGAAAGCTAGTGCTTCCAAATAAACCTGTTGGACTATAACCTGGTGTTGTGTGATTTTTAACTGAGATTTAATGTGCCCTCTTGTTCTAGCTAGCCCTGCTTCAGGGGAAACATCCTCTCAACAATTACCCTGTCAAACCCCTTTGGAATCTTAATACGTTTTGATTAAATCAACTCTACTCTTTAAAATGAAAGAGAATATAAGCCCAACTTTCCTTATACGACAATATCCAACTGATTGTCTGCTAAAGTGATTTGAATCAAAGTACATTCCTCGTTTTGCAAGGAGATCAAAAACATATAGAGGTACACAAAGTATAGGCTCACCAATGTTCTGTCAGACTGCAGCAACATTTCCTGACATTTATAATCCATACTTTTACCACTCAGTCATTCCATTTGGCTTCCTAACTTCTTCTTGGATCTGCACACGAACATTTTGTATTCATAAACAAGGGCACCAAGATCAACACGTACTGCAGCATTTTGTAGTCCCTTTCATCTTGAATAATTTTCTGTTTTTCTATTTTGCCTGCCAAAATGGACAACCTTAGTTTTCCCACATTATACATAGTGCTTTCACTATACACATATTTCTCCTGTAACGCCATATTTGTGTTCCAGCAAATGCTTGCTTAGTAGAAAATTGCTTAATATAGAGGGGCCTCTAGGAAAAGTGGAGTTAGGGGCAGATCACTCAATTACTCAAAAATCACCTAAAAGTCTATCACAGAGTATAGCACAGCCTGAATAAAAGTATAAATCATATATATCAATGAAACAAAAGTAATTTTAACACAATACATTAAAAAATATTGTTAATGTAGGGACAGAGGATCATCATGGCGCATTAGATAGACTCACTCATTCCTGTTAAGTGAGCTATAATCACATTCTCTCCTTAGACTCAAAATGCTTTATAATAGCTAGCTTCTCTTCAAGTGTTCTTGCCTTTCTTTTGCAATTACCAGCTGCAATTTTATCACCAAGACGCTTCTTGCTAACATTCCTGTCACCATGGCTCTCCAGATTTTAAAAAAAAGGGTAAAATCTAATAGTGTCTCTTCCATGGGAAGCTGTTCAATGTACAGCAAGCTGCTCTGTCAGCAACTCAAATCAGCACATGCGCAGAATGAAGCACACGAAATAATCACAGCTGGAATCACACTATTGTGAACAGAGGTCTCCAAAATACCATTCCTTAATTTCTCCGTGACATAAGGAAATTGCGTCGCCAGAATGCACGTTATCTGCAAATTACCTGTAGTTTTCAGTAATCAACTTCTTCAAACTATATCCCTCAACAGACTCTTTATAACTTGTTTTCTTACCTATTTTTGGATTCTAAGCAAATATGCAGTTGATCATGGAATGACAAATAGTCAAGACCATGTGACATGCAGCTCATCACCACAGCATTCCCAGTGAAAATGATAAAAGTTATCCTGACTCCACTTCCTATCAGCTCCTACCAATTAGGCTCCACTACCTTTAACCCTGCTTCTTCACAATACTGCAGACATTCAGTGATGAGATGCTTCCCCTGATCTGTAATCAATGTTTTTGCTGCCAGTTTTCTCTTTCTCCCCAATTGCATAAAGCAAATTTCATACCAAATAAATTTGCTTTCATTCATTGACAACACTTGTGATTCTGGCCCAATTTGCCCAAATGGTCAAACATTTATTCATTGTACATTTAATCCACACTTTCTTTGCATACATCTACGTTCCTATTCATTTTTATTTCTTCAGTTATTAGTAATTCACCTCATTCACTGTTTGATCAGTTTTAGTTCTTGAAGTGTACAGAAATGTGTGCATAAATGTATGAAGTTCACTCTTACTAGATTCACGCAAGAAAGGGAAGTTTTGAATTTAACCCTGAACATGCTGCTTCATATTCTGAGAACTTGTAGTAAAGACACATCTATTTCTTGCTACCCAAGTAGGGGAATTGCCAGGTTGGGTTGGAGAAGGGGTTCTTCTCCCAAATGTATTTTGCTGCAAATCCCTTTTCAACCTTGGAAATGGGCGAGTAT
The DNA here is from genome assembly GCF_047496795.1 of Chiloscyllium punctatum. Lineage (NCBI taxonomy): Eukaryota > Metazoa > Chordata > Chondrichthyes > Orectolobiformes > Hemiscylliidae > Chiloscyllium > Chiloscyllium punctatum. Next base: position 26,929,772 of record NC_092753.1, read on the forward strand.
GACTGTTCATCTGTGATGCCATTGCCCTGAGGGTGGTCCAACTGCTCGGGGTGAGGTTGAGAAGAAATTTGAAATGATAATCATGCTAATGGCTTCATTAGTGATAGGAGTAGACAGGTGCTTGTGCAGTAGAAGACTTGACTCCATGACAGTATGATTCCTTCTAGGTGTTATATTGGATTAGATTACCTACAGTGTGGAAACAGGCCCTTCAGCCCAACCAGTCCACACCGATCCAGACCCATTTCCCTCTGACTAATGCACTTAACACTATGGGCAATTTAGCATGGTCAATTCACCTAACCTGCACAACTTTGGATTGTGGGAGGAAACTGGACTCCACACAGACCCGAGGCTGTAATCAAACCTGGGACCCTGGTGCTGTGAGGCAGCAGTGCTAACCACTGAGCCACTGTGCCACCCATGTCACAGGATAGCTGCATGGCATTCTGAAAGGGTGAACAGCCAGAGATTGTGGCCCTTGTCAGGACCGATGACATAAGAAGCAAGAGAAATAAATTCTGCAAACTTTAGGAGATAGATAGAAAATAGAAAGCAGGACTTTGAAGGTAGCAATCCCTTAATTACTTTTGCTGCCAGGCTGCTTCAGATTCCAGAGACATTGCTGGGGAGCATTTCTAGGTCAGGTGGACCCGTACAAGTATCTGAGTATTCTTAGGAACAACACTCATGGGGAGATTTGCCAATGATGTTCAGGGGATTTAAGCTGAATAGGCAGGGTAATGGAACCCTAACAAGTAGTTCTAAGGGAAAAGAAGCGGAGATGATTTCAGAAGTGAAAACATTACAAAGTCGAGTTTGAAAGGGACAGGAAACATACTTTAGATAAGAAAGAAGTGAGTTTAGCAAGGCGAAATGGAATACATTTTAACGACTGAAGAATGCAACAGGAGAGCTGAGAGCATTGATAGGTATATAGGAATAGGATATCATAGCTATGATGGAAACTTAGTGAAAGATGGATAGGATTGCTAGCCCAACGTCCCTGATTTATAGAGTACTGAGACAATCTGTGGCTGGTAGTGTGGCCGAGCGGTCTAAGGCGCAGGATAAAGGCTCCAGTCTCTAAGGAGGCCTGGGTTCAAATCCCACCATTGCCATTTTAGGGGCAGCATGGTGGCTCAGTGGTTAGCACTGCTGCCTCGCAGCACCAGGGTCCCAGGTTCAATTTTGGCCTCGGGTACCTGTCTGTGTGGAGTTTGCACATTCTTCCTGCATCTGCATGGGTTTCCTTCCACAATCCAAAAGATGTGCAGGTCAGGTGAATTGGCCATAGTGTTAGGTGCATTAATTAGTGGATTTGGGTGGGTTATTCTTCAGAGGGTCGGTGTGTACTTGTTGGGCCGAAGGGCCTGTTTCCACACTGTAGGGAATCTAATCTAATCTAAAAAGATAGAGAGGGGATTGAACAGGAGTTTTCAAAACTGATCAAGGAATCAACTACTGAAGTGAGGAGGGATGACATGAGACAGAAGGGACTAGCACTTTAGCAGCATTAAAAATGGATAAATCTGCAAGGCAGATGAGATACATCCAGGGGAGAATATATCAGAGGTCCTGGCAGTAATTTTCAAATCCTCTGGCCACAGCTAAGGTGCCAGTGAATACAGCCTTACTTCAAAGGAGTTGGAGTATGAGTAGGGAGGTCTTACTGCAACTGCACGAGGTGCTGGTGAGACCACATCTGGAGTACTGTGAGCAGTTTTGCTCCCCTTATATAAAGGAATCATATCATCGCCTTGGAGGCAGCTTAGAAAAGGTACACCAGGATGATCCTCAGAATAGAAGGAATGGCGTACTAGTAAAGTTTAAACAGGTTGGGATTCTACAACTGCAGCTTAGAAGAATGAGAAATGATCTCACTGAAACATTGGATTCTTAAGGGTCTTGACAAGGTGAATGCTGAGAAGTTGTTTCCCCTCATGGGAGAGTTTAGGACCAGATGGCATAATCTCAGAATAAAGCAGTGCCAATATAAAACTGAGATGAGGAGGAATTTCTTGCCTCAGAGGGTTTAAAGTCTTTGGAACTTCTTGCCACAGAGAGCTATGGAGGCAGAATCCTGGTATATATTTAAGATATAGATAGATTCTTGATCAATCAGGGAATCAAGGATCACGAAGAAAGGGCAAGAAAGACAATGTAAGGAATGTTGAATCAACCGCAATCGTACTGAATGCAGGAGCAGGCTCATGAGGCCAACTGTTGCTCCTATTTCTTATGATCTGATGGAGAACTGATAACTTGTCCCATTATTAACAAAAATGGAAGTATAGACCATGAAATTAGAGGCCAATCCGTCTAACCTTGATGGTGTGGATATGATTAAAAAGCATTGAGGGGCAGTTGGAAAGAGTATGATTAAATAAATCCATGCTGACTGAAATTAGTGTATGCTTGATTTTTTGAGGAGATAAGCAGGAATGTTGATGAGTGTAGTACATTTAATATAGTCTATATGGACTTTAGCAAAGCTTCTCAGAAGGTCCCATGGCAGAATGGTCAAGGAAGTGCCCATGGGATCCAAGGTAAAGGAGCATGCTGGATCAAAAGCTGGGTGAGAGGCAGGAAGTAGAGGGTGATTGTAGAGGAACATTTCTGTGACTGGAAGTCTGTTTCCAGTGGGGTTCCTCAGGGCTCGGTGTTGGACTTTTGCTATTGTGGTGTACATTAACAATTTGGACTTTAAGGAAGGGGGTAAGATGAAGAAATTGCAGATGACACAAAAAATAGTAGGGCAAAGTCTTAGAGAGAATTGTAAGGGATAGGATTTATGCACATCTGGATAAGAATAATGTGATCAAGGATAGTGAGCATGGTTTTGTGAAGGGCAGGTCGTGCCTCACAAACCTTATTGAATTCTTTGAGAAGGTGACTAAGGAGGTAGATGAGGGGAAAGCGGTAGATGTGGTATATATGGATTTTAGTAAGGCGTTTGATAAGGTCCCCCATGGTAGGCTACTGCAGAAAATACAGAGATATGGCATTGAGGTTGAGTTGGAGGTTTGGATTAGGAGTTGGCTGGCTGGAAGAAGACAGAGGGTAGTAGTTGATGGCAAAGGTTCATCTTGGAGTGCCGTCACTAGCGGTGTTCCACAAGGATCTGTTTTGGGACCATTGCTGTTTGTCATTTTTATAAATGACCTGGAGGAAGGGTTAGAAGGTTGGGTGAGCAAGTTTGCGGATGATACGAAAGTCAGAGGAGTTGTAGACAGTGAGGAAGGATGTGGCAGGTTACAGCGGGATATAGAGAAGCTGCAGAGCTGGGCAGAAAGGTGGCAAATGGAGTTCAATGTAGCTAAGTGTGAGGTGATTCACTTTGGTATGAGTAACAAAAAGATGGGGTACTGGGCTAATGGTTGGATACTTGGTAGTGTGGAAGAGCAGAGGGATCTTGGTGTCCATGTACACAGATCTCTGAAAGTTGCCACCCAGGTAAATAGTGCAGTGAAGAAGGCATATGGCGTACTGGCTTTTATTGGTAGAGGAATTGAGTTCCGGAGTCCTGAGGTCATGCTGCAGTTGTATAAGACTCTGGTGTGGCCGCATCTGGAATATTGTGTGCAGTTTTGGTCGCCATACTATAGGAAGGATGTGGAGGCACTGGAACGGGTGCAGAGGAAGTTTACCAGGATGTTGCCTGGTATGGTAGGAAGATCCTATGAGGAAAGGCTGAGGCACTTGGGGTTGTTTTCATTGGAGAAAAGAAGGTTTAGGGGTGACTTGATAGAGGTGTACAAGATGATTAGGGGGTTAGATAGGGTTGACAGTGAGAACCTTTTTCCACGTATGGAGTCAGCTATTACAAGGGGGCATAGCTTTAAATTAAGGGGGGGTAGATATAGGACTGATGTTAGGGGTAGGTTCTTCACTCAGCGAGTCGTAAGTTCATGGAATGCCCTGCCAGTACCAGTGGTGGACGCTCCCTCTTTATGGGTATTTAAGCGGGCATTGGATAGGTATATGGAGGATAGTGGGTTAGTGTAGGTTAGGTGGGCTTTGATCGGCGCAACATCGAGGGCCGAAGGGCCTGTACTGCGCTGTATTCTTCTATGTTCTATGGTCTGGTGGGCAAAGCACTGGAAGTCAACCCAGAAAAGTGTGATGTAATGCACTTCAGGTGGGCCAGCAAACCAGGTAATTACATTATGAATGGTAGGACACTGCAAAGTTTTGAAGCTCAGAGGGACTTTGGTGTGCTTATCCACACATCCCTGAAGGTAGGAAGCAGGTAAATAAGATGATTAAGAAAACATATGAAATTCTAGACTTTATTAACTGAAGCATAGGTAGTTATGCTGGGACTGTATAAAGCACTTCGGCCACATTATATGAAGGATGCGACTGCATGAGAAGGGGTGTAGAGAAAATTAACAGGATGCTGCCTGGGCTGGAGGACCTGCGATATGAGGAAAAATTGGACAGACTGGGGTTGTTTTCCTTGGAGCAGTGCCGATTGAGAGGGGACATAGTATAAGCAAATAAGCTAAGAGGGGCAAAGAAAGGGTGGAAAGGGAGGAACTTTTTCCTTTAGTACTGGTAACAATAACAAAGAAGCACAGATTTAAGTTAAAAGGTAGAAGATTAAGAGTAGAGTTGAAGAAAATTTTATTTCAACCAGAAGGTGGTGACACAGTCTTGAACTCAACTCCTGAAAGGATGTTTGAGTCAGAAACTCCTGTTAAGATTTAAAGCAATATTTAGACATTCACTTCCTCTGGTGTAGCTCTAGGACAACAGACAAAAAGCAGGAAAATGGGATTACTGACAATGGATTGAATGGCTGTAACAGTACACTGAACATTACATACTTATCATCAATATAGTTTGAGCATGATGCACCTTCTGACTCACCACACACTCGTAGAGATTTATAACACTGCGTAAAAACTCTAAAAGTCAGTGCATTTGCATCATGCAATCCAAACAATGTCATATGCTGCATAATGTAAAATCTCCAATGAAGACAAAGATTGTCAGCATGGGGAAACCGTGGGAGATAAACAGTAGCATATATAGGGCAACAGGAGTCATGTGTGACAGACACTTGAAAATATACGAATGATCGCTACAAACTACTGACATGGAACTTCTACTATGAAAACCCAAAAATCCATTGCATAAAATGACTCCAGTTTACAAATCTGAGGGAAACCACGGGGAGTAGATATTAATTAGAAATAAACAATTGAATGTGGAATTAATTTCAAATGAAGGTTATACCAATCAGAGTATACCAATAAATCAAGCATTTCAGCAGCTTACCAACATTTCCTCTTTCTCACTCAACTGCAAGACATTTCATTCTCAAACAAACTTAACGCAAAGGCATATTTCCTCGTCTCACTCCTCACTCAATGTTAATCTGGAATTGAAATACAGAACTGGTAGAGGGAAAAAGGAGTTTATTTGTCCCACTGTGTCTGCAATACCTCCCTTAACATTTTAACAATACTTAGCTCCTTCTTTTTCCCAATAATTCTGCACATTATTTGTATACCAACCAACCTGGGATCAGTCAATAACAATGATTTTATGAGGGGAAACCATCTTTCCGCACTAACCCCTCGAAAAACTTAGTTCGAAAATGGCCATAACATAGGAACAGAAAAGCAACTCAAGAGTCGGGCCTGCCCCTCCATTCAGTAAGATCACAGAAGATCAAAAACTTCAATATCTTTTCCCAACCCTCTGTCCACATAATGTGGAATGTCAGTAGTAATCAGAAATCTATCAATCTCTACCTTAAAACACATTCAAACACTAAGCTTCCATAATGTTCTGTGGCACAGAATTCCAAAGGTTCACAACCCTGAGTTTAAAAAAAATTCCTCCAAGTGGCATTCCCGTATATTTTTTAATTGTGCAGTGTAGCTCTAGATTGTTCAAGGTCAAATTAGCTGGATATCCGGTTTATGATGCAGTGATGCCAACACCATACAACAGCCAAGGTTACCATGAAGGACTCTACTTATGAATCTCTCCCTTCACATGATGACCCTTGGTATAAACCATCACTCGCCCTCTCTCTCTATGGGCCAGCAGGACTATGGCAACTGTCCCTTTTAGACTCCCTAGCAGGGGAAACGTCTTACCTGAACCCAACCTGCCTATTCCATTAAGAATTTTGGAAGCTTCAATTAGATCGCTCGGTTCTTTGAAACTCTACAGAGTTTTCCCGAACTGTCCCAAAAGGACAATATCCAGGAGACAATATTGTGAATCTTTATTGCACTTCATCTATGGTAATAATACATGTCCTGACCTTGGAGACTAAAACTACATACAGTACTCCAGGTGTAGTCTAACCAAACTCCTTTACAACTGAAGCAAGACTTCTCTACACCTGCACTCAAATTCTCTTGTGCTAAAAACATTTATAACTTGTTGCACCTGCATGTCAAGTCTTTAGTGACTTATCAGCAAGGACATCTAGATCCCTTTATACATTTCCACTTTTCAATCATTTACCATTTTAAAAATACTCCAAACATACTCCCAAAAATGGGAACCTCACATTTTTCCATATTATATTCAATAAATGCCGAAATCCTGAAGCCACTTTACAGCTGCCTCTCTACATTCAAAGTCTTTGTACAAAGCTTTGTATCACCCATACATTTGGCAATATTACATTTGAAGCCATAACCCAAATTATTGATAAATACAGAAGAACCTTGATTACCCGGCATTCGATTATCCGAATTTCGGATTGTCCAGACAAGATTGCAAGGTCCTGATGCTTGGCTGCATTGTGTTATCTGGCATTCGATTATCCGAACAAAATACACCTCACCCACGTCGTTCAGATAATTGAGGTTCCTCTGTATTGTGAACAGCTAAGGCACAACTACTGATCCTTGTGTCCATCAGCTTTACTTTTACCAATTTTGAAGGTAATATCTTCAAAATTACTTCACCAAGTTTGTCAAATATGAGATCCCATTTGCAAGTCCATGCAGACTATGTCCAACTGAGAAAGTGCGTAAGGTACGAGTAGGTAGGGAAAGAGTTAAGTTTAGGGTTGCTTGACAGAGTCTCAGCTAGCATGACTTTGACCAGATAAGAACTTGCAGTAAACAATGAGGTGCTAGAGGCAAGGTTAGTGGTTTAACAAGGTAAAGTACATCCATTGCATAATGCCAGTGAACAAGGTGAGGAACATCCATCGTGTGATGCCAGATGACAATCTTTACTGTTGATGCTCAGTGACTGTAACGTCACCCAATCAATGTACATTGGGCCTTATCTGGATGCTGCTCCCTGCAATTCCTCAAGAACCTGCTGTTTGAGAGAAGACCGAGAACTCATGTCTGTGTGCACGTGGGCGATCGTTCTCTGTCCCTCCAGGGTCCAGAATAAAGGTACGTCTCTGAGTGTTTGCTTCAACTGATGCTGGGATAGGGAAACAGAATGACAATATGGGTGAGCCAGATAGGAATCCAAAGAAATAGTTATGATTGGACGGTGTCAGCAATCGCCTGGAACACTGGTATCTCAAGACGACAGGCCCACAAGGCAAGATGTTAAACCATGGTCCTTCTCGGTATTCCTGTGTGTCAGAAACTGTCCCCTCATTCAATTGCTTTCTATTCTATGGACTCCTCAAATTGTAATGAGTTCAGTTGATAGTCACAGTTTTGTAAATGTGCTGACCAACAGGGGTTCAAATCCCTAACATTCTGACAAACAAGTTTGAATCCCCTGGGTTTCAACAGGGGTTTGAGTCCCCTGGGTTTCAGTTGGTGTTGGAGTCCCTTGGGTCTCAACGGGGTCTTGAACCCCCTGGGCTTCAATTGGGGTTAGTGCCCCCAGACACATTACTAAGAAAAGGGGTTCAAGCCCCCGTGAGGAGGAGTAAAAGTCCCCAAAGTAAAAGGGGGTTAAAGTTCCCTAGTGGCAAAATTTGAGGCTCCAAAAAGTACAGATAAACAAAATTGGGTAAGTCTTAACGTTATCGCCTTTATTCCCCACATCTCCCCTTAGAAGTACTTTTGGGACAACAGAGGGTTAGATAGGGTAGACAGTGAAAGTCTTTTTCCTAGGATGGTGACATCAGCTTGTAGGTGGGGGCATAACTACAAATTGAGGGGTGATAGATTTAAGACAGATGCCAGAGGCAGGTTCTTTACTCAGAGAGTGGTAAGGGCGTGAAATGCCCTACCTGCTAATGTAGTTAACTCAGCCACATTAGGAGAATTAAACAATCCTTAGATAAGCACATGGATGATGATGGGATAGCTTAAGGGGAATGAGTTGAGAATAGCTCACATGTCGGCACAACATTGAGGGCCGAAGGGCCTGTTCTGCACTATGTTCTAACATGGTGTCACTGGGGAAAGGGGGAGAAAGTGGAGCCAGTCCGCTTGGGTCTTGACAGTAAAGTGTTGTCTGGGTTTTTGTGCTGTGAACTCGACTCCGCGAGTCTTTGTTCAGGGGAAGGGAAAGAGAGTGGCTTAGACTATGGCACCATGTGGTCCGCTGCAAGTGGTTTCCCTTGTTATAAGTGTAATTTCAGCGAGATGATGCAAAGAAATTACGAGAAACGCTGAAATTAAAGTTGTATTAATACTTGGGTTGAAAAAAGACGTTTCAATGTAAATTGTACCATGCTGAGTATGTTTGATATTAAATACTTTGGTTTGTAAAATACTGGTTCAGAAAATCCTTTCATGTAACAGTTCTGCCTTATTTGAATCAGGACCTCAATTCAATTCAATGTCTTTTGCGGACTATGTAATAGGGCAGATTTTGTTTAACCATCTTTGTGTGTTTCAAGACATCCAGCACTTCCTCCTCTGAAATTTGGACATTTTGCAAAGTGTCACCCTACAGTGTATATCTTCCATATCCTTTTCCACAGCAAATACTGATGCAAAATACTCGTTTAGTATCTCCCCCATTTTCTGCGGCTCCACACAAAAGGCCACCTTGCTGATCTTTGAGGGGCCCTAATCTCTCCATAGTTACCCTTTTGTCCTTAATGTATTTCTAAAAACCCTTTGGATTCTCCTTAATTCTATTTGCCAAAGCTATCTCATGTCCCCTTTTTGCCCTCCCGATTTCCCTCTGATGTATACTCCTACTGCCTTTATACTCTTCTAAGGATTCACTCGATCTATCCTGTCTATACCTTACATATGCTTCCTTTTTCTTAACCAAACCCTCAACTTCTTTAGTCATCCAGCATTCCCTATACCTACCAGCCTTTCCTTTCACCCTAACAGGAATATACTTTCTCTGGATTCTCATTATCTCATTTCTGAAGGATTCCCATTTTCCAGCCTTTACCTGTGAACATCTGCCCCCAGTCAGCTTTCAAAAGTTCTTGCCTAATATTGTCAAAATTGACCTTTCTCCAATTTAGAACTTCAACTTTTAGATCTGGTCTATCCTTTTCCATCACTATTTTAAATCTAATAGAATTATGGTCGCTGGCCCCAAAGTGCTCCCCCACTGACACCTCAGTCACCTGCCCTGCCTTATTTCCCAAGAGTAGGTCAAGTTTTGCACCTTCTGTAATAGGTACATCTACATACTGAATCAGAAACTTTTCTTGCACACACTTAACAAATTCCTCTCCATCTAAGCCCTTAATACTGTGGCAGTGCCAGTCTATGTTTGGAAAGTTAAAATCCCCTACCACCCTATTATTCTTACAGATAGCTGAGATCTCCTTACAAATTTGTTTCTCAATTTCCCTCTGACTGTTAGGACCAATAAGGTGATCGTCCCTTTCTTATTTCTCAGTTCCACCCAAATAACTTCCCTGGATGTATTTCCAGGAATATCCTCCCTCAGCACAGCCGTAATGCTATCCCTTATCAAAAACGCCACTCGCCCTCCTCTCTCGCCTCCCTTTCTATCCTTCATGTAGCATTTGCATCCTGGGACATTAAGCTGCCAGTCCTGCCTATCCCTGAGCCATGTTTCTGTAATTGCTATGATATCCCAGTCCCATCTCCTAACCATGCCCTGAGTTCATCTGCCTTCCCTGTTAGGCCCCTTGCATTGAAATAAATGCAGTTTAATTTATTAGTCCTACCTTGTCCCTGCCTACCCTGACTGTTTGATTCACTTCTGTTCTCAACCATATCAGTCTCAGATTGATCTCTTTCCTCACTATCTCCCTGGGATCCTCCCCCCACTTTATTAGTTTAAATCCTGCCCCCCCCCAAAATTCAGAAGTTATAACAGCCAGTATGGATGTATGTATGCCAAAGAGTGGAGCCAAGAGTGCTGAACTTTCTAGTAAGACATCTACAAAACAACAAGTTTACAGAATTCATGCACTTGCTCTGAAGTTTAGTTTATAGTTTCTTTTGAATTAGTATGGAAGCAATACCAGCTGAAGAAAAGCATCTAATGAACCTATAGAAATTTGCCAGAAAGAGTAAAAAGTCTTGGTTTGGAGATAGTGGTGAATCTCACTAGAGTCTTAATTGGCAAGGAGACTACTGAAAAGAAAGAATTAACAGCATTTGAATTCCTTCTTGTTGTCAAGCTTTTTGTTGACTACTACAGTCATATTTGTCTTATTTAATAAACATTTCACTTTGTGTTAAATATACTGGCAAATTCTTCTGCAGTAACAATCCAAGTTAATTATTTATATGCTGAGCTCAAATGTAATATTTCTGATTTTGATGACAGAAAACTAGGTGGCATGTGACTTTTGAGGAGGAATGGATTAAAGGAAAGTTATTGAAAGAGAATTAGAGTGAATGAATAAAGAAATATTGCTATCGTTATATATAGCCTTGGTGACATGCAGCTGGGAAAGATATACCTGACATAGAGGGAGTGAAGAAAGCTGCATCAGATTGACTCCTAGTTTGGCTGGTTGCCTATGAGAAATTGAGTAGAGTCATAGAGATGTACAGCATGGAAACAGACCCTTCGGTCCAACTGGTCCATGCTAACCAGATATCTTTAGAGTACAAAGGATGGGAGATGGTCTTATTGAAACAGACCAAATTTTATAGGTGAAGGATGTTCCTTTGTGGGAGTCAGAGGATTTGATAGCCAAGGCTCACAACACAATATATAAGATCAAGATGAAGAGGGCAATGAGTCCTCGAAATGGTCCACCGCAAAGGCCTGTTGGTGGCTGAGAATAGTCAAGACACAGATTGTTAGATTTTTAACATTAATAACAGCAAGGGATATAGCGATAATGTGGAAAAATGATGTTGATGTAGAAACTCAGTTCACAGATGGGCAGGACTGGCAGCTTAATGTTTCAGGATACAAATGCTACAGGAAGGATAGAAAGGGAGGCAAAAGAGGAGGGGGAGTGGCGTTTTTGATAAGGGATAGCATTATAGCTGTGCTGAGGGAGGATATTCCTGGAAATACATCCAGGGAAGTTATTTGGGTGGAACTGAGAAATAAGAAAGGGATGTTCACCTTATTAGGATTATATTATAGACCCTCTAATAGCCAGAGAGAAATTGAGAAACAAACTTGTAAGGAGATCTCAGCTATCAGTAACAATAATAGGGTGGTTGTGGTAGGGGACTTTAACTTTCCAAACACAGACTGGGACTGCCATAGTGTTAAGGGTTTAGATGGAGAGGAATTTGTTAAGTGTGTACAAAACAGTTTTCTGATTCAGTATATGGATGTAACTACTAGAGAAGGTGCAAAACTTGACCTACTCATGGGAAATAAGGCAGGGCAGGTGACAGAGGCATCAGTGGGGGAGTACTTTGGGGCCAGCGACCATAATTCTATTAGATTTAAAATAGTGATGGAAAAGGATAGACCAGATCTAAAAGTTGAAGTTCTAAATTGGAGAAAAGCCAATTTTGACGGTATTAGGCAAGAACTTTCAAAAGCTGATTGGGGGCAGATGTTGGCAGGTAAAGGGACGGCTGGAAAATGGGAATCCTTCAGAAATGAGATAACAAGAATCCAGAGAAAGTATATTCCTGTTCAGGTGAAAGGAAATGCTGGATGACTAAAGAAATTGAGGGTTTAGTTTAAAGAAAGGAAACATATGTCAGGTATAGACAGGATAGATCAAGTGAATCCTTCGAAGAGTATAAAGGCAGTAGGAATACACTTAAGAGGGAAATCAGGAGGGCAAAAAGGGGACATAAGATAGCTTTGGCAAACAGAATTAAGGAGAATCCAAAGGGTTTTTACAAATACATTAAGGACAAAAGGGAAACTAGGGACAGAATAGAGCCCCTCAAAGATTCCTGAAGAGGTGCTCATGCCCGAAACATCGATTCTCCTGCTCCTCGGATGCTGCCTGACTGCTGCGCTTTTCCAGCAACACATTTCCAGTTTTCACCCTTCAAAGATCAGCAAGGCAGCCTTTGTGTGGAGCCACAGAAAATGGGGGAGATACTAAACGAGTATTTTGCATCAGTATTTACTGCGGAAAAGGATATGGAAGACACAGAATGTAGGAAAATAGATGGTGACTTCTTGCAAAATGTCCATATTACAGAGGAAGACATGCTGGATGTCTTGAAACACAAAAGGTGGATAAATCCCAAGGACCTGGTCAGGTGTATCCTAGAATTCTGTGGGAAGCTAGAGAAGTGATTGCTGGGCCTCTTGCTGAGATATTTGCATCATCGATAGTCACAGGTGAGGTGCGAGAAGACTGGAGGTTTGCTAATGTGATGCCACTGTTTAAGAAGGGTGGTAAGGCAAGCCAGTAACTATAGACCAGTCAGCCTGACGTCAGTGGTGGGCAAGTTGTTAGTGGGGGGATCCTGAGGGACAGAATGTACATGTACTTGGAAAGGTAAGGACTGATTTGGGATAGTCAACATGGCTTTGTGTATGGGAAAACATGTCTCACAAACTTGATTGAGCTTTTTGAAGAAGTGACAAAGAAGATCGGTGAGGGCAGAGCAGTAGATGTGATCTATATGGACTTCAGTAAGGTGTTCAATGAGGTTCCCCAGGAGAGACTGGTTAGCAAGGTTAGATCTCACAGAGCACAGGGAGAACTAGCCATGTGGATACAGAACTGGCTCAAAGGTAGAAGACAGAGGGTTGTTTTTCAGACTAGACGCCTGTGACCAGTGGAGTGCCACAAGGATCGGTCCTCTTTTTGTCATTTATACAAATGATTTGGATGTGAGCATAAGAGGTACAGTTAGTAAGTTTGCAGATGGCACCAAAATTGGAGGTGTGGTGGACAGCAAAGAAGATTACAACAGAATCTTGATCAGATGGGCTAATGGGCTGAAAAGTGCCAGATGGAGTTTAATTCAGATAAATGCAAGGTGCTGCATTTTGGAAAAGCAAATCTTAGCAGGAATTATACACTTAATGGTAAGGACCTAGGGAGTGTTGCTGAACAAAGAGACCTTGGGAGTGCAGATTCATAGCTCCTTGAAAGTAGAGTCGCAGGTCGATAGGATAGTGAAGAAGGCGTTTGGTATGGTTTTCTTTATTGATCAGAGTATTGAGTACAGGAGTTGGGAGGTCATGGTGCGGCTGTACAAGACATTGGTTAGACCACTGTTGGAATATTGTGTGCAATTCCTATTGGAAAGATGTTGTGAAACTTGAAAGGGTTCAGAAAAGATTTACAAGGATGTTGCCACGGTTGGAGATTTGAGCTATAGGGTGAGGCTGAACAGGCTGAGGCTGTTTTCTCTGGAGCATCGGAGGCTGAGGGGTGACCTTATAGAGATTTACAAAATAATGAGGGGCATAGATAGGACAAATAGACAAAGTCTTTTCCCTGGGGTTAGGGAGTCCAGAACTTGAGGGCATAGGTTTAAGGAGGGCGGGGAACGATATCAAAAGAGACCTATGGGGCAACTTTTTCACACAGAGGATGGTATGCGTATGGCTTGTGCTGCCAGAGGAAGTGGAGGAGGCTAGTACAATTGCAACATTTAAAAGGTATTTGGATGGTATATGAATAGGAAGGGTTTGGAGGGATATGGGCCGGGTGCTTGCAGGTGGGACTACATTGGGATGGGAATCTAGTTGGCATGGAAGGATTGGACCGAAGGGTCTGTTTCCACGCTGTACATCTCTATGACTCTATGTCCTAATTAAATGGCAAAGCAGGCTCGATGAGCTGAGTAGCCCACTCCTGATCCTATTTCCGAAGTACATAACTGTTTTTCCATGCATTCCAATGTCTTACCATCACATACATACTTGCACTTTTCCTTCTCAACTTAAGTTTTTCATTAGCTTATTCCTTTTTAACTCCCCCTTGCTGTTTGCCACACTCTCTCCTCTTTGCATCATCAGCAAACTGGAAATACAAATCCAAAGCATCTCCACAGATTGAGAAATGTTGGCATAGCCGTGAACATGAGATACACCAGCTGATTCATGTAACTTGCTTCCTCACCATTAATCACTTTTCTTTTCAATTGCAATATTTCCCTAACATGGTTCGATTTTTGCCACAACCCTGAGTGGCAGGTGATCTGTCCATATTGTTTTTCAAAAGTTTCTATAAGATGAATGTATCTCTAAGGCTGGTTTACTTGCCAGTTACCTGAACTATTCTGAATCAAAGGTGAATGAGAAGTAGAAATACTCAGAGCTAATGTTATTCAAGAGCCTCTTTTGGTAAGCTCACTATTGTTTACACATCCTCAAAATATCTGATCAACTTATCTTAGCAAACCACCCAATCACAGGCATGTGAAAATTCCATTGTTCCAATACCAAACAAGGCTGAATCATTGCAACCCCTTCCATAAAAACAAAGATTTAATCTAATTTGGAATTAATTCCAAATTGCCTCCTACCAGATACTAGTTCCAAAGTAATCTCTAACACAAGATAAAAAAAATCCTCTTTATGCAATTCTGACATCAGTTTTTTGACTCTAATCAAATTTCCATGGGCAATATCTCACAGGATTGCTTTCGATGTCCAAAGAAATCTATCAGTTTAGTTTTCTGGATCTATTCTCATTAGGCCATTGCATCAAAGGATGATCAAGTAATCAGCTTCATCAGTGCTCTTGTAGGATTAGAACTTACTCATAGAATAACAACATTTTCAAAAGGCAGGATTCACTTACCTGTGCTTCCACCGTGGGGATCGTGATCTTGAGCGAACCATTGTACCAAGGAATTAGCTACCCCTTCAGCTGTGCCTATAATGAACGTACAAATACATCAGAACATTTTGCTTCACAGAATAATATGGACACACAGATTAGCAATATGAAGACAAGGACTGGAAGTCCTGCAATGTGAAACTATAAGAACACATAGTTCCTTTATGTTATGTTTTTGTTCTGGCTAGTTATCATCTACACAGCGCAGTGATGGGAAAATGCAGTAGAATGAATAACATTCAGAACTCTTACAAAAGCAAAATTACAAGATGTTGGAAATCAAAAGCAAGAAAATCTCAACAGGATAGGCAGCGTCTGCTGAAGGAAGAGAGCTAACATTTCAGGTCACATCAGAACTGGAGAGAGATAAAAGCTTAAGAGCTTTAAGACAGTAGAACTGTTGGAAATACATATCTATATTTAGGGACTATGTGAAAAGCTGGAAGACAACCAACTGTTTAAACACTTGCTGAATTAAACAGGCTTTAACCAAGGTTTGCAGGGAACCTATGTGGTTTCTTCCAAATTCAGCTAACAGTTTGATGTAGGCTATGCTCCAACTGCTGACTGCATAAAGTCACTTTCCAAAAAGCTCTTAGGGAGCTAAAAGATGGGAATTGTTGTCCTTATTTACCAAAAAACCGGGGTTCTGAAACAGACCATAGAGTCCCTAGGCTCAGTTAAATGAGAAAGTCTTTCTGGATTTGGTTTCGTATTCATTAAAGTAGGGAGTCATATGGAAGAAAACCTCCAAAAACTGTTGTAAGGCCACTTGCTTCCTTCTCTTTTTTCTACGAAGTGGTTGAGAACCTGATGAAGTTTCCACCTCTCAGTATTTTGTTTACTTTGTAATTCCTGAAAAAGTTGGACCGAGATCACTATCCGAAGAGTTGGATCCAGCTTGATTTCCACCTAAACCGAAGTCTTGTTTGTGAAAACATTCCATAAATCTATAGCTGTCGATAATTCACTCGTCAACAAGATGTGAGGTGCACTTCGTTGAATCTCATCTTTTGTTTGTCAGACTAACGGGTACTTTGCTTTGCTCATTTTTAAATATAATTTAGAGCCATAGAGACGTATAGCATAGAACTCAGTCCAACTCATCCACGCCAACCAGATATCCTAAATTAATCAAGTCTCATTTGCCTACTGTCCCTCTGTATCCTTCCTGATCTACCCATCTAGATGCCTTCCATACCATGCACCACCCTCTGCATGAAAACCTGCTCCTTAGGTCCCTTTTTAAATCTTTTTCCTTTCACCTTAAACCTATTCCCCTGAGTTTTGGACTCTTGCTACCCTGGGGAAAAGACCTTGTCTGCAGCTGACCTATGCCCCTCATGATTTTATAAACCTCTGTAGGGTCAGCCCTCAGCCTCGGACGCTCTGGGAAAACAGCCTTACCCTATTCAGCCTCCCCTTATAGCTCAAACCCCCTAACCCTGGCAAGCCTTTCCTAAACCCTTTCAAGTATCATAACATGCTGATGGAGGGCTCTTGCCCGAAACGTCGATTCTCCTGCTGCTTAGATGCTGCCTGACCCGCCGTGCTTTTCCAGCACCACACTCTCTCGACTGATCTCATCAGTCCTCACTTTCTCCTGTGAGCAGGGATCCGCAGAGTCTGTGCGTCTTTCCTGTCCTCTGAGGGTGCCTGATCCGACATTAAAAGGCGGTATAATTTTAATCCCGCACCATACTTGGGAATTAACCAGCCTTTTGCTTTTTTAAAAAAAAATAAAGAAATGAGTTATATTTGAGTTTTTTGAAGGGGGCTGGTGAAAGTATTATTTTGTGAGCAAAAAGAAATGGAAAACGCTTGGTCATTTGGGGATTAACATGAATATTTTGTGCAGCGTTGTGATTTTGAGGAGGAGTTGGGATTCCTCCCATTCCAGCTGGGGGGATGCAAAAGGTCAGTGACTGGTTTGGAAAGCCGGGAGATTGAGTAAGGAAAGGTTCAAGGACGCCATATCCCAAACAGACCCTAGCGGAGAAACCATTTGAACAACACTTTCAAAATTAAAGAGAGACAATCCACCGCCTGCCAACTGCAGAGTGGGCGCCCGGAGGTGCCCGGATGTAGCGGTTGAGCGGCCTCTCGGGCTGCTCGCTCCCTCGGGCGGGCTCAGGGTGAAGCTCCGTCTCTTAACAGCACCGCGAGGAGAAAGCCCAGACTGACCGTGTGAACGTTCCCAGCTCCGCGACGCCGCTGCCTCCCCTCCGCGATCGGCGATCGTTAGCCCCCAGTCGCTCACTCCCTCGACCGGAAACTGATCCGGCTAAGTGCTGACCTCTGACCCTCCTCTTCCCCCCCCCCCCGCGCACCGACAACTTCCGCGCTGTCGTTCTACGCGCCCCCTCCCCAATCCGGAGCCAGCTCCGTACGCATGCGCTGTCCGGCAACCATGCGCATCGTTGCCAGCCTTGGCTACTCTCGTTAGCGACGTTCAGTGGTTGTGGCTATTCGCTTGCGCATCAAGGGAAATATATCCGTCATGTCTCACTCAAGGCAGCTGGTGCCAACTTGTTTTGTTGTCTGCATCAGGTTGCAGAGAAAGCATATAGGAGCTTTTGACATTGCAAAGGAAAAGCGAGAATCGAAAAAGCGTAGACGTGGAGAGGTTGATATTTCCCTTGAGTTCAGGTTCAGAATTACAGACTTAAAATCTATAGTGTTGCACATTATTACACTGCTGGAAAAAGAGTTAACATCTCCACAGCTGCTGCTCGACCTGCTGAGTTTCTCCAGCAATTTGTTTTTGTTAGTTCAGATCTCCAATTTCCACAGTTTTATATTATTACCTTGCTGTTCTGTACTTTGGCCACACGTCTGAAGCAATAAAATAGCAGAAAGGTCGGGAAACATTCACTTCTGTTCAGTTTTATTTAGCTACACACAAAAGGGGGCCGAAAGCAAGGTTTAGAGAGGTTGGATATGTTTCATCCCTTTATCTAAAAGCTTGTACATAGTGTTCCAATGGATGATTGCCACCAGAGAGCAGTGTGATACAGGATAGAACTGCATGATGCAGAGGAACAAAAAGATTGTTTCACACCCTGTGTTGTGGTTCCTACCAGAATGTAGGAGTTGGCACACTTAGCTGAATTTCTACTCCACCATTGCAACTCAATCCTTTCAATTTTTAATTCACGCTCCAGCCTCTCTGAAGCAATTTTAAGCATCTTCAGGTAATCTGACCTCAGGATGAAGGGGACAATTGTTTTGTAGTTGCCAAAGTAAGTACCCTCACTCTTCCTATAATTTACTTTGGTCATAAATGCTCGTCATTGATTGGAAATCCATGCTGAAATGGTGACCTGATTGTTCCCACTGCCTGGGATTATCTTTCCTCGATGCTGCACCTTTCATTTAGATTAGATTCCCTACAGTGTGGAAACAGGCCCTTCAGCCCAACAAGTCCACACCGACCCTCCGAAGAGTAACCCACTCAGACCCATTTCCCTCTGACTAATACACCTAACACTATGGGCAATTTAGCATAGCCAATTCACCTGACCTGCATATCTTTGGACTGTGGGAGGAAACTAGAGCACCTGGAGGAAACCCACGCAGACATGGGGAGAATGTGCAAACTCCACACTGATGGACTCAGCAAAAAGTTGAATACATTACACCAACAAGACATGGGAGATGTACGCCATTCAGCCTATGAGCCTGTTTCATCATTCATGGTTCATCTAATTCAAAAACCATTTTCTCCCACTATCTTCGCATCTCCTTTGGTTCAGGGCCAGGATGTTAAAAACCTATCTTGCAACTACCTTCTCGATCCCTGTAAGAATTTTGTAGACTTGAATTGAGATCACATCTCATTTCTCTAAACCGCTGAGGCTTCAGGCCTAGCCCTAATTATCCTTTCTCATAGGGCCCTGGAAAGTGTGTTCATATACATAGTCCCTTGAAAGTGATGTCGCAGGTAAACAAGGTTTGGATTGCTTGTCTTCATTGGTCAGAGCACTGAGTTTAGCAGTTGGGAAATGTCAAATTGCGGCTAAACAAGACATTGATGAGGCCACTTTTGGAATGTTGTGTATGATTCTGATTGCCTTGCTATAGGAAAGGTAGTTGCTAAACTTAATAGAGTGCAGAAA
The DNA here is from genome assembly GCF_047496795.1 of Chiloscyllium punctatum. Lineage (NCBI taxonomy): Eukaryota > Metazoa > Chordata > Chondrichthyes > Orectolobiformes > Hemiscylliidae > Chiloscyllium > Chiloscyllium punctatum. The sequence goes on from NC_092753.1 coordinate 26,948,975, forward strand.
ATGTTTACAAGGATATTGCTGGGACTGGGGAGTTTGAGTTTTAAGGAGAGGCTAGGACTTTTTTTTTCCCCCCCGGAGCGTTGGAGATTAAGGCTGACCTTATAGGGGTTTATAAAGTAATGATGGGCAGAGATAAAGTGAATAGCCAAAGTCTTTTTCAAAGGGTAGGGGAGTCTAAAACTAGAGGGCATAGGTTTCAGGTAAGAGAGGAGAGACTTAAAAAACACCTGAGGGGCAACCTTTTCACAAACAGGGTGGTATGTGTATGGAATGATCTGCCAGAGTAAGTGGGAGAGGCAGGTACAGTTACAAAAGACATTTGGACAAGTTTAGAGGAAAGGTTTAGAGTGATATGGGCCAAATGCAAGTAAGTGGAATTAATTCAGTTTAGGATACCTGGTCAGCATGGACAAGTTGCACTGGGTGGCACGGTGGCACAATGGTTAGCACTGCTGCCATTGCTCACAGCGCCAGAGACCTAGGTTCAATTCCCACCTCTGGTGACTGTGTGGAATTTTCACATTCTCCCTGTGTCTGCGTGGGTTTCCTCTGGGTGTTCTGGTTTCCTCCCACAGTCCAAAAATGTGCAGGTTAGGTGAATTAGCTGTACTGAATTATCCTGTAGTGTCTCAGAATTAGGTGGATTAGCCAAGGTTGGTGCAGAGTAACGGGGAAAGGGTGGAATGCTCAACAGAGGGTTGATGCTGACTTTTACTTATAGAATCCCGACAGTGTGGAAACAGGCCATTTGGACCAACAAGTCCACACCGACCCTCCGAAAAGTAACCCATCCAGACCTATCCCCCTATTACTCTACATTTACCCCTGACTAATGCACCGAACCTACACATCGCTGAACACTATGGGCAATTAGGTGAATTGGCCATGCTAAATTGCCCATAATGTTAGGTGTAGGGAAATGGGTTGCACTTTGGCGGGTCCGTATGGACTTGTTGGGCCGAAGGGCCTGTTTCCACGCTGTAAGTAATTTAATCTAAAAAAGGGTTTGTTTCTATGCTGTATGATAATCTGTTAATCCCAAGAATTAGTTTGGTGAGCTTTCTTTGCCACTCCCTCTACAATAAGCGGAACTACCCCTATTTTCCAAGTGTTGTCTACACAATTGCAGTAAGACATCTTTATTCCTGTACATAAATTATCTTGTAACAAAAGCTGAAATTCCATTTGCCTTCTTAATTATTTGCTGAATCTGCTTGTAAACGTGGTTACTCATGAACAAGAACACTTAAAAGTCATTCAGAAGTTCAACAATTCCTAATCTCTCAACCTTAAAGAAAAACTGTTATTCCCACCAAAGTGGATAACTCACAATTCTACACATGGAATTCCAACTTCCATTCCATTTGTACCCATTTGTTTGAAGTTTCTGTATCATCCTCAAAACTCATCCAATAAAACGGTGGTGAGACCTGCTTTTAAATATTGATCTTTAATTTTCAAAGTCAGCTTAGAACGCAAGGGTTATAGAGCACAGATTCAGCCCTTTTGGTCCAACCAGCCCATGCCAAACATAATCTCAAACTAAACTGGTCCCATCTGTCTGCTTCTGGCCGATATCCTTCCAAAACTTTCCTATTTATGCACTTTTGAATGTGTAACGATACCTGCATCCACCATTTCCTCTGGAAATTCATTCCATATATGAACCACAAACTGTGGAGAAGAAATGCCCCCATCTCTTTTTAAAATCTTTCTCTTCTCACCTTAAAAATGTGTCCTATAGTCTTGAAATCCCCCATCTTAGGGAAAAGACACCATTAGCCTAACTATACCACTAATGATTTTATAAACTTCTATGAGGAGACCTCTCAACCAGACACTCCAGTGAAAAATGTCCCAGTCTTCCTTTATAACTCAAACCTTCCATACCAGGCAACATCCTGGTAAATCTCTTATCAACCCTCTCCAACCTAATAATATCCTTCCTATAACTGGTCAACCAGAAATGGACATAGTACATTTTCTTTGTTCGTTCAGAAACCAGGTATGTTCAAAGATGATTGGTGTAATGTATTTGTCAATGGCAGAAATTAACCACTGAAGTTAAATCAACACAACACTCACTGTCAGTATTGAGGTGTTGAAAGGCAAGTTCTGAAATCAACATGCAATAACATCATCAGGATGAATGCTAATCTGCAGTTTTGAGTAGAGCACATGACAGTTGTGTCACCAGTTACATGGTGTCAAAAGATCACTAAAATTTAAAGAAAACATTTTCATCCTCAATGTTTACTGGAGACATCCAAGTGTTGAAATGAACTAACATAAGGAATGGTGTAAATTGAGTGGGAGGAGGGAGAACATGGATTAGGTGAGTCCTGTCAAATGACTGTATAACCAACAGCAGCCATTTCATGGTTGGAAACATACAGCCAAATGATGGACTGGTGACCAAAGCCAAAGAAGTGGTGGAGATCTCTGTGTTCAGGTGCATGTGGGGTCAGATGCTCAACCTTTGGCTGAATTAGGATACCAAGTTGGAAATGGCCTGTTTAAACCTGTCATATTGAGAACTGCTGAATACTGAACAGCATTACTGATTTTATATTGAAGGGATGAAGTTGGTGGCCAGGGATTGAATCGTGTCAATGACCAAAGATAATGTAAATGCTTCAATTCTCGTCAACCCTACTGCTCTGATGTTTCCCTGTCAGATCTTTCAGTAGATTCAGTCTCGTCTTCTTGACCCCACTCTGAAATGATCGATGTCTTTTTGATTCAAGCATGGATAAAAAGACATGAATCAATCTAATTCAAAGAAGTGAGGGATCTGGTAATTTAACTAGAGGATCTTCTCCTGCAAAAGATGTTTCTATGAACTTTAAGTATTAGAGTGAAGACTCTAAGTATTAGGGTGAGGTAGGGAGAATAGTGAGTAGTTGGACAGTCAGGTTTTGAGAAAGCTTTCAAACGTGGAGAAGTATAATCAAATTCGAAAAAGGGGAAAATGTTTGTAAAGATTAAACTAAATAATTTTAAAATACATATATAAAAGGCATTGTATGTTAATCCTTAAAATTACATAAAATGTTAATTGTATTAATAAGGCCGAGGGGTCTTATGCTGTAAGTTCACCCACCTTATTCCGGATGCTCCTGGTATTGAAGTACACACATTTCAAACCAACATCCTGATTGCCAGTGCCCTCTCGCGACCTTGTAAACCTATCCCTGACAACCCTCAACATCCTGGACACTGGAACTACAATTTAGGTTCCCATCCCCTGCTGAATTAGTTTAAAACACCCGGAAGAGCAGTAGCAAATGTCCCCCCCGGGATATTGGTACTCCTCTGGTGAAGACCATCCTGTTTGTAGAGATCCCATCTTCCCCAGAAAGATTTCCAATTGTCCCAGAATCCAAAACCCTCACTCCTGCACCATCCCTACAGCCACTTGTTCAGCTCTGCTCTCTCCCTGTTCGTTGCTTCACTGGCACGTGGCACAGGCAACAAACCAGAGATAACAACTCCGTTTATTCTAGCTCTAAGCTTCCATCTTATCTCCTTGATTTTCTGCTTTAAATCCTCATCTCCCTTCCTACCGAAGTTGTTGGTGCTGATGTGGACCATGACTCGGGGCTGCTCCCCCTCCCCCTCAATGATCCCGAAAACATGAACAGAGACATTACAAACCCTTCTCTGTGAAGCCAGGAAGATTCTCTGGGAAGTCAGGGAGGAGATTGCACAGCCTTTGACTTTGATCTTTGATTAGATTAGATTCCCTACAGTGTGGAAACAGGCCCATCGGCCCAACCAGTCCACACCGGCCCTCCGAAGAGTAACCCCACCCAGACTCATTTCCCTCTGACTAATGCACCTAACACTATGGGCAATTTACCATGACCATTTCACCTAACCTGCACATCTTTGGACCGTGGGAGGAAACCGGAGAACCCAGAAGAAACACACGCAGACATGGGGAGAAAGTGCAAACTCCACACAGTCACCCAAGACTGGAATCGAACCTGGGACTCTGGTGCCGCGAGGCAGCAGTGCTAACCACTGAGCCATTGTGCCACCAAATCTGTTAAAGATCAAACTTGCACTGTTTAAACTTCAAATGTCATCTACAAATTGTTCTTTAAACTATGCAGCCCACCATAAATATTGCAATTAAGAGAGGCTATCTGCATATCAGAGAAGCTTGTTTCATTTTCTGTTCTGCCACTAATTCAGAATTGTTTGCAAATAGCTTAGTTTGGGAAGAACAGCTATATAATGAAGATTCCAGGATGGCTCAAGTCCGAGTATATTCCCAGAGCTGTCTAAATTTGCCTCCCCATTAAAATGACGAGAAATGGTACTCTGAGACAGAGTGTTGGAAGTTAAGGCATTGATACTAGTTTACATTAAGATTGAAAATCTGATTTTAAATGTCTGGACGTTTTTAAAATTTCCATCATGAAAAGTGGGCAATGCTGGCTGGGCCAATGTTAATGCCTATCCAGAGATGCCAAAGGTGGTAGTGGTGTGCTGCCTTGTTTAACCACTGCAATCCACTTTGTCCTATAAAAGAAAACTCTCAAACTTCGGCTCAAGAAAGCTGATGATACTTTTGTACCAAAATAAATATGGAAATTTTGTAAGCAGGATACATATTGTTTTAAATAATAACATCTCCTTTGTCAGATGTATGAGGAGGAGAATAGAATGCAAGAATAATTTCTCACCACATCCTCAGCCAAGTACTTTAAGACTCTATAAAAAGAATTGCACTCAATCAAATTAAGCCTGCCATTAAAAATACAAAATTAATTTCAATCTATTTTACCAAATGTTAAGTGTCATTCATATTACATTCCAGAGAAGGACAAAAGCAGAATACATAAAACTTTGAGAATCATGTATTTAACTTAAACGATCTGGCTTTGGTTTCCTTAAAATCTTCTTCTAACATGCACGCACTACAGAATTAAATAAGACAATACATTCATGAGAACTCATTTGTTTCAAGTGGATTTTCTCCTTAGAAACAGACTTGAACTTTCAAAGTGGTTATCGAAAGGGAAAATCACCACATTAATAACTGAATATTTGAGCAAATTGAGGCTGAGCAGAAAGAAATTTCACACGACAAGGCAGAGAAATCCAAATTCAGGCTCTTTCAGGAACTGATGCCCTTTGAGGCAATTCTCAGTAAAATGTAATTTCAAATTGGTGGATCTCAATGTTTTCATCGAGAGGTAGTGCAGTTAATGGCCCAAGCAAACAAAGTTTGAGTTATCCATCTTTATGTCATCATTGTTGACAGGAGTTGTGCCAGAAAACTAGAAGATATCAAATGTTGTTCCCTTGTTTAAGAAGGGGAGTTGGGACAACCCTGGTAATTGTAGACCAGTGAGCCTTATTCGGTTGAGGGTAAGGTGTTGGAAAAGGTTATAAGAGAAAGGATTTATAATCATCTGAAATAGCATAATTTGATTAGGTATAGTCAACACAGTTTTGTGAAGGGTAGGTCATGCCTCACTAACCTTATTGAGTTCTTCAAGAAGGTGACAAAACAGGTGGGTGAAGGTAAAGCTGTTGATGTGGTATGGATGGACTTCAGCAAGGCGTTTGATAAGGTTCCACAGGGTAGGCTATTGCACAAAATACAGAGGCTTGGAATTGAGGGTGATTTAGCAATTTGGATCAGAAATTGGCTACCTGAAAGAAGACAGAGGGTGGTGGTTGATGGAAAATTTTCATCCTGGAGCTCAGTTACCAGTGGTGTGCTGCAAGGATCTGATTTGGGGCCACTGCTGTTTGTCATTTTTTAAATGATCTGGATGTGGCCATAGAAAAATGGGTTAGTAAATTTGCAGATGACACTAAAGTTATTAGAGTTGTGAATAGTGCTGAAGGATGTTATGGATTACAGAGGGACATAGATAAGATGTAAAACTGGGCTGAGAGGTGGCAAATGGAGTTTAATGCAGAAAAGTGTGAGGTAGTTCACTGCGGAAGAAGCAACAGGGATGCAGAGTACTGGGCTAATGGTAACATTCTTGGCAGTGTAGATGAACAGAGAGTGTCCAGGTGCATAATTCCTTGAAAGTTGCCATCCAGGTTGACAGGGTTGTTAAGAAGGCATATGGTATCTTGGCGTTTATTGGTAGGGGGATTGCCATGAGGTCATGCTTCAGCTGTACAAGACACTGGTAAGGCCGCACCTGGTATATTACATGCAGTTCTGGTCACCACATTATAGGAAGGATGTGGTAGCTTTGGAAAGGGTTGGGAGGAGATTTACTAGGATATTGCCTGGTATGGAAGGAAGGTCTTACGAGGAAAGGCTGAGGGAACTGAGGCTGTTTTCATTGGAGAGAAGAAGGTTGAGAGGTAACAATTGAGACATATAAGATAATCAGAGGGTTAGATAGGGTGCACAATGATAGCCTTTTTCCTCAGATGGTGAAGGGTAACACAAGGGGACATAGATTTAAACTGAGGGATGATAGATTTTGGACAGATATTGGGGTAGTTTATTTACTCAGAAAGTAGTAGGGCATGGAATAGCCTGCCTGCAATAGTAGTAGACTCACCGATGTTAAGGGCATTAAAATGGGCATTGGACATACATATGGATGATAATGGAACGGTGTAGGTTAGATGGGCATCAGATTAATTTCACAGGTTGGCACAACATCGAGGGCCAAAGGGCCTGTACTATGCTGTAATACTCTATGTTCTATGTGAATGTATTTGGTATTGGATGTGCTGAGTATGCAGGAAGTCTAATGAAATCATTCATTAAAGTAATCAAAGTACACAAGACAACTCCACAAAGTTTGAAGCAACAGGATAAATTTTAATAAAACAAGCAAGTAGTTTAAAGAACAGCAGCTCAAAATATGCTTCATTGAAAGACAATTGAACTAAAATCCATCAATAGCAAACGTGTGGTCATGGTGATGAAAGAACAGTTTAATGACAGTCTTCATACAAGCTGTTCATTGGCTGTTGCAATCATTTATATGTTTACAAGAATAACCCGCACTGTGTTTTCAGTGATTATTTAAAAAACCGAAGTCCTTCCTTAAATCTTTTTTTTGTAGATTGTTCTCTGAGCAAAGAATATCTTTCTCTGAGATATAAACAAACTGTTGCTTTTCTGTGCAGTGATTCAACACCTGATAACAGTTTGTTTATATCTTTCTAACAGTTGACCAGTCAGGTTTTATTTGAACTTGTTTTAGTGGTGATGAATTTCTACAGGTGACAGGAGCAGCTTGAGATTTGTATGAAGACTGTCATTAAACTGTTCTTTCATCACTATAACCACAAAATCATCTGGCATCAGAAAGGTCATTTTGGAACAGTCCCAAGACATGTATATAAGTCACTGGAGATCCAAAGAAATCATGGATAAACCATTGCAGTTAGGGTTATAACTTTTTCAACTTGTTAGCCAAATATCTGAGTATTTAAGGTCTTGAGATTTTTAAAGGCTTTCTCTCCCACACAAGGTAAAAATATTTGCATGAAGGTTTTTGAAAGATCTTAGTGACAGTTAGTAAACTAGCCTGATGTTAGCATCACGTTATCTCTCCCATGATTCTGGACTATGAGAATTGGAGAAGTATTGGAAATAATCACTGAAAACACAGTGCGGGTTATTCTTGTAAACATATAAATGATTGCAACAGCCAATGAACAACATTTGGCATTCAAAGATAAATTCAAAGATAAAATCAATGTGAATAACATCTGTAGCATACTTGGAGTACTACAGGGGTTCTGAAACAGTCACACATGACCTGACATGGTAATTGCTATTCTCTCTACAGATACTGGAACCTGCTGAGTTTCTCCAACACTGTGTGTATTTTTATATTGCTATACAGCCCTCTAAAACCAGGATGAGAGTGAGCAGAGCTATCTGAATAAAGAAGGTTCAGCAGGCATAGTCTCATCTTAGACTCCACGTAGTCTAAGATGAGACTATGCCTCATTATCATTCAATGAGATTTGTTATATCGAAGGGACAGACTTAGAACATTGAGAAAACAAGTGAATAACTCTGCCATTCCTGTCTCACCTTATTCTTTGCCTCTGGTTAGGCTTTGATCATCTTGCACTTTTACACTGTTTGCCCTGGTCTTCTTTCGTTTTCTCTTTACTGGAAGCTTTGCGTTTATTGAAATCTCTGTCTCTTCCTCACATCAATGTCCCCTCACATCTCCTCCACTAACTCTACACAGAATGGTACATCTGGATAAAAATTCTCACTAAAATGGAATCGACAAAAACACAAAGTACCAAACAACTACATCTTACACCAGAATATTAATGTACCATTTATTTGGTTACACACATTTGCATGTTCAAATCAAAAGCAGAACAGTAGATTGAGATAAATTAAGGCAAATGAACTCAGCTAACAAGTCCACAATTTAAATAACAGGAAATACTTGTACATCCATTCACAAGGACAGCAAGCAACATCAGCTGCTTGCACTCCTGCAGCCAACAGCAAACATCAGAGAAAAATTCACAAGTTTAATGTTTAAACATTCAGTCCACCTTCAATCACGCACCAATAATATTTCTGGTTTCTCACAGCGACATTTTAAACCTGGGTGCATCATTGTTTTGAGAGGACTTAAATAGATCAGTGTTTTATCTTTTATTTGTAGTTTTCTTGCCTTGCAGTTCATGTTTTAGAATTATTCTTGGAAGACCTTGTCTGAAGACGAGTGTAGAAGGGTAAAGAGGAGACTATTATTCAGACTAATTAGAAAACAGTGGAAGGTTTTAATCACCAGCCAGATTATCAAGCGTAATTGGAAAAAATTATTGGATCTGTTACTAACTATAGTAGAACAAGTTAAACAAACAGCAGCATATTCACAGCAATCTGCAATAGCCAGATGGTCCAATAAAATGTGTGCAGTCCTCCAGAGATTTAACATTGGAAATACATCCTCTGTTCAGAGCTCTTCCATATTCTGATGGCTATGTCAGTAGTACTGCTATTCCTATTGGAGAGAAAGTGAATGCTACAGAGTTATTGCTTGCTGAAGTGCCACAATTCCTTAAGAATTTATTTCAGGGGGAGAGAAGAGGTATAAGTTTAATGTGTATAATGCAATAGAAATTCAAATCCAAGGCATGACTGGAATTTGGCAACTAAGCAGAATTCCACTGCTGCTCCTAATATCTTCTACTGGGGGTTTGATATGGCTGACACGATTGAAGAAATATTAAATGGAACAAAAACCAAACATTAAACTACTTTGTAACTTAGGAAAACAATACTTTTAACAGTAACAGTACACAAATAAAATCAAGAGATCAACTGGATTTCCATAACCTTGGAAGTTGTTTATTAAAAACTCAAAGTCAATGTTATAAATTAAACTGAACCTATTACAAACAGAAATGAAAATAAATAATTTCCACATTTGAAGCCTATGAACATGGAAACCATGCTTACTTTAGTTGCTGGGTCCAGAGGCACAAGCCATTGATCTACAACAAAAGCTCGCCCCCATCAGGCAGGATAGGAGAAATGTTTTCTCTGAGTTCACTTTGGAACTCCCTGGCTCTGAAGGACGTGGTTACTGAATATTAAGACACAGACAAGTACATATTCCTTGGGCAAGCAATACAAAGATCATTAGGTATCAACGGGAATGTGGAATCAAAAGACAAATAGTTGGGCAGCGAACTTAGTGTATGACACAGTAAGCTCAATTGGTCTCTTCCTGCCTATAACTTGGATGAATCAGATTAACATTGGAAGTACTTCTATAATGCTGGACTCAATATGATTGGCACAAATACTTTTAAAAAAGGAAATCTGTCCTTTATGTTTTGTCACACAACATTCTGAACTGATCACCACAAATCACAATCATCCTGTCATTAGTAACAGATTTGTAACCAGTATTAATGTCCTGTTCTCATTCAAATTTATATCTTCAGATACAGCTAATGTTTAGAAGGGCTGAGCTGTATTTCAGCGAGGAAACTTTACCTTCCCCACTAAACGTCAGTGATACCTCAGACATGATCACAAGAAACATGGTAGATAAAAGCAGCCATGGAACAGCAACAAACTAAACTTCCTCCAACCCATCATTATATCAGCAATGTCAAACTTTAGTTTCCATCAACTAAATATTACCCATCAGTTCAAAAATGAATTTTCAAACCTACAAATCCTTACCCTGCCATCTCTCCTTTTCCTGGTCATCCCTTCCCTGTAATGTTTGGTAAATTTGGGGTATGTCCAAAACTGACACTGTAAATGCATCGGTACTTGGTTTCTAATGTCAAATCTCTCTTTCATTCAGAAGCTGGATATTCTTTTGTAAAGTGCTACAAATACCAGAATTTGAGTTGGCTTAATTACAAAACATATTGATGCAGTACTGTGGGCACTTGTGACAGATGAGGGACTTCAGAAACAGGCAGACAGTTTAAAATTTAAAACATTGTTAGGGTAAAAGTTCTCAATTCTATATTGGTATTCCCTGAAAGGGAATGATCAGGCTGAGGGACATATGCACGGTATGAAGTCCGTTTAACCTGATCTTAAAAGATAAAAGAAATAAAAAGCATAAGATGACTGGTTATTTACCCCATCAACTCATTCTTTCCCAAGCGTTTCACATGTTTGGTTATTCCAACAGTTAAGTGGCACGGTGGATCAATGGTTAGCACTTTCCAGCACCACTCTAACCTAGACCCGGCTGCCTCACAGGGCAACATATCTAGGTTCAACTGTAGCCTTGGGTGACTGTCTGTGTGGAGTTTGCGTATTCTCCCTGTGTCTGTGTGGGTTTCCTTCTACAATCCAATGATGAGCAGGTGAGGTGAATTGGCCATGCTACGTTGCCCATAGTGTTCAGGGATGTGGAGGCTAGGTGCATTAGTCAGGGGAATGGGCCTGGATAGGATACTCTTAAGAGGGTCATTGTGAACTTGAAGGGCCAAATGGCCTGTTTCCACACTGTCAGGATTCTAATTCTTAACTTGATTTGTTTAACCTTCAAAGGAACAAAAATGATCGGAGTTCAAGATATTCTTAAAAACCCTTCCTCTAAAGACAGTTTTAAAAATAATCTTTTGGTAATTCTAAGATCCCAATCAATGTTAGATAAAATAAAACTGATCACAACCTCCTTAAACCTCTGAAGTTTAAGTTGTGAGGAAAGGATGAAGTTACTGCAAGTTATAATGTTGTTTAAGGAAGAACAGTGCTGGGCCTGTGGTTCAGACCTCCCTGCTGATTCAAACTCTATACAGTAACCCTTGTGTAAATCATTAACCTCAATACTACAACCAGACTTTTTCCATTGATTAGATTAGATTAGATTACTTCCAGTGTGGAAACAGGCCCTTCGGCCCAACAAGTCCACACCGACCCGCCGAAGCGCAACCCACCCATACCCCTACATTTACATCTACCCCTTACCTAACACTACGGGCAATTTAGCATGGCCAATTCACCTGACCTGCACATCTTTGGACTGTGGGAGGAAACCGGAGCACCCGGAGGAAACCCACGCAGACACGGGGAGAATGTGCAAACTCCACACAGTCAATCGCCTGAGGCAGGAATTGAACCCAGGTCTCTGGCGCTGTGAGGCAGCAGTGCTAACCACTGTGCCACTGTGCCACTGTGCCACCATTGGGTGGCATGGTGGCTCAGTGGTTAGCACTGCTGCCTCACAGCGCTGGGGACCTTGGTTCCATTCCCACCTTGGGCAGCTGTCTGTGTGGAGTTTGCACATTCTCCCCCGTATCTGCATGGGTTTCCTCCAGATGCTCCAGTTTCCTCCCATAGTCACAAAGGTGTGCAGGTTAGGTGAATTGGCCATGTTAGTTTGCCTGTAATGTTAGGTGTAGGGGAATGGGTGTGGGCTTGTTGGGCCTGTTTCCACATTGTAGGGACTCTAATCTAAACATACTGCTTGAAAGGGTTACCTACAAAAAAGGTAAAAATACTCAGAAGCAAACATAAAGCTCCAGTGATTTTCTTTATTGAAGATTATCCTGGTGTTGTTATTACTGCAGGCTAGGTCAAGCATTTCATAGCGTCATAGAGACGTACAGTACAGAAACAGACCTATTGGTCCAACCCATCCATGCCTACCAGATATCCTAACCTAATTTAGTCCAATTTGTCAACACTTTGCCCATATCCCTCAAACCCTTCCTGTTCATATACTCATCCAGATGCCTTTTAAAAATGCTGTAATTGTACTAGCCTCCACCACTTCCTCTGGCAGCTCATTCCATAAATGCACCACCCTCTACATCAAAATGTTGCCCCTTAGGTCCCTTTTATACCTTTCCCCTCTCATCCCAAACCTATGCCCTCCAGTTCTGGACTCTCCCACCCCAGGGAAAACAGCTTGCCTATTTATCCTATCCATGCCCCTCATGATTTTATAAACCTCTATAAAGTAATTCCTCAGCCTCTTTTTTAAAAAAACATCTTTTTTTTTAAAGAAGGAAAAGCATAAATGCAACTCAACCACAACAGTACTGGCAGCTTCAAGACCATATGAGTTTGGTTTTAGAGAAATAGTAAGTCTTAAAAATGCAAAAGAGAAATGGAATGTTGTGCATTATAGATTTTCTGCTCCATTGCTATGGAATTAAACAATACCTCGTGCATAAAAATATCCGGTCCATATCAAGTGTACTCTGACTGCTCTTCATCCTGGACTTCATCTATACCAAATTCAATTATTTTGCAAGACAGTTCCATTCATATATCCATCTTGTTAGTACCATGCTCAATTGCCATTGTGTTGCTGGGCACCTTGAGATCGAACAGTAATTTGAAAAGAATGGTTCTAATATTTGCTGGTTCCAAGTTTCCGTTTCACTTTAGTTTTTTACTTTTCCCTCCTCCAAACACCCAGTTACAAGCAAAATACATTTCAAATAATCTTTCCGAACTCTTTAGCACAACGTGTTATTTGGATATTTGTCAATCTGAGTCAACAGACTACAACTAAACGACAAAACGGATGAACTTAGTGACTAATTGCATCATAGAAATTACAAACTTTGCTCCCCAAAAACAAATTCTAGTTAGAGAAAAAAACAGATGTTCAAACCGCAGCATTACTGGGCATGTGCTAATCATTAAGGTTAAAATTATATTCGATTTCACATTATAGTCAAACAAGCCTCCCTATATGAAAAATAAAATGTCCACAGCACAAGTGCCAAAACCTACAAGATCGTATAAATAGCCACATTCAAGACAGTTTTACAAAGCTGCTGGTTCTTCTAATAAATTTGTTCGCTTCCATCTGTGCAAATATAGGCCAAAGTGGGTACTGCAGATGCTGGAGATTACAGTCAAGATTAGAGTACTGTTGGAAAAGTACAGCATTGAAGGAGAAGGAAAATCAATGTTTTGGAAAAAGCCTTTCATCCTGATGAAGGGCTTTTGCCTGAAACCTCTATTCTCCTGCTCCTTGGATGCTGCCTGACCTGCTGTACTTTTCCAGCAGTACTCTAATCTGTGCAAATATAGTCCACTGGGTTTAGCCTTAACTAGTGTCTTGACAGTATTGCTTTTCCAGCTGTAGAAGTGAGTAGGAATTTACAGCAGTCAAATCGAGTCGGTAAAAAAAAGTCATGATGCTAAATAATTCAAAACAAAATAGTTTCTTTTTAAGTGGAATTCACCCCAGCAATTAAATCTTAGTTTAAGTCGGCTTAAACCTTAAAGTCGGAACCTTGTGACATAAACAACAAAATGTAAAGAAATTGTGAAAGGCGCTTGCAAATGTTGTTGTTTCTGCAAAAATCACAAGGCTGAATCATGACGGGAGGGGGGGATGTGTACATTAAGCTAGATATGCTTGCACAAACAGCTACAAATAGCTGCATCTTGCTTCTGCAGAAATCGCAAGGCAGAATCATGAGGGTGTACACCAAGAAATAACTAACCGAAAAAGGAGGTGGTCGACTGGTAGAAACAAATGTATTGACATGACAGTTGCAATTGTCACGCACATAGGGAGTTAATATGAACAAGATACCCAAATAAGACCCAGTGTTGTGTCAGCAAAAGTAATAAGACCCAGCTATCAAGGGAGGGTTGGGGGGGGGGGGTGGTTTGCACGCTAACAACAGGCCACAGACAGATGTGGTAAACCGACTAGATTAGCAGCTGCACAGAGCAATACAACTGTCATATATAAGGTAAAAGGGGGGATACAGGGAGGCTCAAGAAAACTGTATAAATGTGCAATTCAGGAGTGTGCCTACTTTGTGGTCACCTGGGCTTGTTCTGAATAAAAACTGCTTCAGAATGTGACTGAAATTAAGCTAGATTTAGCAGAGAAGATTTACCAGGATGTTGCCTGGAATGGAGAGTAGGTCGTACGAGGATAGGTTGAGAGTTCTCGGCCTTTTCTCATTGGAACGGCGAAGGATGAGGGGTGACTTGATAGAGGTTTATAAGATGATCAGAGGAATAGATAGAGTAGACAGTCAGAAACTTTTTCCCCGGGTACAACAGTGTGTTACAAGGGGACATAAATTTAAGGTGAAGGGTGGAAGGTATAGGGGAGATGTCAGGGGTGGGTTCTTTACCCAGAGAGTGGTGGGGGCATGGAATGCGCTGCCCGTGGGAGTGGTAGAGTCAGAATCATTGGCGACCTTTAAGCGGCATTTGGATAGGTACATGGATGGGTGCTTAATCTAGGATAGAAGTTCGGCACAACATCGTGGGCCGAAGGGCCTGTTCTGTGCTGTATTGTTCTATGTTCTATGTTCTATGTTCTATGAAATTATTGAGCAGTGAGCTTCGTTTCTCACAGAAAGCAGTCCGAAATCATAGTCCTTCAGTACAAATAGATCAATTTATTCATGTTGGAATACTAAAATCAACTACAAATGCAAAAATCGACCTGGTCCTGATGAAGGGCTTTTGCCCGAAACATCGATTTTCCTGCTCCTCAGATGCTGCCTAACCTGCTGTGCTTTTCCAGCCCCACTCTAATCTTGACTCTGATCTCCAGCATCTGCAGTCCTCACTTCCGTCAAGAACCTACAATGGTTATTGGATTCAGTGGGAGGTGGCAGGGTCTGTGTGGGTGGGTGTCAGGTCACTAACATTCAATCAGTTGGGAAATTGGGATAATTGGGATTTAGCGCAGAACAGACGTGGATTGCCAGATTTTAAGTAACTTAGTTTTAAATGAAGCACAGCAGACTTAACAAGGGAATTAGAGTCGTTAAAAATGAAAGCGTACTCTAAGGGTTTTATCAGCCATTGGAGCCAAAGTTGTGGATTGTTGTACACGAGGAAGATGGCATCCTCAATAAATGTACAGGATGTGGAGTTAAAGTTCTGCTCAGAATTAAACATTACCCCAAGATTACAAACGTCCAGAAGATACATGGAGTCAAGTAGCAAGGGAACAAAGCTTCGGGTATATATCCAAGACACTGACCTTCCCCATTTCCCCAACTTTATAGGGTGTTACAGGGTTCATGAAAACAATTTGACAGCATTCAAGGGATCAATGGAATTGGTGATGGAGAAGTTGACAATTATTATTAAATAGAGGAAAGGAAGTCTGTTCTTGCAGCTGAAGGTGTGATGAAACCGTGCGTTCATTCAGAAGAGGAGAATGAATATGGTGGGATGCTCCATGAATAACAATTTAGAAATACATGTCAAATCACTTTGACAATGCACTTGCTGCATATGATTGGCTTAAATAAAAACAAAAGCAGCACTGGGAAGATGGAGCTACCAACCAGGTAGCAATAACTTCAAGATGACAAAGGAATAGAAGTCACAGAAAACTTGATTCAAGATCTTGCCAAGTGCTGTGAGGAGGCAGTAACAAGCCTCCAAGAAGCATGTTGACAGAAACACATTTATTATGGTATTGAGTTCTGACAACTTGTGGAAATGGCAAGTATCAAGAAGGTGGATATAGTTCAAGGAAATGATGGCTTCACAACTCCCTGGGGTAATGCACTGTTGACCGGTGAGTATTGTTGAACAAAGAAGCCTTGAAGTGCAGGTTCATAGTTCCTTGAAAGTGGAGTCGCAGGTAGATAGGATAGTGAAGACGGTGTTTGGTATGCTTTGGTCAGAGTATTGAGTACAGGAGTTAGGAGGTCATGTTGCAGCTGTACAGGACATTGGTTAGGCCACTGTTGGAATATTGTGTGCAATTCTGGTCTCCTTCCTATCGGAAGGATGTTGTGAAACTTGAAAGGGTTCAGAAAAGATTTACAAGGATGTTGCCTGTATTGGAAGATTTGAGCTATTGGAAGAGTAGACTGGGGCTGTTTTCCCTGGAGCTTTAGAGGCTGAGGGGTGACCTTACAGAGGTTTATATAATCATGAGGGGCATAGATAGGATAAATAGACAAAGTATTTTCCCTGGGGTGGGGGAGTCCTGAACTAGAGGGAATATGTTTAGGGTGAAAGAGGAAAGATTTAAAAAAGATCTAAGGGGCACCTTCTTAAGCAGAGGGTGGTACTTGGATGGAATGAGCTGCCAGTGGAAGTAGTGGAGGCTGGTACAATTGCAACAATTAAAAGGCATCTGGATTGGTATATGAATGGGAAGGGTTTGGAAGGATATGGGCGGGTGCTGGCAGGTGGGACTAGATTGGGTTGGGATATCTGGTTGGCACGCACAAGATGGATCGAAGGGTGTACATGATGTTCCATGCTGTACATCTCTATGACTCTATGACTCTGTGGACATGACCTCACCTCCCATCACCAAGCCATCATCTCTCAGACCATCCACAACTTCATCACCTCACGGGATCTCCCATTCACAGCCTCCAACCTTATGGTCCAGGAACACCACACTGCCCGGTTCTACCACTTCCCCAAGACTCACAAACCTGACTGTCCCAGTCGACCCATTGTCTCAGCCTGCTCCTGCTCCACCAAATATATCTCTGCATACCTTGACACTGTCCTGTACCCCCAGTCTAGGATCTCACCACGTAGATTCTGGACACCACCTATACCCTCTACCTCCTCCATGACTATTGTTTCCTTGGCCTGCAAGACCTCATCTTCATCATGGGCATCCAATTCCTCTACACCTCCATTTCCCATGACCAGGACCTCCAAGCCCTCTGTTTATTCATCTCCCAACGTCCCTGCCTGTATCCTTCCACTGACATTCTCATTCGTTTGGCTGAACCGGTCCTCACCCTCAACAATTTCTCCTTTGAATCCTCCCACTTCTTCCAGATGAAAGGGCTAGCCATGTGCACCCGCATGGGCCCCAGCTATGTGTGCCTCTTCGTCGGGTATGTGGAACAGTTCACCTTCCACAGCTACACTGGCACCATTCCCCACCTTTTTCCTCCGCTACATTGAAGACTATATCAGCGCCACCTCGTGCTCCCACAAGGAGGTTGAACATTCATCATCTAACACCTTCCAACCTGATCTCAACTTCACTGGACCATCTTGGACAGCTCCCTCCCTGTCCTGGACCTCTCCATCACTGTCTCTAGTGACCAACTAACCACAGACATCTACTACAAGCCCACCGACTCCCACTCTACCGCCTGTAAAAATGCCATCTCTTATTCCCAACTCCTCTGCCTCCACTGCATCTGCTGCTAGGAGGACCAGTTCCACCACAGAACATCCCAGATGTCTTCCTTCTTGAAGGACCGCAATTTCCCCATTCACACAGTCGATTCACACCTCCAGCACACCTCCTCCACTTTGCACACCTCCACCCTTGAACCTCACCCCTCCAACCGCAACAAGGGCAGAAGCCCCCGGTCCTCACCTTATACCCCACCAACCTCTGGATACAATGCAAAATCCTCTGCCATTTCTGCCACTTATAAACTGACCCCACCATGCCTATCAGTGTTTCAGAGAGACCATTTTCCCTGCGACTCCCTTGTTAGATCCATGCCCTTGACCAACAAACCCTCCCCTGCCAGCACCTTCCCCGCCATCGTAGGAAGGGCGAAACCCGCACCTACACCTCCCCCCTCACCTCCATCCAAAGCCCCAAAGGATCCCTCATACATCCAACAGTGATTTACTTGTACTTCCTCACACATATCTACTGTGTCCATTGCTTTTGATGTGGTCTCCTCTACATTGGGGTGACAGGACACCAACTCGCGGAATGTTTCAGAGAACATCTCTGGAACACATGCACTAAACGATCCCATCGCCCTGTGGCCGACCACTTCAACTCCCCCTCCCACTCTGCCAAGGACGTGCAAGAGCTGGGCCTCCTCCACCACCGAACACTAACCACCCAACGCCTGGAGGATGAATGCCTCATCTTCCGCCTTGGGACCCTCCAACCCCACAGGATCAATGTCAATTTCATCAGTTCCTTCATTTCCCCTCCTCCCAGATCCAACCTTACACTCGGCACCACCTTCTTGAACTGTCCTACCTGTCCATTTTCCTTCCCACCTATCCGCTCCATCCTCCACTCCAACCTATCACCAGCACCCTCATCTTCAGCTACCTATCACATTCCCAGCTATCTTCTCCCCAGCCCCAGCTCCACCTCCTTCCCAAGTATCTCTCAGTCCCTTTGAGCTTCCTCCACATTCCTGATTAAGAGCTTATGCTCAAAACGTCGACTCTCCTGCTCCTCGGGTGCTACCTGAGTGGCTGTGCTTTTCTAGTGCCACACTTTTTGACTCTGATCTCCAGCATCTGCAGTCCTCACTTTCTCCCATGCTAGTTCCAGAGTTGTTACAAACGTGAAAATTGGACTAAACCACCCAACTTGCCTAATTCAGGTTAAAAGCATCGTATCGACCATTAACATGAAAATAATGAGTTTTTCTAAACAAGATTTTTTAAAGCAAAGGCAAACAGTGGATAAATTGAATTGATAATAGGTTAGATTTTATGCCTTTTTAAAAATTCCCATACACATACAAACATGCGCAAAGTGGGACAAGACAAGGCATAAATATTAAAGGGGAAGCACTGGGATAGTGCTAATTTCACTGGGTAAGTAATCCATGGCAGATGGTGAAATAGAGTTATAGAGTCAGAGAGATGTACAGCATGGAAACAGACCCCTCGGTCCAACCCGTCCATGCCGACCAGATATCCCAACCCAATCTAGCCCCACCTGCCAGCACCTGATCCATATCCCTCCAAACCCTTCCTATTCATATACCCCTCCAAATGCCTCTGAAATATTGCAATTGTACCAGCCTCCACCACTTCCTCTGGCAGCTCATTCCATACCCGCATCACCCTCTGTGTGAAAAAGTTGGCCCTGAAATCTCTTTTATATCTTTCCCCTCTCACCCTAAACCTGTGCGCTCTAGTTCTGGACTCCCTCCCCCCAGGGAAAAGACTTTGCCTATTTACCCTATCTATGCCCCTCCTAATTTTGCAAACCTCTATAAGGTCACCCCTCAGCCTCCGACACTCCAGGGAAAACAGTCCCAGCCTGTTCAGCCTCTTCCTATAGCTCAAATCCTCCAACCCTGGCGACACCCTTGTAAATCTTTTCTGAACCCTTTCAAGTTTCACAACATCTTTCCGATACGAAGAAGATCAGAACTGCATGCAATATTCCAACAGTGGCCTAACCAATGTCCTGTACAACCACAACATGACCTCCCAACTCCTGTACTCAATACACTGACCAATAAAGGAAAGCATCCCAAATGCCTTCTTCACTATCCTATCTACCTGCAACTTCACTTTCAAGGAGCTATGTACCTGCACTCCAAGGTCTCTTTGTTCAGCAACACTCCCTGGGACCTTACTATTAAGTGTATAAGTCCTGCTAAGATTTGCTTTCCTAAAATGCAGCACCTCACATTTATCTGAATTAAACTCCATCTGTTATTTATCAGCCCATTGGCCCATCTGGTCCAGATCCTGTTGTAATCTGAGGTAATCTTCACTGTCCACTACATCTCCAATTTTGGTGTCATCTGCAAACTTACTAACTGTACCTCTTATGCTCGCATCCAAATCATTTATGTAAAAGACAAAAAATAGAGGGTCCAGCACCGATCCTTGTGGCACTCCACTGGTCACAGGCCTCCAGTCTGAAAAACAACCCTCCACCACCACCCTTTGTCTTCTACCTTTGAGCCAGTTCTGTATCCAAATGGCTAGTTCTCCCTGTATTCCATGAGATCTAACCTTGCTAATCAGTCTCCCATGGGGAACCTTGTCGAATGCCTTACTGAAGTCCATATAGATCACATCTACTGCTCTGCCCTCATCGATCCTCTTTGTTTGTGAAGTCAAGATGATTTTGGGGTGGCTTGGTGGCTCAGTGGTTAGCACTGCGGCCTCACAGCGCTAGGGACCCAGGTTCAATTCCAATCTGGGTGACTGTCTGTGTGGAGTTTGCACATTCTCCCTGTGTCTGTGTGGGTTTTCTCTCACAGTCTAAAGATGTGCAGGTCTAGTGAAATGGCCATGCTAAATTGCCCATAGAGTTAGGTGCATTACTCAGAGGGAAATGAGTCGGTGGGGGGGGGGGTACTCTTCGGAAGGTTGGTAAGGACATGTTGGGCCGAAGGGCCTGTTTCCACAATGTAGGGAATTTAATCTAATTTTTAAAAGCTCGCCTAATGGCAATCGTATAACCAACACTGACTGTTACAATTGAGTTTCTTTGGTTTAAGCAGCATCTTTTCTCTACTTTTATTTCATAGTCCAATATAAAAGTGGTCTATTGATTAGAAACCTGAGTTTGCAAAATAAATAAGTAGAGTTCCTCACCAGTTCCTCGCCAAATATCTGCATGATGATTTATATGCAAATGCAAACACAAAGTGCCAGAGAATACAGAAATTTGATAACTTCTTCAAGATGGTAACCACGTATGACATGATTAAATGGGCAGATGCATTGGGGTGTGGCATCTCTTCAAAATTTTGTCTCCAAATTGAAGACAACAAAATCTGCTCAGAAGTTAATTTTTCAATAATCTCACATGTACAATTCACAAAGGTCACACTCGGAATTTCACTGGACGTCGATCTACTAGTGAAGTTCTAGTATATTTCTGAAGAATAGCCTTGAGACTTCAATACAAATACTTATGCAACACATACTGAAAATCAAGTTCACATGTATACTTCTTTTATGACACAAGTACCTAGAATGCACATCATGCTGAAAATTAATAGCAGTACAAAACACTATTCAAGTTTACTGTTGCATTGGCTAAATAAACCATACCAAAATCTTGGTTGTTTTGTCGAATATAAATATGAAGGTGTTGCTCCTTAGATTTACGCCTTAAATCGTGCATTTAAAATGTTCAGTGGCATCATTCAAGGTCTCCCTTATTTGTCATTTTGTTGTTACAAAAGCCTTTCTAATGTTTCCTCCCTGTGCAGGACTTCCCAAAGAAACAGTTGGAAACAAAATATTTAATTTGACAGAAACTACTTGCAATTTCAAACTCCACATAAAGAATATTTTAAACTAAAACTGATCATTTCTACTGGATGGAAAAGATCAGATCAGACAGCGCAAGCAATTTATAATTGAGTGAACACAAAATGGCATATTTGATGGACAAGTTGCAGTTGAAAGCTTGTAATTGAGTATGGAAATTTTTCAGATGCACTGGGACAGGTCAGTCCTGTTTCACAGATGAATATAATCCTGCTCAGTGAGGATCTTCAAATTTGGCAGTACCAGATGAACCTTGATTATCCGAATTTCAATTATCCAAATGAAATAGTGCCTGCCCACCTCCTTTGGAAAATCGAGGTTACTCTGTACTGTGATACGGCTATAATGTCTGTCAGCATATGGTCAGAAGGAGTTTTCAGCTGAGACAGAGACAGAAGTATAGAAGGGAAAGTATCAAAACATGGGAATGGAAAGATGTGAAATCACCAGTTTAGCTCATTGAGGAATCCTGGTGTCCGTCAACGGAACGTTGGTGGACTGGATGTGAATCAGACACAGTACACGTCACATATATTGTGTGATGGTACTGTGCATTTAAGAGAGGTATGCTCTCTGTTGCCTGCAGAGGTGCGTTGCCATAGTGATGCTGACAGGTCTGCTCCAGAGGCAGTGGGTAAACAGATTTGAGCTCCCACAGTATGTTTTTTAAAAAATTATTAGACAAAAGAAGCATGAGTAGGTGGGATCAGGGCTCACAAAGACCCAGAAAGATTTTTCATTTGATTTTCAGTTGGTGAGAAGGTCTCTGCTGCTGCTGAGCGAACAGCTTAAATTCTCTGCTGCTAGATTCTGAGACAAGAGGCTTTCTCTTATAAATAAAAACAGGCAGACAGTTTCTTTCAGTATTTCGTTCTGCTGGACTGGACAGAGACGGCATGTGCGAACCATAACTGTTTTGTTAAATTGCCTGACCAAGAGTATGTTTATGAGATGTTGTGAGAGTTCTGAAGAAGGGTCACTGGATCAGAAATGTTAACTCTGCGATCTATCCACAGAAACTGCCAGATCTGCTGAGTTTTTTGAGCAATTTCAATAGGTTTTTTTGTGTTTAATGGGTTACTACCTATATTGGAATAGTTGATAGTTATCAATCAAGTAATATATTGTCTTGTTAATATTTTGAACAGAGTTAGTTATGCTCATATTTATTTGTATTTTAACTGTGGTATAAGAATAAAATTGGTTTTGATTAAATTCTAGCCATGGACCAATCAAATGGAATGCAGCACCTCACACTTGTATTTAAATAAATACCATATATACTCACAGAATCATAAAGTCATAGAGAATTATAGCACGGAAACAGACCCTTCGGTCCAACCCATCCATGCTGACCAGATATCCCAACCCAATCTAGTCCCACTTGCCAGCACCTGGCCCATAATCCCTTCCTATTACTCGAGTAATAGCTGATCTCATGTAAAGGTCGACGCCCTATTTTTGGCCAAAATTTTCCATATATCTAATGTAAAAGTTGACCCTAGTTCTTCACAGATAACAGATCAACGTTTATGAGTCAATGTGCCGACTGTCACTCCGTGCTCCAGCTTTCCAGTCTGCCAGTTGTTCCGCTATGCACCCGGTCTTCCAGTCCTCTGGCTATTAATTCCACTCCGAGCTTTCAGATTTACCATTCTTCATTTTTTATATTCGTTTGCACATCAATTAGACTTCTGCTAAATGATACAGTATGCATTTTGACAGGCATGAATTTCAGCTCCTCACAAGTTAACTATCCATGTAATAGTCAACCCCATAAAGTTAACCTTAAAAACTAGTCAAAAAAATTTGACCATTACTCGAGTATGTACAGTATAAAAGTTAGGATCTAGGCTATGTCCTTCCTATGTTTTATCGAGGTGAGGGGTTGGGTGGGGGTGTGTTCTGTTCTGGTCCATAACATCAGGGGTGGCACGGTGGCTCAGCGGCTCAGCAGTCAGCACTGTTGCCACACAGCACCAGGGACCTGGGTTCAATTCCTGTCTCAGGCAACTGTCTGTGTGGAGTTCTCTGCGTGGGTTTCCTCCGTGTGTTCCAGTTTCTTCCCACAGTCCAAAGATGTGCAGGTGAGGTGATTTGGCCATTCTAAATTGCCTGTAGTGATAGGTGCATTAGTCAGGGGCAAACGTAGGGGAATGGGTAGGTTGCTCTTCAGAGGGTCGATGTGGACTTGTTGGGCCGAAGGGCCTCTTTCCACATTGTAGGGAATCTATCTATCAAATGTGGCAAGGCAGAATTCTCCTGTCTGGGCAGAAGCACATGCTAACTGTTGAGATTTATGAAATCAGCAAATTTGGTGTTTTTTAACTGTATATGCCTCCTCGTACTTTATCACAGTTGTAAGTTCACTTGAGAATATAACTTTTGAAAATGTTTTGCGATTTACATATGAAAAAACTGAAACCAATATGGTCATTCTAACAAATGAGAAAGTTAACAAACAATCCAGGTCTTTTTCAAAAAATAATTTCAGTTACATCACACTGTAAACTTTTGCTATAAATTCTGTATCTTACAATCGTGTACTCCATAACCACCTGATGAAGGAGTGGCGCTCAGAAAGTTAGTGCTTACAATTAACCAATTTGGACTATAACCTGGTGTTGTGTGATTTTTTAACTTTGTACAGATATGTTTACTCAATTTGAAAAACAAAAAGAAGTAAAAGCCTGCTCTGACGTTTCCCTCCTGCCCCATCCACATTAAAAAGTCAATGTAAACTTTATCCGAATTTGGAAAATCACCAAATGGACATTATTCAACACAATAGCTTCTTATAGTTGGCGATTGTCACTATCACCACAGTGAGTTTTAAAAAAAACACGTCCATGTCCAGCTATTGTATAGATTTTGGACAATAGAAATATCAGTTACCAAGAAAAGAAGTGGTAAAGGAATATATTTGAAAATTATTTTGCATAGTTCAGTTGGCTGAAAGTGTGATGGTCAAATATGACCGTGACCTTTTCTCGTACAGACATTCACACAATACCCTGGTATGTTTACCAATATCAAGTTTGATTCCAAGTATGCTGTAGGAGAAACCTCACACATACGCATCAGTGACTTCTTTATGTGGCAGTTTCTATCACTGCTGTATCGCTATGTCTTTACCTGATGTTAGAAAGATGGTAATGTGCGGGATAGTGCATATACTTGTAGTCAACCTATCCCCCTGCCAACCTTACAAAAAGCATTTGAAATTTATCAAGCAGTCAA
Source organism: Chiloscyllium punctatum (assembly GCF_047496795.1). Classification (NCBI taxonomy): domain Eukaryota; kingdom Metazoa; phylum Chordata; class Chondrichthyes; order Orectolobiformes; family Hemiscylliidae; genus Chiloscyllium; species Chiloscyllium punctatum. The sequence continues at coordinate 26,973,621 of NC_092753.1, forward strand.
GCTCTTTGTTTCGTGAAACGCATGAAAAACTGCAAAAGGATAGAAAAGAAAACTGATAGAATCACAGCGCATCATTCAAATTTCCACAATTCAATGTCATAGCTGGGAATGATTGGAAGGTACAAACTTACTGGAATAGTTCAGGTATGTTAACGTACCTACTAGAGAAGGTGCAAGACTTGACCTACTCTTGGGAAATAAGGCAGGGCAGGTGACTGAGGTGTCAGTGGGGGAGCACTTTGGGGCCAGTGACCATAATTCTATTAGATTTAAAATAATGATGGAAAAAGATAGACCAGATCTAAAAGTTGAAGTTCTAAATTGGAGAAAGGCCAATTTTGACGGTATTAGGCAAGAACTTTCGAAAGCTGATTGGAGGTAGATGTTTGCAGGTAAAGGGACGGCTGGAAAATGGGAAGCCTTCAGAAATGAAATAATGAGAGTCCACAGAAAGTATATTCCTGTTCAGGTGAAAGGAAAGGCTGTTACGTATAGGGAACGTTGGATGATTAAAGAAATTGAGGGTTTGGTTAAGAAAAAAAAGGAAGCATATGTCAGATATAGACAGGGTAGATCGAGGGAATTCTTATTCTGGATTAGTGGTGCGAGGGAATTCTTAGAAGAGTATAAAGGCAGTAGGAGTATACTTAAGAGGGAAATCAGGAGGGCAAAAAAGCGACATGAGATAGTTTTGGCAAATAGAATTAAGGAGAATCTAAAGGGTTTTTACAAATATATCATAGACAAAAGGGTAACTTGGGAAAGAATAGGGCCCCTCAAGGATCAGCAAGGTGGCCTTTGTGTGGAACAGCAGAAAATGGGGGAGATAGTAAACCAGTATTTTGCATCAGTATTTACTGTGGAAAAGGACATGGAAGATATAGAATGTTGGGAAATAGATGGTGACACCTTGAAAGATGTCCATATTACAGAGGAGGAAGTACTGGATTTCTTGAAAGGTAGATAATCCCCAGGACCTGATCAGGTGTACCCTAGAACTCTGTGGGAAGCTAGAGAAGTGATTGCTGGGCCTCTTGCTGAGATACTTATATCATCAATTGTCACAGATGAGGTGCCGAAGACTGGAGGTTGGCTAATGTGATGCCCCTGGATTAGTGGTGCTGGAAGAGCACAGCAGTTCAGGCAGCATCCAAGGAGCAGTAAAAGCGATGTTTCGGGCAAAAGCCCTTCATCAAGAATACAGGCAGAGAGCCTGAAGGGTGGAGAGATAAGTGAGAGGAGGGTGGGGGTGGGGAGAAAGTAGCATAGAGTCCAGCTTAGCACTGTCGCCTTGACTTGTCCTACCAGCCTATCTTCTTTTCCACCTATCCACTCCACCCTTCCCACACCCTCCCCAACCCCCACCCCCGGACCTATCACATTCATCCCCTCCCCCACTCACCTATTGTACTCTATGCTACTTTTTCCCCACCCCCACCCTCCTCTCACTTATATCTCCTGCTCCTTTGATACTGCCTGACCTGCTGTGCTTTTCCAGCAACACATTTTTAAGGTCTGATCTCCAGCATCTGCAGTCCTCACTTTCTCCTAGCGAAGAAGGTTATCTCAGATTACAATGGGATCTTGATCAGATGGGCCAATGGGCTGAGAAATGGCAGATGGAGTTTAATTTAGATAAATGCAAGGTGCTGCATTTTGGGAAAGCAAATCTTAGCAGGACTTATACACTTAATGGTAAGGACCTAGGGAGTGCTGCCGAGCAAAGGGACCTTGGAGTGCAGGTTCATAGCACCTTGAAAGTGGAGTCACAGGTAAATAGGATGGTGAAGAAGGCGTTTGGTATGCTTTCCTTTATTGGTCAGAGTATTGAGTACAGGAGTTGGGAGGTCATGTTACAGCTGTACAGGACATTGGTTAGGCCACTTTTGGAATATTGCGTGCAATTCTGGTCTCCTTCCTATTGGAAAGATGTTGTGAACCTTGAAAGGATTCAGAAAAGACTTACAAGGATGTTGCCGGGGTTGGAGGATTTGAGCTATAGGGAGAGGTTGCAAAGGCTGGGACTGTTTTCCCTGGAATATTGGAAGCTGAGGGTTGACCTTATAGAGGTTTATAAAATCATGAGGGGCATGGATAGGATAAATAGACAAAGTCTCTTCCCTGGGTTGGGGGAGTCCAGAACTAGAGGGCATAGGTTTAGGATGAGATGGGAAAGATATAAAAGAGACCTAAGGGGCAACTTTTTCACGCAGAGAGTGGTATGTGTATGGAATGAGCTGCCAGAGGAAGTGGTGGTGGCTAGTACAATTGCAACATTTAAAAGGCATTTGGATGGGTATATGAATTGGAAGGGTTTGGAGGGATATTGGCCGGGTGCTGGCAGGTGGAACTAGATGGGGTTTGGATAACAGGTCGGCATGGACGGGTTGGACCAAAGGGTCTGTTTCCGTGCTGTACATCTCTGTGACTCTATGACGCTATATCAAAGGTGAGCAAAATCTGAATTGTTTAACAATCTAAACTTTATAGACCACTAACGAATTCATCAGTTGCAAAGAACTTACAGATTACAACTCGCTTTTTACCTTATTCTTACCCAATACTTCATGTGGCTGAATGAGGGATCCTGAAGTTTTCATTCGATTGAGTAAATGAGCTTTTTCAGACCTCTCAGATCTGTAAAGCAGACTTTATTGCAAAACTAAAAGTCAAATAAAAGTAGTATGTCAGAGAGCAAGGAATGTGTACAGAAAATTTATAATACTAAGTTACTCCTTCAAAGGACATAACATCAAGTTGAATCAGAATTATTTTATGTAATATTACATCTGTGGGAAAAATAAACATTCAATAAAAATTCCAGTACGGCAACAACCATCCATATTTTATGTGAATCAGAATTATTTCTTCTCTTGCCATAGATTTTGCAATTGTCAACTGGTTTTTGCTGCCGGAAACAAAGAGTGAATGTGCTTTCACACACAATTACATGAATTCAGGACTGTGCATTATCACTTGCAAAACCAGCATGAATTGTCAAAACCATACAAGCAACAGAACTGCTTAATACCACTTAGAAGAAAGAAATTCTGATAAGCTGGCCAACTACTCAGTTTAGCGTTGGTGCTCCAAGTCACTGTGCCAGAATCTTGGATTTTTTTTTTATTTCAAAAATATACTTTATTCATAAAATGATTTGATGGTCATGCCATACATATGTCCACATTTACAAACACAGATCAAATTTATCCTTGTCATATACAGGTCTGTGCATTTTTCAATCTTATACATATATTTGGCTGAGGCATCAGCAGAGCCCAAAAAACGTCCGCATGGGCGCCCTGTTCTTCTTTAGACAGGCCGATCTTACATGGGGGTCTTTCCCCACCGCGCCTTGGCGGCAGCTGCCCCAAGCTTCAGCGCGTCCCTCAACACGTAGTCTTGGACCTTGGAATGTGCCAGTCTGCAACACTCGGTCGGGGTCAACTCCTTCAGCTGGAAGATCAACAGGTTTCGGACCGCCCAGAGAGCGTCCTTCACCGAGTTGATGATCCTCCAGGCACAGTTAATGTTGGTCTCGGTGTGAGTCCCGGGGAACAGGCTGTAGAGCACGGAGTCCCGCGTCACAGCGCTGCTCGGGACGAACCTCGACAAGCACCACTGCATTCCTCTCCAGACTTCCTCTGCATAGGCACATTCCAGAAGGAGGTGTGTGACAGTCCCGTCCCCCGCGCAGCCACTTCGAGGGCAGCGTGCGGTGCGGCAGAGAGTCCGGGCTGCATGAAGGATCTCACAGGCAGAGCCCGTCTCACCACCAGCCAAGCCACGTCTTGGTGCTTGTTGGAAAGTTCTGGCGATGAGGCATTCTGCCAAATGGCTTTGACAGTCTGCTCAGGGAACCGCTCGACAGGATCCACCCTCTCCTTTTCCCGAAGGGTCTCAAGGACACTACATGCTGACCACTTCCTGATGGACTTGTGGTCAAAGGTGTTTTTCCTCATAAATTTCTCCACGAAGGACAGGTGATACGGAACGGTCCAACTACTTGGAGCGTTCCGCGGCAGCGAGGCCAGGCCCATCCTTCGCAACACCGGGGACAGGTAGAACCTCAGTACGTAGTGACACTTGGTGTTTGCGTACCGGGGATCCACGCACAGCTTGATGCAGCCACACACAAAGGTGGCCATCAGGGTGAGGGTGGCATTGGGCGTGTTTTTTCCCCCATTGCACCGGTCTTTGTACATTGAGTCTCTTCGGACCCGGTCCATCTTTGATCTCCAAATGAATTGGAAGATGGCCTGGGTGACTGCAGCGGCACAGGTCCTGGGGATAGGCCAGACCTGTGCCACATATAGCAATACTGAGAGTACCTCACACCCGATGACCAGGTTTTTTCCCGCGATGGAGAGCGACCGTTGCCCCCATCTGCCTAGTTTCTGTCTCATCTTCCTGATCCGCTCCTCTTGGATACAGATTCATGCCCATGGTCCCTAATCTTAATTAATGTCCTGAAGGCAGTGAGAACCAGCATTATCTTTCTTCATCTCCTACAGCAGTTCAAGAAATCTGTTTAACCAATGACTCATAATGATGCCTGCTTGAAGTGTTACCAAAGGAGAAGTATTTTGTGAACAGACATGCAAAGATATGTGAAAGTGGAAGGAGCCTTGAGCAGTTCCTTCATATTCTGAGAATTACCTGCGAGAAGGAAATGTTAGCTCCAGGGTTTGATAAGTGTCCTCATCCCTATCTTGTAATCATCCCTTCCTCCTTCTCTCTATGTCATGGTGAAAATCATCTGGATTTACTGCAACACACCTGCTGGTCTGAGTATTAAAGAACAGGAACAAGTAAAATTAAATCAGCTACTGCAGACTCAAAAGAAAGAGTAAAACTTCATTTTTTTACCAAGAAATATTTGACAATTCTATCCCAATGCAAAGCTTTTCTGAGAAATCATGTCAAGTTGCACCATAACAGAAACAAATAATAGCTGGTTGCTCAGCTTACCCTGAATTTTTGTAAAACTGCAAGAATTGTCAGGCTTTTTATTTAATACCGTGGGTTAACAAAAAGAGCAGTGTATAATTCATAGAGTAGAATCCCTACAAGGTGGAAACACGCCCTTTGGCCTAACAAGTCCACGTTGACACTCCAAAAGTTATTCTATCAAAACCCACTCCTCTACATTTACTCCTAACTAATGCAAATAACTTACAAATCCCTGAACACTATGTGCAATTTAGCATGGCCAATTCACCTAACCAGCACGTCTTTGGGTTGTGGGCACAGTCACCCACAGCTAAAACTGAACCCGGGCCCATTGTGCTGCAAGGTAACAGTGCCAGTCATCAAGCCACTGTGCTGCCCTAATCCTCTGCCTTGCACCATGCGTTTATCTGTCTATTTCCCAATATCTGAACTCGCTAATATAAGTAGCACTGTCGTTGTGAGGAACATGAAGATTCAATTGTGGTCCAAAACCTAACTCACCCCAGGTGGGACTTGAATCCACAATCCCTGGTTCTGGAGGCCAGTGCCTTATCCATTAGGCCACTTGGGCTGCATAGACAGCAAGGGGTTGGTTTTAGCGGAGGGGGGGGGGGGTGTGCGTGGAGGGGGGCTCATCCTTGAAATTTTGCAATGGGGTTTTTATCTTGAAGCTTATTTTGCCTTATAAAAACTAAGTTGGAAATAATCAGTAACTGGACATAATAATGCACTCACTCTGTGTAGGAGAAGGGAAAACCATTTTGCGTACAGATTACTTGCTTATAGAAACCATGTTCATCTTTAGCTAAAGAGGGCAGAGCCACAATGCCATTGGTACCTCAAATTAGCTACACTCTGGAAAAGATAGTAAAAGAGCCATTACTTAATGAGAGCATCATGTTATCTAAATGACCTGCTAATGGGACTCTCTACCTCACAATGGCATTGCACATCCAGAAGCCCCGAAGGCTGTCTCTGTCTCCCCAGCAGCCCAGCCAACACAATGCCCTCGCAGACTAAACAGCATCAGTGTACTTAATAGGGTACTTAACCACTGCCCTATGGAACTATTGTGAACAGAACGTTACCCATTACTGTACCAATGCCTTTAGGTTAGCTAACCTCCTGTCACCATTATTTAGCTGATCAGGTACTTCCACACTTGCAGCATTGTTTGCCCATTTCATTAATATTAAACTGTAATCTGACCCCTATTGCCTTGCAATCAACTATCAATCTCTTGTAAACTGCATATATCTGTACCTGCGTGGAGAGGTTATGACTCATCAGCGCAGAGCAGTTACTCTGTGCTGAGGGGTCATTGACCTCTTCCCACGATATAGTGAAAGAACCAAGCATGCCAATTTCACAAGGTCTATGTAGGAGCTTTATTTGAAATTGTACAATTCTCCGACACTCTGTCTTGACAGACAAACTTTGGAGTGGAGTGGTTAGGAGAAGTAGTGAACGACAGCAGCAATACTTAAGAATAAAACAGTAGTCCAGGTATTAGAGCAGTTCAAAGGAGAAACTGAATCAAGATACAAGGTCCATCTCAATCCATAGGACCTGGTCAGTGTTTTGCTACCGACTTGAAAAAAAAGTGAAAAAATGTTGCCAGGACCTTGGGTCTATTGAGGAGGCAGGGTTGATTTAAGCTGAGCTACCACCATGAATGATAGAAGCCTGGTTATGAGATGGGCTCAAGTGCTACAGACCCTGTTGAGGGTCAGACACAATGATCTTCTGGATCCACTAGCACAAATGGAATGAGTGGAAGCTTGCTATGCATTAAGATAAAAATATCAAGAGGGCACAGGTTTAAACCTTCCCTCCTGATCTGAAAAGGGACACATCAGTGTCAAACAATAAATGGTTTTCTGTATCTACCTACCAATGCTTTACTGTCTGGTTCAATGCCCATTCATTGCCTTCTTGCTGCTGTATCTAATCAGGTACAAGTGTAATGTGAACTTTGCACACACCTGAACGGTGTTAGATGACAGACAATTTCTAATTTCCAGTCTCACAGCCTCATATTTGGAATCAGAAGAAAACAGTTATCCAGAACAACCTTAATTACCTGAATGAGATGGGCAAGGAGTATTTTGTTCGGATAATTGAGAGTTTGGATAACGGATTGTTCGGATAATGGATAGTGTTTTACAGGACATTGAGAACTTGTTCAGATAATCCAAAATTCAGATAGTTGATGTTCAGATAATTGAGGTTGCCCTGTACAAGCTACATTCCTAATGGAAATGGGAATGAAGCGAGGAACACACATACCTTTCTGGCAACAGGTTTCCTTTCTCGGTTGTGTAAGTCTTCCAGTGACATGTCAATCCGTCTTTCCCAGAAAGGAAAACAAAATAAGTAAATCACATCCTTAAGGAATAAAAGGTTGGCTTCAGAAAAACTGTAAAAGACTTGCTGTGTCACCACAATACCTGTGTATCTCAGGGCCCCGAGCATTTTCCTCTTTTCTTTCAGGACTCTGTGCATTTTGCAATTTTGAAAAACGGTCATGCAATGTTAGATCTGAAGACTTAAAATGGTCTTCTGTAACAAAAATCATGACCACTCATTACCTTGGGTCACATCTCAGCAGCAGAAATGCTAGTTTTTATATAAAATGAAGACAATTATACCTTTATAAAAATTATTGAAATGTAATTCAGACCTTAAGGCACTTCATATTGATACATCAATATCTCAAAATCCAATTGTGGATAAATTCTTTGAAATAATGCAAAAAGTTTTATTCCATCACGTAAATTATTTTGCAGTGTTAACAGTAGTAGAGCATTCAATAACTTAGAAGAGAGAAAATGAGGGTGGTTAATGCACTTGATTACAAGGCAAATGTGTGCATCAGATTAATGTCAACCGTATGGTTGAACTCATTCTAGTTGACTCATTGCCTTCCTCCCAGCCCTAATTCAGGAAAATCACAGTACTACGTTATAACTTGGCAAAAATTACGAAGGATCTGATTTTGCTTGAGAGGAGCTGAGTGAGTGTAATGTTTCCAGATTTGCTGATATATGAAGTAGACCTTTGGCCCTTCAAACCTGCTCCACCATACAAGATCATGGCTGATATGTTTGCTGAATTTCATATTCCAACCCATCTTCAACAATCTTTGACTGCACTACCTCACAAGAATCTATCCAAAGGTAGATCTGACCCCTGGTAACTGAGTCCTCCACGCTGGGAAAAAGCTTCTTGCCATCCACTCTGTCTATACCTCTCGTGATTTTGTAGACCTCAGTCAGGGCCCACTCAATCTCCATCTTTCTAATGAAAATAATCCTAATCTACTCAACCTCCATTCATAACCATCACCCTCCCTACCAGGCAACATCCTGGTGAACCTCCTCTGCACCGTCTTCAAAGCATCCACAGCCTTTTGGTAATGTGGTGACCAGAACTGTATGCAGTATTCCAAAGGTCCTATACAACTGTAATGTGACCAGCCAACTCTTGTACTCAATATCCCATCTGATGAAGGAAAGCATGCTGTATGCCTTCTTCACCACTCTATTGACGTGCCTGGCAACCTTCAGGGTACAATGGACCTGAACACCCAGATCTCCTTATACATCAACTTTCCATGATGCTTTTCCATTTACCGTATATTTCACTGTAGAATTGGATCTTCTGAAATGTATTACCTTGCATTTGCCCAGATTGAACTCCACCTGCTATTTCTCCATCCAATTCTCCAATCTATCTATATTCTGCTGCATTTTCTAACAGTCCCCTTCATTATCTGCTGCTTCACTAATCTTAGTGTCATCTGCAAATTTGCTATTTGGACCACTTATATCTTCTTTCAGATCATTTATCACAAAGAACAGTGGTCCCTGTGGAACACCACTGGTCACAGGTCTCCATTTTGAGAAACTCCCTTCCATTACTACTCTGTGTCTCTTGCTGCCCAGCCAGTTCTCTATCCATCTAGCTAGTACACCCTGGACCCCATGCGATTTCACTTTCCCCATCAGCCTACTTTGGGGAACCTTATCAAACATCTTATTGAAGTCCATGTATATCTACAGCCCTTCCCTCATCAATCAACTTTCAGAATTGTTTGGAAGTAGCTCAGTTTGGGCAGATGAACAGCCATAGTGTAGATTTCAGAATGACCTAGGTCTGAAGATACTCCCAGAGCTGTCTAAAGTTGCCTCTCTATTAAAATGAGAGATAGTATTCAGAGCCAGAGCGTTGGAAGTTAGGTATTGACACCAGTTTACATTAGGATTGAAAATCTGATTTTAAATGACTGATATTAATCTGATATTAATTTACACCTTTTTATTTCCTCATGGAAAGTGGACCAGCATTTATGCCATCTCTAGATGCCTCAAGGAGGTGGTGCTGTGCTGCCTTCCTGAACCACTGTTGTTCATTCCCGTTTACAAAGGAAAACTTCCACAAACTTAGGCTCAACAATGCTGATGTGATATTTGTACCAAAAAGAATATGGAAGTTATGTAAGCAAGCTACATACTATCTTCAGTGATAAGATTCCCGTTATTGGATGTATAATGAAGAGAAAAGCACAAGCTCTTGGAAAATATTGAACAGTGCAAGAATAATTTCTCACTGTATTCTCAGCCAAATACATTAACACTCTATGAAAAAAAGTGCACTTGGTGAATTTAAGCATGCCATTAAATTTACTAAATTGATTTCATTCTATTTTACCAAATATTAATTGCCATTCATATGGCACAGTTGTTAGTACTGCTGCCTCACAGCACCAGAGACCCAGGTTCAATTCCTGCCTCAGGCAACTGACTGTGTGGAGTTTGCACATTCTCCCCGTGTCTGTGTGAGTTTCCTCCAGGTGCTCCAGTTTCCTCCCACAGTCCAAAAATGTGCAGGTTAAGTGATTTGGCCATGCTAATTGGCCCATAGTGTTAGGTGCAGGGGTAAATGAAGGGGAATGGGTGCTTCAGCGGGTCGGTGTGGACTTGTTGGGCCGAAGGGCCTGTTTCCACACTGTAAGTAATCTAAATCATATCATGTTCCAGAGAAGGAGGAAGGCAGAACGTTTAGAATCATGTCCGTACCTTAAACGATCTGGCCTTGGTTTCCTTAAAATCTTCTTGTAAAATAACACCTGCAGATGCTACATGTTTGAATAATACTATACATACATGAGAACTAATTTGTTTAAAGTGGACTTTAACCTTAAAAACCGTTTACAAAGTACTTTTCAAAAGGGAAAATTGAATATTTAAGAGAGTTGAGGCTGAGTAGAAAGAAATATCTACACGACAAAGCACATCATGGCTAGAAATCCAAATTCTGGCTCTTTCACAAACTGATCTGTTGTCCTTTCGTGACACAAAGTAATTATTCAGTTCCTCAGCCATTTCCTTATTCCTGACTACTATCTCTCCAATGTCACCTTCCAGTGGCCCAATGACCACTTTTGCCCTTTATGTATCTAAAGAAACTTACAGTCTTCCCTTATGTTGTCCTTTCATGAACTGATCCATTGTCCTTTGAGGTAATTCTCAGTGAAGTGCAATTTTAAATTGGTGGTTCTTAATGTTTTCATGGAAAGGTCATGAAGTTAATTGCCCACCAAAACCAAGTTAACAAGGAAGTTTTAACTTAGTCATTTCATGCAACACACTGTGCACCTACTGGCTTGCTTCATTGGTAAAATTAAAATCAGACCTTGAAATAATTTTGGTGTGAACAATCAAAAATGCTAACTCAAAGATGAACTTGGGACGATGTTGGTCTTATTTCCAGCTGATCATATGTTATGTCTTCTCTCTAGTAGCAATTACACTGGGTCATCTTGAATCTTTATCAGAAAAACATTTTCTTTCAGATTTTTTCACAGGTGTGTGAGAATTCACAATTATTAGATGCCTCAAATTATCTTGGAGATTGCACTGCTGAGTCATCCTCTTAAATGCCATTTCTTCCACCATGAAGACTGACACAAAGTAATTATTTAGTTCCCTTATATTACTGGTGAACTTACCCTCATATTTAATCTTCTCCCTCCTTATTTCTTTTTTTGTTGCACTCTTTTGGTCTTTGTAAGCTGCCTTTTGCTTTTATGCTATCCCTGACTTCCCTTGTTAGCTATGGTTGATTCATCCTCCCTGTACCATGCTTCTTTTGCTTTGGGATGAATCTCTGCTGTGTCTCCTGAATCACTCCCAGAAACTCCTGCCATTGTTGTTCCACTGTCTTTCCTGCTCGACTCCCCTCCCAGTCAATTTTACCCAGCTCCTCCCTCATGCCTCTGTAGTTGCCTTTATTCAGTTGTAATACCGTTACCCCTGATTCTATCTTCTCCCTCTCAAATTGCAGAGTAAATTCAATCATTCTATGATCACTGCCTCTTAAGGGTTCATTCACCTTAAGCCCCCTTGTCAAGTCTGCCTCATTGCAAAACACTAAATCCGATATTGCCTGTTCCCCAGTGGGCTACATCTGCTCCAAAAAGCCATCTCGTAGACATTTCACAAACTCCTTTTCTTGCAATCCACTACCAACCTGATTTTCCCAATCCAGTTTTGTATTGAAATTCCCCATGATCATTGTAACTTTGCCTTTGCTACACATCTTTTCTATCACCTGCTGTGTCTTGTGCCCAGCTCCTGATTACTGTTTGGAGGCCTGTACATAACTCCAACTATGCTTTTTATTTACCTTTGCAGTTCCTTAGTTCTACCCACACAGATTCTACACCAACTGATCCTGCTTTGTTTCTTACTATTGATTTAATTTCATTCCTTACAAATAAGGCAACCCCTCCCCCTCTGCCCACCTGCATATCTTTTCGATAGGATGTATATCCTTGGATATTCAGCTCCCAGTCCTGATCCCCTTGCAACCATGTCTCCGTGATGCCCACCACGTCATAACTGCCAATTTTCATCTGTGCCACAAACTCATTTACCTTGTTCCTTATACTGCGTGCATTCAGATATAACACTTTCAGTCTTGTATTAACCATCCCTCTTCTCATTGTCATTTGTTTGTCCAGTGTGCTTGAAATTTGATTGCTAACCCTTTCCATACACTCTGTCCTATATGTGTCTGTTGCTAGAGATTTCAATAACCTCTCCTGAGTTCTGCACTGTTACCTCCTCCTTTCATTTGGGTTTCCTAATTTCCCCGATAACTGAACCCTCCCCCCACCATTTAGTTTAAAGCCCTGCCTACAGCCCCAGTTATGTGATGCAATAGGATTCTGGTCCCAGCATGGATCAGAGGAAGACCATCCCATTGGAAAAGGTCCCCCCTTCCCCAGTACTGGTGCCAGTGTCCCATGAATACAAACCCACTTCTCCAACACCAATCTTTCAGTCACGCATTTACCTGCTTAATCTTATTGACCCTGTGTTAATTAGCTCGTGGCTCAGGTAGAAACCAGAGATTATTACACTTTTGATTCTGCTTTTTAATTTAGCTCTTAGCTGTTCATACTCCCTTAGCAGAACCTTTGCCCTGGTTTTATCTATATCATTGTTACCTATGTGGACAACACCCACTGGATCTTTACCCTCCCACTCCAAGTTCCTCTGCAGCCCAGATGAGGTATCCTGAACTCGAACACTAGGCAGGCAACAGAACCTTTCTGGTCCTCACCTTCCACCCACCAACCTCTAGATACATTGCATCACCCTCTGCCACTTCCGCTGCCTGCACACAGACCACACCATCAGGGATATTTCTCCTTCCCCACCCCCATCAGAGTTTTGGAGAGACCATTCCCTCTGCAACTCCCTTGTCAGATCCATGCCCCCCACCAACCCACCCCCTACTCCCAGCACCTTCCCCTGCCACTGCAAAACCTGTGCATACACCCCCCCCCTCCCCCACCTCCATCCAAGGTCCCAAAGGGTCCTTCAACATCTGACAGAAATTTACCTGTACCTCCACCAATGTCATCTACTGTATCTATTGCACTTGATGTGGTCTCCTCTACATCGGGGAGACTGGACACCAACTTTCGGATCGTTTCAGAGAACATCTCTGGGACACTCGCACCAACCAACCCCACCACCACGTGGCTGAACACTTCAACTCCCCTTCCCCCTCCACCAAGGACATGCATGTCTGGGGCTTCCTCCATTGCCAAACCCTAACCTCCTGATGCCTGGAGGAAGAACACCTCATCTTCCACCTTGGGACCCTCTAACCACATGACATTAATGTGGGTTTCACTAGTTTCCTTATTTCCCCTCACCCCACACTATCCTCGTCCCAATCCTCCAACTCGGCACCGCCCTCTTGAATTGTCCTACCTGTCCATCTTCTTTCCCAACTATCTCCTTCACCCTCCTCTCTGACCTATCACTTTCACCCCCACCTTCATCCACCTATCACATTCCCAGCTACCTTCCTCCCAGCCCCACACCCCTCCCACTTATCTCTCAGCACCAACCCCTCAAATCCCCCGGCCCACAAACCTCATTCCTGATGCCCGAAATGTTGATCCTCCTTCTCCTTGGATGCTGCCTGACCTGCTGTGCTTCTCCGGTACCACACTGTCAACTCTGATCTCCAGCGTCTACAGTCCTCACTTTCTCCTGTAATTATATAAAGCTGAATTTTACTAAAGTACACTTGGAGGATATCAACTGTAAAAAATTTCATACCTGACAAAGAGTCCTCTTCTTGATTCACTTAATTGTCCCAATGAGCACTTCAGTGGAGCAAGTCAACATTTATTGCCCCTCTCTAGTTGTCCTGAGGAGTTGGTGGTGATTGTGGGTCTTCCTGAACTGAAGCATATTTTGTGAAGGAACTCTCAAAGTGCATTCAAGGAGTTTGACTCCGTGATATTGAAGAATTGGTAACATACACACAAATATGGATTATGTGTGACTTGGAGGAGATGGGTATTCCACACACCAGATGTCCTTGTCCTGCTAAGTCACTGAGGACAGCTACCAGCAGATCGAATGAAACCGTGGCAAGTTGTGGCAGTACATCTTGAATTGTATGAACAGCAGACTCCGTATACTGGATGGTAGACGGTTTGGTTATTTCAGTTACTGGATTGAGGCAGTGTTCAAAGGAACTGCTTTGTCTGGGATGGTGGCAACTTGATTGAATTTTTTGAGGAGGTGACAAAGGTGATCGATGAGGGTAGAGCAGTGCATGTTGTCTACATAGATTTTAGTAAGGCTTTCAACAAGGTCCCTTATGGTAGGCTCATTCGGAAGACTAAAATGCATGGGATCCATTGTGACTTGGCTTCAGAATTGGTTTACTGGATTAGTGGTGCTGGAAGAGCACAGCAGTTCAGGCAGCATCCAACGAGCAGCGAAATCGACGTTTCGGGCAAAAGCCCCAATGGCTTGTGCCCGAAACGTCGATTTCGCTGCTCGTTGGATGCTGCCTGAACTGCTGTGTTCTTCCAGCACCACTAATCCAGAATTTGGTTTTCAGCATCTGCAGTCATTGTTTTTACTTTTCAGAATTGGTTTGCCCAGAGAAGGCAGAAAGCAGTGGTGGAAGGGTGTTTTTCTGGCTGGAGGTCTGTGACAGGTGGGGTTTTGCAAGGATCCATATTGGGACTTGTGCTGTTTGTGATATATTTATAAAAGACTTGGGATGAAAATGTAGATGGGTGAGTCAGTAAGTTTACAGATAATGCAAACTATCTACAACTGTCAAAGGATACAGTAGGATATGGGTGGAGAAATGGCAGATGGAATTTAATCTGGGCAAGTGTAAGGTACTGCACATTGGGAGCTCCAATGTTAAGGAAAAGTAGACAGTTAATGGCAGGACTCTGAGCAGCATTGATCCACACAGGAATCATGAAGTTCATGTCTATAGCTTCCTGAAAATGGCCACTCAAGTAGATAGGGTGGTAACGAAGGTGGATGGCATGCTTGCCTTTATTGGTCACAGAACTGAGTACAAGAATCAGGATGCCATGCTGCAGCATTCTAAGACCTAGACTACTACATTCAATTCTGGTCACCACATTAAAGGAAGGACATGGAGGCTTTGGGCAGAGTGCAGAGAGATTACCAGGATGCTGCCTGGATTAGAAGGCATGGACTATAAGGTATGGCTAGAAAAACTCAGATTGGATTCTCGAGAGTGGTGGAGGCTGAGGGGAGACTTGATAAGATTATAAGATTCATAGCTAGGGTTGATGGTCAGAATCTTCTTCCCAGAGTTGAAATATCTAATACGCGGGAGCACGTAATTAAAGTAAGAGGAGAAAGTTCAGAGGAGATGTGAGGGGCAAGTTCTTTTTCACAGAGAGTGGTAGGAGTCTGGAACGTGCGACGTGGTGTTGTAAGCCAATATGATAGGTGCATAGAAGAAACTTTTAGATAAGCACATGAATCTATAAAGAATTGAGGGATATGGACCAAAGGCAGACAGAAGGGATGAGGTTAATTTGCCATCATGTTCGGCACATCATTGTGGACCGAAGGGCCTGTTCCTGTGCTGTAGAGTTCTAGGTTCTATCCAGGTCATTCATGGGATCACAACTGGTCAAGACTCTGGCACTGACCCCTGTGGCATTGAGTTAGTCGCCACGGTGTTCCCAGTGGAAAATAATAAAGTTATCCTGACTCAGACTCCTACCTTTCAGGCTCTACAATCTTTAACCCTGCTTCTTCACAAGACTGCCGACTTTCAGTGACTAGATTCTCCCGTTGATCTGTGATTAATGTTTTTTGCTGCCAATATTCTCCCCAGCTGCAGCAAATAAAGTCTGGATCAAATACCTTTATTTGCTGAGTTTAATTCATTGACACAGTTTGTGCAGTTACCTGCCATTCTGGCAAAGTCCAATCGACCAAACATTTATTCATTGTTGATTTTATCCATTTTTTAATGTACTTCTATGTTCCTAACCATTTTTAATTCTTCCTTTATTGGTAATTCACCTCATTCACCATTAGTCCACTTTGTTCTTGAAACCATGCTGATTAACGAACTTATTAATTCCCGGATTCCACAGCCCCATTTTATTTACTTCTTCTCATCACTTTTGTATTCAAGCCTGTGCAAGTTTGCTTCTTTTGATGTATCAAACATTAATCCATGAATTTGGATTACTGCAGTCCATTTCAAATATTTTCTGACAAGACCATCTCGTCTGACTTTACCAAACACCTGGGATGGCTTAGGTAATTGTCCAAGTTCTGTACTTCAGCTAAGAGCATTTCTCTCAATCCGTTGTTTGCTAAATCCAATTAACTACGTGTTTTTAAAAAAATGCAGATTATTGTATCATAAAGGTCTCTCTTACTGGATTCACATGATGAGAGGAATTTGAACTTGAAACCTCAATGCTTTTCTGTCACCTTGCAGTTAAGTCAGAATCCCATTACTTTTCTCCTTGAACCAGTGATTGTAATAGTACAGTGATCAGGACATACTTCGCACTGATATTGTTCAAACATAATACCATTTCTGATTCATCACACGCTGCACCACACATTTACTAAATTAAGTAATAGCTCAAAAGCAGCTGGTGCATTTTCATGATGCAATATAAATAAGACAGATGTCAGAGGTAGTCTTTTTACTCAGAGGGCGTGGAATACTGTGCCTGCAACAGTGGCAGACTTGGCAACTTTAAAATGGCATTTAAATGGTCATTGGATAAACATATGGATGAAAATGGAATACTGTAGGATAGATGGGCTTCAGATTGGTTCCACAGATCAGTGCAACATTGAGGGCCTGTACTGCACTGTAATGTTCTATGTTCTATGTACTGATGTATTGTGTATGCTGTATACGTGGCAGGTACTCATGTGACTTGGTCAACATTGTCTCTCTCATACGCTGCAGTCAGGGATGTCCTGAGGCCTGGTACATTGGCGAGACTGAACAGACGCTATGACAACAGATGAATGGACACCGCAAAACGATCACCAGACAGGAGTGTTCCCTCCCAGTTGGGGAACACGCCAGAGGTCTGGGACATTCGGCCTTGGACCTCCGAGTGACCATCCTGCAAGGCAGACTTCAGGACAGGCAACAACACAGAGTGGGCGGGCAGAGGCTGATAGTTACATCAGACTGCAAACTTTTGCTATAAATTTTGTGTCTTATGATCTTCTACTCCACAACCACCTATGAAGAAACAGCGCTCCAAAAGCTAGTGCTTCCAAATAAACCTGTTGGACTATAACCTGGTGTTGTGTGATTTTTAACTTTGTACACCTCAGTCCAACATCGGCATCTCCAATTATAAAAGCATGAGGGGCATGAATAGGATAAACAGACAAAGTTTCTTCCCTGGGGGGAGGGAGTCCAGAACTAGAGCGCATAGGTTTAGGGTGAGAGGGGAAAGATATAAAAGAGACCTAAGGGGCAACTTTTTCATGCAGAGGGTGGTATGTGTATGGAATGAGCTGCCAGAGGAAGTGGTGGAGGTTGGTACAATTGCAACATTTAAAAGGCATCTGGATGGGTATATGAATAGGAAGGGTTTGGAGGGATATGGGCTGGTAGGTGGGACTAGATTGGGTTGGGATATCTGGTCAGCATGGATGTGTTGGACAGAAGAGTCTGTACATCTCTATGACTTTATGACTCTATGACGTGTGTGATAAGAGCATAAGATTTTGAAGCAGTAGACCATTTGACATAACTAATCTACTCTGCCATTCAATTAAGCCATGACTGATCTGATAGCCCTCAACTTATCCCCATTAGCCATCTCACTAATTCAAGGTTGTTATCGTGAAAATGCCTCCTTTATCCAACACTATCTTATCTCAATTATTTGGATGATTTGGCCCAATTTAACCATTTCATATTGCTAATGACCAAAAAATAGGTGGGAACACACTGAAATACAAGCAAGAGGCATCAAGGAGAGAGGATGTGAGCAATAGAAGTAAAGAAATATTACAATTATTTAGAGCCCTGGTGAGCAGAACAGTGGACTACTGTGTAAATGTTTAGTCTCCTTATACCTGCCACAGAAAAATGCAATAAAGATTCACCAGACTTATTCCTGGCTTGGTGGAGTGTCCTGTCAGGACAGACAGGAGAGACAGCTCTAGTATTCTCTAGAATTTGAAGAATGGAAGGTGATACAATTGAAATATATAAAATTCTTAAAGTATTCAACAGTGTAGATTCAGGAAGGCTGTTGATCCGCACCTTTTCAACTTCTTATAGAGTGTATTCCTTCAGAAGTGATTACTATACACTTGAGTCGACCAATCTAATTGCCTATTCCTTTCAAATGCACCCTTGCTGGTGCCATACACTCTTCCCATTGCAATCTGGTTCACTACTGTCCTTTAGGGAAGGAAACTGCTGTCCTTACTTGGTCTGGCCTACATATGACCCCAGAGCTAAGACAGTGTGGCTGACTTTTAATTGGGCAGTAATAGCTGTCTGAGCCTGTGACACCCACATCCCATGAATGAATTGAAAAAAGAAGCCTTGGAATCAACTGGGATCAAATTACAGAGGAATGTCAAAATGTCAAATCTAAAAGCACTCAATCTAAATAGGTATTCACATTTTCAACAAGATGAATGAATTAATGGCACGGGAAGAAGCAACGGCTATGATTCAATAGCCTCTGCAGAGACAAGGCTGGGAACAGACTGTTGAAGGATTTTCAACATTTAGAAGGAATAGGCAAAAAATGAAGTTGGAGCAGGATCAGCACATTTGATTTAGGATCTCTGATCAGAAGAACAGGGTTTTTCCAACTGACCTGTTAGATAGGTGGTCTGTCTCCAAGGCTTTTCAGCGGTTTCTATAGGATGGACAGTCCTATACACATGCAAGTCCAGTTCAGGTTCATTTTGAGTAACAGAGATATACAGCACAGATAAAGGCCCTTCATGTCTGTGCTGGTCAAAACAAAATCACTAACTATTCTAAACCTTTCTAATATTTGGCCCATAGCCTTGCATGTATTGGTATCAGAAGAACACATCTAAACACTTCTTAATGTTATGAGGGTTTCTGCCTCTCCAACCCTTATAGACAGAGTTCCAAATTCTCTCATCCTCTCAGTGTAAAAGCCTTTCCCCCACATTCCTCTAAACTTTCTGCCCCTTATCTTGAATCTATGCTTCCCTGCATATTGATCTCTCCGGCAAGGCGAAAAGTTTCTTTCTGTCTACTTCCTGTCATTCAGGCTGGTTTACTTACCAGTTCCCTGAATGTGACTCAATCCAGACCAGAACTGGATAGTTAACATTGTTCGGTAGTGTTGCATCGCGGTATTCGTTTCCTTCTTTAAATTTATTAGTGCTGTTAAACAGTAATGCTGTATACTTGTATTGCTTACTGGGGCTTGTCCTGTCTTTGCAGTCAAATGTTGTGGCTCAGTGGCTAGCACTGCTGCCTCACAGTTGCCAGGGACCCGGGTTTGATTCTGGTCTCAGGTGACTGTCTATGTGGAGTTTGCACATTCTCCCCGTGTCTGTGTAGGTTTCCTCCCACAATCCAAAGATGTACAGGTTAGGTGAATTGGCCCCGCTAAATTGCCCGTAGTGTTGGGTGCATTAGTCAGGGATAAATGTAGGGCCGGGGAATGGGTTATTCTTCGGAGGGTTGGTGCGGATTTGTTGGGCCAAAGGGCCTGTTTCCATACTGTAGCATGGTACCTCATAGTGCCAGGAACCTGGGTTCAATTCCTGCCTTGGGCGACTGTCTGTGTGGAGTTTGCACGTTCTCCCCGTGTCTAAGTGGGGTTTCATCCCACAATCCAAAGATGTGCAGGTTAGGTGAATTGGCCATGATAAATTGCCCGTAGTGTTAGGTGCATTAGTCAGGGGGTAAGGGAATGGGTCTGGGTGGGTTATTCTCGGAGGGTCCGTGTGGACCTGTTGGGCCGAAGGGCCTGTTTCCACACTGTAGGTAATCTATTCAAAATGGAACTCCCGCAGCAACTTTGGATTCCTCTATTTTCCGTGATGGAAAATGGTGGCAAGGACAGCAAGCAAGTCAAGTTCTTGAGTGTTGTGGCTTCCCCATTGGGGCAGCTGGTGAATTTTGCATCTTCTTCCTTTTAGATGTTGGAGCTACTGAGAAGGCAGGAGATGAGCCGCTGACGAGTGCAGCCAGTTTGGGACTTGTTTATGGAAGTTCGATTTGGTAAAACATGTGGGCATTTGGGAGCTCCCACACCACTGATGATGGAAGGACATGACAATTATGGCACAGTTCAAGGTCAGTGGGGGTGGGCCTTTCTCATGTTGAAAACTCATGATGTGCTGATGGTGCCGTCAAGACAAACCCAGACATTCTCCAAGAGCTGCTGCAAGCTCATCATCAGAAGGGTTGCAAAGACAAGAGACAGCAAGCAATTGTGGGCATCCCTTTTCTCACAGGGTTAAGGTAAATTACAATTGATGGAATGATACAGGAGAACTTTATTTGAACATAACACACACATGGATTGCATAGGTCTTCTATAGGCCACTAGAAGTGAATCTGACATCCCCTATTGGAGACTTTACAGCATCATGTGAAAGCAATAGTCACCCAATGTTCATCCCCACATACTGGATATTGACATACTTTCTGAGGGTAATCTGTGGACACATCAATGTTTACATAAAGAGGTTTTTGACTGAATGTGAATGATTGTTTAGTATAATTCAAAAAACCACAGACTTGCAGTACAGATCACAGGGACCAGAAATTGGATTGTCCCCACTTCTTGAGGTCGTTGCTTTCCTGTTCATGGGACTTTTAGCTGCCACTCCTAGATTCTGACCATGGCTACACTTCAAAAGGCCTTCATTACTCTACTCTGAAGTTCAGGAAAGACGTTACATAAATGCGAGTCTTTTCACTCTTCAGATCCATTTTTGCTAATGCATTTCTGTCCAGTTACTCCCATCTGATCTAAGTGACTATCCATGAAATAGTCCGCGTCTGCATGCAGCAAGATCAGGGCAACATTCACTCATCAGCTAAGTGGCAATTAACAATGGTGCCACTCAAGTACCAGGTAATGACCATCTTCCATAAGAAATAGCTTCTCTTGAAGTCCATTGGCATTCCATCTCTTGCCATTAACATCGCGGGGGTTATCACTGAGCAGAAACTCAGTGAGACTCTCCATACAAATACAATGACTACAAGAGCTAGGAATCCTTCAGCAAGTAGGATTGACCAAAAAAAAATGTGGCTCAGGTACAGGCAGCTTGGATCAAGGGAATCCCTGGAGGCATACAGAGAATGCAGGAATTGACTGAAGAAGGAAATCAAGAAGGTGAAAAAGGGGACATGAGGTAGCCTTGGCTGAGAAGATTAGGGTGAATCTTCAGAGGTTCTTGAAGTATATCAAAGGAAAAAGAATAACTCAAGAGAGAATAGGGCCCCTCAAGGACCAAGGTGGACATGTAGGTGTAGAACCACAGGAGATGGGTGAGGGTCTCAATGAATATTTCTCTTCTGTGTTTACCGTGGAGAAAGACATGAAGACTTGGGAACTTGGGGAAGTTATTGGTGATAGTCCATATCACAGTCGAGGAGGTGTTGGATGCATTAGAAGATATGAAGCTGGGTAAATCTCCTGGTCCTGACCAGATATATCCAAGAACACTGCAAGAGGCTAGAGAAGAAATTGCAGGGGCCCTGGCTGATATTTTTGCATCATCGTTAGCCACAGGAGCGGTCCCGGAAGACTGGAGGGTAGCGAATGTTGTGATCTTATTGAAGAAGGGCTGCAAAGAAAAACTTGGGAACTATACACCAGTAAACCTAACATTTGTGGTAAGTAAGTTACTTGAGAAGATTCTGAGGGATAAGATATACCTGCATTTTGAAAGACAGGATTCGATAAGGAGTAGTCAGCATGGCTTTGTCCTTGGGAGATCATGCCTCACAAATTTGTTACAGTTCTTTCAGAAGCCACCAGGAAGGTTAATGAGGGTAGGGTGGTAGATGTAGTCTCAAAAAGTGTGGCACTGGAAAAGCACAGCATTCGAGGAGCAGGAGAATTGACGTTTCAGACATAAGCCTTTTATCAGGAATGGATTTCAGTAAGGCCTTTGATAAGGTTCCACATGGTAGGCTGCTCTGGAAGGTGAGTTTGCATGGAATCCAGGGGGAAATTGGCAAATTGGATACACAATTGGCCTGATGGTAGGAAGCAGAGGGTAATAGTGGAAGGATCCTTGTTGGACTGGAGGCCGGGGAGTAGTGGAGTGCCTCAGGGGTCGGTGCTGGGCCCATTGCTGTTTGTTATCTATGTCAATAATTCGGATGAGAATGTATAAGGCATGTTTAGTAAGTTTGCTGATGACACTAACACTGTGGAGAGTGAGGAAGATTATCAGAAATTTCAGCAGGACCTTGATCAGCTGGGAAGTGGGCTGAGAAATGGCAAATGGGTTTAATATAGATAAATGCAAGGTTTTGCATTTTGGAAAGCCAAATCAAGGTAGGAGTTTCATGGTGAATGGTAAGGAGTGTAGTGGAGCAGAAGGATCTTGGAGTTCAGTGTCACAGTTCTCTGAAAGTGGAGTCACAGGTAGACAGGGCAGTGAAGAAGGCTTTTGACATACTGGCCTTCATCAGTTAAGGCACTTAATCTCAAAATTGGGATGTTGCAGTTGTATGATACGTTGGTGAGGCCGCACTTGGAGTAGTGTGTTCAGTTTTGGTCCCCTTGTTATGGGAAGGATGTCATTAAACTGGAAAGAGTACAGAAGAAATTTACAAGGATGTTGCCAGGACTCAAGGGCCTGAGTTATAGGGAGACGTTGGATAAGCTAGACTTTTTTCTTTAAAGTGTAGGAGACTTACGGGGGGATCTTATAGAAGTGGATAAGATCATGAGAGGCATGGATAAGGTAAATGCACTCAGTCTTTTTCCCAGGGTTGAGTAATCAAGGACTAGAAGGGAAAGGTTAGAGGGGAAAAAATAAAAGGGGACCTGAAGGTCAACTTTTTTTACACAGAGGGTGGTACACATATGGAATGAGCTGCCAGTGGAAGTGGTTGAGGAGGGTACATTAACAACATTTAAAAGACATTTGGACAAATACATGGATTGGAAAGGATTAGAAGGATATGGGCCAAGTGCAGGGAAATGGGGTTAGCGTGGATGGACATCTTGGTCGGCATGGATCAGTTTGGATCAAAGAGTCTGTCCCTGTGCTGTAGGACTCTATGACTCTAAGTAACACATCCCCAAAGCCTGTCCACCATCTACAAGGAACAAGTCAGGAGTGTGATGGAATACTCCCCACTTGCCTGGATGGGTGCAGCTCCAACAACACTCAAGAAGCTTGACACCATCCAGGACAAAGCAAGCTGCTTGATTGGCAGCACATCTACAGACAATGATGCTCAGTAGCAGCAGTGTGTACCATCTACACTGCAGAAATTCAGCCAAAATCCTGAGATAGCACCTTCTGAATCCACGAACAAGGATAAGGGCAGCAGACACAAGGGAACATCACCATCTGTAAGTTCCCCTTCAAGCCACTCATTATCCTGACTTGGAAACACATCATCGCTTTTTCATTGTTAAAATCCGGGAATGGCATTGTGGGTCAACCTACAACACATGGAATGCAGCAATTCAAGGCAGCTCACTACCATCATCTCAAGGGCAACTAAGGGATGATCAATGAATGCTGGCTCAGCCAGTGACATTCTGACCCCATGAACAAATAAAAAAAACACCAGTTCCAAATACTCTTCCCAACGCATGCACTATTCTAGACTTGCGTATGTATTCTTTTGCCTCCTTTGGTGGGAACTGCCTAGCGGGTTGTGTGACATATTTATTTAGCTATGTGGACTTGAATAAGATTATCTACTGCTGCCTTCGTTTCAGGCAACTGGTAATAGCTTTGCCAATTATATTCACATCCAAAGAGTGAACGAGGAGAAACAGAGCTGTTGACTTGTTGAAAATGTCAAATATTCAACCACGTATTAACCTTTGTGTTAACTGAGGTGACAGCAATGGATCTTTCTATACCACTCTAAATCCTCCCTGTTTTTGTGCACTGAGTACTTGCTTTATTGAGAAAATATAAATTCTTCAGTCATAGTTTCTTCCTTTTGCTTAAATGTAATGATTTCAGCAGGACGTGTTTGGAAGTGTTTTGAATAAAAATTTATTGATGCATTAAACGTATACACATGCTGTGCATTATGACAGGAGTATTCAGCACATCAGCAAACTACACAACAAGCTATTATACACCGGCTATATTGATAATGGAGTTATTAATGTTCAGTGAAAATGGTACACATTGTGGCATTTTGAAATGAGATCTTTTCTACAACCTCGAATGTGGCATGCAAGTCTCACTGTGTTGACAATTCAACAGAATGGATCAACTTAGCTCAATGAGACGAGATTCTGTGTGTGAGCACACCACACATGTTTAGCAGTTTAGTGGTTAGTCACTGCCCTACTGAGCACTGTTTATTACAGGTTCTTCTACGCTATAGAAGCTGATGGACAGCCATCTTGTGAGAAGGTAAGCCAGTGTTACAGATTTGACCACATACACAGTTAAGACGGCCACAAGAAGTACACTGCTTTTTGGTGGACCTAGGATTTTTCAGCAATAGGCACCAACCCAATGGGAATGTTTGAATACTGTGGAGGACATGATTATTCCCAGGGCCTCCGGCTTGTCTAGGTGACTGGTCAAGCCTTCCCACATGCTACCAAAACCCAGGGCTGCCATCATGGACAAAACCTGAAACCTTTTCCACTCTGTACCTCACCTGGTGGTGTTTATGCTTGCACCTTTTCCTTTCATTCATCAACTTTGCTGGATTGCCTGCTTTTAGTTCACGTGGCATGGTGGCTCAGTGGTTAGCACTGCTGCCTCACAGTGCCACGGATCCAGGTTCAATTCCAGTCTCGCAAGATTGTCTGCATGGAGTTTGCACATTCTCCCTGTGTCAGCGTGGGTTTCCTCCGGGTGCTCCGGTTTCCTCCCAAAGATGTATAGTTAGGTGGATTGGCCATGCTAAATTCCCTGTGACGTCCAAGGATGTGCAGGCTAGATGGGTTAGCCAAGGGAAATACAGGGTTATAGGGTAGGTGGTGGATCTGGGAGGGATGCTGTTCAGAGGGTTAGTGTGGACTTGATAGGCAGAATGGCCTGCTTCTACATTGTAGGGATTCTATAACTGTCATCGCACAGATTTTACAGCAAAAAACAAACACAAGGAAAGAACTGAGGGGATCTGGAAGCTTGCGCACAGCCACATGCTAAGATTGCTGGTGGTTGTGATTTCAACACCCAAGTGTAACCTCTCCAGTGGAATCAATGTGAGGGAGGTGAGGTACTTTGCTTGATTGGCAAACTGCTTTGGCTGAAGGTTTTGGACCTCAGGTTGTCGACTCTGGTAGCCCTGTTGCTTCAAGCTGCTCCACTCAAACTGCCTTTCCCACATCTCTAACATTTTTGTGACAAATGAATGAAGAAACAACCATAACATTTGTCAAGTCCCTGTAATTTGAGGTTTGCTCACAGTCACATCAAGGAGATTAATCTTCAATTTTTGAACAGTTTGGGGTGTTGGCAACTCAATGTACATCCGTGAGAATCAGTTACCATACAAGACTAAACACTGGATTAACATCAAACCTACATCATTTATCATAAAGTCCAATGGATAGCTGATGTATTTTAACTCAACTGTCCTTCCCTTTGGGTTGGCACAGACTGCTTGAATCACAGACACTGTAAAGTGTACCAATTGCTGTCTTCACCAGTCATCATGTAAATTAATTTCAAGCACTATGCTTAAGGCAATGAGACCTCTTTTAACGACATCCTTTTGCACTGTTTTATATTTGACTGTATTTGCCTTGTTGCAAAGCTCCTTGCAGTAGTGAGGTGCAAGTGAAAATTATGAAAAGATTGCAGCTTTTGTGAAATTATTTCCACTTCTGTCACTACTTTCCACTAGTAGAGTAGTATATATTCCTCCCATCTACATATTAAACCTTGAACTGATTTTGAGACGCAAGCAAAACTTGGCGTTAGGTAAAAGCATAAAAACTGCAAGGCATGTTACATTTAGAGAGAAATCTCCATGTGTATTGACGTTATATATCCCTTCAGTACATTGGCTGCACACTCAGAGCCTATCTTTTTATGCAGGCTTGTAAGTCTGATTTCTCACAACCAATGGCTAACCTTTTCAAAATAAAATATTCCGGGTGATAAAAATTGCAGCAAAAGTTGTGTTTGGTTAACATAGCACTTTGTTCAGAGGCACGATGCTGTCATGTTTTAAGGATATTTGATCTTAAAAGTCAAATTAGCAATAAAGCAAATATAATACTGCACTTACTCCAGCAATTAAAGATGGCAAGAATTTCACAATTCCATTTTACCATAAAAATTAGGAGGTTCCAGTTCCCAGTTATGAAAAAAACTCATTTATAAAAACTATAATTAAATATGATGCAATAAATATTTTGAGAATCATAATAAAACATTTCTAACATCTGCATCAAAATGAACATTCAGTAACCATGGAAGAATACCTGAGTTTTCTAAAACACATAACAATGTCCCTTAATCCGTACTCTGCGTCACTGCAAGATCCATTCATAGTGCAATTAAACCAATACCTCTCCAGGGAAATTCACTCACTCGGTTTCAATATTAACATCCTTCTTCTTAGAAGAGAAATTATGAGAAGCCAGCAGAAGCAAAGTAGGCATCATTGAGAATCACATCGATCTTAACATGTGGATAATAATTCACTGACTGATGGAGGGATTAATTTTAATTATTATTACAATAAATGTGAGGGAGCTTTTATTGTAGTTATTTAATTGCAGGATGAATGATACTTCAGTTTGTTGCTCTTACTGACCACTCGAGCCAGAGAGAACATATGCAGATTTACATGTGTAAAAAAAGACAGATTTGCATTTAAAATGGATTATTTGAACTGCTGCTTGAAGGATCACTGTTGGTTATACCACCATATCTATGAAGGCTACGTGAATCTTCTTAAAGTAGCGCTGTCTTCGGAATCATAGCAGTGCTGGACTGATTGAAGCCAAGTCTTTTGCGCCCCTGCACCTATGTGTTCAGAACTCTAGGAAAGGATAAATGCAATTTTGTCAGCATTGAGGATACAAGAACACTTCTGCACCAGTATCTGGAGAAAAGAAATATGATGGCTTTATTCTGAAAAGATAAAAAAAAATTAAGAAGTGTTCATTTCTATTAAAATTCATCCCTACATAACTCAGATTAACATCCAATAGAGACACAGATTGAAGATGAGGCTATTGAGACCCTCGAGCCTGTCCCAGCATTCAATCAGGTCTGGGCTAACATCCTGCGTGTCGATTCCAGTCCTTGATCGTCTACATCATTAAAATCCTGGCAGTGCTGGTCTTGAAGTGACAGCCAAGCATTTACGGTCATTGCTTTTCGTAAAAAAGCTATCTCTGGACAGTTGTGATACTGTGGCTTTATGAGGTTATTTTGTCCCTTTTTAAAGGCGAGGTTTTAAGGCAGAGGTTAACAGCAGTCTACCAAAACTCACAGAGTAAACAGCTTGTGAGGCCTTGGGTGTTTTTTTATATAAGAACAAAGTTGGCACCATACAAGCAGCCTGAATGGGTGAGGTTGAGCTCTCACAGATCAGGATTTTTTCTGTTTGAATAGCCCCAATTTACACAAATTGCCGTGTAATGAAGCGATATACCCAGTCTTGTCATTACTTGAAGATTTGACCTTGAAGGTCTAAAAATCCGAAACTGGTGGAGTGATAAAATAGAGCTGGCAGCTCTGATATTCAGCTCACAGCCCTCATATATACACTGCACCCCCTTCTCCCTCATATATCCACACTGCCCCCCTCTCCCCCACATATCCACACTGCCCCCCTCTCCCCCACATATCCACACTGCCCCCCTCTCCCCCACATATCCACACTGCCCCCCCTCTCCCTCATATATCCACACTGCCCCCCTCTCCCCCACATATCCACACTGCCCCCCTCTCCCCCACATATCCACACTGCCCCCCTTCTCCCTTATATATCTACACTGCCCCCCTCTCCCCCACATATCCACACTGCCCCCCTTCTCCCTGATATATCCACACTGCCCCCCTTCTCTCACATATATCCACACACCGCCTTTTCCCTCATATATCCACACTGCCCCCGTGTCCCTTAAATATCCACACTGCCCTCCTTCTCCCTCATATATCCACATTGCCCCCTTGTACATTAAATATCCACACTGTGCCCCTTCTCCCTCATATATCCACACCGCCCCCTCGCCCTCAAATATCCACACTGCCCCCTTTCTTCCTCATATATTCACACTGACCCCTTGTCCCTTAAATATCCACACTGCCCCCTTTCTCCCTCATATATCCACACTGCCCCCCTTCTCCCTCATATATTTACACTGCCCCCTTCTCCCACATATATCCATACTGCCCCCCTTCTCCCTCATGTATCCACACTGCCCCCCTCTCCCCCACATATCCACACTGCTCCCCTTCACCCTCATATATCCACACTGCCCCCTTCTCCCCCTGATATCCACACTGCCCCCCTTCTCCCTCATATATCCACAATGCCCCCTTCTCCCCCTTATATCCACACTGCCCCCCTTCTCCCTCATATATTCACACTGCCCCCCTTCTTCCACATATATCCATACTGCTCCCCTTCTCCCTCATATATCCACACTGCCCCCCTTCTCCCTCATATATTCACACTGCCCCCCTTCTCCCTCATATATTTACACTGCCCCCCTTCTCCCTCATATATCCACACTGCCCCCTTCTCCCCCTTATATCCACACTGCCCTCCTTCTCCCTCATATGTCCACAATGCCCCCTTCTCCCCCTTATATCCACACTGCCCCCCTTCTCCCTCATATATCCACACTGCCCCCTTCTCCCCCTTATATCCACACTGCCCCCCCTTCTCCCTCATATATCCACAATGCCCTCTTCTCCCCCTTATATCCACACTGCCCCCCTTCTCCCTCATATATCCACACTGCCCCCTTCTCCCCCTTATATCCACACTGCCCCCCCTTCTCCCTCATATATCCACAATGCCCTCTTCTCCCCCTTATATCCACACTGCCCCCCTTCTCCCTCATATATTTACACTGCCCCCCTTCTCCCTCATATATCCACACTGCCCCCTTCTCCCCCTTATATCCACACTGCCCCCCTTCTCCCTCATATATCCACACTGCCCCCTTCTCCCCCTTATATCCACACTGCCCCCCCTTCTCCCTCATATATCCACAATGCCCTCTTCTCCCCCTTATATCCACACTGCCCCCCTTCTCCCTCATATATCCACACTGCCCCCTTCTCCCCCTTATATCCACACTGCCCCCCCCTTCTCCCTCATATATCCACAATGCCCCCTTCTCCCCCTTATATCCACACTGCCCCCCTTCTCCCTCATATATCTACACTGCCCCCTTCTCCCTCATATATCCACACTGCCCCCTTCTCCCTCACATATTCACACTGCTCCCCTTCTCCCTCATATATGCACACTGCCCCGTTCTCCCTTATATATCCACACTGCCCCCCTCCCCCACATATCCACACAGCCCCCTTGTCCCTCATATATCCACACTGCCCCTTCTCTCTCATATATCTACACTGCCCCCCCTTCTCCCTCATATATCCACACTGCCCCCCCTTCTCCCTCATATATCTACACTGCCCCCCTTCTCCCTCATATATCCACACTACCCCCTTCTTCCTCATATATTTACACTGCCCCCCTCTCCCCCACATATTCACACTGCTCCCCTTCTCCCTCATATATCCACACTGCCCCCGTTCTCCCTCATATATCCACACTGCCCCCGTTCTCCCTCATATATCCACACTGCCCCCCTTCTCCCTTATATATCTACACTGCCCCCCTTGTCCCTCATATCTACACTGCCCCCTTTCTCCCTCATATATCCACACTGCCCCCTTCTCCCTCCTATATCCACACTGCCCCCCTTCTCCCTCATATATCCACACTGCCCCCTTGTCCCTCATATATCCACACTGCCCCCCATTCTCCCTCATATTTCTACACTGCACCCTTCTCCCTCATGTATCTACACTGCCCCCTTCTCCCTCATATATCCACACTGCCCCCTTTTCCCTCCTATATCCACACTGCCCCCCTCTCCCCCACGTATTCACAATGCTCCCCTTCTCCCTCATATATCCACACTGCCCCCGTTCTCCCTTATATATCCACTCTGCCCCCCTTCTCACTCATATATCCACACTGACCCCCTTCTCCCTCATACATCCACACTGCCCCACTCCCACATATACCCATATTGATCCTTTGTCCCTCACATAACCACACTGTCTCCTCATCCATATCCCTGTATGCACCCCCTCACATATACCGACACTGATCATTTGACCCTCATGTACCCACACTAATACCTCTCCCGCATATACCCACACTGCCACTTTCTCCCTCATATACCCACACTGCCCCTCTCCCACATATACTCACACTGACCCTTCCCTCATATACCCACACTGCCCTCTCCCTCATATACCCACACTGTAACAGGCTGCATGGTAGCACAGTGGTTAGCACTGCTGCCTCACAATGCCAGAGACCCAGGTTCAATTCCCACCTCAGGCGACTCTCTGTGTGGAGTTTGCACATTCTCCCTGTGTCTACGCGTGTTTCCTCTGGGTGCGTCGGTTTCCTCCCACAATCCAAAAATGTGCAGATTAGGTGAATTGGCCATGCTAAATTGCCCGTAGTTTTGGGTGAAGTGTTAAATGTAGGGCAATGGGTCTGGGTGGGTTGCGCTTCGGCGGGTCGGTGTGGACTTGTTGGGCCAAAGGGCCTGTGTCCACACTAATATCTAAAATATCTAATCTAAAATCTAATACCCACACTGCCCCTCTCCCTCATATACCCACACTGCCCCTTTCTCCCTCATATACCCACACTGCCCCTTTCTCCCTCATATACCCACATTGCCCCCACTACCTCATATACCCACAATAACTCCTTGTCCCTCATATACCCATACTGCCCCTCCCACTCATATACCGACACTGACCCGTTGTCCCTCATATACCCACACTGACCCCTTCTCTCATATACCCAAACTGCCCCCTCTCCGTCATAAACCCATACTGACCCCTCGTCCCTCATATACACACACTGCCCCTCTCCCACATATACCCACACAGATCCCGTGTCCCTCATATACCCACACTGACCCTCTCCCTCATATTCCCACACTGACCCCTCACCCTCATACAACCACACTGCCCCTCTCCCACATATACCCACATTGACCCTTTGTTCCTCCTACACCACACTGCTCCTCTCCCTCATATACCTACACTGACCTCTTGTCCCTCATATACCCACACTGCCCCGCTCCCTCACATACCCACAATGTCTTTCTCCCTCATATACCCACACTGACCCCTCACCCTCATATACCCACACAGACCCCCCACCCTCATATACCCATACTGACCCCTCGTCCCTCATATACACACACTGCCCCTCTCCCACAAATACTTACACTGCCCCCGCTCCCTCATATATCCACACTGACCCCTCTCCCTCATATACCCAAACTGCCCCTCTCCCACATATACTCACACTGCCCTCTCCCTCATATACCTACACTGACCCCTTCTCTCATATACCCACACTGACCCCTCTCCCTCATATACTCACACTGACCCCTTGTCCCTCATATACACACACTAACTCATCTCCCTCATATACCCACAGTGACCCCTCACACTCATACACCCACACTGACCCCTCACCCTCATATACCCACACTGCCCCCACTACCTCATATACCCACAATGACCTGTCTCCCTCATATACCCACACTGCCCCCACTACCTCATATACCCACAATGACCTGTCTCCCTCATATACCCACATTGACCCCTTGTCCCCCACATATCTACACTGCCCCCCTTCTCCCTTATATATCTACACTGCCCCCTTCTCCCTCTTATATCAACACAGCCCCCTTGTCCCTCATATACCCACAATGCACCCTCTCCCTCATATACCCACACTGCCCCTCTCCCTCAAATACCCACACTGACCCCTTGTTCCTCCTACACCCACACTGCTCCTCTCCCTCATACACCCACATTGACCCCTTGCCCCTCATATAAACACACTGCCCCTCTCCCACATATACCCACACTGACCCCTCGTTCCGCAAATACTCACACTGCCCCTCTCCCTCATATACCCACAATGACCCCTCTCCCTCATACATCCAAACTGCCCCTCTCCCACATTTACTCACACTGCCCTCTCCCACATATACTCACACTTACCCATCCCTCATATACCCTCACTGCCCCTCCCTCATATACGCACACTGCGCCTCTCCCTCATATACCTACACTGACCCCTCTCCCTCATATACCCACACTGCCCCTCTCCCTCATATACCCACACTGCCCCTCTCCCTCATATACCCACATTGCCCCTCTCACTCATATACCCACACTGACCCCTCACCCTCATATGGAGTCAGCTATTACAAGGGGGCATAGCTTTAAATTAAGGGGGGGTAGATATAGGACTGATGTTAGGGGTAGGTTCTTCACTCAGCGAGTCGTAAGATCATGGAATGCCCTGCCAGTAGCAGTAGTGGACTCTCCCTCTTTATGGGTATTTAAGCGGGCATTGGATAGGTATATGGAGGATAGTGGGTTAGTGTAGGTTAGGTGGGCTTTGATCGGCGCAACATCGAGGGCTGAAGGGCCTGTACTGCGCTGTATTGTTCTATGTTCTATGTTCTATGTTCTATATACCCACAGACCCCCCCACCCTCATATACCCACACTGACCCCTTCTCTCATATACACATACTGACCCCTCGTCCCTCTTATACACACACTGCCCCTCTCCTACATATACTCAGACAGCTCCTCTCCCTCATATACCCACACTGACCCCTCTCCCTCATATACTCAAACTGCCTCTCTCCCACATTTACTCACACTGCCCCCTCCCTCATATACGCACACTGCGCCTCTTCCTCATATACCTACACTGACCCCTCTATCTCATATATCCACACTGCCCCTCTCCCTCATGTA
This sequence comes from Chiloscyllium punctatum, assembly GCF_047496795.1. Classification (NCBI taxonomy): domain Eukaryota; kingdom Metazoa; phylum Chordata; class Chondrichthyes; order Orectolobiformes; family Hemiscylliidae; genus Chiloscyllium; species Chiloscyllium punctatum. The sequence continues at coordinate 27,006,659 of NC_092753.1, forward strand.
CCCACACTGCCCCTCTCCCTCACATACCCACACTGACCCCTCACCCTCATATACCCACACTGACCCCACACCCTCATATACCCACACTGACTCCTCTTCCCTCATATTCTCGCGCTGACCCCTTGTCCCTCATGTACCCACACTGCCCCTCTCCCTCATATACCCACACTAACCCCTCTCCCACCCCTCTCCCACATATACTCACACTGCCCCCATCCCTCATATACCCACACTGACCCCTCTCATATACCCATACTGACCCCTCATCCCTCCTATACACACACTGCCCCTCTCTTACATATACTCACACTGCCCCTCTCCCTCATATACCCACACTGACCCTCTCCCTCATACACCCAAACTGCCCCTCTCCCACATATACTCACACTTACCCATCCCTCATATACCCACACTGCCCCCTCCGTCATATACGCAAACTGCACCTCTTCCTCATATACCTACACTGACCCCTCTCCCTCATATATCCACACTGCCCCTCTCCCTCATATACCCACACTGCCCCTCTCCCTCATATACCCACACTGACCCCTCACCCTCATATACCCACAGTGACCCCTCACCCTCATATACCCACACTGACCCCTTCTCTCATATACCCACACTGACTCCTCTTCCCTCATATTCTCATGCTGACCCCTTGTCCCTCATGTACCCACACTGACCCCTCTCCCTCATATACCCAAACTGCCCCTCTCCCACATTTACTCACACTTACGCATCCCTCATATACCCACACTGCCCCTTCCTCATATACGCACACTGCGCCTCTCCCTCATATATCTATGCTGACCCCTCTCCCTCATATATCCACACTGCCCTCTGCATCATATACCCACACTGACCCATCCCTCATATACCCACAACTTCTCCTTCCAATCCTCCCACTTCCTCCAAACCAAAGGAGTAGCCATGGGCACTGCTTGGGCCCTAGATATGGCTGCCTCTTTGTTGGATATGTGGAACAGTCCATCTTCCGCAGCTACAGTGGCACCACGCCCCCGACCTTTCCCTCCACTGCATTGATGACTATATCGGTGCTACCTCGTGCTCCCACGAGGAGGTTGAACAGTTCATCCACTTTACTAACACCTTCCACCCCGACCTCAAATTTACCTGGACAGTCTCAGATTCCTCCCTCCCCTTCCTAGACCTCTCCATCTCTATCTTGGACGACCGACTCAACACGGACGTATACTATAAACCGACTGACTCCCACAGCTACCTAGATTACACCTCTTCCCACCCTGCCCCCTGTAAAAACGCCATCCCATATTCCCAATTCCTTCGCCTTCACCACATCTGCTCCCAGGAGGACCAATTCCAATACCGAACAACCCAGATGGCCTCCTTCTGCAATTTCCCCTCAGACGTGGTTGACGATGCTCTCCACCACATCTCCTCCACTTCCCGCTCCTCCGCCCTTGAATCCTGCCCCTCCAATCGCCACCAGGACAGAACCCCACTAGTCCTCACCTACCACCCCTCCAACCTTCAGATACATCGGATCATCCTTCGTCATTTCCGCCACCTCCAAATGGGCCCCACCACCAAGGATATATTTCCCTCCCCACCCCTATCAGCGTTCCGGAAAGACTACTCCCTCCGCGACTCCCTTGTCAGATCCACACCCTCCACCAACCCAAACTCCACTCCCGGCACCTTCCCCTGCAACCGCAAAAAATGCAAAACTTGCATTCCCCCCTCACATACCCACACTGACCCCTCAACCTCATATACACCACCGACCCCTTCTCTCATATACCCATACTGACCCCTCGTCCCTCCTACACACACACTGTCCCTCTCCCACATATACTCACACTGCCCCTCTCCCTCATATACCCACACTGACCCCTCTTCCTCATATACCCACACTGCCCCTCTCCCATATATACTCCACCTTCCCATCCCTCATATACCCACACTGCCCCCTCCATCATATACGTACACTGCGCCTCTCCATCATATACCTCCCCCCTCACTACCCTCCAAGCCCCCAAGGGATCCTTCAATATCCATCAGAAATTCACCTGCACCTCCACACACATCACTTACTGCATCCGCTGCACCCGATGTGGCCTCCAATACATTGGGGAGACAGGCCGCCTACTTGCGGAACATTTCAGAGAACACCTCTGGGACACCCGCACCAATCAACCCAACCGCCCCGTGGCTGAACACTTTAACTCTTTAACTCCCCCTCTCAATCCGCCAAAGACATGCAGGTCCTTGGCCTCCTCCACTGCCAGACCATGGCAACACGACGCCTGGAGGAAGAACGACTCATCTTCTGCCTAGGAACCCTCCAACCACAAGGGATGAATGCAAATTTGTCCAGCTTCCTCATTTCCCCTCCCTCCACCTTTTCTCAGTCCCAACCCTCGGACACAGCACCGCCTTCTTGAGCTGCAAACTTCTTCCTGACCGCTCCGCCCCCACCCCCACTCCGGCCTATCACCCTCACCTTAATCTCCTTCCACCTATCGCATTCCCAACGCCCCTCCCCCAAGTCCCTCCGCCCTACTTTTTATGCTTGGCACACACACCTCATTCCCGAAGAACGGCTTATGCCCGAAACATCGAATCTCCTTCTCCTTTGATGCTGCCTGATTTGCTGCGCTTTTTCAGCAACACATTTTTAAGCCCTCACCCTCATATACCCACACTCACCCTTTCTCTCATATACCCATACTGACCCCTCATCCCTCCTATACACACACTGCCCCTCTACTACATATACTCACACTGCCCCTCTCCCTCATATACCCAAACTGCCCCTCTCCCACATTTACTCACACTGCCATCTCCCTCATATTCCCACACTGTCCCCTCCCTCATATACGCACACTGCGCCTCTCCCTCATATACCTACACTGACCCCTCTCCCTCATACACCCACACTGTCCCTCTCCCTCATATACCCACATTGCCCCTCTCCCTCATATATCTACACTGTCCCCTCACCCTCATATTCCCACACTGACCCCTCTCCCTCATATACCTATGCTGACCCCTCTCCCTCATATACCTATGCTGACCCCTCTCCCTCATATACGCACACTGCCCCCTCCCTCATATACCCACACTGACCCATCCCTCATATACCCACACTGCCCCTCTCCCTCATATACCCACACTGACCCATCCCTCATATACCCACACTGCCCCTCTCCCTCATATACCCACACTGACCCATCCCTCATATACCCACACTGACCCATCCCTCATATACCCACACTAACCCATCCCTCATATACCCACACTGACCCATCCCTCATATACCCACACTAACCCATCCCTCATATACCCACACTGACCCATCCCTCATATACCCACACTGACCCATCCCTCATATACCCACACTGACCCATCCCTCATATACCCACACTGACCCATTCCTCATATACCCACACTGACCCATTCCTCATATACCCACACTGCCTCTCTCCCTTATATACCTACGCTGACCCCTCTCCCACCTCCACCCACTCTGCCCCTCTCTCACATATACTCACACTGCCCCCTCTCCCTCATATACCAACACTGCCCCTCTCCCTCATACACACACTGACCCCTCACCCTCACTTACCCACACTGACCCCTTCTCTCATATACCCATACTGACCCCTCGTCCCTCCTACACACACACTGCCCCTCTCCCACATATACTCACAATGCCCCTCTCCCTCATATACCCACACTGACCCCTCTCCCTCATATACCCACACTGACCCCTCTCCCTCATATACTCACACTGCCCCTCTCCCATATATACTCCACTTACCCATCCCTCATATACCCACACTGACCCCTCTCCCTCATATACTCACACTGCCCCTCTCCCTCATATACCCACACTGACCCCTCTCCCTCATATACTCACACTGCCCCTCTCCCATATATACTCCACTTACCCATCCCTCATATACCCACACTGTCCCCTCTCCCTCATATACCTACGCTGACCCCTCTCCCTCATATACCCGCACTGCCCCCTCTCTCATACCCACACTGACCCATCCCTCATATACCCACACTGACCCATCCCTCATATACCCACACTGCCCCTCTCCCTCATATACCCACACTGACGCATCCCTCATATACCCACACTGACCCATCCCTCATATACCCACACTGCCCCTCACTCAGATATACTCACAATGCCCCCTCTCGCCCATATACCTAAACTTTCCTTCTCCCTCATATACCAACACTGCCCCTCTCCCTCATACACACACACTGACCCCTCACCCTCACATACCCACACTGACCCCTCAACCTCATATACCCCACCGACCCCTTCTCTCATATACCCATAGTGACCCCTCGTCCCTCCTACACACACACTGCCCCTCTCCCACATATACTCACACTGCCCCTCTCCCTCATATACCCACACTGACCCCTCTCCCTCATATACCCACACTGCCCCTCTCCTATATATACTCCACTTACCCATCCCTCATATACCCACACTGCCCCCTCCCTCATATACCTACACTGCGCCTCTCCCTCATATACCTACTCTGACCCCTCTCCCTCATATACCCACAGTGCCCCCTCCCTCATATACCCACATTGCCCCTCTCCCTCAGATACCCACATTGCCCTTCTCCCTCATACACCTACACTGACCCCTCTCCCTCATATACCCACACTGCCCCCTCCCTCATATACCCACACTGACCCATCCCTCATATACCTACACTGCCCGCTATCCCACATATACCCACTCTGCCCCTCTCTCACATATACTCACACTGACCCCTTGTCCCTCATATACCCTCACTGGCCCTTCTCCCTTATACACCCACACTGCCCCCTCCCTCATATACCCACACTGCCCTCTCCCTCATATACCCACACTGACCCATCCTTCATGAACCCACATTGACCCATCCCTCATATACCCACACTGCCCCTCTCCCTCATATACCCTCACTGACCTTTCCCTCATATACCCACACTGACCCATCCCTCATATACCCACACTGCCCCTCTCCCTTATATACCTACGCTGACCCCTCTCCCTCATACACCCACTCTGCCCCTCTCCCACATATACTCACACTGACCCCTTGTCCCTCATATACCCTCACTGGCCCCTCTCCCTCATACACCCTCACTGTCCCCTCCCTCATATACCCACACTAACCCCTCTCCCTCATACACCCACTCTGCCCCTCCCACATATACTCTCACTGACCCCTTGTCCCTCATATACCCATACTGACCCCTCACCCTCATGTTACACAGACTGCGTGATCCCCTCCAGGCCACTCACCATCCTGACTTGGAAATATACTGCTGGTCCTTCATGGTCACTGGGTCAAAATCCTGGAATCCCCTCCCTAATGGGATTGTGGGTCAACCTACAGCATATGGACAGCAATGCTACAATTATACAGTTGTCCACCATCTTCTCCAGGACAATTGGGTACTAGCAATAAATGTGCTGCCCATGCTCTATGAACAAATAAAAACAAAACCCCATACAATAGGAATATTTGACAATGTTGGATTTAAACTCAATGTGACCCTCCACTCCGAGTACAGGAATTAATCAATTTTGCTGTTTAGATTTCACACAAACCTAGTTCCTAATGGAATGGCAGCATTTACCTGCAGATGGTTGCATATGGGTTTCCTCCATAGATGTAGTTAGGGATGTGATAAGAGGATTCTCCATTGGAAGGCATCGCCCTTCGATCAAGTTCTTGTTGCAGTCATCCAAGCTGATCTTGTCACAGGATAACTGGGTGTAGGTTGAATGGACGGTCAGGTCAATGAGGTCTTCGACAGCCTGTGCATCACCTGGTTCATTCTGCTCCTTCTCCAGCTCAGCAACGTGGCTCACCTCATTGAGGGGCGAGAACTCAGGAATGGAGATACCGTCATCTTTGGACATGGGGCTAAGAAATACAAACATGGTAAAATGAAATGGAACAGCCCACTTTTGTTCAAGGCATGAATAAGCAAAACACAAGGATCCTAGGGCATGGCGTCGCTGCCAGTAATTGACTTGTTTGTTTGTGAACATTTATTTACAATGAGTTGATGTCACTATTTCAATACAAGAGGAAAGAAGTCAATATAAATGGGTTTGTACACTCAACCTATACAGCAATGTCGTGAAAGGTCTCTTGTGGCACAGTGATGGTGTCTCCACCTCTGAGCTGGAAGACCCAGTTTCAAGACCCACCTTCTTCAGAGATGGTTTGTAGGGCATCGGAACAGTTCACCACCGCCATCTCACCACTGAGCAACAAATGCTGGCTCAATCATTTGTCCCCTTAATGAATACAATGGTTTGCTGCTTGTTTAGGAATGGCTTGAGCCGATTAGTGAGTGAGGTCTATAATTGCTGGAGGGGGATGTGTCAGACAGTGGACAGTATTTCATGTTTTTGAGTATCTGTCTAGATGTATGTGCGTGGTGTGAGCTGGATCTCATTCACTTGGCGAAATTCTGAGGTGAGATGAGCTTGAACAATTTTGTCCGGATAGAGGGCTCCCCTCGAAACACTGATGAAGCCTTGGTGGTGTGGCAGAGAGACAGGGTCTCACTGACTGTGATGCCTAACAGCTTCTTTCACTTTGCAGACGGAATTGCACACTGTTATAGCCTGCAGCAAATGCACCTTCCGCTCTGTGGAAAAGTTGTTCACTAAAGAAAGAAAAAGATCATTCCATTCACACAGTCAAGAATCATAGATTCCCTACAGTGTGGAAGCAGCCCATTTGGCCCATTGAGTCCACACCAACCCTCTGAAGAGCATCCCACCCCCTGCTACCCTATCCCTGTAACTCTACATTTTTCAGGGCTAACCCCCGTAGCCAGGACACTATGGGCAATTTAGCATGGCAAATCCCCCAAACCTGCACATCCTTGGACTATGGGAGGAAACTGCAGCACCTGGAGGAAACCCACACAGACATGAAGACATGCAAACTCTAAGTAGACCATCACCTGAGGCTGGAATCGAACCTGGGTCCTTGGGATTTGAGAGACAGCACTGGAGCATCACTTGATATCCATGACCGCTCGTTCTTTCTTTTACAAGCAGGAACAACTTCCCCCTGTCCAGCCCGCCCATGACTTTGAAATCCTCTAGCAAATTTTCTTTCAGCCTTCTTTTCTCCACTGGAGAATACATCTATCCCCATGGCTGCCCAAATTCTATGGTGAAACTTGGAACATCACAGAGTATTTTGTGTGAGCAATGTGTTATGTAAAGAGCTGGAGTAGGAGTAGACTGTTTCACCTTTCAAGCCTGCTCCACTCTTCAAAATGATCATGGCTGATCATTCAACTCAGTCCCTGTTCCTGCCTTCTCCCCATACCCTTTCATTCCTTTAGCTCTAAGAATTATATCTAAACTCTGTCTTGAAGAAAAAACTCACTTCACCACAGATGGGACTTGAACCCACAATCTCTGACTTGGTGTTCCTGGTCCTGGAGTACTCGAATGTGAGAAGTGATGTTGCAATGGACAATGTTGATTTTTTTCAGGTGAAAGCTACGATATAAAAATTCCCAGAGAGTATCAGTTACCAGAATTAAATTTCCGCTGCATGGCCACATCATTTACCATGGTTCCCTTTTGGACTGACAGCCTGGCCTACCTCACATCCATAGACTGTGGCTCATCTGTTGACTCATCCGCACTATTTGGTTGCTCGTCCCCATTGTCCGCTTGCTCGTTTCCAGTGACCGCTTCCAGCCCTGGCACAATCTTGGCCTCAGCCTGAGCATGAGGTGCCTCCTCCTGCTTCTTTTCATCCAAACCAGCCCCTGCTAGAATGGAAGAGATACAGATTTAAACACAGGCCCTCTATCACTTTTACTCATTATTCATCGCATTCTATACTACAGTGGTATTCAGGAGACCATAAGTCGTCTCCTGAATAGGCTATTCAGTCCATTGAGTCTGCTCTGCTATTCAATGAGGTCATTGCTGATTCGTTTAACCTCATTTCCACTTTCCTGCCTTTCCCCATAATCTTTGATTCCCTTACTAATTAAAAATGTCAGCCCTGTATGTATTTCTAGTGCCAGCCTCTACATCCCTATGCAATAAAGAATTCTACAGTTTCACTGCCCTCATAAGAAATTCCTCCTTATCTCTGTTTTCAATGTATGACCCCTTATTTTGAAATTATGCTGTCTGGTCCTAGACTCTTCCAGAAAAGGAAACAGCCTTTATCTATGTCTATCCTGTCAAGCCCTCTAAGAATCCTGAATGTTTCAATAAGGTTTCCTCTTGTTCTTCTATATACACACTATGTCAAAAAAACACTCCTCATCCCCACCTCTATCTCTTTTGCCAATTCTCTTCAATCTGCATCCCTCTCGTTCCTAGATGGTAATGTTATCACCTTATTCACCCTAACACACCCTTTACAATTTTGAACACCTCTATTTATATTCCCTGTGACCTCAATGTCCCACACCTCAATAGCCTTGTATGTCACAAGACTAAGAACAACCTTAGCATTTCAATTTCTGTACCTCACTGCTGCCATTTCTCATAAAAACCAGAAACTGCAGATGTTGGAAATCTGAAATAAAAACAGAAATTGCTGGAAAAAACTCAGCGGGTCAAGTTGGTCATAACTCCATAACTGAAGAAGAGTCATGTTGGACTCATAACATTAACTTTTATTCTCCATTATGGATGCTGATAAAAACAGCACTTCCTGTTTTTATTTCAGATTTTCAGCATCCATAGTATTTGGGTTTTATGTTACATATGAACAGTTTGGTTCATTGTATAACTGGTCCACTATCACAGAGAAAATATTGTTCCGAGGTGGGGAAACCCAATAAACTGGTAAAGTCTCTTTTACTCTGTAGGATTGCACATTCTCTGACTTAACATGGTCAAATTATTGAGAACTTCAAGGTGGTCTAAAGGAGTTGGGCTATTTTGAAATAGTAACCTGTATACAATGGTCACATTTAGCTGCTGTACAGACCACCTCCAATGAATGGAGTTGTAACAAGTGGGAGAAAGCATGGAATGACTGTTAATGAACATTTTCTTTCATTCGCAGGCTGTGGATATCACTGGCTGGGTCAGCATTTATTGTCCATCCTTGGTTTTCTTGAGAAGATAATGGTGAGCTGTCTACTGTAGGTTACCCCACAATGCTGTTAGGGAGGGAATTTCAGGATTTTGACACAGTGACAGTAAAGGAATGGCAATACATTTCCAAGTCAGGATGATGAGTGGCTTGGAGAGGAACTTGAAGGTGATGTGCTCCCATGCATCTGCTAGCCTTGTCCTTCTGGATGGAAGTGGTTGTGGGTTTGGAAGGTGTTGTCTAAGGCGGATTTCTGCAGTGCATCTTGTTGATAGTACACACCGCTGCTACTGAGCGTTGGAGATGGAGGGATTCAATGCTTGTGGATGTGGTGCTGATCAAGCAACTGCTTTACCCTGAATGGTGTCAAGCCTCTTAAGTGTTGTTGGTGCTGCCCCTAGCTGAGCAAATGGGGAGTATTCTGACTTGTGACTTGGTACACAGGCTTTGGGGAGTCAGGAGGTGATTTACTTGAAAAGAAATCTGAAATTTTTCAAGGAGTGACTAGGTGTGTGGATGAGGGTTTTGCAGTTGATATAGTCTCCATGGACCTCAGTAAGTCTTTTGACAATGTCTCGTACAGCAGACTAACTAAGAAGCATCGAAAAGTGTGGTGCTGGAAAGGCACAGCCAGTCTGGCAGCAAGTAATTCCTGACGATGGGCTCATGCCCAAAACGTTGACCCTGCTGCTCATCTGCAGGATACTGCCTCACCTGCCGTGCCTTTCCAGTTCCACACTTTTCAACGCTGACTCTCCAGAATCTGAAGTCCTCACTTTCTCCTAGATTAATTAAGAAGCTAAGAGCCCATAGGATCCAGGGCAATTTGGCAAATTGGATGGAAGATTGTCTTAGCAGCAACTGTAAAGGGTGATGATCAAAGGGTATTTTTGTGACTGGAAGTCTGTGTCAAGGTGCTGGGTTCCCCGTTGTTTGTTGTGCACACTAATGAGACAAACATGAATTTAGGATGTAGTCAGTTCGCAGAGGACCCGAAAACTGGTGGTGTGATAACTAACAACAAGGAAAACAATAGGCAGCAGGACGATATAGGAAGGCCGCTCTGATGGCCTGAACAGTAGCAAATGGAATTCAATTCTAAAGAGCATCAGGTGATGCATTTTGGAGGGATTAACAAGGCAAGGGAGAACACATTAAATAGTAGGACCCTGGGAAGTACAAAGAATAAGAGGGACCTGGATATGCATGCCCATGTCCTGAAGGCAACAGGACAGGTGGATAAGATGATTAAGGAAACATGTGGGATACTTGTCTTTATTAGTCAAGATACTGGATACACCGTGGGTGGAACAGTGGTTAGCACTGCTGCCTCACAGCGCCAGAGACCCGGGTTCAATTCCCGACTCAGGCGATTGACTGTGTGGAGTTTGCACATTCTCTCTGTGTCTGTGTGGGTTTCCTCCGGGTGGTCTGGTTTCCTCCCACAGTCCAAAGGTGTGCAGATCAGGTGAATTGGCCGTAGTGTTAGGTAAAGGGGTAAAGGTAGTGATTGAGCTGTATATAATATCAGTTAGGCCACAGTTGGAGCACTGTGTGTAGTTTTGGTCACTGCACTATAAGAAGGAGAGGGTGCGGAGGATATTCACCAGGATGTTCCCTGGAATAGAGCGATTCAGCCATGAAGAGAGATTAGGTGACTTTTTTTGTTTTCTTGAAGGCTGAGGGGAATCTGATTGAGCTGTACAAAGGTTCTAAGCTACATAGACAGGGTAGAGAGGGAGAAAACTTTCCCCTTAATGGAGGGGTCAATAATCAGGGGTACAAGTTTAAAGGTAAGCAACATTAATGGGTTTAGAGAGGAATCAAAGAAACACTTTTCATCCAGAGGATAGTGGGTATCTGGACCTCACTGCCTAGAGGAATGGGGGAGGCAGGAACCCTCATGACATTTTGTGAGTATTTAGATGAGCACTCAAATTCATAGCATTCAAAGCTATCGGCCAAGTGCTGGAAACTGGAGCTAGAAAAGATGGATATTCAATAACTCAGACATGATGTGCTGAAGGGCCTCTTTCTGTATTGTAACAGTCTCTGACTTTATGGAAGAAGTTGTCATATTCTGGTCTGTTGGACTGCTTCTAAATCCCAAGAACTTCACATTCAGCTAATGACCTCACATCATCAGCACGAGTGACGCTGCAAAGTGACTCCAGAGTTGGGAACTGAGAGACTCCAGAGTTGTGGAATACAGAATAAATGGTGGTTCAGTAGTTAGCACTGCTACCTCACAGCTCCAAGGACCTGGGTTTGATTCCAGCTCCGGGTTACTGTTTGTGTGGAGTTTGCACATTCCACCCATATCTGCGTGGGTTTCCTCAGGTGCTCACATTTCCACCCACAGTTCAAAGATGTGCAGGTTAGGTGAATTGACCATGCCAAATTGCCATAATTGTTCAAGGATGTGTAGGTAAGGTGCATTAGTTAGGGGTAAATGTAGGGTAATTAGGGTAGGGCAATGGGTCTGGGTGGGTTACTCTTTGGAAGGTCAGTGTGGATTCGTTGGGCTAAATGGCCTGTTTCCACACTGTAAGGATTCTATTGTATTCTAAATCATCACTGCTCCTCTGCAGCAATTTAAGACTGAAATTCACTTTGCACTGTATACGTGCAGCCTATGAAATCAAGGTGATCATCAACAGAAACAGCCCTGGGAAAAAGCCAACAAAATATTCCACAAAATTATTTGTTAAGAGTGAGACAAATTGTAAAACATAAATTACTCCCTCCTTGCTGTCTGATTTTTGTGAGGGAGAAGTAATAAAGATCATAATGCATTTCCACAATTCTGGTATCTGCCAAGATCATTCTCATCTCCACTGAAACAATTTGTGAAATGTAACAATAAGACTTGTGGAAATAAAAAGCACAAAGTGCTGGAAACACTCAGCAAAGGTGACATAAATCAGAGCAAAGAGAAACAACATTAATGGGTTGAATATTTCTCAACTTTGTCATCACCAAAGGTCTGATGAAGGGCTTATGCCCGAAACGTTGATTCTCCTGCTCCTCGGATGCTGCCTGATCTGCTGTGCTTTTTCAACAACACCCTCTCGACTCTGAGCTCCAGCATCTGCAGTGCTCACTTTCTCCTCATCACCAAAAGTGGCAGGCAGGTGGAAAGGGTAGGTAATAAAGCACGCAGTGCACTGGCTTTATTAATAGGGGCAGAAAGCCCAAGAGCAGGGAGATGATGATGAACTTGTACAGGATGTTGTTTAGACCTCAGTCAGAGCATTGTGTTCATTTGAGGGAACCACATTGTAGGAAAATAGAAAGAGAGTGCAGGAGAAGTTTCCAAGAATGGTTTAAGGAATGAGAAACTTCTGTCGGAGCATAGATTGGAAATGTTGAGTCTATTTTCCTGAGAGAAGAGAAGGCTAAGAGGAGATTTAGTGGAAGTTTTCAAAATTATGAGTGAACTGGACAGAGCAGGAGTGAGAAATCACTCCCACTTGTGAAATGATCAAAAACTGGTGGGGGCAGAGAAATAAGGTCATTTGCAAGAGAAGGGTCTGGAATGCACTTGCTGGAAATGTGGTGGTTGGAGCTTCAATTGAGGCATTCAGGAGGGTTTTGGATGGTTATTTGAACAGAGACAATGTGGAGGATATGGAGAAAAGGTGGGAGATTGCCACAAAATCATAATGTGAGTTCAGAATGCTAGTGCAGATACAATGGGCCCAATTGCCTCCAACTACACAGTAACAATTTGGTCATCTCCCCGATATTGGGCAACACGCAGGTTTCAATCTCACTCGGAGGTGGCAACAGATCAGGGAGCCTGGCCATCTGGTCCACCTCCCATCCAATGGACACGGGACAAGGAAAATTCAAAACCTTCATTCAAAGTTCTGAGAAATGTCATCACACTGAAACATTATCTCTGCTTTTCTCTCTCCACAGATGCTGCCTGACCTGCTGAGTTTCTCTAGTATTTCCTATTTTCTGTCAGATTCCGAGCAGCCGTAGTTTTGCTGATGCACATGACGTGTGTTTAGAGCTGGATCACTGCATTGTCAATAGGCCAACTACTGACAATTTAAAACCAACAGAAGTAACATGAACCAATTTGCGTTGCAACTGAAACATATTTCAGTAGCTGATGATGCTATTTAGTGGTCTCTTGTGTTTACACTGTGGGTGTGAATCATAGAATCCCTACAGTGTGGAAGCAGGCCATTTGGCCCATCGAGTCCACACTGACTGTCTGAAGAGCATCCCACCTACCTGTCCTATCCCTGGGATTTTGCATGGCACATGGCTCATCCACCTGGCCTACACATCCCTGAACACTATGGCCAGTTTAGTCTGGTCAACCCACCTAACCTGCACATCTTTGGACTGTGGGAGGAAACCTGGAGCAAACATACACAGACAGTTGCGTGAGGGTGGAATCAAACGCAGATTCTTGGCTCTGTGAGGCAGCTGTGCTGCCCCAAATATCCTGCTCCCTACTGTCGGCTTCATTAGACATTAGCACAACAGCGCATCTGAAGAGATTGCTGACCTTGTTCCACAGAAACTGGAGTTTGAAGCTGTTTCTCATTCCTGGCAGGATTGATTTCTGCTTTGATTTCATCTTTCTGGAAAATACAACAATCAGAACGTTAAACACACACACACAAAAAAGTCACCTGCATTTATATAATGCCACCTGCAACCTCAGGACATCCCAAAGTACTTTAGGGGTGGCACAGTGGTTAGCATTGCTGCCTCACAGTGCCAGAGATCTGGGATCAATTCCCACCTTGGGCGACTGTCTGTATGGAGTTTGCACATTCTCCCCGTGTCTACATGGGTTTCCTCCGGGTGCTCCGGTTTCCTCCCACAGTCCAAAAGTTGTGCAGGTCAGGTGAACTGGACATGCTAAATTGCCAGTTGTGTTAGGTGTAGGGGAATGGGTCTTGGTGGGTTGCTCTTCGGCGGGTTGGTGTGGACTTGTTTGGGCCAAAGGGCCTGTTTCCACACTGTAAGTAATCCAGTCTAATCTAATAAAAATGTTGTCCCTGCTATGTGGAGGAACCTCTTCCACAGCAAGATCCTACAAACAGGAGTGAAGCTATGACTGGACATACGGAGCTGGGGAACTCTCCTGTTTTTCAAGATTGTGATTCCTAGTCCAGAAACTAGAAACATGGAGCAGGAGTAGGTCATTTCGCCTTCAAGCCTGTTCCACCATTCAACATGATCGTGGTCAGTACCCTGTTCCCACTTTCACCTCATTACCTTTGGTCCCAAGAACTATATCTGTCTCCTTCCTTAAAACATTCAATGTTTTGGCCTCAACCACTCTCTGTGGCAGAGAATTCCACAAGCTCACCCCTCCCTGGGTGAAGAAATTTCTTGTTTTGTCAGTCCTAAATTTGATTTGATTTATTGTTGTCACATGTACTGAAACACAGTGAAAAGTGTTGTTTTGTTGTGCTATACAGGGAGATAGTACCATACAAAGTGCATTAGAATAATAGAACAGTGTTGCAGCCACAGAGAAGGTGCAGAGAGAGATCAACATTGATATTTGAGATGCTTGTTCAAAAGTCTGATAACAGCAGGGAAGAAGCTGTGTTTGAATCTCTTGTAGAAACTTCTGTACCTTCTGCCCGGTGGAAGAGTTCATAACTGGAGTGGCGAGGGTCTTTGATTACATTGGGTGCTTTCCCGGGTCAGTGGGAAGTATAGAGGGAATCAATGGACGGAAAGCTGGTTTGTGTGATGGACTGGACTGTGTTCATGACTCTCTATAGTTTCTTGAGGTCTTGAAAGAACAGCTGCCATACCAAGCTGTGATACATCCAGACAGGATGCTTTTGATGGTGCATCTATAAGAATTGGTAAAAGTCCTTGTGGACTTACCAAATTTCCTTAGACTCCTGAGGAAATAGAGGCATTGTTGTGCTTTCTTGACCATCGTGTCAATATGAGTGGACCAGGACAGAATGTTGGTTCAACACTCCCAGGAACTTGACGCTCTTGACCATCTCCATTGGCACAGACAGGGGTGTACCTGCTGCTCCGCTTCCTGAAGTCAATGACCAGCTCCTTTGTTTTGATGAAGTAGATGAAGAGATTACAGTTTTTACACCATGCCACTAAGCACTGCACCTCTTTCCTGGATTCTGTCTCGTTATTTTTTGAGATCTGACCTGCAACAGTAGTGTTGTCAGCAAACTTGTAACTGGAGTTGGGGCAGAATTTGGCCACACCCTTGTGAGTGTATGAGGAGTATTGAAGGGGGCTGAATACCTAGCCTTCGGGGCACTTACATTAATGATTATGGTGGAGGAGATGTTGATGCTTATTCTTCATTATTGTAGACTACGGGTCAGGAAGTCGAGAATCCAGGGGGCAGAGACTTAGGTTTCAAAGTTTGGAGATGAGGCTATGTGAAATATGTTGTTGAAGGTGCAACTGTATGCAATAAGTAGGAGCTTGATGTAAGTATCCTTGTTGTCAATAGAGCCAGGGAAATGACTTCTGCCATCGACTTATTGTGATGGCAGTGAATCATAGTGGATAAAGGCAATGATGTGAGCCATGACTAAGCTCTCAAAGCGCTTTATAATGATATGATGTCAGAGCCACCGGGTGGTAGTCATTGAGGCACGCTGCATGGTTTTTCTTTGGCACCAGCATGATTGTGGTCTTCTTGAAACAGGTGGGAACTTCGGATCACAGTAAGGAGAGGTTAAAGACATCAGCAAATACTCCAACCAGCTGGACTGCACAGGATCTCAGCTCATGGCCAGGGACTCCATCTGGGCCGATTACTTTCTGTGGGTTCACCCTCAAGAAGGCCGATCTAATGTCTGTGGCAGTGACTGTGGGGATAGGTGACATCAGTTCACTGACCAGTTCAAAGCGAGCTTAGAATGCATTGAGCTCATCGGGTAGGGATGTATTGTTGTTGCCCATGATTCTGTTCAACTTCACTTTGTAGCCCGTTATGCCTTGCCACAAACCATGGGCGTCCATGTGGTTGGTCTGGCTCTCAAGCTTAGTTTGGGATTGCCTCTTAGCGTCTCTCATGGCCTACCCTGCATCACTAAACTGTGACCCCTGGTTCTGTACTTCCTGGTCATCAGGGGACATCTTTCCTGTATTTGCCTAGTCAAGTCCGGTGAGAATTTTATCAGTTTCTATGAGATTCTGCCCCACATTCTTTGAAACTTCAGTGATACAGTCTTAACTGACCCAGTCTCTCTTCATACAACAATCCTGCAACAGTTTACTTCACTCTCTCCATAACTCAGAACATCCTTGCTTAGGTAAGGAGACTAAAACTGCACACCATACTCCAGTGCGGTTTCGCTTAGGCCCTGTACAATTGCAACATGACATCCCTGCTCCTGTACTCGAATTCTCTCGCTATGAAGGTCAACATACCATTTGCCTTCTTCACCGCCTGCTGCACCCACGTGCTTACTTTCAGTGACATGTATAAAAGGTTTCCCAGGTCTCACTGCATCTCCCTCTTCTCCCAATCTATTGCCTTTGAGATAATAATTCACTTTCCAGTTTTGCTCCCAAAGTGGGTAACCTCACATTTATCCACATTATGCTGCATCTGCTAGTTGCTTGCCTCTCACTGCACCTGTCTATGCCACACTGTAACATCTCTGCATCCTCCCTCCCAGCTGTAGGCAGGTCAAAGATTGCACATGCTTAAAGTAAAAGCTGCTGAGCCTTTTTCCTTGGGTAGTGTTAGCTAGCACGAGGGGACATAGCTTTAAATTGAGGGGTGATAAATATAGGACAGATGCAAAAGTAGTTTCTTTACTCAGAGAGTAGTCAGAGCGTGGAATGCACTGCCTGCAACAGTAGTAGACTCACAAACTTTAAGGGCATTTAAATAGACACTGGATAAACATATAAATGATAATGGAATAGTGTGGGTTCGATGAGCTTCAGATTGGTTTCACAGATTGGCACAACATCAAGGGCTAAAGGGCCTGTAACTTCGCTGTAATGTTCTATGTTCTATGATGTCAGGGGTGAGCGACAGCAGCCAGCTAGAAAGCTCAAAGGTGGCACTGCAAAAAGTGTGCACTTAGAAAAGCTCTTCAGAGTTTTAAATAATCTTTAGGAAATAAAAACAAATTAACAAATGGAGGCTGGAAGGGGTGGGGTTAGGGAATAGTGCTTCTGATGGTCTCAGGGCCTAGTAAAGACACTCTCGACCCCCAGAACATTCCGGCTCACATAGAGTTGCCTTGACTTTAAAAACAAACTAGTGCAAATATCTTTCTTACCCAGTGGTCCTGCTCAGTGCAATAGTATTTAGAAACACAGAGTGACCCTGCGTGTGGGTATAGATAGGACCATGGACAAATAACCCCTGACCTTCCCACACTTGATTCACATGAGGTGATCAGATCACATTACAATGTTACAGCAACGATCTATCTATAGCTATAGTTCATGTGAATAACGGGAAGATATTGAACAGTCCAAACACTTTCTTGATTAAAATGGGTTTCCTGGAAATGAGGTCAGTGTAATGTGAGCTGTAATCCACCTTCTGATGAGACAAATTCATGTGACTTTGGAACAAAGCCAAGCAAAGCATTTAAGGAGATATAATATTGGGCATACTGTCCTTAATTGATGGAAAACCTGGCTGTAGAAGACACTAAGCAGATGGTTGCTTAGCAACCCATCTGGATTGTTTTCTGTTTTCACAAGCTTATAGAGTTATAAGGACAAAACCCCCAAAGCTCCTGCAAGGCTGAGAGTTTCTCTATCCTTCTCTTGGTCGAAGCACTTGAAACTCTGATTAAGCTCCCACTTCTTAGCATCTTGATTAAATTGTAAACCCTGGGGCAAGGTGAAGGACAACCACTCCCCAAAGCCTTGGAACCAGCTTGAATTCCAACAGAACTGAAGATGTTTGGAAAATATTTCATCGGTTTACAGCTGTCAGCCATTCCATTTTGCCAACAAGAATTCAAGGGCTCAACAAATTCTAGTTTTTCTTTTCCAGACCATCGGCCTACAATGCCTTTCTATTGTCCTTTAAAAATATTATCGCTGCGGAGTCTTTGCTGTCTGATGTTGTGTGTGTGTGTGTGTGTGTGTGTGTGTGTGTGTAGAATTAAAAGGGGATATATTTCCAATTTCAGATTATCAATTAGATGTTAACCACTTTTGCCACTTGTTTTTAAGAATATGTTTTATTTTACAAACAATTGTGGGCTCACTTAAAGGAGCATGGACATAATCTTTTATTCTGCATTCAGGTACAAAAACATTTTGGCAAGCTGCTGTATTGCACTACAGGAGTGGGGTTGAAGACCTCTGAAGACTAAAGTAAAGCAACACCAACAAGATAGGTTCAATTCTCACCCTCGCTGAGGTTAACCATCCAGGCCTCTCCTTCTCCAGCTCTCCCCTCACCTGAGGTGTGGTGAAGCTCAGGTTAAACTTACTGACAGTCATTTCTCTGTCTAATAAGGTACCAGCCCTCTGAGATGCTGGTGACTTTCCTTTTTTTAATACCACAAGGCACAATGCTGTGCACCCCTTATTGGTTGCACTGCGCATAAATGATCTTGACATGAATCTAGGAGGTTTGAGCAGCAAGTTTGCAGATGACATGAAAAGTAATGTTGTAGTAAATAGTGAGTAGCAAAGCCTGAGACTACAGGATGGTAAGGATGGGCTGGTCAGATGGGCAAATGGAATTTAATCCTGAATCATATCGTGTGGAAGCAGGCCTTTCAACCAATCGAATTCACACTGACCCTCCAAACTACACCCCATCCTAATCCACTCCCTTGCCCAATCCCTGTAACTCTGCATTTTCAATGGCCAATCCACCTATCCTGCACATCCCTGGACACTATGGGCAATTTAGCATGGCCAATCCCACCTAACTTGCGCATCTTTGGACTGACAGAGGAAATTGGAGCACTTGGAGGTAACTCACACTGGCACAGACAGAATGTGCAAATTCCACACAGACAGTCACTCGAGGCTGGAATTGAACCTGGATCTTTAGTGCTATGAGGCAGCAGTGCTAACCACTGAGCCACCATGCCAGCCCTACAGGATCCTGGGAAGTACACAGCATCAGATGGTCCAGAGTGTGCAGGTCCATAAACCCTTGAATGCAGCAGGACAGGTAGATAATGTGGTTCGAGAGGCATGTGGGATACTTGCTTTCATCAGACAAGGCATTGAGTATAAGAGCAATGAGGTAGTGATGGAGCTGTATATAACATCGGTTAAGTATATAACATCGGATGGAGCACTGTGTGTAGTTCTGGTCACTGCACTATAGGAAGGATGTGATTGCATTGAAGAGGGAGCAGAGGAGATTCACCAGGAGGTTCCCTGGAACAGAGTGATTCAGCGATGAAGATGAGGTTAGATAGACTGGGGTTGTTTACCTTAGAGCAGAGCAAGCTGAGGGAGTTCTGACTGAGATGTGCAAAGTTTCAAGTTGCATAGTCAGACTAGGTAGGGAGAAAGCTTTCCCCTTAGTAGAGGAATCAATAACCAGGGGTACAGGTTTAAAGTAAGGAGCAGGAGGTTTGAGGAAAATATTTTAATCACTCAGAGAGTGGAGGGTATCTGGAACCCATTGCCTGAAAGGGTGGTGGAAGCAGGAACCCTCAAGACATTTAAAAGTATTTGAAGAAACGTTGAGGGAACTAGGGCTTTTCTCATTGGAGCAAAGAAGGGTGAGAAGTGACTCAATAGAGGTGTAAAAGATGATGAAAGACATAGATAGAGTGGATAACCAGAGACTTTTTTCCCAGGTGGAAACGGCTATCACGAGGGGACGTAATTTTAAGGTGATTAGAGGAAGGTTTGAGGGCGGCACGGTGCACAGTGGTTAGCACTGCTGCCTCACAGCGCCAGAGACCCGGGTTCAATTCCCGACTCAGGCGACTGACTGTGTGGAGTTTGCACATTCTCCCTGTGTCTGTGTGGGTTTCCTCCGGGTGCTCCGGTTTCCTCCCACAGTCCAAAGATGTGCAGGTCAGGTGAATTGGCCATGCTTAATTGCCCGCAGTGTTAGGTAAAGGGGTAAATGTAGGGGAATGGGTGGGTGACGCTTCGGCGGGTCGGTGTGGACTTGTTGGGCCAAAGGGCCTGTTTCCACACTGTAAGTAAGTAAGTAAAGTAAAGTTTGGTGGAGATGTCAGAGGTAGGTTCTTTACACAGAGAGTGGTGGGTACATGGAATGCACTGCCAGCGGTGGTAGGAGAGTCAGAGACATTAGGGACATTATTGGCGACTCTTGGATAGGCACATGGATGACAGTAAAATGAAGGGCATGTAGGTTAGTTTGATCTTAGAGTAGGATAAAAGGTTGGCCAGTCATTGAGGGCCAAAGTGCCTGTACTATGCTGTACTGTTCTACGTTCTATGTTCTGCTTAGATGAACATTTGAAGCACCATAGCATGTGAGGCTAGGGACCAAGTGCCGGAGAATAGGTCTAGTATAGGTGGATGGTTGAACAAATGTGGACTCAATGGGACTTTTCCCATGCTGTAAAAACTCTCATATTTTATGACTCCAAATTGGCCATCTTGGTGATTGAATCAAAACATTTACACAAACTGGTGAGTCATAGAGCAGTGGGTGTGCTCTACAGCAGATTCCATCCAACACTAACAGTGTGGCAAAATATTCAGAAAGGAGGGAAACTACAGGAGACGCGAGAGGGGGGTGACTTTACAGTTGCTATGGTTACCTTGGTGTCTCCAGTGTCACTTCGCCTGGTTCTTTTCATGATCTCTTCGATTCTCTATAAGAAGAAAATTGCCCAGTTAAGGAGAATTGTTCACATTTTCCCTCAAACTAAAACCCGCTTCCCTTCAGTTCACCAACTTAACTCTGCGATCTAACCTTCTTTCGCTCCATTCGCTCCTGCTCAATCTGGTGGATGATCTGTTCCCGTTCTAATCGCTGTCGCTCTGCTGCCTCCCGAGCCTTGATTTCAGCTTCTTCTCGCTGGGGAGAGAAAGAAATACAGGGTACAGGTATGAAATAAAAACACCGCTACAAAGTAAACTTTGTCATACCATGGCCAAACCAATTTTGGAAAGAAGTTTTGGTCTTTAAATGGCCATCGTCGATGTCTGCTCACAATTTATTCTGTGTCTAATTACATTCAACATGTGGGGAGGTGTTATTCAACTCTGACGTGTGCTGAATACCTATTCATAGAATCCCTATAGTGTGGAAACAGGCCATTTGGCCCAACAAGTCCACACCAACTCTTTGAAGAGGATCCGATCCAGACCCATTCCCCTACCCTATTTCGCTCCATTTACCCCTGACTAATGCATGTAACCGACACATCCCTGAACACTGTGGGACAATTTCACGTCACTAATTCACTGAAACTGCATATCGTTGGACTACAGAAAGCCACGCAGACACGGGGAGAATGTGCAAACTCCACACAGACAGTCGCCCAAGGCTGGAATTGAACCCAGGTCCCTGGTGCTGTGAGGCAGCAGTGCTAACCACTGAGCCACCATGCCATTTTTAAGTTTAAGATTGAGATGTACCTGATGGGAACTGAGGATAGGTTCTCACTCTCATAAAACAATACTGTAGCCAACAAGCCAGCTTCTCCAAGTCTGAAATACATCATATTGAGTGTCAGTGGTCAAGGAAGTGCTCTCTCTGACAGGGGGTCAAGGCCAGATGGACACCACTTCAGATCAAATGGTGTCAACCATTTTGGACTGAGATCGGGAGGCAGTTATTCTTTGGAATTCTCTAGCTGAGAAGGCTGAGGAGATTCAATCAGAGTGTATGTTCAAGACAGAGACTAATGGATCTCTGACATATGTGGTGGGGTGACCAGCCATCATCGCGCTGAAAAGTGGAGCAGGTGAGTTGAGTGTGTCTGAATTTGGTGCCTTTGGGTCAGCATAGACAAGATATACTGTATCATTTCTATATGTCTGTGGAGTGGCCTACTTATATTACATATATGTATTGTTAGAGTAAGAAGACTGGCTGATCCAGAGAGTTTATGACTGTTTTTATATAATGTGATTTAATTTCAGATTATCCTAAACTTAATATTGAGTTCAGACAAGTAAGGGGTGACTTAGTGTTTTAGGGTAATTTTCGGGTTTTGCAGGTTGATAGAGGTATTCATTCTGGAGAGGAGAATTCAGAAGAAGAGGGCACCATTAGAGTCATTTCAGAGTGAAATTAGAAAACACACCTATTTCAAAAAGAAGTTGGAGGTTTTTTTAAAGTCTTGTCTACTCTAGTCAGGACGAGGAGGCAAGAAACAGATTTGAAGAAAGGTTACACTAATTTATACAGATAGTTTTTGTGTAAAACGTGTTTTGGTAGCGTGATTTGGCTCTAATGTCGCCGAAGAATTAGGGAACAGTGTTTTCTAGAATGCTTACCTCTGTCCGCAACAGTGCAATTCCACTGCTGATTGTTTCACACACTTTGTCCCGTACATGTGCCGAAGTCTCTGCACCATTCTGAGTGTGCACCAATGTCAGCTGCTGTCACAGCATGTATGAGGTACAGTACTATTGGATAAAGAGTGGGGCTGGAAAAAGCTCAGCAGGTCAAGTAGCATCAGAAGGCGAAGTGGGGGGGGGTGTCAACATTTCAGGTCAGAACCTTTCATCGGGGAGAGGGAAAGGGGAAAAGTGGGTGATATGGTGATAGATGGATGCAGGTAGGAGGTGGCTGTGATTGGTCAGTCAGAAGTGTGGAGTGGATAGGTGGGGTGGAAGGTGGACGGTAGAGTTAGGTTAAGGCGGCAGGGTGCAGAGGGAGGGCTGGCCCTGGGATGAGGTGGGCGGGTGGGTAGATTTGACAGCTGGTGAAGTCTATGTTAAGGCCATATGTTTGTAAACTCCCACTATTTATTTCATAGCCCCCTTCCCCTCCCCCAGCCCTGATGAAAGGTTCTGACCTGACATGTTGACTCCCCTTCACCTCTGATGCTGCTTGACATGCTGTGTTTTCTCCAGCTCCACTCTGCTCTCCTGCATCTGCAGTCTCACTATCACCTCCCCTCTGTATAAGTCCTGTCTAATTCCTGCAGGACTTCATTACTCTTATTCATAGCTACTGCTTTTTAAATTTGTTCTTGTACTTGCATACCACACAATCTAAACCAACCTGCAACAACCGGACAGAAGACAATCACCCACAACCACCCACTTCTGCAACCACAAATGCACCTGAAGGTGATGATGATGATGATCCTTTGTCCCTGCATTAACAATATTTTGTCAATGTAATGTGTTAAATTTACTTTTGTTTACGTAGTAAGTATGATTTAAACCTTCATTCAGGCTGTGCTATACTTTGTGTTAGGCTTTTAGGTGATTTTTGAGCGATTGTATGTGTTATTTTATGTTGGTCTGCCCCAACTCCACTTTTCCCATATGCCCCATTATTTCTATTAAGTGAGGTTACGCTAGAATGCAACTACGGGATTATAGGAGAACTACCTGTCCAGCCTGAGAAGAGGGTGTTGATTGGTTGGGTCATTGTTGGCATGGAGATGCAGCAAGGACAAATATGCATCAATCTCAGTTCTCAGAACAGGCAGGCAGACTCCAATTGGTCAAAGGGTTGCCACAGGGATTGGCAGTCTCCATTCCCACCATTTCCTAACAATGAGCAAAGTGGAACACTTTGCATAAGGTGCCATTATAATGAGGGGCTTTAATTATCCAAGTATTGACCAGGATGGTAGCAGGAAGGACAGGAACAAGATATCTTGGAGGGTGCTCAGACAAATTTTCTGCAGCAGTATGCATCCAGTGCAACACGAAAGAAGGCACTGCTAGACCTGGTTCTCAGGAATGAAGTGGGCCAAATCGATCAAGTATCAATGAGGGTGCATTTTGGGAACAACAATCGTAACGTAAGCAAGGTTAGGGCAACTATAGAAAAGCACAAGGAACAATCCAGAGTTATTTAGGGAGGGTCAACTTGACAGGCACAATTGTAATGGACACTTCCAAGAGCAGATAGTTCAGTTCAGCCAAGGCATGTTCCCACGAGGGGAAAGATTTGCTGCCATTCTTCATCTGTTGAGGGATGATGGGAATGAGAATTATTTGGGCAAATGCAGTTTCATTCAGGAAAGCCAGCATGGATTTGTAAAGGGCGAATGGTGTTGAACTAACTCACTGGAACCTTTTCATGCAAGAATAGAGAGGCTCGATGGAAGTAATGCTGTTGCTGCTGATGTATATGGATTTCCAGAGACATTTGATACAGTGCCACACATCAGACTTAGGAAGGAAGTTAAAGCTCATGGAATAAAGGAACAGGAGCAATGTGGATGCAAAATTGGCTGAATGATAGGAAACAAAGAGTGAGGGTTAATGGATAGCTTTAGAAGTTGTGTTCCCCTGGGACACTTGTTTTTCCTGATATATATATATATATATATATATAGTGGCCTAGAACTTGGCGTACCCAATTTCAAAATGTGGATGATACAAAGCTTGGAAATATTGTCAGCTGTTTGGAAGATAGTGTTGATCTTTGGAAGGATAGAGGATGCGGGAATGAGCAGCCAAGTGGAAGATGAAATTTAATGTAGAGAAGTCTGAAGTGTTTCACTTTGGCAGAAGGATAACAGAACAATCAGAGAAGATGGGAGCTGTTTTCCTCAGAGAAGAAAAGGCCAAGGGGAGATTCGACCAAGGTCTTCAAGCTCAGGAGGGGTCTGGGCAGAGTAGAGAGGGAGCAACTCCTCCTATTAGTGGAAGGATTGAGAACCCGAGAAGACAGATTTGAAAAAAAATGACAACATAAAGAGAAGCCTTTTTATGTAGTGAGAAGTTAGAATCTGGAATGTGCTGAAGATGATGGGAAGGTTAATTGAAGTTTTCAAAAGGGAATTGGATCATTATGTGAAGGGAAAAGGATTGCAGGGCAACAGGGTAAAGATGGGACTGTGAGACTAGATGAATTGCTCTAGCAAACAGTTAGTATAGACAGCAACAGGACAAACTTCTGCGTTGACCATTCATTGTCCACAGAGAAGGGGCAACATATTTTAGAAGCTCGCTCACTACTGAGGTTCAGGAAAGATATCATGAGTTTTCCATTGGGAAAGATGATCACAGTCCAGGCAGCAAAGTCGGAGTTGAAGCAATGGATTTACCATGCTGGCCAGTGAAACAGGAGGAGGTGTTTGAAGCTGCTTCTCTGATTCCTAGGGAAACTAACTTTCCATTTTAGTTTTCGGCTGAGCCAGCAATTATCATCCTTCCTGAGTTATTCTGGAAAAGGTGGTGGTGAGCTGCCTTCCTAAATCACTCTAGTCCATACAGTGCAGGTACTCTCAGCCAATACAGAGGACGTTGGAGAGTCAATCACATTGGTAGGATCTGAAGTGACAATTGGCTGGACCATAAGACCAATAGATGGAGGAGCAGAATTTTGTCATTTAGCCCATCAGGTCTGCTCCACCTTTCAATGAGACCATGGCTGATCTGATAATCTTACTCTACTTTCCCACCTATTTCCCCAGAACCCATGATTCCCTTACTGATTAAAAAGTCTGTCCTTCTCAGCCTTGAATTTACTTAACAACCCTGCTTCGACAGCACTCTGTGGTAAAGAACTCTCACAGAAGAAATTCCTCATCTATGTCTTAAATGTGTGGTCCCCTATTTTGAGATTATGCCTTCTGGTCCTAGACTCTCCTATAAGGAGAAACAATCTCCCCACACCTACACTATCAATAGAATCTCAGATGTTTCAGTAAAGTCAATGAGTATTGGCCCAACCAACTCAACCAACCGGCTTGATTAGTACCACATCCACAACTATCCACACCCTCGCGCCACTGATACTCAGTAGCAGCTATGTATATTATCTTTCTTTCTTAATTCACTTGTGGAACTTGGGCGTCGCTGACTGGCCAGCATTTATCGCCTATCCCTAGTTGCCCTTGAGGTGGTGATGGTGAGTTGTCTTCTTGAATCACTGCTGTGGGTTGACCCAAAATGCCAGCAAGGAATTCCAGGATTTTGACCCAACAACTGGGAAGGAAAATTTCCAAGTCCAGGTGGTGAGTGGCTTGGAGGGGAACTTACAGGTGGTGGTGTTCCCAAGTACCTGCTGCCGTTGTTTTTCTTGATGGAAGTGGTCGTGAGTTTGGAAGTTGCTGTGTCAGGAACTTGGGTGAATTTCTGCAGTACATCTTGTAGACAGTACACACTGCTGCTACTAAGCGCTGGTGGTGAAGAGATTATTGTGGTGTCAATCAAGCGGGTTGCTTTGTCCTGGATGGTGTCAAGCTTCTTGAGTGTTGTTGGAGCTGCACCCATCCAGGCAAGTGGGGAGTATTCCATCACACTTCCGACTTGAACCTTGCAGATGCTAGATAGACTTTGGGGTGTCAGGAGGTGAGTTACTTGCTGCAGTATCCCTAGTCTCTGACGTGCACATGCAGTCACTGTGTTTATGTGATGAGTCTTGTTGCATTTCTGGTCAATGATAACCCCAAGGATGTTGACATTGAGTGATGGTAATACCGTTGAATGTCAAGGGGGTGTTGGTTAGAGTGTCTCTTATTGGTGATGGTCTTTGTGTGGCATGAATGTTACTTGCCACTGCAAAATGCACTACAGAAATCCAGCAAAGATCCTTCAACAGTACCTTCCAAACACATTTCCATCTAGAAGGAGAAATGGAGCAGATAAATGGGAATACTGCCAGATCCAAATTCCCTTCCTAAGCCAATCACCACCCTGACTTGGAAATATATATTGCCATTCCTTCACTGTTGCTGGATCAAAATCCTGGAATTCCCTCCCTCAGGGCATGTGGATTGCTGCCCATCACCACCTTCTCAGGAGGCAGCTGGGGACAGGCAATAAATGCTGGCCAGGCAGCAAAGCCCAGTCCCACGAGTAAATTAAAAACAAAACCTCCTGTCAGACAGTCCCTCCATACCAAGTGAACCTTCTCTGGACTGCCTCCAATGCTGCTATATTTTTCCTTAGATAAAGTGTTCAAAATTATTCAAAGTATTCCATCTGTAATTTCTGGATTAGTGGTGCTGGAAAAGCATAGCAGTTCAGGCAGCATCCAAGGAGCAGTAAAATCGACGTTTCGGGCAAAAGCCCTTTATCAGGAATACAGGCAGAGTGCCTAAAGGGTGGAGAGATAAATGAGAGGAGGGTGGGGGTGGGGAGAAAGTAGCATAGAGGACAATGGGTGAGTGGGAGAGGGGATGAAGGTGATAAGTTGGGGGGGGTGGAGTGGATAGGTGGAAAAGAAGATAGGCCGGTAGGACAAGTCATGGGGACAGTGCTCAGCTGGAAGCTTGGAACTGGGGTGAGGTGGGGGAAGGGGAAATGAGGAAACTGTTGAAGTCCACATTGATGCCCTGGGGTTGAAGAGTTCCGAGGAGGAAGATGAGGCGTTCGTCCTCCAGGCGTCCGGTTGCGAGGGAGTGGCGATGAAGGAGGCCCAGGACCTCCATGTCCTTGGCAGAGTGGGAGGGGGAGTTGAAATGTTGGGCCACAGGGCGGTGTGGTTGGTTGGTGCAGGTGTCCCGGAGATGTTCCCTAAAGCGCTCTGCTAGGAGGTTTCCAGTCTCCCCAATGTAGAGGAGACCGCATCGGCAGCAATGGATACAAAATATTATATTGGTGGATGTGCAGGTAAAACTTTGAAGGATGTGGAAGGCTCCTTTAGGGCCTTGGGTGGAGGTGAGGGAGGAGATGTGGGCGCAGGTTTTGCAATTCCTGCAGTAGCAGGGGAAGGTGCCAAGACGGGAGGGCGAGTTGTATGGGGGTGTGGACCTGACTAGTGGTTTGACTAGTGCGTTGTGTAATTTTAGCAAAACCTTTCTTTGACACTCCATTCCCTTTGAAACAAGGACCAATATTCCTTTCTTTTTCTAAAGAAAGATAAAAAAGAATGATCATGGAGAAGGTAGGGCCGATCAGGGATAGTGGAGGGAACTTGTGCATAGAGTCTGAGCAGATAGGGGAAGCCCTAAATGAGTTTTTTGCTTCCGTTTTCACCAAGAAAAGGGAACTTGTTGAAAATGAAAATTTAGAGGAGCTGGGATACAGTCTTGACCAGATCAAGATTGAAGAAGCTGATGTGCTAGAAATTTTGGAAAACATTAAGATTGATAAGTCTTTAGGAAAATTGATAAGTCAATTTTCTGCCTCCTCACTGAGGCAGTCTATGTCCCTCTGCAGTGTCCTCATGTCATTCCCGCCACTTGCCTTCCCATTATTATTGTGTCATCTGCAAACCTGGCTATAATGCATTCACTTTCCTCATCCAAGTCATTAATATTTATTGTCAATAACTGTGGTCCCAGCACTGGTCGCTGGGGCACTCCATAATTACATCCTGAAAATGCCCCCGTCATGCCAACTCTCTGTCTTCTATTAGCCAATCCTGTATCCATGCTTATATGCTCCCTCCAATACTTATTCAGCAGCCTCATGCACGGTCCTTAATCAAATACCATTCTGACAATCCAAATATATTACATCCGCCACTTTGTCTATCTTAATTGTTACCTCCTCCATGAATTCTAATCAATTTGTCAGGCATGATTTAACCTCATGACTTTGCTTGATTAGATTGTATTTCTAAATGCTGAGCTATTATACACATTATAAAAGATTCTAACATTTCTCCAATTTCTCTAACTGGCCTATTCTGGGAAAGTAATCCTCCTTTCCTGGGAAGAACATTCAAGAGTGAGGAAGGATTTTAGAACAACACAATTTTATGGCTACCCTTACTGACATCAAACTCTCAAAATCACAAATCACAGAGATTTCCAACATCCGATGCCTTGATTATTATTCCAGTAATGTAACAATGGAATACAAAACCCAGAAGCTGAACCCGCTGATAGAACAATGTTCTATTCCCTGCAGTATTCCACAGGGATCAGTACTGGGAACCCTGTTGTTGAAATATACACAAAATGATTTGGAAGAGAATGTGGGTGGTCTGATGTGTAAATCTGCAGATGACACAAAAATTGGGGGAGCTGCGGAAAATGAGGTGGATTGCCAGAGGATACAGAAGGATATAGACAGGCTGAAGACAGGTGGAGAAATGGCAGATTGATATTAATCCAGACAAATGCGAGGTGATGCACTTTGGAAGATCTAATGCAGGAAGCGAGTATACAGTAAATGGCAGAACCCTTAGTTGTATCAACATAAAGAGGGATCGAGGTGTACAGGTTCACAGTTCCCTGAAAATAGCAAGGTGAGTGGGTAGTCAAGAAGGCTTATGGCATGCTTGCCTTTATTGGTCAGGGCATAGAGTATAAAAATTGCCAAGTCATGTTGCAGATGTACAGAAATTTAGTTAGGCCACATTTGGAATATTGTGAACAGTTCTGCTCATGACACAAGCAGAAGGATGTGGAGGCTCTGGAGAGGGTATAGAAACAGTTCACTCAGATTTTGCCTGATTTGGAGGCCATTAGCTATGAGGAGAGATTGGACAAACTTGGTTTGTTTTCACATAAACATGAGAGGATGAGAGGCGACCTAATAGAAAGTTACAAAATTAAGAGAGGCAGGGATAGAATGGATATTGGGATCCTTTTTGAAATGTCAGTTACTGGGGGACATAGGTTTAAGGTAAAGGGGTCGAAAACTCTGGCACTGGAAAAGCACAGTCGGTCAGGCAGCATCTGAGGAGCAGGAGAAATGACATTGTGGGGAGAAGCCCTTCATCAGGAATGTGGGGGTGGAAGTGGTGAGGGGCAAGGAGCCTGGACTTCTCCGTCGCCATCTCCGGCGACTGACTCAACACGAACATCTATTTCAAACTCCCACAGCTACCTGGACAACACCTCCTCCCACAACCTTATGTAAAAGCGCAATCCCTTACTCCCAGTTTCTCTGCCGTATCTGCTCCCAGGAGGACCAATTCCACTCCAAAACATCCCAGAGGGCCTCCTATTTTGAAGACCACAATAATCCCTCCCATGTAGCCAACATTGCCCTCCAGTGTATCTCCTCCACTTCCTGCACCTCCACCCTTGAACCCCACCCCTCCAAACGCATCAAGGACAGAACCCTCCTGGTCCTCACCTTCCACCCCACTAACCTCCTGATACAACACATAATCCTCCACTATATTCACAACGTACAGTCAGACCCCACCACTAGAGAAATATTTCCCTCCCCACCCCGATCAGCATTCCGTCAAGACCATTCCCTCCGTGAATCCCTTATTAGGTCCATGCTCCCCACCAACCCAACCTCCACTCCTGGCACCTTCTCTTGCCAACGTAAGAAGTGTAAAACCTGCTCTCACACCTACCCCCCCTCACCTCTGTCCAACGCCCCACAGGATCCTTTCACAATCAGCAGAGATTTTCCTGCACATCCACCCACCTCATCTACTGCGTCTGTTGCTCTCTATATGGCCTGCTCTACATTGGGGAGAGTTTTAGGGAACATCTCTGGGACACACGCACCAAACAACCCCACTGCCCAGTAGCTGACCACTTCAACTCTGCCCCATACTCTGCCAAGGGCATGCAAGTCCTGGGCTACCTCCATTGCCAAATCCAAGCCACCCAATGATTGGAGGAAGAACACTTCAACCTCCGCCTTGGGACCCTCCAACCACACGACATCAACATCAACTTCAGCAGTTTCCTCATCTCTCCTCTCCCCACCTCTTCCCAGATCCAACCCTCCAACTCAGCACCGCCCTCTTGACCTGTCCTACCTACTCATCTTCCTTCCTCCCTATTCGCTCCACCCTCCCCACTGATCTATCACTACCATCCCCCACCTGCATCTATTTATCAACTTCCCAACTACCTTCCCCCCACCCCCACCTTCCTATTTCTCTCTCTGCACCTCCCCATCTCCCCCCCTCCCCCCCAAAAAAAACATTCCTGATGAAGGGTTTATGCCCAAAACGTTGACTCTCCTGGTCCTCAGATGCTGCCTGACCAACTGTGCTTTTCCAGCGCCACACTTTTCACCTCTGGCTCTCCAGCATCTGCAGTCCACAAGGTAAAAGGGGGAAAGTGTGAAGGAGATGTGAGAGATAAATACTTTACACAGAGGTGGTAAGTGCCTGGAATGCACTGCCAGAGGTGGTGGTGGAAGAGGATACAACAGTAACATTTAAGATGTATGTTGACAGATATATGAATTGACAGGGCACAGAGGGATACAAACCATAAGATTTTTAGTTTAGAAAGGCATCATGTGTTTTGAGAAGATTTGTAGCTCAGGTTGAGGTTTTTGGATGTAGGTTTGCTCGCTGAGCTGCAAGGTTCATTTCAAGACATTTCATTACCCTACTAGGTAACATCTTCAGTGGGCTTCAGGCGAAGTATTCCTCGAAGCATGGCATTCCAACTGGAAGTCTGTCGACAAACACATCGAGTTAGATCCCGTCTACCACCCCCTGAGAAAAGGAACAGGAAGTGATCTCACCACAGGAAATGACCTCACCACCGGAAATGACATCACCAACCCAAAGAAACCCAAACATATAAATAGAAAGCGGGAACTTTCAGCCTGAGGCCCACTGAAGATATTACCTGGTAGGGTAACAAAATGTCTGGAAATGAACCTTGCAGCTCAGTGAGCAAACCTACATCCAAGGCATCATGTGTCGGTGCAGTCTTGGTGGGGTGAAGGGCCTATTCTTATGCCATACTGTTCCTTGTTCTTGGATCATCACAACACCAAGATCATCATAAGCTGTGATGTTACTGCTCCCAGAACCGTGTGGCAGGATCAATGCAGCTTTTGGATGGCTGGAGACTGAGGATAGCAGCGCTGAGGACAGATCATGTAACCCCTTACCTGCTGCTCCAGTCTGGCCAGAAGTTCTCTCTCCTGTTGTTCCCGGAGGATTCTTTCCTCTTCCGCCTTTCTCTGGCGCTCCAGCTCCTGCTCTCTTCGCTGTTCTTCGAGTTTGCGTGCCTCTTCCTCACGGCGAGCTGTCTCTTCAGCTTCTCTTCTCTGCAGCTCCTCCTGACGTTTCCTGCAGCGACAACCCCAGATTTACTCAGAAACTACAGTTGCCTTTTCCCAAAGTGCTGGCACTCATTCAACCGTCTACAAACCCAAAAGGAGAAAAAAAATCAGTAAAATTGCTGAATGGGGCACACTAGTCTGACTCCTCTTGTAGACCTCAAAACGGAGGATCAGTACGTTCATTACAAATGGTTACTGGTTTGTCTGTCTGGGTACTCTGCTGGTCTTAATAGGTGCCATCAATTTCTTCTTGGCATGTGGGCATCACTGGCAAGACAGGGGTTTGTAGAGCAACCTTAGTTGCCTTTGTTCGAAGTGTTTTACTCAGCCATTTCAGAGGGTAGTTAAGAGTCACACACATTGCTGTGGGCCTGCAGTTATATACAGATGGTTCTTCTATAACGCGATAGTTGCGTTCTCGTGCAACTCCCCATTATAGAAAAATCATGCTTTTGAAACAGCGCTTAAAGCGTTGGTGATATAATTGCATTACAGCCAACATACATTTTAAAGGTGCACATTGTAGAATCAGTGTCCCCAATTTGTCAACTGCGTTGCAGCGAATTCGTGTTAACGAAACGCACGTTATATCAGAATGACCTGTAGAAGGATGGCCAATATTTATCCCTAATGAACCAGATAAACATTTATGACAATGGCAGATTGTTGTTGTGGTCACAGTTACCAAGAATCCCTATTAAAAGGGTCCTGAGGGGCAACTTATTCACGCTGAGAGTGATGCATGTATGGAATGAGCTGCCAGAGGAAGTGGTACAGGTGGGTACAATTACAACATTTAAAAGACATTTGGACAGGTACATGGATAGGAAAGGTTTAGAGGGATATGGGTCAAACACAGGCAAATGGGACTGGTTCATTTCAGGAACACCTGGTCGACGTGGACGAGTCAGGTCGAAGGGTCTGTTTTCATGCTTTATGACTCTTCAACTCGAAAACAATGCTTGTGAAACTATGATTACATGTCAGAGAAATCCATCTGGCTCAATAATGTCCTTTAAGGAGGGAAAGCAGCCATCCTTACTTGGTCAGACCTACATGTAACTCCAGACTCACAACAATGTGGCTGACTCTTAACTGCCCTGTGAAGTGGCCAAGCAAGCCACTCAAATCAAAGGCAACTGGGGATGGGTGATAAATGCTGGGCCTTATCAGTGAAACCAACAGCCAATGACAAGAAAGAGTCCAAAATATTTCAAACCATTCTTATTGTTGCAATATCGGGTTACACATGAGAAGTCCCAACTTAGTATTTCTTCAAACAGGAGGTTTACTGTATCCCTACCACAGTCCCTCTCTGCCCCAACATCCCACTAATTGGCATCAAACCCAAACTAAAAGACTCCATCATATTTACTTCCTGTTGGTGTTGGGGATGAGTTTCAGAATGCAGATAGGAGCCCACTCCCAGCCTCAATCCAGCCCCGTCTTTCTGCTCTTTTGGGTGTGGCAACTAACGTCAAGTCCTCGTCCACACACTGCTGTCTCTGGTCTCTCAAACATCTGTCCTCTGCTAACCTAAAATGGCTCCATCCAAGCTCGCTGACCTAAACTGGCTCCGATTTCGCTGCTCGTTGGATGCTGCCTGAACTGCTGTGCTCTTCCAGCACCACTAATCCAGTAAACTGGCTCCTGGTCCATTTGAAAAGTTCCTGCTTTCGTATTCAAATCGCAATGTGGCCACTCCTGCCTCTGTGACCGCCCAAACCTCCATACTCCTCTGAATCTGGCCTCTTGAGCAGCCCTAATTACAATTATATTAGTGCCCATGCCTTCAGCTGCCTGTGCAGTAGAACCACCCACCTTAAACATCTCTCACCCTCCTTTAAGGCATTCCTAAAAAAAAAACACATTCTTTGGTAATCAGCTTCAGCAAAGCATTATATCTGGTTTGGCAACGTTTTGTATCATCAGAGGTGAACAATCAAATGTTGTTGGAAAGGAATGGAATGTAGTCGGGGAACATAGAACTATTGTTACTCCAATAAAGGCAAAGCACAGTGGATACTGGAAATCGGAAACAAGAACATGGAATACTGGAGAAAATCTGCAGGTCTGGCAGCATCAGTGGAGTGAGAAAGCAGAGTTAACGTTTCAAATCAGGTGTGACTCTTCCTTTGAGTCAGCTAGTTCTTTAGATAGTTCTTTTTTTACTTAGACTCTCCACAGCCTCCAAGTCTCAGTACTGAATTCATTAACTTCAGGAACTGACTGCATAATGTCTGTTGTCCAGTTTTCTTACGTTCTCTCCCCTCTCTCCCCACAGCCTTGTTTGTCTCTCCTTTGTCCTGAGTAGAAAGGACCCATTGTCACCCTTTCTGTCCCTAATTTGTATCCTTTTACACATCTCCCTTTCTCTTTCTCCATGATTAACAACTTCTCTTGTCTTCTGCACTGGGCCTCGAAATCATCTGAACTCTTGTTCCTCAAAAGTAAAAGAAAGTTGTTTTCCAATGCTTGTCAGATCTTAAGGAGGATTGTTGGACTCGAAAAGTTAACTCTTGTTTCTCCCTCCACAGATACTGCTTGACCTCCAATGTTCATAGAGTCCCAACAGTGTGGAAGCAGGCCATTCAGCCCATTGAGTCCGCACTGACCCTCAGAGTCCCACCCTATCCCTGTAACCCCCTGCATTTCCCATGGCTAATCCAGCTAGCTTGCACATCTCTGAACTCTTTGAGGCAATTTAGCATGGCCACACCACCAAACCTGCACATCTGTATTTGCTTCATGTGGAAACCACATTAAGACTGTACCGTCTGGTTCTCAATCCTTTTATGAGTGGGAACAATTTGAGCCTTTGTTTCACTATAATTATATTTATTACAATTTGTACTACATTCCACATAATAGAACCAGACAAGGCAAATCACTGAAATATAAAAAAATAACCATTTGGAGGAACATAAGAATTGAGTTTTTTGAAGAAGCAACAAAGAGGATTGATGAGGGCAGAGCGGTAGAAGTGATCTATATGGACTTCAGTAAGGCGTTCGACAAAGTTCCCCATAGGAGACTGATTAGCAAGGTTAGAACTCATAGAATACAGGGAGAAAAAGCCATTGGTTACAGAGTGGTGCTGGAAAAGCACAGCAGGTCAGGCTGCATCCGAGGAGCAGGAAAATCGACGTTTCTGATGAAGGGTTCCTGATGAAGGGCTTTTGCCCGAAACGTCGATTTTCCTGCTCCTTGGATGCTGCTTAACCTGCTGTGCTTTTCCAGGGGGCGGCATGGTGGCTCAGTGGTTGGCACAGCTGCCTCACAGCACCAGGGTCTCAGGTTTGATTCCAGCCTCGGGTGACTGACTGTGTGGAGTTTGCACATTTTCCCCGTGTCTGCGTGGGTTTCCTCTGGATGCTCCGGTTTCCTCCCACAGTCCAAAGATGTGCAGTTCAGGCGAACTGACCATGCTAAATTGTCCATAGAGTTATGTGCATTAGTCAGAGGGAAATGGGTCTGGGTGGGTTACTCTTCGGAGGATCGGTGTGGGCTGGTTGGGCCGAAGGGCCTCTTTCCACACTGTAGAGAATCTAATCTAATCATAAGAGGTACAGTTAGTAAGTTTGCAGATGACACCAAAATTGGAGGTGTAGTGGACAGAAAAGGGTTACCTCAGATTACAACAGGATATGGACCAGATAGGCCAATGGGCTGAGGAGCGGGAGATGGAGTTTAATTCAGATAAATGCGAGGTGCAGCATTTTGGGACAGCAAATCTTAGCAGCACTTAATGGTAAGGTCCGAGGGAGTGTTGCTGAACAAAGAGACCTTGGAGCACAGGTTCATAGCTCATTGAAAGTGGAGTCACAGGTAGATAGGATAGTGAAGGTGTTTGGTATGCTTTCCTTTATTGGTCAGAGTATTGAGTACAGGAGTAGGGAGGTTATGTTGCAGCTGTACAGGTCATTGGCTAGGCCACTGTTGGAATATTGCATGCAATTCTGGTCTCCTTCCTATCAGATAGATGTTGTGCAACTTGAAAGGGTTCAGAAAAGATTTACAAGGATGTTGCCAGGGTTGGAGGATTTGAGGCTGAACAGGCTGGGGCTATTTTCCCTGGATCGTCGGAGGCTGAGGGGTGACCTTATAGAGATTTACAAAATTATGAGGGGCATGGATAGGATAAATGGATAAAGTCTTTTCCCTAGGGTGGGGGGAGTCCAGAGTAGAGGGCATAGGTTTAGAATGAGAGGGGAAAGATATAAAAGAGACCTACAGGGTAACTTTTTCATGCAAAGGGTGGTACGTGTATGGACTGAACTGCCCGAGGAAATGGTGGAGGCTGGGACAATTGCAACATTTAAGAGGCATTTGGATGGGTATATGAATAGGAAGGGTTTGGAGGGATATGGGCCGGGTGCTGGCAGGTGGGACTAGATTGGGTTGGGATATCTGGTCAGCATGGACGGGTTGGACCGAAGGGTCTGTTTCCATGCTGTACATCTCGAGGAGTCTATGATCTTTGGACTGTGGGAGGAAATTGGAGCACCCGGAGGAATCCTACACAAACACGGGGAGAACGTGCAAACTCCACACAGACAGTCGCCCCGAGGCTGGAATCGAGGCTCACAGTCTTTGGCGCTGTGAGGTAGCAGTGCTAACCACTGAGCCACTGTTCTCTGTGCTTCAGTGACAGGAGCCAGTTACAAACATTCTGTAGAGTAGCCCATTACCTCTCTGCTTCCTCTTGCTCCAGCCTTTCCTTCTCCTCCAGCTCCTTCTGCAGCCGGGCATGCCTCCGCCTTTCTGCCAGCAGCCTTGCTGCCTCCTCCGGGTTTGTCGTCCCCGCTATGGTCTTTGTAGAGGACGCGTCTGAAAGGGGAAATGCCGAGAGGCGGCTCAATCAGTCGGAGGGCTGCTGCTCCTCAGCTGAACAGCCCATGGTGCTGGAGAAACCGCGCAACCAACAACGAGAACGCAATCGAGTTCAACATTGAATTCTTTGAGGAGGTGACTAAGGAGGTAGACGAGGGTAAAGCGGTAGATGTGGTCTATATGGATTTTAGTAAGGTGTTTGATAAGGTTCCCCATGGTAGGCTACTGCAAAAAATACGGAGGTATGGCATTGAGGTTGAGTTGGAGGTTTGGCTGGCTGGAAGAAGACAGAGGGTAGTAGTTGATGGTAAAGGTTCATCTTGGAGTGCAGTTACTAGCGGTGTTCCGCAAGGATCTGTTTTGGGACCATTGCTGTTTGTCATTTTTATAAATGACCTGGAGGAGGGGCTAGAAGGTTGGGTGAGCAAGTTTGCAGATGATACGAAAGTCGGTGGAGTTATTGACAGTGAGGAAGGATGTGTCAGGTTACAGCAGGATATAGAGAAGCTGCAGAGCTGGGCAGAAAGGTGGCAAATGGAGTTCAATGTAGCTAAGTGTGAGGTGATTTACTTTGGTATGAGTAACAAAAAGATGGGGTACTGGGCTAATGGTCGGATACTTGGTAGTGTGGATGAGCAGAGGAATCTTGGTGTCCATGTACACACATCTCTGAAAGTTGCCACCCAGGTAAATAGTGCGGTGAAGAAGGCATATGGCTTACTGGCTTTTATTGGTAGAGGAATTGAGTTCCGGAGTGCTGAGGTCATGTTGCAGTTGTATAAGACTCTGGTGCGGCCTCATCTGGAGTATTGTGTGCAGTTTTGGTCGCCATACTATAGGAAGGATGTGGAGGCACTGGAACGGGTGCAGAGGAGGTTTACCAGGATGTTGCCTGGTATGGTAGGAAGATCGTATGAGGAAAGGCTGAGGCACTTGGGGCTGTTTTCGTTGGAGAAAAGAAGGTTTAGGGGTGACTTGATAGAGGTGTACAAGATGATTAGGGATTTAGATAGGGTTGACCATGAGAACCTTTTTCCACGTATGGAGTCAGCTATTACGAGGGGGCATAGCTTTAAATTAAGGGGTGGTAGGTATAGGACAGATGTTAGGGGTAGATTCTTTACTCAGCGAGTCGTGAGTTCATGGAATGCCCTGCCAGTAGCAGTGGTGGACTCTCCCTCTTTATGGGTATTTAAACAGGCTTTGGATAGGCATATGGAGGATAGTGGGCTAGTGTAGGTTAGGTGGGCTTGGATCGGCGCAACATCGAGGGCCAAAGGGCCTGTACTGCTCTGTATTTTTTCTATGTTCTATCGCAGCAACAACAAAACAGGGCATTCTATCACCTTGCCTGTATCCCAGCACAGGGAACTGGAGTGAACACAATGGGTATAGATTTACTATCATAGAATCCCTACATCATGGAAGCAGGCCATTTGGCCCATCGAGTCCACACTGACTCTCCGAAGAGCATCCCACCCAGATCCACCCCATCCCTCTAACCCTGCATTTCCCATTGCTAAGCCACCTCGGCCTGCACATCCCTGGACATTATGGGCAATTTTCCACGGTGAATCCACCTAACTTGTACATCCTTGGACTGTGTGAGGAAACCGGAGCACCCGGTCGAAACCCATG
This sequence comes from Chiloscyllium punctatum, assembly GCF_047496795.1. Lineage (NCBI taxonomy): Eukaryota > Metazoa > Chordata > Chondrichthyes > Orectolobiformes > Hemiscylliidae > Chiloscyllium > Chiloscyllium punctatum. Next base: position 27,045,241 of record NC_092753.1, read on the forward strand.
AAGACTGCGTGAACTCTGCAGAGACAGCTGCCCGAGGGTGCAATCGAATCCATGTCTTTGGCACTGCAAAGCAGTAGTGCTACTCAATGTGCCACTGTGCAGCCCGAATCAAGACAATAAGGAATTTCTTCCCTCCAAGGGCAGAGATTATTTCGGAATTCTGTTTCCCAGATTGAAGATGTTCAAGATACATTTCTTCATATTTAAAACATTAAGGGTAATGGGAATGATCAGGAAAATAGCTTTGAGGCACTCAATTGGCTATGTTTTCATTTTCAACAGTGCAGCAAATCTCGTGGGCTGAATGGCCTCTTTCTCTTCACAGATCAGTCACAAACTGAGCAGAACATGAAGGTGCCACGGGATGCTGGGAATCTGAGAGGAAAACGGAAAATGCCAGATATGTACAATTGTGTCAGTAAATTGTCAATGGATAGGGTGTAAAACACAGGGAAAGGGAGAATGGAAAATTTTTAAAAAGCCTTGCGGTGGAAAAACGGATAAAATATCACAGCTCTCCTTGTTTTCTGTTCTTACCGTTGCCCTTTTCTCCCCATTGGTCAGCCTTAGGTTTGCTAGGACTTCGCCAAAGGGCAATTAAGTGTTGCATGTGGAGTCATAGGTAGGCCAGGCCAGGTAAGAATGGGCAGATTGCCTTCCATAAAGGACATTGGTGAACCAGAAGGGGTTTCTATGTCTGATGGCTTTGTATTGAAAGACAGTTTTGGCTGAGATCATGCTCTCAAATTTGGGATTGGGGCTCAGACATAGACAGAAACGGCGCCCTTACACTCTTTGCTGCTCTGATTTATTGAAACATTGGAAACACGAGCTGGAATATTTGAAGATGTGGCAATATTCAAGTAGCATAGAGGTAGCTACTTGAATAGCTAAGAGTGGTGTTGAGTAGAGTTTGTGTTGGCCCAGAGATTGCTGAGAGTCTGGAATTCACAACCTGACAGGGTGAGTTGAGTGAGAAACTCTCATAAATCTTAAGCAATATTTGAATATTCACAGTGCTGTTGCCTCCAGTGCTATGGGCCAAAAGCTAGAAAATGGGCTTTGTGTAGTCAGATCTCTGTGGATACAATGGGCCAAATGGCCTCCTTTTTTGATTTTGCCATGAAATGCCAGCATTGCTGTCTAGACCAGCATTTATTGTCCATTCCTACTTGCCCAGTGGGCAGTTAAGATTCACATCGCTGTGGATCTGGAGACATGTGTAGGCCAGGCCAGGTAAAGATGGCGGATTTCCCTCTCTAAAGGACAGTAGTGATCCAAATGGGTTTTTTACAACAATCATCACTGATAACACAGTCATTACTTGACCAGCTTTTTAATTCGACTTTTAGTGAATCAGATTTCAATCTCTGCATCTCTAAGTCAATCAATAGGCTCATCAAACCTGCTCCACTCTTAAACACAATTGTGGTCTCAACTGCACTTTCCTACCTGCTCTCTATTTCCCTTCGAGTCTGGGAGACAGCAAAAAAATCAATTGGCCTTAGCACCAGAGTGTCCACCAAAATGGAGCACAGACTTGCATTTCTCCTTGACGCAGTCTTAAATTGCTGACCCTTTGTGCTGAAGCTTTGACCCGGGTCCCCATGCTGCTGGACACCTGGATCTCCTTAAGTTGCTCATGTCAAATTTGTGTTGAATTGTACTCTCACCATGCGTGCGGAGACACTTTACTGCACTAAAGGGGCTAGATAAAAGCAAGCTGCTGTTGTAATCACCTTCAACTAGAGCTGCTTTCTTCCGATCATGCTCCTTGATTGGTGTGGTCGCTGGAGTGTCACTCTCCGCCAACTCTGGTGATTTAGCATCACTCCCTGTATTCTCCTCTGATTTCTGCCGTGCCAGATCGCCCTTGTCTTTGGTCTTTTTTTTACTTTCTGCAATGTTATGAGAAGATGGTCGTCTTCTCATGGGCGAAGATTTGCTGCTAGAAGTTGGAGATGGTGGAAACTCTTTGCTGGAGCTGGGAGAGCGTGTTCGTATCTTTGAGTTGGCCCTGCAGAACAGTAGGTGAATATCCCACACATTATTGAATCTTCACACAAACCTCATGCATTTTGTACTGGTATGCTCAGTCCAATAATTACTTTATCAAGAAACTAAAAAGAAACTTAGTCCACATTTTTCAGATTTGGATGTCGATACTAATAGCTGTTTTGTCCTGCCGAGCTCGGGTGTGGCTGAAAAAAAAAGACACATTTTGTCCAATTTTTCATCTTCCCCTCATCAGGACATTTCACAAGAATACAGAAGTAAAGAGAAAACAATATTTACATTGCATGAAAGGATGGCATTGATTGGTTGGCAAGTGGATTCTGATTGGTAAATACATTGTCATCGAGAAGACACCAGTTTTTGACGACTGGCAGTTAACTGTCAAACTTTGAGAAAATTGTAAACTCAGCAGATTGACTCTGATTGGTCAAGGCATTGCTCCGAGAAATGAAGTTCAGAATGATTGCAATTTATTAGGTTATGCTGAATGAGGCAGAATGCTTGTTCCTTCTGTTTGGAAAGAATAGAGGCTTGTGCATTAATATGTCTACCATCCCCTATACAGGAGTGTGTTATGCTATGAGCTCAACAGACAATCCTAAATTTATTGTCACCATAAATCTTAGCACACTCAGGATTATGTAGCAAATGCTGACCAATTGAAGAGTCATATCTAAAGTTGGACACCTTGGTGGGAGATTTTCAAATGTGAGCTGCTTAGGTACGATCAGTACCTTGCTTCTTGCAAACAGCTGAAGAATTTGCTGCCAGTCTTTGAGACATACCACCTATATCACACTATCAATGAAATTCATATACCATGTTATTCAAAACCTGGCAGTCAACTGTCAAAGATCAACTGGGGCAGTCTCCATGGCAACAGCTCTACCAAACAGAGCCAACTTGACAACGAACACTGCCCTCCCGTGAGGCATAAATTTTGTTTTCCATTTTCACTTGACATTGTGGTGGATAAGTTGTTGGAGGCGACTCTGAGAGATAGGATTCACATGCATTTGGAGAGCCAAGGACCGATTAGGGATAGTAAGCATGGACTTGTGCGAGGGAAATCATGTTTCCCAAACTTGATTGAATTTATTTTTGGAGGGTTGCTTTTTATTGGAGCTTAGGAAGTTGAGGGGTGACCTTATAGACGTTTATAAAATCATGAGGAGAATAGATAAGATTAGATGCCCTATAGGGTGGAAACAGGCCCTTTGGCCCAACAAGTTCACACCGACCCTCCGAAGAGTAACCCACCCAGACCCATTTCCCTCCGACTAATGCACCTAACACTATGGGCAATTTAGCATGGCCAATTCACCTGACCTGCACATCTTTGGATTGTGAGAGGAAACCGGAGCACCCGGAGGAAACCCACGCAAACATGGGGAGAATGTGCAAACTCCACACAGTCAGATGCCCGAGGCTGGAATCAAACCTGGTCCCTGGTGCTGTGAGGCAGCATTGCTAACCACTGAGCCACAGTGCCGCCCACTGTCAGATGAATGACAAGGATCTTTTCCCTAGGATGGGTAGTTTCAAGACTAAGGGACATATTTTTTAAGCCGAGAGTAAGATATTTTAAAAAAAAGACATGAGAGACAACTATTTTTCTTTTACACAGAGAGTGGTTCATGTGTGGAATGAACTGCCAGAACTAGTGGTAGATGTGGGTACAGTGACAATGTTTATAAGACATTTGGACAGGTACATGAATAGGAATGGTCAGAGGGATATGGGCCAAACGCAGGCAGGGGCACTAGTTTAGTTTGGGAACTTGGCTGACATGGACTGGTTGGACTGTAGAGTCGATTTCAATGCTGTATGATGCAATGATTCTATTCTGGTGAATTATTCTGATAGGTCCAAATTGAAAGGTTTTGTTTTAATTCTAATGGCTTCAGACATTTGTACATGTTTTAAGAAACATAGAGTCCTTACAGTGTGGATAAAGAGGGTGTTAGATTAGGTTAGTTTCCTGATAGCTTGGAAACAGCATACCCCACCCAGACCCATCCGCCTACCCAATCCCTGTAACCCTGCATTTCCTGTAACCCTGCAGTGTTTATGGCACTGTAGCTCCTGAACTAAGAGGGTTCACATTTCAGTCCAGCAATAGGCCATACCAGTACTGTACTGAGGCAGTGCTGCACTGTCAGATATGCAGACTTGCACATACGATGTTCAATCGAGCTGCGTCTAGACTACCCTTTCAGATGAATGTATTACTTCAGAGAAGACCCCCCGCTATCCTTATCAATAATGATCAATACCACAAACTAAAAGGTCATGTGATCACTTTCAGATCGCTGTTTATGGGAGCTTGCTGTGTTTCTCTCATTAACAACTGCGACTATAAAGAGCTTCACTGTCTGGACAGTGCGCTGAGAGATTCTACAGCATTCCATTATTTATGGGACTGAAACACTGGGGTCTAAAGTTCACTGAGTTGGGAAAACATGCCTGAGCTTTAAAAAGATGCTTTGTGGGTTCTGTGATGCAGAATCCCTGCTCCCAATTCTGAAAGTTCCACTCCTTGCTAAGGAGTGGGTTTGGCCCACTCAGACAGGAAACCTGACCTCAGCCCCGAATTCAAACAGACCTCATTTTGACTGCTGCAGGGACCTTAATGCACAGTGTGGCAACCACAGATTGAAGGAGTAGATGTAAACAATCTTAATAGTAGACAAGGTCTCTTTAAGTATCAAGGTCTGAAGACTTTCTTTGGGTGGCTCAGTGATTAGCACTGCTGCCTTACAGCACCAGGGACCTGGGGTCAGTTCAGGCCTATTTGCAAATTCTGCCAGTGTCTGCATGGGTTTCCTTGGGGTGCTCCAGTTTCCTCCCACAGTGCAAAGATGTGCAAGTTGAGTGGATTGGCCAAGCCAAATTGCCCAGAGTGTCCAGGGGTGTGCAGGCTAGGTGGATTAGCCACGGGAAATGCAGGGTTACAGGGATCGGGTAGGCGGATGGGTCTGGGTGGGATATGCTGTTTCCACACTGTAGGGAAACTAACCTAATCTCACACCCTCTTTATCCACACTGTAAGGACTCTATGTTTCTTTAAACATTTACAAATGTCTGAAGCCATTAGAATTAAAACAAAACCCTCTGCTTTGATTGCCTGGTCACCTGGCATAGAAACACCAGCACCTTCTCATTTCAATACCTGCCTTTGTTGATACTTCCCCAAGGGCTGGAGTGAATTGATTATAAATGCTTGGGTGAGTTTCTAAAAGTTGAAGTTCTAAATTAGAGAAAGACCAATTTTGACGGTATTAGGCAAGAACTTTCGAAAGCTGATTGGAGGCAGATGTTCGCAGGTAAAGAGACAGCTGGAAAATGGGAAGCCTTCAGAAACGAGATAACGAGAATCCAGAGAAAGTATATTCCTGTCAGGGTGAAAGAGAAGGCTGGTAGGTATAGGGAATGCTGGATGACTAAAGAAATTGAGGGTTTGGTTAAGAAAAAGGAAGCATATGTAAGGTATAGACAGGATAGATCGAGTGAATCCTTAGAAGAGTATAAAGGCAGTAGGAGTATACATCAGAGGGAAATCGGGAGGGCAAAAAGGGGACATGAGATAGCGTTGGCAAATACAATTAAGGAGAATCCAAAGGGTTTTTACAAATATATTAAGGACAAAATGACAACGAGGGAGAGAATAGGGCCCCTCAAAGATCAGCCTTTGTGTGGAGCCACAGAAAATGGGGGAGATACTGAATGAATATTTTGCATCAGTATTTACTGTAGAAAAGGATATGGAAGATATAGACTGTAGGGAAATAGATGGTGACATCTTGCAAAATGTCCAGATTACAGAGGAGAAAGTGTTGGATGCCTTGAAACGGTTAAAGGTGAATAAATCCCCAGGACCTGATCAGGTGTACCTGAGAACTCTGTGGGAAGCTAGAGAAGTGATTGCTGGGCCTCTTGCTGAGATATTTGTATTATCGATAGTCATAGGTGAGGTGCCGGAAGACTGGAGGTTAGCAAATGTGATGCCACTGTTTAAGAAGGGCGGTAAAGACAAGCCAGTGAACTATAGACCTCAGTGGTGGGCAAGTTGTTGGAGGGAATCCTGAGAGACCGTATTTGGAAAGTCAAGGACTGATTTGGGATAGTCAACATGGCTTTGTGCGTGGGAAATCATGTCTCACAAACTTGATTGAGTTTTTTGAAGAAATAACCAAGAAGATTGATGAGGGCAGAGCAGTAGATGTGATCTATATGGACTTCAGTAAGGCGTTCGACAAGGTTCCCCATGGGAGATTGATTAGCAAGGTTAGATCTCATGGAATACAGGGAGAACTAGCCACTTGGATACAGAACTGACTCAAAGGTAGAAGACTCAAAGGTGGTGGTGGAGAGTTGTTTTTCAGACTGGAGGCCTGTGACCAGTGGAGTGCCATAAGGATCAGTGCTAGACCTCTAGTTTTTGTCATTTACATAAATGATTTGGATGCGACCATAAGAGGTACAGTTAGTAAGTTTGCAGATGACACCAAAATTGAAGGTGTAGTGGACAGCGAAGAGGGTTACCTCAGATTACAACAGGATCTGGACCAGATGGGCCAATGGGCTGAGAAGTGGCAGATGGAGTTTAATTCAGATAAATGTGAGGTGCTGCATTTTGGGAAAGCAAATCTTAGCAGGACTTATACACTTAATGGTAAGGTCCTAGGGAGTGTTGCTGAACAAACAGACCTTGGAGTGCAGGTTCATAGCTCCTTGAAAGTGGAGTCGTAGGTAGATAGGATAGTGAAGGCGGCGTTTGGTATGCTTTCCTTTATTGGCCACCGTATTGAATATAGGAGTTGGGAGGTCATGTTGTGGCTGTACAGTACATTGTTGGAATATTGCGTGCAATTCTGGTCTCCTTCCTATCGGAAAGATGTTGTGAAACTTGTAAGGGTTCAATCAAGATTTACAAGGATGTTGCCAGGGTTGGAGGATTTGAGCTTTAGGGAAAGGCTGAACAGGCTGGGGCTGTTTTCCCTGGAGCGTCGGAGGCTGAGGGGTGACCTTACAGAGGTTTACAAAATTATGAGGGGCCTGGATAGGGTAAATAGGCAAAGTCTTTTCCTTGGGGTCAGGGAGTCCAGAACTAGACGGCATAGGTTTAGGGTGAGAGGGGAAAGATATAAAAGAGACCTACGGGGCAACTTTTTCACACAGAGGGTGGTACGTGTATGGAATGAACTGCCAGAGGAAGTGGTGGAGGCTAATACAATTGCAACATTTAAGAGGCATTTGGATGGGTATATGAATAGAAAGAGTTTGGAAGGATATGGGCCGGGTGCTGGCAGGTGGGACTGGATTGGGTTGGGATATCTGGTCGGCATTGTCGGGTTGGACCGAAGGGTCTGTTTCCATGCTGTACATCTCGATGAGTCTATGACGTGGGTTTGGAGTAGAAGTTTATTTTTATAATTGATTGACCACTTAAATGCTTTGAATGCATTTTATGAATCGTAGTTTGTTTCGTTCTCAAGTGCCTACAAATGGGTTGTGTTAGAGTGTTTAAAGTCCATTTTATTTTCCATTTCCGAGTGGCTCCTGACGTTTGCTTGAAGTGAATACTGACTGAGAGACTATGGGAAGGGAATAGTGGGAACACGGGTATTGGGGTGGTTGACTGTATTGCAAACACAACTGGCATGGGTGCCCTGAGAGGGCACAATGTGAAAGAGTGTGAAAGCTGAAATCTAAAGTGCTTAATAGCTTCTTAAAATAAAATCTAAAAAATTTGCAGGGAACTGAGACAAGCCATCCAACTGTCCCGATTCGTTAGTTCCTCATGTCTGTGGCTGCCACAAACTGTATTCCATCCCTGCCTACTGCTGAAGAAGAAAACAGTGCATAGCAAGACACTTTTACCGATGTGGGCCCAGATGAATTAGATGTCTCTTCAATTTGTTATACATAACTTACAAACTGTACTGTTCCACTGAGAAGGCAGTTGAACCAGATCAGACTTTGTAGTAGATTCAGTGAAGAATCCAGAATGTCTGAATGCCTCTGTGCTATTACAATTCGAAAGGAGGTTTTAGGAATTAATAGGCAGCTAAGTGGTAGGAGTCAGGACTTGGAAAAAAATCCCTGCAACCTGAGAAAGGTGCAATGCCGTACAATCCATACAGCACGGAAACAGACCCTTCCATCCAACTCATCCATGCCGACCAGAATTCCCAAACTGAACCAGTCCCATTTGCCTGTGTTTGGCCCATATCCCTCTAAACCTTTCCTATCCATGTTCCTGTCCAAATGTCTTTGGAATGTTGTAACTGTACGCATCTCTATCACTTCCTTTGGCAGCTTATTCCATGTATGCATCGCTCTCGGTGTGAAAACGTTGTCATTCAGGTCCCTTTTACATCTTTCCTCTTTCACCTTAAACCTATGCCCTCTAATTTTGGATTCCCCTAACCTTGGGAAAAGACTTTTGCTATTTAGCTCATCTATCCCTTTCATTATTTTATTAACCTCTATAAGGTCACCCCTCAACCTCCTATACTCCAGTGAAAGAGGTCCCAGCCTATTCAGCCTTCCATTATAGCACCAACCTTCCAGTGCTGGCAACATCCTGGTAAATCTTTTCTGCAACCTTTCCAATTTAATTACATCTTTCCTATAACAGGGTGACCAGAACTATAGACAGTACTCCAAAAGTAGCCTCACCAATGTCCTGTACAGCCAGAACATGACATGCCAACTCCTATACTCAATACTCTGACCGATGAAGGCAAGCATACCAAATGCCTTCTTTACTACTCTGTCTACTTACGACACCACTTTGAAGAAACTATGTACCTACACCCCTAGATCTCTCTGTTTGACAACATTTCCAGGGTCCTATCATGAACCAAGTCCTGCAACACCTCCCATTTATCTAAATTAAACTCCATCTGCCACTCCTCAACCCACCGGGCCAGCTGATCAAGATCCCATTGTTATCTTAGATAATCTTCGGCACTGTCCACTGTACTATCCATTTTGTTGTTATCTGCAAACTTACTAACTATGCTTTCTATATTCTCATCCAAATTGTTTATATAAATGGCAAACAACAGTGGACACAACACTGATCCTTGTAGCACAACGCTGGCCACAGACCTCCGGACCAAGAAAACACTCTACCGTCATTCTCTGTCTCCTAGTCTCAACCCAATTTTGTATCCGGTTGGCTAGATCCCATGTGATCTACCTTGTCAAAGGCTTTGCTAAAGTCCACACAGACAATGTCTACTGCTCTAGCCTCATTTATCTTCTTGGTCATGTTCTCAAGGTTGTGTACTAGGGGAAGCCATGAGGGTCAAAGAAGTGGATGGCAAACGTATTTAATCAGAACTTGTTTAGTCAGACTTATTTGACAGGGCGGGAATTGAAAAGCTCACAAGCAGCATTACTTGATGCAACTGACCAAGACTGGAGCTCAGGGAAAATCCCAGGAGCAGTTTTAGCTTGGCCAAGCTAGCTGTCAGTGAGAAACTAGGCTCATGCTTAAAAATTAGTACTCGAGTGAGTTTCAAAGTCCGGGGCAGGTCTTGACCAGGAATTCAAGACTGTTTACCAGTGTGGAAGAGGTGGTTGAGGCAGTTCATGACATGGTAGCTCAAGAGGGAGCTTCAAGGGAGAACTTACAGATAAACCCAGGGATATGGCTTGACTGTTTGATGGGCGCTGTCTAATCATTGTCTACTCCCACATTTATACATGTTGATTCTGGGTGTTAGAAGTAAGTTGTCTATATAATTGTAGATAGTATTACTGTTCTAATGTTGCATAGGACAGTTTATTGTTTGTGCAGAAAACAAATTTGTGGCTTCATTCTCTAAGGAAGTCTCACGGATTTCACATTTTTTGACTTTAAAAATAAAAGCTATTGATCCTGAGCCAGACTGTAATGTTAATTTTGCAGGATAGTGACCAGCTACAAGTGTAGGAGAGGAGACAGTTGCTGAAAAATGTGTTGCTGGAAGAGTGCAGCAGGTCAGGCAGCATCCAAGGAGCAGGAGAATCGATGTTCCAGGCATAAGCTCTTCCTCAGGACCATTCCTGACCTGCTGTGCTTTTCCAGCAACACATTTTTCAGCTCTGATCTCCAGCATCTGCAGTCCTCACTTTCTCTGAGAGGAGACAGTTGCCTAAGATGAGCAAATTGAGTTGACATTCCCTGGGGTTTAGATGAATGAGATGGTCTCCATTGAGACCTACAAGATTTTGAAGGGTGGATACTGAGAGGTTGCTGGGGGAGATGTAAAACACATGGAGCACAGGATAAGACAATGATCATTTAGGACTTAGGTGAGGAGATATTTCCTCACCCAAAAAGCTGTGACATTTTGGAATTATCGATCTTAGAGGAACTCCATATTTAAGACTGGGAAAGAGAGATTTTTGGTCTCTTGAGTGGATAGGAAAGCAGAGTTGATGCTCATGTTGAATGATAGAACAGGCTTGATGGGCCAAATGATTACTCACGCTCCTATTGCTGGTGCCTAAGCCCATAAACCTTAGTCTCAGAGTGAGGATACTAAGCTACCAGTTGACTTTTGGGCAGTTAACATGACCACTCACTTCACAGCAGGTGACGAGGACCTTTTGGACATGTTTGCAGGAGACTGAGATCTTCTGAGCGTGGACGTCACACTTGACACATGCCCGGGGGATGGCTGCCTTTTTGCCTTTTTCGTTTTCTCTGTCTAAAATAAATGGTTTTGTTAAAAATTTGCTTACAGAATCCAGGCTAACTTGAACATAAATAAGGCTGGAACAGAAAACGTTTGGCACGTACATACAGTTCGGTTGTTGACATCAGATTCTGTCTCAAATACAAAGGCAATATTTAAACACCTTATTTGCAGCTTTGAACCTCCTAGCTGATGGACCTGGTTTATAAGCAGATTAAGGTTTGGGACTTTGGGGAAATGTATTATTTTGCAGCAAAGCAAGGTGGGTTCAACTTGAAGGGAAAAATGGCAGATGAGAAATTGGTTTGATGACCAATGGGTTGCATTTTACATCTTGGAAAGATGTAAGAAATGCCAGTCATAACACTTCAATTGGCCTATTTCAGTAACTGCACCTAGGATTGAGTAACACCACAAAGAACTGACTGAGTCAGACAGAAATAACCAAACACCAAACTACTGAATACCAAACTAGAGTGCTCAGTGTTCTCCCGTATTGGGAGAGGTCAAATTTAGTTAAGGCATTATCATCTCAGGAAGGTAGGACAGACAACTCCTGGCTCCGCGAATCAGGGAATGTATCCTGAAAGTTCAGATTTCTTTCTGGAAAAGCAATGTTGCGTGGAAGCCAGGACTGCCCCTCCCCCTCCCTGCCACAAAGAGTTCAGAGATTAAAGGACGTGGGGCCAAGCGAGATGAAAGCGTTAGTGTTCCAGCACTTCATGGAAGCTGGGAACAAAAAGAATAAGAGAAAAGAAGGTTGGCCCTCCAGCCTCATGCCCACTCTCCCTTCACGCCAGCCCGTCACCTCATGCCTGCCAACCATACCGCTTATCCCCCTTTAGGCTCTGTGCCAATCCATTTTGCCCACCCACTCCCATTGTTTTTATACCTTCCTTGTCAACTCACTAAGTATCCATCACAAGCAAACCTAAGGACGCATGTTGGATGAAATAAATATATTAAATTCGACTGACAAATTCACTACTTCAAATTTATTGCAACCTTGTGGAGCCCACTGGCACATTTTAGTGGTGCTGTCAGAAGGGCTCATTGTCAGGCAGTGATCAGGAACTGAATGGTGGCTAATATTTCCTCCCATTGTCCCTGTGGTACCTGAGACCCTGGTAGACACAGTACGTGGTAAAAAGAGCCTACCTGACTCAGTATAAATGAAGTAGGAGTATACTTAAGAAGGAAATCAGGAGGGCAAAAAGGGGACATGAGATAGCTTTTGCATATAGAATTAAGGGAAATCCAAAGAGCTTTTACAAATACATTAAGGACAAAAGGGTAACTAGGGAGAGAATAGGGCCCCTCAAAGATCAGCAAGGCAGCCTCAGAAAATGGGGAAGATACTAAATGAGTATTTTGCATCAGTATTTACTGTAGAAAAGGACATGGAAGATATAGAATGTAGTGAAATAGATGGTGACATCTTGCAAAAAGTCCATATTACAGAGGAGGAAGTGCTGGATGTCTTGAAAAGCATAAAAGTGGATAAATCCCCAGGACCTGATCAGGTGTACCCCAGAACTCTGTGGGAAGCTAGAGAAGTGATTGCTGGGCCTCTTGCTGAGATATTTGTATCATCGATAGTTGCAAGTGAAGTGCTGGAAGACTGGAAGTTGGCTAACGTAGTACCACTGTTTAAGAAGGGTGGTAAGGACAAGCCAGCGAACTACAGACCAGTGAGCATAGCATCGGTGGTGGGAAAGTTGTTGGAAGGAATCTTGAGGGATAGGATGTACATGTATTTGGAAAAGCAAGGACTGCTTAGGGATAATCAACATGATTTTGTGCGTGGGAAATCATGTCTTGCAAACTTGATTGAGTTTTTTGAGGAAGTGACAAAGAGGATTGATGAGGGCAGAGCAGTAGATGCGATCTATATGGACTTCAGTAAGGCGTTCGACAAGGTTCCCCATGGGACACTGATTAGCAAGGTTAGATCTCACAGAATACAGGGAGAACTGGCCATGTGGATACAGAACTGGCTCAAAGGTAGAAGACAGAGGATGGTGGGTGGAGCGTTCTCTTTCAGACTGGAGGCCTGTGACCAGTGGAGCGCCACAAGGATCAGTGCTGGGTCCTCTACTTTTTGTCATTTATATAAATGATTTGGATATGAGCATAAGAGGTACAGTTAGTACATTTGCAGGTGACACCAAAATTGGAGGTGTTAACTCAGATTATAACAGGATCTTGACCAGATGGGTCAGTGGGCTGAGAAGTGGCAGATGGAGTTTAATTCATATTAATGCAAGGTGCTCTATTTTGGGAAAGCAAATCTTAGCAGGACTTATACACTTAATGGTAAGGTCCTAGGGAGTGTTGCTGAACAAAGAGACCTTGGAGTGCAGGTTCATAGCTCCTTGAAAGTGGAATCGCAGGTAGATAGGATAGTGAAGGTGGCGTTTGGTATGCTTTCCTTTATTGGTCAGAGTATTGAGTACAGGAGTTGGGAGATCATGTTGCGGCTGTACAGGACATTGGATAAGCCACTTTTGGAATATTGCGTGCAATTCTGGTCTCCTTCCTATCAGAAAGATGTTGTGAAACTTGTAAGGGTTCAGACAAGATTTACAAGGATGTTGCCAGGGTTGGAGGATTTGAGCTTTAGGGAAAGGCTGAACAGGCTGGGGCTGTTTTCCCTGGAGCGTCGGAGACTGAGGGGTGACCTTACAGAGGTTTACAAAATTATGAGGGGCCTGGATAGGGTAAATAGGCAAAGTCTTTTCCCTGGGGTCAAGGAGTCCAGAACTAGATGGCATAGGTTTAGGGGGAGAGGGGAAAGATATAAAAGAGACCTATGGGGCAACTTTTTCACACAGAGGGTGGTACGTGTATGGAATGAGCTGCCAGAGGAAGTGATGGAGGCTAGTACAATTGCAACATTTAAGAGGCATTTGGATGGGTCTATGAATAGAAAGGGTTTGGAGGGATATGGGCAGGTGGGACTAGATTGGGTTGGGCATCTGGTCAGTATGGATGGGTTCGACTAAAGGGTCTGTATCCATGCGGTACATCTCAATGATTCACGCAAACATCCTTGTCCTGGGTCTTCTGCAATGTTCCAATGAAGCACAACACAAGCTTGAGGAAGAACACCTCAATTTACAGCCTTGATGTCTCAAGATTGAGGTCACTAACTTCAGATACTGGAAAAGCACAGTAGGTCAGGCAGCATCCGAGGAGCAGGAAAATCCACTTCTGCCTAACTTCAAAAACTGTCTGTTCCCTATCTTTCATACATTCTCTCCACTCCCCGGCAGCCTCAATTTTGTCGTCATTACTTTGCTCTTAGTAGAAAGGACCCATTTCTCCATTCATAGAATCATAGAGTCCCTGGAAGCAGAACCCATCAAGTCCGACGAGCAACCTACCCTGACCCAACCACCTCCCCTATCCCTGTAACTCTGTATATACCATGGCTAACCCACCTAACCTGCACATCTCTGGACTTCACAGCCAATTTCGCATGGCCAATCCAACCAAATTACACATCTTTGAACTGTGGGAAGGACCCGGAGGAAACCCACGCAGACACGGGGAGAATGCATAAACAGGTTGGAATCAAACCTGGGTCCTTGGCACTGTGAGGCTGCAGTGCTAACCACTGAGCCATCACGCCACCCCACATCTTAATTTACTCCCCATTACAAGTCCCCTTTTCTCTCTCCCCCCTTTATTAACAACCCCTTTGTCTTCTGGGCCTCTATATCATCTTCTACTTGCTCCTCAAAAGTCTGGTGACTGCATTATAGGAAGGATGTGAAAGTGCTGGAAAGGGTTCAGACGAGATTTACTAATATGTTGTCTGTTATGGAGGGAAGGTCTTATGAGGAAAGGCTGAGGGACTTGAGGCTATTTTTGTGAGAGAGAAGGTTGAGAGATGACTTCAATGAGACATATAAGATAATCAGAGAGTTTAACAGGGAGGACAGTGAGAGCCATTTCTTCAGATGGTGATGGCTAGCACAAGGGGAAATAGCTTTAAATTTGAGGGGTGATAGATATAGGACAGATGTCAGAGGTAGTTTCTTTACTCAGAGAGTAGATTAGATTCTCTACAGGCCACTTGACCCAACAAGTCCAAACTCACCCTCTGAAGAGTAACCCACCCAGATCCATTACCCTACATTTCCCTTTGACTAATGCACATAACACTACGGGCAATTTAGCATGGCCAATTCACTTAACCTACACATCTTTGGTCTGTGGGAGGAAACCGGAGCACCTGGAGGAAACCCACGCAGACACGGGGAGAATGTGCAAACTCCACACAGACAGTCACCCGAGGTGGGAATCAAACCCCGGTCCCTGGTACTGTGAGGCAGCAGTGCTAACCACTGAGCTACTGTGCCACCCTACATGGGTGGAATACACTGCCTGCAACAGTATAGACTCACAACTTTCAGAGCATTTAAATGGTTATTGGATAGACATATGGATGAAAATGTAGGCTAGATGGGCTTCGGATTGGTTTCACAGGTTGGCACAACATTGAGGGCCTGTAGGATCTGTACTGCGCTGTAATGCACTATGTCCTATGTTCTAAAAGAAACTGTTTTCCAATGCCTTTCAGTCTGATGAAGGGTCATTGGACTCAAAATGTTAACTCTGTTTCTTTCTCCAAATGTCTGCTGAGTTTCTCCAGCTCTTTGTTTTTGCTTCTATCTGATCTTTAGCACTTAACGTCTTGAAATATGAGATGTCTGAGGGGATTTGACAGGGTGGAAGCTGAAAGAATGGGAAAGGGTTGAGAACTGGGGGACTCAGTTTTAAAAGCATGGGTCTCCCATCGAACAAGGAGATGAGAAGGAAGCTTTTCACTGAGGACCCAGAGAGCGCAGCAAGCAGGGTAATGGACATTTTTATAGCAGAGATCGAGCGGTTCTTGACTTACAAAGGAGTGAAAGGTCATCTGAGATAGACAAGAATGTGGAGCTGAAGTCATAATGGATCAGTCATGATCTTATTGAATGGGTAGTAGGCATCAGAGGCTGGGTGGCCTACTCGTGCTCCACATTCACACTCTCTTTTAACAGTAGTACTGAGAGAATTCTGGGCCAGTACATGAAGGGCAAAGGCAGACAGTCCGAGTCTAGACAGACAGTCTAGAACCCTGGCTGACAAGGCAAATGACATTGTTGCCAAGGTTGGGATGGTGGGGTTCTAGAACATGTTAAGATCAATAAGGAGGAGGGATTAGATGTTTTAGTGGGCATCCCTGTGCATAAATCCCCACGGTCTGATGAGATGTATCCCAGTCTGTAATGGGAGGCAAGGCAGAAGATTGCTGGGGCCCTGGCGGAGATATTTAATACTTCGCTGGCCACGAGTGAGATGCCAGATGACTGAAGGATAGCAAATGTGGATCCTTTGTTCACGAAAGGCAGCCAGGATAGCCCAGGTGATTACACACCAGTTAGTCTGACCTCAGTTGTAGGGAAATAACTGGAAAATATTCTGTGGGACTGGATCAATCAATGCTTGGATAGGCAGGGATTGATCAGGGATAGTCAGCACAGATTTGTTAGAGGGAGATCCAGCCTGACGAAATTAATTGAATTTGTTGAAAAGGTGACAAAATACATTGATAAAGGTAGGGCAGTTGATGTGGTGTGGTTCACATGTAAGGCCTTTGACAGGGTCCTATCTGGAAGTTGGTCAGAAGGTAAGAGTCCATGGGATCCACAGCAATTTGGCAAACTGTATCCAAATTTGGCTTACAAATAGAAGACAAAAGGTGGAGGGTTGACATTGTGATTGGAAGCCTGTGACCAGCGATGCACCACAGGGATTGCTGCCTGGGAGCTACGTTCTCTGTTATGTGCATCGACAATTTGAATGTGAATTAGTAAGTTTACAGATGACGCAAAAGTTGGTGGCATTGTTGATAGGATGATGGTCTCAGGCTGCATCTGATATTGATCAGCTGATGGAATGTAATCCTGATAAGTGAGAGGCAATGTATTTAGGGAGGTCTAATGAGGGAAGGCTATACACAATGAATGGCAGGTCCCTAGGGAGTACTGAGAAGAAACGGGACTGTGGTAGATCCCTGCTGGTGTCAGCACAGGCAGACAGGATAGTGAAGAAAGCATATGCGGTGTTTGCCTTCATTAGCTGGGGTTTGGAATAGGTGGAGGGAAGTCTTGTTGCAACTTAATAAAACTTTGTTTAGCCAACAGTTGCAGTTCTGGTCTCCACACTGTCAGAAGGATGTGTTTGCACTGGAGAGGGTGCAGAGGAGGCTCACCAGGATGATGTCTAGGATGGAAAGTCTCCATTATGAGGAGAGACTGGATAGGCTGGATTTGTTTTCCCTGGAGCAGTGGAGGCTGAGGGGGGATTTGATTGGGGTATGAGAGGCATAGACAGGATAGATGATGAAAATCTCTTTCGTACGACAGACTTGTTTAAGATGTTAAGGCAGAAGGTGAAGGTGAGGTGGTGGTGGTTTAGAGGGCACCTGAGAGAAATCAAATCATCCATAGGGGGTGGAAATATGGAAGGCACTGCCTGGGGGAGGCTGGTGGAGGCAATTTACTAACATACAACATAATAGCACAGTATAGGACCTTCGGACCTCGATGTTGAGCCAACCTGCATCTGGATCCAATGACCATTTAAATGGCTTTCAAGTTGGCGAGTCTACTACTGTTGCAAGCAGTGCATTCCACGCCCCTACCACTCTGAGCAAAGAAACTATCTCTAACATCTGTCCTATATCTATCACCCATCAATTTAAAACTCATGCTAGCCATCACCACCCGAGGAAAAAGGCTCCCACTGTCCACCCTATCTAACTCTCTGATTATCTGATATGTCTCAATTAAGTTATCTCTCAACCATCATCTCTCTAACAAAAACAGCCTCAAGTCCCTCAGCCTTTCGTCATACCATCCCTCCATACCAGGCAACATCCAAGTAAATCTCCTCTCAACCCTTTCCAACGCTTCCACATCCGGCATGGTGGCACAGTGGTTAGCACTGCTGCCTCACAGAGCTAGAGACCTGGATTCAATTCCCGCCTCAGGCAACTGACTGTGTGGAGTTTGCACATTCTCCCCGTGTCTGCGTGGGTTTCCTCCGGGTGCTCGATTTCCTCCCACAGTCCAAAAATGTGCAGGTCAGGTGAATTGGCCATGTTAAATGGGCCTGTTCTGTGCTGTACTGTTCTTTGTTCGATAGGGTGCATACACGAGGATCAATGGTTGGCACAACATTGTGGGCTGAAGGGCCTCTTCTGTGCTGTACTGTTCTATGTTCTGTTCTATGTTCTAAATTGCCAGTAGTGTTAGGTGAAGGGGTAAACGTAGGGGAATGGTCTGGGTGGGTTGCACTTCGGAGGGTTGGTGTGGACTTGATGGGCCGAAGGGCCTGTTTCCACACTGTAAGTAATCTAATCTAATCTAATGCGGTGTCCAGAACTGTTCTGTAAACTATCCACGGAACATTGAGTTTTGGGACCACTTTTGTAAAACCTTTTGAGCATCTTCTCCAAAATCCTCTCATCCTTCATAAAGCACAAAGCCAAGATCCATCCAAACCACAAGATCCATTTCACAGTTGAATCTCCTTTGCAAACAGCATCACGGAGTAAAGTATTTATTGAATCAAATGTGAGCTTGTAACAAGGATAGATTCATTTGGCCAGGCACATGAAATGCCAACAATAAGGTGATTTTCACCAATAAATGCAGAGCTCCCTCTGGGTATCATGTACAATCTCAGCTACATCAACACCATTAATGGTTCTTTCGATTACCTGCTGCGGTTCTGACGTCAGTGTCGACTTTGCCTCTCCCGGTGACACTGCTGTGCCATCCGGCCTGTCTCCTGAAGGAGTGAGTGCAGACTTGGAATTGGTCTTCTGGGGACTAGTCAACACTAGACAAGAGCAGACATGGGACACTAAACAGTTAAACTTTCAGAGAAAAGAGCACAAGAGTACACAGTACAAAGAGCAGACAAATGAAGATTCACATTAGCGGAGGTTTTCTGGATGAAAGAGACCTGAAATGACCTGCCCACCGCAACTAATTGCATCAGATAACACGAGCTATTATTGTGATTACAAAGTCAATTAATTTTAACAAGACTACCCTCAGAGTATGGTGAACTGTTCTGGTCTCCACAGTATAGAGAATCTAGACTGGATGAGCAACAGATAGAGGTACTCAAAGTTATGGAAGGGTAGAATTCGCACAGAGAAGATGTTTCCACACTGAAAGGGGAAAAATAGTATAGGTTTTCTTGTTATCACAAGTAAATGTCTATAATTAAAAGATTTTTTAGATTTAGAATCCCTACAGTGTGAAAACAGGCCCTTTGACCAAGTCCGGCACGGTGGCACAGTAGTTAGCACTGCTGCCTCACAGCGCCAGAGACCCGGGTTCAATTCCCGCCTCAGGCGACTGACTGTGTGGAGTTTGCACGTTCTCCCCGTGTCTGCGTGGGTTTCCTCCGGGTGCTCCGGTTTCCTCCCACAGTCCAAAAGATGTGCAGGTCAGGTGATTGCCCGTAGTGTTACGTAAGGGGTAGATGTAGATGTAGATGTAGGGGTAGGGGTGGGTTACGCTTCGGCGGGGCGGTGTGGACTTGTTGGGCCGAAGGGCCTGTTTCCACACTGTAAGTAATCTAATCTAATCTAATCACACCAAACCTCCGAAGAGTAACCCTCTGAACAGCACGGCCAGTTCACCTAATCTGCCCATCTTTGGACTGTGGGAGGAAACCCAAACCGACACAAGGAGAATGTGCAAACTCCACACAGACAGTCACCTGAGGCTGGAACCAAACCCAAGTCCCTGGCGCTGTGAGTCATCATGCTGCCCATACACATAGAAAATACATTTACTATCAGAAGGTGTGAATGTATAACGATATGATTGTATAATACTATAAGGTGCATTTATATGAATAAGATTGGATGGCATAGCCATGTGTACTAGCCTGGATTGGAGACTACAGGAAGACTGGTGGGTAGAGATATAGATGAGTCAATGTGTAACCTTTTGATTGGAAATTATCATCTGCAAAAACAATTGATTGGAAGCTTGTTATTTGTGAAAATAACATATTTGTTTTTGCAAGGAAGATTTGAGGCATTACCATTTTTGGATGTGTACATCTTCTATGGATGTACAAATAAATGGTCGAACAAAGAACCTTGAGTCCCATCCGGCTCAAGAGGAAACAAAGGGTTAAGCTCACCCTTTCACAAACACAGGGGACAACAGGATTGCTTACTGTGAAGATAAGATCATCGCAGAGAAATCCAATCAGGAATTCGGCAGAAATGTCTTCAGCGAAAGAGTGATGACAAAGGGGAGCAAAACACGCTGTGGTGTAGCTCCGGGTGACTAAACAGACAGCGGCACTTGACCCACCACGTAAGGATGACTCAATCCCCTCTCGAAGGTGAACAACACAGAAACATTTAAAGAGAATGACCTTCCACATTTGATTGTTGGCAATGAATTCTCAAACATCAACTGCAAATAATTCTCACCACCTCCCTTCAACCCTGATTCAAGTCAAGATTGTGAGTCCTTTAACTGGGCCCAGTATTTTCTCATTGAAGAAGTCAGGAGATGATGCTTTGACTCTTGCAACCAATTACCCTCTCCCACTCTAGCCACTGCTTTTTGTTGCTTGTTTTCTGTATCTCCAAACATGAGGACTTATCCATCGTCTGACTGACAAAACCTCAAAAACAAAAAGCATCACTTCAAGTTGTGGTTTAGGTTAGATTACCTACAGCATGGAAACAGGCCCTTGGGCCCAACAAGTCCAGACTGACCCTCCAAAGGGTAACCCACCCAGACCTATTCCCCTACCCTATATTTACCCCTGACTTGGCAATTTAGCTTGGCCAATTCACCTAACCTGCACATCTTTGGATTGTGGGAGGAAACTGGAGCACCCGGAGGAAACCCACACTGACACAGGGAGAATGTGCAAACTCCACACAGACAGTCACTTGAGGTGGGGATCAAACCTGGGTCCCTGGTGCTGTGAGGCAGCAGCGCTAACCACTGAGCCACTGTGCCACCCACTGTGCTGCTTAACAGCTGGTGTTGCAACAATCCACAAGTCGCTAAGTAGCGCCTGGAACAAGGTGCTTTCTCCAATCCTTTTGCATCAGTTTTAAAAAATATATTCAGAGGTACAGACTGAAAAATGACATTTGAAAGACTCAAGTTTAAATGCAAAGCACGTTTTGGGAAGCAAAGTTGGATTAACACTCTGTTCTTTGATTTTTGAATCTTGTGCAGTTAACCCATAAATAATACTGAATATTCTGACAATACACTGACATGTTTCCTTCAGGCTAAAGTGGATATCAGCAAATGGCTGTAATAAGTGGGAGCAGAATTGTACTCCTACACAATCTGCAAACTGAAGGTCCTGTATACCTGCCACTCAACCACGACCATCAAGCCACCCTGGTTCAATGGAGAGTGCAGGAGGGTATGGCAGCAGCACCAGGCATACCTAAAAATGAGGTGTCAGCCTGATGAAGCTGCCAAACAAGACCATTTGCTGGCCAGTCAGCATGAGCAGCAAGAGACAGGCAGAACCAAGCAATCTCACAACTAATGGATCAGATCTGCTCCACTGCAGATAAGCTCTGCAATTCTGCCACATCCTGTTGTGAATGGTGGTGGACGATTGAACAACTCACTGGAGGAGGAGGCTCCACAAATATCCCCATCTTCAATGATAGAAGAACCCAGCATATCAATGCAGAAGATAAGGATGAAACATTTGCAGCAATCTTCAGCCAGAAGTGCCGAGTGGATGATGCATCTTGGCCTCGCCCAGTAGTCCTCAGCATCACAGATACCAGTCTACAGCCAATTCAGTTCATGAAGGCACTAGATACTGTAAAGGCAGTGGGTCCTGAATGTGAGTAAGTGTGCGAGTGTGTGTGAGAAAGTGAGAGTGTGAATGAGTGTGTGTACAATTATGTGTGTGAGCAAGTGTGTGTATGTGTGTGAGAGTGGTGAGCAGCAGACTGTGTGATGAGATTACAACTCTGTTCAGTCTGAACAGAGTTGAAGCATAATCCTGGGATAAGACAGTGTTTGGGGTGGGGTGAGATGAAGAGGGACTGTAGGGGTGGGGTGACAGGAAGAGGAACTGTAGGGGTGGGGGTGGGTGGGAGAGATTGTTTGAAGTCAGGGGATTGGGACGGGTGGGGAGAAGTGTGTGTTTGGGTGGGGTGGACTCACTGTGGACCATGCAATAAAAGCTTACAGGACCTCCCCCTCTCTCATCTGCTGAGTGCCCATGATTTCCTGTTTCCTCATGGAGGGGAAGACTGGAATCTCAGTGAGTGCACAGCAGCCATTCCGTCAAAATTGGCTCCAATTTTTGTCCACCGCTTGTGAATGAAAAATATCACAAAACCCTTCGAACTCCTCATCAGGAGAGAGAAAAAAAACAAATTCTGTATTCCCACCCTTTCAAATGCCACAAGAGCTGAACCCATTTCATAAGCCGTTTTGTGAGATAAGAAATGAATGCATCGCCTTGAGTTCCTTGTAAGAGTCACGACTTGATAAGGCAGCAGAACTATGGCTAAATCTAACCAAAGAGAGAGTCAGTTCAGCAATGTAGCTGGTGCTCCTATCAGAGAGCAGTGTTCATTACAGACCAGGGACTGGGGTCAGTTTCAGGATGTAATACATATCTTGAAAGACTGAGACAGCAGGAGGCCATTCAGACTGTTCCAACAGATCATAAATGACTACAATCTTTTCTTCATGAGGAGAGAGGGACACCTACCTGTGACAGTCAGCTCCTCGGCACCCGCCCTTGCTCCCAAAGGAAGTGGTCTCAAACCCACTTAGAATCACCCTGAGATCCAACAAGGAATCATTTTGCCAAAACACCATGACAGCAGGCTGCTCAAGTGTGCTCTGTCTGACACATGCACAAAGGTACACATACACACAATGCAGGAACTCCAACATTTCATCCAAATTTGAAAGCAGTGTTATGATAGTCCATGTATCAATGGACTCATAACTCAACTGAGAGCATGGACTGGCCGCTCGAGTATCGATGTTTGGCTTGATCGAGACTGTAGTAAGCGTGGAGTGAGCACACACATCTAAACAGAATGAAAGAACCCTCAGAAATGTGTACCAGCCCCTCACCCCAACTGGATAGCCACTTGCCTTTTTCAGTGGGCTGTGGGTTCGCTGCTGTCGAGGGCGACAGGAGTTTGCCACTCATTGACTCCATGTGTCTGGGCAGATTGGCAGCAGGGACTGAGAATTTGTCTGGTGCTGCAAAAAGTCAGGGTGGGGGGGGGGGAGGGGGAGCGGAAAGAGAGACAGAGAGAGAGAGAGCATTTACATTCAGAATGGCCATTCAAATATCCGCCAGGTACACAAGATGTCAACACAGGCACTAAAAACAAATAAAAAACACGAACGTATTGAACAGGACATGCAGAAGAGCCTCATAACACAGTTTCAGTCAAGTGCTGGATAACAAGATAGTCTTGTACTGTTAAAATAATACAAGAACCATCTTTGCCAATGACAGATCAATAAAAAAGTACACACCCTGATATAGAGACATGCACACAGACACGCAACACACATCGACATAGACAGGCGCATGAACACAACACACACACACCCACAGACATACAGGTGCACACACAGACAGGTACACACACACAACACACATACAGACATCCACATAGATACATACACAAGTACACATAGACACACAAGTATACAGGTACATACACACATACACAGACAGGCACACAGACAGATACACAAGTATACAGATTCATACACACAGAGACAGACACATATGCAAGTCCAGTCTCTCTCTCTCACAGACACACACAAACACACACACACAAGCGTTATCGAGCACCCACATTTCAAGCAGTAATACAAACAGCAAAACAAAAGAACATTAGAGAACTGGGTGGGTATAACAGATTGGTGAGATGATTGGACAAGACAGGAAGAGTGTTAAAACACCTAGGTACATAGTAATGATTCTAAATACCAGCAATGGAATCAGCAGCATCAGAGGCCTCAGGAGCCGGAGGGCTGTTGAACGCTAAACCTAGAGGGCAGGGTGGGGTATTTTCTGATGCACCTACACAATCAGAATAAAGGACATCAGTCAGCTAGCGAACCATCTGGTTGCTAAATAACAAGAAGAAAAGAAAACATTTCAGCAGACAGTACACGGCAGAGAACTATGACTCAACTCCTCTGAGTGTGTGTGGGACATGTTGCAGGTCTGGGGTGGGGTGCTTTTATTAACACCCAGAACCTATCAGCTTATCACTTACAGTGCATCTCTCTGGCTCAAAATGGTATCTTCCTCTCACTGCCAGATTCCAGTTTCAGGGTCGTGTTAAGGAACACAATTGACCACCACACCTTTTTTTAAAAAACGGATATACGTTTATGGCATTTTACAGCTGGTGACTGCTGCATCTCACACTGGGTCAAATCCTGACCGACCAACCATCCCTCCCCCTCCCTCCCACTCCTGTGATCAGACTGCATTTTAAACCTACAGTAACAGCTCAGTAACTGCAGTCATTGTAAACAGAGAAAAGGGGCTTCAGAAATTCAAGCTGCTCAAGAGCAGATTCCTGAGGGAGAGAGGATCAATCAGTGACTTACCCTCAGCGTCCTTTTGAATCCATCTGTCAGACACTGGGTATTTTCTCTTCTTTCTCTCAAGGCTTCAATTCACTAAAACCGCTGCCTGAACTGCTGTGCTCTTCCAGCACCACTAACCCAGAAACTAAAACAGCCTCAACTGTGTGACAGAAGAGGCGGACTTTAAAGTAATTTGTTTCCTTATATTTTCTTTAGTTGCAAGTCACCCTTTAAAAATGGATCGAATTTAATTGGTTAATTTGCCCCAGTGGCTCAATTTGACTGAAAAATGTGAACAGAAAGGGAACCTTCATCCTGTTAAAAATAAAAGCCAGAGAGGAGTTCTGATTTCTGAGGATAACTGTTGTGATGATAGGTAAAAATTTCAGAGTGCTAAAAAGGCTCAGATGCTTTCTCTCTCTCTCTCACATACACACTTATCACGTTGTCAGGAGGGAACTGCAATGCGGTCAGTTCTCTCTCACTCACCATCCCTAGTCCCAGCTCCTGTAGGTGCTCCTGCTCCTCCCCAGGACCATCGCTTCTGTCGCTGCTCAAGCTGTTGACTACGCTCTAAAGTGCGACGCATCATGGCCTCGTGACGCTGCTGAAGACAGAAGTTGGGTGGGGGTGAAGGAGGAGGGACCAAAAAAATAAACACTACGTTTAAAAAAGACAGAACACAAGAGAGCACGCGAGATTTCAAAAGCAGTTAGCATTCACTAGAGGAAACCAAAACGGCTGGCTTTCACAGGGATTGTTCAGTTATCATCAGGAGCAGGACCAGCACAGGGCTACACCCTGAATGTCAGTCTGCATCAGCAGCAGTACCTGTGTGTCATGGGTCTGGTAGCGCAGTGGAGGTTCAGCTGATGAAGAATGCTCGGCCAAGCACTAAGTGCAGGCCTGTGGGAAATCGCAGAGGCCCTGATCAATCGCTGATTCACTGCGCGAGATCCCCAGCACAAGGCAGCTCACTGAATTGGCCAGGCTGTGAGACATCGCCAGACATTCCAGCTCTGCACTGACAGAGTCTGGCTGCATCGTTTCTTACTGTAAAAGCACCCTCACCACCCCTCCCAGCATTTTCCAATAGAGGTACACTCAGGATAGAACCTGAAATGTTTGCATGTTCATAGCCAACTTTGTAAAGATCTTGGATGTGTTTTTTTTTCGGTGAAAGGGTATTCTGCCTGGCTTTTGCCTTTGACATTGGAAGGTGATTTATTTCATCAGTGTTGTATGAATATTTATTCCACCCTGACAGCCCAGAGTGTATTCCAATGATATGACAGTGGGAACATGGAACCTTTGCAGACTAAGTTGCTAATTCATGCACACAATGCAATCTCATCCGCCATCAAATCTGAACATGTTCCCATGAAACAAGCACTGAGACCGACCAACTCCTTCTCTTCCCCATCCCGGGCAGCAGGCCGAAGTGCACAGCTCCAGGAGTATCCGGTCACTATGGCATCAATGTTTTCTCTTTCGGGAGCGACGCACGGACAAGCCCGAGCTTTGAAATCACACACCCTGGCACTTCTGCTATTTCTAGGAACCCTATCGCCCACCTCTCTGCTCCCACTGTTATAGCCTCTTCTGGTGCCCAGAATTAGGAACCATAAATTATTTTATATAGATTCAGCAAACTTGACTTTGTGTTCCTTGTCGCTACTTTGAAAAGCTATCAAAAGCATAGGTTTCACTCTGATAGACATTACAACCTTTGTCAGACAAAGGCCCGCGACTCAGTCATTCAGAGTGCAAGAGGCTCCTTTCAGTGCAAGAGGGTCCTATGCAAAGTCCAGGCCACCAGCAACATCCATAAAGCTTAAATCTCCAGCAGACAAAGGGTCATCTCATATCTTGACTTTTAACATTCAAAAGATCTTTGGACAGGTATATGGGTAGGAAAGGTAAAGAGGGATGTGGGCCAAAGTTAGGGACATGAGACTAGTTCAGTTTAGGAATGGATGAGTTGGGTCGAAGGATCTTGTTTCTGTGCTGTATGACTCTCTGACCTGACAGTGACATATTCTGTTGTTGAATGGCCCTTGGATTGATTTCCAACTTTAAAAAAGGTAAAGACCTTCCAATAAATTAACACCAGCCCATTGATCCTCAATAATATATAATTACTAACCATCTAAGTGGGTTTAGATTAGCTTTAGATCCCTACAGTGTGGAAACAGGCCCTTCGGCCCAACAAGTCCATACTGACCCATTCCCCTACATTTACCTCTGACTAATGCATCTAACCTGCATATCCTTGGAAACTTTGGGCAATTTAACATGGACAATTCACCTGACCTGCATATCTTTGGACTGTGGGAGGAAAGCAGAGCACCCGGAGGAAACCCATGCAGACACTGGGAAAATGAGCAAACTCCAGTTGCCCGAGAGTGGAATTGAACCTGGGTCCCTGGTGTTGTGAGACAGCAGTGCTAATCACTTAGCCACCAAGCCACCCAAAATAACTTTGATAACAGAAATATTAAACTTTACAAGTGACTAGTAAAGACTTTCCCATTTTAAATTGTAACTAACCACATTTACAAAGTCCCAGTATAGAGCAAAAAGAGGGCAACATATTGCAGATGCTGCATTTTTTTAAAAATGAGGACTCCTCTGGAGATTTTCTCAAGCTGTCTTTTGATTTTTGGGGCTACATTGTAGTTTTCAGGTGCCCTTTTTTCATTCTCACTAACTCCTCCATTATTACCATGCTGTTGCATCTTCTGTCACCTTCTTATCTGTGTTGGTGTGTGGATGTTTGCACTCACACAGTAGCAGGGTTAGATGAATTATGTAATATTTGCAATTATTATCTTCCCACCATTTAAGTTAAAGCCACAATAAGCAAGAAAAGCATTAATTTCCCAGACACCACAGTTTGTAAATCAGACAAGAAAACAGAAATAAGTTCGCAACAATTTCATTTCCACAGTAATAACTTCTACCTTCTACACACAAAAAGCCATCAACCCAAACACCTTCCACAAAATGGCAATGCTACAGGTTATGCCCTGCCATCTCATATACATGCACAAAAACTTTAACCATGCAGTCACTACCACTTTTTGAATCTAACTCTGATCTGAAGAATCAAATTTAAGTTGATAAGAATGTTCACTACAGTAGCATCTGATGTGTTTTCCACAAATAGGAGCTCCTGAACATAAACAGCTTTAAGCTAGATATTCCACATTTGTTTGCAAACAATCAGCAAATTCAGGTTTTCCTGGGCCCTAGCTAGCATTTGTGGACCAGTTTAACATTATTCTATCTTCTTTGCTGCCTTGATCTCTTATATTCCTTCTGCCCCACCCTTTCTGCACACTCCCTTGCTCTACAATCCCTCCTTACACCCTCACAGTCTCCCCTTGCCTCCTCCTGCCTTCTTTAGCTTCCCTCTACTTCCTGGAGGGATATAAACATTCAAAATCCATGTATAATCAAGACAGAGATCAATACATAGCAGTTACTAATTATATTAAGGGATATGCTGACAATACAGAGAAATGGTGCCAGGATAGAATCATGAGCTAGAATGGTGGAACAGACTCAGCGGGCTGAATGGCACAGATCTGTTTTTATGTTCTTCAACACTGTAAAACGAAGGTAAAATGGTAAAGACACCATAGTCTTTCCAGAGTACTGGGCTGCTCTCTCGTTAGAGAGAAGACGGTGGTGCATCACTGGAGGGTCACCACATCCTCAGGTAAGGGGAAAGACTAAGGAGAACCCTTTGTGTAACCTCAGCCGGGCAGGAATTGAACACAAGCCATTGGGATCACCCTGTACTCCAACCTCCCTTTGCCATCCTCCAGTCTCTCTCACCCCAATTCTCCACACACTCTCTTTTCTCTCTCTTTCTCTCTCTCACGGCCCAATTCTCCATTTTCTCTCACTTACTCCCCCAACCCCCCATTCCCCAATCTCTCTTCTGCCTCCCTATGCCAACACCAACTCCCCAGTCACTTTCACCCTTCATTCCCTAGTCTTTCTTGATCTCTCTTTCTCACCCTTCACTTCTCAATCTCAAACTCTCTCTTATCTATATTCCCGTCTCTCCCTCCTTTACACCCTCACTCCCAGTCACTCTCTCATTCCCCACTCCCAGTCTCTCTCTCTCTTTTATTCCCCACTCCCAGTCTCTCTATCTCTCTTGTTCCCCAGTCCCACTCTCTCTCATTCCCCACTCCCAGTCTCTCTCTCTCATTCTCCACTCCCAGTCTCTCTCTCTCATTCTCCACTCCCAGTCGCTCTCTCTCTTATTCCCCACTTCCAGTCGCTCTCTCTCTCGTTCCCCACTTCCAGTCGCTCTCTCTCTCGTTCCCCACTCCCAGTCTCTCTCTCTCGTTCCCCACTCCCAGTCTCTCTCTCTCTCATTCCCCACTCCTAGTCTCTCTCTCTCGTTCCCCACTCCTAGTCTCTCTCTCTCTCGTTCCCCACTCCCAGTCTCTCTCTCTCATTCCCCACTCCCAGTCTCTCTCTCTCTCTCTCGTTCCCCACTCCCAGTCTCTCTCTCATACCCTACTTCCAGTCTCTCTCTCTCTCTCATTCTCCACTCCCAATCTCTCTCAGTCTTCACAGGAGGCTCCCAAGCACTGAGGATGTCACCTAGTGAACCACAAAATGTTTGCAACACAAATTCCCAGCTCAGCAAACAGAACCACAACAATCTCTCTCACTCTCTCATTCCTCACTCCCAATCTCTCTCACTCTCTCATTCCTCACTCCCAATCTCTCTATCTCTCTCAATCCCCCAATTGGCTAATTGTTTAGCCAATTAGTGAGTGTAATGTGTGTCCGCACATGTGCGCCTGGTGAGCTACATCTCCTTCCTTTGACCAAATGCTTCGTGTAGGTTGCTCACATGGAATGCTCCCCTCAAAACCTTGATGAACATTTTAGCCTTGGTGGTGCAGCAGAGAGAGAGTGTCTCACTGATCCTGATGCCTAAAAGCTTCTTTCACTTTGCAGATGGAATTCTACACTGTCATTGCCTGCAGCAAATGTGTGTTCTGCTCTGTGAAAAAGTCAACTCATCTATTTATTCACTAAAGAAGGAAAAAACTCATTCCATTCACTCAACAAGATTCCCGACTGTGTGGAAGCAGCTATTCAGCCCATTGAGTCCACACTGACCCTTTAAAGAGCATCCAACTCCTCTACCCTATTGCAAGGTTTGTGAAGGTTTGTAGCTCAGGTTGAGGTTTAGGGTGTAGGTTTGCTCACTGAGCTGCAGGTTTGATATCCAGACGTTTCATTACCTGGCTAAGTAACATAATCAGTGGCGACCTCCAAGTGAAGCGAAGCTGTTGTCTCCTGCTTTCTATTTATATCTTTCTCCTGGATAGGGTTCCAGGTGTTTGTGGTGATGTCATTTCCTGTTCATTTTTTGAGGGGTTGATAGATGGTATCTAGATCTATGTGTTTGTTTATGGTGTTGTGGTTGGAGTGCCAGGCCTCTAGGAATTCTCTGGCATGCCTTTGCTTAGCCTGTCCCAGGATAGATGTGTTGTCCCAGTCGAAATGGTGGTTTTTTTCATCCGTGTGTAGGGCTACGAGGGAGAGAGGGTCATGTCTTTTTGTGGCTAGCTGGTGTTCGTGTATCCTCGTGGCTAACTTTCTTCCTGTTTCGGGCAAAAGCCTGATGCACTCCTGATGAAGGGTTTTGCCCGAAGCATCGATTTTCCTGCTCCTCGGATGCTGCCTGACCTGCTGTGCTTTTCCAGCACCACTCTAATCTTGACTCAGTTTAGGATGGCCAATCCACCTAACCTGCAGATCATTGGGCTGTGGGAGAAAACTGGAGCACCCAGAGGAAATCCACACAGACATGGGGAGAATGTGCAAACTCTACACGGACAGTTGCCCTGCGGGTAGAATCAAATGGGTGGTGCTGTGAGGCAGCAGTTCTAACCATTAAGCCATCATGTCGCCCCTTATCTCTGGCAGGTGTTGCACACACATGTGGCAAATTGGAACTCTCAAATAACAGAGGATGGTTTTGATCCATCATTTTAAAAAATTCATTGATGGGATGAGAGCTTCGTTGTCTAGGCCAGCATTTATTGTCAATCCATAATTGCCCGGAGGGCAGTTAAGAGTCAACCACAATGCTGTGGGTCTGGAGTCACATGTAGGTTGGACCAGGTCAGGATGGCAGTTTCCTTCTCTAATGGACATTAGTAACCCAGATGGGTTTTTTCCAACAATCTACAATCTACAATAGATGAATCGTCATCGTGAGACACTTAATTCCAGACTATTATTGAATTCAAATTCCACCATCCGTCGTGGCTGGATTTGAACCAGTGTCCCCAGAACATGACCTGGGTCGCTGGATTAACAATCCAGTGATGATACCATGAGGCCATCACTTCCCACGTTATAGGACCAGCATGCTCCTGCTTGCAAAGGAGGTGAAGTTAGAAAGCTTTTGTCAATGCAAACTTTTGGCTTGAATTTTCACAGCTGTGACTTCCTCTGGTCCAGCCCCACTCTTTGGGAAGGTTGTGTAGTGCTTGGAAGGTGCTGGGCAGCTGGGGGAGATATGTGGCTTTTTAATAACAAGACTGGGTTGGAGAATCTGGGGCTGGGAGATAACTAATGCAAATTCTATAGCCATGGACAAGATGTAAGAAAAATCTGTCCCACTGTTACAATGATGGCAGGGCACAGATGAAAGATGCAAAGGGGAATATGAAGTTTTTAAACACAGCAAGAAGGACCAACACTGTTGGAAAAGGGTCTTTGAAGTGGACACGATCAATAGTCTTAAAACAAAATAGGCGGACCTCTGAAGGGAATGTGGACAATGAATGTTGGTGCGATCTGACATCTGTGGAGAAAGAAAGAGAGTTAACATCAAGAGTGCAGTGTTTTGAATCCAGCCAGGATCACAGGGATTTGTGATGTACAACACTCCTCTGATAGGTATTCTCACCTCATCCACACACACTGCTGTGTGCCACCATAATGCACATTCTTCATCCTGCTCTCTCCAGCAGCAGAGTCTCACACTCTCTCAAAATGTCCTACTGCCCCCTCCTTGTTCCATTTTGTCCTCCGCCTCATTTAATGTTTTAACATGAAATGTCTTATCTTCCTTTAAGCTCCAAATGCTCATGGATGCTGATCTGGATCCTCTTCCCCCAAACCTCCCACTCCTTCACCCACTCCCACTCTTGTCTCTGACCTCCCTCTCTCCGATGGTGTTCTATGCTCAGCGAAGGACTCCGTTTTATCCCTTTACTTCCCCAACTCAATGCATTTTGGACACAACATGACACTGAACTCTTCTCCCATCGTCTCCGCTTCCACTTCTTTGGCAGGTGTCCTTTTCCCGCTCCACTGACCCTTTCCCCCATCTCCAGTACTCTCTGTCCATGTGCCTCTGTCCTTTTGTTGATACTTGATCTCTTCATCGAGCATTGCTGACATCATGGTGCCCACCTGCGTTTCTTTGCTCCCCTCCCTTACTCTAAACTGGCTCCCACTGAATTTGCTGCACTCCATTCCCTCAGCTCCAACCCTGACCTTGTTATCAAACCTGCCTGTTAACATCTGGTGTGCTACCCTCTACCTGGCAGAAGCTGAGTCCTAATCTTAGATGCTTCCTCCCATCTCATCCTGGTCCATGACCCCTCCCATTGAACACCAGGCTGGAGTTTCCAACACTGTCACTGGAGATCTCCCTCTGCAATGTTAACCTCATAGTCTCCCAACCCACACAGGCCACTTCTACCCTTCTCACAAAATCCTCAACAGAACTGCTCTCAGATCCATCACTTCAGACGGATCCTGTCCCGTTGAAATAATTTCTTCTTCTGCTCTTGACTCTCTGCTATCCCCACTTGTTCAGTCTCTTCCTGCTCACATTTGTGATTCGTCTGCCACTTTCCACGAGCTCTACAATTTCCAGTTTACTTGTCCTAGCTGCCTTCTATGTGTGCGTGTGATCTCTCTACATGTCCATTCCAAGTCAGGCTTGTCTAGGCCTCGTGTTTCTTTCCTGAATGGAGACCTAAACCAGGCCCATCCATCACCACCTGGTTGAGTTCATCCTGACTTTGACCAGCTTCTTTTACGCATCTCTCTTTCTCCAAGTCAAAGAGGTGGCCATGGGTACCCATGCACTCCCAGTTATATGTGTCTCTTTGTGGGTTATCTGGAACACTCTTCGTTCCAAACCACGGGCTCCCACCTACTTCTCTTTCTCTGATACACTGACGCTGTGTTTGGTGTTGATTCCTGCTCTCATCTGGAAATGGAAAAAAACCCAATAGTTTTGCTTCCAATTTCCATGCTTTTCTCACTTTCATCTGTTCAATCTCTGACTGTTCCTTCTCGGGGATGGGCTGATATCCATTACAAACCCACAGTTACCACAAATTCACCTCCTCACATCCTGCTTTCTGTCAGGATTTCTTTCCGTTCTCCCAGTTTCTCTGTCTCTACCTCATTTGTTCTATTGATGTTACATTCAACATGGCTGCCTCCCTTCCTCCTCAACCAAGGATCCCCCCCCCCGCCCCTCGAAATGCAGTTGATAGGTTTCTCAGCTGTGTCTGACCCATCTTCTGCATTTCTGTCCCTGTCCCTGTCTCTTCCCTGCCCTCCCAGAACAACAATAGTTTCCATCACACCAGTCGCCACATTCTCCTCCATTTCTGTCACCTCCAGCAGAATACCACCACCAAACACATCCTCTCTACCTCTCCACTGTCAGCATTCCTTCTGGAACATCCTGGTCCCCTCCAATCGCTTCCTCACTCCCCAGTGACGCATTCCCAAGCAGACACTGAAATTGGAACATTTGTCAATTCACCACCTTTTTCCTCACTGTTCAAAGCCCCAAACTAGCCCAATACTCTACATTGGAGAGATAAATGTAGTCTGGGTGAGCACTCTGTGGAACATCTCTCCTGCCTGTAGGAATGGCCCTGGCCTCTGCTTGTTTTACCATTTCAATAATTCACCTGACTCTCACACTAACATTTCTGTCCTCGGTCTACTGCAACGTTTCAATGAAGCACAACACAAGCTTGAGGAACAAAACTTCCTCTTCCACTTAGACACTTTACAGCCTCCAGTGTAGAATATCACATTCCATAACTTCAGAGCATAATCTCTGCATCCTCAAATTTTTCTTACATCTGCCAACCAATCCCCACCCACATGCTCATACACACATACATACATGCAACACACATCACACAGATGCACATACATATCAATCAAATATGCATACACACCATTCAGACACACACCCACATCAGATACGCACACACCACTCAGGCACACACACACATACCAGTCAGATACGCCCTCACACCACACAGACACACACACATACCAGTCAGATACGCCCGCACACCACACAGACACACACACATACCAGTCAGATACGCCCACACACCACACAGACACACACACATACCAGTCAGATACGCCCTCACACCACACAGACACACACACATACCAGTCAGATATGCCAACACACCACAGACACACACACATACCAGTCAGATACACCCACACATCACACAGACACACACACACATACCAGTCAGATATGCACACACCACTCAGACACACATACCAGTCAGATACGTGCACACACACCACACACATACCAGTGAGATACGTGCACACACACCACACACATACCAGTCAGATACGCCCACACACCACACAGACACACACGCACATTAGACAGGCGCACATACCACACAGACGCACACACATACCAGTCAGATACGCCTACATATCACACAGACGCACACACATACCAGTCAGATACGCCCACACACCACACAGACCAGTCAGATAGGCCCACACACCATACAGACCCACACACATACCACACAGATGCGCCCACACACCACACAGATACACACACATACCAGTCAGATATTCCCACACCACTCAAGACACACACATAAACCAGTCAGATACGCCCACACACCACACAGACACACACACACCAGTCAGATACGCGCGCACACACCACACAGACGTACACACATACCAGTCAGATATGCCCACACACCACACAGACACACACACACATACCAGTCAGATATGCCCTCACACCACACAGACACACACACACATACCAGTCAGATATGCCCTCACACCACTCAAGACACACACACACATAGCAGACAGATATGCACACACCACTCAGACAAACACACACATACCAGTCAGATACGCCTTTATATCACACAGACGTGCACACATACCAGTCAGATACACACACACCACACAGACACACACGCATACCAGTCAGATATGCCCACACACCATACAGACACACACACATACCAGTCAGATACGCCCACACATCACACAGACACACACACACATACCAGTCAGTTACGCCCTCACACCACACAGACACACACACACACCAGTCAGATATGCCCCCACACCACTCAGCCACACACACATACCAGTCAGATACGCCCACATAGACACACACACACATGCCAGTCAGATATGCCCAGACAGACACAGACACACACACACAGTCATACCTTGCTTGTATCTTGCTAACTGGGAATCCACTTTCTGCTTGTTACACCTTCATTCACACTGTTCTTACATCTCTGTCCCTCCTCCACCAACATCACATACCCCTTTGTCTTTGGCTCTGGGCACCCTCACCACTTGCTTCCCCGCCAACTCTGTCAACCATATAAAAAAAATTTCAAACCCTTTCTCAGTTCTGAAGAAGAGTTACACCACACTCAAAATACGAACTCTGTTTCCTTCTTCACAGATGCTGCCAGACCTGATGAGTTTCTCCTATATTTACTTCATATAATAAAATAAAACACACTAAAATAAATATGTTTATTTATTTTAAAATAGGTATTTTGCTTATAATAAAAGGGAATAAATTTGTAGAGGGACAGGGGTGGAGTGGGAAATGAATTGGACTGGATTACTCCAGGGCCAGTTGGCATGAACTTGGTGTTGCAGTTCTGTGCTATGATGTCGCCAATGCATCAGTGAGGGGATACCAGGTCTGGATTTAAAATCCCACTGGAAAGACAACAATGCAGAAAAACATCAGCAGTTGTCCTGTTGTTATAGATAATCAAGGCTTTAAGCTTACAACCCTTTGACTTGAAGGTAACTGAGTAAGCAGCTTAACATCATAAGAGATAGAGATACAGTAGACCATTTCACCTTCCATCTGCTCAGTCGTTCAATATGATCATGGCTGATCTTGGCCTTCAAATTCATTTTTCTGCCCAATTCCCTGAGAGAGCAATAATTGGACCATTGCAGAACTAGTCAACGATGGTGCCTAGGGTGTTTATGCAGCAGCGCCTGAAATATAAGTGTATCCTTCTCTATAATTACAGGTTGCCCATGGTAATGGACAAGAAATGACACAGGGGAAAGAGGAATCAGTTAGGGGAGGGGGACAAATTTCAGGCCTCAAACAAATTCAACTGCCCAGCCTCCACTGATCTTCGGAGTTGGCAAGTCCGTAGATTAACCAATCCCTGACAGAAATGAGATTCCTGTTTTTGTTTGGAATGGGAGGCCTCTTGTCTTCAAAGTAGTTCCGGTCTTTCCAATACGGGACAGCTTCTCACAGGATTCACCCTGACAGGATCTGATAAAAGATCACCTCAGTGGTGGTGCAGTGCAGAGACACCAGAATAACTGTGAGGCAAAAAATGGTTAAATTGTGAATTAAGACATTGGGCTAGACATGAAACCACTCAGCCCATCCAGTCTGTTCCGCC
Source organism: Chiloscyllium punctatum (assembly GCF_047496795.1). NCBI lineage: Eukaryota > Metazoa > Chordata > Chondrichthyes > Orectolobiformes > Hemiscylliidae > Chiloscyllium > Chiloscyllium punctatum. The sequence goes on from NC_092753.1 coordinate 27,081,403, forward strand.
ATTCAATCACGGCTGATAAGTTGCTCATCCCCTTAACCCTTGATCCCCTTTTCTATCTCAGTCTTCAATATACTCAATGACCTGGCCTCCACAGCCTTCTGCGGCAATGAATTCCATAGACTCATGAGTCTCTGGATGAAGAGGTTTCTCCCTAACTCCATTCTAAAAGGTCTTCCCTTTATTCTGAAGCTGTGTCCTCGGGTCCTAATCTCTCCTACCAATGGAAACACCTTCCCAACATCCACTCTTCCAGGCCATTCAGTATTCTATATGTTTCAATTGGTTATACAGACAATCATGGCCCTCCCTGGAGTCTCAAAGGTTAATTAACGGATTTTATAAATCTAGAGTTTAAGAAAAGTAAGTGTTCATAGGAGTGTCAGCCTGGCCTGCTTGTCCAAACCCCTTGAGTGGGAACCTTCTAATATGATTCTATTCATTTTTGGGATGTGGGTATCACTGGCTGGCTGGCTCAGCATTAGTTGCCCACTGCAAATTACCCTGGTTTGCTCAGTGATGTCAGAGGGCAGTTAAGAGTGAACCTCATTGCTGTTGGTCTGCAGTCACGTGTAGGCCAAACCAATCTTCCTTAAAGGATATTAGTGAACCAGAATGGGTTTATCATTGATGCAATTGTCACCATCACGGGTGTAAATCCACGTTTTATTAACTGAATCGAAACTCCAGCAATAGCAGGACGTTAATCTGTGATCAGGTCCTGGTCAGCTGGATTTCTAGTCCTGTGACATTACCACTACACCACATCCTTGAAAGCGTTACCAGGTGAATCCAGAATGGTTAAAACTCATTATTGGTTTTCAAGAACAATTTCACATCTCCAAAAAAATTGCAGAAATCTTGTAGATGAAAAGACACCAGGATTCCCAGAGGCAGGTAGAACAGTGTTGCAGTATAACTCCTACTGCATTATTGACCAGCTGTGCTGGTAAATTTTCTTGGATAGAATAATTTCCCGTTGCACACTAACTGCAAATAGTGATAATCAATACACCTTTTGTGTGGGTCCTTTGTACTTTCAGGATTCTCTCTCTGGTGTCAGTTGGCTGGTTTCTAGTGCATTATTAGTGCCTTGTTACATTGATTTCTGCAAAAGACAAATTGCTGTGTGTTTAATTTGCTTGCATTACCATAAGAGAGATCTGCAGACAATTCAGTCAATAGCACTTGATTGTTCAAGCCCTGCCTTGCGCCAGCACTGTCGCAGTAAGTCAGCAGATGATGATGTGGGCACATACAATAAACTCTACACCAGCTCCCTCCTAAAGACCACAAATTACCTTAAGGTTATGCCTTGCGACTGCTGCATTGCTCTTGCTCATCTAATCAATTATCGGTTACTCAGGCTTTCATTGTTTCTATGTCTTTTAAGTGGGTTTTATTCAAAAATGCATTAAAATACTATTAAACACAGTGTTTTCCTGTCCTATGTTGATTTATCACAGAATCACGGAAAGCTAATGGTACAGAAGGAGACCATTCAGCCCACTTTGTACTGACTCTTCAAATGAGTATCATTGCTGAATCCCATCTCCTGCCTTTTACCCCATAACCTTTCCCATTATTTAGAGTCACAGGGATGTACAGCACAGAAACAAACCCTGTGGTCCAACTCGTTAATCCCAACCAGATATCCTAAATTAATCTAGTCCCATTTGCCAGCAGTTGGCCAATATCTCCCTAAACCCTTCCTATTCATATGTCCATATGCCTTTTAAATATTGTAATTGTACCAGCGTCTACCACTTCCTCTGGCAGCTGATTCTATACACACACCATCCTCTGCGTGAAAAAGTTGCCCCTTGGCTTCCTTTTAAATCTTATCCCTCTCACTCTAAAACTATGCCCTCTAGTTCTGTACACCCGGATCCCGGGGAAACGACCTTGACAATTTACCCTATCCATGCCCCTCATGATTTTATAACCCTTTATAAGATCATCTCTCAGCCACCGACGCTCAACTGAAAACAGCCCTAGCTTTTTCAACCTCTCCCTATAGCTCAAATCCTCCAACCCTGGCAGCACGCTTGTAAATCTTTTCTAATCAAACAAAATCATCAAATGCCCTCTTAAATGTCTCAGTGGTCTTCACTCAAATCTTTTCTCTCCTTTGGATTTCTGAATCTCCCCTTATTTACCCCTGTCTCATTCACCATGTATCCGTTTAAAGCGCTGTCCACAATCCCAACTTCGCAGTTCATAAAGACACTGGTCTCATCTGTTTTAAGTGGAGGCCACTGCAACAGAGCAGTTCCCTCATTTCCAATACTGGGGTCAGTGCTCCAGGAATCAAAATCCCCTTCTTCCCACACAGCTCTCTTGGAGAATGGCTTCAATTCTTTAATCCTCTTGAATGTCTATATGGTTCAGATAAGGAGAATGGTCTCAAGTTAAGGCTGATATTGATCAGCTGAAACTGGGCAGAGCAATGGCAGATGGAATTCAATCCTGATAAGTGCAAGGTGGTGCATTTTAGGAGGTCTAATACGGGAAGGATATACACAAGGAATTGTATGTCCCCAGGGAATACTACAGGACAAAGGGACCTTGGTGTAAATGTCCAGAGCTCCCTGAAGATGTCAGCACATGTAGACAGTGAGGTGAAGAAGACACATGGGATGCTTGCCTTCATTAGCCAAGGAGTAGAATATAGGAGCAAGGAAGTCTTAACACAACTTTATAAAACATTGGTTAGGTCAAGGATGGAATTCTGTGTGCAGTTCTGGTGACCTCACTATCGGAAGGACACAACTGCACTGGAGAGGGTACAGAGGAGATACACCAGGATTATGCCCGGGATAAGGAATGACTGGATATGCTGGGTTTGTTTTCCCTGGAGCAGAAGAGACTGGGAGTGGTTCTGATTGAGGTACGCAAGATTATGAGGGGCATAGACTGAGCAGATAGTGAGAACCTTTTCCTTGTAGCAAATTTGTCTAAGATCCAACAGCATAAGGTTAAGGTGAAGGGTTAGTGGCTTCAGAATATTGCAATTATATTCTAACGTTATTATAATGATATGGTTCATATGGCAATCCAGATTATTACCTTTCTTGAATTTCAGTTTGGACCCTGACTCCTCAACTTGTCTCAGTAACACCTCAGTCCAATGTGGTAGATATTTATAGGAGAAAGTGAGGACTGCAGATGCTGGAGATCAGAGCTGGAAAAGCGCAGCAGGTCAGGCAGCATCCAAGGAACAGGAGAATCGACGTTTCGGGCATCAGCCATTCTTCAGGAATGAGGAAAGTGTGTCCAGCAGGCTAAGATAAAAGGTAGGGAGGAGGGACTTGGGGGAGGGGGAGGGGCGTTGGGAATGCGATAGGTGGAGGGAGGTCAAGGTGAAGGTGATAGGCCGGAGTGGGGTGGGGGCGGAGAGGTCAGGAAGAAGATTGCAGGTTAGGAAGGCGGTGCTGAGTTCGAGGGATTTGACTGAGACAAGGTGGGGGGAGGGGAAATGAGGAAACTGGAGAAATCTGAATTCATCCCTTGTGGTTGGAGGGTTCCCAGGCGGAAGATGAGGCGCTCTTCCTCCAACCATCGTGTTGCCATGGTCTGGCGATGGAGGAGTCCAAGGACCTGCATGTCCTTGGTGGAGTGGGAGGGGGAGTTGGTTGGTCCGGGTGTCCCAGAGGTGTTCTCTGAAACGTCCCACAAGTAGGTGGCCTGTCTCCCCAATATAGAGGAGGCCACATCGGGTGCAGCGGATGCAATAGATGATGTGTGTGGAGGTGCAGGTGAATTTGTGGCGGATATGGAAGTGTCCACTGGGGCCTTGGAGGGAGGTAAGGGAGGAGGTGTGGGCGCAAGTTTTGCATTTCTTGCGGTTGCAGGGGAAGGTGCCGGTAGTTGGGTTGGTGGGGGGTGTGGACCTGACGAGGGAATCATGGAGGGAGTGGTCTTTTCGGAACACTGATAGGGGAGGGAAGGGAAATATGTCCCTAGTAGTGGGGTCCGTTTGGAGGTGGCGGAAATGACGGCGGATGATATGCTGGACATGGAGGTTGGTGGGGTGGTAGGTGAGGACCAGTGGGGTTCTGTCCTGGTGGCGGTTGGAGGGGCGGGGCTCAAGGGCGGAGGAGCGGGAAGTGGAAGAGATGCCGTGGAGGGCATCGTCGACTATGTCTGGGGGGAAATTGCGGTCCTTGAAGAAGGAGGCCACCTGGGTGGTACTGTTTTGGAACTGGTCCTCCTGGGAGCAGATGCGGCGGAGACGAAGGAATTGGGAATATGGGATGGCGTTTTTACAGGGGGCAGGGTGGGAGGAGGTGTAGTCTAGGTAGCTGTGGGAGTCGGTCGGTTTATAGTAAATGTCCGTGTCGATTCGATCACCCGAGATGGAAATGGAAAGGTCTAGGAAGGGGAGGGAGGAGTCGGAGACGGTCCAGGTGAATTTGAGGTCGGGGTGGAAAGTGTTGGTAAAGTGGATGAACTGTTCAACCTCCTCGTGGGAGCACGAGGCAGTGCCAATACAGTCATCGATGTAGCGGAGGAAAAGGTGGGGGGTGGGGCCAGTGTAGCTGCGGAAGATGGACTGTTCCACATATCCTACGAAGAGGCAGGCATAGCTGGGGCCCATGCGGGTGCCCATGGCTACTCCTTTGGTTTGGAGGAAGTGGGAGGATTGGAAAGAGAAGTTGTTCAGGGTGAGGACCAGTTCAGTCTGTCGAAGGAGGGTGTCGGTGGAAGGGTACTGGTTGGTACAGCGGAAAAGGAAGAAGTAGAGGGCTTTAAATCCTTCGTGATGGGGGATGGAGGTGTACAGGGACTGGATGTCCATGGTGAAGATAAGGCGTTGGGGACCAGGGAAGCGAAAATCATGGAGGAGGTGGAGGGCATGGGTGGTGTCCCGAACGTAGGTGGGGTGTTCTTGGACTAAGGGGGACAGGACCGTGTCGAGGTATGCAGAAATGTGTTCGGTGGGGCAGGAGCAGGCTGAGACAATGGGTCGGCCGGGGCAGTCAGGTTTGTGGATTTTGGGCAGGAGGTAGAAACGGGCAGTGCGGGGTTGTGGGACTATGAGGTTGGAGGCGGTGGATGGGAGATCCCTTGAGGTGATGAGGTTCTGGATGGTCTGGGAGATGATGGTTTGGTGGTGGGAGGTGGGGTCATGGTCAAGGGGGCAGTAGGAGGAGGTGTCTATGAGCTGGCGTTTAGCCTCAGCGGTGTAAAGGTCGGTGCGCCAAACGACTACCGCGCCTCACTTGTCTGCTGGTTTGATGGTGAGGTTGGGGTTGGAATGGAGGGAGTGGTAGATATTTATAGCCATGTGGAAGAACAAGTTTCCCTCTGGAGCCTCCCAACGGAATGAGCTTTTCTCGGTCTCCATTCTTTGCTGGCATGATAAGTCAAAAGGCCCCCTTCTATACTGTAAAACTCTATGGCTCTGTGACTAATGTATATCCAAGTCCAGATCATTTATACACATCAACTTGGAGGCTGCTGCCTGGCTGACAGATAAATGGGACCACCCTCTCAAACTGTCCTACCTGTCTGTCTTCCTTCCCATCTATCCGCTCTACCCTCTATTCCGTCCTATCACCTTCACCCCCACATTCATCTACCTATCTTATTCCCAGCTAACTTCCCCCCCTCCCTATTTATCTAACCCCCCCCTTGCCACCCATTCCCCCACCACCACCACCACTCCCCATTCCTGATGAAGAGCTGGACGCTGTGCTTTTCCAGCACCACACTGTTTGAAGATGACCCGTGGTGGAGCACTTAACCAGAAGGAGCGTAAAGTTCAACACTTTTTTCATTATTTCCTTATTCTTTACATTCCATGTTTTGGTTTATTTTTCTGTGTTTTAAGATGGCGACAGAGAGTGTCAACGCAACAAAACACAACACTTTTCATTGTATTTTGTAACAAGATACACGTGATAATCAAATCAGTACAGACATGATAAGTCAAAAGGCCCCTTTCTATACTGTAAAACTCTATGGCTCTGTGACTAATGTATATCCAAGTCCAGATCATTTATACACATCAAAAAGAGCAATGTTCCTAATCCTGATCCACAGGGAACAACACATTTTCCAGTTTTGAAAACAAATGTTTATGATGACATCTTTTCTTTAGTTTCTTAGCCGATATTATATCTAAATGGCCTCTGATTTTTTTTAAACCCCAAAGGCTTGCTATCAAGTCTGCTATGTGGTATCTTATCAAAGTTAAGATTAACATCGCTCACTGTCCCCACTCATTAACTCTCTCCTCGAGAGATTTCAAGCAAATGAGGTAAAGTAAACTCTGAATAAAAGAATCCTTGCTCCAGCTCCAACCAGCTCACCTTCTCTTCTTCCAGCTTCTGCCTTCGTTTTTCCTCAACGGCGGCTCTTCTCTGCTCCTCCCGCTGTCTCTGCTCCTCCAGCTTCTTCCACCGCTCCTCAATCTGCCTCTCGTAAAGTAGTTGGGCTCGTTTCTCTTTCTGCAGGATCTGCTGCTCTCTCACGGCTGACAGGAGAGTGCAAGGTCAGTGAACAGGCTTACTGCACCACCACCACCTCACACATACTCACAATCGGTAGATTCTGACTGCAACAGAACCTAGACTTGATCTCATCCTTGAATATATTCGATTATCCAGCCTCTACTGCCTTCTCTGGAAGACAATTCCAAAACTTAGCTCCAAACATAAAGTCATACAGCATAGGAACAGACTGTTTGGTCCACTCCTCCATGCCAACCCGGATATTACTAAATTAATTTAGTCCCATTTGCCAGCATTTGGTCCATATTTCTCTATTCCCTTCCTATACATGTTCCCATCCATGATGCCTTTTAAATGTTGTAATTGTACCAACATTCACCACTGACTCTGGCAGCTCATTCCCATACACACAGCACCTTGTATGAAAACGTTGCTCCTGAGGTCCCTTTTAAATATTCCCCCTCTCACCTTAAACCTGTGCCCTTTTGTTTTGGACTCCGCTTGGTAAATGACTTTGTCTATTTATCCCATCCATGCCCCTCATGATTTTATACACCTCTATAAGGTCACCCCTCAGCCTCTGATGCTCCAGGCAAAGCAGCCCCAGCCTATCTAGCCTCTACCTATAGCTCAAATCCTCCAATCCCGGCAACATCCTTGTAGATTTTTTCTGAATCCTTTCAAGTTTCATAACATCCTTCCTATAGCAGGGAGACCAGAACTGAATGTAGTGTTCCAAAAGTGGCCTAATCAACTTGTACAGCCACAACATGACCTCCCAACTCCTATACTCAATGTTCTGACCTATAAAGGCAAAACAGTCATACACCTTCTTCATCATCCTCTCTGCCTGTGACTCCACTTTCAAGAAACTAAGAACCTGCACCCTGAGGACTCTTTGTTCAACAACACTCGCCAGGACCTTACCATTAAATGCCTAAGTCCTGCCCTGGTTTGTCTTATGAAAATGTAACACCTCGCATTTATCTACATTAGACTGCATCTGATACTCCTTGGCCCATCTGACCAAGGTCTAATTCCTCCGATGTCCGTCTCTGCCCATCACGGAGTGTGGCAAAGGCTATTTAGTCACCCATTCATTGTACAGTCATCAAACATGTCACTCAAGGTGACCCTGGCCTTGGTGGAAGGTAGGAGGTGGGGAGGGTTGCAGGGACACAGTTGGAAATCTGCAAATTGTTTGCTATTCCCCTTGCTCTCTGTAAAAGTCCAGTGATAGGACTGGTGTCATGGGACTCCAAGATAGACAGAGGCTAGCTTGCTCCTGAGTCAAAAGGAATTATATATTTTGCCTCACAGAACGAGGCCCTTCGGCCAATTGTGACAGTGATGGTCATGAAATAGTTCATTCCCTTTGCTATTGGGAAGATTTACAGGGCTCTCTGGGCACCGTTATCAATGGTAGATTGGCACACAGCAGGAACTAATACTCCTCCAGAACTGACAGTGTTTACGGTCTGAGTGGATCACAGATTCTCTCTCTCTCTCATGGGAGCTCTGCAAAAAAGGCCCAGCATCATTTACATACCCAGAAACTGCACATCAATTCATTGAGAGAAGCAGAACAAACTCACCCAGAGTTCTCTCTCGTTCTTCTCTCCTTTCTTTGGCCAGTCTTTGTCTGTCATCTGCCTTGGAAGATTGGGACTCTGCATGTGAACAAAATCGACAGCACATTACAAAAAAAAAGGCAGCAAAACATCAAACAGAATATCTTCCAGCCACAAAGAACACTCGTGTCGAGTGTCAACACTCTTGGGGCCCCAAAAAGCTCGCCTCAATTCTCAAATTGAAAACATCCGATTCAAATTCTCGAGAAAGAATGTGCATTTCTGTGGTACCTTTCACTGCCTCAGGATTGATGGTCCAAAGCACTTCACAGTCTTTGAAAGGCAACACATCTGACAGTGTGGGGAATGCTGATTTGAGCACAGCAAGCTCCCACAGTCAGTAATGCAATAAGGAATCAAGGAGTGAAGGTTAGTCAGGTGGGAGAGTCGGGTAACTGAAAGGCACAGTGGCTCAGTGGTTAGCACTGTTGCCTCACAGCGCCAGGGACTCAGGTTCGAATCAACCCTTGGGTGACTGTCTATGTAGAGTTTGCACATTCTCCCCGTGTCTGCGTGGGTTTCCTCTGGGTGCTCCAGTTTCCTCCCACACTCCAAAGATGTGCAGGTCAGGTGAACTGGCCATGCTAAATTGCCCATAGAGTTAGGTGCATTAGACAGGATAAATATAGGGTAGGGGAATGGGTCTGGGTGGGTTACTCTTCGAAGCATACAGAATCTAATTTAATCTGTTCTTTACTGTTGTGGGCAATAAACCTCTAATCACAAAACCAGCACAGGATCTGGATCCACACTGGACACTGACGTCGCAGTCCTGAGCCAACCCCCACCCCTTGCTTTTTGGTTGGCAGCTGTCATTCATTTTTGCATTCCTTTTCAATCCCAGACCAAGTCACATGGTTGCACTGCACTGGGAGCAGAGTGGGTGCAGGGAGACCTCCAGCGACATGTGCATTCTGTCTGACGAAACGCAGTCAACACTCAAAAGTCAATTATGAGTGAAGTTCAATAACAGAATACATCAACTGACAGGAACCACTGACCTGCTTATGAGTAAATGCAGAGATCGGGGATTGGGGGCACACAGTACAGCAGCAGACTGAGCCAAGTGAACACTCTAACTCATCATAGCGTCAATCACACTGGAAGGATTCCAAGAAAGCAATCTTGAACCAACTCAAAACCATGGCGTTGAAGCATTACAGAAAGCAGATACAACCACAGAGCCGTCCTAATTGGTACAGTGAAGATACAGGCTTTTTGTAGTTCACCCATCATTGGCGTGATAGCTCAGGGAAGTGATGCAGGAAATGTGGCCTGATCCAGTAAACACTGCGTTAGGCACATGACTCAGGAGACACCACCCGAGGATCCATTTAAGGGACTATCGTGGTGACCATGGGTCCGGGGATCACAGGCTGACTGGTGTGCGAGGATCTGGTCACCATCCATGGCAACTGCAGACCATAAAGAACACCACCAGAAACCTTGTGTGCGCTTTGGGAGAGGTTTGTGCAGCTCTATGGTGCAGGTCATCAGCCAACAAGCTACACAACAGTTTAAACCTAATACAAATCCCCATTCTGAATGTAGAAACGTTATTTGTGTTTTCTTCATTCATTCGGGGGATATGGGCATCACTGGCTAGACCAGCATTTATTGCCCAACTGTAATTGGTTCAGAGGGCGGTTCAGAGTCAACCACATTGCAGTGGGTCAGGAGTCACATGTGGGCTAGACCAAGTAAGGACAGCAGTATTCTTCCCTCAAGGACATTAGTGACCCAAATGGGTTTTTCTGACAATTGACAATGGATTCACAGTCATTATTAGACTCTTCATTCCAGATCTTTATTAAAATTGAATTCAAATTCCAACATCTGCCAAGGCAGGATTCAAACTCATTTTCTCAGAACATTATCTGGCTCTCTGCATTCACTGTCCAGCAATAATACCTCGAGGCCACCACTTGCTAGACAAACTTCCCCATCAGGGTAGGTGGCACGGTGGCTCAGTGGTTAGCACTGATGCCTCACTCCACCAGGGATCCGGATTCAATCCCAGCCTCGGGTGACTGTCTGTGTGGAGTTTGTACATTCTCCCCCGTGTCTGCATAGGTTTCCTCCGGGTGCTCTGGTTTCCTCCCACAATCCAAAGATGTGCAGGTCAGGTGAATTGGCCATGCTAAATGGCTGATAGTGTTGGGTGCATTAGTCATGGATAATTGTAGGGAATGGGGCTGGGTGGGTTGCTCTTCGCAGGGTCGGTGTGGACTTGTTGAGCCAAATGGTCTGTTTCCATGCTGTAGGGAATCTAATCACTCACTGATACTCCCAGGAGTACATGATGCACTATAAAATGTACAGGAGTACAGCAATTTGTAAATACTTTGGAATCTACTTTTATAAACATATTTTTAAATAAGAAATTAAATAGAATCCCTACAGTGCGGAAACAGGCCCTTCGGCCCAACAGGTCCACACTGATCCTCTGAAGAGTAACCCATCCAGGACCATTCCCCTCCCCTATTCTGGATTTACTCCCGATTATTGCACCTAACCTACACATCCCTGAACATTGGGCAATTTAAAATGGCCAATCCACCCTAAACTGCACACCTTTGGATTGTGAGACAAAACTAGAGCACCCGGAGGAAACCCACGCAGCCACAGGGATAATGTGCAAATAGAATATGCTCCTGAGATTACTGAAGGAGGGGGCAGGTAAGAATTAAAATACATATTAAATAGCTAATTAGTCAAGAAGAATTGAAATAAATGCTAACGCTGAGTAATGCAAGGGTTCTTTGAGAGGCTGCATTAGATTGAAAAAAAGCACATATCACCCCATCCTGTCTCAACTGATGATGAACTGCTCAGTAGATGTAAGGAATCCTGCCATTCAATACACACCTCAAAGCATAACGGCTATTAATCCACTTTAATAATTCATAACTTCCCCACTTGTAGCCCTTAAGGTTTGATTATGTAATACTTCATCAGGCACTGTTACTGGTAAAGGACGGGTTGAGCATTAATTGTTAGTTTTCTGTACATGAGGCCTATGTTGTTGACTTTAGGCTAAGTGAAATGTTAGGATCATACAATCCCTATATTGGGAAGCAGGCCATTCAGCCCAAGGCCCATTTATCTTCCACCCTGGAGGCTCCCTGTCTTCACTCCTGATGAAGGGCTTTTGCCCGAAATGTCGACTTTCTTGCTCCTCGGATGCTGCCTGACTTGCTGTGCTTTTCTAGCACCACTCTAATCTAGACTCTATTCAGCCCATCAAGTTTATGCTGATCCTCTGAAGAGCACTCCACCCAGACCCACCTGCATCCCTGTAACTACCATAGCTAACCCACCTCCTCCCTGACACTATGGGCAATTTAGCACGGCCAATCCACCTAACCCGCACATCTTTGGACAGTGGCAAGAACCAGAGCATCCTGGTGGAAATCCACACAGACACAGGGAAACTCCATATCCCAGATAGTGGAGGCTGGAATTGAATCTGGGTCTCTGGTTCTGTGAAGCAGCAGTGCTAACCACTGAGTCACCATGTCACTCCCAAGCAGCAAGAGCAACAAGGTGCTTTCAGGGTTAAGTCAATCACGGTTTGTTCCCTTCCCTGACTGATGCTGTGTGGATGAATTTTGGCTCCATCTCACAATCACAACCATGTATTGCAATACGCTCAAACATAGAATATAGAAAAATACAGTGCAGTACAGGCCCTTTGGCCCTCGATGTTGCGCCGATCCAAGCCCACCTAACCTACACTAGCCCACTATCCTCCATATGCCTATCAATGCCCGTTTAAATACCCATAAAGAGGGAGAGTCCACCGCTGCTACTGGCAGGGCATTCCATGAACTCACGACTCGCTGAGTAAAGAACCTACTCCTAACATCTGTCCTATACCTACCACCCCTTAATTTAAAGCTATGCCCCCTCGTAATAGCTGACTCCATACGTGGAAAAAGGTTCTCACGGTCAACCCTATCTGAACCCCTAATCATCTTGTACACCTCTATCAAGTCACCCCTAAACCTTCTTTTCTCCAATGAAAACAGCCCCAAGTGCCTCAGCCTTTCCTCATACGATCTTCCTACCATACCAGACAACATCCTGGTAAACCTCCTCTGCACCCGTTCCAGTGCCTCCACATCCTTCCTATAGTATGGCGACCAAAACTGCACACAATACTCTAGATGCGGCCGCACCAGAGTCTTAAACAACTGCAACATGACCTCAGGACTCCGGAACTCAATTCCTCTACCAATAAGCCAGTAAGCCACACTAGTAAGTGTGGGTCAACCTACTCAAAATGGGCACACTAGCCAGTAAGCCTTCTTCACCGCACTATTTACCTGGGTGGCAACTTTCAGAGATCCGTGTACATGGACACCAAGATCCCTCTGCTCATCCACACTACCAAGTATCCGACCATTAGCCCAGTACCCCATCTTTTTGTTACTCATACCAAAGTGAATCACCTCACACTTACCCACATTGAACTCCAAACGTTCTAAATACCTCACCATCAACTTCTCGGGGGCAATTAGGATGGGCAATAAATATTGACTTATCCTGCAAACACACCCAGCTCAAGAATTAAGATTTAAAAAGCAGACAACCTTAGTAAGGGAAACCAAGTTTATTTGCAGGTTATTGCATTGAACCACAAACACCTTGAGAACAATTAAAAGTGTATATTCACAGCAGTGATTCCTCACTTAAAGGGTACTAAATGAATCAGGACTTCTCTGACAATCCAATGGACTCGTTTCATATTTTAAAAAAATGGAATTACATTTTTCCAGCAACTCTTGGGAGAGATTTAATGTAACCACAACACTCTTATTCTGGAAGGGGAATCACGCTGGGCTCTGCAACCAAGGATTTTTAAAAATTAATTCATGGGGTGTAGGTGGCGCAGGTTTGTCCATCCCTAGTTGCCATTGAGAAGGTAGCTGCAGTCTATTTTGAGTAGGTTGACCCACAATGCTGTTAGGGAGGGAATCCGAGGATTTTGACCTAGTGACAGTGAAGGAGCAAGCGATATATTTCCAAATCAAAATGGTGAGTGGCTTGGAGGGGAACCTGCAGGGGGTGGTGTCCTCATGTCACTCATTTTAAAATATTTATAATCTTGACATTTGCCAGAGTTACTTCTCATCTCCTGTTGCCTTGCCAGATGGTGGAATTTGAATTCAATAAATACCTAGAATGAAAAGTTTGTGGATCGATTGTCAGAAAAACTCATCTGGGTTACTAATGTCCTTTAGGGAAGGAAACTGCCATCCTTATCTGGTCTGGCCTGCAAGTGACTCCAGACCCACAGCAATGTGGTTGACTCTAAACTGCCCTCTTGGAAATTAGGAATGGGCCATAAACACCACCTTGTCAGCGACAACCTCATTTTAAAAAAAGGTGAACTTTGATACAAAAGAGAAAATGAAGAAACAAAACTAAAAGGAAACAAAAGAACAAAGAAGAACGTGGCTTGCCTGGTAAATGGGTGCTGGAGAATCAGGGCACAGAGCCTGAACCATCTCTTACCCTGCTGCGTCTGGTTTCATTCTTTAGTGTTGACATTGACCACGTTTGATCCAACCCAGTGGCTTCCTCAGCCAATCACAATCAAGCACATCAGGGCTCCAGAGTCACGTGTTGGCCGGAGCAAGTAAAGAGAGCAGATTCCCTTCCCTAGTGGACATAAGTGGCTTCCATAATCAGAAATGCCTTCTAATTCCAGATTTTTAAAATCATTAATTAAATAATTGAATTTAAATTCCACCAGCAGCATGTTGAGTTTTGAACCTTGCCTCTATTATTAGTCCAGTGACATCATCTTCGCACTACTGCCTTAGTCTAACTGTTTGCCCATAAACATCAGGAAAGTCTCTGGTTTGGTAAACAGTTGGGATCTCAGAATTGTGGTGCTGTTGATGGCTGTTCATGGGAAAGTCATTAGGGTTTTTCTCATGGGAGATGGTGAATCATTTGTGTGTTATGAATTTGCATAGCATCCTCACAGTGTGGAAGCAAGCCATTTGGCCCATCGAGTTCATACTGACCCTCCAAAGATCATCCACCCAAACCCAACCCCCTACCCTATCCCTGTAACCCTCTATTTCCCAAGACTAACCCACCTAGCCTGCACATCCCTGGAAACTATGGGGCAATGGGCTTTTGCCTGGAATGTCGATTTTCCTGCTCCTTGGCTGCTGCCTGACCTGCTGTGCTTTTCTAGCACCATTCTAATCTGGGCAATTTACTATGGCCAAACCACCTAACCTGCACATCTTTGGGCTGTGGGAGAGAACCGGAGCACCCAGAAGAAACCCACACTGAATGGCCTACTCCTGTCCCTATACTCAGTGTTGACATTTTCAGTGGATATACTAAACAGGAGCAACAGTAGGCCACACATAGAACACAGATAATAGAAAAGTACAGCACAGAACAGGCCCTTCAGCCCACGATGTTGTGCCAAGGATTAATCAGAATCTAAAATAAAATAACCTAACCCACACACCCCTCAATTCACTGCTGTCCATGTGCTTGTCCCGCAGTCGCTTAAATGTCCCCAATGACTTTGCTTCCACTACCACAGCTGGCAACGCATTCCATGCATTCACAACCCTCTGTGCAAAGAACCTACCTCTGATGTCTCCTTTATATCTCCTCCTAACACCTTAAAACTATGACCCCTCATGGCAGTCTTTCCTGCTCTGGGGAAAAGTCTCCAGCTATCGACTCTATCCATGCCTCTCATTAGACTTATACACCACGATCAGGTCTCCTCTCTTCTTCCTTCGCTTCAGGGAGAAAAGTCTGAGCTTATTCAACCTTTCTTCGTAAGACAAGCCCTGCCCCTCACAAAGCCATGCTGACTGCCTTTAATCACACTATGCTTTGCCAACTAGCCATAAATCCTATTCCTCAGAATTCTTTCCAAAACTTTGCTGACCACAGACGTAAGACTTTCTGGTCTATAATTGCCAGGGATTTCCCTATTACCCTTCTTGAAAAGAGGAACAACATTCACCTCCTTCCAAATCTCCGGTACGACTCCTGTGGAGAGTGAGGAAGCAAAGATCTTTACCAGCGGCTTAGCAACGTCCTTTCTCACTTCCCGGAGCAGCCTAGGATACATCTGGTCTGGCCCTGGGGACTTATCCATCTTAAGGTTTGCCAAAACTTCCAGCACATCAACTTCCTCAATCTCGATCTGTTCAAGCCTGTATCCCAGCTCCTCAAAGTTCTCATTCACAACAAGGTCCATTTCCTTATCGAAAACCGAAGCAAAAAAACTCATTTAGGGCTTCCCCTATCTGCTCAGTCTCCACGCATAAGTTCCCTCTGCTATCCCTGATCAGCCCTACCTTCTCCCTGATCATTCTCTTATTCCTCATGTATGAGTAAAATGCCTTTAGGTTCTTCCTAATACTTCCCGCAAACCTTTTTCGTGTCCCCTTCTGGCTCCCGAGTCCATTTTTGAGCTCCTTTCTAGTAAGCCTGTTATCCTCTCAAGCTGTGCGAGATCCTTGCTTCCTCCACCTTACATATGCTGCCTTCTTTCTTTTGACAAGAAGTTCTACTGTTCTCGTCATCCAAGGTTCCTTAATTTTACCCCTTCTTACCTGTCTCAGAGGAACAAATTTGTGCATCACTCGCAACAACTGCCCCTTAAACAGTTGTGCTGTTTCTGAGGAACAATTGCACCTAATTTGTACTTCCCAACTGCTGGCTGATAGTGTCATAATTTCCTTTTCCCGAATTAAATATCTTGCCACGGTAACTGCTTCTTTCCCTCTCTGTAGCTATGGTAAATGTGAGGCAGTTGTGGTCACTGTCACCAAAGTGATCCACCGTGAGATAGGACACCTGCCCTGGCTCATTGCCGAACACCAAATCCAAAACGGCCTCTCCCCTCGTCGGCCTGTCTACATACTGAGTAAGGAAACCCTCCTGAACACACCTGACAAAAACGGCTCCATTCAAACCATCTGCTCTAAGGAGGTTCCAGTCAATATCGGGAAAGTTGAAGTCACCCGTAACAACTTTCAATATCTGCATTTTTCCAAAATCTTCCAGCCAATGAGTTCTTCAATCTCCCTACTGCTATTAGGGGGTCTGTAGGAAATCCCCAATGCAGTGGCTGCTCCCTTACTGTTCCTAACTTCCACCCATACTGAGTCAGTAGACAAACCTTCTTCAACAACCTTCATTTCTGTAGCTGTGACACACTCTCTGATTAACAATGCTACACCCCCTTCTCTCTTCTCCCGCCCCACCCCATTCTTTCTAAATTTCTAAACCCTGGAACATCTAGCAACGATTCCTGCCCCTGTGAAACCCAGGTCTCCATTATGGCCACAACATCATAGTCCTAAGTACTGATCCATGCTCTAAGTTCATCACTCTTATTTCTGGTGGCTGTATGTCACATTGAGGTTGTACAGTATTGGTGAGGCCTCTCTGGGGGACTGTATTCAGTTCTCATTGCCCTGTTTTAGGAAAAATATTATTAAGCTGAAGACATTTCAGAAATATTTACCAGGATGTTACTGGGAATGCAGGGTTTGAGTTAGAAGGAGAGGCTAGATTGGCTGGGACTCTTTACTGGAGTGTAGGAGCTGAGGTGTGACCTTATAGAGGTTTATAAAATCATGACAGGAATAGATAAGGTGAATAGCAAGGGTTCTTTTCCCCAGTAGTAGCGAGATCAATGCTTGGTGTGTGTGTGTTTTTTTTAAGGTGAGAAGAGAAAGATTTTAAAAAAAGACATGAGGGGCAACTTTGTTTTACACAGAGAGTAGCTTGTGCGTGGATCGAACTTACAGAGGATGCGTTGGATTCAGGCACTGTTACAGCATTTAGGTAAGTACTTGAATAGGAAATGTTTGGAGGGGTATGGGTCAAGCACTGGCAGGTGGGGTTAGTTTAGTTTGGGATTATGGTTGACTCATTGGACCATAGGTGAGAGTGTGTTGCTGGAAAAGCACAGCAGGTCAGGCAGCATCCGAGAAGCGGGAAAATTGACGTTTCGGGCCTTGAAACGTCGATTCGCTTGCTCCTCGGATGCTGCCACACCTGCTGTGCTTTTCCAGCAACACATTCTCAACTCTGACCTCCATGGGTGGCACGGTGGCACAGTGGTTAGCACTGCTGCCTCACAGCGCCAGAGACCCGGGTTCAATTCCCACCTCAGGCGACTGACTGTGTGGAGTTTGCACGTTCTCCCCGTGTCTGTGTGGGTTTCCTCCGGGTGCTCCGGTTTCCTCCCACAGTCCAAAGATGTGCAGGTCAGGTGAATTGGCCATGCTAAATTGCCCGTAGTGTTAGGTAAGGGGTAGATGTAGATGTAGGGGTATGGGTGGGTTACGCTTCGGCGGGGCGGTGTGGACTTGTTGGGCTGAAGGGCTTGTTTCCATACTGTAAGTAATCTAATCTAATCTAATCTAATAATCTGCAGACCTCACTGTCTCCTCGTTAGACCATAGGGTCTGTTTCCATATTCTGTGACTGTATGATATGTTGGTGGCCTCCACCCTACTTTACTGCCTGTCTCCTAATAATCACTGATTCCCTTGTTCATAAAAAAAAATCCAGAGCTGCCATAGGTGGTGGAGGAGGTTGGTACAATTACAACATTTAAAAGGCATCTGGATGGATACATGAATAGGAAAGGTTTGGAGGGATAAGGGCCAAATGCTGGCAAATTAGGTTGGGATATCTGGTCGGCATGGATGAGTTGGATGGAAGAATCTGTTCCATGCTGTACATCTTCAAGACCGCTGCCCTAAAAATATTCAAGGACCCTGGCTGCCCAGCTCCTGGTGAAAGGGAGCACCAAAGACTCAAGACCCTCTGAGTGAAATCTCATTCTCCATCATAAATGGCAACCTCCTGATGTTTAAGCTGTGCCCAGTTTTGAAGAGGAGTACCACCCAAAAGTTACCTAGGAATCTGAACGTGACGAATTGTAAACCTGATTCACAAAAAGACACTGAGTAATGGCTGGCTTTGCGACCTCAGAATGTCTGTTGGCGTACTTCCAACAAACCTGTGTGTTTGTTGCTGAGATGTTGAGGGGGAGAATGATGAGTATGAGAATCATGGAGCTGTACAGCATGGAAACAGATGCTCCGGTCCAACTTGTCTATGTCGACCCCATATTCTAAACTGATCTAGTCCGATTTGCCAGCATTTGGCCGACATCCCTCTGAACCCTTCCTATTCATATACCCATCCAGGTGCCTTTTAAATGTTGTAACTGTACAGGCCTCCCCCACTTCCTCTGACAGCTCTATTCATATATGCACCACCGTGTGTGTGTGAAAAAGATACCCATCGGATCCGTTTTATATCTTTCCCCTCTCACCTGGACCCATTAGTTTGGACTCCACTACCATGGGGAAAAGACTTTGGCTGTTCACCCGATCCATGCCTCTCCTGATTTTACAAACTTCCAATACTCCAGTGAAAATAACTCCAGCCGATTTAGCCTCTCCATTATGCTCAAATCCTCCAACCCTGGCAACATCCTTGTAAATCTTTTCTGAACACTGAATGGGCGGCATGGTGGCACAGTGATTAGCACTGCTGCCTCGCAGCGCCAGAGACCTGGGTTCAATTCCCGCCTCAGGCAACTGTGTGTGTGGAGTTTGCACATTCTCCCTGTGTCTGTGTGGGTTTCCTCCGGGTACTCCGGTTTCCTCCCACAGTCCAAAAATGTGCAGGTTAGATGAATTGATCATGCTAAATTGCCCGTAGTGTTAGGTGAAGGGGTAAATGTAGGAGAATGGGTCTGGGTGGGTTATGCTTCGGCGGGTCAGTGTGGACTTGTTGGGCCAAAGGGCCTGTTTCCACACTGCAAGTAATCTAATCTAATCTTTCAAGTTTCACAACATCTTTCCTATTGAAGAGCAACCAGAACTGAACGCAGTATTCCAAAAGTGGCCTAATCAAGGTCGTGTACAGCTGCAACACGACCTTCCATCTTGTATATTCAATGCACTGACCAATGAAAACAAGCCTACCTAACACTTTCATCACTACCTTGTCTACCTGCAATTCTACTTTCAAAGGACAATGAACATGCATCCCAAGGTCTCTTTGATCGGCAACACACCCTGGGATATTACCACTGTGTGACTTACCTTACCAAAATGCAGCACCTTTTATCTAAATTAAACTCCATCTGCCATTTTTTACATCATGCTAAACGATACAGACTTTGCTCCCACTGAGAGCTAGTAATTTAAGACAGGGCATCCATGAAGCACTGTAGGCCATCAACAGCAGCAGAATTGTACTCCAGCATAATATGTGATCCATTGGCCTGACATATCCCCCGCCACTCAATCATTACCATTAAGCCAGGGGATCACTCCTGGTTCAATGGAGAGTGCAGGAGGCCATGCTGGGAGCAGCATACCTGTAAATGAGGTGTCAACCTGTGAAGCTACCAGACAGGATTTCTTTCATGCCAACAGTATAAGCAGCAAATGACAGACAGAGTTAAGTGATTCAATAAAGAATGGATCAGATCTAAACTCTGCTGCCTTGCTACATTCAGTCATGAATGGTGGCGGGCAATTAAACAACTCATTGGAGGAT
This sequence comes from Chiloscyllium punctatum, assembly GCF_047496795.1. Lineage (NCBI taxonomy): Eukaryota > Metazoa > Chordata > Chondrichthyes > Orectolobiformes > Hemiscylliidae > Chiloscyllium > Chiloscyllium punctatum. The sequence goes on from NC_092753.1 coordinate 27,101,078, forward strand.
GAGGCTCCACAAATATCCCCAAACTCAACGATGGAAGAGCCCAACACATCAACGTTAACCAAGGCTACATCTTACATACCAGCAAACATTATGCCAGATGTCAAAACATGAAGCTAATACAAATGAAGCAAGTAATTGTGCTTAATAGCATCGTGCAAATAATCTTGAATGAAAATAAAGCATACAATAAAAGAACAGCAAAATTATAAATATTATAAATATTTACTGTACATTAAAAAATATGGTTTACAAGGGTAGAAACGGATGTTTGATAGACCTTTGCATTTTTAACTAAAATCCATAATTTGTATATTGCACTGGCTGTTTTTTTTGAGTTCACAGACATTTATGTGTGATTTATCATTTTTAACAGATAGGGGGTTAGTGGATTGTAACCTCTTTGTGTTGTGCCTTATTTGTGAAATATGTTTTCTCCATCTACAAAAGACAGACAAAGGACAAGCAGACGGACTGCTGCATTGTTTCAGAAATGGCTGATTCTCACACTGAAGGGTTCTCCCAAGGTCAACACTGCTGAATTCTGACATGGAAATAACACAGACATTGCAATCGACAGGAAAATTACACAAGGGCCAATCACAGCAAAACTGGAGATGCGCCAAACAGCAAGGAGGATATTAATTGACTGCCAGACACACAGACAGGCTCACAAAATGAGTAGAAAGGCAACAGACAGCATTTAATACAGAGAACTGAGAGCTGAAGGAATGGGGACAGTGAATATTAACATCATGACCAGTGCTGAAGTGAGTGCAGGGGCAGGAGGATCTGGATGCTCGTATATATGGGACTTGAAAGATGGGCAGGACACACTGAAGGAGCAAGCAGCAAGGCATCTGGGATCGTGGCCTTCTTAAACAGAGGTGTAGAGTCCTGCTGAGTCTGTATTGAAGTTAATTCTGCCACAACGGATGGTGTCACATCATTAACTAGTAATGGAGAGGCCCGGGCTAATCCTTGGGAACAGTTTCACCTGGCAGGTTCTAAAAACTGAATTAAATCAGTAAATTATAAGGAAATTATAAGGCTAGTCTCAGTAATGGTAATCATGACAGGCACCATTGATTGTCCTAAAAACCCCTCTGGTTCACCAATGTACTTTCGGGAAGGAAATCTATCATCCTCTTCTGGTCTGGGCCTATATGTGACTCCAGACTCTCAACAACGTGGTTGACTCTTAACTACACTCTGAGCAATAATTGCTGACCTATGACTTCTCTTCAGAACCTTTACTGTCCACGTGACTGAGTAATGGCAAACATGTATTACCCACTGAGCCATCTGCAGGGAAACATGAATTGAGTTAAACAAGACAATGATAATAAATAAAAGCAGAAATGGCTGGAGCAGCTCAGCAGGTTTGTTTTCTCTCTCTATGGATGCTGCCAGTCCAGCATTCTCTGCGTTTACTTCTGATCTCTGACATCTGCAGTCCGTTGCTTTTATTTCAGCTCAATGACAATTTTTTAAGAGGATACAATGGAAACAGTAATTTAAAATTAGGACAGGGAACAAACGTGTCTTGACAGTGACATCCATACCCCATGAAAGAACACAACGCAAACAGGTCATGACTATACCGCAGAGCCAACTAAACAATTACCATATGTTGAGCAATTCTGAAGAACTCTCCACCCTGCAGGTTTTCTGCCTCTATTTCTCATGAAGGGCTTTTGCCTGAAACGTCAATTTTCCTGCTCCTCGGATGCTGCCTGACCTGCTGTGCTTTTCCAGCACCTCTCTAATCTATACTCTGCTTTCCAGCATCTGCAGTCCTTGTTTTTAACCAATTCTGAAAGAAGTTCATTCTTCCAGTTTTTTTTTGCAATCATAAATGGCTTTAAATGTTAGCATTTGAATCTCACAAGCACATGTGCATTCATAACAACTTTGAGATAGTCATATAGTCATACAGCATGGAATCAGGCTCTTTGCTCCAATCACTCCATGCCAATCACAATCCCAAACTAAACTGCCTGAGTTTGGTCCACTTCCCTCAAAATCTTTCCTATTCATGTTCTTATCAAATGTCTTTTAAATGTTGTAACTCGACCCAAATCCACCACTTTTTCTGGCAGTTCATTCCGCACACAAACCACTCTCCGTGTTAAAAAGTTGCCCCAGATGTCTTCATTAAATCTTTCTCCTCTCACCTTAGGAATATGTCCCCTGTCAGACAGGCCCTTCTCCCCCCAGTGACTGAAAACTCTCACATGCCCTGTATGGAATACTGGAGGGAGGTAAATTAGTAACCCTCTGCAGCTAACAAACATCATCGAGTTCTGGAAATCCCCCCCATGGGTAGGAGTGCTAACTGTTCCGAATATCTCAGTGTCTCACCACCCTCCTGCCCCAGGCTGGAGGTTACCCACTTCCACGTGCATCAGACACCAGTGTACTCGCCTGAACTACATGCCACAAGGTCAACAGATTATCGGAGAGCAGCAGTCACAAATAAGAGACCTGCCCAATTCCTGAATCTCAATGCAAACCTGCCGGTAGGGAGTCACCAGCTGAAGTCAAGGACTCAACAAAAGAAAAACACATGAAGGTGACTGACAGAAGACAGGGATATAACTGAGGGCTGCAGCTTTTGTTGATCGAAATGAATGATGCCAATAATTCATCACTGGATTCTTTTAAATTCTGACCTTAAATCAATTAAGTCAAAGCTACATGAATGTACAGTCTCTGAGGATGGTGTACCACCCCCTATGTCCCCCTTGAGGATGCAGTAACTACCTATATTCCTCCCTGAGGGTGCATTACACCTCTATTCCTCCTGAAGGGAGCAGTAACCCCTGCTTTCACCTCTGGGAACACAATTAGCTCTATTCCCCCTGAGGGTGCAGCATCCCTTCTATTCACTCCTGAGGGTGCACTACCCCCTCTATTCACCCCAAGGGTACAGTATTCCCTCTATTCCCCCTATAGTGTAGCACCCACTCAGGGTGCATTATTCCCTCTATTACCCCCTTGAGGGTGCAGTAATCCCTCTATTATCCCGAGAGTGCAGTACCTCTCTATTACCCCCCAAGGTTGCAGTAACCCTCTCTATTACCCCAGAGGGTGCAGTAACCCCTCTATTCCCCCCTGAGGGTATGCTACCTTCTCCCCACCCCCCACCCTGCTCTCATTTATCTCTCCACCCTTCAGGCACTCTGCCTCTATTCCTGATGAAGAGCTTTTGCCTATAACATCGATTTTACTGCTACTCGGATGCTGCCTGAACTGCTGTGTTTTTCCAGCACCACTCTCCTCCAGAATCTGGTTTCCAGCATCTGCAGTCATTGTTTTTACCCTCTATTACTGCTCCCACAGGGTGCAGTAACCCCCTGAGGGAGCAGTAACCCCCCCATTCCCCCCCACTGAGGGAGAAGTAAAACCGTCTATTACCCCCTGAGGGAGCACTAACCCCCTCTATTACCCCCTGAGGGTGCAGTAACCCCCTCTATTATCCCCTGAGGGAGCAGTAATTCCCTTGATTACCCCCTGAGGGAGCAGTAACTACCCCATTCCCCCCTGAGGAAGCAGTAAACCCCTCTATTACCCCCTGAGGGGGCAGTAACCCCCTCTATCACCCCCGAGGAAGCAGTAACCCCCTCTATTACCCCCAAGGAAGCAGTAACCCCCTCTATTATCCCCTGAGGGTGCAGTAACCCCCCCCATTACCCCCCCCCCGAGAGAGCAGTAATCCCCTCAATTACCCCGAGGGTGCAGTAACCCCCCTATTCCCCCTGAGGGAGCAGTAGCCCCCTCTATTACCTCCTGAGGGAGCAATAACCCCCCCCCCCCCATTCATCCCCGCCCCCCGAGGGAGCAGTAACCCCCCTCATTACCCCCTGAGGGAGCAGTAACCCCCCACATTCCCACTGAGGAAGCAGTAACCCCTTCTATTACCCCCTGAGGGTGCAGTAACCCCCTCTATTACCCCCGAGGAAGCAGTAACCCCCTCTATGACCCCCTGAGGGAGCAGTAACCCCCCACATTCCCACTGAGGAAGCAGTAACCCCCTCTATTACCCCCTGAGGGTGCAGTAACCCCCTCTATTACCCCCGAGGAAGCAGTAACCCCCTCTATGACCCCCCGAGGAAGCAGTAACCCCCTCTATGACCCCCTGAGGGAGCAGTAACCCCCTCTATTACCCCCTGAGGAAGCAGTAACCCCCTCTATTACCCCCGAGGAAGCAGTAACCCCCTCTATTACCCCCTGAGGGAGCAGTAACCCCCTCTATTACCCCTGAGGAAGCATAGCTGCCCCATTCCCCCGCGAGGGTGCAGTAGCCGCCTCTGTTCCCATCCTGTCTCCCAGCCCTTGCCTGTCCCAGGTTGCTGCCTCCTGGCCGGCCGACCTGCCCACCCTACCTGCCCGCCGGGGTGAAGCCAGCAGCAGTAGCTCCGACATCTTCACGGTGCCTCCCTCGGCCCGCTGCTGCTCCTTAGCGCAGTGCGGCAGTGACTGTCTCCCCGCCCCCGTGAGGAAGGGGCTGGGTGAAGGGGATGGCAGCGCCGGGGGGTTCACAGCCCACGATAGCAGGCACTGCTCGGTAGCGGCCTCACTACCTCCAGTGAGCACCGGAAAACTGTCTATATCTTCTGTCTGTCACTGACCCGATCCCCTTCATCCTCTGGGGAATACCGAGCGCTGTTTAATCATCGATTCTCCACAACTGTCTCTGTATACAGGGCGATTCATCAATGTACACTTTCAATAATATATCTTCCTGTGTTCTTATGTTCAGCAATATGCATTCCTATTTGCACATGAGAAGTTATGTTAATATACATTCCTGTGTGTGAATGTTGAGCTATGTTAACATACATTTCTGTGTGTACATGTGAAGTTATGTTTAGCATTATGCATTCCTGTGTGTGAATGTGGAGTTATGTTCATGTACATTCTTTGCACATGTGGAGTTATGTTTGTATACATTCCTGTGTGCACATGTGGAGTTATGTTTGTATACATTCCTGTGTGCACATGTGGATGTGAGAAACAGAACTCTCTCACAAATCAATCAGCCTGAGACAAAGCCTTGGAAACAAGAACAATTTATTACAGCCTTGCAAGGACCGGACACTTCTGCAATCAAGCAGAAATGTGCGCCAAAACAGAGCCTGTTAGCTTTCTTATTTAGTTTACAAGTTGCGGAATCACGCCTCCCTTTTCCCATCCTATCATAAGCTGATTACCTCACTTGTTAGTTATTTTCTTCTCTGGCCATTCTGCTGTCCTTGTCTGCATTCTTTGTTCCTTGTTTGTTACAGATTGTTCTTTTATCCGGTTTCTCTAATCATACTATAAGCTTTATTGTGAAATGCCCCTGCTGCTTCTTTTTGTGGTCAGCTACAACCCTTCATAGTTATTTCCTAGCTTAAAACTATTTTCTTTGCAAGACCCTCTATATTCATTAAAGTCTTAGCCTTAAGTATGCTACATGCTACAAGAATTCTGTGACTGTATAATGTTCCCCTTCCCTTCCCCCCACTACACCCCCTCCCCCACCTGCAAAAACAACATTTCTAACCTCCCACAGTGGAGTTATGTCAATATACATTCCTGTGTGCACATGTGGAGTTATGTTCAGCAAGATAACAGCACGGCAGCAGCTCACAGCAGTCTCTTCCGACCGAGGGCTCTTTAATTTCAGGTACAGGAGCAACAGGAGACCCGATGTTTTCAGACACTGTTACAATCTGCAAAAATTGCTCCAGTCCAGGAACCAGCCGTAAACAAACCTGGATGGAGAGCTGTTGGCTTGCTGCAGAGACCAGGCCTCCAGTCCTTGGCCTCGCCTGATGCTGGTGGCCATGTGCTGGGACTTCGGAAATGGTATGCGAGGAGGCGGAAGCGTGGTAAGTGGGCAGGAGTTCATGCCAGGCTAAAAACAAACCCTAGCCGGACTGCTCTCCTGTCCATTCTGCTCTCCAATGTCTGCTCCCTGGACAACGAGTTGGACTGCATCCAACTGCAGCTGGTGTCTCAGCATGAGTTCAGAGACTGCTGCATCCTTGTTTTCACAGAAACGTGGCTCAGCGAGAGAGTTCCTGACCCCGCCATCCAGCTATATGGGCTCACCTTGTTTCACACCGACAGAAGTGCAGCTCTGTGTGATAAGGTGGGGGTCTGTTGTCTACATCAACACAAAATGATGCAAAGACTCGGTGCTAGTTTCCAGTTACTGCTCATCGCTGGTGGAGTTTGTGACTGTTAGGTGCAGACCATTTTATTGGCCACTGGAATTCACCACTGTCTTTATAGTCGGGGTGTATATTCCTCCCAGTGCTAATGCTAAGGAGGCACTCTGTGAACCATATGGGCTATTAATGGACTGCAGAACACACATCCTGATGGACTGGTTATTATTGCTGGAGAATTCAACCATGTGGATCTCAAGACTGTGTTCCCTAAATTCTGTCAGCATGTGCACTTTTGCAACGAGAGGGGACAACAGTTGGATCTGATTGACACAAACATCCCCAACCCACACAGAGCACACCCCACCGTGGCTCATCCCAGTATACGCATCGATTGTCATACATGTCAAACTGGTTCCGAAGCAGGCAACAACCTGGTCGGCAGGAGCCATTTCTGCTCTTCAAAACTGCTTTGAGTGCACTGACTGCCGCATGTTCAGGGATGCAGCAACTGATAGCAACTCCATCAGCTTAGCGGTGTACATGGCGTCAGTTATTTGCTACATTAGCAAGTGCATTGACAACATCACTGTGTCCAAGACCATCACTTCTCGCCCCAACCAGAAGCCGCGGATGACCGCCAAGGTGTGTGCGCTGCCCATGATTCTGCCTTCAAAGCAGATGACAAGACGGGCCTAACAACAGCAAGGGCCAACCTGACCCGGGCCATCATAGAGGTGAAGTGTGTATACACACAGAGCATACACAGCCACTTTCAGGATAGTGGTGATACAGGGAGCATGTGGAAGGGCATCCAGGCCATCCCCAATCACAGAGTAGCATCACCTGCCTGTGCTGGTGATACCTCCCTCCGAGATGAGTTGAACAACTTCTATACGTGGTATGAGGCATGAAATGACGTGGCAGTGAGGAAGTCCACCCCTCCCTTATCTTACCATGGGCGACGTGAGGAAAACCCAATGCAAAGTCAACCTACAGAAGACTGCTGGACCAGATAACATCCCTGGCAGAGTGCTCAGAGAATACTCTGATGTACTGGAGGATGTTCTCACGGATATTAGATTCCATCAGATTAGATTCCCAACAGAGAGGAAACAGGCCCTTCGGCCCAACCAGTCCACACCAACCCTCCAAAGAGTAACCCACCCTGACACATTTCCCTTTGACTAATGCACCTAACACTATGGGCAATTTAGCATGTCCAATTCACTTGACCTGCACATCTTTGGACTGTGGGAGGAAACCAGAGCACCTGGAGTAAACCCACACAGACACAGGGGGAATGTGCAAACTCCACACAGACAGTCGCTCGAGGCTGGAATCAAACCTGGGACTGCTGTGAGGCAGCAGTGCTAACCACTGAGCCACTATGCCGCCAGATATCTTCGCCACCTCCTTGAGCTGCGCCATAGTTCCAGCATGCTTCAAGGCCGCTACCATCACCCCCGTGCCGAAACAATCTTCAAGCGCCCTGCCTTAATGACCACGCCTTGTTGCGCTAACACCCATCGTCATGAAGTGCTTCGAGAGGCTCATGATGAGGCCAAGTAAGACCCTGCTGCCCCCCAAACTGGACACCCTGCAGTTCATGTATTGTCCCAACCGCTCAACCGCCATTTCCACCACTCTCCATTTGGCCCTCACCCACCTGGACAAGAAGGACACCGACGTCAGATTCCTGCTCATAGACGTCAGCTCTGCATTCAACGCTATCACTCCTTTCACAAAGTTGAAAATCACACAACACAGGTTATAGTCTAACAGATTTATTTGGAAGCACTAACTTTTGGAGCACCTCCACAATCATTCGGTGATTGTGAAGGTTAAGATCATGCTCACAGAATTTATAGCTAAAGGAGTCCTGTGTCATGGACATGTGATATAGTAAACAATCTCAGATTAAAACTTTCACCTTTTAGAATGGGATATGCTGGTTTCTGTTGTTTGATATGCAAATCCTAGAACTTCTTTTAAATTACATTCTCAAGATAGCTCAGCCTTTTAACCAATAGGTGTGAAGTTTATCTGTGTCCCAAATCTATGTCAGACTGACAAACCGTCTGTATAGTTTTACAGAGTTTTACATGGAATTATGCAGTTTTTGAGCAAAAAACTAAGACTTTTAATCTGAGATTGTTTAATGTATCACATGTCCATGACACTGGACTCCTTTGGCTATAAATTCTGTGTACATAATCTTAACCTCCACAACCACCGGTGTAGTGCTCCAAAACCTAGTGCTTCCAAATAAACCTGTTGGACTATAACCTGGTGTTGTGTGATTTTTAACTTTGTCCACCCCAGTCCAACACCGGCACCTCCAAGTCATTCCTCAGCACCTTATTGGAGAGCTGAGTCTGCTGGGCCTGAATATCTCCCTCTGTAACTGGATCCTGGACTCCCTGACTAGGAGACCTCAGTTAGTCCGGATTGGGAACAGCATCTCCAATGCCATCACATGAGCACGGGGGCTCTCCAGGGCTGTGTGCTCAGTCCACTGCTGTTCACCACGCTGACACATAACTGGACAGTGATGCGCACCTCAGATCATCTTATGAAGATCGCTGATGGCACGACTGTAGTGGGTCTCATTAACAGGAACGATGAGTCAGTATACAGAGAGGAGGTGCAGTGGCTAACAGACTGATGCAGAGCCAAAAACCTGTCTCTGAACGTGGACAAAACGAAAGAGACGGTTGTTGACTTCAGGACAGCACGGAGCGACCACTCTCTGCTGGACATCGACGGCTCCCCCTGGAGATCGTGAAGAGCACCAAATCTCTTGGTGTACAGCAGGTGGAGAATCACACCTGGACCCTCAACACGAGCTCCATAGCCATAAAAGCTCAGCAGGATCTCTACTTTCTATGTAGACTGAGGAAAGTTTGCTCCCCCCGCCATCCTCACCACATTCTTCAGAGGGTTCATTGAGAGTACCCTGAGCATCACTGCCTGGTTCGGGAATTGCACTGCCTCTGATTGTAAGACCCCACAACGGATAGTGAGGACAGCTGAGAGGATCATCGGGGCCTCTCTCCCTCCATTATAGACATTTACACCACATACTGCATCTGGAAGACCCCACACACCCCTCGCTCAAACTCTTCTCTATCCTGCCATCTGGAAGAATATACCAGAGCATTCAATCTGTCATGGCCAGACTGTGCAACAGTTTCTTCCTCTAAGCTCCATAACACAGTATGATCAGACTCCATTCCATCTGCAATTCTTTGCACGACTTTTCAAATTGCTGCTAAAACAATGCTTTATTAATGACCACTCATTATTTGACTGTAATTTATATACCACTGTGCCTGTTGTCTTGTCTTGTCAGGAATTACTGTGCTGTCTTGCATATTTTGCACTTTTTTATGCACTTTATGCTGCCCTGTGTATGACTGTACTCTTATGCAGTTTGTGTTGTTCATGTAGCACCTTGATTCTGGAAAAACGCTGTCTTGTTTTTACTGTATCAGTTGTATATGGTAGAAATTACAAATTATCCCACTCTTGATGATACACATTGCTGTATGAGCATTTGGAGTTATGTTTCGCAACACACATTCTTGTGTGCACATCTGGAGTTATGTTAATATACATTCCTGTTTGTGCATATGGAGATATGTTCAGCAATATACATTCCTGTGTGTGAATGTGAAGTTATGTTAATATACATTCCTGTGTGCACAAGTGGAGTTATGACCAGCAAAGCTGGGCTGAGAAGCTGGGCAGATTGAGTTCAACCTGGAAAAGTGTGAAGTGATTCATTTTGGAGGTCAAATTTGAATACAGGATACAGGGTTAAAGGCAGGATTCTTGGCAGTGTGGAGGAACAAAGGGATCATAGGATCCATGTCTGTAGGTCCCTCAAAGTTGCCACCCGAGTTGATAGGCTTGTTAAGAAGGTCTATGGTGTGTTGGGCTTCATTAGCAGGGGGATTGAGTTTAAGAGCTGCGAGGTTATGCTGCAGCTCTGTAAAGGAGGAGAAAGTGAGGACTGCAGATACTGGAGATCAGAGTCAAAAAGTGTGGCACTGGAAAAAACACAGCTAGTCAGGCAGCAACAGAGCAGCAGAAGACTCCTCCTCCTTGGATGCTGCCTGACCGGCTTTGCTTTACCAGCCCCACTCTGATCTAGATTCTGAGTTCCAGCATCTACAGTCCTCACATTTGCCCTGCACAGCTAGCAGGTAATGTAGGAATCTCCTGTGGCTATCCCCATATCAAACAAGAATGCTGTTTTGGAAAATGTAGGTGATGAGGGACTCTCAGGAGAATGTAGCACCAACAACCAAGTTTCTAGTACCGAGACAGGCTCTAATATAATGAGGGATATGTCAGAGGCACAGACAGAACTTTCTGCAGCCAGCATTGAGAAATCAGAATGATGCATTGTCCCCCTGGTGCCAGAATCAAGGATATCTCAGAGAAAGTGCAGAATGTTCTCAAGCGGGAAAGGGACTAGCAGGAGGTTGTTGTGCACACTGGAACTAATGACATAGGAAGGGAAAAGGATGAGATTCTGAAAGGGGATTATAGAAAGGTGGGCAGGAATTTAAAAAGGGGGTACCTCGAGGGTAGCAATAATTGGATTACTCCCAGTGCCATGAGCTGGTGAGCATAGGAATAGGAGGATAGAGCAGATGAATGCTTGGCTGAGGAGCTGATGCAGGGAGAAAGGGTTCACATTGGAATCTCTTCTGGGGTAGAAGTGACAGATTGCCACCTGAATTAGAAGGGGACCGATATCGTGGCAAAAACATTTGCTAGATCTGCTTGGGAGGATTTAAACTAATGAGGGAGGTGGGTGGCTCCCAGGGAAATAGTGAGGAAAGAGATCAGTCTTAGACTGATACAGTTGGGAAAATGAGTAAGTCAACCAGTTGGGGCAGGCACGAATAAAGCAGAGAACAAGGTAGGACTGATGAATAAAACTGCATTTATTTCAATGCAAGAGCCTAACAGGTAAGGCAAATGAACTCAGGGCATGGTTAGGAACATGGGACTGGAATATCATAGTCTATATTCCAACCTTGAGAAACCTTATTTTTATAAAACCTTAAGTTATCGGGGGAAAGTGACCTGAAAGAAGTTTTGGGATTTACAAATTAATGAATTGAAATCTGCAACCCATTCTAAGTGATTAAGACTTAATAGCAGTTTAGGTTTGTTCAATACATCGCAAAAGTTGTATGACACTTCAATCTTTTACTATAAATTGTGTGTCGTATGATCCTGCCTCACTAGCTACCTGATGAAGTAGCAGCACTCCAAAAGCTTGTACTTCCAAATAAACCTGTTGGACTATAACCTGGTGTTGTGTAATTTTTAACTATATCCACACCAGTCTAACACCAGCACCAGCACATCATATCACATTTAATACAAATCTGCTGTTGTTCTAATTGCTAAGACTACAGTAAACAAGTACTTTCGCACATACTCGAACTAAAGTAAGCCATGTTCTGCAGAGCTTACCATGGGCAATTGTCAGCCATTTTGTGCCTCTCAGTTATGAGCAGCCCGACAGTATGAAAGACAGAGAATGTAGGGAAATACATAACGGCATCTTGAAAAATGTCTATCGAGGAGAAGGTGCTGGATGTCTTAAAACACGTAAAGATGGACAAATCCCCATGAATCATCAGATGTACCCTAGAACTTTGTGGGAAGCTCGAGAAGTGATTGCTGGGCTCCTTGCTGAGATATTTGTATCATCGATATTCACAGGTGAGGTGCCAGAAGACTGGAGTTGGCAAACGTGGTGCCACTATTTAAGAAAGGTTATAAGGAAAAGCCAGGGAACTACAGACCGGTGAGTATTAGTAGTGGGCAAGTTGTTGGAGGGAATCCTGAGGGACCAGATTTACATGTATTTGGAAAAGCAAGGACTGATTAAGGATAGTCAACATGGCATTGTGCATGAGAAATCATGTCTCATAAAATTGATTGAGTTTTTTTGAATAAGTAATAAAGAGAATTGATGAGGGCAGAGTGATAGGCGTGATCTATATGGGCTTCAGAAAGGTGTTCAACAAAGTTCCCCATGGGAAATTGGTTAGCAAGGTTAGATCTCATGGAATACAGCGAGACCCAGCCAATGGGAAACAGAACTGGCTCAAAGGTTTCAGACAGAGGATAATGGTGGAGTGTTGCTTTTCAGACTGAAGGCCTGTGACCAGTGGAGTGCCATAAGGATCAGTGCTAGGTCTACTGCTTTTTGTCATTTATGTAAATGATTTGGATGTGAACATATGAGGTATAGTTAGTAAGTTTGCAAATGACACCAAAATTGGAGGTGTAGTGGACATCAAAGGTTACCTCAGAGTACAATGGGATCTTGATCAAATGGACCAATGGGTAGGTGGAGTTTAAATTTGATAAATGTGAGGTGATATATTTTGGAAAAGCAAATCAGAGCAGGACTTATCCACTTAATGGTAAGATGATAAACAAAGAAACCTTGGAGTGCAAGTTCATATTCCTTGAAAGTGGAGTCGCAGACACTGACATTTTTTACAAACCCACCGACTCCCACAGTTACCTGGATTACACCTCTTCCCACCCTACCTCTTGCAAAAATGCCATCCCGTATTCCCAATTCCTCCGCCTCCATCGTATCTGCTCCCAGGAGGACCAGTTGCACCACAGAACACACCAGATGGCCTCCTTCTTTAGATACCGCAATTTCCTTTCCCACATGGTTAAAGATGCCCTCCAAGGCATCTCGTCCACATCCCGCACCTCTGCCCTCAGACCCCGCCCCTCCAACTGTAACAAGGACAGAACGCCCCTAGTGCTCATCTTCCACCCTACCAACCTTCGCATAAACCAAATCAACCGCCGACATTTCCACCACCTCCAAAAAGACCCCACCACCCCACCCACCATATATTTCCCTCCCCACCCCTTTCCACCTTCCGCAAAGACCATTCCCTCCGTGACTACCTGGTCAGGTCCACGCCCCCCCCATAACCCATCCTGGCACCTTCCCCTGCCATCGCAGGAACTGCAAAACCTGCGCCCACACTCCTCCCTCACCTCCATCCAAGGCCCTAAGGGAGACTTCCACATCCATCAGTTTTACCTGCACATCCACTAATATCGTTTATTGCATCCGTTGCTCCTGATGTGGTCTCCTCTACATTAGGGAGACTGGATGCCTCCTAGCAGAGCGCTTTAGGGAACATCTCTGGGACACCCACACCAATCAACCACACCGCCCCGTGGACCAACATTTCAACTCCCCCTCCCACTCTGCCGAGGACATGGAGGTCCTGGGCCTCCTTCACCGCCGCTCCCTCACCACCAGATGCCTGGAGGAAGAACGCCTCATCTTCCGCCTCAGAACACTTCAACCCAGGGCATCAATGTGGACTTCAACAGTTTCCTCATTTCCCCTTCCCCCACCTCACCCTAGTTCCAAACTTCCAGCTCAGCACTGTCCCCATGACTTGTCCAGACTTGTCCTACCTGCCTATCTTCTTTTCCACCTATCCACTCCACCCTCCTCCCTCACCTATCACCTTCATCCCCTCCCCCACTCACCTATTGTACTCCATGCTACTTTCTCCCCACCCCCACCTTCCTCTAGCTTATCTGTCCTTGCTTCAGGCTCTCTGCCTTTATTCCTGATGAAGGGCTTTTGCCCAAAATGTCAATTTTGCTGCTCCTCGGATGCTGCATGAATTGCTGTGCTCTTCCAGCACCACTAATCCAAAATCTGATTTCCAGCATCTGCAGTCATTGTTTTTACTTAGTAAGGAAGATGTTTGGTATGCTTACCTTTATTGGTCAGTGCATTCAATATAGGAATTGGGAGGTCATGTTGTGGCTGTAGAGGAAATTGATTATGCCACGTTTGGAATAATGTGTGCAAGTCTGGTCTCCCTGCTGCAGGAAGGATGTTGTGAAACGTAAAAGGGTTCAGCAAAAGACTCAGAAAATAATGTTGCCAGGGTTGGAGGACTTGAGCTATAGGGAGAGGCTGAATAGGCTGGGGCTGTTTTCCCTGGAGCATTGGAGCTGAGGGGTGATCTTGTAGAGGTTTATAAAATCATGAGGGGCATGGATAGGGTAAAGAAACAAGGTCTTTAACCAGTGTGGTGTAGTCCAAAACTAGAAAGCATAGATTTAAGGTGAGATGGGAAAGGTTTCAAAGAGAGCCAAGGAGTAACTTTTTCCACGCAAAGAGTGGTGTATGCATGGAATGAGCTGCCAGAGGAAGTGGTGAAGGCGAGTACAATTAAAGCATTTAAAAGGCATCTGAAGGGTATATGAATAGGAAGGGTTTAGAGGGATATGGGACAAATGTTGGCAAATGAGACAGTACTTACTTAGGATATCTGGTCAGCATGGACAAGTTGGACCAAAGGGTCTGTTTCCGTCTGTACATCTTTGTGACTCTAATATACATTCCTGTGTGTGCATTTAGATTTATATTCAGCAATATACATTCCTGTGTGTGCACCATGTGGAATTATATTCAGCAATATGCATTCCTGTGCGCTCATCTGGAGTTGTCTTGAAATGCATGAGTGTGTGCATAGGGACAGGTATTCATGAATGTACAAATCTACGTATATGGGGGTTTAGAAATCTTAATAGCATTGTGTGCACCAGGAAGTATGTTCATGAGTATATGTTCTCACATGTATTTGTTGAGGCATGTTTAGTAATGGGCATAGCTGTGTATATGTGTGGAAGCATGTTGAGGATTGAATGGATGCGTATGTCTGTAGAGATGTGTTCAGCAATGTACAGACCTATGTGTATGTGGTTAAGCTCAGGAATGTCCATGCACATGTCTACACATGGAGATATGTGTACGTTATACACATATACACAGCTTTGTGTTCAGGTAGTTGTCTCAGGGGTGTGTGTTCAAGTGGAAATATGTTGTATACATACCTATATAAATATGTGAAAGTAAGTTCGGGAACATACAGTCCTCGGTATAACTTGTGGAGATTTATTTCGGAAGTAAATTTGGAGGTATGCTCAGAAATGAAAATAGTGTCAGTTTTCGCTGGTTTCATTTACGAATATATGTTACTTTATGTACTGTACATGTTTCCAGGAATAAATGTACCCATGTATAGGTGTAGACATATGTTTAAGAACATATGTACCGATGTGTACATGTGCAGGTAGGTTTGGGAACGTACAGGCCTTTGTGTATACATGGGATTAACTTCAGGAATATCCAGACCAATGAATGTATTACAACTCAGAACCAGTTAGAAAAGCTCAGCAGATCTGGCAGCATCAATGGAGAGAAATCAAGGTTAATGTTTCTGGTCCGGTGGCCCTTCCTCAGTACTTCCTCGGTAGCTAGGGAAAAGTTGTTTTTTACGCAGAAGATAAGGTGGGCAGAAAGGGTAAGGAGAAAATGATAGGTGGGACTAGAGCCAAAAAAATAGAGAAAGACAATTGGACAGTCAAAGGAGTGGACAACGATCTGGCTAGGAGGGTGAATAGTCATTAATGGACAATGTTAGTGGCTAACAATGGGTTGTGTGCAGTAGCAGACCATATACCCGCAACATCGGCTCTCCTGCTCCTTGGATGCTGCCTGACAAGATGGCAACAGAACTGGCTTAGTCATAGGAGACAGAGGGTTGTGGTGGAAGGATGCTTTTCAGAATGGAGGGCTGTGACTAGTGGTGTTCTACAGGGATCACAACCACCTGATGAAGGAGCAGCGCTCTGAAACCTAGTGCTTCCAATTAAACCTGTTGGACTACAACCTGGTTTTATGTGATTTTTAACCCTAATCTAATACTCCAATTGCCTGGAAAAAAGGGTCAACATTCCCGATGAAGGGCTTTTGTCCGGAACACTGATTCTCCTGCTCCTCGGATGCTGCCTGACCTGCTGTGCTTTTCCAGCACCATACTCTCGACTCTAATCTCAAGGATCTGCTGTCCTCACTTTCACCTCAACATACCATTAGCCTTCCTGATTACCTGCTGTACCTGTGTGCTAGCTTTCTGTGTTTCATGCAGAAATATCCCTGAATCCCTTTGTGTTGTAGCTTACTGCAATTTCTCTTCATTTAAAGAATATTCTGTTCTTTCATTCTCCCTTTCAAATGAACAGTTTCACATTTTCCCACATTCTACTCCATTTACCAACTTTGCTCCCATTGATTCAGCCTATCAATGTGTCTTTGGAAACTGTTTGTATCCCTCACACAAACTGCCTTTCCACCTATTTTGGAATAGTACATTCACTTCTTTCCTCCAAATCATAAATATGGTGTAAACAGTTGCTGTCCCAGCACTGAACCCTGTGAAATCCCACAAGCCACAGAACTGAATATAACCCTTTATCCTCAACTCGTCGTTTCCTACCCATGAACCAATTCTGTATCCATGCCACCATACTGCCTCGAATAGCATGGGCTCTTAACATATAACTTAACCTTTTGTAGGGGTACCTTGTTGAATGTCTGCCTGAAATCCAAATACAACGCATCTACTGGTTTCCCTCTATCCACTCTTTTTGAAACTATCTCAAAAAACTTTATTAAATTAATCAAACATAATTTCCCTTTCATACTGATTCTGATTGGCTTATGATTGTCCAAATGTTCTTCTGTTAATTCATTAATAATTATTCCAATACTTTTCCAACGATAGATGTCAGGCTAATTTTCGGGTAACCCACTTTTTGTCTTCCTCCTTTTTTTGAATAACAGTTTGAAACACATTAGCACTATCCTCTAGTACTTCTCCAGAATCTAAGGATTTTTGGAAATTTACATGCATCCACTATTTTGCAAAGTTGTTATTAAAAAGGAAGAGGAGTTGTCCGTCTTAAACAGTATTAAGGTAGATAGGTCCCCGCCTCCTGATAGGATCTGTCGCAGAATATTGAGGGGACAAGAGCACAAATCGCTGGAGCATTGACAGTCATCTTGGTATCCTCTTTGGCCATGGGTGTGGTCCCAGAGGACTGGAGAATAGCCAATGTTATCCCATTGTCTAACAGGGGTAGCAGGAGTAATCCTGGAAATTACAGGCCTGCGGGGCTCACGTCGGTGGTAGGGAAATTATTGGAAAAGATTCTCAGGGGCAAGATCTATTTACATTTAGAAGCAAATGGACTTATTAGATATAGACAGCATGGTTTTGTGTGGGTGAGGTCATGCCTCACTAACTTGATTGAGTTTTTTTGAGGAGGTGACGAAGGTGATTGATGAGGGAAAAGCAGTTGTCAACATGGACTTCGGTAAAACCTTTTCAAGGTCTGTCACGGCAGACTGGTCAAAAGCAGAAGTCACATGGTATCAGGGCTGCCAAGATGGTGTCAGAACTGGCTTAGTCATAGGAGGCAGAGGGTAGTGGAGGAAAGTTGCTTTGCAGAATGGAGGGCGGTGATTAGTGGTGTTCCGCAGGGATCAGTGTTGGGATCTCTGCTATTCGTGATCTACATAAATGGATTGGAGGAAAACGTATCTGGTCTAATTGGTAAGTTTGTGAATGATACAAAGATTGGTGGACTTGCGGATAGTGAGGAGGATTGTCAGACAATACAGCAGGATATGGATCATTTTGAGGCATGGGCAGAAAAATGGCAGTTAGTGTTTAATCAGGACAAATATGAGGTGGTGCATTTTGGAAGGTCAGGTATAGATGGAAATTATACAGTGAATGGCAGAACCCTGAGGTGTGTTGACATGCAGATGGATGTGGGTATGTAGGTCCACAAATCACTGAAAGTGGCAGCACTGAAAGTGGCAGATAAGGTAGTTAAAAAGGCTTATTAATGCTTGCCTTCATTGGAAGGGGCATTGAGTATAAGTGAAAAGTGAGGACTGCAGATGCTGGAGATCAGAGCTGAAAATGTGTTGCTGGAAAGGCGCAGCAGGCACAGCATTTAGTATAAGGATAGGCAAGTTATGCTGCAGCTCTATGGAAGTTTAGTTAGGCCACACTTGGAATATTGTGAACAGTTCTGATCACCACGCTACCAGAAGGATGTGGATACTTTGGAGAGGGTACAGAAAAGGTTTACCAGGATGGTACCTGGTATGGGGAAGTTTATCTATGAAGAAAGGATGGCTAGATTGGGTTTGTTTTCATTGGAACGCAGGAAGTTGAGGGGCAACTTTAAAGAAGTTCATAAGATTTTGAATTCCATGCATAGAGTGGAAAGTATGAGGCTTTTTCCCAGGATGGAGGGGTGAATTACTTGGAGATGTAGATTCAAGGTGCGAGGGGAGAGGGTTGAAAGAGATGCATGAGGCAAGCTTTTCACACAGAGGGGTGATGTGTACCTAGAATGTGCTGCCAGAGGAGGTGATGGAAGCAGACACAATAGCAGCATTCAGGAAGCATGGACGAATACATGAACAGCAAGGGAATAGAGGGATACAGATCCTGTACGGGAAGACAGTTCAAGTAGAGAAGGGCAGAAAGTGGTGGTGCAGGCATGGAGGGCTGAAGGGCCTGTTCATGTGCTGTATTGTTCTTTGTTCTTTATATTAAGAAATGTGAGTATTCATGTGTACATATACATGTATGTTTCGGAGTGTTTAGCCATGTGTGTATGTGTGGAGGTAGATTTAAGAGAGTGCGTTCCTGTGTGTATGGGGAGTAATATTTTTGTGTACACATGGAAATATGTTCAGGAATTAACATAACAATGTATTTACATGAAAGAATATTCACAAATGTATAGACCTATGTGTACATGCAGATGCATGTTCAGAAATGTACATATATGTCAGGGTGTGTTTCAGGATGATCATTGTTATGTGTATATATGTATGGAAGTGTGTTTAGGAATGTGCAGAACTGTGTGTGGATTTGAATATATGTTCAGCAATGTACAGTCCTGGAGGTACCAATGGTGTTTTGCTTAGAAATGTACATACTTGTCTGTGTGTGTTGCATGAAATATATTTAGGGATGTATATACCTGTGTAAATGTGTAGAGAATGCAAATATGTGTGTGTGTGCATCGGTAACACCAACAATGATGTGTATATCATGCCTTTAATGCAGGTTTCTCCCAAGTGCTATACAGTAAGGTTGCGATAATGCTACATTTCGAAAAGTGTTAGGTGTTCTTTGCAAAAAGCCGCTTGGCTGGTAGTGAGAAGACCTGTGAGAACCTTCCTGCACACTCTGCACTACCTCAGGCTGCCTTTGGCCTGCTGGGGGGCAGGTGGTGGTAGAGACTGTCACACATCTCCTGCTGGAATGCGCTTTTGCAAAGGACGTCTGGTGAGATGCAATGGGCTTTGTTGAGGTTCTCTCCGCTCTACAGCCTGTTCCCCAGGGTACACACCAACACGAGCATCGACTGCATCTGGAGGACGATCAGCTCAGTGAAAGGCGCTCTTTGGTCTGCATCAAATTTGTGTTGGTCTTCCAGAACAAGGAGTTGACCTCGACTGTTTGTTGCAGACTGGCACATTCCAAGGGCCAGGACTTTGTGTTGAGGGACACGCTAAAACCTGGGGCAGCTGCTGCCAAGGCACAGTGGGGAAAGACCACTGTCTGAGGTCTTTCTGCTGAAGGCAAGTGAGGGTCCATTCAGTTACTGGACCTTCCAATACCTCAAACACATGTAAATATAGTCTTGTATAAGTAAGAAATGCCGTGGGCTTGTTTGTTGGATAGAGACAAACTTCAATGTTTGATTACTTCTTCATATGTTACTGTGTAGAACTGAACTGCTTCAATGACTACGTATATAAAGATATTTTTATGAATAAAATATATTTTTGAAATAACAAGAAAACTGACACATAGGTAAATGTCAAAGAAGTAGATTTTAATTCATTCCTGAGAGAAGAAAAAAGAAATTTTGGGTGAATTCTATAGCTCAGTACTGTTAAGGTAATGGCTCTGAAAGTGTGAATGTTGAGATTGTATTCACTTCACTCAGCCTGATGATGTCACACAGTCTTTAGAGAATCTTTCCTAGGGTCTGAATGGAGATAGAAGATACAGACCTGGGTTAAGATAACTGTAACTATATTAGGTTTACAGAGAGCTTGTAATGTCAGACAACCCTCTTCTGAACACATGCCAGGTGTGTTTGTTTGCTGTCATTGTCCATAGGCAGGGTCATATACTTAGTATGGAATACAAGTTTCTGTAGCCCCAGTGCCCTAATGGATAAGGCCTGCTAAGTTGTGGGCTCAAGTCCCAGAGTGGGTGCCCTGCATTTTGCTTTGAAATGCTCTCTTTACCTGTCTCAGGAATGGTCTCTCAGCCAGCTGCACGGTGACATAGCGATTATATCAGTCGAGGGTGATTCAGGTTAATGGATTCAAATCCCACTCTTGCACATGGTGACGTTTCAATTCAATAAAAGTCTGAGAAGTGGAATCACTGGTAATTGGCTGCTCTTACTGGCAGGATCTCCACTAAAAGACTTGGAAGTGAAATAGCTGCCAAGTTTCCTCCGAGGTGGCAGTGGAGGTGCAGGACATGGGTGTTGGTCTTGGTCTGGCACCCTTTTAATGCTTCACCTCTGGGATTTGTAGTTCGACCTCAGTTGACGTATTGTGTACAAATGTGGGATCCACATTACAGGATAATTGTGAATATATTGGAGAGAGAGAATGCAGAATGGTTTACAATAGTTCCAGGATTAAGAGACTTGAGTAATAAGGATAGATTGAAGAAGTTGGGACCATTCTCCTTGGAGAGAAGAAAGCTGACAGGAGATTTAATAGAGGTTTTCCAAATTGTAAGCAGAGCTGGATAGAGTAAATAGAGAAAAGTTGTTCCTGCGTGTAAAAGGAACAAAATAGAGGGCATAGATTTCAAATGATAGGCAAAAGGAATAATAGTGAGCTGAGGAAAACTTCTTCACACAGTGTGGAGTACACTGGCAGGAAATGTGGTGGAGGCATGTTCAATGGAGCCAATCAGGAGGGAATTGAATGACTGTTTAGATAAAATGAACTTGCATGGTGATAGAGCCATAGAGATGTATGGTATGGAAACAAACCCATTGGTCCAACTCAACCACACCAACCAGGCATTTCAAATTAATTGAGTCTCATTTGCCAGTATTTGGCCCATATCATTCCAAACCCTGTCCACTCATATACCCATCCAGATGCCTGTTAAATTCTGTAATCATACCAGTCTCCACCACTTCTTCTGGCAGCTCATTCCCATCATTGACCATCCTCGATGAGACAAAATTGGCCCTTACATTCTTTCAAGTCTTTCCATTCTCACTTTACATCTCCACCTTTTAGTCCTGGACTCTCTGATGCTGGGAAAAAACACTTTGGCTATTCACCCTATTCATGCCCCTCATGATTTTATGAACCTCTACCTCAGCCTGTGATGCTTCAGAGAAAATAGCCTCTCCCTGTGGCACAGCACCTCCAACCCTGGCAACATCCTTGGAAATCTTTTCCGGACCTTTTTAAGTTTCACAATGTCTTTCCTACAGCAGGGAGAGCAGAACTGCACACAGTATCCTAAAAGCGGCCTAACCAATGTCCTGCAACATGACCTCCCAACTCTTATGGCTATGGGGTAAGAAAGTGCAGGTAAGTCACAATGCTTGTTTGAAGAGCCAGTGCAAACACAATGGGCCAAATGGCCTCCTTCTGCACCACAACAATTCGGTGATTCTGTGATCCCATGTGCTTCAACTGACTGGCAAGGTAGGCCCTCAAAGCTGAGTGACACACTCCAGTCCCGAACTAGCTACTAATAGCTGCTCTGGCTAGTTGGGTAGATCTGTCAGAATTTCATCATTTTGCTGTTCTGAATGGAAACACTGCCAGTTCTGTTTCACATCACCTTTCATTTCCACTGGGACTAGGAGAGGAAAATGTACAGCCACTGTGTCATATGCACAATGTTTCTGCTGCAGCATGCTTCTTTCATACTTCTCGGGGGCATGTAGGAGCTTTCTCAGCTCCAAACAGTCAAGTGTGTCCCTTTTGTTCCAGCTCTTCAACATTCACTCTCAGCTCCACTTCTGACACCATGTTACATGGTCAATCCAGACAACTGCTTGTATTCTGGAACATTTTGGAAACGAGTTGCAGCATGGATGCCGCAGTCAATGGCCATGGTGGAAGTCACATGACTACGGCAGGTGAGGAGGTAGTCAGTACAAAGAACATAGAACACAGAACAGTACAGTGCACTACAGGCCCTATGGTCCTTGATTTTGTGCTGACATTTTATTCTAAGATCAAACTAACCTACGAACACTACATTTCACTGTCATCCATGTGCCTATCCAAGAGTTGCTGAAATGTCCCTAACATATCTGACTCTACTTCCACCGCTGGCAGTGCATTCCACACACTCACCACGCTCTGTTTAAAGAGCCTTACTCTGACATCACCCCTAAAATCTTCCCCCAATCATCTTAAAATTATGCCCCCTCGTGACAGCCATTTCCTTCTTGGGAAAAAGTCTCTGATTATCCACTCTATCTATGCCTCTCATCATCTTGTTCACCCCTACCAACCAACCTATCATCTTTCTTTTCTCCAGTGAGAAAAGCCCTAGCTTCCTCAACCTTTCTTCATAAGACATGCCCTCCAGTCCAGGCAGCATCCAGGTAAATCTCCTCTGCATCCTCTCAAAAGCTTCCACTTCCTTCCTATAATGAGATGATCAGAACTGAACACAATATGCCAATGTGGGCTCTACAGAGCTACATAGTAACCACGTGGCCATTAAACTCAATCTCTCTGCTAATGAAAGCCAATCATACACCTTCTTAACCACCCAAACAACTTGGGTGGCAACTTTGGTACTTATATTGACGTGGACTGCAAGATCCCTCTGTTCCTCCACACTGCCTTTAACCCTGAACTGCAAGTACCGATAGAGAAACAACTCACTGAAATGCGAGAACAGGCAGAGAAACAACACACTGAACTGAGAGTAAAGATAGAGAAAAAACACAGTGAACTGTGAGTACAGATAGAGAAACAACACATTAAACGGAGAGTGCAGATCGAGAAACACCTCTCTGAATTGCGAGAACAGATACAGAAACAACACACTGAACTGAACATACAGGCAGAGAATTAACACACTGAACTGCAAGTACAGACAGAAGAACAACATTCTGAACTGGGTATACAGAAAGAGACAACATAATGAATTGTGATTACAGATACAGAAGCATCACACTGAACTGCGAGTACCGATACAGAAACAACAGACGGAAATGATACTACAGAAGGAGAAACAACACACTCAACTGAGAGTAGAGATAGAAAAGCAACACACTGTACAGATAGTACAAATTCAGAAACAACCCCTGAACTGAGAGTACGGTTAGAGAAACAACACACTGAACTGAGAGCACAGATACAGAAGCAACACACTGAACTGCAATTATAGATAGAGAAACAAAACGCTGAACTGAGAGTACAGATAGAGAAACAACATACTGAACTGAGGGTACAGATAGAGAAATAACACACTGAACTGAGAGAACACATAGAAAAACAACACACTGAACTGAGAGTACAGATAAACAACCCACTGAATTGCGAGAACAGATACAGAAACAACACACTGAACTGAGAGTAGAGATAGAAAAACACACTGAACTGCGAGTACAGATACAGAAACAACACATGGAACTGACATTACAGACAGAGAAATAACTCACTGAAGTGTGAGAACAGGCAGAGAAACAACACACTGAACTTAATGTGCAGTCAGAGAAACAACATACTGTACTGCAAGTACAGATGGAGAAACAACACACTGTACTGAGAGTACAGATACAGGAGCAACACACTGAACTGCGAGTACAGACAGAGAAACAATACAATGAACTGAGAGTAACGACAGAGAAACAACATACTGAACTGTGAGTACAGATAGAGAAACAACTCACTGAAGAGTGGGTACAGATAGAGAAACAGCACACTGAACTGCGAGTACAGATACAGAAGCAACACACTGAACTGCAATTACAGATAGAGAAACAGAACGCTGGACTGAGAGTCCAAATAGAGAAACAACACACTGAAGAGTGAGTCCAGATAGAGAAACAAGGTAAAAACAATGACTGCAGATGCTGGAAACCAGATTCTGGATTAGTGGTGCTGGAAGAGCACAGCAGTTCTGGATTAATGGTGCTGGAAGAGCACCTTGGATGCCTGCCTTGAAGAGTTTTTACCTCGTTGATTTTAACCCTATTGCGAATCCTCTTGCAAGGATGCCTGCCTTGAAGAAGTTTTCCTCCTCTCTCTACAAGAATCTCAGGGAGCCCCTCTCCCACTGCAACTCCCAGGTCATTTCCTCTACCCTGAAGCTCTTCAACCATGTCGTGAAACAAAGTTGATACCACAGCCACATTTGCTTATTCCTGATGAAGGGCTTTTGCCCAAAACGTAGATTTCGCTGCTCCTTGGATGCTGCCTGAACTGCTGTGCTCTTCCAGCACCACTAATCCAGAAACAGATAGAGAAACACACTGTTCTGCAAGTACAGATGGAGAAGCAACACACTGAACTGTAATTACAGAGAGAAACAACACACTGAATTGCAATTGCAGATAGAGAAACAACACACTGAACTGCAATTACACGTAGAGAAACAACACATTTAACTGAGAGTACACATTGAGAAATAACACATTGAACTGAGAGTAGAGATAGAGAAACAACACACTGAACTGAGAGTACCAATACAGAAACAACACATGGAACGGACACTACAGACACAGAAATAACTCACTGAAGTGTGAGAACAGACAGAGAAACAACACACTGAACTACAAGTAGAGATAGAGAAACAATATACTGAACTACGAGTAGAGATAGAGAAACAACACATTGAACTACAAGTAGATGCAGAAACAACACACTGAAGTTACTGTAGAGACTGATAAACAACACACTGTTCTGAAAGTGCAGAGAGAGGAACAACACTCTGAACTGAGCACAGATACAGAAACAACTGAAGAGCGAGTACAGATAGAAAACCAACACATTAAACTGCGTGTACAGATAGAGAAACAACACACTAAACTGAGAGTACAGATAGAGAAACAACACAATGAACTTAATGTACAGGCAGAGAAACAACACACTGTACTGCAAGTACAGATGGAAAAACAACACACTGAACTGAGAGTACAGATAGAGAAACAATACAATGAACTGAGAGTAACGACAGAGAAACAACATACTGAACTATGAGTAGAGATAGAGAAACAACACACTGTAGAGTGGGTACAGATAGAGAAAGAAAACACTGAACTGAGAGTACAGATAGAGAAACAACACAGTTAAGAGCGAGTACAGATAGAGAAACAACACACTGAACTGAGAGTACAGAGAGAGAAAGAACACACTGAACTGAGAGTACAGATAGAGAAACAACACAGTTAAGAGCGAGTACAGATAGAGAAACAACACAATGAACAGAGAGTACAGGCAGAGAAACAACACGCTGAACTGTGAGTACCGATACAGAAACAACACACTGAAATGAGAGGACAGATACAGAAACAACTCACAGAAGAGTGAGCACAGATAGAGAGAAATCACACAGAACTGAGAGTACAGACAGAAAAACAACACACTGAACTTAATGTACAGGCAGAGAAACAACACACTGTACTGCAAGTACAGATGGAGAAACAACACATTGAACTGAGAGTACAGATACAGAAACAACACACAGAGCTGAGAGCACAGATAGAGAAGCAACACACTGAACTTAATGTCTAGGCAGAGAAACAACGCACTGTACTGCAAGTACAGAGGGAGAAACAACACACTGAGCTGAGACTACAGACAGAAAGAACACACTGAACTGCAAGCACAGACAGAGAAACAACACACAGAACTGAGAGCACAAATAGAGAAACAACACACTGAACTTAATGTACAGGCAGAGAAACATCACACTGTACTGCAAGTACAGATGGAGAAACAACACACTGAGCTGAGAGTACAGATAGAGAAACAACATACTGAACTGCAAGCACAGACAGAGAAACACACTGAAGAGTGAGTACAGATAGAGAGAAATAACACTGAACTGCGAGTACCGATACAGAAACAATAAGCTGAACTGAGCGTAGAAATAGAGAAACAACACACTGAACTGCGAGTACAGATAGAGGAAAAACACACTGGACTGAGAGTACAGACACAGAAACAACACACTGAATTTGACAGTACAGATACAGAAGCAACACACTGAACTGCAATTACAGATAGTGAAACAAAACGCTGAACTGAGAGTATAGATAGCGAAACAACATACTGAACTGAGAGTACAGATAGAGAAAAAACACACTGAACTAAGAGTCCAGATAGAGAAACAACACACTGAACTGTGAATACAGATAGAGAAACAACACACTGAAGTGTAAGTACTGATAGAGAGAAATCACACTGAATAGAGAGTACAGACACAGAAGCAACACACTGAACTGCAATTACATTTAGTGAAACAAAACGCTGAACTGAGAGTATAGATAGCGAAACAACATACTGAACTGAGAGTACAGATAGAGAAAAAACACACTGAACTAAGAGTCCAGATAGAGAAACAACACACTGAACTATGAATACAGATAGAGAAACAACACACTGAAGTGTAAGTACTGATAGAGAGAAATCACACTGAATAGAGAGTACAGACACAGAAACAACACACTGAACTGCAAGTACCAATACAGAAACAATAAGCTTGAACTGCGAGTAGAGATAGAGAAACAACACACTGAACTGAGAGGACAGATATAGAAACAACACAATGAACTGCAATTACAGATAGAGAAACAAAACGCTGAACTGAGAGTACAGAGAGAGAAACAACATACTGAACTGAGAGTACAGCTAGAGAAACGATACACTGAAACGCGAGTACAGACAGAGTAACAACACACTGAACTGCGAGTACAGATACAGAAACAACACACTGAATTGAGAGTACAGATGCAGAAGCAACACACTGAACTGCAATTATAGATAGACAAACAACATACTGAACTGAGAGTACAGATAGAAAAACAACACACTGACCTGCGAGTACAGACACAGAAACAGCACACTGAACTGAGTACAGATACAGAAGCAACACACTGAACTGAGAGGACAGATACAGAAACAACACACTGAACTGCGAGCACAGACAGAGAAACAACACATTGAACTGAGAGTACAGATAGAGAAACAACACACTGAACTTAATGTACAGGCAGATAAACAACACACTGTACTGCAAGTACAGGTGGAAAAACGACACACTGAACTGAGAGTACAGATGCAGAAACAACACTCTGAACTGAGAGTTCACATACAGAAACAACACACTGAAGTGTGAGGACAGATAGAGAAACAACACACTGAACTGAGAGTATAGAGAGAGAGAGAAACAACACACTGAACTGAGAGTACAGACAGAGAAACAACACACTGAACTTAATGTACAGGCAGAGAAACATCACACTGTACTGCAAGTACAGATGGAGAAACAACACTTGACAGGCCGACGAGGGGAGAGGCCATTCTAGACTTGGTGCTCGGAAACGAGCCGGGGCAGGTATCAGATCTTGTGGTGGGAGAGCATTTTGGTGATAGTGACCACAACTGCCTCACATTCTACATAGCTATGGAGAAGGAGAGGATTAGGCAAAAAGGGAGGATATTTAATTGGGGAAGAGGAAACTATGATGCGATTAGACATGAGTTAGGAAGCATGGACTGGAAGCAATTATACCATGGTAAAGGTACTATAGACATGTGGAGTCTGTTTAGGGAATAGTTGTTGCAAGTGGTGAATAAATATGTCCCTCTGAGACAGGCAAGAAGTGGTAAGATAAAGGAACCTTGGATGACGAGCGGTGGAGCTTCTTGCCAAAAGGAAAAAGGTAGCTTACATAAGGTGGAGGAAACTAGGGTCAAGCTCAGCTCTGGAGGATTTCAGGCAGGCGAGGAAGGAGCTCAAAAATGGTTTGAGGAGAGCCAGGAGGGGGCACGAGAAAGGCTTGGCATAACGGATTAGGGAGAACACAAAGGCATTTTACACTTACGTGAGAAAGAAGAGAATGCTCAAAGAAAGAGGTAGGGCCGATCAGGGATAGCATAGGGAATTTGTGTGTGGAGTCTGAGGAGGTAGGGGAAGCACTAAATGAGTTTTTTGCTTCTGTCTTTACGAAAGAAATTAACTTTGTAGTGAATGAAACCTTTGAAGAGCAGGTGTGCATGCTGGAATGGATAGAGATAGAGGAAGCTGATGTGCTGAAAATTTTGTCAAACATTAAGATTGACAAGTTGCCAGGCCCCGACCAGATTTGTCCTCGGCTGCTTTGGGAAATGAGAAGTGCAATTGCTTCGCCACTTGTGAAGATCTTTGCATCCTCGCTCTTCACTGGAGTTGTACCTGAGGACTGGAGAGAGGCAAATGTAATTCCACTCTTCAAGAAAGGAAATAGGGAAATCCCCGGCAATTACAGATCAGTAAGTCTCATGTCAGTCGTCTGTAAGGTGTTAGAAAGGATTCTGAGGGATAGGATTTATGACCATCTGGAAGAGCATGGCTTGATTAAATACAGTCAACATGGTTTTGTGAGGGGCAGGTCATGCCTCACAAACCTTATCGAGTTCTTTGAGGATGTGACTAGAAAAGTTGATGAGGGTCGAGCTGTGGATGTGGTGTATATGGACTTCAGCAAGGCATTTGATAAGGTTCCCCATGATAGGCTCATTCAGAAGGTCAGGAGGAACAGGATACAGGGGAACTTAGCTGTCTGGATACAGAATTGGCTGGCCAACAGAAGACAGCAAGTGGTAGTAGAAGGAAAATATTCTGCCTGGAAGTCTGTGGTGAGTGGTGTTCCACAGGGCTCTGTCCTTGGGACCTCTACTGTTTGTAATTTTTATTAATGAGTTGGATGAGGGGATTGAAGGATGGGTCAGCAAGTTTGCAGATGACACAGAGGTTGGAGGTGTCATTGACAGTATAGAGGGTTGTTGTAGGCTGCAGCGGGACATTGACAGGATGCAGAGATGGGCTGAGAGGTGGCAGATGGAGTTCAACCTGGATAAATGCGAGGTGATACATTTTGGAAGGTCGAATTTGAAAGCTGAGTACAGGATTAAGGATAGGAATCTTGGCAGTGTGGAGGAACAGAGGGATCTTGGTGTGCAGGTACATAGATCCCTTAAAATGGCCATCCAAGTGGACAGGGTTGTTAAGAAAGCATATGGTGTTTTGGCTTTCCTTAACAGGGGGATTGAGTTTGAGAGTCGTGAGATTTATAAAACTTTGGTTAAACCGCACTTGAAATACTGCGTCCAGTTCCGGTCACCCTATTATAGGAAAGATGCGGATGCTTTGGAGAGGGTTCAGAGGAGGTTTACCAGGATGCTGCCTGGACTGGAGGGCTTATCTTATGAAGAGAGGTTGACTGAGCTTGGACTTTTTTCATTGAAAGAAAAGGAGGAGGAGAGGGGACCTAATTGAGGTATACAAGATAATGAGAGGCATAGATAGAGTCGATAGCCAGAGACTATTTCCCAGGGCAGAAATGACTAACACGAGGGGTCATAGTTTTAAGCTGGTTGGAGGAAGGTATAGAGGGGATGTCAGAGGCAGGTTCTTTACACTGAGAGTTGTGAGAGCATGGAATGCATTGCCAGCAGCAGTTGTTGAAGCAAGGTCATTGGGGACATTTAAGAGACTGCTGGATATGCATATGGCCACAGAAATTTGAGGGTGCATACATGAGGATCAGTGGTCGGCACAACATTGTGGGCTGAAGGGCCTGTTCTGTGCTGTACTGTTCTATGTTCTATGTTCTAACACACTGAGCTGAGAGTACAGATAGAGAAACAACACACTGAATTGAGAGTACAGACACAGAAGCTACACACTGAACTGTGAGTACCGATACAGAAACAATAGGCTGAACTGAGAGTAGAGATACAGAAACAACACACTGAATTGAAATTACAGATACAGAAACAACACACTGAACTGAGTACAGATGCAGAAGCAACAGACTGAACTGCGATTACAGAGAAACAAATAGCTGAACTGAGAGTACAGATTGTGAAACAACACACTGAACTTAATGTACAGGTAGAGAAAGAACACACTGAACTGTGAGTAAAGATGGAGAAACTACACATGGAACTGAGTGTGCACATACAGAAATAACACACTGAACTGCGAGTACAGATGCAGAAACAACACAATGGACTGAGAGTAACGATAGAGAAACAACATACTGAACTGAGAGGACAGATAGAGAAACAACTCACTGAATTGCTAGAATATATACAGAAACAATTCACTGAACTGAGAGTCCAGAGAGAGAAACAACACACTGAAGAGTGAATATAGATAGAGAAACAACACACTGAACTGAGAGTACAGATACAGAAACAATAAGTTGAACTGAGAGTACAGATAGAGAAAAAACACACTGAACTGCAAGTAGCGATACAGAAACAACACACTGAATTGAGAGTGCAGATACAGTAACAACACACTGAACTGAGAGTACAGATGGAGAAACAACACACTGAACTGAGAGTACAGATACAGAAACAACACACTAAACTGCGAGTACAGATAGTGAAACAACACACTGAACTGCAAGTCCCGATACAGAAACAACACACTGAATAGAGAGTACAGATACAGAAACAACACACTGAATTGAGAGTACAGATACAGAAACAACACACTGAATTGAGAGTACAGATACAATAACAACACACTGAACTGAGAGTACAGGTAGAAAAACAACACACTGAACTGCAAGTACCGATACAGAAACAACACACTGAATTGAGAGTACAGATATAATAACAACACACTGAACTGAGAGTACAGATACAGAAACAACACACTGAACTGAGAGTACAGATAGAGAAATAGCACACTGAACTGAGAGTACAGATGCAGAAACAACACTCTGAACTGCAAGCACAGACAGAGAAACAACACACTGAACTGAAAGTACTGATAGAGAAACAACACATTGGACTTAATGTACAGGAATAGAAACAACACACTGTACTGCAAGTACAGATGGAAAAACAACACATTGAACTGAGTGTACAGATAGAGAAACAACATGGTAAAAACAAAGACTGCAGACGCTGGAAACCAGATTCTGGATTAGTGGTGCTGGAAGAGCACAGCAGTTCAGGCAGCATCCAAGGAGCTTCGAAATCGACGATTCGGGCAAATCAGGAATAAAGGCAGTGAGCCTGAAACGTGGAGAGATAAGCTAGAGGAGGGTGGGGGTGTGGAGAAAGTAGCATAGAGTACAATGGGTGAGTGGGGGAGGGGATGAAGGAGATAGGACAGGGAGGAGAGGGTGGAGTGGAGAGGTGGAAAAGGAGGACAAGTCCAGACACGTCATGGGGACAGTGCTGAGCTGGAAGTTTGGAACTAGGTTGAGGTGGGGGAAGGGGAAATGAGGAAACTGTTGAAGTCCACATTGATGCCCTGGGGTTGAAGTGTTCCGAGGCGGAAGATGAAGCGTTCTTCCTCCAGGCGTCTGGTGGTGAGGGAGCGGCGGTGAAGGAGGCCCAGGACCTCCATGTCCTCGGCAGAGTGGGAGCGGGAGTTGAAATGTTGGGCCACAGGGTGGTGGGGTTGATTGGTGCGGGTGTCCCGGAGATGTTCCCTAAAGCGCTCTGCTAGGAGGCGCCCAGTCTCCCCAATGTAGAGGAGACTGCATCTGGAGCAACGGATACAATAAATGATATTGGTGGATGTGCAAGTAAAACTTTGATGGATGTGGAAGGCTCCTTTAGGGCCTTGGATAGAGGTGAGGAAGGAGGTGTGGGCGCAGGTTTTACAGTTCCTGCGGTGGCAGGGGAAAGTGCCAGGATGGGAGGGTGGGTTGTAGGGGGGCGTGGACCTGACCAGGTAGCCACAGAGGAATTGGTCTTTGCGGAAGGCAGAGAGGGGTGGGGAGGGAAATATATCCCTGGTGGTGGGGTCTTTTTGGAGGTGGCGGAAATGTCGGTGGATGATTTGGTTGATGCGAAGGTTTGTAGGGTGGAAGATGAGCACCAGGGGCGTTCTGTCCTTGTTACGGTTGGATGCATCTCGTCCACATCTTGCGCCTCCGCCCTCAGACTCCACCCCTCCAAGTACAGATGGAGAAGCAACACACTGAATTGAGAGTACAGATACAGAAATGATAGAGAAACAACATACTGAACTGTGAGTAGAGATAGAGAAACAACACACTGAACTGAGAGGACAGATAGAGAAACAACTCACTGAACTGCGAGAATATATACTGAAACAATTCACTGAACAGAAAGTACAGAGAGAGAAACAACACACTAAAGAGCGAGTACATGTAGAGAAACAACACACTGAACTGAGAGCAGAGATACAGAAACAACACACTGAACTTATTGTACAGGCACAGAAACAATGCACTGTACTGCAAGTACAGATGGAAAAACAACACACTGAACTATGAGCACATACAGAGAAACAACACACTGAACTGGGCGTACAGATAGAGAAACAACACACAGATCTGCGAGTAGAGATAGAGAACCAACAGACAACTTAATGTATAAATAGAGAAACAACAGTTAGCGAAACAACACACTGAACTGCGAGTGCAGATACAGAAGCAACCCACCAAATTGAGAGAACAGTTTGAGAAAGAACACACTGAACTGAGAGTACAGATAGAGACAAATACACTGAATTGCGAGTATAGATAGAGAAACAACTCACTGAATTGCAAGAACAGATTCAGAAACAACACACTGAACATGTGAGTCCAGATAAAGAAACAACACACTGAACTGCGAGTACAGAAAGTGAAACAACAGACTGAAATGAGAGTACAGATAGACAAATAAAACACTGTAATGCAAGTACAGATGGAGAAACAACACACTGAACTGAGATTCCAGAGAGAAACAATACATTGAATTTTGACTGCAGATAGAGAAACAACACACTGAACTGTGATTACACATAGAGAAACAACACATTGAACTGACAGTACAGGTTGAGAAATAACACATTGAACTGAGAGTACAGATACAGATACAACACACTGAATTGAGAATACAGATACAGAAACAACACACTGAACAGAGTACAGATACTGCAAAATATTGAACTGCAATTACAGATAGAGAAACAAAACGCTGAACTAAGAGTACAGATAGAGAAACAACATAGGCAGCACGGTGGCACAGTGGTTAGCACTGCTGCCTCAAAGCGCCAGAGACCCGGGTTCAATTCCCGACTGTGTGGAGTTTGCACATTCTCCCCGTGTCTGCATGGGTTTCCTCTGGGTGCTCCGGTTTCCTCCCACAGTCCAAAAATGTGCGGGTTAGGTGAATTGGTCATGCTAAATTGCCCATAGTGTTAGGTGAAGGGGTAAATGTAGGGGAATGGGTGTGGGTGGGTTGCGCTTCGGCGCGTCAGGGTGGACTTGTTGGGCCAAAGGGCCTATTTCCACACGAAGTAAAGTAATCTAATCTAAACATACTGATCTGAGAGTACAGCAAGAGAAACTACACACTGAACTGCGAGTACAGATGGAGAAACTACACACTGAATTGAGAGTACAGACACAGAAGCTACACACTGAACTGCGAGTACCGATACAAAAACAATAAGTCTGTACTGCGAGTAGAGATAGAGAAACAACACACTGAACTGAGAGGACCGATACAGAAACAACACAATGAACTGAGTACAGATACAGAAGCAACACACTGAACTGCAATTAAAGATAGAGAAACTACACACAGAACTGCAAGTAAAGATGGAGTAACAACACACTGAAGTGCGAGTACAGATCAAGAAACCACACACTGAACTGAGTAACAATAGAGATTCAACACACTGAACTGCGAGTAGAGATAGAGAAACAACACACTGTATTGCAAGCACAGTTAGAGAAACAACACACTGAACTGAGAGTACAGAGACAGAAACAACACAATGAACTGAGTACAGATACAGAAACAACACACTGAAAGGAGAATACAGGTAGAGAAATAAAACACTGAACTGCGAGTACAGATCGAGAAACAACACACTAAAATGAGAGTACAGATAGAGAAATAACACACTGAACTGACAGTACAGATAGAAAAACAACACATTGAACGGTGAACACAGACACAGAAGCAACACAGTGAACTGCGAGTACCGATACAGAAACAACACACGGAACTGACACTATAGAGAGAGAAACAACTCACTGAACTGCGAGCAGAGATAGAAAAGCAACACACTGTACTGAGTACAGATAGAGAAAAATCACACTGAACTGAGAGTAAAGACAGAGAAACAACACACTGAACTGAGAGTACAGATTGAGAAGCAACACACTGAAATGAGAGTACCTATAGAGAAACAGCACACAGAGCAGGGTGTACTGATAGAAAAATGACACAGCAAACTGAGTGTGCAGATACAGAAACAGCAAAGTGAACTGACAGTACAGATAAAGAAACAACACGCTGAACTGAGAGTATAGATACAGAAACAACACACTGAACTGAGAGTACATATAGAGAAAAAACACACTGTACTGAAAGTACAGATAGAGAAACAACACACTGTACTGAGAGTGAGGATAGAGAAACAACACAGAGAAATGAAAGTACAAATAGAGAAACAACATTCTCAACTGAGAGGACAGATAGAGGAACAAAACACTCAGCTGCGAGTACAGTGAGAGAAAGCACATACTGAACTGAGAGAACAGATACAGAAGCAATACACTGAACTGAGAGTGTAGATAGAGAAAGCACAAATAGAGAAAGCACACAATGAAATGTGAGTACAGATAGAGAAACAACATTCTGAACTGGGAATACAAAAAGAGACAACATATTGAATTGCGATTACAGATACAGAAAGAACACAGCGAACTGCGAGCACCGATACAGAAACAACACATGGAAGGTTTGTAGCTCAGGTTGAGGTTCAGGGTGTAGGCTTGCTCGCTGAGCTGTAGGTTTGATATCCAGACGTTTCATTACTTGACTAGGTAACATCATCAGTGGCGACTTCCAAGTGAAACGAAGCTGTTGTCTCCTGCTTTCTATTTATATAAATAGAACTAAGAGTACAGATATAGAAACAACAAACTGAAATGAGAGTACAGATAGAGAAACCACACACTGAACTGAGAGTACAGATACAGAAGCAACACATTGAACTGTGAGTACAGATCGAGAAACAACACACTAAAATGAGAGTACAGATAGAGAAATAACACACTGAACTGACAGTACAGATAGAAAGACAACACACTGAACGGCGAGCACAGACAACAGTGAACTGCGAGTACCGATACAGAAACAACACACGGAACTGACACTATAGAAACAGAAAAACAACTCACTGAACTGTAAGTACAGATAGAGAAACAAAACACTGGTCTGAGAGTCCAGAGAGCGAGACAACACACTGAACTGTGAGCATCAATAGCGAAACAAAACAGTGAACTGCGAGTAACAATACAGAAACAACATATTGAACTGAGAGTGTAGATAGAGAAACAACAACTGAACTGAGAGCATAGGCTGAGAAACAACACACTGAGAGTAACGATAGAGAAACAGCACACTATACTGAGAGTAAAGATAGAGAATCAACTCACTGAACTGTGAGAACAGATAGAGAACCATCACACTGAACTGAGAGTATAGATGCAGAAGCAAGACACTGAATTGCGAGTACAGATTGAGAGACAACACACTGAACTGAAAGTCCACATGGAAAAACAACACACTGTACTACGAGAATAGATACAGAAACAACACTGAACTGAGAGTATAGATAGAGAAAAAAACACATTGAAGAGCAAGTATAGATAGAGAAACAACACACTGAACAGAGAGTGAGGATAGAGAAACAACACAGAGAAATGAAAGTACAAATTGAGAAACAACATTCTGAACTGAGAGGACAGATAGAGGAACAAAACACTCAACTGTGAGTACAGTTAGAGAAAGCACACACTGAACTAAGAGAACAGACACAGAAGCAATACAATGAACTGAGAGTGTAGGTAGAGAAACGACACATTAAACTGAAAGTACAGATAGAGAAGCAACACACATTAAACTGAAAGTACAGATAGAGAAGCAACACACTGTAGTGCGAGTAGCGATAGAGAAGCAACACACTGAACTGCGAGTGCAGATACTGAAGCAACACACTGAATTGCAGGAACAGATTGAGAAACAACATACTGAAGATAGAGAAACAAAACACTGAACTGTGAGCACAGATAGAGAAATCACACAATGAAATGAGAGTACAGATAGAGAAACAATATTCTGTACTGGGTATACAGAAAGAGACAACATATTGAACTGTGATTACAGATACAGAAGCATCACACTGAACTGAGAGTACCGATAGAGAAACAACAAACTAGTGCGAAAAAAGATAGAGAAACAACATACTGAACTAAGAGTACAGATACAGAAACAACACACAGAACTGAGTGTACAGACAGAGAACATTGTAATGTGAGTACTGATAGAGAAACGACACACTGAACTGCGAGTACAGATAGAAAAACAACATGTTGAACTGCGATCACGGATAGAGAAACAAAATAATAAACTGCAAGTAACAATACAGAAACAACATGCTGAACTGAGAGTACAGAAAGAGAAACAACACACTGTAGTGTGAGTAGCGATAGAGAAGCAACACACTGGACTGTGAGTACAGATACAGAGGCAACACACTGAAGAACGAGCACAGATAGAGAAACAATGCAGTGAACTGAGAGAACAGATTGAGAAACAACACACTGAACTGTGAGAACAGATAGAAAACCATCACACTGAACTGCGAGTGCAGATACAGAAGCAACACACCGAATTGAGAGAACAACACACTGAACTGCGAGTACAGTTAGAGAAACTTCACACTGAACTGAGCACAGTTAGGAAAACAACACACTGAACTGAGAGTACAGACAATGAAACAACACACTGAACTGAGAGTACAGAGAGTGAAACAACACACTGAACTGCGAGTACAGTTAGAGAAACAACAGACTGAAATGAGAGTACAGATAGAGAAATAAGACACTTAACTGTAAGTCCAGATGGAGAAACAAAACGCTGAACTGAGAGTAAAGACAGAGAAACAACGTACTGAACTGAGAGTACAGATAGAGATACAACACACCGAACTAAGAGTATAGATACAGAAACAACAGACTGAAATGAGAGTAAAGGTAGAGAAATAACACACTGAACTGAGAGTACAGATACAGAAGCAACACATTGAACTCGGAGTACAGATAGAAAAACAACACATTGAATGGCTAGCTGTCAGAGTGCTGTCTATTGTGGTTGAAAAGCCAGTGGAAACATATCCTGGGATTTTTCCTGACTGTGTGGTAGTGAGGTCACAATGTCACCAGTTGGAACAGGAGAGATCAAAGGGTCCAGATAATAAAGTTGAAGTGGAATTAGCAGAGACCCTGTTTGATCAAATAGTTGAGACAACCCAAGAGCAGATCAAGGACACAACAGACATCTTTAGCTTAGATGGATTAACTGAGTTTCAGCAGAAAGATGAAAAGTGAAAGTAATTTTATCAAAAGGCACACAGAGGAATCCAAAAGTATCCCTGAATATTATTATTTTAAAAATGATATATTCAAAATAAAATGGAGACCATCATATTCTCAGGCATCTGCAGGGGTAAACGTAGGGGAATGGATTTAGGTGGGTGCGCTTCGGCGGGTCAGTGTCAACTTGTTGGGCCGAAGGACCTGTTTCCACACTGTAAGTAATCTAATCTAATCTAATTGTATTGCCATTGGGGTATAGGAAGGAGGTGGTGTGACTTAGTGAGAAACTGAGCTAAAAGTGAATTTTCCAAAGCTCAACGCACCTTCCTGGTCCATGGACAGGGACAAATGGCCCCATGGGATGCAAAAACAAAAGTAATTGGGGAGTTTCCCATTATATCGACAAAATACTATGGTTCTTAGGATTAGGTGGATTTTATCGAAAATTTGTATTGAATTTTAGCAGTGTGGCTGCTCCACTCACTGAATTGCTAAAGAAAGGCAAGATGTTTTAGAGGACAATGGACTATCAGAGACATTAACCTGAAAGCTCTGTTAACCACTGCCCTGGTATTAGCCATACCTAATAATGCAAAGCCATTCAAGGTGGCTATTGATGCAAATGATGTGGTGTCGGTGTTGTGTTCCTGCAAGAAGATAACGAGAAGATAGAAAGACCTATTTCTCCAGGAAGTTGAACATTCATCAGCAGAAATATTCGGCGGTTGAGAAAGACACTTTGAGTTTGGTGTTGGCATTATAACATTTCAGTTTTAATGTTACCAGTAAAGTATTTGAGATAATCATAAATAAATAAATCTTCCAAGTCTTCAAGAAATTACCAGAATGAGACAGATCAAGTTCAATGATTCCCACTGTTTGGAGAATCTTGAATGTGCAGTAGCTGAGTCTGAGAATTTGGACCACAGATTTCAGGATGAATGTCAGAAAGCACTTATGTGGGAGAAGGGGAAACCATTTTGCTTACAGACCATTTTGCTGACAGAAGCCAATTTGTCCGAGCTAAAAGAGGGCCTACCCATAATGCCATTGGTGACTCAAATTAGCAATACCTAGGAACTGGGTATAGCGAATGAGGCTTTACCTAATCAAAGGAAAC
Source organism: Chiloscyllium punctatum (assembly GCF_047496795.1). Taxonomy (NCBI): domain Eukaryota; kingdom Metazoa; phylum Chordata; class Chondrichthyes; order Orectolobiformes; family Hemiscylliidae; genus Chiloscyllium; species Chiloscyllium punctatum. The sequence goes on from NC_092753.1 coordinate 27,139,928, forward strand.
ACGTTATCTAAATGACCCACTAATGGGACTCTCTCACTCACAATGACACAGCACCTCCATAATGACACAGCACCTCGAGAAGCCCAAAAGTCAGGCTCACTCTCACTCTCACTCTCTGGAGCCTGTGTTCAGCAAGATCCTAGTCCCAGAATCAGTGAATCCCCACGGTTCAGGATGTGGAGATTCAGCCCATCATGCCTAGCCCTTCATGAAATGATCCAAATCCTGTCCATTCTCCTCAGGAGTTATCCTTGAATGCAGTTATTAAATCCACTTCCTGTGGAAGCCACTGCTCACTGACAACCCAATCTGCTCCGCACAATGCGTGTGTGCAGAGACTCGCTGGCCTTTTCACTGACCAAGGGGATGCACAGCAAGGTCCCACTCTCCAGACATTCCCCATCACTGTGAAAGGGGCTTTATCTAACATCCCCTTCCAGTTTGCTCCTTCCCATATATTCCCACAGTTATGTGCTCAATCTAAATTTTGCCCCCACCTCCAGATGTTGTGTCCATCCCCAAATTTGCAGTCCCCACCAAAGGCCCTCGGACCCCCAGTCTTATTCCCCTCCACAAACTGCCCCGCATGGACTCCTCCCAGCAAATGTACCCCTCTCCAGATTTTATTCCCCATTTTGCAGTGCCCACTGTTTTGCATCTCACAATTTTCCTTCCCATCCAAATTGTATCACCATCACAGTTTGTCCCTCTGCGCTTTTGCCACTAAATTTTGGTGCCTAGAGCTTTGGGAAGGTGTGGGTGTTGGGGTGGAGTGGGGGCGGAACATAATTGCTCTCATTTTGTTGCTCTCATTTTTCACCCCTCCCCAGATTTTGCAGCTGCACCGATCGTGCAACTACCCCTCCTGGGTTTTTATTCCCTACTTTTATGTCCCCCTCTGATTTTATGTTCCTTGACTACTGTTCCCTGACTATTTTTGCCCCCTTTCCAAATATTTCGATTCCCCCAAATATTTTGCAACCCCCCCAACATCCTGGTTTATTTGCCCCTCCCTCCAAATTTCTCCCCTTCTATTGTTCTTCCTTGACACCCCTCCAATTGGATAACATAAGAACCCTCTGTGTTTCCATCGCACACAATGCCCCCTCACTTGCTGAGCCCCAGCCCCAAACACAGAGACAGAGGAAGAGAGAGAAACTTGTGGAAGTTGGAGAGAGAGAGAGAGCCAAAGACTCAGAAAGATCCAGGGTGAGAAACGGAAGGACAGAGATAAGGAGAGAGAAAACTGCTCAGTGAGGGAGACAAAGGAGAGGCAGGGTGGGAAACCAGGGAAAGAGAGAGACAGAAACACTCAGGCCGAGACAACAAAGGATTGAGAAAGATCCCAGAGAGTGAAAGAAAGACAGACAGATAGAGACAGAGAGAAACTCCCAGGAAGATGCATATTGAAGAGGCAAGACAGAGAAAACAGAAGGGGAGAGAAAGGACAGGTGAGAGAGAGTTAATGAGAAAAAAACCCAGGGAGAAACCTAGAAAAAGACAGAGACAGAAAGAGATAGAAAGACAGACACAGAGAAAGAGAGAACCCGGGGAGAAACCAAGAACAAAGATAGGGACAAAGTTGAAAAAGATAGGGACAGAAAGTGTTACAGAACAAGAATAAGAAAATCTGAGGGAGACAAAAATACAGACGGACAGACTGGGGAAGAGAGAACTTACAGAGAGAAGCAGAGTAAAGGACAGCCAGAGAAGGAGCTGGAAGGAGAGGGGGGGGGAGAGAGAGAGAGAAATTGAGGGAGATAATGTCTGAACAGCAGCCATGGGGAAAGAGAGAGATTCAACAAAGAGATAGTAATGATGGGAGAGGGCGGGGGGAGAGACTGTGTGAGTGTGTGTGTGTGTGTGTGAGAGAGAGAGAAATATGAGAGTGATAGCATTAAGCAGATAGAATGGTCCTCAGCCAGGAATAGCAAGATCCCACAGGGCAGAGAGAGAATGGTGTGGAGAGAGCTAAGCAGGAAGGGTAGAGATTGGAACAATTGAATGATTAATCAGAAAAAATGAGGAGACATTCAGTTTTAGGAAGGGAGTCTACAAGGGAACATGGACAGAAGAGGCAGCATGATAGCTTAGTGGTTAGCACTGCTGCCACACAACACAGGGACTGGGGTTTGATTCCAGCCTTGGGCGACTGTCTGTGTGGTGTTTGCACATTCTCCTTGTCTGCCTGGGTTTCCTCTGGGTGCTTTGGTTTCCTCCCAAAATCCAAAGGTGTTCAGGCCAGGTGGATTGGCCAAATTAAATTGCTAATAATTTTCAGGGATGTGCAGGTTAGATGCATTAGTCAGGTGTAAATGTAGAGTAATGGCGAATGGGTCCAGGTGAGTTTCTCTTTGGAGGGTTGATGTGGACTTGTTGGGCCAAAGGGCCTGATTCCACACTTTAGGGATTCTGAGGAAGACATGAGGAATGGCAGAGATTGGGATTCAAGGAGAAGTGAGAGAGAAAAAGCTGGGAACATGGAAGTATGGAACCCAGAGTAATTATTTTACCCCAGATGTGGTAAGGATCAGGCCAGACCCCCTCAAAACATTTCAGGAAAGTAGCCCAGACCCAAACTTTGATTGTTTTTCTCAGCAGGAATAATGCAGATATTCCAGGAGTGATGCAGTTGGTCAAACCACATAAATTTGAACAAAACAGAATTTATTGATAAGATTACTGAATAAATAAATACACAAATATACAAGGTAATGAGAGGCATAGATAGAGTCGATAGCCAGAGATTATTTCCCAGGGCAGAAAGGACTAACACGAGGGGTCATAGTTTTAAGCTGGTTGGAGGAAAGTATAGAGGGGATGTCAGAGGCGGGTTCTTTACACAGAGAGTTGTGAGAGCATGGAATGCGTTGCCAGCAGCAGTTGTGGAGGCAGGGTCATTGGGGACATGGTCACAGAAATTTGAGTGTGCATACATGAGGATCAGTGGTCAGTACAACATCATGGGCTGAAGGGCCTGTTCTGTGCTGTACTGTTCTATGTTCTATGTTAAATAAAAAAAAGAACAGAATATAGAATAACTTGACATTTCCAAAAACCCAGAGGTTCACCCAACTTAATGGAAACAGACACTTCAGTCTAACCAGTCCATGCCAAACATAACTTCAAATGAAACTATTCCCACCAGGCTGCTGCTGGCCCATAGCCCTTCAAATCTTTCCTATTCGTGCATCCATCCAAATGACTTTGAAATGTTGTATTGCACCCACACTGGCCACTTCCTCAGGAAATTCCTTCCAGACGTGAACCACCTTCTGTGTAAAAAAAAACCTCATGGCTTTTTTAAAAACCCTCACCTCTCACTTGAAAAATGTGCCCCCTCGTCTTGAAGTTCCCCATCTTGAGGAAGAGACAACTACCATCAACTCTATCACATCTCTCCTTATTTTATAAACTGCTATCATATCACCTCTCAAACTCCTCAACTCCAGTAAAAAAGGTCTCAGCCAATCCAGTCTTTTGTTTATAATTCAAAACTTCCATCCCCAGAAACATTCTCATAAATCTCTTCTGAACTCCCTCCAACTTGACCACCTGCTTCTTATAACTGTGTCCCCAGAACTGGACACAGTATTCCAGAAGACGCCTCATCAATGTCCTGTACAACTTCCACATAACACCCCAATTCCTATACTCAAAGGACTGAGCAGTGAAGCCAAGTGTGCCAAATGCCTTTTTAACCAGCCTGGCTGGATGTTGCAAACATTAAAGAATTGTGACCTTGCAATCCTGGGTCCCTCTGCACCACAACACCACACAAGGCTCGACCATTAATTGTATAAGCCCTACCCTTGTTGTTGTACCAAAATGCAATAACTCTCATTTATCCAGATTGAACTCCATCTGCCATTGGTCCATTTGATCATGATCCTGTTGTAATCTTGGAAAACTTCCTTCTCTGTCCCGTGTGCCACCAATTTCTGTGTCACCTGTAAGTTACTAAGTGCATTCTCATCCAAATCATTTATATAAAAGACAAACAAAAGAGGACCCAAAGCCAATCCCTGTGGAACACTGCTGAGCACAGGCCTCCAGTTCAAAAAGCAACCCTCCACCATTAGTCTCTGTCTCCTGCTGGTAGAGCAATGATGTATCCAATTGGCAAGCTCAATGTGACTGAACTTTGCTGATTGTTCTACCATTATCAAAGGCTTTACTAAAATCCAAATAAACAGGGTCCATTGCTCTGCCATAAATTAGCCATTTTGGTAACATTCTCAAAAAACTCAGTCAAGTTTGTAAGACATGACTTTCCTCATCCAAAACCATGCTGACTGTCCCTCATCAATTTTGTCTCTCTAAATGTCCATAAATCCCACCTTTTATAATCACCTCCAACAATATACCACAAGCAAAGTCAGACTTATAGATCCATCATTCCACAATTTCCCCTCACAACCTTTCTTATACAAATCATCAAGACAATTGATGAGGGCAGAGTGGTAGATGTGATCTGTATGGATTTGAGTAAGGTGTTCAACAAGGTTCCCCATATGAGACTGCTTAGCAAGGATAGAATTCATGGAATAAAGGGAGAACTAGCCATTTGGATACAGAACTTGCCAAAACGTAGAAGACAGAGGGTGGTGGTGGAGGGCTGTTTTTCACACAAGAGACCTGTGACCAGTGGAGTGCCACAAGGATCAGTGCTGGGTCCACTACTTTTTATCATTTATATCAATGATTTGGATGTGAGTGTAAGAGATATAGTTAGTAAGTTTACAGATGACACCAAAATTGGATGTGTAGAGGATATCAAAGAAGGTTACCTCAGGTTACAAGGGATCTTGGTCAGGTAGGCCAATGGGTTGAGAGGTGGCAGATGGAGTTTATTTCAGATAAATGAGAGGTGCTGCATTTTGGGAAAGCAAACCCGAGCAGGACTTATACACTTAATGGTAAGGTCCTCGGGAGTGTTGCGCTGAACAAAGAGACCTTGGAGTGCAGGTTCATAGTTTCTTGAAAATGGAGTCACAGATAGACAGGAGTACTGGAGTTGGGAGGTCATGTTGCGGCTGTACAGGACAATGGTTAGACCACTGTTGGAATATTGCATGGTCTCTTTCCTATCAGAAATATGTTGTGAAACTTGAAAAAATTTACAAGGATGTTGCCAGGGTTGGAGGATTTGAGCTATAGGGAGACGCTGAACAGGCTGAGGCTGTTTTCCCCTGGAGCACCGAAGGCTCTAAACCTTATAGAGGTTTACAAAATTATGAGGGGCATGGATAGGATAAATAGATAAAGTGTTCTCCTTGGGGTTGGGGAGTCCGAATTAGAGGGCGTGCTTTAGGGTGAGAAGGGAAAAGGGACCAAAGGGGCAACTTTTTCACAGAGGGTGGTACATGCATGGAATGAGCTGCCAGAGGAAGTGTAGAGGCTAGTACAATTGCAACATTTAAAAGGCATTTGTGTAGGTATATGAACAGGAAGGGTTTGGAGGGACATGGGCTAGGTGCTGGCAGGTGGGACTAGATTGGGTTGGGATATCTGGTCAGCATGAACGGGTTGGACCGAAGGGTCTGTTTCCATGCTGTACACGTCTATGACCCTAAATGTACATTAGCCAGCCTTCAGTCATCAGGCACCTCATCCATAGTTACAGATGATGCAAATCTTTCTGGAAGGGGCCTAAATTTCCTACCTTACTTCCCACAAGTTTCTGGGGTGCATCAGAACAGGTCCTGGAGTTTTACCAACCTGGATATTCTCTAAGACCTCCTGAACTTTTTCTTCTGCAATGTGAAGTGTCTTTAAAACATCTAAGTTCATTTCATGCATTCTCTGGATTCCATTACTTTCTCCACAGTAAATAAACCAACGCAAGGTATTCATTGAGTGTCTCAGCCAACTCCTGGGGTTCCACCCAATGACAAACTCTTGATCTTTACAAAAATTTGTCCTTTATATAAATGATTTGGATGTGAACACAAGAGTAAGAGTTAGTAAGTTTACAGATTTAACCAAAATTGGTGATGTATTGGACAGTGAAGGAGTTACCTCAGAGTACAATGAGATCTTGATAAAATGGGCCAATGGGCTGAGGAGTGGCAAATGGTTTCATTTAGATAAATGCAAAGTGCTGCATTTTGGAAAAGCAAATCAGAGCAGGACTTGTACACTTAATGGTAAGGTCCTGGGGAGTGTTGCTGAACAAAGAGACCTTGAAGTGAAGGTTCATAGCTCCTGGAAAGTAGAATCGCAGGGAGATAGGATAGTGATGATGGTGTTTGGCATACTTTCCTTTATTGGTCAGAGCATTGAATATAGGAGTTGGGAGGTCATGTTGCGGCTATAGAGGACATTGGAATATTGCATACAATACTGATCTCCTTCCTGTTGGTAGGATGTTGTGAAACTTGAAAGGGTTCAGAAAAGATTTACAAGGACGTTGCCAGGGTTGGAGGATTTGAACAAGCGAGGGAGGCTGAATAGGTTGGGGAGTTGTTTTCTCTGGAGCATCAGGATCTGAGGGGTGACCTTATCGAGGTTTATAAAATTGACCATCTGATGAAGAGGCAGTGCCTCGAAAGCTAGTGCTTCCAAATAAACCTGGTGTTGTGTGATATTTAGTTTTGTCCATGCCAGTCCAACACTGTCATGTCAAAATCATGGATAGGATAAATAGACAAGGTCTTTTACCTGGGGTGGGGGAGTCCAGAACAAGAATTTATAGGTTTAGGGTAATGTTCACTCCCATTTACAGGGAGACTTCTGTGTTCAGTAACATTCACGGGGACTGATGGTCTCTCAATATGCACAGGGGCTGCTTTTGTCTGCAATATGCACGAACTGCTATCCACGAACTGCCGTTCCTTGTAATATGCACAGGGATTGCTGTTTAGTTTCACAGATGCAGAGACTGCTCTTCAGTGTACTATTCGCAGGGATTGCTATTCTCTTTGGTATACACGGGTACTGCTAATCACTACAATATAGAGAGGAACTGCTTTTCTCCGTCATATAGATAGGAACTGCAGATCTAAGTGAAGTAGACAAGCACTGGTGTTCTCTGTTTTATTGTCAGGAATTGCTATTCTCTTCATCATTCCCAGGACAGCTGTTCTCTGCAATTTACACCAGGACAGCTGTTCTCTGTAAGAAACAGAGAAACTGCTGTTCTCTGTAATACATACAGGAACTGCTCTTCTCTAGACTGAACATAGGGACTGCAGTTCTGTTTCATATACGCAGTCAGGTGTGCAGTAGAAAATATACTGCTATTTTATAGAGTTACTGCTGTTCTCTGAAATAAACACAGGGACAGCTTCCTCTGTAATTATACATAGGAACAGCTGTTCTTTGGAAATACATGGGAACTAATGCTGTTTGCAATATGCTCAAGATCTGTTATTCTGTATAATACAGGCAAGGACTGCTATTCTTCGTAATATGCACAAGGGCTTCTGTTTTGTTTCATATACTCAGAAATTGCAGCATAGCATAGCATACACAGTGTTCTCTATGACATGCACAGGGACTGCTGTTCACTGCAATATAGACAGTAAATGTTATTCTCTACAATCTAATATTGCAAGTCAGGTGATGGCCAAGTGGTGTTATTGCTGGATTGTTAATCCAGAGATCCAGGTAACATGTTGGGGACTGAATTTCGCGTTTTATCACAATTTTATCTCACTACCCCTTTGGCTCACAGCGTCATTCCTGATGAAGGGCTCTTGCCTGAAACATTGATTCTGCTGCTCCTCAGATACTGCCTGACCTGCTGTGCTTTACCAGCACCACACGCTCGACCCAGTTTCAAATCCTGCCATGGTAGATGGTGGAATTTGAATTCGAGCAAAATCAGCAAGTATGAGAATAAAGATGGCCATGAATCCATTGCTGATTGTTGGAAAAAACAACTTGTTCACGAATGTCTTTCAGGAAAGGAAACTGGCACCTTTACCTTGTCTGGCCTCCATGTTTCTGCAAACCCACAGCAATGTGGTGGACTCTTAACTGCTCTTTGGGCCATTAGGGATGGGCAGTAAATACTGGCCTAGCCAGTAATGCCTTCATCTCACAAATGAATAAAAAAAGGTAATATTTAACAAACTGGAATAGAAATGATGGGCCAAAATGCCTCCTTCTGCACTGTAACACTACAATGATTACTACTTGAGGTCCTGTGACGTGTAAATTGCGGGATTTATATGGAATAATTTTGTTGTTGAATAAGAAACTGTCTGTTTTCTCTGTATATTTGAACTTAACAACTACCTTATTAGTATTTCTGTAATTGTGGTGATTTCTTAAAAGGACAGCTTTCAAAACTGGGCTGTAGAGTGGATAGGTTTTGTGCATTAATGAAAGTCTGTTAAATCTGAACTGTTATGTCTTAAAGTCAAATAAATCTAATTCACTAAATTTCTAGCCCCTCTGTTTAAGATGAAATTCTGATGCAACAAAGGTATCCCAAACTGCAATCCCAGTATTTCAAGCAAACTGTGTCAGCAATATTACTCACAAATGTGTTCCATATTTTTGAAAACATTGCAAAAGGAGTTGAAGCTTTTTATATGAAATGTGAAGGTGATGCTGATTGGCTGGGTCATCATTACTTTGGCAATGCAGCAAAAACAGTTAGCAGGGTTTGGTTGTCTCTATGATGCCTTTCTTATCAAAGAAGTACAATGTCTGTAAAAATTCCTTTTGCCGACATGAACCAGGGTCCTGTGTAATTATATTTGTTGCTTCTAACTCATGCACGCTGTCATATCAGCTGTTGATCTTGAATTGGTTTCCAGTTTAATACTTAGCATAGTTCAGATTATTTAATCAATGATTTCCAAAGCAGAATCTCTTCTAATGAGGCTTACAAGCACAGGCTGGTTGAGCACAGGCAGCTTGCTGCCAGCAGAGAATGGTCAAGTGGACATGTTTTCTGACATGATCCATCAGTCGTCAGGATGTAGGGCCAACATATCTGGCATCCCACCAGCACCAAACCACGTGTCATGTTGTTCATTTGTGAATCACTTGTTAGACTTGTATAAAGGTGGTAACGTGCCAAATGATGTATATGATAGAATTTGTTCTCACAGTTCACTGCATCCATGGGTTGTTGGCAACCATGCATAACACATCTTTGATGACATGATCATTAGATCCTATCCCTTGCATATTTCCAACATGTAGATGATATGTTTGTGATACTTGAATCTGCATTAAAGTATTTCTTTATAATGCTCTATAATCTCCATCTTATGCTGAAATCTACCACTGAAATGGAGTAACCTTTCCTTGATGTATTCTTTAAGAAATCAGCCAAATTATTTCTCAACTCCTATTCACTGGTCAGTGTACATGTTAGAATTCCTACTGTCTCACAAAATTTTTCTTATTGGCAACTTCATGAATGAAATGAATAAGTGGGGGATATGCCAGACCATGAAGTTACAGATTGTGCTGAAGTACAATTCTGCTGCTGTTGATGGCCCACAGTACGTCATGGATGCCCAGACTTTAGTTACGAGGTCTGTTCGAAGTCTGTTCTATTTAACACAGTGAAAGTGCCACTCAACACAATGAAAGTTATTCTCAATGTGAGGAATCTTGGAAGTTATGTCACTAGTGACATTGTTATGTCACTAAGATGACTGATGAGGAGAATTGTTTTCTTATTCTGAGAGTACTCAGGATCAATGATTATTTGACTGGAAAAGGTGATGGAACCTGGTTCCAGAAATAAACTGAAGACAGTCAGAGAGCTCATTGAGGATAAGAAACTTGCAGGTTTAAATTGGAGATGTGGGACTCAGCATGTCTGGCTAAAGCACGAAAGGCTAAAAGTTCTCCTCTGCACTTTTAGGTTTCGATAATACTGCAGTAAAATAACTGAGAACATTATGATTTTTAAACAGCCAAACTTTTTGTTCAACATAAAACTTTGTTTTATCACCCTGAATTTCTGTATTACTTAAAGGATGCCAAATAGTAGAGGAGCAAACAAAGAAGGTGAAGGGGCAGGTGCATCCCAGCAAACTATCTGTCGTACCAGTGATCAGTTTCAAACAGCAACGTGAACAATGTACAAAGGTAAGAATGACCTATCACATCAGATATGTTTCAAAACTCCATTCACTCTCCTGCAACCACTGATTGCCCTTAACCTCACCTATTATAGTGACCTCAGTGCCCTCAATGAAGGAAAATCCTGACCACTCTCTGAATAAAGACGATTCCTTTGATTTGTCATTGGATTTGTTTGGATTTGGGGACTGAGGTATAGAGGCTGTGGGACACTGAGTATTCATCACGCAGGAGATTAGCAGGTGAAGTCCCTGACACCTTCCCACCTCCATGAGATGAATTTCAATGTGGGCGGTATGTGGACACTCTTCCTGCCCACCATAAATTGAGATCCTTGGAAGATTAATGGTCAGCTAATACCTTACTCACACCTCCCATCAGTGGTAGCCAGCAGTGGGTAGGCAGCATTCTTTTAAGTGGAGAAAACTACTTTTTAATTTACTGGATCGTGGTAGTGTGTGATGGCTACATTCACCTGTTATTCAAATGTTTGAGACATCTTCCTGCAAGAGGCTAGAGAAGAAATTGCGGGGGCCCTGGCTGATAGGTTTCCATTAATGTTAGCCACGGGTGAGATCCTGGAAGACTGGGGGTAGTGAATGTTCTCCCCTTATTCATGAAGGCCTGCAAAGAGAAATCTTGGAACTATAAGACCTGTAAGCTGAACATCTGTGGTAGGTAAGGTACTTGAGAAGATCCTGAGAGGCTTTTGGAAAGATAGGGTTTGATTAGGAATATAGTCAGAATGGCTTTGTGTCTGGGAGAATATGCCTCAGAAATTTGTTAGAGATCTTTGATGAAGTGGCCAGGAAGGTTGATGATAGCAGGGCAGTTGACATTGTCGATATGGATTTCAGAAAGATCTTTGATAAGGTTCCACATGGTAGGCTGCTCTGGAAGGTGAGATTGCATGGAATCCAGGGAGATCTGTCAAATTGGATACACAATTGGCTTGATGGTAGGAAGCAGAGGGTAATAGTGGAAGGAAGCTTGTCAGACTGGAGGCTGGTGGAGTGCCTTAAGCTTCAATGTTCGGCCCATTGCCATTTGCTATCAATATCAATGACTTGGATGAGAATGTATAAAGCATGATTAGTAAGTTTGCAGATGATACTAAAATAGGCAGTATTGTAAACATTGAGGATGGTTATCAAAAACTGCAGCAGGACCTTGATCAGCTGGGGAAGTGGGTCAAGAAATGACAAATGGAGTTTAACACAGATAAGTGTGAGGTCTTGCATGTTGAAAAAAATCAAATCAAGATAGGAGCTTCATGGCGAATAGTAGGGCCTAAAGGATTGTAGTGGAACAGAGGGATCATGGAGTTCAGGTGCACGATTCTTTGAAATTGGAGTCACAGTTTAAGATGGCAATGAAGAAGGCTTTTGGCACACTGGCCTTCATTAGTCAGGGCATTGAGTAGAGAAGTTGGGAAGTTATTTTGCACTTGTACAGGATGTTGGTGAGGCCATACTTGGAATATTGTGTTCAGTTTTGATCACCTTGCTATAGGAAGGATGGTATTAAACTGGAAAGAGTGCAGAGGAAATTTACAAAGATGTTGCCAGGACTTAGGGGACGGAGTTATGGGGTGACGTTGGACAAATGAGGGCTATTTTCTTTTGAATGCAGGAAACTGAGGGGGACCTTATAGAAATGTGTAAGATCATGAGAGGCATGGATAAAGTAAATTAACTCAGTCTGTTTCCCAGGGATTGGGAATCAAGGAGGAGAAGGCATCAGTTTAAGGTTCGAGCGGAAAGAATAAAAGGGAACCTGAGAGGAAATGTTTTTACACATGTTTTTACACTTATTCCATATACGTATATGGAATAAGTGACTAGTAGAAATGTTTGAGGCGGGTACATTAACAACATTTAAAAGGCATTTGGAGAGCAAATGTAGAGAAGGATATTGGCCAAGTACAAGGAAATTAGGTTAGTGTGGATGTAATTTTCTGGTCATGCTAGACCAATATGGGCCAAAGGTGCTGTCTTTATGCTGTAGTACTCAATGACTCTATGATTCTGTGACATTTCCCTTCCCAGATAATGACCTTGATAACAGTGTCAAAGTGGTGGAGACAGGATGAAGGAGCGTCGCTCCGAAAGCTAGTGTGCTTCCAATTAAACCTGTTGGACTATAACCTGGTGTTGTGTGATTTTAAGCTGTGTTTTGCATGGTCACTGATAAAGATGTAAGGAAGAGTTTTCCCTCGAGAATATCCCATGGTAACACCATCTATTTGGTCATACACCTTGTTATTGGAAATGGAGTCAACAACACAAGATGCTACGTTCATGTGTTTCAAAGACTCCCTACAATGTGGAAACAGGCCCTTCAGCCCAAGATGTCCACACCAATCCTCCAGAGAGTAAACCACCCAGACCCATTCTCCTATTACTCTACATTTCCCGCTGACTAATGCACCTAAACTGCACAATCCTGACCACAATGGGCAATTTAGCATGGCCAGTTCACCTAATCTGCACATTTTTGGATTGTAGGAGGAAACCCATGCAGACCTGGGGAGAATATGCAAAAGGACACGGGGAGAATATTCACACAGACAGTTACCCAAGGCTGGAATTGAACCCAGGTCTCTGGCGCTCTGAGACAGAAGTGTTAACCAATAAGCCACTATGCCACCAGAAATGAAATAAAGAGATGATGTTTGGTGAACACTGAATCAGACACAACTGGTATGTCTGAATTTCAATGGCTTAATTGAACTGTAAACTGATAATAAGCTGACAATGCTGAAAGAGCCCTTGGGCATGCCGTCACTCTCAGAATGTAGCTCTCTTCATGATCGTGAAGGAATCCTTCACTGTACATGTGGAAAACTCATTGAGACATGATTATAATAGTTTCACAAAGCATTCAGCCAATTCAGGCTGTGCGGACTCAGTAACAGATATGATAGAACAGAAAAGGGACATCAATTTTGTGTGTCCAGGGGAACCTATACTTGGTGGGTGCAGTGAACCATGAGAACAAATTCTATAATTGGCATCATCAGACAGGTTACCACCTTCACACACAAGGCCAACAGGTGAATCACAAATGAATAACATTACATGGGTTTTGGTGCTGGTGGGATGCCGGATATGTCAGCCCTATATCCTGACAACTCGTGGACCATGTCAGAAAACATGTCCTTTTGACCATTCTCTGCTGGCAGCAAACTGTCGGTGCTCAACCAGCCTGTGCTTGTAAGCCTCATTAGAAGTGATTCTGCTTTGGAAATCATTGATTAAATAATCTAAACTATGCCAAGAGTTAAACTGAAAACCAATTTAAGATCAGCTGGATGCATCTGTGCATGAGTGAGAAGCAACAAATATAATTACACTGGACCCTGGTTCATGTAGGCAAAAGGAGACATTGCACTTATTTGAAAGGAAAGGCATCATTGAGACAACCAAACACTGCTGTATCCCCATGGTGACATCCTGACCAGAGTCCACCTATCTGGTCTGAGAATTAAGATTTAACAGCTAACTGTTTTTGCTGCATTGCCATAGTAATGATGACCCAGCATCACCTTCACATTTCATATAAAAAGCTTCAACTTCTTTTGCAATGTTCTCAAAACAATGGAACAGATTTCCACCTGTATGTGAGCAATGTTACTGACAGAGTTTGCTTGAAATGCTGGGATTACAGTTTGGGACAAGGTTGATCACTTTTGTTGCATCAGAAATTCAGTTTAAACAGACCGGCTAGAAATTTGGTGAGTTAAGTGAATCTCTTTCCAAAAGTACAAACTTGATTGACTTTGAGACATAACAGCTTAGCTTTAATTCATTAGTGCACAAAACCCATCCATTATACAGCCCAGCTTTGAAACATGTCATTTTCAGAAATCACCACAATTACAGAGAGACAGAAAAAAACACCAGCAAAATTATTCTGGGAGAAAGTGAGGATTGCAGATGCTGGAGATCAGTGTCAAAAAGTGTGGTGCTGGAAAAGGACAGATGGTCTTGAGGAAGAGCTTATGATGGAAACATTGACTCTCCTCCTCCTCGGATGCTGCCTGACTGGCTGTGTTTTTCCAGCACCACACTTTTTGAACAGAATTATTCCATATAAATTCCACAATTTACACCTCACAGGACCTCAAGTAGTAATCAATGTCATGTTACAGTGCAGGAGATCGTTTGGCACATCGTTTCTGTTCCAGTTTGTTAAATGTTATCTTTTTTATTCATTTGTAGGATGAGGGTGTTGTTGTCTAGGCCAGCGTTTATTACCCATCCCTAATAGTGCAAAGGGCAATTAAGATTCCACACATTGCTGTGGATCTGGAGAAACATGGAGACCAGACCAGGTAAAGATGGCAATTTCCTTCCCGCAAAGCCATTCATGAACAAGATGGGTTCTTCAAACAATCAGCAATAGATTCACGGCCATGAGTACTCTCATACTTGCAGATTTTTCTAGAATTCAAATTTCACCATCTGCCATGGCAGGACTTGAATCTGGGTCCCCAGCACATTACCTGGGTTTCTGGATTAGCAGTCCACCGATAACATCATTGGGTCATTGCCTGACCTGCAATATTAGATTATACAGAATAGCACTTACTCTCTATATTGCAGTGAGCAGCAGTCCCTGTGTGTGCTATGCTAAACAGCAAGTTCTGAAACAGAAGTCCCTGTGTGTATTACAGAGAGTAGCTGTCCCTGATTGTATTATAGAGAAGAGCAGATCATGTGCATATTGCAAGAGAACATTTGTTCCCATGTATTTTCTAACCCTTTCAAGTTTCACAACATGTTTCGAAGAGGAAGAAAGCCAGAATTGCAACACAATAATCCAAAAGTGGCCCAACCAATGTTCTGCACAGCTGCAATACAACCACCCAACTCCCATATTCATGCTCTGTCCCATGAATGAAAACATACCAAATGCCTTCTTCATCTGCCACTCCTCAGCCGATCAGCCCATCTGATCAAGATCCTGTTGTACTCTGAGGCAACCTTCATCACTGTCCACTCCATCTCCAACTTTGGTTTCATCTGCAAACTTACTAACTGTACCTCTTAAGCTCACTTACATATAATTTATATAAATGACAAAAAGCAGTGAACCCAGCACCAATCCCTATGGCACTCCACTTGTCACAGGGCTTCAGTCTGAAAAGCAAACTTCCACCACCACCACCCTTTGTCTTCTACTTTCCAGCCAGTTGTGTATCCAAATGGCAAGATTTCCCTGTATTCCTTGTGACCTAATTTTGTTAACCAGTCTACCATGAGGGAGCTTGTCAAAGCCTTCATCAATCCTCTTTGTTGATTCTTCAAAAAAACTCAATCCAGCTTGTGAGACATGATTTCCCATGCACAAAGCCACGTTGACTATCCCTCATCAGCCCTTGCTTTTCCAGATGCGTGTAACTCCTATCCCTCAGGATTCCCTCCAACAACTGCCCACAACCAACGTGTGGTCTATAGTTCCTGAGAACAGCAGGGTATAGTACAGAGAACAGCAGTCCCTGTGTTAAATACAGAGAACGGCAGTCCCTGTGTATAATATAGAGAACAGCAGTCCCTGTGTATAATACAGAGAATAGCAGTCCTTGTCTTTAATGAAGAGAACAACAGTACCTATGTATAATGTGGAGAACTGCAGTCCCTGAGTATAATAAATAGAGAACAGCAGTCACCTTGTATAAGGCAGAGAGCATGAGTCCCTGTGAATATTATAGAGATCAGCAGTCCCTGTGTTTAAAAAAGAGATCAACAGTCCCTCTGTCTAGTAGAAGCGTATGTGTATCATATTCAGAACAGCAGTTCCTGTGTCTAATATAGAGAACAGCAATTCCTGTGTCTAATATAGAGAAAAGCAGTTCCAGTGTCTAATATAGAAAACAGCAGTCCCTGTGTGTAATACAGAGAATAGCAGTCCTTGACTTTAATGAAGAGAACAATAGCCCCTGTGTATAATGTAGAGAACTGCAGCCCCTGTGTATAATACAGAGAACAGCAGTACCTGTCAAGGAAACAGAGAACGGCAGATGCTGTGTTTAATACAGAGAGAGCATGAGACCCTGTGTATAATGCAGAGAACATCTGTCCGTGTGTATAATATAGGGAACTGCAGCCCCTGTGTATAATAAAGAGTTCAACAATCCCTGTAAACAATATAGAGAACATGAGTCCCTGTGTTTAATATAGGGAACAACAATCACTGCATATAATATAGAAAAAAAAAGCCAATCTGTAAAATATAGAGAACAGCAATTCCTGTGTCTAATATAGAGAAAAGCAGTTCCTGTGGATAATACAGAGAACAACAGTTCCTGTATCTAACATAGGGAACAGCAGTTGCGGTGGAAATATAGAGAAAATGAGTCTAATATAGTGAACAGCAGTCGCTGCGTACATTACAGAGAACAGCAGTCACTGTGTATAATATAGAGAACCTGAGATATTGTGTCTCATGTAGGGAACAGCAGTCCCTGTGTATTATATAGAGAACAGCAGTTCCTGTGTTTAAAAAGGAGAACAGCAGTCCCTGTGATTACTTTTGAGAAGAACACTACCTGTGTATAACACAGAACAACAGTCTCTGTGTACAATGTCAAGAACAGCAGTCCATGTGTTGAACAATGAGAACAGCAGTCCCTGTGTATAATATAGAGAACACGAGTCACTGTGTATAATATAGGGAACAGCAGTCTCTGTGTCTCACATAGGGAACAGCTGTCCTTGTGTCCAATATAGAGAACAACAGTCCCTGCATTTAATATAGACAACAGCATGCCCTCTAAATAATACAGGAGAACAGCAGTCCCTGTGTATCATGTAGATAATAGCTGACCGTTTGCATCATACAGAGAACAGCAGTCTCTGTGTAAAATACAGAAAACAGAGTCCCTCTGTATAATATAGACAACAGCTGTACGTGTGAATAATATAGACAACAGCTGTGCATGTGTATCATACAGAGAGAAGCAGACCGTGTGTGTATTATAGAGAGCAGCAGTCACTCGTATAATATATAGTATGGCAGTTGCTGTGTCTATTCTCGAGAACAGCAGTGTATTGTAAAGAGAACAGCTGTCCCAATGTATAATATAGAGAACAGCAATACCTGCTTATAATATAGACCACAGCAGTCTGTGTGTACAATATAGAGAACACGAGTCACTGTGTATAATATAGGGAACAGCAGTCTCTGTGCCTCATATAGGGAACAGCAGTCCCTGTGTCTAAAATAGAGAACAACAGTCCCTGCATTTAATATAGACAACAGCTGTCCATATGTATCACATAGAGAACAGCAGGCCCTCTGTACAAAACAGAAAACAGTAGTCTCTCTGTATAATATAGACAAAAGCAGTCCATGTGAATATTATAGACAAAAGCTGTGCATGTGTAGCATACAAAGCGCAGCAGTCACACCGTATAGTATATAGAACAGCAGTCACTGTGTATAATATAGAGAGTAGCAGTCACTGTACATAATGTAGAGAACAGCAGTCACTGTGTTTAATATAGAGAACAGCAGTCGTCTCGTATAATATATATTACAGCAGTCACTGTGTCTATTCTCGAGAACAGAAGGGGATAGTATAGAGAACAGCAGTCTCTGTGTACAATAAACAGAACAGTTGTCCCTGTGTTTAATACAGACAACAGCAGTCCCTGTGATTATTTTCAAGAACAGCACTGCCTATGGATAATACAGAGAACAACAGTTCCTGTATTTAACATAGGGAACAGCAGTTGCGGTGGAAATATAGAGAAAATGAGTCTGTGTGTAATATAGAGAACGGCAGACCCTGCGTACAACACAGAGAACAGTAGTCACTGCGTATAATATGAGAACGTGAGTCATTGTGTCTTATGTAGGGAACAGGAGTATGTAGGGAACAGGAGTTGTCTGTGTAGAATATAGAGAACAGCAGTCCCTGTGTTTAAAAAAGAGAACAGCAGTCCCTCTGATTATTTTCGAGAACAACACTGCCTGTGTATAACAGAGAACAGTCTCTGTGTACAATGTCAAGAACAGCAGTCCATGTGTTTAATGACAAGAACAGCAGTCCCTGTGTATAATATAGAGAACACGAGTCGCTGTATGTAATATAGGGAACAGCAGTCTCTGTGTCTAATATAGAGAAGAACAGTCCCTGCGTTTAATATGGACAACAGCTGTCACATAGAGAACAGCAGGCCCTCTGTATAATACAGACAACAGCAGTCCCTGTGTATCATGTAGACAACAGCTGACTGTGTGCATCATACAGAGAACAGCAGTCTCTGTGTATACTACAGAAAACAGAGTCCCTCTGTATAATATAGACAACAGCTGTACGTGTGAATAATATAGACAACAACTGTGCATGTGTATCATACAGAGAGAAGCAGACCATGTGTATATTATAGAGAGCAGCAGTCACTCGTATAATATATAGTATGGCAGTTGCTGTGTCTATTCTCGAGAACAGCAGTGTAGAGTAAAGAGAACAGCTATCTCAATGTATAATATAGAGAACAGCAATACCTGCTTATAATATAGACTACAGCAGTCCGTGTGTATGACAGAGAACAGCAGACCTTGTGTACAATATGGAGAACAGCTTGTGTCTATTTTAGAGAACACCTCTGATTATTTTCGAGAACAACACTGCCTGTGTATAACAGAGAACAGTCTCTGTGTACAATGTCAAGAACAGCAGTCCATGTGTTTAATGACAAGAACAGCAGTCCCTGTGTATAATATAGAGAACACGAGTCGCTGTGCATAATATAGAGAACAGCATTCCCTGTGTTTAATACAGAGAGCAGCAGACCCTGTGCTCAGAAAGGGAACAGCAGTCCCCCTGTGTTATACAGAGAACAGCAATCACTGTGAACAGTATGGAGAACAGCAAAACACTGAGAGTAATGTAGAAAACGCAGTCCCTGTTTCTAATGTGAAGAACAGTAGTTCCTGTGTATATTGTGGAGAACAGCAGATCTAGTGTGTCATGTAGAGAACAGCAGTCCCAGTGTAGAATATAGAGTCCAGCTGTCCCTGAGTGTCCACTGGAGAACAGTAGTCCCTGTGTAAAATGTAGAAAACTGGTCCTGCGTACGTTGTAGAGAACAGCGGTCCCAATATGTAATATAGAGAACAGCAGTCCCTGTGTTTAATAACAAGAACAGCAGTCCCTGTGTTTAATAAAGAGAACAGCAATCCCTGTGTATAATATAGAGAGCAGCAGTCTTTGTATTTAATAAAGAGAGCAGCAGACCCTGTGTCTCAAATAGGGAACAGCTATCCCTGTGTGTAATATAGAGAACAGCAAACCCTGCAAATAATGTAGAGAACAGCTGTCCCTGAGTGTATAGTCGAGAACAGTAGTACTTTGTAAAATGTAGAGGACAGCAGTCCTGCATACATTAGAGGGAAGAGCAGTCCCTGTGTACAGTGCAGATAACAGCCATCCCTACATATAATATAGAGAAGAACAGCCCCTGTGTTTAATGTAGAGAACAACAGTCCTTGTCTTTAATAAAGAGAACAGCAGTCACTGTGTACAATATAGAGAACACTTGTCCTTGCGTATATTATAGAGAGCAGACGTCCCTCTGTGTAATATAGAGAACAGCAGTCCTTATGTCAACAATACAGAACAACAGTGCCTGTGTATAAGATAGAACAGCAGCCCCTGTGTACAATATAGAGAACAGCAGTCCCCTTGTATAAAAAAGTGAACAGCACTCTCTATGTATAATATTGAGAACAGCAGAGCCTTTGTACAATATGGAGAACAGCGATCCCTGTGTATAATATGGAAAACAGCAATCCCTGTGACTGTTTTAGAGAACAGCAGTGCCTGTGCATAATATACAGAATAGCAGTCCCTGTGTCCATTTCAGAGAACACCAGTGCTTGTACATAATATAGAGAACAGCATTCCCTGTGTTTAGTAAAACGATCAGCAAACCCTATGCTCTGATAGGCAACAGCAGTCCCTGTGTCTCGTATTGGGAACAGCAGTCCCTCTGTGTAATATAGAGAACAGCAGTCACTGTGTATAATGTGGGGAACAACAAACACTGAGGATAATGTAGAAAACAGCACTCCCTGTTTCTAATGTGGAGAACAGTAGTCCCTGAGTATATTGTAGAGAACGGCAAATCCTGTGTCTTATGTGAAGAACAACAGTCCTAGTGTATAATATAGAGAACAGCAGTCCCTGAATATCTGGTAGAGAACAACAGTTACTGCATAAAATAGAGAGAACAGCCATCCCGGGGTATAATGTAGATAATAACAATCCCTGAGTATAATGTATAAAACAGCAGTCCCTGTGTATGATCTGTGAACACTAGTCCTTGAGCACATTGTAGAGAACAGCAGTCGCTGCATTTCATGAAGAGAACAGCAGTCACTGTGTATAATGTAGCGAACACTGGATTAGTGGTGCTGGAAGAGCACAGCAGTTCAGGCAGCATCCAATGAGCAGCGAAATCAACGTTTCGGGCAAAAGCCCTTCATCAGGAATAAAGGCAGTGAGCCTGCAGCATGGAGAGATAAGCTAGAGGAGGGTGGGGGTGGGGAGAGAGTAGCATAGAGTACAATGGGTGAGTGGGGGAGGAGATGAAGGTGATAGGTCAAGGAGGAGAGGGTGGAGTGGATAGGTGGAAAAGAAGATAGGCAGGTCGGACAAGTCAAGGAGACAGTAACTGAGCTGGAAGTTTGAAACTAGGATGAGGTGGGGGAAGGGGAAATGAGGAAGCTGTTGAAGTCCACATTGATGCCCTGGGGTTGAAGTGTTCCGAGGCGGAAGATGAGGCGTTCTTCCTCCAGGCGTCTGGTGGTGAGGGAGCGGCAGTGAAGGAGGCCCAGGACCTCCATGTCCTCAGCAGAGTGGGAGGGGGAGTTGAAATGTTGGGCCACGGGGCAGTTTGGTTGATTGGTGCGGGTGTCTCGGAGATGTTCCCTAAAGCGCTCTGCTAGGAGGCGCCCAGTCTCCCCAATGTAGAGGAGACTGCATCGGGAGCAACGGATACAATAAATGATATTGGTGGATGTGCAGGTGAAACTTTGATGGATGTGGAAGGCTCCTTTAGGGCCTTGGATAGAGGTGAGGGAGGAGGTGTGGGCACAGGTTTTACAGTTCCTGCGGTGGTAGGGGAAAGTGCCAGAATGGGAGGGTGGGTCGTAGGGGGGTGTGGACCTGACCAGGTAGTCACGGAGGGAACGTTCTTTGCGGAAGGCGGAAAGGGGTGGGGAGGGAAATATATCCCTGGTGGTGGGTTTTTTTGAGGTGGCGGAAATGTCGGTGGATGATTTGGTTGATGCGAAGGTTTGTAGGGTGGAAGGTGAGCACCAGGGGCGTTCTGTCCTTGTTACGGTTGGAGGGGTGGGGTCTGAGGGCGGAGGTGCGGGATGTGGACGAGATGCGTTGGAGGGCATCTTTAACCACATGGGAAGGGAAATTGCGGTCTCTAAAGAAGGAGGCCATCTGGTGTGTCCTATGGTGGAACTGGTCCTCCTGGGAGCAGATACGGCGGAGGCAGAGAAATTGGGAATACGGGATGGTATTTTTGCAAGAGATAGGGTTTTTTCACTCCACCCTCTTCTCTTTGACCTATCACCTTCATCTCCTCCCCCACTCACCCATTGTACTCTATGCTACTCTCTCCCCACCCCCACCCTCCTCTAGCTTATCTCTCCATGCTGCAGGCTCACTGCCTTTATTCCTGATGAAGGGCTTTTGCCCGAAACGTTGATTTCGCTGCTCGTTGGATGCTGCCTGAACTGCTGTGCTCTTCCAGCACCACTAATCCAGTATTTGATTTTCAGCATCTGCAGTCATTGTTTTTACCATAATGTAGCGAACAGCACTGCCTGCGTGTGTGGTAGAGAACAGCAATCCCTGTGTACAATATGGAGAACAGCTGTGCCTATGTATAATATAGAGAAGAGTAGTTCATGTGCCTTTTTTAGAGAATAGCATCCCTGTGCCTATTTTAGAGAACATCAGTGCCTGTGTACAATATAGAGAACAGCAGTCACTGTGTATCAGAAAAAGAACAACAAGCACTGAGAATAATGTAAAAAACCAGCAGTCTCTGTTTCTAATGTGGCGAACAGTTGTCCCGATGTATATTGTAGAGAACAGCAGATCCCGTGTATCATGTTGAAAATAGCAGTTGTTGTGTAGAACATAGAGAACAGCAGTCCCTGTGTTTAACAAAGAGAATAGCAGTCCCTCTGTCTCATATCGGGACCAGCAGTCCCTGTGCGTAATATAGAGAACTGCAAGCCCTGAGAATAATGTAGAAAACAGCAGTCCCTGTTTCTAATGTGGAGAACAGTAGTCCGTGTGTATATTGTAGAGTACAGCAGATCCTGTGTCTAACGTAGAAAACAGCAATCCCCGTATATAGTGTAGAGAACAGCTGTCCCTGAGTGTCTGGTAGAGAACAGCAGATCCTGTTAATAAACCGCAGTTCAGGATGTCGAGAACAGGGGTCCTGAGTACATTGAAGAGGTCAGCAATCCCCACATATTATATAGAGGACAGCACACACAGTGTATATGGAGTACAGCAGTCCCTGTGTATAATATAGAGAAAATGTGTCCCTGTGTATATTATAGAGAGCAGGAGTTCCTGTGTCTAACAGAGAGAACAGCCTTACCTGTGTGTAATTTGGAGAACAGCAGTCCTTGTGTCTATTAAAGAGCACAACAGTCCCTGTGTTTCAGAGAGAACAGCAGTCGCTGTGTATAATATGGAGAAAAGCAGACTCTGTGTATAATACAGAAAATAGCAGTCCCTGTGTACAGTATAGAGAACAGCAGTCCCTATGTCTAATATAGGAACAGCAATCCCTTTTTGTAATGTATAAAATAGCAGTTTCTGGGTACAATGTGGAGAACAGTAGTCCCTGTGTACAGATAGAGAACAGCATTCCCTTGGTCTAATGTAGAAAACAGCAATCCCTGTTTGAAATGTATTAAATAACTGTTTCTGGGTACAATGTGGAGAACAGTAGTCCTTGTGCATATTGTAGAGAACAGCAGACCTTCTGTACACTATAGAGAACAACAGAAACTGTGTGTAATATGGAGTAGAGCTGCCCCTGAGTCTATTATAGAGAACAGCAGCACGGTTTTGGGCGGCACGGTGGCACAGTGGTTAGCACTGCTGCCTCGCAGCGCTGGAGACCCGGGTTCAATTCCCACCTCAGGCGACTGACTGTGTGGCGTTTGCACATTCTCCCCGTGTCCGCGTGGGTTTCCTCCGGGTGCTCCGGTTTCCTCCCACAGTCCAAAGATGTGCAGGTCAGGTGAATTGGCCATGCTAAATTGCCCGTAGTGTGAGGTAAGGGGTAGATGTAGATGTAGGGGTATGGGTGGGTTACGCTTCGGCGGGGCGGTGTGGACTTGTTGGGCCGAAGGGCCTGTTTCCACACTGTAAGTAATCTAATCTAAACAGCAATCCCTGAGTATTATATAGAAAACAGCAGTCGCTGTGTATATTATAGGGAACATTTGTCCCTGTGTCTATTTTAGAGAACTGTGGTCATGTGTTCATTGTAGGGAAGAGCAGTCCCTGTGTGTAATAATGAGAACAGCAGTCACTGTGTATAATATAGAGAACAACAGTCCCTTCATCTATTTTAAAGAACAGCAGTACGTGTGCATAATATAGAGATTAGCAGACCCCGTGCACAATATGGAGAACAGCTATCCCTGTGTATAATATACAGAACTGATTTTCTCTATATTACACAGAGGGACTGCTGTTCCCTATATGAGACACAGGGACTGCTGTTCTCTGTATTTCCTTGTGTTTAATAAAGAGAGCAGCAGACCCTATTCTCAGATAGGGAACAGCAGTGTCTGTGCATAATATAGAGAACAGCAGTCCCTGTGTCCATTTTAGGGAATAGTATTCCCTGTGTTTAAGAAAGTAAGCAGCAGTCCCAGTGTACAATATGGAAAACAGCAATCTCTGTGTATAATATAGAGAACAACAGTCCTTGTGTCTATTTTAGAGAACAGCAGTGCCTGTGCATTATATAGAGAACAGCATTCCCCTTGTTTAATAAAGAGAGCAGCAGACCCTGTGTTCAGATAGGGAACAGCAGTCCCTGTGTCTCATATTGGGAGCAACAGTCCCTCAGTGAAATACAGAGAACAGCAGTCCCTGTGTCTCATATAGGGAACAGCAGTCCCTCTGTGTAATATAGAGAACAGCAGTGCCTGTGTCTCATATAGGGAATAGCAGTCCCTAAATGTAATATAGAGAACAGCAGTCCCTGTGTCTCATATAGGGAACAGCAGTCCCTCTGTGTAATATAGAGAACAGCAGTGCCTGTGTCTCATTTCGGGAACAGCAGTCCCTCTGTGTAATATAGAGAACAGCAGTGCCTGTGTCTCATTTTGGGAACAGCAGTCCCTCTGTGTAATATAGAGAACAGCAGTGACTGTGTCTCATTTCGGGAACAGCAGTCCCTCTGTGTAATAAAGAGAACAGCAGTGCCTGTGTCTCATTTCGGGAACAGCAGTCCCTCTGTG
The DNA here is from genome assembly GCF_047496795.1 of Chiloscyllium punctatum. Taxonomy (NCBI): domain Eukaryota; kingdom Metazoa; phylum Chordata; class Chondrichthyes; order Orectolobiformes; family Hemiscylliidae; genus Chiloscyllium; species Chiloscyllium punctatum. The sequence continues at coordinate 27,164,519 of NC_092753.1, forward strand.
TAATATAGAGAACAGCAGTGACTGTGTCTCATATAGGGAACAGAAGTCCCTCTGCTTAATATTGAGAACAGCAGTGCCTGTGTATAATGTAGAGAACAGCAGTCCCTGTGCATAATATAGAGAAGAGCAGTCCCTGTGCATATTTTGGAGAACAGCAGTCCCTGTGTCTATTATAGAGAACAACAGTTCCTGTGTCTATTTTAGAGAAAATCAGTTCCTGTGCATAATATAGAGAACAGCAGTCCCTGTGCTTAATAAGGAGAGCAGCAAACCCTGAGTTTCATATAGGGAATTACTGTGCCTGTGTATAATAAAGAGAACAGCAAACCCTGCGAATAATGTAGAAAATAACAGTTCCTGTTTCTAATGTGGAAAACAGTACTGCTTGCATATAATGTAGCGAACAGCAGATCCTGTGTCTCACATAGAGAACAGCTGTCCTGAGTGTCTGGTAGAGAATAGTAGTCCCTGTGTAAAATGTATAAAACTGTGGTCCTGTGTATGTTGTAGAGAACAGTGGTCCCTATATGTAATATAGAGAACAGCAGTCCCCGTGTTTAATAAAGAGAACAGCAATCCCTGCGTTTCATATAGAGAACAGCAGTCTCTGTGTAAAATACAGAGGACACAAGTACCTGTGCATAATCTAGAGAACAGCAGTCCCTGTGTTTCACAGAGAACATCAGTCCCTGTGTGTAACATAAAGAACATATGTCCCTGTGTATAACATAGAGAACATGTGTCCCTGTGTATATCATAGAGAGCAGGAGTCCTTGTATATATCAAAGAGAGCAAGAGTCCCTGTGTGTAATATAGAAAACAACCTTACCTCTGTACAACAGGAAAACAGCTGTCCTTATATGTATGATAGAGCATTACAGTATAAGAGAGAACAGCATTCCCTGTGTACAATATGGAGAAGAGCAGTCCCTGTATTTAATGATGTGAACAGCAGTCCCTGAATCTAATATAGAGAACAGCTGTCCCTGTGTACACTATGAAGAATAGCAGTAGCTGTGAATAATAATTTAGAGAACATGAGTGTATCATAAAGAACACCAATCCCTGTGTTTAATAATGAAAACAGAAGTCCCTGTGTCTAAAATAGAGAACATGGGTTCTTGTGCATAATACAGAGAACACCAGTCCCGCCGTATAATACAGAGAACAGCAATCCCTGTGTATAATATCGAGAAAAGCAGTTTCTGTGTACAACGTCGAGAACAGCAATCCTGTGTATAATATTGAGAACAGCAGTTTCCATGATAATTTTTGAGAACAGCACTGCCTGTGTATAATATAGAGAACAACAGTCACTGTGTATAATGTAGAGAATAGCTGGACCTGTGCATAATATAGACAACAGGACAGCAGACGCTGTGTCTAATATAACGAACATGATTCCCTGTGTCTAATATACAGGACAGCAGTCCATGTGTGTAATCTAGAGAAAAGCAGTCTCTGTGTACAAAGTCGAGAACAGCAGTCCCTGTCTTTAATAAAGCGAACAGCAATCCTGTGTATAATGTAGAGAACAGCAGTTTCTGTGATAATTTTCGAGAATAGCACTACCTGTGTACAATGTAGAGAACAGCAGTCCCTGTGTCTCATATCAGTAACAGCTGTCCCCGTGACTCATATAGGGAACAACAGTTACTGTGTAGATGATAGAGAACAGCAGCCTTTGTGTATAATATAGAGAATAGCTGTACCTGTGTATAATATAGAGAACAGCTATCTCTGTGTGTAATTTAGAGAGCAGCAGTCCCTGAGTATAATATAGTGAACAGCAGACGCTGTGTCTAATATAACGAACATGACTCCCTGTGTTTAATGAAGAGAACAGCCATCCCTGCGTATGATACAAAGAACACTAGTGTCTGTGAATAATATAGAGAACAGGAGTCCCTGTGTAAATTTAGAGAATATGAGTCAGTGTGTAATATAGAGAAGAGCAGTCCCTGTGTCTTATATAGAGAACAGTAGTCCATACGTATAATCTAGAGAACAGCAGTCACTGTATACAATATGGAGAACCTCAGTTCCTGTATTAAATATAGAGACCAGCAGTTCATATGTATACTATAGAGAAGAACATTCCCTGTTATAGAAAGAGAACAGCAGTCCATATGTATAATCTAGAGAATAGCTGTCACTGTATTTCATGTCGACAAAAGCACTCTCTGTGGACAATGTCGAGAACATTGTGTATAATATAGAGACCAGCAGGTGCTGTGTCTAATATAAAGAACATGACTTCTTGTGTTTAATGAAGAGAACAGCATTCCCTGTGTACAATATAGACAACGGCAGTTTATATTTATAATATAGAGACAGCAGTCCTGCAGTATAATACACAGAACTGTGTAATACACTGTGTAATACACTGTGTCCCTGTGTATAATACAGAGAAAAACAGTGTCTGAGTACAATCACAGTTTCTGTGATTATTATCGAGAACAGCACTGCCTGTGTATAATGTCGAGAACAGCAGTCTCTGTGTCTAACATCAGGAACAGCTGTCCCTGTGTCTAATATAGGGAACAACACTCACTGTGTATAATATAGAGAATAGCTGTACCTGTGTATAATATTGACAAGAGCTGTCCCTGTGTATAATATAGAGAACAGCAGACGCAGTGTCTAATATAAAGAACATGACTCCCTGTGTTTAATGAAGAGAACAGTCGACCCTCCGTATAATACAGAGAACAGCAGTCCCTGTATACAATATAGAGAACAGCTGCCCATATGTATAATCTAGAGAACTGCAGTCACTGTATACAATATGGAGAACAGCAGTGCCTGTGCACAATGTAAAGAACCGCAGTTCCTGTGTTAAATATAGAGACCAGCAGTTCATATGTATACTAGAGAGAAGAACATTCCTTGTGTCATAGAAAGAGAACAGCACTCTCTGAGTACAATGTCGAGAACAGCAGTCCCTGTGTATAATATAGAGACCAGCAGATGCTGTATCTAATATAAAGAATGTGAATCCCTGTTTTAATAAAGAGAATAGCCGCCCCTCTGTATAATATAGAAAACAGCTGACCCTGCGTATAATATAGAGAACAGCAGTTCATATTTATAATATAGAGAACAGCAGTCCCTCTGTATAATACAGAGAACAGCACTCCATGTGTATAATATAGACAAAAGCAGTCTCTCTGTACAATGTCGAGAACAGCAGTCCTGCGTATAACAGAGAGAACAGCAGTTTCTGTGATTATTTTCGAGGACACCACTGCCTGTGTATAATATAGAGAACAGCAGTCTCTGTGTCTCATATCGGAAACAGCTGTCCCTGTGTCTAATATAGGGAAAAACAGTTACTGTGTATAATATAGAGAGCAGCAGCCACTGTGTATAACATAGAGAATAGCTGTACCTGTGTATAATATCGACAGCAGCACTCCCTGTGACTAACATAGAGGACAGCAGTCCATATGTATAATCTAGAGAAAAGCACTCTCTGTTACAATGTCGAGAAAAGCAGTCCATGTGTATAATATGGAGAACATGAGTCACTGAGTCTAATATAGAGAACAGCTATCCCTGTGTGTAATATACAGTGCAGCAGTCCCTGTGTACAATATAGAGAACAACAGCCCCTGTGTCTATTTTAGGGAACCGCAGGCCCTGTGTACAATAGAGAACAGCAGTGTCTGTGCATTATATAAAGAACAGAAGTCCAGATGTGCAATATAGACAACAGCAGTTCATATTTATAATATTGACAACACCAGTCCTGCTGTATAACACAGAAAACAGCAGTCCCTGTGTATAATATAGAAAACAGCAGTCCATGTGGATAATATAGAGAAAAGCAGTCTCTGTGTACAATGTCGAGAACAGCAGTCCCTGTCTTTAATAAAAAGAACAGCAATCCTGTGTATAATAGAGACAACAGCAGTTTCTGTGATTATTTTCGAGAACAGCACTGCCTGAGTATAACGTCGAGAAAAGCAGTCTCTGCATCTCGTATCGGGAACAGCTGTCCCTGTGTATAACACAGAGAATAGCTGTACCTGTGTATAATATTGACAGCAGCAGTACCTGTGTCTAACACAGAGGACAGCAGTCCATATGTATAATATAGAGAAAAGCAGACTCTGTGTATGATGTCTTATGGTCTTATGTCGAGAACAGCAGTCCCTGCCTTTAATAAAGAGAACAGCAGTCCCTGTGTATAATATAGAGAACATCAGACTCTCTGTCTAATATAAAGAACATGACTCCCTGTGTTTAATGAAGAGAACAGCCGTCCCTGTGTGTAATATAGAGAGCAGCAGTCCCTGTGTATAACATAGAGAACAGCAGTCCCTGAGTACAATATAGAGAATATGAGTCATTGTGTATAATATAGAGAACAGCTATCCCTGTGCGTAATATAGAGAGCAGCAGTCCCTGTGTATAATATAGAGAGCAGCAGTTCCTGAGTACAATATAGAGAATATGAGTCATTGTGCATAATATAGAGACCAGCTATCCCTGTGCGTAATACAGGGAGCAGCACTCCCTGTATATGATATAGAGGACAACAGTCCATGTGTCTATTTTAGAAAAGAGCAGGCCCTGTGTACAATATAGAGAACAGCAGTAATACCAAAAACAGCAGTCCCTTTGAATAATATAAAGAACAGCAGTCTGTCTGTATAATACAGAGAACAGCAATCCTGTGTATAAGAAAGAGGACAGCAGTTTCAGTGATTATTTTCGACAACAGCACTGCTTGTGTATAATATAAAGAACAGCAATCTCTGTGTCTTATATTGGGAACAGCAGTCCCTGTGTCTAATATAGGGAACAACAGTCACTGTGTGTAATGTAGAGAAAAGCCGTACCTGTGTATAATATAGACAACAGCAGTCCCTGTGTCTGATATAGAGGACAGCAGTCCATATGTATAATCTAGAGAAAAGCACTCTCTGTGTTCAATGTTGAAAACAGCAGTCCCTATTGTATAATATAGAGAACAGCAGATGCTGTGTCTAATATAAAGAACATGACTCCTCGTTTAAGGAAAATAATAGCCCTCCCTGTGCGCAGTACAGACAACTGCAGTTCATGTGTATAGCATAGAGAACAGCAGCTGCTGTGTACAATATGGAGAAAGGCAGTCCCTCTGTATAATACAGAGAACAACAGTCCCTGTGGATAATATAGAGAAGAGCAGTCCCTGTGTATAATGTAGAGAACAGGAGTCCCCATATCTATTTCAGAGAACATCAGTGCCTGTGCATAATATAAAGAACAGCAGTCCCTTTGTACAATATGGAGAACAGCAGTCCCTATGTTTTATATAGAGAACAGAAGATGCTGTGTCTCATATAAGGAACATGAATCCCTGTGTTTAATAAAGAGAACAGCCATCCCTGTGTTTAATAAAGAGAACAACCGTCTTTGAGAATAATAGAGAGAACAGCAGCCCCTCTGTATAATACAGACAACAGCAGCGCCTGTGTATAATATGGAGAACAGCAGTTTCTGTGATTACTTTCGAGAACAGCTCTGCCTGTGTATAATGTGGAGAATAGCAGTCTCTGTGTCTCATATAGGGAGCAGCAGTCCCTGTGTCTAACATCGAGGACAGTAGTCCATATGTATAATCTACAGAAAAGCAATATGAAGAATAGCAGTCCCCATATGTAGGCAATATAGACAACAGCAGTGCCTGTGTATAATATAGAGAACAGCAGTCCCTCTGTATAATACAGAGAACAGCAGTCTCTGTGTACAATGTCGAGAACAGCTGTCCCTGTGTTTAAGAATGAGAACAGCAGTCTCTGTGCATAATATAGAGAAGAGCAGTCCCTGTACCAATTTCAGAGAACAGCAGTGCCTGTGCATAATATAAAGAACAGCAGTCCCTGTGTACAATATGGAGAATAGCAGTCCCTGTGTATAAAAAAAGAGACCAGAAGATGCTGTGGCTAATATAAAGAACATGAATCCCTGTGTTAATGAAGAGAACAGCACTCCCTGTGTATAAAATAGAGGACACCAGTCTCTGTGTATAATGTAGAGAATAGCAGTCCCTGTGTCAATTTCAGAGAACATCAGTCCCTGTGACTAATATAGAGGACAGCAGTCCCGGTGAACAATATGGAGAACAGCAGTCCCTATGTATAATATAGAGAACAGAAGATTCTGTATCTGTTATAAAGAACATGAATCCCTGTATTTAATAAAGAGAACAGCCGTCCCTGTGTATAATATAGAGAACACCTGTGCTTTTGTAAAAATATAGAGAACAATATAAAGAATATGAGTCACTGTGTATAATGTAGAGAACAGCTATCCCTGTGTGTAATATAGAGAGCAGCACTGTGGATAATAAAGAGAACAGCAGTCCCTGTGTTTATTTTAGAGAACAGTAGTGTCTGTGCACAATATAAAGACCAGCAGTGCCTGTGTATAATATAGAGAACAGCAGTCCATATGTATCATCTAGAGAACAGCGGTCACTGTGCATATGAAAGAGAAAAGTAATCTCTGTGTATAATGTCCAGAACAGCGGTGCCTGTGAAAATACAGAGAATAGCAGATGCTGGGTCTAATATAAAGAACCCTGTGTTTAAAAAAAGAGAACAGCCACCCCTGTGTATAATATTGAGAACACCAGTGTCTGTGTATAATATAGATAACAGCAGTCCCTGTGGACAGTATAGAGAACATGAGTCATCGTGTATAATATAGATTGCAGCTATCCCTGTGCGTGATATAGTGAGCAGCAGTCCCTTAGTATCATATAGAGAACAGCAGTCTTTATGTCTATCACAGAGAACAGCAGTCCCCGTGTACAATATAGAGAGCATGAGTCATTGTGAATAATATAGAGAACAGCTATCCCTGTAATATGGAGAGCAGCAGTCCCTCTGTAAAATACAGAAACAGTAGTCCCTCTGTCTATTTTTGAGAACAGCAGTGCCTGTGCATTATATAAAGAACAGCAGTCCCTGTGCGCAATATCGACAACAACAGTGCATATGTATAATAAAGAGAACAGCAGTGCCTCTGTATAATACAGGGAACAGCAGTCCCTGTGTATAATGTAGAGAACAGCAGATGCTGTGTCCATCATAAAGAACATGAATCCCTGTGTTTAAAAAAAGAGAATAGCTGTCCCTGTGTATAATACAGAGAACACCAGTGTCTGTATACAATAGAGAGAACAGCAGTCCCTGTGTACAATACAAAGAATATGAATCACTGTGTATAGTATAGAGAACAGCTATCAGTGTGTGTGTTACATAGAGAGCAGCAGTCCCTGTGTATAGTATAGAGAATAGCAGTCCCTGTGTCTATCTTAGAGCACAGCAAGCCCTGTGTACAATCTTGAGAACAGCAGCCCCTCTGTCTCTTTTAGAGAACAGCAGGCCCTGTGTACAATAGAAAGAACATCAGTCCCTCTGCCTCTTTTAGACAACAGCAGTGCCTGTGCATTATATAAGGAACAGCAGTCCCCATGTGCAATCTAGACAACAGCAGTTCATATGTATAATGTAGAGAACAGCAGAACCCTCTGTATAATGCAGAAAAAATGCAGTCTCTGTGTACAATGCTGAGAACAGCAGTCCCCGTTTCTTATTATGAGCACAGCAGCCTGTATGTATAATATAGAGAACCTGTGTCAATATCAGAGAAAAGCAGTGCCTATGCATAATATAAAGAACAGCAGTCTCTGAGTACAATATGGAGAACAGCAGTCCCTGTGAACAATCTGGAGAACAGCAGCTCCTGTGCATCATACAGAGGATACTGCGTCTAATATAAAGAAGATTAACCAACTCATCCCACACAGACTCAACCCCAGGGCATCAATGTGGACTTCAACAGCTTCCTCATTTCCCCTTCCCCCACCTCATCCTAGTTTCAAACTTTCAGCTCAGCACTGTCTCCTTGACTTGTCCGGACTTGTCCGACCTGCCTATCTCCTTTTCCACCTATCCACTCCACCCTCTTCTCCTTGACCTATCACCTTCATCTCCTCCCCCACTCACCCATTGTACTCTATGCTACTCTCTCCCCACCCCACCCTCCTCTAGCTTATCTCTCCATGCTTCAGGCTCACTGCCTTTATTCCTGATGAAGGGCTTTTGCCCGAAACGTCGATTTAGCTGCTCGTTGGATGCTGCCTGAACTGCTGTGCTCTTCCAGCACCACTAATCCAGTATTTGCTTTCCAGCATCTGCAGTCATTGTTTTTACCTTTTAGTACAGAAAACAGCAGTCCCTGTGCATAATAAAGACAACAGCAGTCCCTCTCTATATTACAGAGAACAGCAGACCTTGTGTATAATATAGAGAACAGGAGTCCCTCTGTCTATTTTAGAGAACAGCAATGCCTGTACATTATATAAAGAACAGCAGTCCCTGAATGCAATATAGACAACAGCATTTCATATGTATAATATAGAGAACAGCAGTCCCTCTGTATAGTACAGAAAACAGCAGTCCCTGTGCATTATAAAGACAACAGCAGTCCCTCTCCATATTACAGAGAACAGCAGTCCCTGTGCCAATTTCAGAGTACAGCAGTGCCTGTGCATAACATAAAGAACAGCAGTGTTGGTGTACAATATGGAGAACAGCACTCCCTGTGAACAAATTGGAGAACAGCAGTCTCTGTCTATAATAGAGAACAGAAGATGATGTGTCTATTGTAAAGAACATGAATCCCTGTGTAATATAGAAAACAGCAGATGCTGTGTCTCATATAAAGAATATAGAGAATATAGAGAAAGAATATATGTACAATATAGAGAACACGAGTCATTGTGCATAATATAGAGGGCAGCTGTCCCTGTGTGCAATATAGAGAGCAAAACTCCCTGTGTATAATATAGTGAAGAACAGTCCCTCTCTATCTTACAGAGAATAGCAGTGCCTGTGCATTATATAAAGAACAGCAGTCCCTGTGTGCAGTATAGACAACAGCAGTTAATTTGTATAATATAGAGAACAGCAGTCCCTCTCTAGAATACAGAGAACAGCAGTCCCTCTGTACAATACAGAGAAAATGAGCCACTCTCCATAATATAGAGAACAGCTATCCCTGTGCGTAATATGGAGAGCAGCAGTCCCTGTGTAAAATATAGAGAAAAGCAGTCGCTCTGTATAATGTACAGAAAAGCACTCTCTCTGTACAATGTCGAGAACATCAGTCCCTGTGCATAATATAGAGAATAGCAGATGCTGCATCTAATATAAAAAACATGGATTCCTGTGTTTAAAACAGGTACCAGCCTTCCCTGTGTAGATATAGAGAACAACATTGTGTACATTATAGAGAACAGCAGTCCTGTGTACAATAAAGAGAACATGAGTCACTGTGTATAATATAGAGAAGAGATATTCCTGCGTATAATATAGAGAACAGCAGTCCCTGTGTCTGTCTTAGAGAACAGCAGGCCCTGTGTACAATATAGACAACTGCAGTCTCTCTATTTGAGAGGACAGAAGGCTCTGTGTACAATATTGAGAACAGCAATCCCTGTCTATTTTAGAGAACAGCAGTGCCTGTGCATTATATAAAGAACAGCAGACCCTTTGTGCAACATAGACAATGGCATTTCATCTGTATAATATTAGAGAACAATAGTCCCTCTGCATTATACAGAAAACAGCAGTCGCTCTGCTTTATATAGAGAACAGCAGTCCCTGTGTATAATATCGAGAAGCGCATTCTCTGAGTACAATGTCGAGAGCAGCAATCCTGTATTTAATCATGAGAACAGCAGAACAGCAGTATAACAAACAGCAGCCCCTGTGTCAATTTCAGAGAATAATATAATATAATATATTATAATATATTATAAAGAATATAAATAATATAATGCATAATATAAAGAACAGCAGACCCTGTGTATAATATAGAGAAGGTAAAAGCAATGAGTGCAGGTGCTGGAAACCAGAGTTTAGATTAGAGTGGTGCTGGAAAAGCACAGCAGTTCAGGCAGCATCCGATTAGATTAGATTAGATTAGATTACTTACAGTGTGGAAACAGGCCCTTCGGCCCAACAAGTCCACACCGCCCCGCCGAAGCGCAACCCACCCATACCCCTACATTTTACCCCTTACCAAACACTACGGACAATTTATCATGGCCAATTCACCTGACCTGCACATCTTTGGACTGTGGGAGGAAACCGGAGCACCCGGAGGAAACCCACGCAGACACGGGGAGGACGTGCAAGCTCCACACAGTTAGTCGCCCGAGGCGGGAGCAGTAAAATCGACGTTTCGGGTAAAAGCCCTTCATAGACAGAGGAGGAAAACTTCTTCAAGGCAGGTATCCTTGCAAGAGGATTCGCAGTAGGGTTAAAATCAACTAGGTAAAAACAATGATTGCGGGTCCTGGAAACCAGAGTTTAGATTAGAGTGGTGCTGGAAAAGCACAGCAGTTCAGGCAGCATCCAAGGAGCAGTAACATCAATGTTTCGCTGTGTTCCCGATGAAGGGCTTTTGCCCGAAACGTTGATTTTACTACTCCTCGGATGCTGCCTGAACTGCTGTGCTTTTCCAGCACCACTCTAATCTAAACTATAATATAGAGGACACCAGTGTCTGTGTATAATGTAGAGAACAGCAGGCCCTGTGCACAATGTAGAGAAGATGAGTCACTGTGTATCAAATTGAGAACAGCTATCCCCGTGTATAATATAGATAACAACAGTCCCTGTATCTATCTTAGAGAACAGCAGGCCCTGTGTACAATATAGGGAACTACAGTCCCTCTGTCTATTTTAGACAACAGCAGTGCCTGTGCATTATTTAAAGAACATTAGAACCTGTGTGCAATATAGACAACAGCATTTCATCTGTATAATATAGAGAACAACAGTACCTCTGTATAATACAGAAAACAACAGCCCCTGTGCATAATATAGACAACAGCAGTCCCTCTGTATATTACAGAGAATAGCAGTCCCTGTGCATAATATAGAGAAACACAGTCTCTGTGTACAATATAGAGAACAGCAGTCCCTGTGTCAATTTCAGAGAATAGGAGTGCCTGTGCATAATATAAACAACAGCAGATCCTGTGTACAATATACAGAACAGAAGATGCTGTGCCTATTATAAAGAACACGAATCCTTGTGTTTAATAATGGAAACAGCCATCCCTGTGTATAATATAAAGAACACCAGTGTCTGGGTCTAATATAAAGAACAAGAATCCCTGTGTTTAATAAAGAGGACAACCGTCCTTGTGTATAATATAGAGAACACCGGTGTCTGTGTCTACTATGGAGAGGAGCAGTCCCTGTGTCTATTTAAGAGAACAGCAGTGTCTGTGCACAATAAAACACCAGCAGTCCCTGTGTAAAATATAGAGAACAGATGTCCATATGTATCTTCTAGATAACAGTGGTCACAGTGTATATTACAGAGAAAAGCAATCTCTGTGTTCAATGCTGAGAACAGCAGTCCCTGTGTGTAATATGGAGAACATGAACCCCTGTGTTTAAAAAAAAGAACAGCCGTCCCAGTGTATAATACAGAGAACACCAGTGTCTGTATATAATGTAGAGATCATCAGTCCCTGTGTACAATTTCGAGAACATGAGTCACTTTGTATAATATAGAGAACAGCTAACCCTGTGTGTAATACAGAGAGCAGCAGTCTCTGTGTATAATATAGAAAACAGCAGTCCATGTGTCTATCTTAGAGAACAGTAGTCCCTGGGCATAATATAGAGAACAGCTGTCCCTCTGTCTGTTTTAGAGATCTGCAGTGCCTGTGCATTATTTAAAGAACAGCAGTCACTGTTTGCAATATAGACAACAGCAGTTCATCTCTATAATATAGAGAACAGCTATCCATGTGCGTAATATAGAGAGCAGCAGTCTCTGTGTAAAATATAGAGAAGAGCAGTCACTCTGTATAATGTACAGAAAAGCACTCTCTCTATACAATGTCTGTGTATAATATAGAGAACAGCAAATGCTGTGTCTAATATAAAGAACATGAATCACTGTGTGTAAAAAAGAGAACAGCCATCCCTGTGTATAATATAAAGAACACCAGTGTCTGTGTATAATGTAGAGAACACCAGTGTCTGTGTGCAATATAGAGAAGGTAAAAACAATAACTGCAGATGCTGGAAACCAAATTCTGGATTAGTGGTGCTGGAAGAGCACAGCAGTTCAGGCAGCATCCAACGAGCAGCGAAATCGATGTTTCGGGCAAGAGCCCTTCATCAGGAATAAAGGCAGTGAGCCTGAAGCGTGGAGAGATAAACTAGAGGAGGGTGGGGATGGAGAGAGAGTAGCATAGAGTACAATGGGTGAGTGGGGGAGGAGATGAAGGTGATAGGTCAGGTAGGGGAGGGTGGAGTGGATAGGTGGAAAAGGAGATAGGCAGGTCGGACAAGTCCGGACAAGTCAAGGGGACAGGGCTGAACTGGAAGTTTGAAACTAGGATGAGGTGGGAGAAGGGGAAATGAGGAAGCTGTTGAAGTCCACATTGATGCCCTGGGGTTGAAGTGTTCCGAGGCAGAAGATGAGGCGTTCTTCCTCCAGGCATCTGGTGGTGAGGGAGCGGTGGTGAAGGAGGCCCAGGACCTCCATGTCCTCGGCAGAGTGGGAGGGGGAGTTGAAATGTTGGGCCACGGGGCGGTTTGGTTGATTGGTGTGGGTGTGTCGGAGATGTTCCCTAAAGCGCTCTGCTAGGAGGCGCCCAGTCTCCCCAATGTAGAGGAGACCACATCGGGAGCAACGGATACAATAAATGATATTAGTGGATGTGCAGGTAAAACTTTGATGGATGTGGAAGGCTCCTTTAGGGCCTTGGATAGAGGTGAGGGAGGAGGTGTGGGCACAGGTTTTACAGTTCCTGCGGTGGTAGGGGAAAGTGCCAGAATGGGAGGGTGGGTCGTAGGGGGGTGTGGACCTGACCAGGTAGTCACGGAGGGAACGGTCTTTGCGGAAGACGGAAAGGGGTGGGGAGGGAAATATATCCCTGGTGGTGGGGTCTTTTTGGAGGTAGCAGAAATGTCGGCGGATGATTTGGTTTATGCTAAGGTTTGTAGGGTGGAAGGTGAGCACCAGGGGCGTTCTGTCCTTGGTACGGTTGGAGAGGTGGGGTCTGAGTGCGGAGGTGCGGGATGTTAACAAGATGCGTTGGAGGGCATCTTTAACCACGTGGGAAGGGAAATTGCGGTCTCTAAAGAAGGAGGCCATCTGGTGTGTTCTATGGTGGAACTGGTCCTCCTGGGAGCCGATACGGTGGAGGCGGAGAAATTGGGAATACGCGATGGCATTTTTGCAAGTGATAGGGTGGGAAGAGGTGTAATCCAGGTAGCTGTGGGAGTCGGTGGGTTTGTAAAAAATGTCAGTGTCAAGTCGGTCATCACTAATGGAGATGTAGAGGTCCAGGAAGGGGAGGGAGGTGTCAGAGATGGTCCAGGTAAATTTAAGGTCAGGGTGGAATGTGTTGGTGAAGTTGATGAATTGCTCAACCTCCTCGCAGGAGCACGAGGTGGCGCCAATGCAGTCATCAATGTAGCGGAGGAAGAGGTGGGGAGTGGTGCCGGTGTAATTACGGAAGATCAACTGTTCTACATAGCCAACAAAGAGACAGGCATAGCTGGGGCCCATACGTGTGCCCATGGCTACCCCTTTGGTCTGGAGGAAGTGGGAGGATTCAAAGGAGAAATTGTTAAGGGTGAGGACCAGTTCGGCCAAACGAATGAGAGTGTCAGTGGAAGGGTACTGTAGGGGAAGTCTGGAGAGGAAAAAACGGAGGGCTTGGAGGCCCTGGTCATGGCGGATGGAGGTGTCGAGGGATTGGATATCCATGGTGAATATAGAGAAGATGAGTCACTGTATATCAAATCGAGAACAGCTATCCCTGTGTATAGTATAGATAACAACAATCCCTGTGACTATCTTAGAGTACAATATAGGGAACTACAGTCCCTCTGTCTATTTTAGAGAACAGCAGTGCCTGTGCATTATATAAAGAACAGCAGTCCCTGTGTGCAGTATATACAACAACAGTTAACCTGTATAACATAAAGAACAGCAGTCCCTGTGTACAGTATATACAACAACAGTTAACCTGTATAACATAGAGAAAAGCAGTCTCTGTGTACAGTGTCAAGAACAGCAGCCCCTATGTTTAATAATGAGAACAGCAGTCTGTGTGGATAACACAGCGAAGAGCAGTCCCTGTGTACAATATAGAGAAAATGAGTCACTCTGCATAATATAGAGAACAGCTATCCCTGCGCGTAATATAGGGAGAGGCAGAGCCTGTGTAAAATATAGAGAACAGCAGTCACGCTGTATAATGTACAGAAAAACAATGTCGAGAACATCAGTCCCTGTGTATAATATAGAACACCAGTGTTCTGTGTATAATAGAGTACAGCAGATATGTGTCTAATATAAAGAACATGAATCCCTGTGTTTATTAAAGAGAACAGTCATCCCTGTATATAATATAGAGAACACCAGTGTCTGTGTATAATATAGAGAACAGCAAATGCTGTATCTAATATAAAGAACATGAATCACTGTGTGTAAAAAAGAGAACAGCCATCCCTGTGTATAATATAGAGAACACCAGTGTCTGTGTATAATGTAGAGAACACCAGTGTCTGTGTACAATATAGAGAAGATGAGTCATTGCGTATCAAATCGAGGACAGCTATCCCTGTGTATAATATAGATAACAGCAGTCCCTGTGTCTATCTTAGAGAACAGCAGGCCCTGTGTACAATATAGGGAACTGCAGTCCCTCTTGTCTATTTTAGAGAACAGCAGTGCCTGTGAATTATTTAAAGAACAGCAGTCCCTGTGTGCAATATAGACAACAGCACTTCATATATATAATATAGACAACTGCAGCATCTCTGTATAATACAGAAAACAGTCCTTGTGCATAATATAGACAACGGCAGTCCCTCTGTATATTACAGAGAACAGCAGACCCTGTCTCTAATATAAAGAAACACAGTCTCTGTGTACAATGTCGAGAACAGCAATCCCTGTATTAAATCGTGAGAACAGCAGTCTCTGTGTACAATACAGAGAACAGCAGTCCTTGTGTCAGTTTCAGAGAATAGCAGTGCCTGTGTATAATATGGAGAACATGAATCCCTGTGTTTAAAAAAGACAACAGCTGTCCCAGTGTATAATACAGAGAACACCAGTGTCTGTGTATAATATAGAGATCAGCAGTCCCTGTGTACAATTTCGAGAACACGAGTCACTGCGTATAATATAGAGAACAGCTAACCATGTGTGTAATGCAGAGAGCAGCAGTCTTTGTGTGTAACATAGAGAACAGCAGTAGGGAAGAGCAGTCCCTGTGTACAGTGAAGAGCAGTCCCTGTGTACAGTGAAGAGAACAGCAGTCCCTGTGTTTAATGAAGAGAATGGCAAACACTGTGTATAACATAGAGAACACCAACCCCTGTGTTTCATACAGAGAGCAGCCGTCCCTGTGTATAATGTAGAGAACAGCAGTCCATATTATAGGGTGCAGGAGTCCCTCTGTGTCATATAGAGGACAGTCTTACCTGTATGTAACATAGAGAACAGCAGTCCTTATGTCAATTTCAGAAAACAGCAGTCCCTGTGTATAATATAAAGAAACGCAGTCTCTGTGTACAATGTCGAGAACAGCAGTCCCTGTATTAAATCATGAAAATAGCAGTCCCTGTGTCTATTTCAGAGAACAGCAGTGTCTGTGCATAACAACAGTCTCTGCCTGTATGATACAGAAGAGGAGTCATACAGTCATAGACATGTACAGCATGAAAACAGACCCACCCCGGTCCAGCCCGTCCATGCCGACCAGACATCCAAGCCAACCTGCCAGCATGTGGCCCAAATCCCTCCAAACCCTTCCTATTCATATACCCATCCATATACCCTTTTAAATATTGCAATTGTACCAGCCTCCACCACTTCCTCTGGCAGCTCATTCCATACACGTACCATCCTCTGAGTGAAAATGTTGCCTAGTAGGTCTCTTTTACATTTTCCCCTCTCACCTAAACCTATGCTCTCTAGTTCTGGACTCCCCACTCCAGGGGAAAAAAAAAATTATTTATCCTATCCATGCCCCCCATGATTTTATAAACCTCTATAAGGTCATCCCTCAGCCTCTGACAGTCCAGGGAAAACAGCCCTAGCCTAATTCACCTCTCCCGATACCTCAAATCCTCCAAACCTGGCAACATCCTTGTAAATCTTTTCTGAACCGTTTCAAGTTTCACAACATCTATCTGATAGGAAGGAAACCAGAATTGCACACAGTATTCCAACAGTGGCCTAACCAATGTCCTGTACAGCCACAATATGACCTCCCAACTCCTGCACTCAATTGTATAACCAATAAAGGAAAGCATACCGAATGCCGCCTTCACCAGCCTATCTACCTGCATCCCCACTTTCAAGGAGCTGTGGACCTGCACTCCAAGGTCCCTTTAGAACATAGAACATAGAACAGTACAGCACAGAACAGGCCCTTCAACCCACGATGTTGTGCCGACCATAGATCCTCATGTATGCACCCTCAAATTTCTGTGACCATATGCATTTACAGTAGTCTCTTAAATGTCCCCAATGACCTCGCTACCACAACTGCTGCTGGCAACACATTCCATGCTCTCACAACTCTGTGTAAAGAACCCGCCTCTGACATCCCCTCTATACTTTCCTCCAAACAGCTTAAAACTATGACCCCTCGTGTTAGTCATTTCTGCCCTGGGAAATAGTCTCTGGCTATCGACTCTATCTATGCCTCTCATTATCTTGTATACCTCAATTAGGACCCCACTCCTCCTCCTTTTCTCCAATGAAAAAAGTCCGAGCTCAGTCAACCTCTCTTCATAAGATAAGACCTCCAGTCCAGGCAGCATCCTGGTAAACCTCCTCTGAACTCTCTCCAAAGCATCCACATCTTTGCTATAATAGGGTGACCAGAACTGGACGCAGTATTCCAAGTGCGGTCTAACCAAAGTTTTATAGAGCTGCAACAAGATCTCACGACTCTTAAACTCAATCCCCCTGTTAATGAAAGCCAAAACACCATATGCTTTCTTAACAACCCTGTCCACTTGGGTGGCCATTTTAAGGGATCTATGTACCTGCACACCAAGATCCCTCTGTTCCTCCACACGGCCAAGAATCCTATCCTTAATCCTGTACTCAGTTTTCAAATTCGACCTTCCAAAATGCATCACCTCGAATTTGTCCAGGTTGAACTCCATCTGCCACCTCTCAACCCATCTCTGCATCCTGTCAATGTCCCGCTGCAGCCTACAACAGCCCTCTATACTGTCAACGACACCTCCAACCTTTGTGTCATCTGCAAACTTGCTGACCCATCCTTCAATCCCCTCATCCATAGAACATAGAACTTAGAAAAATACAGCGCAGTACAGGCCCTTTGGCCCTCGATGTTGCGTCGATCCAAGACCACCTAACCTACACTAGCCCACTATCATCCATATACCTATCCAATGCCCGTTTAAATGCCCATAAAGAGGGAGAGTCCACCACTGCTACTGGCAGGGCATTCCATGAACTCATGACTCGCTGAGTAAAGAATCTAACATCTGTCCTATACCTACCACCCCTTAATTTACAGCTATTAATCCAAGTCATTAATAAAAATTACAAACAGTAGAGGCCCAAGGACAGAGCCCTGTGGAACACCACTCACCACAGACTTCCAGGCAGAATATTTTCCTTCCACTACCACTCACCGTCTTCTGTTGGCCAGCCAATTCTGTATCCAGACAGCTAAGTTCCCTTGAATCCCATTCCTCCTGACCTTCTGAATGAGCCAACCATGGGGAGAACCTTATCTAATGCCTTGCTGAAGTCCATATACACCACATCCACAGCTCGACCCTCATCAACTTTTCTAGTCACATCCTCAAAGAACTCGAGAAGGTTTGTGAGGCATGACCTGCCCCTCACAAAACCATGTTGACTGCATTTAATCAAGCCATGCTCTTCCAGATGGTCATAAATCCTATCTCTCAGAATCCTTTCTAACATGTTGCAGTGACAGATGTGAGACTTGATTTGTAATTGCCAGGGATTTCCTTATTTCCTTTCTTGAAGAGAGGAATTACATTTGCCTCTCTCCAGTCCTCAGGTACGACTCCAGTGGAGAGCGAGGATGCAAAGATCTTCACAAGTGGCGAAGCAATTGCATTTCTCATTTCCCAAAGCAGCTGAAGACAAATCTGGTCTGGGCCTGGCGACTTGTCAATCTTAATGTTTGACAAAATTTTCAGCACATCAGCTTCCTCTATCACTATCCATTCCAGCATACATACCTGCTCTTCAAAGGTTTCATTCACTACAAAGTTCGTTTCTTTCATAAAGACAGAAGCAAAAAACTCGTTTAGGGCTTCCCCTACCTCCTCAGACTCCACACACAAATTCCCTATGCTATCCCTGATCCGCCCTACTCTTTCTTTGACCATTCTTTTATTCCTCACGTAAGTGTAAAATGCCTTTGTGTTCTCCCTAATCCATTCTGCCAAGCCTTTCTCATGCCCCCTCCTGGCTCTCCTCAGACCATTTTTGAGCTCCTTCCTCGCCTGCCTGTAATCCCCTAGAGCTGAGCTTGACCCTAGCTTCCTCCACCTTATGTAAGCTACCTTTTTCCTTTTGATGAGAAGCTCCACCGCTCTTGTCATCCAAGGTTGCTTTATCTTACCACTTCTTGCCTATCTCAGAGGGACATATTTATTCATAACTTGCAACAACTGTTCCTTAACCAGTCTCCACATGTCTATAGTGCCTTTACCATGGAACAATTGCTCCCAATCCATGCTTCCTAACTCATGTCTTTGTTCAGCAACACTCACTAGGATTTTACCATTTTTGTATAAATCTTGCTAAGATTGCTTTCCAAAATGCAGCACCTCATATTTTTCTAAATTAAACTCCATCTACCACTTCTCAGTCCATTGGCCCAACTGATCAAGATCCCATTATAATCTGAGGTAACCACCTTCACTGTCCACTACACCTCCAATTTTGGTGTCATCTGCAAATCTACTATCTATACTGCTTATGCTCGCATCCAAATCATTTATATAAATGATGAAAAGTAGAGGACACAGCACCGATCTTTGTGGCACTCCACTGGTCACAGGCCTCTGGTCTAAAAAACAACCCTCCACCACCACCCTCTGTCTTCTACCTTTGATCTGGATCCAAATAGTGAGTTCTCCCTGTATTCCATGACATCTAACCTTGCTCACCAGTCTGTATCATATGGAAAACAGCAGTCCCTGTGTCTAATAAAGGGAACAGCAACACCTGTGTTTAATATAGGGAACAGCAGTCACTGTGTATAATATCGAGAACAGCAGTCTCTGTACATAATATAGAGAATAGCAATCCCTGCGTATAATGTAGAAAGCAGCAGTCCACATGTATAATCCGTAGAAGAGTTGTCCCCGTCTATATTGTAGAGAACAGCAGTCCCTGAGTGTATGGTGGAGAACTGCAGTCCCCGTGTGTAGTGTGGAGCACAGCAGTCCCTGTGTATATTGGCGAGAGCAGGCGGATCTTGTGTGTCATATGAAGAACAGCAGTCCCTGTGTATAATATAGAGAATAGCTGCCCCTGTGCATAACATAGAGACAGCAAACCCTGCATTCACAGCAGAGAACAGCAGTCCCTGCATACAATGTAGAGAACAGCGGCCCATGTGTGCGATGTTGTGAACAGCAGTGCCTGGGAAGATTGTAGAGAACAGCAGTCCTTTGTATAAAATAGAGAGCATGAGTCCCTGTGTATAGTATAAAGAACAGCAGTCCCTGTGTGCAACCTTGAGAATAGCAGTGCCTGTGTATAAGATAGAGAACAGCAGTCCATGTGTGTGATACAGACAACAGCAGTCCCTATGTATAATGTGGAGAACAGCAGCCTCTGTGTCTGTTAAACAGGACAAAAGTCCCTGTGTATAATATAGAAAACAGCAATGCCTCTGTATAATATAGAAAACAGCAGTGACTGGATACAACGTAGAGAACAGCAGCCCATGTGTGCAATGTAGTGAACAGCAGTGCCTGCATGCAACAGAGTATACAGCAGTCCCTGTGTCTAATATAGAGAACAGCAGTCGCTGTATATAATATGGAGAACAGCAGTCCCAGTGTATAATATAGAGAACAGCTGTCCTTGACTGTCTTGTGGAGAACAGTAGTCCCTGTGTAAAATGTAGAGACCAGCCATCCTGAGTACATTGTAGAGACCAGCAGTCCCTCCACATAATATACAGAACAGCAGTCCCTACATATACAGCCATTGTGTATAATATAGAGAACAGCAGTCCCTGTGTTTAACAAAGAGAACAGCAATCCCTGTGTATAATATAGAGAACAGCAATCCCTGTATTTCAGAAAGAGATTATCTGTCCCTGCATATAATATAGAGAACAGCAGTCACTGTGTATAATATAGAGAACGTGTCCGTGTGTATATTTGAGAGAGCAGGAGTCCCTGCGTGTAATATAGAGAACAGCCTTACCTGAGTATAATATGGAGAACAATAGTCCTTGTGTCAATAATAGAGGACAACAGTGCCCGTATATAA
This sequence comes from Chiloscyllium punctatum, assembly GCF_047496795.1. Taxonomy (NCBI): domain Eukaryota; kingdom Metazoa; phylum Chordata; class Chondrichthyes; order Orectolobiformes; family Hemiscylliidae; genus Chiloscyllium; species Chiloscyllium punctatum. The sequence continues at coordinate 27,185,108 of NC_092753.1, forward strand.
GAGAGAACAGCAGTCCCTGATGACAATATGGAGAACAGCAGCTCTGTGCATAATATAGAGAACAGAAGACCCTCCGTATAACATAGAGAAAAGCAGTCCCTGTGTCTAATATAGAAAACAGCAGTCACTGAGCATAATGTTTTGAACAGCAGTCCATGTGTTTAATATACAGAACTGCAGTCCCTGTGCCTGCTGTTCTCCAAAATAGACAAAGGGACTGCTGTTCTCTATATTATACACAGGGACTGCTCTTCACTATATTATACACAGGGACTGCTGCTGTCTATATTACACACAGGGAGAGCTGTTCTCTATATTATACACAGTGACTCATGTTCTCTATATTGTACACAGGGACTGCCGTGCTCTATCTTACACACAGACACTGGTGTTCTCTATATTATACACAGCGACTGCTGTTCTCTGTATTATAGAGAGGGACTTTTGTTCACTATATGATACACAGGGACTGTTGTTTTCTCTATTATCCAGGGGGACTGCTGTTCTCTGTATTACACAGAGGGGCTGCTGTTCTCTATATTATACAGATTAACTGCTGTTGTCTGTACTGCACACAGGGACTGCTGTTCTTTATATAATGCACAGGCACTGCTGTCTCTAAAATAGACAGAGGGACTCCTGTTCTCTACATTGTACACAGGGACTGCCGTTCTCTAAAATAGACACACGAACCGCTGTTATCCATGGTATACAGAGGAACTGCTGCTCTCTATGTTACACACAGTGATAGCTGTTCACGATACACAGTGACTCATGTTCTCTATATTGTACACAGGAACTGCTGTTCTCTATATTATACACAGACACTGGTGTTCTCGATATAATACACAGGGATGTCTGTTCTCACAGGAGTTCATGTTCTTTATATTAGACATATCACCTTCTGTTCTCGATATTATACAAGGAATTCTATTCTCCATATTGTATACAGGGACTGCTGTTATTTATATTCCGCACAGGCACTGCTGTTCTCTGAAATAGACACAGGGACTGCTGATCTCTGTATTTTACAGAGTAACTGATGTTCTGTCTTATTCAGTGGGACTGCTGTTGTCTATATTATACATATGAACTGCTGTTGTCTATATTGCACACAGGGACTGCTGTTCTTTGTATAATGCACAGGCACTGCTGTTCTCTAAATACACAGAGGGACTGCTGTTCTCGACATTGTACACAGAGACTTGTTTTCTCTATATTATACACAGTAACTGCTGTTCTCTATGTTATGTATATAAACTGCTGTTGTCTATATTGCACACAGGCACTGCTGTTCTCTTAAATAGACAGAGGGACTGCTGTTCTCTATATTGTACACAGTACTTTTCTCTAGGTTATTCAAATGGACTACTGTCCTCTGTATTAGACATAGGGTCTGCTGTTGTCTATATTATACACAGGTACAGCTATTCTTTATATTTTATACAGTGGCTGCTGTTCTCTATATTATACACAATAACTGTTGTTCCCTATGTTAGATACAGGGAAAGCTGTTCCCTATCTGAAACACAGAGACAGCTGCTCTCTATATTATACACAGGTAGTGCTGTTCTCGAAAATAATCACAGAAATTGCTGTTCTCTACATTATACACAGTGACTGTTGTTCTGTAGATTAGTATATGGATTGCTGTTCTCTATACAAGACACAGGGCATGCTCTTCTCTATATTACACTTATGAACTGCTGTTCTCTATATTTTACACAGGGACTGCTGTTTGTTACATTGTGCACAGTCACTACTGTTCTCTAAAATAGGTACAGGGACTGTTGTCATCTATATTTTCCACAGGGACTGCTGCTCTCTATGTTATGCACAGGGATAGATTATCTCTATATTATACACAGTGAATCATATTCTCTACATTGCACACAGGAACTGCGGTTCTCTATATTAAACACATGAACTGCTGCTGTCTGTATTATACACATGAACTGCTGTTGTCTGTATTGCACACAGGGAGGGCTGTTTTCTTTATATTAGACACCGCATCTGCTGTTTTATATACAGGGATTGCTGTTTTCGACATTGTACACAGAGAGTGCTTTTCTCTAGATTATAAATATGGACTGCTGTCCTCTGTATTAGACAAAAGGACTGATGTTGTCTCTATTATATGCAGGTGCAGCTATTCTCTATATTATACACAGGCAGTGTTGTTCTTGAAAATAATCACAGAAAGTGCTTTTCTCTATATTATACACAGGGACTGCTGTTCTCCATATTATACATGTGAACTGCTGTTGTCTATATTATACACAGGGACTACTGGTCTCCATATTGTACACAGGGACTGCTGCTCTCTATATTACACACAGGGATAGCTGTTCTCTATATTATACACAGGGACTGCTGTTCTCTGTCTCATACACAAGACGCTTGTGTTTTCTACATTAGACACAGGGCTCTGCTGGTCTCTTCATTAAACACAGGGAGTCATGTTCTTTATATTAGACAGTGTCTGCTGTACTCTATATTATATACAGGGACTGCTATTCTCGACATTGTACACAGATTATACATATGGACTACTGTCCTCTATTCTAGACACAGGGACTGCTGTTGTCTATATTATACATAGGTACAGCTATTCTCTATATTTTATGCAGTGACTGTTGTTCCCTATATTAGACACAGAGACAGCTGTTCCCTTTTCTGAGACACAGAGACTGCTGTTCTCTACATAACAATCACAGAAACTGCTATTCTCCATATTATACACAGGACTGCTGTTCTCTTTATTAAAGACAGGGACTGCTGTTCTCGAGCTTGGACACAGAGACTGCTGTTCTCTATATTATACATAGGAACTGCTTTTGTCCATATTGCACACAGGGACTGCTGTTCTTTTAATAATGTACAGGCACTGCTGTTCTCCAAAATAGACCGAGGGGCTGCTGTTCTTTATATTGTACACAGGGCCTGCTGTTGTCTCAGATAGACACAGCATCTTCTGTTTCTCTATATAATACACACTGTCTCCATATTGTTCACAATGACTGATGTCCTTTATATTATGCACAGGCACTGCTGTTCTCTGAAACTGACACAGGGACAGCTGTTCTCATTATTAAATACTGCTGTTCTCTGTATTATACAGAGGGACTGTTGTGTCTATATTATGCACAGGGACTGCTGTTTTCTGTATTATACAGAGGGACTGCTGTTCTCCAAATTGTACATGTGCACTGCTGTTGTCTATATTGCACACAGGTACTGCTGTTCTTCAGATAATGCACAGACACTGCTGTTCTCGAAAATAGACACAGGGCCTCTGTTCTCTTAAGTAGACAGAGGGACTGCTGTTCTCTATATTGTACAAAGGGCCTGCTGTTTTCTAAGATAGACAGAGGGACTGCTGTTCTCTATATTGTACAAACGGCCTGCTGTTTTCTAAGATAGACACAGGGACTGCTGTTCTCTATATTACACACAGGGATAGCTATTCTCGATATTATACACAGTGACTGCTGTTCTCGAGATGATACATATGGACTGTTGTTCTCTATATTTTACACAGGGACTGTTGGTCTTTATATTGTGCACAGGCACTGCTGTTCTCTGAATTAGACACAGGGACTACTGTTCTCTACGTTATACACAGGGACTGCTGCTCTCTGTATTACACACTGGGATAGCTGTTCTCTATATTATACATAGTGACTCATATTCTCTATATTGTACACAGGGACTGCTGTTCTCTGTATCATACACAGACACTGGTATTATGCACAGGGACGGTTGTTCACTTTATTAAACACAGGGTTCATGTTCTTTATATTAGAAACAGCATCTGGTGTTTTCTGTATTATACACAGGGACTGCTGTTCTCGACATTGTAAACAGAGAGTGCTTTTCTCTATATTAAACACGGTTACTGCTGTTCTCTATATTATACATGGGGTCTGCTGTTCTCCATATTGTACACAGGGACTGCTGTTCTCTAAAACAGACACAGGGAAAGCTGCTCTCTATATTATACACAGGGTAGATGTTCTCTATGTTATACACAGTGACTCATGCTCTCAATATTGTTCATGGACTGCTGTCCTCTCAGATAGACACAGGGATAGCTGTTCTCTATATTGTACACAGTGACTCATGTTCTCGATATTGTGCACAGGGACAGCTGTTCTCAATATTATACACAGAAACGAGTGTTCTCTATTCTACACAGTGACAGCTGTTTGCTTTTTTAAACACAGGAATTCATGTTCTTTATATTAGACACAGCATCTGCTGTTTTCTATATTTTACACAGACACTGGTGTTCTCAATATTATAAACACAGTGATTCATATTCTCTATCTTGTACACAGGGACTGCTGTTCTCTATATCATGCACTGCTGTTCTCTATATTATACATATGAATTGCTGTTGTCAATATTGCACACAGGAATGTTCTTTATAGAATGCACAGGCACTGCTGTCCTCTAAAATAGACAGAGGGACTGCTGTTCTCGATATTATACATAGGGACTGCTGCTCTCTATATTACACACAGTGACTCATGTTCTCTTGTACACAGGGACTGCTGTTTTCTATATTATACACAGGCACTGGTGTTCTCTATATTATACACTGGGATGGCTGTTCTCTTTATTAAACAGAGGGATTCATGTTCTTTATATTAGACACAGCATCTTCTGTTCTCTAGATTACTCACAGGGACTGGTGTTCTCCATATTGTACACAGTGTCTGCTGTTCTTTATATTATGCACAGGCACTGATATTCTCTGAAATAGACACGGGGACTTCTATTCTCTATCTTATACACAGAGACTGCTGTTCTCACTCTTAAACACAGGGATGGCTGTTCTCGGCATTGTACACAGAGAGTGCTTTTGTCTATATTATACATGGACTGCTGTTCTCTCTATTATACACAGGGACTGCTGTTTTCTGTATTATACAGAGGGACTGCTGTTCTCTGTATTATACCTATGAACTGCTGTTGTCTATATTTCACACAAGGACTGCAGTTCTTTCTATAATGCACAGGCTCCGCTGTTCTCTAAAATACACGGAGGGACTGCTGTTCTCCATATTATATAGTGACCTCTCCTCTCTATATTACACATAGGGATACATGTTCTCTACATTATACGCAGTGACTCATATATTCCCTATATAATACACAGGGACTGCAGTTCTCTATATTATACACAGGGACTGCTGCTCTCTATATTACACATAGGGACAGCTGTTCTCTGTAATGTATACAGTGAGTCATGTTCTCTATATTGTACACACGGACGGCTGTTGTGTTCTATATATTATACACATGGACTGCTGTTCTCGACATTGTACACAGAGTGCTTTTCTCTAGATTATACATATGGACTGCTGTCCTCTGTGTTAGACACAGGGAGTGCTGCTGTTGATATTATACACAGGTACAGCTATTCTCTATGTTATACACAGTGGCTGCTGTTCTCTATATTATACACAGCAACTGTTTTTCCCTATATTAGACACAGGGACAGCTGTTCTCGATATGAGACACAGAGACTGCAGTTCTCTATATTACACACAGGCAGTGCTGTTCTTGAACATAATCTCAGAAACTGCTGTTCTCTCTGTTATATGCAGGACTGCTGTTCTTTTTATTAAAGACAGGGACTGCTGTTCTCGACATAGAGAACAGCAGTCTCTGTGCACAATATTATAAATATGAACTGCGGTTGTCTATTTTGTACACAGGGGCTTCTGTTCTTTATGTAATGCACAGGCACTGCTGTTCTCTAAAACATACAGAGCAGCTGCTGCTCTCCAAGTTGTACACAGGGCCTGCTGTTTTCTAAAATAGACACAGGGACTGTTGTTCTCTATATTATACACAGGGACTGCTGCTCTATATATTGTACACAGGGACTACTGTTCTCTGTATTATATGGAGGGTTGGCTGTTCTCTTCATTAAACACAGGGAGTCATGTTCTTTATGTTAGACACAGCGTCTGCTGTTCTCTATACACAGGTACAGCTATTCTCTATATTATCCACAGTGAGTGTTGTTCCCTGTATTAGACACAGGGACAGCTGTTCCTGATATGAGGCAGAGACTGCTGTTCTCTACATTATACACAGGCAGTGCTGTTCTCGAAAATAATCACAGAAACTGCTGTTCTCGACATTGTACACAGAGACTGCTTTTCTCTATATTATACACAGGGACTGCTGTTCTCTGTATTATACTGTGGGACTGCTGCCTCTACATTATAAATATGAACTGCTGTTGTCTGTATTGCACACAGGGATTGCTGTTTTTTATATAATGCACAGGCACTGCTGTTCTCTAAAATAGACACAGGGACTGCTGTTCTCTATATTATACACAGGAATGGCTGTTCTCTTTATCAAACACAGGGATTCATATTCTTTATACTAGACACAGCATCTGCTGTTCTTTTTATTATACACAGTGACTGCTTTTCTCGACATTGTACAGAGAGTGCTTTTCTCTATATTATAAGCAATGACTGCTGTTCTCTGGATTATGCATATGAACTGCTGTTCTCTATATTTTATACAGGGACTGCTGTTCTTTATATTATGCACAGGTACTGCTGTTCTCTATATGATACACAATGACTGCTGTTCTCTCGATTATATGTATGGACAGCTGTTCTCTAATATACACAGTGACTCATATTCTGTATATTGTACACAAAGAATGCGGTTCTCTATATTATACACAGACACGATGTTCTCTTCATTAAATACAGGGAGTCATGCTCTTTATATTCGGCACAGCATCTGTTGTTCTCTATATTATACACAGGGACTGCTGGTTCTCGATATTATACATATGAACTGCTGTTGTCTATATTGCACACAGGTACTGCTGTTCTCGACATTGTACTCAGAGAGTGCTTTTCTCTAGCTTATACACAGTGACTGCTGTTCTTTATATTGTGCTGGAACACTGCTTTTCTCTGTGTAATGCACAGTGACTTCTGTTCTCGACATTGTACACAGAGTGCTGTTCTCTATATTATACACAGTGACTGTGTATTAGACACAGGGCAACTGTTCCCTACATAACACACAGAGACTGCTATTCTCTACATTATACACAGGCAGTGCTGTTCTTGGAAATAATCACAGAAACTGCTATTCTCCATATTATACACAGGACTGCTGTTTAGATTACTTACAGTGTGGAAACAGGCCCTTTGGCCCAACAAGTCCACACCGACCCACATACCACCCAGACCCATGCTCCTGTATTTACCCCTTCACCCAAGCACTACGGACAATTTAGCATGGTCAATTCACCTAACCTGCACATTTTTGGATTGTGGGAGGAAACCGGAGCACCCAGAGGAAACCCACGCAGACACAGGGAGAATGTGCAAACTCCACACAGAGAGTCGCCTGAGGTGGGAATTGAACCCGGGTCTCTGGCGCTGTGAGGCAGCAGTGCTAACCACTGTGCCACCGTGCTGCCCACTAGACATTGTACACAGAGACTGCTTTTCTCTATATTATGCACAGGGACTGCTTTTATCTTTATTATACAGAGGGACTGCTGTTCTCTATATTATACATGGGGACTGCTGTTCTCGAAAATAATCACAGAAACTGCTGTTCTCTATGTTATACACAGGACCGCCGTTCTCTTTATTATACACAGGACTGCCGTTCACTTTATTATACACAGGACCGCCATTCTCTTTATTATACACAGGACTGCCGTTCACTTTATTAAACACAGGAACTGCTGTTCTCGACATTGTGCACAGAGAGTGCTATACTCTATATCATACACAGGGACGGCTGTGCTCTATTATACACATGAACTGCTGTTCTCTATGTTATACGTACGAACTGCTGTTGTCTATATTGCACACAGTGACTGCTGTTCTTTATATAATGCACAGGCACTGCTGCTCTCTAAAATGGGCAGAGGGACTGCTGTTCTCTATATTAAACACAGGGATAGCTGTTCTCTATATTATGCACAGGGACGGCTGTTCTCTACATTAGACACAGACATTGGTGTTCTCTATATTATACACAGGGACTGCTGTTCTTGACATTGTACACAGACAATGCTTTTCTTGAGATTATACATTTGGACTGCTGTCCAAATTAGACACAGGGACTGCTTTTGTCTATATTATACACAGCTACAGCTATTCTCTATATTCTACACAGTGACTGTTGTTCCCTGTGTTAGACACAGGGACAGCTGTTCCCTACATGACACACAGACTGCTGTTCTCTACATTATACACAGGCAGTGCTGTTCTCAAAATTAATCATGGAAACTGCTGTTCTCAATATTATACACAGAATTGCTGTTCTCGACATTGTACACAGAGACTGCTTTTCTCGATATTATACACAGGGATTGCTGTTCTCTGTATTATGCAGAGGATGGCTATTCTCCATATTATACACAGGGACTGCTTTTTTCTGTATTATACAGCGGGACTAGTGTTCTCTATATTATGCACAAGAACCCATGTTCTCTATTTTAGACACAGGGACTGCTGTTCTGTATATTATACATATGAACTGCTGTTGTCTATATTGCACACAGTGACTGATTTTCTTTAAATAATGCACAGGCACTGCAGATCTCTAAAATAGACACAGGAACTGCTGTTCTCTATATTATACACAGGGACTGCTGCTCTCTATATTACACACAGCGATAACTGCTCTCTATGTTATATACAGGGATTGCTGTTCACTAAGATAGACACAGGGATTGTTGTTCTCTATATTATACACAGAGACTGCTGCTCTCTGTAATACACACAGGGTTAGCTGTTCTCTATATTTTACACAGTGACTCATGTTCTTGAAATTGTAGACAGAGACTGCTGATCTCTATATTATAGACAGGGACTGCTGTTCTCCATATTGTTCAAAGGGAGTGCTGTTCTCCATATTGTGCACAGGGACTGCTGTTCTTTATATTATGCACAGGCACTGCTATTCTCTGAAATTGACACAGGGACTGCTGTTCTCTATATTGTACACAGAGACTGCGTTTCTCTATATTATACACAGGGACTGCTGTTCTCTGTAATATACAGAGGGACTGCTGTTTTCTATATTGTACAAAGGGCCTGCTGTTCTCTAAAATAGACACAGGGACTGCTGTTATCTATATTATACACAGGGATTGCTGTTCACTAAGATAGACACAGGGACTGCTGTTCTCTATAGTATACACAGAGACTGCTGCTGCAGGGATAGCTGTTCTCGATTTGATACACAGTGACTTATCTTCTCTATATTTTACACAGGGCCTGTTGTTCTCTACATTATACACAGACACTGGTGTTCTCTATATTATACACAGGGACTGCTATTCTCCATACTGTTCACAGGGAGTGCTGTTCTTTATCTTCTGCACAGGCACTGCTGTTCTCTGAAATTGAAACAGGGACTGCTGTTCTCTATACTATACACAGAGACTGCTGTTCTCATGATTAAATACAGGGACTGTTGTTCTCAACATTGTACACAGAGGCTGCATTTCTCGATATTATACACAGCAACTGCTGTTTTCTGTATTATACAGAGGGACTGTTGTTCTCTATATTATACAGATGAAATGCTGTTGTCTGTACTGCACACAGGGTCTGCTGTTCTTTATATAATGCACAGGCACTGCTGTTCTCTAAAATAGACAGAGGCACTGGTGTTCACTATATATTACGCAGGGACTGCTGCTCTCTATATTATGCACAATGACTCGTGTTCTCTATTTTGTACATAGGGACTACTGTTTTCTAAATTTCACGCAGACACTGGTGTTCTCTTTATTATACACAGGGACGGCTGTTCTCTTTTTTAAACACTGGGATTCATGTTCTTTATATTAGACACAGCATCTGTTGTTCCCTATAATATACACAGGGACTGTATTTCTCGACGTTGTACACAGAGATTGCTTTTCTCTATAATATACACAGTGACCACTGTTCTCGAGATGATACACAACGGACTGCTGTTCTCTATTCAAAGTTTGTGAGACACTGCTGTTCTCTATATTTTGCACAGGGACTGCTGGTGTTTTATTGTGCAGGCACTGCTGTTCTCTGAAATAGACACAGGGACTGCTGCTCTCTATATTAGACGCAGACATATTATACACAGTGACCCATATTCTCTATATTGTACACAGGGACTGCTGTTCTCTATATTTTACAAAAGCACAAGTGTTCTCTATATTATACAGGGATGGCTGTTCTCTTTATTAAATACAGGGATTCATGTTCTTTATAACAGATACAGAATCATCTGTTCTCTATATTATACATAGGGACGGCTGTTCTCTTTATTAAACACAGGTATTCGTGTTCTTTATATGAGACACAGCATCTGCTACATTATACACAGACACTGCTGTTCTCAATATAATACACAGGGACTGCTGTTTTTCTGCATTATACAGAGAGTTCTGCTGTTCTCTACATTATACATATGAACTGCTGATGTCTATATTGCACACGGAGACTGCTGTTCCTTATATAATGCACAGGCACTGCTGTTGTCTAAAATAGGCAGAGGAACTACTGTTCTCAAGATTGTACACAGGGCCTGCTGTTCTCTAAGATAGACACAGGGACTGCTTTTCTCTTTATTATACACAGGCACTGCTGCTCTCTATATAATACACACGTATAGCTGTTCTCTATATTATAAACAGTGGTTCATATTCTTTGTATTGTACACAGGGACTGCTGTTCTCTCTATTGTACACAGACACTGGTGATCTCTGTATTATACACAGGGATAGCTGTTCTGTTTTTTTAAACACAGGGATTCATATTCTTTATGTTGGACACAGAATCTGCTGTTCTCTACATTATACAGAGGGACTGCTGTTCCCTGTATTATACAGAGGGACTGCTGTTCTCTTTATTATACATATGCACTGCTGTTGTCTATATTGCACACAGGGACTGCTGTTCTTTATATAATGCACAGGCACTGCTGTTCTCAAAAATAGACAGAGGGACTACTGTTCTCTGTATTTTACAGAGGGACTGCTGCTCTCCATATTACACACAGGGATAGCTGTTCTCTATATTATTCACAATGACTCATGCTCTCTATATTGTACACGGGGACTGCTGTTCTCTGTGATAGACATAAAGACTGCTGTTCTGTATATGATACTGAGGGACTGCTGCTCACTATATCACACACAGAGATAGCTGTACTCGATTTTATACACAGTAACTCATGTTTTCTTTACTGTCTACAGGGTCTGCTGTTATCTATATTATACACAGACACTGGTGTTCTCAATATTATACACAGGGACGGCTGTTCTCTTTTTTAAAAATAGCATCTGCTATTCTCTGTATTTTCACAGGCACTGCTGTTTAGATTAGATTACTTACAGTGTGGAAACAGGCCCTTCGGCCCAACAAGTCCACAAAGCCCCGCCGAAGCGCAACCCACCCATACCCCTACATCTACCCTTTACCTAACACTACAGGCAATTTAGCATGGCCAATTCACCTGACCTGCACATCTTTGGACTGTGGGAGGAAACCGGAGCACCCGGAGCAAACCCACGCAGACGCGGGGAGAACGTGCAAACTCCACACAGTCAGTTGCCTGAGGCGGGAATTGAACCCAGGTCTCTGGCGCTGTGAGGCAGCAGTGCTAACCACTGTGCCACCGTGCTACCGTTCTGGACATTGTACACAGAGATTACTTTTCTCTTTCAGAGGCACAGTGACCGCTGTTCTCCAGATGATACATATGGACTGCTGTTCTCTCTATTATACGCAGGCACTGGTGTTCTCTAAAATAGACACACAGACTGCTGTTCTCTAAAATAGGCACAGGGACTGCTCTTCTCTATAGTATACACAGGGATAGCTGTTCTTCATATTGTACACAGGGTCTGCTGTTCTCTACCATACACGCAGGCGGTGCTGTTCTCTACATTATACACAGTGACTGTTGTTCTCTATAATATGCTCAAGGACTCGTGTTCACCAGATCATACACAGGGACTACTGTTTTAAACATTTTCACATGGATTGTTATTCTCTACATTATACCCATGGGCTTCTTTTCATGAAGCACATGATCTGCTGTTCTTGATAATATGTACAGGGACTTCATTCGCTTTATTAAACACTGGGACTTCTGTTCTCCATATTACACACAGGTAAAACTGTTCTCTCTTTTCTACGTAGGGAGTCCTGCTCTCAATATTCTACACAAGGACAGCTGTTCTCTGTAATATACATAGGGATTGCTGTTCTCTATATTAAACACAGGGTCTGCTGTTCTCTATATTATACACAGGCACTGGCGTTCTTCATAATAGACGCAGGGACTGCTGTTCTCTATATTATGCACAGGGACAGCTGTTCTCTTTATTAAACACAGGGATTTGAGTTGTCTGTATTATACACCGTGATGGCTTTCTCTCTAATATACACAGGGACTGCTGTTTTCTTTATTAAACGCAGAGACTTCTTTTCTCTACATTGTACACAAGGACTGCTGTATCTACACTTTCTATATTGTAGATAGGAACTGACGTTCTCAATGCTGGACACAGGGAGTGGTGTTGTCTATATTATACACAGGACTGCTCTTCTGTAATTGACACAGAGACTGTATTATACACAGGGACTGCAGACCTCTATGTCATACACAGGGACTGCTGATCTCTGTATTATACACAGGGACTGCTGTCCTCTACAATGTACACAGCACTCCTGTTTGCTATGTTGAACACATGGGCTGCTCTTCTCTACATTGTACGCAGTCACTGCATTCTCTGCATGTACGCAGGGACTATTGTTCTCTATTTTATACATAGGGACTGCTGTCCACTATGTTATACACAGGGACTGCTCATCTCTGTACTGTACAGACGAACTGCTGTTCTCTATATTGGCAGGGACTGCGGATCTGTGGAATAGACCCAGTAACAGCTGTTTTCTATAGTATACACAGGGATTGTTGTTCTGTATAATAGACGCAGGGACTGCTGTTCTCTATATTATAGAAAGGGACTGCTGTTTTCTACAATGTGCACAGACTCTGCTGTTTTCAACATTGTACACTGGGACTGCCATTCTCTACATTATACACCGGACTATACTTCTGTATAATAAGCACAGGGACTGTTGTTCTCTTTATTAAACACAGGCACTGCCGTTCTCTACATTATATTCATGGACTAGTGTTCTCTGCATTGTTCACAGTGACTGCTGTTCTCTGCATTGTTCACTGTGACTGCTGTTCTCTGTATTATATAAAGGGACTGCTGTTCTGTGGAATAGACACAGGTACAGCTGTTCTCTATAGTGAACAGAAAAACTACTGTTCTCTATATTATACACAGGGTCTGCTGGGATCCACAATGTACAAAGACTCTGCTGTTCTAGACATTGTATCCAGCATTCTAGCCTTTCTCTACACTGTACACAGGTGCTGCTGTTCTCTACAGTATACACAGACACTACTGTTCTCCACATTAGAAACAGGGACTGCTGTTTTCTACATTAATGTCAGGGTTTGCTGTTCTCCATAGTATACACAGTGACTTCTGTTCTCTATATTACACACAGGGACTGCGGTCCTTTATGTCATACACAGGGACTGCTGATCACTATATTACACACAGGGACTCTCTATGATATACTCAGGGACACATGTTTTCTATGTTGTGCACAGGGACTGCTGTTTTCTATATTATATGTAGGGGCTGCTGTTCTCGATATTATATGTAGGGACTGTTGTTCTCAACAATGTACGCAGGACCACGATTTTCTGCATTTTACACAGGGACTACTGGTCTCTACCACACACTCAGGGACACCTGTTCTCTATAGTATAGACTGGGACTGCTGTTCTCTACATGAGACACAGGATCTGCTGTTCTCTACAATATACACAGGGACAACCGTTCTCCACATTAGAAACAGGGACTGCTGTTTTCTACATTATTCTCCAGGTTTGTTGTTCTCTTTATGATACACAGTGACTGCTGTTCTCTATATTATGCACAGACACTGGTATTCTCTAAAATAGACACAGGGACTTCTCTTCTCTATATTATACACAGGGATAGCTGTTGTACACAGAGACTGCTGTTCGTTCCAATGTGCTCAAGGACTAGTGTTCACCAGGTCATACATAGGGACTGCTGTTTTATACATTAATTACAGGGTTTGTTATTCTCTACATTATAACCAGGTACGGCTGCTCTCTAAATTTTACACACTGACTGCTGTTCCCTAATTAGACACAGGGATTGCTGTTCTCGATATTATGTACAGGAACTTTGTTCACTTTATTAAACACAGGGACTTCTGCACCGGTAAGGCTGTTCTCTATTTTTACGCAAGGACTGCTGCTCTCTATTTTTATGCAGGGACTCCTGCTCTCTATATTATACACAAGGACAGTTGTTCTCTGTAATATACACAGGGACTGCTGTTCTCTTTATGAAACACAGGGAATGCTGTTCTCTATATTAAACACAGGGACTGCTGTTCTCCATAATAGACACAGGGACTGTTGTTCTCTATATTATATGCAGGACTGCTCTTCTCCGTAATAAACACAGAGACTGTCGTTCTCTCCATCACACATGGGGATTGCTGTTCTCTTTATTAAACACATGATCTGCTGTTCTCTGTATCATATTCAGAGACTTGTGTTCCCCACAATGTACAGAGGCATTGCTGTTATCTACATTGCACACATGGACTGCTGTTCTCTGCATTGTGTGCAGGGATTACTGTTCTCTACATTATACTCAGGGACTGTTCTCTATGTTATACACAGGGACTGTTGTTCTCTATAATACACTCAGGGACACGTTCTCCATATTACACAGAGTTTTTGCTGTTCTCTATATTATACACAGGGACTGCTGGACATTGTATACAGGGACTGCCTTTCTCTACACTGTACAAAGGTTCTGCTGTTCTCCACAGAGTATGCAGGAGTGCAGTTCACTACATCATATACAGGGACTGCTGTTCTCTACAGTACACACAGGGACTGTGGTCCTCTATTTCATAAACAGGGACTGCTGATCTCTATATTATACGCAGGGACTGCTGTCCTCTACAATACAGGGACAACTGTTCTCCACATTAGAAAAAAGGACTGCTGTTTTCTACATTATTCTCAGTGTTTCTTGTTCTCTTTATGATACACAGTGACTGCTGTTCTCTGTATTGGACACAGGGTCTGCTTCTCTCTTGATTAAACACAGGGACTGCTGTTCTCTATATTATGCACAGGCACAGGGACTGCTATTCTCTACATGAGACAAAGGGACTGCTATTCTCTACAATGTGCTCAAGGACCAGATCATAGAGGAGAAAGTGAGGACTGCAGATGCTGGAGATCAGAGTTGAAAATGTGTTACTGGAAAAGCGCAGCAGGTCAGGCAGCATCCAAGGAACAGGAGAATCGACGTTTCGGGCATGAGCCCTTCTTCAGGAATGAGGAAAGTGTGTCCAGCAGGCTAAGATAAAAGGTAGGGAGGAGGGACTTGGGGGAGGGGCATTGGAAATGCGATAGGTGGAAGGAAGTCAAGGTGAGGGTGATAGGCCGGAGTGGGGTTTGGGCGGAGAGGTCAGGAAGAAGATTGCAGGTGAGGAAGGCGGTGCTGAGTTTGAGGGATTTGACTGAGACAAGGTGGGGGGAGGGGAAATTAGGAAACTGGAGAAATCTGAGTTCATCCCTTGTGGTTGGAGGGTTCCTAGGCGGAAGATGAGGCGTTCTTCTTCCAACCGTCGTGTTGCTATGGTCTGGCGATGGAGGAGTCCAAGGACTTGCATGTCCTTGGTGGAGTGGGAGGGGGAGTTGAAGTGTTGAGCTACGGGGTGGTAGGGTTGGTTGGTCCGGCTGTCCCAGAGGTGTTCTCTAAAACTTTCCACAAGTAGGCGGCCTGTCTCCCCGATATAGAGGAGACCACATCGGGTGCAGCGGATGCAATAGATGATGTGTGTGGAGGTGCAGGTGAATTTGTGGTGGATATGGAAGCATCCCTTGGGGCCTTGGAGGGAGGTAAGGGGGGAGGTGTGGGCGCAAGTTTTCCATTTCTTGCGGTTGCAGGGGAAGGTGCCGGGAGTGGAGGTTGGGTTAGTGGGGGGTGTGGACCTGACGAGGGAGTCACGGAGGGAGTGGTCTTTTCGGAATGCTGATAGGGGAGGGAAGGGAAATATATCCCTGGTGGTGGGGTCCGTTTGGAGGTGGCGGAAATGACGGCATATGATATGCTATACATGGAGGTTGTGGGGTGGTAGGTGAGGACCAGTGGGGTTCTGTCCTGGTGGCGGTTGGAGAGGCGGGACTCAAGGGCAGAGGAGCGGGAAGTGAAAGAGATGCGGTGCAGGGCATCGTCGACCACGTCTGGGGGTGGGGGGGTGGGGGTGGAAATTGCGGTCCTTGAAGAAGGAGGCCATCTGGGTGGTACGGTTTTGGAACTGGTCCTCCTGGGAGCAGATGCGGCAGAGACGAAGGAATTGGGAATATGGGATGGCGTTTTTACAGGGGGCAGGGTGGGAGGAGGTGTAGTCTAGGTAGCTGTGGGAGTCGGTCGGTTTATAGTAAATGTCCGTGTTTATTCGGTCGCCCGAGATAGAAATGGAAAGGTCTAGGAAGGGGAGGGAGGAGTCTGAGACAGTCCAGGTGAATTTGAGGTCGGGGTGGAAAGTGTTGGTAAAGTGGATGAACTGTTCAAACTCCTCGTGGGAGCACGAGGCAGCGTCGATACAGTCATCGATGTAGCAGAGGAAAAGGTGGGGGGTGGGGCCAGTGTAGCTGTGGAAGATGGACTGTTCCACATATCCTACGAAGAGGCAGGCATAGCTGGGGCCCATGCGGGTGCCCATGGCGACTCCTTTGGTTTGGAGGAAGTGGGAGGATTGGAAAGAGAAGTTGTTCAGGGTGAGGACCAGTTCAGTCTGTCGAAGGAGGGTGTCGGTGGAAGGGTACTGGTTGGTACAGCGGGAAAGGAAGAAGCGGAGGGCTTTGAGTCCTTCGTGATGGGAGATGGAGGTGTACAGGGACTGTACGTCCATGGTGAAGATAAGGCGTTGGGGACCGGGGAAGCGAAAATCATGGAGGAGCTGGAGGGCGTGGGTGTGTCCCGAACGTAGGTGGGGAGTTCTTGGACTAAGGGGGACAGGACCGTGTCGAGGTATGCAGAGATGAGTTCGGTGGGGCAGGAGCAGGCTGAGACAATGGGTCGGCCGGGGCAGTCAGGTTTGTGGATTTTGGGCAGGAGGTAGAAGCGGGCGGTGCTGGGTTGTGGGACTATGAGGTTGGAGGCAGTGGATGGGAGAGCCCCTGAGGTGATGAGGTTATGGATGGTCTGGGAGATGATGGTTTGGTGGTGGGAGGTGGGGTCATGGTCAAGGGAGCAGTAGGAGGAGGTGTCTGCGTGTTTCCTCCTTTCCCCTCCTTGTCTCAGTCAAATCCCTCGAAATCAGCACCACCTTCCGAACCTGCAATCTTCTTCCTGACCTCTCCGCCCCACCCCACTCCGGCCTATCACCCTCACTTTGACCTCCTTCCACCTATCGCATTTCCAATGCACCTCCCCCAAGTCCCTCCTCCCTACCTTTTATCTTAGCCTGCTGGACACACTTTCCTCATTCCTGAAGAAGGGCTTATGCCCGAAATGTCGATTCTCCTGTTCCTTGGATGCTGCCTGACCTGCTACACCAGATCATACACTGGGACTGCTGTTTTATACCCTATACACTGGGATTGTTATTCTCTACATTATACCCAGGGACAGCTATTCTCTATATTTTACACAGTGACTGCAGTTCTCTACCAGACACTCAGGGACTGCTGTTCTCTATAATATACACAAGGACTGCTGTTTTCTGCAATATTCTCAGTGTTTTCTCTTGTCCATATTACACAATGTGACTGCTGTTCTTCATATTGCACGGAGAGACTGCTGTTCCCTATCTGAGACACAGGGCCTGCTGGTCTCTTTATTAAACACAGGGAATGCTGTTCTCTATATTATACACAAGCACTGCTGTTCTCTAAAATAGACACAGGGACTGCTGTTCTCTATATTATACAGAGGTTTTGTTGTTCATTTTATTAAACACAAGGATTGCTGTTCTCTACAATATACACAGGGATAAGTGTTCTCTATATTATACACAGGGATTGCTGTTCTCTTTCTTAAACACAGGAACTGCTGTTCTCCATGTTATATGGAGGGATGGGTGTTCTTTGCACTGTACATAGTGACTGCTCTTCCCTACAATGTACGCAACTGCTGTTCTCTACATTTACACAGTGCCAACTGTTCTCTACTGTACACTCAGTGACAGCTGTTCTCTACATTATACACATCGACTGCGGTTCTCTACATGAGACACAGGATCTGCTGTTCTCCACATTATAAACAGGGACTGCTGTTTTCTATATTATTCACAGGGCTTGCTGTTGTCTATATTATGCACAGGGACTGCTGTTCTTCATATTAGTCACAGGTACTGCTGTTCACTAAATTAGATACAGGGATTGCTGTTCTCTATATTATACACATGGATTGCTGCTCTCTATATTATATACAGGGATACTTGTCCTCTATATTGTGCACAGGGACTGCTGTTTTCTTTAATATGCACAGGCACTGGTGTTCTCTTTATAATACAACAAGAAGGTTGTTCTCCTCATTAAACACAGGGTTTCATGTTCTGTACATTATACACAGTGATTGCTGTTCTCTTTATTAAACACAGGGACTGCTGTTCTCTATATGAAACACAGTGAGTGTTGTTCTCTATACAATATGTAGGGACTGCTGACCTCTACAATGTACCCAGGACCACTGCTTTCTACATTTTGCACAGGGAATACTGTTCTCTACCAGACACTCAGGGACAGCTGTTCTCTACATTAGACACAGGATCTGCTCTTCTTTACAATATACACAGGCACTACAGTTCTCCACCTCAGAAAAAGGGACTGCTATTTTCTACATTATTCGCAGGGTTTGCATTATATTATACACAGAGTTCACTATATGAGACACAGGGTCTGTTGCTCTCTTTATTAAACACAGTGGAACTATATTACACACTGGAACTGCTGTTCTCTACATGTGACACAGTATCTGCTGTTCTCTACGGTATACAGAGGGACTACTGTTGTCCACATTAGAAACAGGGACTGCTGTTTTCCACAATGTATGCAGGACCACAGTTTTTTACATTTTACACAGGGACTGTTGTTCTCTATATTATAAGTAGGGACTGCAGTTGTCTACAATGTACACAGGACCACTGTTCAAAGAACATAGAACATAGAACATAGAACATAGAACAACACAGCGCAGAACAGGTCCTTCGGCCCTCGATGTTGCGCCGACCTGTGGACTATTCTCAGCTCGTCCCCCCTACACTATCCCAAAATCATCCATGAGCTTATCTAAGGATTGTTTAAATCTCCTTACTGTGGCTGAGTTGACTACCTTAGCAGGGAGGGCATTCCACGTCCTCACCACTCTTTGTAAAGAACTTGCCTCTGACATCAGTCTTAAATCTATTACTCCTCAATTTGTAGTTGTGCCCTCTCACACAAGCTTATGTCATCGTCCTAGGAAAAAGTCTTTCACTGTCTACCCTATCTAATCCTCTGATCATCTTATATGTCTCTATCAAATCCCCCCAAGTCTTCTTCTTTCCGATGAGAAAAGACTCAAGTCTCTCAGCCTTTCCACATAAGACCAGGTGACATCCTGGTAAATCTCCTCTGCACCTTTTCCAATGCTTCCACATCCTTCCTGTAATGGGGCGACCAGAACTGTACACAATATTCCAAGTGTGGCCGCACCAGCGTTCTGTATAGTTGCAGCATGATATTGTGGTTCCAGAACTTAATCCCTCTACCAATGAAACCTAACACACCGTATGCCTTCTTAACAGCACTATCCATCTGGGTGGTAACTTTCAGGGATCTATGCACATGGACACCAAGATCCCTCTGCACATGCACACTACCAAGAATCTTTCCATTAACCAAGTACTCTGCTATCCTGTTATTCTTTCCAAAGTGCATCACCTCACATTCAGCTGCATTGAACTCCATTTGCCACCTCTCAGCCCAATTCTGCAGTTTATCCAAATTCCCCTGCAACCCGTAACATTCTTCCAAACTGTCCACTACTCCACCAACTTTAGTGTCATCTGCAAATTTACTAATCCATCCACCTATGCCTGCGCCTAAGTCATTTATAAAAATGACAAACAGCAGCGGTCCCAAATCAGATCCTTGTGGAACATCACTTGTACCTGGCCTCCAGGCTGAATATTTTCCATCAACCACCACCCGCTGCCTTCTTCCAGAAAGACAGTTTCTAATCCAAACTGCTAAATCACCCTCAATACCATGCTTCTGCATTTTCTCCATCAGCCTACCATGAGGAACCTTATCAAAGGCTTCACTGAAGTCCAAGTATACCAGGTCAACTACCCTACCCTCATCTACATGCTTGGTCACCTTCTCAAAAAACTCAGTGAAGTTTGTGAGACCTGACCTGCCCTTGACGAAACCATGTTGACTCTCTGAAATCAAATTGCTGCTTGCTAGATGATTATAAATCTTATCTCTTATAATCCTTTCCAAAACCTTTCCTACCACAGAAGTAAGGCTCACTGGTCTATAATTATCGGGGTCATCTCTGCTGCCCTTCTTGAACAAGGGCATAACATTTGCAATCCTCCAGTCCTCAGGTACTAAACCTGTAGACAATGACGACTCAAATATCAAAGCCATAGGCTCTGCTATCTCCTCCCTAGATTCCCAGAGAAGCCTCAGATAAATCCCATCCGCCCAGGGCACTTGTCTACTTTCAATCCTTCTAGAATTGATAACACCTGTGAGTAACTAACCTCAATCCTTTCTAGTCTAATATCTCGTACCTCATTCTTCTCCTCTACAATATTGTCCTTTTCCTGAGTGAACATTTTCATTTAGCACCTCGCCGATCTCTTCAGGATCCACACTCAAGTTCCCACTTCTGTCTTTGACTGGCCCTATTCCTACCCTAATCATCCTTTTATTCCCCACATACCTATAGAAAGCTTTAGGGTTCTCCTTTATTCTATTTGCTAAAGACTGCTCGTGTCCTCTTAACTCTCTTTTTAAATCCTTCCTAGCTGATCTGTAACTCTCCATCGCCTCATCTGTACCATCTTGCCTCATCAATATATAAGCTTCCTTCTTCTTCTTAACAAGGGATGCAATTTCTGCTGTAAACCACAGTTCCCTGACCTTATCACTTCCTCCCTGCCTGACAGGGACATCAAGGACATGCAATATTTGTTCCTTAAACCCGCTCCACATTTCGATTGTCTGCATCCCCTGTATTTTACTACCCCATTCTGTGCATCCTTATTCTTGTCTAATTGCATTATAATTGCCCTTGCCCCATCGATAACTCTTGACCTGTGGCATGTACCAATCCCTTTCCATCGCTAAACTAAATGTAACTGAATTATGGTCACTCTTTCCAAAGTGCTCTCCTCCAACTAAGTCAAACACCTGGCCTGGTTCATTACCAAGCACCAGATCAAAAACTGATCCATCCGACATACTAGAGTTATAACTTTTCCAATCAATGTTAGGGAAGTTAAAGTCCCCCAAGCAGTTATTATCCAAGCAGTTCCATAAAGGGCCTGTACTGCGCTGCAATGTTCTATGTTCTGAGTCTAACTTCCTTGATTGGCCAAGTGGTTCCATAAAGGCCCTGTACTGCACTGTAATGTTGTATGTTCTATGACTCTAACTTCCTTTATGAGCCGAGTGATTCCATAAAGGTCATTTACAGCGCGGTAATGTGCTATGTCTTATGAGTCAAAGTTCACTTATTTGCCGAGCAATTGCATAAAGTGATGCAACGTTATATGTTGTATGAATCTAACTTCTTTTATCAGCTGAGCAGTTCCACAAAGGGCCTATACTGTGCTGTCATGTCCTATGTTTTGTGAGTCTAACTTCCTTTATTAGGCGAGCGGTTCTATATAGGGTCTGTACAGCGCTGCAATGTTCTATGTTGTATTTGTCAAACTTCCGGTATTAGCCAAGTGGTTCGATAAAGGGCCTGTATTGCACTTTAATGTTCCTTATTCTATGAGACTTACTTCCTTTATTAGCCAATCATTTCCACAAAGTTCCTGCACTGCGCTGTAATGTTCTATGTTGTATTAGTTAAACTTCCGTTATTAGCTGAGCGGTTCCATAAAGGGGCTGTACTGCACTGTAATGCTCCATGTTCTATCAGTCTAACTTCTGTTACCAAGCACACGGTTCCATATAGGGCCTGTACTGCGCTGTAATGTTCTATGATGTATTAGTCTAGTGTCCATTATTAACCGAGTGGTTCCATAAAGTACCTGTACTGCGCTGTAATGTTCCATGTTCTATGAGTCTAACTTCCTTCATAGGCAAGCGGTTCCATAAACAACCAGTACAGCGCTGTACTGTTCTATCTTGTATTTGTCAAACTTCCGGTGTTGGCCGAGCGGTTCCATAAAGGGTCCGATTTGTGCTGCAATGTTCTATGTCCTATGAGTCTTAC
The DNA here is from genome assembly GCF_047496795.1 of Chiloscyllium punctatum. Taxonomy (NCBI): domain Eukaryota; kingdom Metazoa; phylum Chordata; class Chondrichthyes; order Orectolobiformes; family Hemiscylliidae; genus Chiloscyllium; species Chiloscyllium punctatum. The sequence continues at coordinate 27,207,708 of NC_092753.1, forward strand.
TTCCTTTATTAGCTGAACAGTTCCATAAAGGGCCTGTACTGCGTTGTGATGTCCTATGTTGTATTAGTCTAACTTCATTTATTAGCCAAGCAGTTCCGCAAAGAGCCTGTACTGCGCTGTAATGCTCCTTGTTCTATGAGTCTAATTTCCTGTATTAGCCGAGCGGTTCCATATATGGCTTGTACTACACTGTAATGATCGATGTTCTCTGAGACTACCATCCTTTATTAGCTGAGTGGATCCATAAAAGTCCTGTACTGCGCTGTAATGTTCTATTTTGTATTAGTCTAACTTCCTTTAACAGCTGAGCGGTTCCATTATGGGCCGGTACTGAGCTGTCATGTTCTGTGTTGTATTAGTCAAGTGTCAATTTTCAGCCGAGCGTTTCCATAAAGGGCCTGTCCTGTTCTGTAATACGCCATGTTCAATGAGTCTAACTTCCTTTGTTAGGCGAGCGGTTCCAGAGACGGGCTGTACAGCACTGTAATGTTCTATCTTGTATTTGTCAAGCTTCCGGTATGAGTTGAGCAGTTCCATAAAGGGCCTGTATTGCGCTGTAAGATGCTATGTTCCATGAGTCTTACTTCCTTTATGAGCCAAGTATTCCCGTAAAGGTCCTGCACTGCGCTGCAATATTCTATTTTGTATTAGTCGAACATCCGGTGTTAGCCAAGCAGTTGCATAAAGGACCTGTACTGCGCTGAAATGTTCCAGGTTGTATTAGTCAAACTTCCTTTATTAGCCGAACGGTTCCATAAAGGGCCTGTACTGCGCCATGATGTTCTATGTTATATTAGTCTAATGTCCGGTGTTAGCCAAGCATTTCCATAAAGGGCGTTGTTATGTCCTATGTTGTATTAGTCTAGCTTCATTTATTAGCCAAGAGGTTCTACAAAGATCCTTTACCTGCACTGTAATGTTCTATGTTGTATTGGTCTACTGTCTGGTATTAACCAAGTGGTTCCACAAATGGCCTGTACTGCGCTGTAATGTTCTCTCTGTGTAAAAAACCTACCTCTGACATCTCCTTTATACTTTCCTCCTTATATCTTCAAACTGTGACTTCTCGTACCAGTCAATCCTGCTCTGGGGAAAAGTCTCTGGCTATTGATTCTATCTATTCCTCTCATTAGTTTGTACACCTCTATCAGGTCTCCTCTCTTCCTCCTTCTCTCCAGAGAGAAAAGTCTAAGCCTATTCAACCTTTCCTCATAAGCCCTCCAGTCCAGGCAGCATCCTGGTAAACTTTCTTTGCACCCTCTCCAAAGCCTCTTTATCTTTCATATAGTAGGGTGACCAGAACTGGACACAATATTCCAACTGCGGTCTCATCAGGGACTTGTAGAGCTGCAACAAAACTTCACGGATCTTAAACTCTATCCCCCTGTTAATGAAAGCCAAAACACCATATGTTTTCTTAACAACCCTGTCCACTTGGGTAGCAAATTTGTGGGATCTATGTACTTGCACACCCAGATCTCTCTGTTCCTCCACACTGCCAAGAATCCTATCTTTAATCTTTTATTCAGCATTTGAGTTTGACCTTCCAAAATGCGTCATTTTGCATTTATCAAGGTTGCACTCCACCTGCCATTTCTCAGCCCAGCTCTGCATCCTGTCTATGTCACTCTGCAGTCTGCAGTAGCCCTCTATGCTATCGACAACACCTCCAACCTTTGTGTCATCTGCAAGTTTACTAACCCACCCCTCAACCTCCTCATCCAAGTCATTTACAAAAACTACAAAGAGCAGAGGCCCAAGTACAGAGGCCTGCAGGACCCCACTCAACACTGTCCTTCAGGCAGAATGCTTTCCATCTACAACCACTCTCTGCCTTCTGTCAGCCAACCAATTCTGAATCCAGATAGCCAAGTCTCCCTGTATCCCATATTTCCCGACTTTATGAATGAGCCTACCATGGAGAACCCTATCAAATGCCTTGCTGAAATCCAAATACACCACATCCACTGCTCGACTCCCTGTCATCAACCTGTTTTGACACCTCCTCAAAGAACTCAATAAGATTTGTGAGTCATGACCTGACCCTCACAAAGCCATGCCGACTGCCTTTAATCACACTATGCTTTGCCAAATAGTCATAAATCCTATCCCTCAGAATTCTTTCCAAAATTTTGCTGACCACAGACGTAAGACTGGCTGGTCTGTAATTGCCAGGGATTTCCCTATTACCCATCTTGAAAAGAGGAACAACATTCCCCTCCTTCCAATCCTCCGGTATGATTTCCGTGGAGAGCGAGGAGGCAAAGCTCTTCGCCAGCGGCTTAGCGACCTCCTTTCTCGCTTCCCCGAGCAGCCTAGGATAAATCTGGTCTGGCCCTGGGGACTTATCAATCTTAAGGTTTTCCAAAATTTCTTGCACATCAACTTCATTCATCTTGATCTGGTCAAGACTGTATCCCAGCTCCTCTAAGTTTTCATTTATAACAAGTTCCCTTTCCTTGGTGAAAACCGAAGCAAAAAACTCATTTAGCACTTCCCCTATCTGCTCAGACTCCACGCACAAGTTCCCTCCACTATTCTTGATTGGCCCTTCCTTCTCCCTGATCATTTTCTTATTCCTCACATATGAGCAAAACGCCTTTGGGTTCTCCCTAATCCTTTTTGCCAAACCTTTTTTGTGCCCCCTCCTGGCTCTCCTCAGTCTATTTCTGAGCTCCTTTCGAGCAAGCCTGTAAACCTCTTAAGCTGTGCTACATCCTTGCTTCCTCCACCTTACAAAAGCTACCTTTTTCCTTTTGATGGGAAGTTCCTCTGTTCTCGTCATCCAAGGTTCCTTAATCTCACCTCTTCTTACCCTGCCTCAGAGGAACAAATTTGTGCATTACTCACAACAACTGCTCCTTAAAAAGTCTCCACATGTATGCTGTAAGACTCATAGAACAAGGAACATTACGGCGCAATACGCAGGACACGCTCTATATGGAACCACTTGCTTGATAATGGAAGTTAGATTGGTAGAACATGGAGCATTCCAGCCCTTTATGGAACCGCTCGGCTGATAATGGACACTAGACGAATACAACATAGAACATCACTGCTCAGTACAGGCCCATTATGGAACCGCATGGCTGTTAAAGTAAATCAGACTCATCCAAAATAGAACATTACAGCGCAGTAATGTTTTACGGAACCATTCAGCTAACAAAGGATATTATTCTCAGAGAAAATAGATAATTACAGTGTAGTATAGGCCCGTTTTGGAACTACTTGGCTAATGCAGGAACTTAGACTAATACAATATGGAGCATTAAAGCACAGTGCAGGACCTTTATGGAAATGATTGGCAAATAAAGGAAGTAAGACTCATACAACAGAGAGCATTACAGCTCAGTACAGGCCCTTTATGGATCTGCTCAGCTGATACAGGAAGTTAGACTCAAAGAACATAGAGCATTCCAGTGCAGTACAGGCCCATTGTGGAACCGCTTGGCTGGTAAAATAAGTTAGATTCATTCATAGCACCAGAGACCCGGGTTCAATTCCTGCCTCAGGCGACTGACTGTGTGGAGTTTGCACATTTTCCCCATGTCTGCGTAGATTTCCTCTGGGTGCTCCAGTTTCCTCCCACAGTCTAAAAATGTGCAGGTTAGATGAATTGGCCATGCTAAATTGCCGTAGTGTTCGGTGAAGGGGTAGATGTAGGGGAATGGGTCTGGGTGGATTGCGCTTCAGCGGGTCAGTGTGGACTTGTTGGGCTGAAGGGCCTGTTTCCACACTAAGTAATCTAAATCTAAACATTACAGCACAGAACAGGCCCCTTCTGGAACAGCTCGGCTAATAAAGTAAGTTACACTCATAGAACATAGAATATAACAGCGCAGTACAGGCCCTTTATGGAACCGCTTGGCTAATAAAGGATGGTAGTCTCAGAGAACATAGATCATTACAGTGTAGTACGAGCCATATATGGAACCGCTCGGCTATTACAGGCTCATACAACATGGAAGAGGGAGTTGAAGGGTGGGTCAGTAAATTTGCAGACGATATGAAGATTGTGGAGTTGTGGATAGTGAGGAGGGCTGTTGTTGGCTGCAAAGGGACTTAGATATGATGCAGAGCTGGGCTGAGGAGTGGCAGATGGAGTTCAACCCTGTCAAGTATGAGGTTGTCCATTTTAGAATGAAAAATAAGAATGCGGAATACAGGGTTAACGGTAGGGTTCTTAGTAAGGTGGAGGAGCAGAGGGATCTTGGGGTCTTGTTCATAGCTCTTTGAAAGTTGCCACTCAGGTGGATAGAGCTTGTAAGAAGGCCTATGGCATTCATTAGCAGAGGGATTGAATTCAAGTGTCGTGAGGTGATGTTGCAGCTGTACAGGACCTTGGTTAGGCCACATTTGCAGTACTGTGTGCAGGTCTGGTCGCCTCATTTTAGGAAAGATGTGGAAGCTTTGGAGAGGGTGCAGAGGAGATTTACCAGGATGTTGAGGATAGGTTGAGAGTGCTAAGCATTTTTTCATTGCAACGGCGAAGGATGAGGGGTGACTTTATAGAGGTTTATAAGATGATCAGGGGAATAGATAGAGTAGACAGTCAGAGACTTTTTCCCCGGGTACAATCGAGGGTTACAAGGGGACATAAATTTAAGGTGAAGGGTGGAAGGTATAGGGGGGATGTCAGGGGTAGGTTCTTTACCCAGAGAGTGGTGGGGGCATGAAATGCGCTGCCTTTGGGAGTGGCAGAATCATTGGTGACCTTTAAGCAGCAATTGGATAGGTACATGGATTGGTGCTTAAGCTAGGACAAATGTTCGGCACAACATTCTGGGCCGAAGGGCCTGTTCTGTGCTGTATTGTTCTATGTTCTATGGAGCATTAAAGCACAGTACAGGACCTTTTCTGGAAATGCTTGGCTAATAAAGGAAGTTAGACTGATAGAACATGGAGCATTACAGCGCAGTACAGGCTCTCTGTGGAACTGCTTGGCTAATAAATGAAGTTAGACTAATACAACATAGGACATCACAACACAGTACAGGCCCTTTATGGAACTGCTTGGCTAATAAAGGAAGTTAGACTCATAGAATATTGGACATGACAGCGCAGTAGAGGCCTTTTATGGAACCACTCAGCTGATAAAAAAAGTTAGACTAATACAACACATAACGTTACATAACTTTATGGAATCACTCAGCAAATAAATGAACTTTGACTCAAAACATAGCACATTACCACACTGTAAATGACCTTTATGGAACCACTCGGCTCATAAAGGAAGTTAGACTCATAGAACGTAGAGCATTTCAGCGCAGTACAGTTCCTTTGTGGAATCACTCAACTACCAAAGGCAATTAGACTCATTGAACATAGAACATTACAGCGCAACACAGGCCCATTGTGGAACTGCTCAGCTAATAAAGGAAGTTAGACCAATACAACATAGAACATTACAGTGCAATAAAGGCCCTTGATGGAACCGCTCGGCTAATAAAGAAAGTAAAACTCATAGAACACAGAACATTACAGTGCAGTAAAGGCCCTTTATGGAATGGCTTGGCTAATACAGGAAGTTTGTCAAATACAAGATAGAGCATTACAGCGTTGTACAGGCTGCCTGTGGACCCGCTTGCCTGTAAAGGACTCATAGAACATTGGGCATTACAGCGCAGTACAGTCCCTTTGTGGATCCGCTCGACTGATAATGGACACTCGACTATTTCAACGTAGAACATCACAGTTCAGTACCGGCCCATTATGGAACCACTCGGCTGTTAAAGGAAGTTAGACTAGTTCAAACTAGAACATTACAATGTAGTACAGGACCTTTATGGAAATGCTTGGCTAATAAATGAAGATAGACTGATAGAATATGGAGCATTACAGCTCAGTACAGGCCCTTTATAGATCTGCTCAGCTAATACAGGAAGTTAGACTGATAGAACATGGAACATTACAGCGCAGTACAGGCTCGTTGTGGAACCGCTTGGCTAATAAATGAAGTTAGACTAATACAACATAGGACATCACAACACAGTACAGGCCCTTTATGGAAATGTTTGGCTAATAAAGGAAGCAAGACTCATAGAACATTGAATATTACAGCGCAAATCAGGCCCTTTATGGAATCACTCGGCTAATACCGGACATTTGACCAATACAGCATAGAACACAACAGGCCCTTGATGGAACCGCTCGGCTAATAAAGGAAGTAAGACTTATAGAACATAGGACATGACAGCGCAGTACAGGTCCTTTATGGAACCGTTCAGTTAATAATGGAGCATTACAGTGCAGTATAGGCACTTTGTGGAACCGCTTGGCTAATGAATGAAGTTAGATTAATACAACATAGAACATTACAGCAGTACAGGCCCTATATGGATGGTTGGTTGGTAATGGAAGTTAGACTGACTGAACATTGAGCATTATAGCACAGTACAGGCCCTTTATGGAACTGCTCAGCTAATAAAGGAAGTTAGACTCATAGAACGTACAGCATTACAGCACAGGACAGGCCCTTTATGGAACCGCTAGGCTAAAAAAGGATGGTAGTCTCAGAGAACATAGATCACTACAGTGTAATACAGGCCCTATATGGAACTGCTCGGCTAATACAGAAAGTTAGACTCATACAACATGGAGCATTAAAGCACAGTACAGGACCTTTACTGGAAATGATTGGCTAATAAAGGAAGCAAGACTCATAGAACAAGGAACACTACAGCGCCCTTTATGGAACCACTTGTCTAATACAGAAAGTTTGGCAAATAGAAGATAGAACATTACAGCACTGTACAGGCCGTTTATGGAACCGCTTGCCTATAAAGGAAGTTAGAGTCATAGAACATGCAGTACAGGCCTTTATGTAACCACTCAGCCAATACTGGACATTAGGCTAACACAACATAAACATTATAGCACAATGCAGGATCTTTATGGAAATGATTGGCTAATTAAGGAATTAAGACTCATAGAACAAGGAACATTACAGAGCAATACAGGCCCTTTTATGGAAATGCTTGGCTAATACCAGACGTTTGACAATTGCAACACAGAACATGACAGCGCTGTACAGGCCCTTTATGGAACTGCTCACCTAACAAAGGAAGTTAGACTAATAGAACATAGGACATCACAGTGCAGTACAGGCCCTTTATAGAACCACTTGGCTAATAAAAGAATGTAGATTCATAGAATGTAGAGAATGACAGCGCAGTACAGGAGCTTTATGGAACCCTTCGGCTAATACTGGACATTAGACCAATACAACATAGAACATTACAGCGCAGTACAGGCCCTTGACGGAACTGCTTGGCTAATAAAGGAAGTAAGACTCATAGAATATAGCACATTACAGGCCCTTTATGGAACTGCTCGGCAAATACCGGAAGTTTGACAAATACAAGGTAGAGCATTACAGCTCAGTACAGGCTCTTTATGGGTCCAGTCAGCTAATAAAGGAATTTAGACTGATAGAACATGGAGCATTACAGCGTAGGAAGTTAGACTCACAGAACATACAGCATTACCACGCAGTACAGGCCGTTTATCGAACCGCTCGGCTAATACCAGACATTAGACCAATACAACATAGAACATTATAGCACAGTACATGTCCGATAAGGAACAGCTCGGCTTATAAAGGAAATTAGACTAATAGATCATAGCACAATCACAGTGCAGTACAGGCCCTTTACATAATCACTTGGCTAATAAAGGACTGTAGATTCATAGTACATAGAGATGTACAGCACAGTACAGGAGCTTAATGGAACCATTTGGCTAATACCGGACATTAGAGCAATACAACAATGGAATATTGCAGCACAGTACAGGCCCTTTATGAAACTGCTCGGCTAATAAACGAAGTTAGACTCATAGATCATATTGCATTACAGCACAGTACAGACCCTGTGTGGAACCACTCGCCTAATAAAGTAAGTTAGAGTAATAGAACATAGCACATCACAGTGCAGTACAGACCCTTTATTTAACCACTTGGCTAATAAATGAATGTAGAGAATTACAGCGAGTTTGGGAGCTTTATGGAACCACTTGGTTAATACTGGACATTAGACCAATACAACGTAGAACGTAACAGCAAAGGAAAGGAACTTTATGGAACTGTTTGGCTAATAAAGGAAGTTAGAGCAATAGAACATAGCACATCACAGTGCAGTACAGGCACTTTATATAACCACTTGGCTAATAAAGGAATGTAGATTCATAGAACGTAGAGAATGACAGCACAGTACAGGAGCTTTATGGAAACATTCGGCTAATACCAGACAGTAGACCAATACAACATAGAACATTACAGCTCCGAACAGGCCCTTTATGGAACTGCTTGGCTAATAAAGGAAGTTAGACTCATAGAACACACAGCATTACAGCACAGAACAGGCCGTTTATGAGACCACTCGGTTAATACCGGACATTAGACCAATGCAACATAGAACATTGTAGCGCAGTACAGCCCTTTTATGGAACCGCTCGGATAAAAAGGAAGTTAGATTCATAGAACATCCAGCATTACAGTGCAGTACAGGCCGTTTATGGAACCGCTTGGATACTAAAGGAAGTTAGACTCATAGAACGTAGAGCATTTCAGCGCAGTACAGTTCCTTTGTGGAATCACTCAACTACCAAAGGCAATTAGACTCATTGAACAGAGAACATTACAGCGCAACACAGACCCATTATGGAACTGCTCAGCTCATAAAGGAAGTTAGACTCATACAACATAGAACATTACAGCACAGTACAGGCCCTTGATGGAACCACTCGTCTAATAAAGGAAGTTAGACTCATAGAACATCTGGCATTACAGCGCAGTACAGGCCGTTTATGTAACTGCTTGGATACTAAAGGAAGTTAGGCACATAGAATGCATTTCAGTGCAGTACAGGTCCTTTGTGGAATTGCTTGACTACAAAAGGCAATTAGAATCATTGAACAGAGAACATTACAATGCAACACAGGCCCATTATGGAACTGCTCAGCTAATAAAGGAAGTTAGACTAAGACAACATAGAAAATTACAAGTCAGTACAGGCCCTTTATGGAACTGCTCTTTTAATAAAGGAAGTTAGACTCATAGATCATGCAGCATTACAGGCCCTTGATGGAACTGCTTGGCGAAGAAAGGAAGTTTGATAGAGAGAACAGCAGTCTCTGTGTTTATTACACAGAAGAGCAGTCCGTAGTATAATATAGAGAACAGCAGTTCCTGTGTCTATTACACAGAACAGCAGTCCCTATGTATAAAATAGAGAACAGAAGTACCTGCGCACATGCAGAGAACAGCAGTGACGGTGTACATTGTAGAGGATATAGAGGACAGCAGCCCCTGTGTATAAAATAGAGATCAGCAGTACCCACGTATGATATAGAGGACAGCAATCCCTGTGTATAATATAGAGAACAGAATCGCCGTGTCTATTGCAGAGAACATCTGTCCCTAAGTACAACATGGAGAACAGCAGACCCTATGCACAATATGGAGAACAACAGTCCCTGTGTATAATATAGAGAACACAGGTCCATGTGTCTATTATGGAGAACACCAGCTCCTGTGTACAGTGTCGGGAACAGCAGTCCTTGCATGCAATGGAAAGAACAGCAGTCCCTGTGTATAATATAGAGTACAGCAGTCCCTGTATAATACAGAGGACAGCAGTCCCTGTGTCTAATATACAGAACGTGAATCCCTGTGTTTAATAAAGAGAACAGCCATCCCTGTGTATAATAAAGAGAACACCAGTTTTGTCTTTACTATAGAAAACAGCAGTCCCTGTGCATAGAGCAGTTGAGTCACTGTGAATAATATAGTGAACAGGTATACCTGTGAATAATGCAGAGAGCCAGTCTGTGTCTTTAATATAGAGCACAGCTGTACATGTGAATAATATAGAGAACAACAGTCACTGTGCACAATATACAAAACTGCAGTCCCTATACATAATATAGAGAACAGCAAACCCTGTGAATAATGTAGAAAACAGCAGCCCCTGTTTATAATATGGAGAATAGTAGTCCCTGTGTATATTGTGGAGAACGGCAGATCCTGTGTCTCATGTCGAGAACATAAGTCGATGCGTATAATGTAGAGAATAGTTGTCCCTGAGGGCGTGAGAGAGAACATAAGTTCCTATGTAAAATGTAGAGAGAAGCAGTCCTGCGTACATTGTAGGGAAGAGCAGACCCTGTGTACAGTGTAGAGAACAGCCGTCCCTACATATAAATAGAGAACAGCAGTCGCTGTGCATAATATTGAAAACACTTGTCCCTGTGCATATTATAGAGTGCTGCAGTCCCTGTGTATAATACAGTGAACAGCAGTCCTTGTGTTTATTTTAGAGAACAGCCGTGCATGTGAATAATATAAAGCACAACAGTCATTGTGTGTAATATATAGAACACAGTCCCTATGCATAATATAGAGAACAGCAAACCCTGTAAATAATGTAGAAAACAGCTGTCCCTGCTTATAATATGGAGAACAGTAGTCCCTGTGTATATAGTGAAGAACATGTGTCTCATGTAGAGAACAGACGTCGATGTGTATAATGTAGAGGGCAGCAGTCCCTCGTACATTGTAGGGAAGAGCAGTCCCTGTGTACAGTGTTGAGACCAGCCGTCCCTCTCCATAATATAGAGAACAGCTGTCCCTGTGTAAAATATAGAGAACAGCAGTCGCTGTGTATAATATAGAGAACACTTGTCCCTGTGTATATTATAGAGAACAGGAGCCCCTCTGTGCAATATAGAGAACAGCCTAACCTGTGTATAATATGGAGAACAGCAGTCCCTGTGTACAATATGGAGAACAGCAGCCTTGTGTATGATATAGAGAACAGCAGACTCTATGAATAATATAGAGAACAGCAGTGCCTGTGTAGAACAGCAGTGCCTGTGTATAAAAAAGTGAACAGCACTCTGTGTATAATATAGAGAACAGCAGCCCCTGTGTATAAATATGTGAACAACACACTCTGTGTATAATATAGAGAACAGCAGAGCCTTTGTACAATATGGAGAACAGCTATCCCTTTTTTCTAATATGGAGAACATGAGTCACTGCATATAATATAAAGAACAACCGTCCCTATGTTTTAGAGAACAGCCTGTGTATAATATAGAGAACAGCATTCCATGTGTTCAATAAAGAGGGCAACAGTCACTGTGTCTGTGTAATATAGGAAACAGCAGTCCCTGTGCCTCACATAGGGAACAGCAGTCCCTCTGTGTACAGAAGTCACTGTTTCTAATGTGAAGAACAGTAGTGTCTGTGTGTATATTGTAGAGAACAGCAGATCTTGTGTCTCATGTGGAGAACAGCAATCCCAGTGTACAATATAGAGAACAGCTATCTCTGAGTGTCTGGTAGAGAACAGTAGTTCCTGTGTAAAATGTAGAAAACTGCAGTCCTGTGTACATTGCAGAGAACAGAAGTCCCTACATATAATAAAGAGAACAGCAATCCGTGTGTTTAATAAACAGCAGTTTAGAATCTAGAGAACAGCAGTCCTGCGTACATTGCAGAAAACAGATTTCCCAACGTACAATATAGAGAACAGCAGTCCCTGTGTTTCATAAAGAGAGCAGCAGTCCCTGCGTATAATATAGAGAACAGCAGTCACTGTGTATAATATAGAGAACATGTGTCCCTGTGTATAATATAGAGAGCAGGCGTCCCTGTGTGTAATGTAGAGAACAGGCTTACCTGTGTATAACATGGAGAACAGCAGTCCTTGTTTCTATTATAGAGGGCAACAGAGCCCGTGTATAAGAGAAAACAGCAGTCCCTGTGTACAATATAGACAGCAGCAGCCTGTGCATAATACTGAGAACAACAGTCCTTGTGTCTAATATAGAGAACATGTCTCGCTGCGTGTATTATACAGAGCAGGAGTTCCTCTGTGTAATAGAGAGAACAGCCTTATCTGTGTATAATATGGAGAACAGCAGTCCTTGTGTGAATTATTCAGAACAACAGTGCCCATGTGTAAGAGAGAACAGCAGTACGTGTGAACAATAAAAGAGTGAACAGCATTCCCTGTGTCTAATTTAGAGATCAGCAGACCGTGTAAACAATATGGAGAACAGCAGAGCCTGTGTGTAATAAAGAGAACAGTAGTCCCTGTATCTATTTTAGAGAACACCAGTGCCTGTGCACAGTACAGAGAACAGCTGTCCCAGTGTTTTGTAAAAAAAACCAGCAAACCCTGTTTCTCACATAGGTAACAGCAGTCCCTGTGTCTCATAGAGGGAACAACAGTCCCTCTGTGTAATATAGAGAACAGCAGTCCCTGTGTATAATAGAGAGATCAGCAGACCGTACATACAATATGGAGAAGAGCAGTTCCTGTGCCTATTTCAGTGAACAGCAGTCCCTGTGTCTATTTTAGAGAAAACCATTGCCAGTACATAATATAGAGAACAGCAGTCCCTGTGTTTAATAAAGAGAACAATCCCTGTGTACAATATAGAGAACAGCAGTCACTGTGTATAATGTACAGAATATAAATTCCTGTGTTGAATGAAGAGAACAGCCTTTCCCTGTGTATAATAAAGAAAACACCAGTGCCTGTGTGTACTGTAGAAAACATCAGTCCCTTGCACAATATAGAGGACATGAATCCCTGTGTATACTATAGAGAGCAGCGGTCCGTGTGTTTAATATACAGAATAGCAGTCCATGTGTATAATACAGATAACAGCAGTCCCTGTGTCTAATTTAGTGAACAGCCGTGCCTGTGAATAATATGAAGAACAGCAGTCCCTCTGTATAATATAGAGAGCAGCAAATCCTGTGAATAATGTAGAAAATGTCAGTTGTTGTTTCTAATTTGGAGAACATCAGTCTCTGTGTATATTGTAGAGAACAGCAGTCCCAGTGTATAATATTGAGAACAGCTGGTCCTGAGAGTCTGGTAGAGAACAGTAGTCCCCATAACAAAATGTAAAAAACTGTGGTCCTGCGTACATTGTAGAGAACAGTAGTCCCAACATATCATATAGAGAACAGTAGTCCCTGTGTTTAATAATGAGAACAACAATCCCTGTGTTTCATAGAGAGTGCAGCAGTCTCTGTGTATAATATGGAGAACAGCAGTCACTGTGTATAATATAGAGAACATGTGTCCCTGTGTATATTATAAAGAACAGCCTTATCTGTGTGTAATATAGAGAATAGCCTTACCTGTGTATAAAAGGAGAACAACAATCCTTGTGTGTATTATAGAGGGCAATAGAGCCCATGTACAAGAGAGAACAGAAGTCTGTGTGTATAATACAGAGAGCAGCAGTCCTTGTGTCTAATTTAGTGAACACCAGTGCCCGTGAATAATATGAAGAACAGCAATCCTGTGTGCATAATATAGAGAACAGCAAATCCTGTGAATAATGTAGAAAACAGCAGTCCCTGTTTATAATGTGGAGAACAGTCATCCGTTTTTATATTGTGGAGGACAGCAGATCCTGTGTCTCATGTAGAGAACAGCAGTCGATGCGTAAAATGTAGAGAAAAGCTGACCTTGAGTGTATGGTAGAGAAAAGTCATACCTGTGTAAAATGTAGAGGACTGCAGTCCTGCGTTCATTGTAGGGAAGCGCTGTCCCTGTGCACAGTGCCATACTTGTGTATAATATGGAGAACAGCAGTCCTTGTGTTTATTATAGAGGACAACAGCGCCCGTGTATAAGTGGGAACAGCAGTCCCTGAGTACAATATAGAGAACAGCAGTCCCTGTGTACAATATAGAGAAGAGCAGTCGCTGTGTTTAATATAGATAACAGCTGTCCCTGAGTATATGGAAGAGAACAGTAGTCTCTGTGTAAAATGTAGACATCAGCATTCCTGCATACGTTGTAGGGAAGAACAGTCCCTGTGTACAGTGCAAAGAACAGCAATCCCTTTATATTATATAGAGAACAGCAAACCCTGAGAATACTGTAGAAAACAGAAGTCCCTGTTTCCAATGTGGAGAACAGTAGTCCCTGTGTATATTGTAGAGAACAGCAGATCCTGTGTCTAATGTAGAAAACAGCAGACCCCATGTATAGTGTAGAGAACAGCTGGCCCTGAGTGTCTGGTAGAACAAGGGTCCTGCATACATTGAAGAGGTCAGCAATCCCTACATATTATATAGAGAACAGCACACACAGTGTACAATATGGAGAACAGCAGTCCCTGTGTATAATATAAGAGAACATCTGTCCCTGTGTATATTATAGAGAGCAGGAATCCCTGTTTCTAACATAGAGAACAGCCTTACCTATATATAATATGGAGAACAGCAGTCCTTGTGTCTAATATAGAGCACAACAGTGCCTGTGTTTCAGAGAGAACAGCAGTCCCTGTGTACAATATAGAGAAGAGCACTCACTGTGTATAATACAGAGAACAGCAGAGCCTGAGTATAATATAGAGAACAGCAGTCCCTGTGTACAGTATAGAGAACAGTCGTCCCTGTGAAAAATGTAGAGAACAGTGGTCCTGCGTACATTGTAGGGAAGAGCAGTATCTGTGTACAGTGTTGAGAACAACGTCCCTACATAAAATACAGAGAACAGCAATCCCTCTGTTTAATAAAGAGAATAGCAATACCTGTTTATAATATAGAGAACAGCAGTCGCTGTGCATAATATAAAGAACAGGAGTCGCTGTGTATAATATAGAGAATACTTGTCCCCATTGTATAGTACAGAGAGCAAGAGTACGTCTGTGTAATATAGCAAACAGCCTTACTTGTGTATAATATGGAGAACAGCAGTCCTTGTGTCAATTATACAGAACAACCGCGCACATGTCTGAGAGACAACAGTAGTGCCTGTGCACAATATGGAGAACAACAGTCCCTGTGTCTATTTTAGAGAACAGCATTGCCTGTGTATAATATAGACTTTATAATATACAGTCCCTGTGCACAATGTAGAGTTGTTGAGTCACTGTGAATAATATGGAGAACAGGTATACCTGTGTATAATATAGAGAGCTACAGTCCGTGTATATAATACAGAGAACAGCCATGTCAGTGAATCATATAATGAACAGCAGTCACTGTGCACAATATAGAGAACAGAAAACCATGTGAATAATGTAGAAAACAGCAGTCCCTGTTTATAATGAGGAGAACAGTAGTCCCTGTGTATATTGTGGTGAACAGCAGATTGCGTATCTCATGTAGAGAACTCAAGTTGATGCGCATAATGTAGAGAACAACTGTCCCTGAGTGTATGGTAGAGAACAGTCATCCCTGTGAAAAATGCAGAGAACAGCAGTCCTGCATATATTGTAGGGAAGAGCAGTTCCTGTGTACAGTGTTGAGAACAGTCGTGCCTACATATAATATAGAGAACAGCAGTCCCTGTGTTTAATAGAGAGAACAGCAATCCCTGTGTATAATATAGAGAACAGCAGTTGCTGTGCATAAAATAGAGAACAGCAATCCCTTTGCATAATATAGAGAACAGGAGTCGCTGTGTAATATAGCGAACAGTCTTACCTGTGTACGATGTGGAAAACAGCACTCTGTTTATCATGTGGAGAACACCTGTGCCTATTTCAGTGAACAGCAGTCCCTGTGTCTATTTTAGAGAAAACCAGTGTCAGTACATAATATAGAGGATAGCACTCATTGTGTATAATATAGAGAACAGCAGTCCCTGTGTATAATATAGAGAACATGAGTCACTGTGTATTATATAGAGAACAACTATCCGTGTGTACAATATAGCGAACAACCGTCCCTGTGTCTATTTTAGAGAACAGCAGTGCCTGTGCATATCAGAAGATCAGCAGAACCTGTGTATGATATGGAGAACAGCTATCCCTGTTAATAGTATGGAGAACAACAGTTCCTGTCTCTATTTTAGAGAACAATAGACAATAGGTGCAGGAGTAGGCCATTCTGACCTTCAAGCCTGCATCCTCAATCAGTATCCTGTTCCTGCCTTATCTCCATAACCCTTGATTCCACTATCCTTGAGAGCTCTATCCAACTCTTTCTTAAAAGAATCCAGAGACTGGGCCTCCACTACCTTCTGGGGCAGAGCATTCCACAAACCCACCACTCTCTGGGTGAAGAAGTTTCTCCTCATTTCTGTCCTAAATGGCCTACCCCTTATTTTTAAGCTGTGTCTTCTGGTTGGGGACTCACCCATCAACGGAAACATGATTCCTGCCTCCAGACTGTCCAATTCCTCAAATCTGATATGTCTCAATCAGATCCCCTCTCAGTCTTCTGAACTCAAGGGTATACAAGCCCAGTCACTCCAATTTTTCAACATAAGATAGTCCCGCCATTCCAGGAATTGACCTCATGAACCTACGCTGCAACTCCCTCAATAGCCAGAATGTCTTTCCTCAAATTTGGAGACCAGAACTGCACACAATATTCCAGCTTCTATACTCAATCCCTCTTGTTATGAAGGCCAGCATGCGATTAGCTTTCTTCACTACCTGCTGTACCTGCATGCTTGCCTTCATTGACTGGTGTACAAGAACACCCAGGTCTCTTTGCACTGCCCCTTTATCTAACTTGACTCCATTTAGGTAGTAATCTGCCTTCCTGTTCTTGCCACCAAAGTGGATTACCATACATTTATCCACATTAAACTGCATCTGTCCACTCACCTAACCTGTCCAGGTCACCCTGTAATCTCCTAACATCGTCCTCACATTTCACCCTGCCACCCAGCTTTGTATCATCAGCAAATTTGCTAATGTTACTATTAATACCATCTTCTAAATCATTAATATATATTGTAAATAGCTGCGGTCCCAGCACTGATCCCTGCGGTGCCCCACTGGTCACCACCTGCCATTCCGAAAGGGAGCCGTTTATCACTACTCTTTGTTTCTTGTCAGCCAACCAATTTTCAATCCAAGTCAGTACTTTGCCCCCAATACCATGCGCCCTAATTTTGCTCACTAACCTCCTATGTGGGACTTTTTCAAAGCCTTTCTGAAAGTCCAGGTACACTACATCCACTGGATCTCCCTTGTCCATTTTCAGAGTTACATCCTCAAAAAATTCCAGAAGATTAGTCACGCATGATTTCCCCTTCATAAATCCAAGCTGACTGACCTATCCTGTCACTACTATCCAGATGTGTCATAATTTCATCCTTTATAATTGACTCCAGCATCTTTCCCACCACTGAGGCCAGACTAACTGGTCTATAATTTCCTGCTTTCTCTCTCGCTCCTTTCTTAAAAAGTGGCACAACATTAGCCACCCTCCAATCCACAGGAACTGATCCTGAATCTATCGAACTCTGGAAAATAATCACCAACGCATCCATGATTTCTAGTACCCTGGGATGTAGACCATCAGACTTATCAGCCTTCAGACCTAACAGTTTCTCCAACACCAATTCCTGGCAAATATAAATTCCCTTCAGTTCAGGTCCTTCAGCCACTGTTACCTCTGGGAGATTGCTTGTTGTCTTCCCCAGTGAACACAGATCTGAAGTACCAATTCAACTCTTCTGCCATTTTTTTGTTCCACGTAACATATTCCCCTGTTTCTGCATTCAAGGGCCCAAATTTAGTCTTAACCATTTTTTTTTCCCTTTCACACACCTAAAAAAGCCTTTACTATCGTCCTTTATATTTTTGGCCAGTTTACCTGCGTACCTCATTTTTTCTCTGCGTATTTCCTTCTTAGTAATCCTCTGTTGATCTTTAAAAGCTTCCCAGTCCTCCGTTTTCCCACTTACCTTTGCTATGTTATACTTTTTCTCTTTTGACTTTATATGTTTCTTTTAACTTCCCTTGTCAGCCACGGCTGCCCCTGCCTCCTCATAGGATCTTTCTTCCTTTTTGGAATGAACTGATCCTGCATCTTCTGCATTATACCCAGATATATCTGCCATTGTTCCTCCACTGTCATCCCTGCTAAAAAAAGCTTTTATATTTTATATTTTTATATTTTTGGCCAGTTTACCTTCATACCTCATTTTGTTCTCTGTGTATTTCCTTCTTAGTAATCCTCTGTTGTTCACCATTGAACTTTGGCCAGCTCCTCCCTCATAGCTCCATAATTCCCTTTATTCAACTGAAATATTGTCATTACTGATTGTACACTCTCCCTTTCAATTATGCACCAATGCCTGTGCATAGTATGGAGAACAGCATTCCCTGTGTTTAGTAAAGAGAGCAGCAGACCCTGTGCTCAGATAGGGAATAGAAGTCGCTCTGTGTAATATGGATAAGAACAGTCACTGTGTATATTGTAGAGAACAGCAGTCCTTGCCACTATTTTAGAGAACACCAGTGCCTGTGTATAATATAGAGAACAACATTCCCTGTGTTTAATAAAGAGAGCAGCAGACCCTGTGCATTTCCTGTGTCTCATATAGGGAACAGAAGTCCCTCTGTGTAACATAGGGAACAGCAGTACCTCTGTGTAATATAGAGAACAGCAGTCCCTGTTTCTAATGTGGAGAACAGTAGTCCCTGTGTATATTGCAGAGAACAGCAGGTCCTGTGTCTCATGTAGAGAACAGCAATCACAGTGTATAATAGAGTACAGCTGTCTCTGAGTGTCTGGTAGAGAACAGTAGTCCCTGTGTATAATATAGAATACAGCTGTCCGAGTGTCTGGTAGGGAACAGTAGTTCCTGTGTAAAATGTAGAAAACTGCAGTCATGCGTACATTGTAGAGAACAGTAGTCCCTACATATAATAGAGAGCAGCAGTCCCTGTGTATAATATAGAGAACATGTGTTTCTGTGTGTATTATAGAGATCAGGAGACCCTCTGTGTAATATAGAGAACAGCCACACATGTGCATAATATGGAGAAAAGCAGTCCTTGTGTCTCTTATAGAGGACAACAGTGCTCTTGTATAAGAGAGAACAATAAACGAGTGAATAGCAGTCCCTATGTACAATATAGAGATCAGCAGACAATGTGTACAATATGAAGAACAGCTATAATATAGAAAACACTAGTCCATGTGTCTATTTTAGAGAACAGCATTCCCTGTGTTTAATAAATAGAGCAGCAGAACCTGTCTCTCAGATAGGGAACAGCAGTCCCTGTGTCTTGTATCGGGAATAGCAGTCTCTCTGTGTAACATAGGGAACATCAGTCCCTCTGTGTAATATAGAGAACAGCAGTCCCTGCGTATAATGTAGAGATCAGCAGATCGTGTTTACAATATGGAAAACAGCTATCCTTGTGCATAATATAGAGAAGAGCAGTCCTTGCGCCTATTTTAGAGAAAACCAGTGCATAGTATAGAGAACAGCAGTCCCTGTGTTTAATAAAGAGACCCTGTGTTTAATAAAGAGACCCTGTGTCTCATATGGAGAACAGCTATCTAGTGTATAATATAGAAAACAGCAAACCCTGCGAATAATGCTGAAAACCGCAGTCCCTGTTTCTCATGTGGAGAACAGTCATCCATGTGTATCTTGTAGAGAACAGCAGATCTTGTCTCTCATGTGGAGAAGAGCTGTCCCTGAATGTTTGGTAGAGAACAGTAGGCCCTGTGTAAAATGTAGAAAACAACGGTCCTGCGTACATTGTAGAGGTCAGCAGTCCCTACCTACGATATAGAGAATAGCACTCACTGTGTATAATAAAGAGAAAGCAGGCCGTGTGTTTAACAGAGACAACAACAGTCCCTGTGTCTATTTTAGAGAACACCAGTGCCTGTGCATAATATAGAGAACAGCATTCCCTGTGTTTAGTAAAGAGAGCAGCAGGCCCTGTGCTCAGAAAGAGAACAGCAGTCCCTGTGTCACCGTATAGGGAACAGCAGTCGCTCTGTGTAATATAGAGAACAGCAATCACTGTGTATACTATAGAGAACAGCAGTCCCTGTGTATATTTTAGAGAACACCAATGCCTGTGCATTATATCGAGAACAACATTCCCTGTGTTTAATAAAGAGAGCAGCAGACCCTGTGCTCTGATAGGAAACAGACGTCCCTCTGTGCAATAGAGGGAACAACAGTCCCTGTGTCTCAAATCGGGAACAGCAGTCCCTTTGTGTAATATAGAGAACAGCATACCTTTTTTCTAATGTGGAGAACCGTAGTCCTGTGTATATAGTAGAGAACAGCAAATCCTGTGTCTCATGTAGAGAACAGCCGTCCCAGTGTATAATATAGAGTACAGCTGTCCGAGTGTCTGGTAGAGAACAGTAGTTCCTTTGTAAAATGTAGAAAACTGTGATCCTGCGTATTTTGTAGAGAACAGTAGTCCCGACATATAATATAGAGAGCAGAAGTCCATGTGTATAATATAGAGAACATGTGTCCCTGTATATATTACAAAAGAGCAGCAGTCCCTTTGTGTAATATACAGTTAAAAATCACACAACACCAGGTCCAACAGGTTTAATTGGAAGCACACTAGCTTTTGGAAAAGCTTTATATGTCGATAATATGGAGAACAGCAGTCGTTGTGTACAATATAGAGCAGCAGCTCTGTGCATAATATAGAGAACAGCATTCCCTGTGTCTCATATCGAAACAGCAGTCGCTGTGTATAATATAGATAACACGTATCCCTGCATATATTAGAGAGAGCAGGAGTCCCTCTGTGTAATATAGAGAACAGCCTTACCTATGTATAATATGGAGCACAGCAGACCTTGTATGAATTATACAGAACAACAGTGCCGATGTATAAGAGAGAACAGCAGTGTCTCCGAACAATAAAAGAGTGAACAGCAGTTCCTGTGTACAATTGGAAAAGCGCAGCAGGTCAGGCAGCATCCAAGGAGCAGGAGAATCGACGTTTTGGGAATGAGCCCTTCTTCAGGGCAAAACGTCGATTCTCCTGCTCCTTAGATGCTGCTTGACCTGCTGCGCTTTTCCAGCAATACATTTTCAGCTCTGATCTCCAGCATCTGCAGTCCTCACTTTCTCCTTCCTGTGTACAACACAGAGATCAGCAGACCGTGTGTACAATATGGCAAACAGCTATCGCTGTGCATAATATAGAAAACAACAGTCCCTGTGTTTAATTTCAAGAACAACAGTCCCTGTGCCCATTTTAGAGAACAGCAGTGTCTGTGTATCATAGAGAGAACAGCAATCCCTGTGTTTAATAAAGAGAGCAGCAGACTTGTGTGTCATACATGGAACATCAGTCCCTGTGTCCTGTATAGGGAACAGCAGTCCCTGTATATATAATATAGAGAATAGCAGTCCCTGAATATATTATAGAGATCAGCAGACCATGGGTACTGTATCGAGAACAGCTATCCCTGTGCATAATATAGAGAAGAGCAGTCCCTGTGCCTATATTAGAGAAAACCAGTGCCTGCGCATAATATAGAGAACAGTTTTCCCTGTGTTTAATATAGAGAGCAGCAGACCCTGTGCTCTGGTAGGGAACATAATCCCTGTGTCTCATATAGGGAACACAACTCCCTCTGTGCAATATAGAGGACAGCAGTCCCGACTTCTAATGTGGAGAACAGTAGTCCCTGTGTGTATTGTTGAGAACAGCAGAGCCTGTGCCTCATGTAGAGAACAGCAGTCCCAGTGTATAATATAGAGTACAGCTATCCCTGAGTGTCTGGTAGAGAACTGTAGTCCCTGTGTAAAATGTAGAAAATTGCAGTCCTGCGTACTTTGTAGAGAACAGTAATCCTGACATATAATATAGAGAGCAGCAGTCCCTGTGTAGAAAATAGAGAACAGCCGTCACTGTGTATACTATAGAGAACACGTACCCCTTCGTATATTATAAAGTGCAGGAGTCCCTCTGTGTAATATAGAGAACAGTCTTATCTGTCTATAATATAGAGAGCAGCAGCCCTGTGCATAATATAGTGAACAGCAGTCCTTGTGTTTAATAATGAGAACATCAGTCCTTGTGTCTAATAAAGAGAATATCAGTCACTGTGTTTAATAAAGACAGGAGCAGACCCTGTCCTCTGATAGGGAACATCAGTCCCTCTGTTTAATATAAAGAACACCAGTCGCTGTGTCTCAGATAGGGAACAGCATTCCGTCTGTTAACATAGAGAACAGCAGTCCCTGTTTCAAAACTGGAGAACAGTATTGTGGAGAACAGCAGAACATGTATCTCATGTAGAGAACAGCAGTCGTAGTGTACAATATAGAGAACAGCTGTCCCTGAGTGTCTGGTAGAGAACTGTAGTCCCTATGTAAAATATAGAAAATTGTGGTCCTGCGTACTTCGTAGAGAACCAACATATACTATAGGGAACAGCAGTCCCTGTGTAGAAAATAGAGAACAGCAGTCACTGTGTATGATATAGAGAATATGTGTCCCTGTGTATATTATAGAGAGCAGGAGTCCCTGTGTATAACATGCAGAACAGCAGTCCTTATGTCTACTACAGAGAACAACTGTGCCTGTGTTTAAGGGAGAACAGCAGTACAATATAGCAGTCGCTGTGTATAATATAGAGAACATGTACCCCTGCGTATATTATAAAGTGCAGGAGTCCCTCTGCGTAATATAGAGAACAGTCTTACCTGTCTATAATAGAGAGCAGCAGCCCTATGCATAATATAGAGAACAGCAGTCCTTGTGTTGAATAATGAGATAGCAGTCCTTGCATCTAATATGGAGAACAGCAGTCACTGTGCAAAATGTATATTAAACAGCAGGCCCTGTGTATAATACCAAGAACAGCAGTAGCTGTGTAAAATATAGAGAACACGTACCACTGCATATATTATTGAGAGCAGGAGTTCCTCTGTGTAAAATAGAGAACAGCCTTTCCTGCGTCTAATATGGAGAACAGCAGTCCTTGTGTGAATTGTACAGAACAACAATGCCCATTTATAAGAGAGAACAGCAGTCCCTGTGTACAATATAGAGATCAGCAGACCATGTGTACAATATGGAGAACAGCTATCCCTGTGCATAATATAGAAACCATCAGTACCTGTGTCTAATTTTGAGTATAACAGTCCCTGTGCCTATTTTAGAGAACAGCAGTGCCTGTGCATAATATAGAGAACAGCATTCTCTGTGTTTAATAAAGAGAGCAGTAGACCCTGTGTCTCAGATAGGTAACAGCAGTCCCTATGTATACTATAGAGAACAGCAAACCCTGCGTATAATAATATCGAAAACAGCAGCCCCTGTTTCTAATGTGGAGAACAGTAGTGCCTGTGTATATTGTAGATAAGAGCAGATCTTGTCTCTCATACAGAGTACAGTTGTCCCTGAGTGTCTGGTAGAGAACAGCAGTCTGTGTAAAATGTAGAAAACAGCGATCCTGCATACATTGTAGAGGCCAGCAGTCCCTACATATTACATAGATAACAGCAGTCACTGTTTATCATACAGAGAACAGCAGTCCCTGTGTTTAATAAAGAGAACAACAGTCACTGTGTATAATACAGAGGACACGTGTCCCTGTGTATAATACAGAGGGCAGCAGTCCCTATGTCTAATATAGAGGACAGCAGTCCCTGTGTGTAATATAGAGGACAGCAGTAGCTGTGTATAATGTACAGAACACGAATCCCTGTGTTTAATGAATAGAATAAAGAGCAGTAGCTGTGTATAATAAAGAGAAAACCAGTGCCTGTGTATATTATAGAAGACAGCAGTCTCTGTGCGCAATATAGAAGACATGAGTCCCTGTCTATATTATAGAGAACAGCAAACCCTGAGATTAATGTAGAAAACAGCAGTCCCTGAGTCGATTGCAGAGAGCAGCAGTCCCCGTGTACAAAATAGAGAACAGGTGTACCTGTGTCTATTTCATAAAGAGAACAGCAGCCCCTGTGTATATTACAGATAACAGCTGTCCTTGTGTATAATATAGAGAGCAGGAGTCCCTGCGTAGAAAATAGAGAACAGCCTTACCTGTGAATGATATGGAGAACAGAAGTCCCTGTGTTTAATAAAACGAACAAAGTCCCTGTACATAATATCGAGAACAGCAGTTCCTGTGCTTCACGAAGAGAACAGCAGTCCCTGTGACTAATTAGGGAATAGCAATCCCTGTGTCTAATTAGGGAACAGCAGTTACTGTATAAAATATAGAGAGCAGCCGTCCCTGGTCATAATGTAGAGAATCACAATCCCTCTGTATAATGTGTTAAATAGCAGTCCCTGTGTATGATCTGGTGAACACCAGTCCTTGGGAATATTGTAGAGAACAGCAGATCTTATGTATAGTGTGGAGAACAGAAGTCCCAGTGTATAAAATAGAGAACAGCTGTCCCTAGGTGTCTGGTAGAGACCAGTAATCCCTGTGTAAAATGTATGTATAATATAGAGAACAACAGTCCCTGTGTATAATATAGGCAACAGCAGTCCCTGTGTCTAATATAAATAACATGACTCCCTGTGTTGAATGAAGAGAACAGCCATCCCTGTGTATACTATAGAGAACACAGTGTCTGTGTATAATATAGAGTCCCTGTGTACAAATATAGTGAATATGAGTCATTGTGTATCATATAGAGAACAGCTATCCCTGGGTGTAATATAGAGAACAGCAGACCCTGTGTTTCATACAGAGAGAACAGCAGATGCTGTGTCTAATATGAAGAACAAGACTCCCTGTGTATAATTTAGAGAACACCAGTGTTTGCATATAATATAGAGAACAGCAGTCCCCGTGTACATTATAGAGAACATGAGTCAATGTGTATAATACAGAGAACAGCTGTCCCGGTGTGTAATATGGAGAGCAGCAGTCCTTGTGTCTATTTTATGAACAGCAGGCCCTGTGTATAGTATAGAGAACAGCAGTTCCTCTGTCTATTTTAGTGAGCAGCAGTGCCTGTGTATTATATAAAGAACAGCAGTCCCTGTGTGCAATTTAGACAACAGCAGTTCATATGTATAATGTAGAGAACAGCAATCCTTCTGTATTATACAGAAAACAGCAGCCCTTGTGCCATAATACAGGGAACAGCAGTTCCTGTATATAACGTAGTGAACAGCAGTCACTATGGATAACATAGAGAACAATGATACAACCTGCGCACATGCAGAGAACAGCAGTGACTGCGTACAATGTAGAGAAAAGCAGTTTCAGTGTACAATGTCGAGAACAGAAGTCCCTGCATGCAATGTAAAGAACAGCAGACCCTGTGTATAATATAGAGAACAACAGCCCCCGTGTACAATGTAGAGAACAGCAGTCACTATGTTTAATAAAGAGAACAGCTATCCCTGTGTATAATATAGAGAACAACAATTGTTGTGTTTATTTTAGAGAACAGCAGTGCCTATGCATAATATAAAGAACAGTAATCCCTGTGTTTAATAAAGAGAGCAGCAGAACGTGTGTACAGCATGGAGAACAGAATTCCCTGCATGCAACTAAAGAACAGCAGACCTTGTGTATAATATAGAGAACAACAGCCCCTGTGTACAATGTAGAGAACAGCAGTTGTGTATAATGTAGAGAAGAGCAAACTGCACTCATTCATTCAATGAAACAGACTGCACATGATAATTCAATGAGTAGAGCAACTCTCATTCGTTCAATGCCTCAAGCTTAAAACATTGATTCAATCAAACAAATTGCACACATTTAGTTCATGAAGCAAACAGCATTTCTCAATTCAATGAATACAGCTACTCTCATTCTCTCAATGTCACAAGCTTCACACATTGTCTCAATCAAACTGTACACATTCACTCCATGTACCAAACTGCACGTGTTAATTCAATGAGAGAGCTTCTCTCATTCATTCAACGTGTCAAGCTCAACGCTTCCATTCAATTATACAAACTTCATTCATTAAATCATTGAATCTAACTACGATTATTCTTTGTTTCAATGGAACAAACGGAACACATTCACTCCATGAACGAAACTGCACGTGTTAATTCATTGAGTAGAGCTTCTCTTATTTGTATTCAATGAGTAGATGTACTCTCTTTCATTGAATGCCTCAAGCTTAACGCATTGATTCAATTAAACGAATTGCACACATTTAGTTCATGAAGCAAACAGCATTTGTCAATTCAATGAATACAGCTACTCTCATTCTCTCAATGTCACAAGCTTCACACATTGTCTCAATCAAACTGCACACATTCACTCCATGAACCACAATTGCACGTGCTAATTCATTGAGAGAGCTTCTCTCATTCATTCAATGTGTCAAGCTCAATTGCACTCATTCATTCAATGAAACAGACTGCACTTGGTAATTCAATGAGTAGAAGTACTCTCATTCGTACAAAGCCACAAGCTTAACGCATTGATGCAATTAAACAAACTGCGCACATTTAGACCATGAAACAAACTGCACGTGTTCATTCAATGAGTAGAGCTTTTCTCTTTCATTCAATGCCTCGAGCTTAACGCTTTAATTCAATGAAGCAACCTGCATTCATTTATTCATTGATTCATATTTCAATCATTAATTTTAAGAATCAAATGTACTTCATTGGTTTAGTTGTACAAACTTCACTCATTTCTAGAGTGACTTTAACTGCATTCATGCAATTAATGAATCAGACTGCAAACATTCATTCGATGAGGACCACTGCAAGTCCTATGCCAAACAATCTAGCTTTTGTCATTCATTCAATGAAAGAAACTGCACACGTTCATTCAATGATACAACTGCATGCATTCATTAAATGAAACAGACTGCACGCGTTAATTCAATAAGTACAGCATTTCTTCTATATTCAATGTCTCGAGCTTAGCACTTTCTCTCAATGAAACCAACTGCATTCATTCAATCATTGAATCAAACTGCAATCATTGAGTCAATGAGTCAAACAGTATTAATGGATTCAATCAAACAAACTTAACGCGTTTACTTCATGAATTAAACTGCACCCATTCATTCAATGAAATGCACGGTATGTCTCAATTAAAAGAGCGGAGCTCCGGTCATTTATTCAATGCCATGAGCACAACGCATTCATTCAACTGAGCAAACTGCACTCATTTATTCAATGATACAGACTGCATGTATTGTCAATACAAGCTCTTCAATGAGAAGAGCTTCACTCATTCATTCAATGGGTCAAGCTTAACGCTTTCAATCAATGAAACAAACTGCATTCATTGAATTATTGAATTAATCAATGAATCAATGAATCAAACCTTATTTCTCGTTTCAATGGAACAAATCTATCTCCCTTATTTATCGAACCAAACTGCATACGTTCATTCAATGAAAGAGGCTGCACTTGTCAATTCAATGAGTAGAGCTACTCTCATTCATTCAATGGCACATGTTTCACGTATTGTCCCTATGAAAATGGACACATTCACTACATGAACCTAACTGCCCGTCTTCATTCAATGAGTAGAGCTTCTCTCATTCATTCAATGTGTCAAGCTCACCGTTTTCATTTAACGAAAGAAACTGCATTCATTGAATCATTGAATCAAGCTACAAAAATTGATTCAATAAATCAAACCTTCTTCCTTTTTTCAATGGAACAATCCTATCTTCCTTATTCAGTGAACCAAACTGCATACGTTCAGTCAATGAATGAGGCTGCACTTGTCAATTCAATGAGTAGAGCGACTCTCATTCAGTCAATGTGTCAAGCTTAATGCTTTCATTCAATGAAACAAACTGCATTCATTCAATCATTGAATCAGACTAAAATCATTGAGTCAATGTATCCATCAGTATTAATGGATTCAGTCAAACAAACTTAACTCATTCACTTCGTAAATCAAACTGCACCCATTCATTCAATGAAATGCACTGTATGTCTTAATTAAAAGAGTAGAGCTCCGGCCATTCATTCAATGCCACGAGCAAAATGCATTCATTCAATGGAGCAAACTGCACTCATTTATTCGATGATACAGGCTGCACGTCTTAATTCAATGAGTAGAGCTTCTCTCATTAATTCAATGGGTCAAGCTTAACGATGAAACAAACTGCATTCATTGAATCGTTGAATCAAACTACAATAATTGATTCAAAGAATCAAACATTATTCCTTGTTTCAATGGAACAAACCTAACTCCCTTTCGTAGTGAACCAAACTGCACACGTTCATTCAATGAAAAAGGCTGCACTTGTCAATTCAATGAATAGAAGTACTCTCCTTTGTTCAAAGCCACAAGCTTAACCCATTGATTCATTCAAACAAACTGCACACATTTAGTCCATGAAACAAACTGCACGTGTTCATTCAATGAGTAGAGCTTTGCTCTTTCATTCAATGCCTCGAGCTTAACGCTTTAATTCAATGAAACAACCTGCATTCATTCATTCATTGATTCATATTTCAATCATAGATTCAAAGAATCAAATGTAATTCATTGATTTAAGTGCACAAACTTCACTCATTTCTGGAGGGAATTTAACTGCATTCATACAATTAATGAATCAAACTGCAAACATTCATTCGATGAGGAACACTGCAAGTCCCATTCCAATGAATCCAGCTTTTGCCATTCATTTAATGAAATAAACTGCACGCGTTCATACAATGATAAAAAAACTGCATGCATTCATTCAATGAAACAGACTGCAAGTGTTAATTCAATAAGTACAGCTTTTCTTGTTTATTCAATGTCTCGAGCTTAGCATTTTCATTCAATGAAACCAACTGCATTCATTCAATCATTGAATCAAACTGCAATCATTGAGTCAATGAATCAAACAGTATTAATGGATTCAATCAAACAAACTTAACTCATTTACTTCGTGAATCCAACTGCACCCATTCATTCAATGAAATGCACGGTATGTCTTAATTAAAAGAACAGAGCTCTGGCCATTCATTCAATGCCACGAGCAAAAAGCAATCATTCAATGGAGCAAACTGCACTCATTTATTCAATGACAAAGACTGCACGTCTTAATTCAATGTAGAGCTTCTCTCATTCATTCAATGGGTCAAGTTTAACGATTTCATTCAATGAAATAAACTGCAATCATTGAATCAAACTACAATCAATGATTCAAAGAATCAAACATTATTCCTTGTTTCATTGGAACAAACCTAACAACCTTATATAGTGAACCAAACTGCACACGTTCATTCAATGAAAGAGGCTGCACTTGTCAATTCAATGAGTAGAAGTACTCTCCTTCGTTCAATGAAACAAGTTTAACGCATTGATTCAATCAAACAAATTGCACACAGTTATTCCATGAAGCAAACTGCACTTTGTCAATTCCATGAATACAGCCACTCTCATTCATTCAATCTCACAAACTTCACACATTGTCTTAATCAAACTGCACACATTCATGCCTGAACCAAACTGCACGTTTTAATTCAATGAGAGAGATTCTCTCATTCATTCAATGAGTCAAGCGCACCGTTTTCATTTGATGAAACAAACTGCATTCATTGAATCATTGAATCAAGCACAAAAATTGATTCAATGAATCAAGCCTTCTTCCTTGTTTCAATCGAGCAAACCTGCTCCCTTATTTAGTGAATGAAACTGCACCCGTTCATACAATGAAAGAGGCTGCACTTGTCAATTCAATCAGAAGAGCGACGCTCATTCAGTCAATGTGTCAAGCTTAACGCTTTCATTCAATGAAACAAACGGCATTCATTGATTCATATTTCAATAATTGATTCAATGAATCAAACCTTATTCCTTGTTTCAATGGAACAAACCCATCTCCCTTATTTAGTGAACCAAACTGCATACGTTCATTCAATGAAAGAGTCTGCACTTGTCAATTCAAAGAGTAGAGCTGCTCTCATTCATTCAATGGCACAAGTTTCACGCATCGTCTCTATCAACTTGAACACGTTCACTACATGAACAAAACTGCCTATCTTAATTCAATGATTAGAGCTTCTCTCATTCAATCAATGTCTCAAGCTCACCGTTTTCATTTAAGGAAACAAACTGCATTCAATGAATCATTGAATCTAGCTACAAAAATTGATTCAATGAATCAAACCTTCTTCCTTGTTTCGATTGAACAAACCTATCTCCCTTATTTAGTGAACCAATTTGCATAAGTTTATTTAATGAAAGAGGCTGCACTTGCCAGTCCAATGAGCAGAGCGACTCTCATTCAGTCAATGTGTCAACCTTAACGCTTTAATTCAATGAAACAAACGGCATTCATTGAATCATTGCATCAAACTTCAATGGTTGATTCAGTGAATCAAACGTTATTCAATGTTTCAGTGAAACAAACTTAACACGCTTATTTAGTGAATGAAATTGCACACGTTCAATCAATGAAAGAGGTTGCACTTGTCAATTTAATGAGTAGAGCGGCTCGCATTCCGTCAATGTGTCAAGCTTAACACTTTCATTCAATGAAGCAATCTGTATTCATTCATTGCTTGATTCATATTTGAATCATTGATTCAAAGAAACATTGTGACATTCAATGAATCATTGATTTAGTTGTACTGACTTTACTCATTTGTGGAGTGAATTTAACTGCATTCATGCAATTAATGAATCAAACTGCAAACATATATTCAATCAGGAACACTGCAAGTCCTATTCCAATGAGTCTAGCTTTTGTCATTCAATCAATGTAAAAAACTGCACGCGTTCATTCAATGATACAAACTGCATGCATTCATTAAATGAAACAGACTGCACGTGTTAATTCAATAAGTACAGCTTTTCTTGTCTATTCAATGTCACGAGCTAAGCACTTTCATTCAATCATTGAATCAAACTGCAATCATTGAGTCAATGAGTCAAACGGAATTAATGGATTCAATCAAACAAATTTGACTCATTTACTTCGTGAGTCAAAGTGCATCCATTCATGCAATGAAATGCACGGTATGTCTTAATTAAAAGGGTAGAAGCTCCGGCAATTCATTTACTGCCACGAAGAAAACGCATTCATTTAATAGAGCAAACTGCAATCATTTTGTCAACGATACAGACTGCACGTCTGAATTCAATGAGTAGAGCTTCACTCATCCATTCAATGGGTCAAGCTTAACGCTTTCATTCAATGAAACAAACTGCATTCATGGAATCATTGAATCAAACTACAATCGTTGATTCAATGAATCAAACCTTAATGCTTGTTTCAACGGAACAAACCTATCTCCCTTATTTAGTGAACCAAACTGCATACGTTCATTCAATTCAATGGGTACAGCTACTCTCTTTCATTTAATGGCACAAGTATCACGCATTCTCTCTAACAAATTGCAAATGTTCACTACATGAACCAAACTGCCCGTCTTATTTAAATGAGTAGAGCTTCTCTCATTCATTCAATGTGTCAAGCTCACCGTGTTCATTTAATGAAGCAAGCTGCATTCATTGAATCATTGAATCAAGATAGAAAAAATGATTCAATGAATCAAATCTTATTCCTTGTTTCAATGGAACAAACCTATCTCCCTTATTTAGTGAACTAAACTGCGTACGTTCATTCAATGAAAGAGGCTGCACTTTTTAAGACAATGAGTAGAGCGACTCTCATTTATTCAATGTGCTAATTTACTTGTTTAGTGAATCCTACTACACTCGTTCATTCAATGAGACACCCTGCACATGATAATTCACAGCGTAGAGGTATTATTAACGCATTGATTCAATCAAACCAATTGCACTCATCTAGTTCATGAAGCAAACTGCATTTGTCAACTCAATGAATACAGCTACTCATTCATTCAATGTCACAGGCTTCACTCATTGCTTCAATCAAACTGCACATATTCACTCCATGAACCAAACTGGGCCTGTTAATTCAATGAGGAGAGATTCTCATATTCATTTAATGTGTCAAGCTTAACGCTTTCATTCAATGAAACAAAAATTGCTTGTTTCAATGAAACAAACATATCTCCCTTATTTAGTGAACCAAACTGCATACGTTCATTCAATGAAAGAGGCTGCACTTTTTAATACAATGAGTAGAGTGACTCTCATTCATTCAATGTGTCAAGCTCACCGTTTTCACGAAAAGAAACAAACTGCATTCATTGAATCATTGAATGTAAGCAAAGTCACTCATTCAATGAATTACACCTTATATCTTGTTCAATCGAACAAACCTAATTCACTTGCTTAGTCAACCCTACTACACTCGTTCATTCAATGAGATACCCTGCACATGTTAATTCACAGCGTAGAGGTATTATTAACGCATTGATTCAATCAAACCAATTGCACTCATTTAGTTCGTGAAGCAAACTGCATTTGTCAATTCAATGAATACAGCTATTCATTCATTAAATGTCACAAGCTTCACTCATTGCTTCAATCAAACTGCACACATTCACTCCATGAACCAAACTGGGCCTGTTAATTCAATGAGTAGAGATTCTCATATTCGTTGTATGTGTCAAGCTGAACGCATTCGTTCAATGACACAAAGAAAGCTTGTTTCAATGGAACAAACCTATCTCCCTTATTTAGTGAACCAAACTGCATACATTCATTCAATGAAAGAGGCTGCACTTTTTAATACAATTTGTAGAGTGACTCTCATTCATTCAATGTGTCAAGCTCACCTTTTTCATTAAAAAAAACAAACTGAATTCATTGAATCATTGAATCAAACTACAATCATTGATTCAATGAATCAAACCTTATTGCTTGTTTCAATGGAACAAACCTATCTCCCTTATTTAGTGAGCCAAACTGCATACGTTCATTCAATTCAATGGTAGAGCTACTCACATTCATTCAATGGCAGAAGTATCACGCATTCTCTACCAAATTGCAAACGTTCACTGCATGAACCAAACTACCCGTCTTAATTAAATGAGTAGAGCTTCTCTCATTCATTCAATGTGTCAAGCTCACCGTGTTCATTTAATGTAGGAAGCTGCATTCATTGAATCATTGAATCAAGATAGAAAAAATGATTCAATGAATCAAATCTTATTCCTTGTTTCAATGGAACAAACCTATCTCCCCTATTTAGTGAAATAAACTGCGTACGTTCATTCAATGAAAGAGGCTGCACTTTTTAATACAATGATTAGAGCGACTCTCATTCATTCAATGTGTCAAGCATCCCGTTTTCATTAAAAGAAACAAACTGCATTCATTGAATCATTGAATGAAAGTAGTCACTAATTCAATGAATTAAACCTTATTCCTTGTTTCAATCGAACAAAGCTAATTCACTTGATTAGTGAATCCAACTACACTCGTTCATTCAATGAGACACCCTGCACATGATAATTCACAGCGTAGATGTATTATTAACGCATTGATTCAATCTAACCAATTGCACTCATTTAGTTCGTGAACCAAACATCATTTGTCAATTCAATGAATACAGCTACTCATTCATTCAATGTCACAAGCTTCACTCATTGCTTCAATCAAACTGCACACATTCACTCCATGAACCAAACTGGGCATGTTAATTCAATGAGTAGACATTCGCATATTCATTTAATGTGTCATGCTTAACGCTTTCATTCAATGAAACAAATATTGCTTGTTTCAATGGAACAAACCTATGTCCCTTATTTAGTGAACCAAACTGCATACGTTCATTCAATGAAAGAGGCTGCACTTTTTAATACAATGAGTAGAGTGACTCTCATTCATTCAATGTGTCAAGCTCACCGTTTTCATGAAAAGAAACAAACTGCATTCATTGAATTATTGAATGAAAGTAAAGTCACTGATTCAATGAATTAGACCTTATTCCTTGTTTCAATTGAACAAAGCTAATTCACTTGTTTAGTGAATCCTACTACACTTGTTCATTCAATGAGACACCCTGCACATGATAATTCACAGTGTAGAGGTATTATTAACGCATTGATTCAATCAAACCAATTGCAATCATTTAGTTCATGAAGCAAACTGCATTTGTCAATTGAATGAATACAATTTACTCATTCATTCAATGTCACAAGCTTCACTCATTGCTTCAATCAAACTGCAGACATTCACTCCATGAACCAAACTGGGCCTGTTAATTAAATGAGTAGAGATTCTCATATTAATTTAATGTGTCAAGCTTAACGTTTTCATTCTATAAAACAAACCTATCTACCTTATTTAGTGAAATTAACTGCGTACGTTCATTCAATGACAGAGGCTGCAATTTTTAATACAATGATTAGAGCGACTCGCATTCATTCAATTTGTCAAGCTTACCGTTTTGATGAAAAGAAACAAACAGCATTCATTGAATCATTGAATGAAAGTAAAGTCACTGATTCAATGAATTAAACCTTAGTCCTTGTTTCAAAAGAACAAAGCTAATTCACTTGTTTAGTGAATCCTACTGCACTCGTTCATTCAATGAGACACCCTGCACATGATAATTCACAGCGTAGAGGTATTATTAACTCATTGATTCAATGAAACCAATTGCACTCATTTAGTTCATGAAGCAAACTGCATTTTTCAATTGAATGAATACAGCTACTCATTCATTCAATGTCACAAGCTTCACTCATTGCTTCAATCAAACTGCACACATTCACTCCATGAACCAAACTGGGCCTGTTAATTCAATGAGTAGAGATTCTCATATTCATTTAATGTGTCAAGCTTAACGTTTTCATTCAATGAAACAAAACCTATCTCCCTTATTGAGTGAACTTAACTGCTTCGTTCATTCAATGAAAGAGGCTGCACTTTTTAATACA
Source organism: Chiloscyllium punctatum (assembly GCF_047496795.1). Lineage (NCBI taxonomy): Eukaryota > Metazoa > Chordata > Chondrichthyes > Orectolobiformes > Hemiscylliidae > Chiloscyllium > Chiloscyllium punctatum. The sequence goes on from NC_092753.1 coordinate 27,242,154, forward strand.
ATGATTAGAGCGTCTCTCATTCATTCAATGTGTCAAGCTTACCGTTTTCATGAAAAGAAACAAACAGCATTCATTGAATAATTGAATGAAAGTAAAGTCACTGATTCAATGAATTAAACTTTATTCCTTGTTTCAATCGAACAAAGCTGATTCACTTGTTTAGTGAATCCTAATACACTCGTTCATTCAATGAGACACCCTGCACATGATAATTCACAGCGTAGACGTATTATTAACGTATTGATTCAATCAAGCAATAGGCACTCATTTAGTTCATGAAGCAAACTGCATTCGTCAATTCAATGAATACAGCTACTCATTCTTTCAATGTCACAAGCTTCACTCATTGCTTCAATCAAAGTGCAAACATTCACTCCATGAACAAAATTGTGCCGGTTAATTCAATGAGGAGAGATTCTCATATTCATTTAATGTGTCAAGCAAAACGTTTTCATTCAATGAAACAAATATTGCTTGTTTCTAAGGAACAAACCTATCTCCCTTATTTAGTGAACCAAACTGCATACGCTCATTCAATGAAAGAGGCTGCACTTTTTAATACAAAGAGTAGAGTGACTCTCATTCATTCAATGTGCTAAGCTCACCGTTTTCATGAAAAGAAACAAACTGCATTCATTGAATCATTGAATGAAAATAAAGTCACTGATTCAATGAATTAAACCTTATTCCTTGTTTCAAACGAACAAAGCTAATTCACTTGTTTAGTGAATCCTACTGCACTCGTTCATTCATTGAGACACCCTGCACATGATAATTCACAGCGTAGAGGTATTATTAACGCATTGATTCAATTAAACCAATTGCACTCATTTAGTTCATGAAGTAAACTGCATTTGTCAATTGAATGAATACAGCTACTCATTCATTCAATGTCACAAGCTTCACTCATTGCTTCAATCAAACTGCACACATTCACTCCATGAACCAAACTGGGCCTGTTAATTCAATGAGTAGAGATTCTCATATTCATTTAATGTGTCAAGCTTAACGTTTTCATTCAATAAAACAAACCTATCTCCCTTATTTAGTGAAATTAACTGCGTACGTTCATTCAATGAAAGAGGCTGCACTTTTTAATACAATGATTAGAGCGACTCTCATTCATTCAATGTGTCAAGCTTACAGTTTTCATGAAAGAAACAAACTGCATTCATTGAATCATTGAATGAAAGTAAAGTCACTGATTCAATGAATTAAACCTTATTCCTTGTTTCTATCGAACAAAGCTAATTCACTTGTTTAGTGAATCCTACTACACTTGTTCATTCAATGAGACACCCTGCACATGATAATTCACAGCGTAGAGCGATTATTAAGGCATTGATTCAATCAAACCAATTGCACTCATTTAGTTCATGAAGTAAACGGCATATGTCAATTGAATGAATACAATCTACTCATTCATTCAATGTCACAAGCTTCACTCATTGCTTCAATCAAACTGCACACATTTACTCCATGAACCAAACTGGGCCTGTTAATTAAATGAGTTGAGATTCTCATATTCATTTAATGTGTCAAGCTTAACATTTTCATTCAATGAAACAAACCTATCTCCCTTATTTAGTGAAATTAACTGCGTACGTTCATTCAATGACAGAGGCTGCACTTTTTAATACAATGATTAGAGCGACTCTCATTCATTCAATTTGTCAAGCTTTCCGTTTTCATGAAAAGAAACAAACTGCATTCATTGAATCATTGAATGAAAGTAAAGTCACTGATTCAATGAATTAAACCTTATTCCTTGTTTCAAACGAACAAAGCTAATTCACTTGTTTAGTGAATCCTACTACACTCGTTCATTCAATGAGACACCCTGCACATGATAATTCACAGCGTAGAGGTATTATTAACGCATTGATTCAATCAAACCAATTGCACTCATTTAGTTCATGAAGCAAACTGCATTTGTCAATTGAATGAATACAATCTACTCATTCATTCAAGGTCACAAGCTTCACTCATTGCTTCAATCAAACTGCACACATTCACTCCATGAACCAAACTGGGCCTGTTAATTAAATGAGTTGAGATTCTCATATTCATTTAATGTGTCAAGCTTAATGTTTTCATTCAATGAAACAAACCTATCTCCCTTATTTAGTGAAATTAACTGCGTACGTTCATTCAATGACAGAGGCTGCACTTTTGAATACAATGATTAGAGCCACTCTCATTCATTCCATTTGTCAAGCTTTCCTTTTTCATGAAAAGAAACAAACTGCATTCATTGAATCATTGAATGCAAGTAAAGTCATTGATTCAATGAATTAAACCTTATTCCTTGTTTCAAACGAACAAAGCTAATCCACTTGTATAGTGAATCCTACTACACTCGTTCATTCAATGAGACACCCTGCACATGATAATTCACAGCGTAGAGGTATTATTAACACATTGATTCAATCAAACCAATTGCACTCATTTAGTTCATGAAGCAATCTGCATTTGTCAATTAAATGAATGCAGCTACTCATTCCTTCAATGTCACAAGCTTCACTGATTGCTTCAATCAAACTGCACACATTCACTCCATGAACTAAACTGGGCCGGTTAATTCAATGAGTAGAGGTTCTCATATTTATTTAATGTGTCAAGCTTAACGTTTTCATTCAATGAAACAAACCTATCTCCCTTAATAAGTGAAATTAACTGCGTACGTTCATTTAATGAAAAAGGCTGCACTTTTTAATACAATGATTAGAGCGACTCCCATTCATTCAATGTGTCAAGCTTACCGTTTTCATGAAAAGAAACAAACTGCATTCATTGAATCATTGAATGAAAGTAAAGTCTCTGATTCAATGAATTAAAACTTATTCCTTGTTTCAAACAGACAAAGCTAATTCACTTGTTTAGTGAATCCTACTACACTCGTTCATTCAATGAGACACCCTGCACATGATAATTCACAGTGTAGAGGTATTATTAACACATTGATTCAATCAAACCAATTGCACTCATTTAGTTCATGAAGTAAACTGCATCTGTCAATTGAATGAATACAGCTACTCATTCATTCAATGTCACAAGCTTCACTCATTGCTTCAATCAAACTGCACACATTCACTCCATGAACCAAACTGGGCCTCTTACCCTGCACATGATAATTCACAGCGTAAAGGTATTATTAACGCATTGATTCAGTCAAAACAATTGCACTCATTTAGTTCATGAAGCAAACTGCAAATGTCAATTGAATGAATACAGCCACTCATTCATTCAATGTCACAAGCTTCTCTCATTGCTTCAATCAAACTGCACACATTCACTCCATGAACCAAACTGGGCCGGTTAATTGAATGAGTAGAGTTTCTCATATTCATTTAATGTGTCAAGCTTAACATTTTCTTTCAATGAAACAAACCTATCTCCTTTATTTAGTGAAATTAACTGCGTACGTTCATTCAATGACAGAGGCTGCACTTTTTAATACAATGATTAGAGCGACTCTCATTCATTCAATTTGCCAAGCTTACCATTTTCATGAAAAGAAACAAACTGCATTCATTGAATCATTGAATGAAAGTAAAGTCACTGATTCAATGAATTAAACCTTATTCATTGCTTCAAACGAACAACGATTCACTTGTTTAGTGAATCCTACTACACTCATTCATTCAATGAGACACCCTGCACATGATAATTCACAGCGTAGAGCTATTATTAAGGCATTGATTTAATCAAACCAATTGCACTCGTTTAGTTCATGAAGTAAACTGCATTTGTCAATTGAATGAATACAATCTACTCATTCATTCAATGTCACAAGCTTCACTCAATGCTTCAATCAAACTGCACACATTCACTCCATGAACCAAACTGGGCCGGTTAATTCAATGAGTAGAGATTCTCATATTCATTTAATGTGTCAAGCTTAATGTTTTCATTCAATGAAACAAACCTATCTCCCTTATTTAATGAAATTAACTGCGTACGTTCATTCAATGAAAGAGGCTGCACTTTTTAATACAATGATTAGAGCGACTCTCATTCATTCAATTTGTCAAGCTTACTGTTTTCATGAAAAGAAACAAACTGCATTCATTGAATCATTGAATGAAAGTAAAGTCACTGATTCAATGAATTAAACCTTATTCGTTGTTTCAAACGAACAAAGCTAATTCACTTGTTTAGTGAATCCTACTACACTCGTTCATTCAATGAGACACCCTGCACATGATAATTCACAGCGTAGAGGTATTATTAGCGCATTGATTCAATCAAACCAATTGCATGCATTTAGTTCATGAAGTAAACTGCATTTGTCAATTGAATGAATATAGCTACTCATTCATTCAATGTCACAAGCTTCACTCATTGCTTCAATCAAACTGCACACATTCACTCCATGAACCAAACTGGGCCGGTTAATACAATGAGTAGAGTTTCTCATATTCATTTAATGTGTCAAGCTTAACGTTTTCATTCAATGAAACAAACCTATCTCCCTTATTTAGTGAAATTAACTGCGTACGTTCATTCAATGACAGAGGCTGCACTTTTTAATACAATGATTAGAGCGACTCGCATTCATTCAATTTGTCAAGCTTACCGTTTTGATGAAAAGAAACAAACTGCATTCATTGAATCATTGAATGAAAGTAATGTCACTGATTCAATGAATTAAACCTTATTCCTTGTTTCAAACGATCAAAGCTAATTCACTTGTTTAGTGAATCCTACTACACTCGTTCATTCAATGAGACACCCTGCACATGATAATTCACAGCGTAGAGGTATTATTAACGCATTTATTCAATCAAAACAATTGCACACATTTAGTTCATGAAGCAAACTGCATTTGTCAATTGAATGAATACAATCTACTCATTCAATCAATGTCACAAGCTTCACTGATTGCTTCAATCAAACTGCACACATTCACTCCATGAACCAAACTAGGCCGGTTACTTCAATGAGTAGAGATTCTCATATTCATTTAATGTGTCAAGCTTAACGTTTTCACTCAATAAAACAAACCTATCTCCCTTATTTAGTGAAATTAACTGCGTACGTTCATTCAATGAATGAGGCTGCACTTTTTAATACAATGATTAGAGCGACTCTCATTCATTGAATGTGTCAAGCTTACCGTTTTCATGAAAAGAAACAAACTGCATTGATTGAATCATTGAATGGAAGTAAAGTCACTGATTCAATGAATTAAACCTTATTCCTTGTTTCTATGGAACAAAGCTAATTCACTTGTTTAGTGAATTCTACTACACTCGTTCATTCAATGAGACACCCTACACATGATAATTCACAGCGAAGAGCTATTATTAAGGCATTAATTCAATCAAACCAATTGCACTCATTTAGTTCATGAAGCAAACTGCATTTGTCAATTGAATGAATACAATCTACTCATTCATTCAAGGTCACAAGCTTCACTCATTGCTTCAATCAAACTGCACACATTCACTCCATGAACCAAACTGGGCCTGTTAATTAAATGAGTTGAGATTCTCATATTCATTTAATGTGTCAAGCTTAACGTTTTCATTCAATGAAACAAACCTATGTCCCTTATTTAGTGAAATTAACTGCGTACGTTCATTTAATGACAGAGGCTGCACTTTTTAATACAATGATTAGAGCGACTCTCATTCATTCAATTTGTCAAGCTTTCCGTTTTCATGAAAAGAAACAAACTGCATTCATTGAATCATTGAATGAAAGTAAAGTCACTGATTCAATGAATTAAACCTTATTCCTTGTTTCAAACGAACAAAGCTAATTCACTTGTTTAGTGAATCCTACTACACTCGTTCATTCAATGAGACACCCTGCACATGATAATTCACAGCGTAGAGGTATTATTAACGCATTGATTCAATCAAACCAATTGCACTCATTTAGTTCATGAAGCAAACTGCATTTGTCAATTGAATGAATACAATCTACTCATTCATTCAAGGTCACAAGCTTCACTCATTGCTTCAATCAAACTGCACACATTCACTCCATGAACCAAACTGGGCCTGTTAATTAAATGAGTTGAGATTCTCATATTCATTTAATGTGTCAAGCTTAACGTTTTCATTCAATGAAACAAACCTATCTCCCTTATTTAGTGAAATTAACTGCGTACGTTCATTCAATGACAGAGGCTGCACTTTTGAATACAATGATTAGAGCCACTCTCATTCATTCCATTTGTCAAGCTTTCCTTTTTCATGAAAAGAAACAAACTGCATTCATTGAATCATTGAATGCAAGTAAAGTCATTGATTCAATGAATTAAACTTTATTCCTTGTTTCAAACGAACAAAGCTAATCCACTTGTATAGTGAATCCTACTACACTCGTTCATTCAATGAGACACCCTGCACATGATAATTCACAGCGTAGAGGTATTATTAACACATTGATTGAATCAAACCAATTGCACTCATTTAGTTCATGAAGCAATCTGCATTTGTCAATTAAATGAATGCAGCTACTCATTCCTTCAATGTCACAAGCTTCACTGATTGCTTCAATCAAACTGCACACATTCACTCCATGAACTAAACTGGGCCGGTTAATTCAATGAGTAGAGGTTCTCATATTTATTTAATGTGTCAAGCTTAACGTTTTCATTCAATGAAACAAACCTATCTCCCTTAATAAGTGAAATTAACTGCGTACGTTCATTTAATGAAAAAGGCTGCACTTTTTAATACAATGATTAGAGCGACTCCCATTCATTCAATGTGTCAAGCTTACCGTTTTCATGAAAAGAAACAAACTGCATTCATTGAATCATTGAATGAAAGTAAAGTCTCTGATTCAATGAATTAAAACTTATTCCTTGTTTCAAACAGACAAAGCTAATTCACTTGTTTAGTGAATCCTACTACACTCGTTCATTCAATGAGACACCCTGCACATGATAATTCACAGCGTAGAGGTATTATTAACACATTGATTCAATCAAACCAATTGCACTCATTTAGTTCATGAAGTAAACTGCATCTGTCAATTGAATGAATACAGCTACTCATTCATTCAATGTCACAAGCTTCACTCATTGCTTCAATCAAACTGCACACATTCACTCCATGAACCAAACTGGGCCTCTTACCGTGCACATGATAATTCACAGCGTAAAGGTATTATTAACGCATTGATTCAGTCAAAACAATTGCACTCATTTAGTTCATGAAGCAAACTGCAAATGTCAATTGAATGAATACAGCCACTCATTCATTCAATGTCACAAGCTTCTCTCATTGCTTCAATCAAACTGCACACATTCACTCCATGAACCAAACTGGGCCGGTTAATTGAATGAGTAGAGTTTCTCATATTCATTTAATGTGTCAAGCTTAACATTTTCTTTCAATGAAACAAACCTATCTCCTTTATTTAGTGAAATTAACTGCGTACGTTCATTCAATGACAGAGGCTGCACTTTTTAATACAATGATTAGAGCGACTCTCATTCATTCAATTTGCCAAGCTTACCATTTTCATGAAAAGAAACAAACTGCATTCATTGAATCATTGAATGAAAGTAAAGTCACTGATTCAATGAATTAAACCTTATTCATTGCTTCAAACGAACATCGATTCACTTGTTTAGTGAATCCTACTACACTCATTCATTCAATGAGACACCCTGCACATGATAATTCACAGCGTAGAGCTATTATTAAGGCATTGATTTAATCAAACCAATTGCACTCGTTAAGTTCATGAAGTAAACTGCATTTGTCAATTGAATGAATACAATCTACTCATTCATTCAATGTCACAAGTTTCACTCATTGCTTCAATCAAACTGCACACATTCACTCCATGAACCAAACTGGGCCGGTTAATTCAATGAGTAGAGTTTCTCATATTCATTTAATGTGTCAAGCTTAACGTTTTCATTCAATGAAACAAACCTATCTCCCTTATTTAATGAAATTAACTGCGTACGTTCATTCAATGAAAGAGGCTGCACTTTTTAATACAATGATTAGAGCGACTCTCATTCATTCAATTTGTCAAGCTTACTGTTTTCATGAAAAGAAACAAACTGCATTCATTGAATCATTGAATGAATGTAAAGTCACTGATTCAATGAATTAAACCTTATTCCTTGTTTCAAACGAACAAAGCTAATTCACTTGTTTAGTGAATCCTACTACACTCGTTCATTCAATGAGACACCCTGCACATGATAATTCACAACGTAGAGGTATTATTAGCGCATTGATTCAATCAAACCAATTGCATGCATTTAGTTCATGAAGTAAACTGCATTTGTCAATTGAATGAATATAGCTACTCATTCATTCAAGGTCACAAGCTTCACTCATTGCTTCAATCAAACTGCACACATTCACTCCATGAACCAAACTGGGCTGGTTAATACAATGAGTAGAGTTTCTCATATTCATTTAATGTGTCAAGCTTAACGTTTTCATTCAATGAAACAAACCTATCTCCCTTATTTAGTGAAATTAACTGCGTACGTTCATTCAATGACAGAGGCTGCACTTTTTAATACAATTATTAGAGCGACTCGCATTCATTCAATTTGTCAAGCTTACCGTTTTGATGAAAAGAAACAAACTGCATTCATTGAATCATTGAATGAAAGTAATGTCACTGATTCAATGAATTAAACCTTATTCCTTGTTTCAAACGATCAAAGCTAATTCACTTGTTTAGTGAATCCTACTACACTCGTTCATTCAATGAGACACCCTGCACATGATAATTCACAGCGTAGAGGTATTATTAACGCATTGATTCAATCAAAACAATTGCACACATTTAGTTCATGAAGCAAACTGCATTTGTCAATTGAATGAATACAATCTACTCATTCAATCAATGTCACAAGCTTCACTGATTGCTTCAATCAAACTGCACACATTCACTCCATGAACCAAACTAGGCCGGTTACTTCAATGAGTAGAGATTCTCATATTCATTTAATGTGTCAAGCTTAACGTTTTCACTCAATAAAACAAACCTATCTCCCTTTTTTAGTGAAATTAACTGCGTACGTTCATTCAATGAATGAGGCTGCACTTTTTAATACAATGATTAGAGCGACTCTCATTCATTCAATGTGTCAAGCTTACCGTTTTCATGAAAAGAAACAAACTGCATTCATTGAATCATTGAATGGAAGTAAAGTCACTGATTCAATGAATTAAACCTTATTCCTTGTTTCTATGGAACAAAGCTAATTCACTTGTTTAGTGAATTCTACTACACTCGTTCATTCAATGAGACACCCTACACATGATAATTCACAGCGAAGAGCTATTATTAAGGCATTAATTCAATCAAACCAATTGCACTCATTTAGTTCATGAAGTAAACTGCATTTGTCAATTGAATGAATATAGCTACTCATTCATTCAATGTCACAAGCTTCACTCATTGCTTCAATCAAACTGCACACATTCACTCCATGAACCAAACTGGGCCTGTTACCCTGCACATGATAATTCACAGCGTCGAGGTATTATTAACGCATTGATTCAGTCAAAATAATTGCACTCATTTAGTTCATGAAGCAAACTGCATATGTCAATTGAATGAAAACAGCTACTCATTCATTCATTGTCACAAGCTTCACTCATTGCTTCAATCAAACTGCACACGTTCACTCCATGAACCAGACTGGGCCGGTTAATACAATGAGTAGAGTTTCTCATATTCATTTAATGTGTCAAGCTTAACATTTTCATTCAATGAAATAAACCTATCTCCCTTATATAGTGAAATTAACTGCGTACGTTCATTCAATGAAAGAGGCTGCACTTTTTAATACAATGATTAGAGCGACTCTCATTCATTCAATTTGTCAAGCTTACCGTTTTCATGAAAAGAAACAAACTCCATTCATTGAATCATTGAATGAAAGTAAAGTCACTGATTCAATGAATTAAACCTTATTCATTGTTTCAAACGAACAACGATTCACTTGTTTAGTGAATCCTACTACACTCATTCATTCAATGAGACACCCTGCACATGATAATTCACAGCGTAGAGCTATTATTAACGCATTGATTCAATCAAACCAATTGCACTCATTTAGTTCATGAAGTAAACTGCATTTGTCAATTGAATGAATATAGCTACTCATTCATTCAATGTCACAAGCTTCACTCATTGCTTCAATCAAACTGCACACATTCACTCCATGAACCAAACTGGGCCTGTTACCCTGCACATGATAATTCACAGCGTCGAGGTATTATTAACGCATTGATTCAGTCAAAATAATTGCACTCATTTAGTTCATGAAGTAAACTGCATTTGTCAATTGAATGAATACAGCTACTCATTCATTCAATGTCACAAGCTTCACTCATTGCTACAATCAAACTGCACACGTTCACTCCATGAACCAGACTGGGCCGGTTAATTCAATGAGTAGAGTTTCTCATATTCATTTAATGTGTCAAGCTTAACGTTTTCATTCAAAGAAACAAACCTATCTCCCTTATTTAGTGAAATTAACTGCGTACGTTCATTCAATGAAAGAGGCTGCACTTTTTAATACAATGATTAGAGCGACTCTCATTCATTCAATTTGTCAAGCTTACCGTTTTCATGAAAAGAAACAAACTGCATTCATTGAATCATTGAATGAAAGTAAAGTGATTGATTCAATGAATTAAACCTTATTCATTGTTTCAAACGAACAACGATTGACTTGTTTAGTAAATCCTACTACACTCGTTCATTCAATGAGACACCCTGCACATGATAATTCACAGCGTAGATGTATTATTAACGCATTGATTCAATCAAACCAATTGCACTCATTTAGTTCATGAAGTAAACTGCATTTGTCAATTGAATGAATATAGCTACTCATTCATTCAATGTCACAAGCTTCACTCATTGCTTCAATCAAACTGCACACATTCACTCCATGAACCAAACTGGGCCTGTTACCCTGCACATGATAATTCACAGCGTAGAGGTATTATTAACGCATTGATTCAGTCAAAATAATTGCACTCATTTAGTTCATGAAGTAAACTGCATTTGTCAATTGAATGAATACAGCTACTCATTCATTCAATGTCACAAGCTTCACTCATTGCTTCAATCAAACTGCACACATTCACTCCATGAACCAAACTCGGCCGGTTAATTCAATGAGTAGAGATTCTCATATTCATTTAATGTGTCAAGCTTAACGTTTTCATTCAATGAAACAAACCTATCTCCCTTATTTAGTGAAATTAACTGCGTACGTTCATTCAATCAGAAGAGGCTGCACTTTTTAATACAATTATTAGAGCGACTCTCATTCATTCAATGTGACAAGCTTAACGTTTTCATTCAATAGAACAAACCTATCTCCCTTATTTAGTGAAATTAACTGCGTACGTTCATTCAATGACAGAGGCTGCACTTTTTAATACAATGATTAGAGCGACTCTCATTCATTAAATGTGTCAAGCTTACCGTTTTCATGAAAAGAAACAAACTGCATTCATTGAATCATTGAATGAAAGTAAAGTCACTGATTCAATGAATTAAACCTTATTCCTTGTTTCAAACGAACAAAGCTAATTCACTTGTTTAGTGAATCCTACTACACTCATTCATTCAATGAGACACCCTGCACATGATAATTCACAGCGTAGAGGTATTATTCAGGCATTGATTCAATCAAACCAATTGCACTCATTTAGTTCATGAAGTAAACTGCATTTGTCAATTGAATGAATACAGCTACTCATTCATTCAATGTCACAAGCTTCACTCATTGCTTCAATCAAACTGCACACATTCACTCCATGAACCAAACTCGGCCGGTTAATTCAATGAGTAGAGATTCTCATATTCATTTAATGTGTCACGCTTAACGTTTTCATTCAATAAAACAAACCTATCTCCCTTATTTAGTGAAATTAACTGCGTACGTTCAGTCAATGAAAGAGGCTGCACTTTTTAATACAATGATTAGAGCGACTCTCATTCATTCAATTTGTCAAGCTTACCGTTTTCATGAAAAGAAACAAACTGCATTCATTGAATCATTGAATGAAAGTAAAGTCACTGATTCAATGAAGTAAACCTTATTCCTTGTTTCAAACGAACAAAGCTAATTCACTTGTTTAGTGAATCCTACTGCACTCGTTCATTCAATGAGACACCCTGCACATGATAATTCACAGCGTAGAGGTATTATTAGCTCATTGATTCAATCAAACCAATTGCACTCATTTAGTTCATGAAGCAAACTGCATTTGTCATTTGAATGAATACAATCTACTCATTCATTCAATGTCACAAGCTTCACTCATTGCTTCAATCAAACTGCACACATTCACTCCATGAACCAAACTCGGCCGGTAAATTCAATGAGTAGAGATTCTTATATTCATTTAATGTGTCAAGCTTAACGTTTTCATTCAATGAAACAAACCTATCTCCCGTATTTAGTGAAATTAACTGCGTACGTTCATTCAATGAGAAGAGGCTGCACTTTTTAATACAATGATTAGAGCGACTCTCATTCATTCAATGTGTCAAGCTTACCGTTTTAATGAAAAGAAACAAACTGCATTAATTGGATCATTGAATGAAAGTAAAGTCACTGATTCAATGAATTAAACCTTATTCCTTGTTTCAAACGAACAAGCTAATTCACTTGTTTAGTGACTCCTACTACACTCGTTCATTCAATGAGACACCCTGCACATGATAATTCACAGCGTAGAGGTATTATTAAGGCATTGATTCAATCAAACCAATTGCATTCATTTAGTTCATGAAGTAAACTGCATTTGTCAATTGAATGAATACAGCTACTCATTCATTCAATGTCAGAAGCTTCACTCATTGCTTCAGTCAAACTGCACACATTCACTCCATGAACCAAACTGGGCCTGTTACCCTGCACATGATAATTCACAGCGTAGAGGTATTATTAACGCATTGATTCAATCAAACCAGTTGCACTCATTTAGTTCATGAAGCAAACTGCATTTGTCAATTGAAAGAATACAATCTACTCATTCATTCAATGTCACAAGCTTCACTGATTGCTTCAATCAAACTGCACACATTCACTCCATGAACCAAACTCGGCCGGTAAATTCAATGAGTAGAGATTCTCATATTCATTTAATGTGTCAAGCTTAACGTTTTCATTCAATGAAACAAACCTATCTCCCTTATTTAGTGAAATTAACTGCGTACGTTCATTCAATGAGAAGAGGCTGCACTTTTTAATACAATTATTAGAGCGACTCTCATTCATTCAATGTGTCAAGCTTAACGTTTTCATTCAATAGAACAAACCTATCTCCCTTATTTAGTGAAATTAACTGCGTACGTTCATTCAATGGCAGAGGCTGCACTTTTTAATACAATGATTAGAGCGACTCGCATTCATTCAATTTGTCAAGCTTACCGTTTTCATGAAAAGAAACAAACTGCATTCATTGAATCATTGAATGAAAGTAAAGTCACTGATTCAATGAATTAAACCTTATTCCTTGTTTCAAACGAACAAAGCTAATTCACTTGTTTAGTGAATCCTACTACACTCGTTCATTCAATGAGACACCCTGCACATGATAATTCACAGCGTAGAGGTATTATTAACGCATTGATTCAATCAAACCAATTGCACTCATTTAGTTCATGAAGTACACTGCATTTGTCAATTGAATGAATACAGCTACTCATTCATTCAATGTCACAAGCTTCACTCATTGCTTCAATCAAACTGCACACATTCACTCCATGAACCAATCTGGGCCGGTTAATTCAATGAGTAGAGATTCTCATATTCATTTAATGTGTCAAGCTTAACGTTTTCATTCAATAGAACAAACCTATCTCCCTTATTTAGTGAAATTAACTGCGTACGTTCATTCAATGACAGAGGCTGCACTTTTTAATACAATGATTAGAGCGACTCTCATTCATTCAATGTGTCAAGCTTACCGTTTTCATGAAAAGAAACAAACTGCATTCATTGAATCATTGAATGAAAGTAAAGTCACTGATTCAATGAATTAAACCTTATTCCTTGTTTCAAACGAACAAAGCTAATTCACTTGTTTAGTGAATCCTACTACACTCGTTCATTCAATGAGACACCCTGCACATGATAATTCACAGCGTAGAGGTATTATTAGCTCATTGATTCAATCAAACCAATTGCACTCATTTAGTTCATGAAGTAAACTGCATTTGTCAATTGAATGAATACAGCTACTCATTCATTCAATGTCACAAGCTTCACTCATTGCTTCAATCAAACTGCACACATTCACTCCATGAACCAAACTCGGCCGGTTAATTCAATGAGTAGAGATTCTCATATTCATTTAATGTGTCACGCTTAACGTTTTCATTCAATAAAACAAACCTATCTCCCTTATTTAGTGAAATTAACTGCGTACGTTCATTCAATGAGAAGAGGCTGCACTTTTTAATACAATGATTAGAGCGACTCGCATTCATTCAATTTGTCAAGCTTACCGTTTTCATGAAAGAAACAAACTGCATTCATTGAATGAAAGTAAAGTCACTGATTCAATGAATTAAACCTTATTCCTTGTTTCAAACGAACAAAGCTAATTCACTTGTTTAGTGAATCCTACTACACTCGTTCATTCAATGAGGCACCCTGCATATGATAATTCAAAGCGTAGAGGTATTATTAATGCATTGATTCAATCAAACCAATTGCACTCATTTAGTTCATGAAGTAAACTGCATTTGTCAATTGAATGAATACAGCTACTCATTCACTCAATGTCACAATCTTCACTCATTGTTTCAATCAAACTGCACACATTCACTCCATGAACCAAACTGGGCCTGTTAATTCAATGAGTAGAGATTCTCATATTCATTTAATGTGTCAAGCTTAACGTTTTCATTCAATAAAACAAACCGATCTCCCTTATTTAGTGAAATTAACTGCGTACGTTCATTCAATGAAAGAGGCTGCACTTTTTAATACAATGATTAAAGCGACTCTCATTCATTCAATGTGTCAAGCTTACCGTTTTCATGAAAAGAAACAAACTGCATTAATTCAATCATTGAATGAAAGTAAAGTCACTGATTCAATGAATTCAACCTTATTCCTTGTTTCAAACGAACAAAGCTAATTCACTTGTTTAGTGAATCCTACGACACTCGTTCATTCAATGAGACACCCTGCAAATGATAATTCACAGCGTAGAGGTATTATTCAGGCATTGATTCAATCAAACCAATTGCACTCATTTAGTTCATGAAGTAAACTGCATATGTCAATTGAATGAATACAGCTACTCATTCATTCAATGTCACAAGCTTCACTCATTGCTTCAATCAAACTGCACACATTCACTCCATGAACCAAACTGGGCCGGTTACTTCAATGAGTAGAGTTTCTCATATTCATTTAATGTGTCAAGCTTAACGTTTTCATTCAATGAAACAAACCTATCTCCCTTATTTAGTGAAATTAACTGCGTATGTTCATTCAATGACAGAGGCTGCACTTTTTAATACAATGATTAGAGCGACTCGCATTCATTCAATTTGTCAAGCTTACCGTTTTCATGAAAAGAAACAAACTGAATTCATTGAATCATTGAATGAAAGTAAAGTCACTGATTCAATGAATTAAACCTTATTCCTTGTTTCAAACGAACAAAGCTAATTCACTTGTTTAGTGAATCCTACTACACTCGTTCATTCAATGAGACACCCTGCACATGATAATTCACAGCGTAGAGGTATTATTAGCTCATTGATTCAATCAAACCAATTGCACTCATTTAGTTCATGAAGCAAACTGCATTTGTCAATTGAATGAATACAATCTACTCATTCATTCAATGTCACAAGCTTCACTCATTGCTTCAATCAAACTGCACACATTCTCTCCATGAACCAAACTGGGCCGGTTAATTCAATGAGTAGAGATTCTCATATTCATTTAATGTGTCAAGCTTAACGTTTTCATTCAATGAAACAAACCTATCTCCCTTATTTAGTGAAATTAACTGCGTACGTTCATTCAATGAGTAGAGGCTGCACTTTTTAATACAATGATTAGAGCGACTCTCATTCATTCAATATGTCAAGCTTACCGTTTTCATGAAAAGAAACAAACTGCATTCATTGAATCATTGAATGAAAGTAAAGTCACTGATTCAATGAATTAAACCTTATTCCTTGTTTCAAACGAACAAAGCTAATTCACTTGTTTAGTGAATCCTACTACACTCGTTCATTCAATGAGACACCCTGCACATGATAATTCACAGCGTAGAGGTATTATAAGCTCATTGATTCAATCAAACCAATTGCACTCATTTAGTTCATGAAGCAAACTGCATTTGTCAATTGAATGAATACAATCTACTCATTCATTCAATGTCACAATCTTCACTCATTGCTTCAATCAAACTGCACACATTCACTCCATGAACCAAACTGGGCCTGTTAATTCAATGAGTAGAGATTCTCATATTCATTTAATGTGTCAAGCTTAACGTTTTCACTCAATAAAACAAACCTATCTCCCTTATTTAGTGAAATTAACTGCGTACGTTCATTCAATGAAAGAGGCTGCACTTTTTAATACAATGATTAGAGCGACTCTCATTCATTCAATGTGTCAAGCTTACCGTTTTCATGAAAAGAAACAAACTGCATTCATTGAATCATTGAATGAAAGTAAAGTCACTGATTCAATGAATTAAACCTTATTCCTTGTTTCAAATGAACAAAGCTAATTCACTTGTTTAGTGAATCCTACTACACTCGTTCATTCAATGAGACACCCTGCACGTGATAATTCACAGCGTAGAGGTATTATTAGCTCATTGATTCAATCAAACCAATTGCACTCATTTAGTTCATGAAGCAAACTGCATTTGTGAATTGAATGAATACAATCTACTCATTCATTCAATGTCACAAGCTTCACTCATTGCTTCAATCAAACTGCACACATTCACTCCATGAACCAAACTCGGCCGGTAAATTCAATGAGTAGAGATTCTCATATTCATTTAATGTGTCAAGCTTAACGTTTTCATTCAATGAAACAAACCTATCTCCCTTATTTAGTGAAATTAACTGCGTACGTTCATTCAATGAGAAGAGGCTGCACTTTTTAATACAATGATTAGAGCGACTCTCATTCATTCAATGTGTCAAGCTTACCGTTTTAATGAAAAGAAACAAACTGCATTAATTGGATCATTGAATGAAAGTAAAGTCACTGATTCAATGAATTAAACCTTATTCCTTGTTTCAAAATACAAAGCTAATTCACTTGTTTAGTGAATCCTACTGCACTCGTTCATTCAATGAGACACCCTGCACATGATAATACACAGCGTAGAGGTATTATTAGCTCATTGATTCAATCAAACCAATTGCACTCATTTAGTTCATGAAGTAAACTGCATTTGTCAATTGAATGAATACAGCTACTCATTCATTCAATGTCACAAGCTACACTCATTGCTTCAATCAAACTGCACACATTCACTCCATGAACCAAACTGGGCCTGTTACCCTGCACATGATAATTCACAGCGTAGAGGTATTATTAACGCATTGATTCAGTCAAAACAATTGCACTCATTTAGTTCATGAAGCAAACTGCATATGTCAATTGAATGAATACCGCTACTCATTCATTGAATGTCACAAGCTTCACTCATTGCTTCAATCAAACTGCACACATTCACTCCATGAACCAAACTCGGCCGGTTAATTCAATGAGTAGAGCTTCTCATATTCATTTAATGTGTCAAGCTTAACGTTTTCATTCAATGAAACAAACCTATCTCCCTTATTTAGTGAAATTAACTGCGTACGTTCATTCAATGGCAGAGGCTGCACTTTTTAATACAATGATTAGAGCGACTCGCATTCATTCAATTTGTCAAGCTTACCGTTTTCATGAAAAGAAACAAACTGCATTCATTGAATCATTGAATGAAAGTAAAGTCACTGATTCAATGAATTAAACCTTATTCCTTGTTTCAAACGAACAAAGCTAATTCACTTGTTTAGTGAATCCTACTACACTCGTTCATTCAATGAGACACCCTGCACATGATAATTCACAGCGTAGAGGTATTATTAACGCATTGATTCAATCAAACCAATTGCACTCATTTAGTTCATGAAGTACACTGCATTTGTCAATTGAATGAATACAGCTACTCATTCATTCAATGTCACAAGCTTCACTCATTGCTTCAATCAAACTGCACACATTCACTCCATGAACCAATCTGGGCCGGTTAATTCAATGAGTAGAGATTCTCATATTCATTTAATGTGTCAAGCTTAACGTTTTCATTCAATAGAACAAACCTATCTCCCTTATTTAGTGAAATTAACTGCGTACGTTCATTCAATGACAGAGGCTGCACTTTTTAATACAATGATTAGAGCGACTCTCATTCATTCAATGTGTCAAGCTTACCGTTTTCATGAAAAGAAACAAACTGCATTCATTGAATGAAAGTAAAGTCACTGATTCAATGAATTAAACCTTATTCCTTGTTTCAAACGAACAAAGCTAATTCACTTGTTTAGTGAATCCTACTACACTCGTTCATTCAATGAGGCACCCTGCATATGATAATTCAAAGCGTAGAGGTATTATTAATGCATTGATTCAATCAAACCAATTGCACTCATTTAGTTCATGAAGCAAACTGCATTTGTCAATTGAATGAATACAATCTACTCATTCATTCAATGTCACAAGCTTCACTCATTGCTTCAATCAAACTGCACACATTCTCTCCATGAACCAAACTGGGCCGGTTAATTCAATGAGTAGAGATTCTCATATTCATTTAATGTGTCAAGCTTAACGTTTTCATTCAATGAAACAAACCTATCTCCCTTATTTAGTGAAATTAACTGCGTACGTTCATTCAATGAGTAGAGGCTGCACTTTTTAATACAATGATTAGAGCGACTCTCATTCATTCAATATGTCAAGCTTACCGTTTTCATGAAAAGAAACAAACTGCATTCATTGAATCATTGAATGAAAGTAAAGTCACTGATTCAATGAATTAAACCTTATTCCTTGTTTCAAACGAACAAAGCTAATTCACTTGTTTAGTGAATCCTACTACACTCGTTCATTCAATGAGACACCCTGCACATGATAATTCACAGCGTAGAGGTATTATAAGCTCATTGATTCAATCAAACCAATTGCACTCATTTAGTTCATGAAGCAAACTGCATTTGTCAATTGAATGAATACAATCTACTCATTCATTCAATGTCACAATCTTCACTCATTGCTTCAATCAAACTGCACACATTCACTCCATGAACCAAACTGGGCCTGTTAATTCAATGAGTAGAGATTCTCATATTCATTTAATGTGTCAAGCTTAACGTTTTCACTCAATAAAACAAACCTATCTCCCTTATTTAGTGAAATTAACTGCGTACGTTCATTCAATGAAAGAGGCTGCACTTTTTAATACAATGATTAGAGCGACTCTCATTCATTCAATGTGTCAAGCTTACCGTTTTCATGAAAAGAAACAAACTGCATTCATTGAATCATTGAATGAAAGTAAAGTCACTGATTCAATGAATTAAACCTTATTCCTTGTTTCAAATGAACAAAGCTAATTCACTTGTTTAGTGAATCCTACTACACTCGTTCATTCAATGAGACACCCTGCACGTGATAATTCACAGCGTAGAGGTATTATTAGCTCATTGATTCAATCAAACCAATTGCACTCATTTAGTTCATGAAGCAAACTGCATTTGTGAATTGAATGAATACAATCTACTCATTCATTCAATGTCACAAGCTTCACTCATTGCTTCAATCAAACTGCACACATTCACTCCATGAACCAAACTCGGCCGGTAAATTCAATGAGTAGAGATTCTCATATTCATTTAATGTGTCAAGCTTAACGTTTTCATTCAATGAAACAAACCTATCTCCCTTATTTAGTGAAATTAACTGCGTACGTTCATTCAATGAGAAGAGGCTGCACTTTTTAATACAATGATTAGAGCGACTCTCATTCATTCAATGTGTCAAGCTTACCGTTTTAATGAAAAGAAACAAACTGCATTAATTGGATCATTGAATGAAAGTAAAGTCACTGATTCAATGAATTAAACCTTATTCCTTGTTTCAAACATACAAAGCTAATTCACTTGTTTAGTGAATCCTACTGCACTCGTTCATTCAATGAGACACCCTGCACATGATAATACACAGCGTAGAGGTATTATTAGCTCATTGATTCAATCAAACCAATTGCACTCATTTAGTTCATGAAGTAAACTGCATTTGTCAATTGAATGAATACAGCTACTCATTCATTCAATGTCACAAGCTACACTCATTGCTTCAATCAAACTGCACACATTCACTCCATGAACCAAACTCGGCCTGTTACCCTGCACATGATAATTCACAGCGTAGAGGTATTATTAACGCATTGATTCAGTCAAAACAATTGCACTCATTTAGTTCATGAAGCAAACTGCATATGTCAATTGAATGAATACCGCTACTCATTCATTGAATGTCACAAGCTTCACTCATTGCTTCAATCAAACTGCACACATTCACTCCATGAACCAAACTCGGCCGGTTAATTCAATGAGTAGAGCTTCTCATATTCATTTAATGTGTCAAGCTTAACGTTTTCATTCAATGAAACAAACCTATCTCCCTTATTTAGTGAAATTAACTGCGTACGTTCATTCAATGACAGAGGCTGCACTTTTTAATACAATGATTAGAGCGACTCGCATTCATTCAATTTGTCAAGCTTACCGTTTTCATGAAAAGAAACAAACTGCATTCATTCAATGAAAGTAAAGTCACTGATTCAATGAATTAAACCTTATTCCTTGTTTCAAACGAACAAAGCTAATTCACTTGTTTAGTGAATCCTACTACACTCGTTCATTCAATGAGACACCCTGCACATGATAATTCACAGCGTAGAGGTATTATTCAGGCATTGATTCAATCAAACCAATTGCACTCATTTAGTTCATGAAGTAAACTGCATATGTCAATTGAATGAATACAGCTACTCATTCATTCAATGTCACAAGCTTCACTCATTGCTTCAATGAAACTGCACACATTCACTCCATGAACCAAACTGGGCCGGTTACTTCAATGAGTAGAGTTTCTCATATTCATTTAATATGTCAAGCTTAACGTTTTCATTCAATGAAACAAACCTATCTCCCTTATTTAGTGAAATTAACTGCGTATGTTCATTCAATGACAGAGGCTGCGCTTTTTAATACAATGATTAGAGCGACTCGCATTCATTCAATTTGTCAAGCTTACCGTTTTCATGAAAAGAAACAAACTGCATTCATTGAATCATTGAATGAAAGTAAAGTCACTGATTCAATGAATTAAACCTTATTCCTTGTTTCAAATGAACAAAGCTAATTCACTTGTTTAGTGAATCCTACTACACTCGTTCATTCAATGAGACACCCTGCACGTGATAATTCACAGCGTAGAGGTATTATTAGCTCATTGATTCAATCAAACCAATTGCACTCATTTAGTTCATGAAGCAAACTGCATTTGTGAATTGAATGAATACAATCTACTCATTCATTCAATGTCACAAGCTTCACTCATTGCTTCAATCAAACTGCACACATTCACTCCATGAACCAAACTCGGCCGGTAAATTCAATGAGTAGAGATTCTCATATTCATTTAATGTGTCAAGCTTAACGTTTTCATTCAATGAAACAAACCTATCTCCCTTATTTAGTGAAATTAACTGCGTACGTTCATTCAATGAGAAGAGGCTGCACTTTTTAATACAATGATTAGAGCGACTCTCATTCATTCAATGTGTCAAGCTTACCGTTTTAATGAAAAGAAACAAACTGCATTAATTGGATCATTGAATGAAAGTAAAGTCACTGATTCAATGAATTAAACCTTATTCCTTGTTTCAAACATACAAAGCTAATTCACTTGTTTAGTGAATCCTACTGCACTCGTTCATTCAATGAGACACCCTGCACATGATAATACACAGCGTAGAGGTATTATTAGCTCATTGATTCAATCAAACCAATTGCACTCATTTAGTTCATGAAGTAAACTGCATTTGTCAATTGAATGAATACAGCTACTCATTCATTCAATGTCACAAGCTACACTCATTGCTTCAATCAAACTGCACACATTCACTCCATGAACCAAACTGGGCCTGTTACCCTGCACATGATAATTCACAGCGTAGAGGTATTATTAACGCATTGATTCAGTCAAAACAATTGCACTCATTTAGTTCATGAAGCAAACTGCATATGTCAATTGAATGAATACCGCTACTCATTCATTGAATGTCACAAGCTTCACTCATTGCTTCAATCAAACTGCACACATTCACTCCATGAACCAAACTCGGCCGGTTAATTCAATGAGTAGAGTTTCTCATATTCATTTAATGTGTCAAGCTTAACGTTTTCATTCAATGAAACAAACCTATCTCCCTTATTTAGTGAAATTAACTGCGTACGTTCATTCAATGACAGAGGCTGCACTTTTTAATACAATGATTAGAGCGACTCGCATTCATTCAATTTGTCAAGCTTACCGTTTTCATGAAAAGAAACAAACTGCATTCATTCAATGAAAGTAAAGTCACTGATTCAATGAATTAAACCTTATTCCTTGTTTCAAACGAACAAAGCTAATTCACTTGTTTAGTGAATCCTACTACACTCGTTCATTCAATGAGACACCCTGCACATGATAATTCACAGCGTAGAGGTATTATTCAGGCATTGATTCAATCAAACCAATTGCACTCATTTAGTTCATGAAGTAAACTGCATATGTCAATTGAATGAATACAGCTACTCATTCATTCAATGTCACAAGCTTCACTCATTGCTTCAATGAAACTGCACACATTCACTCCATGAACCAAACTGGGCCGGTTACTTCAATGAGTAGAGTTTCTCATATTCATTTAATATGTCAAGCTTAACGTTTTCATTCAATGAAACAAACCTATCTCCCTTATTTAGTGAAATTAACTGCGTATGTTCATTCAATGACAGAGGCTGCGCTTTTTAATACAATGATTAGAGCGACTCGCATTCATTCAATTTGTCAAGCTTACCGTTTTCATGAAAAGAAACAAACTGCATTCATTGAATCATTGAATGAAAGTAAAGTCACTGATTCAATGAATTAAACCTTATTCCTTGCTTCAAACGAACAAAGCTAATTCACTTGTTTAGTGAATCCTACTACACTCGTTCATTCAATGAGACACCCTGCACATGATAATTCACAGCGTAGAGGTATTATTAGCTCATTGATTCAATCAAACCAATTGCACTCATTTAGTTCATGATGCAAACTGCATTTGTCAATTGAATGAATACAGCTACTCATTCATTCAATGTCACAAGCTTCACTCATTGCTTCAATCAAACTGCACACATTCATTCCATTAACCAAACTGGGCCGGTTACTTCAATGAGTAGAGATTCTCATATTCATTTAATGTGTCAAGCTTAACGTTTTCATTCAATAAAACAAACCTATCTCCCTTATTTAGTGAAATTAACTGCGTATGTTCATTCAATGAAAGAGGCTGCACTTTTTGATACAATGATTAGAGCGACTCTCATTCATTCAATGTGTCAAGCTTACCGTTTTCATGAAAAGAAACAAACTGCATTCATTCAATGAAAGTAAAGTCACTGATTCAATGAATTAAACCTTATTCCTTGTTTCAAACGAACAAAGCTAATTCACTTGTTTAGTGAATCCTACTACACTCGTTCATTCAATGAGACACCCTGCACATGATAATTCACAGCGTAGAGGTATTATTCAGGCATTGATTCAATCAAACCAATTGCACTCATTTAGTTCATGAAGTAAACTGCATATGTCAATTGAATGAATACAGCTACTCATTCATTCAATGTCACAAGCTTCACTCATTGCTTCAATGAAACTGCACACATTCACTCCATGAACCAAACTGGGCCGGTTACTTCAATGAGTAGAGTTTCTCATATTCATTTAATATGTCAAGCTTAACGTTTTCATTCAATGAAACAAACCTATCTCCCTTATTTAGTGAAATTAACTGCGTATGTTCATTCAATGACAGAGGCTGCGCTTTTTAATACAATGATTAGAGCGACTCGCATTCATTCAATTTGTCAAGCTTACCGTTTTCATGAAAAGAAACAAACTGCATTCATTGAATCATTGAATGAAAGTAAAGTCACTGATTCAATGAATTAAACCTTATTCCTTGTTTCAAACGAACAAAGCTAATTCACTTGTTTAGTGAATCCTACTACACTCGTTCATTCAATGAGACACCCTGCACATGATAATTCACAGCGTAGAGGTATTATTAGCTCATTGATTCAATCAAACCAATTGCACTCATTTAGTTCATGATGCAAACTGCATTTGTCAATTGAATGAATACAGCTACTCATTCATTCAATGTCACAAGCTTCACTCATTGCTTCAATCAAACTGCACACATTCATTCCATTAACCAAACTGGGCCGGTTACTTCAATGAGTAGAGATTCTCATATTCATTTAATGTGTCAAGTTTAACGTTTTCATTCAATAAAACAAACCTATCTCCCTTATTTAGTGAAATTAACTGCGTATGTTCATTCAATGAAAGAGGCTGCACTTTTTGATACAATGATTAGAGCGACTCTCATTCATTCAATGTGTCAAGCTTACCGTTTTCATGAAAAGAAACAAACTGCATTCATTGAATCATTGAATGAAAGTAAAGTCACTGATTCAATGAATTAAACCTTATTCCTTGTTTCAAATGAACAAAGCTAATTCACTTGTTTAGTGAATCCTACTACACTCGTTCATTCAATGAGACACCCTGCACATGATAATTCACAGCGTAGAGGTATTATTAGCTCATTGATTCAATCAAACCAATTGCACTCATTTAGTTCATGAAGCAAACTGCATTTGTCAAATGAATGAATACAATCTACTCATTCATTCAATGTCACAATCTTCACTCATTGCTTCAATCAAACTGCACACATTCACTCCATGAACCAAACTGGGCCTGTTAATTCAATGAGTAGAGATTCTCATGTTCATTTAATGTGTCAAGCTTAACGTTTTCATTCAATAAAACAAACCTATCTCCCTTATTTAGTGAAATTAACTGCGTACATTCATTCAATGAAAGAGGCTGCACTTTTTAATACAATGATTAGAGCGACTCTCATTCATTCAATGTGTCAAGCTTACCGTTTTCATGAAAAGAAACAAACTGCATTCATTGAATCATTGAATGAAAGTAAAGTCACTGATTCAATGAATTAAACCTTATTCCTTGTTTCTAATGAACAAAGCTAATTCACTTGTTTAGTGAATCCTACTACACTCGTTCATTCAATGAGACACCCTGCACGTGATAATTCACAGCGTAGAGGTATTATTAGCTCATTGATTCAATCAAACCAATTGCACTCATTTAGTTCATGAAGCAAACTGCATTTGTCAATTGAATGAATACAATCTACTCATTCATTCAATGTCACAAGCTTCACTCATTGCTTCAATCAAACGGCACACATTCACTCCATGAACCAAACTCGGCCGGTAAATTCAATGAGTAGAGATTCTCATATTCATTTAATGTGTCAAGCTTAACGTTTTCATTCAATGAAACAAACCTATCTCCCTTATTTAGTGAAATTAACTGCGTACGTTCATTCAATGAGTAGAGGCTGCACTTTTTAATACAATGATTAGAGCGACTCTCATTCATTCAATGTGTCAAGCTTACCGTTTTAATGAAAAGAAACAAACTGCATTAATTGGATCATTGAATGAAAGTAAAGTCACTGATTCAATGAATTAAACCTTATTCCTTGTTTCAAACGAACAAAGCTAATTCACTTGTTTAGTGAATCCTACTGCACTCGTTCATTCAATGAGACACCCTGCACATGATAATTCACAGCGTAGAGGTATTATTAGCTCATTGATTCAATCAAACCAATTGCACTCATTTAGTTCATGAAGTAAACTGCATTTGTCAATTGAATGAATACAGCTACTCATTCATTCAATGTCACAAGCTACACTCATTGCTTCAATCAAACTGCACACATTCACTCCATGAACCAAACTGGGCCTGTTACCCTGCACATGATAATTCACAGCGTAGAGGTATTATTAACGCATTGATTCAATCAAACCAATTCCACTCATTTAGTTCATGAAGCAAACTGCATTTGTCAATTGAATGAATACAATCTACTCATTCATTCAATGTCACAATCTTCACTCATTGCTTCAATCAAACTGCACACATTCACTCCATTAACCAAACTGGGCCGGTTACTTCAATGAGTAGAGATTCTCATATTCATTTAATGTGTCAAGCTTAACGTTTTCATTCAATGAAACAAACCTATCTCCCTTATTTAGTGAAATTAACTGCGTACGTTCATTCAATGAGAAGAGGCTGCACTTTTTAATACAATGATTAGAGCGACTCTCATTCATTCAATGTGTCAAGCTTACCGTTTCAATGAAAAGAAACAAACTGCATTAATTGGATCATTGAATGAAAGTAAAGTCACTGATTCAATGAATTAAACCTTATTCCTTGTTTCAAACGAACAAAGCTAATTCACTTGTTTAGTGAATCCTACTGCACTCGTTCATTCAATGAGACACCCTGCACATGATAATTCACAGCGTAGAGGTATTATTCAGGCATTGATTCAATCAAACCAATTGCACTCATTTAGTTCATGAAGTAAACTGCATTTGTCAATTGAATGAATACAGCTACTCATTCATTCAATGTCACAAGCTACACTCATTGCTTCAATCAAACTGCACACATTCACTCCATGAACCAAACTGGGCCTGTTACCCTGCACATGATAATTCACAGCGTAGAGGTATTATTAACGCATTGATTCAGTCAAAACAATTGCACTCATTTAGTTCATGAAGCAAACTGCATATGTCAATTGAATGAATACAGCTACTCATTCATTGAATGTCACAAGCTTCACTCATTGCTTCAATCAAACTGCACACATTCACTCCATGAACCAAACTCGGCCCGTTAATTCAATGAGTAGAGCTTCTCATATTCATTTAATGTGTCAAGCTTAACGTTTTCATTCAATGAAACAAACCTATCTCCCTTAATTAGTGAAATTAACTGCGTACGTTCATTCAATGACAGAGGCTGCACTTTTTAATACAATGATTAGAGCGACTCGCATTCATTCAATTTGTCAAGCTTACCGTTTTCATGAAAAGAAACAAACTGCATTCATTCAATGAAAGTAAAGTCACTGATTCAATGAATTAAACCTTATTCCTTGTTTCAAACGAACAAAGCTAATTCACTTGTTTAGTGAATCCTACTACACTCGTTCATTCAATGAGACACCCTGCACATGATAATTCACAGCGTAGAGGTATTATTAGCTCATTGATTCAATCAAACCAATTGCACTCATTTAGTTCATGAAGCAAACTGCATTTGTCAATTGAATGAATACAATCTACTCATTCATTCAATGTCACAAGCTTCACTCATTGCTTCAATCAAACTGCACACATTCACTCCATGAACCAAACTGGGCCTGTTACCCTGCAAATGATAATTCACAGCGTAGAGGTATTATTAACGCATTGATTCAATCAAAACAATTGCACTCATTTAGTTCATGATGCAAACTGCATTTGTCAATTGAATGAATACAGCTACTCATTCATTCAATGTCACAAGCTTCACTCATTGCTTCAATCAAACTGCACACATTCATTCCATTAACCAAACTGGGCCGGTTACTTCAATGAGTAGAGATTCTCATATTCATTTAATGTGTCAAGCTTAACGTTTTCATTCAATAAAACAAACCTATCTCCCTTATTTAGTGAAATTAACTGCGTACGTTCACTCAATGAAAGAGGCTGCACTTTTTGATACAATGATTAGAGCGACTCTCATTCATTCAATGTGTCAAGCTTACCGTTTTCATGAAAAGAAACAAACTGCATTCATTGAATCATTGAATGAAAGTAAAGTCACTGATTCAATGAATTAAACCTTATTCCTTGTTTCAAATGAACAAAGCTAATTCACTTGTTTAGTGAATCCTACTACACTCGTTCATTCAATGAGACACCCTGCACATGATAATTCACAGCGTAGAGGTATTATTAGCTCATTGATTCAATCAAACCAATTGCACTCATTTAGTTCATGAAGCAAACTGCATTTGTCAAATGAATGAATACAATCTACTCATTCATTCAATGTCACAGTCTTCACTCATTGCTTCAATCAAACTGCACACATTCACTCCATGAACCAAACTGGGCCTGTTAATTCAATGAGTAGAGATTCTCATGTTCATTTAATGTGTTTAGCTTAACGTTTTCAATCAATAAAACAAACCTATCTCCCTTATTTAGTGAAATTAACTGCGTACGTTCATTCAATGAAAGAGGCTGCACTTTTTAATACAATGATTAGAGCGACTCTCATTCATTCAATGTGTCAAGCTTACCGTTTTCATGAAAAGAAACAAACTGCATTCATTGAATCATTGAATGAAAGTAAAGTCACTGATTCAATGAATTAAACCTTATTCCTTGTTTCTAATGAACAAAGCTAATTCACTTGTTTTGTGAATCCTACTACACTCGTTCATTCAATGAGACACCCTGCACGTGATAATTCACAGCGTAGAGGTATTATTAGCTCATTGATTCAATCAAACCAATTGCACTCATTTAGTTCATGAAGCAAACTGCATTTGTGAATTGAATGAATACAATCTACTCATTCATTCAATGTCACAAGCTTCACTCATTGCTTCAATCAAACTGCACACATTCACTCCATGAACCAAACTCGGCCGGTAAATTCAATGAGTAGAGATTCTCATATTCATTTAATGTGTCAAGCTTAACGTTTTCATTCAATGAAACAAACCTATCTCCCTTATTTAGTGAAATTAACTGCGTACGTTCATTCAATGAGTAGAGGCTGCACTTTTTAATACAATGATTAGAGCGACTCTCATTCATTCAATGTGTCAAGCTTACCGTTTTAATGAAAAGAAACAAACTGCATTAATTGGATCATTGAATGAAAGTAAAGTCACTGATTCAATGAATTAAACCTTATTCCTTGTTTCAAACGAACAAAGCTAATTCACTTGTTTAGTGAATCCTACTGCACTCGTTCATTCAATGAGACACCCTGCACATGATAATTCACAGCGTAGAGGTATTATTAGCTCATTGATTCAATCAAACCAATTGCACTCATTTAGTTCATGAAGTAAACTGCATTTGTCAATTGAATGAATACAGCTACTCATTCATTCAATGTCACAAGCTACACTCATTGCTTCAATCAAACTGCACACATTCACTCCATGAACCAAACTGGGCCTGTTACCCTGCAAATGATAATTCACAGCGTAGAGGTATTATTAACGCATTGATTCAATCAAACCAATTCCACTCATTTAGTTCTTGAAGCAAACTGCATTTGTCAATTAAATGAATGCAGCTACTCATTCATTCAATGTCACAAGCTTCACTCATTGCTTCAATCAAACTGCACACATTCACTCCATGAACCAAACTGGGCCTGTTAATTCACTGAGTAGAGATTCTCATATTCATTTAATGTGTCAAGCTTCATGTTTTCATTCAATAAAACAAACCTATCTCCCTTATTTAGTGAAATTAACTGCGTACGTTCATTCAATGACAGAGGCTGCACTTTTTAATACAATGATTAGAGCGACTCGCATTCATTCAATTTGTCAAGCTTACCGTTTTCATGAAAAGAAACAAACTGCATTCATTGAATCATTGAATGAAAGTAAAGTCACTGATTCAATGAATTAAACCGTATTCCTTGTTTCAAATGAACAAAGCTAATTCACTTGTTTAGTGAATCCGACTACACTCGTTCATTCAATGAGACACCCTGCACATGATAATTCACAGCATAGAGGTATTATTAAGGCATTGATTCAATCAAACCAATTGCATTCATTTAGTTCATGAAGTAAACTGCATTTGCCAATTGAATGAATACAGCTACTCATTCATTCAATGTCACAAGCTTCACTCATTGCTTCAATCAAACTGCACACATTCACTCCATGAACCAAACTGGGCCTGTTACCCTGCACATGATAATTCACCGCGTAGAGGTATTATTAAGGCATTGATTCAGTCAAAACAATTGCACTCATTTAGTTCATGAAGCAAACTGCATTTGTCAAATGAATGAATACAATCTACTCATTCATTCAATGTCACAATCTTCACTCATTGCTTCAATCAAACTGCACACATTCACTCCATGAACCAAACTGGGCCTGTTACCCTGCACATGATAATTCACCGCATAGAGGTATTATTAAGGCATTGATTCAGTCAAAACAATTGCACTCATTTAGTTCATGAAGCAAACTGCATATGTCAATTGAATGAATACAGCTACTCATTCATTGAATGTCACAAGCTTCACTCATTGCTTCAATCAAACTGCACACATTCACTCCATGAACCAAACTCGGCCGGTTAATTCAATGAGGAGAGTTTCTCATATTCATTTAATGTGTCAAGCTTAACGTTTTCATTCAATGAAACAAACCTATCTCCCTTATTTAGTGAAATTAACTGCGTACGTTCATTCAATGACAGAGGCTGCACTTTTTAATACAATGATTAGAGCGACTCGCATTCATTCAATTTGTCAACCTTACCGTTTTTATGAAAAGAAACAAACTGCATTTATTGAATCATTGAATGAAAGTAAAGTCACTGATTCAATGAATTCAACCTTATTCCTTGTTTCAAACGAACAAAGCTAATTCACTTGTTTAGTGAATCCTACTACACTCGTTCATTCAATGAGACACCCTGCACATGATAATGCACAGCGTAGAGGTATTATTAAGGCATTGATTCAATCAAACCAATTGCACTCATTTAGTTCATGAAGTAAACTGCATATGTCAATTGAATGAATTCAGCTACTCATTCATTCAATGTCACAATCTTCACTCATTGCTTCAATCAAACTGCACACATTCACTCCATGAACCAAACTGGGCCTGTTAATTCAATGAGTAGAGATTCTCATATTCATTTAATGTGTCAAGCTTAACGTTTTCATTCAATAGAACAAACCTATCTCCCTTATTTAGTGAAATTAACTGCGTACGTTCATTCAATGAAAGAGGCTGCACTTTTTAATACAATGATTAGAGCGACTCTCATTCATTCAATGTGTCAAGCTTACCGTTTTCATGAAAAGAAACAAACTGCATTTATTGAATCATTGAATGAAAGTAAAGTCACTGATTCAATGAATTAAACCTTATTCCTTCTTTCAAATGAACAAAGCTAATTCACTTGTTTAGTGAATCCTCCTACACTCGTTCATTCAATGAGACACCCTGCACATGATAATTCACAGCGTAGAGGTATTATTCAGGCATTGATTCAATCAAACCAATTGCACTCATTTAGTTCATGAAGTAAACTGCATTTGTCAATTGAATGAATACAGCTACTCATTCATTCAATGTCACAAGCTTCACTCATTGCTTCAATCAAACTGCACACATTCACTCCATGAACCAAACTGGGCCTGTTACCCTGCACATGATAATTCACATCGTAGAGGTATTATTAACGCATTGATTCAGTCAAAACAATTGCACTCATTTAGTTCATGAAGCAAACTGCATTTGTCAATTGAATGAATACAGCTACTCATTCATTCAATGTCACAAGCTTCACTCATTGCTTCAATCAAACTACACACATTCACTCCATGAACCAAACTGGGCCGGTTAATTCAATGAGTAGAGTTTCTCATATTCATTGAATGTGTCAAGCTTAACGTTTTCATTCAATGAAACAAACCTATCTCCCTTAATTAGTGAAATTAACTGCGTACGTTCATTCAATGACAGAGGCTGCACTTTTTAATACAATGATTAGAGCGACTCGTTCATTCATTCATTTAACCCAGCTTATCCCATTGATTCAATGTCTACACCTTAACGCCTTTATTCAATGAAACAAACTGCAATATTTCATTTATTCCAACAACAAAATAAGATGTTTTGATTCAACGTTTTGAGCTTGTCTCATTCATTCAATGTAACGAGCTTAACTGATTTATTCAATGTATGAAACTGCATTCATTCATAAATGAATCAAACTACACTCACTGATTCATTGAAACAAGCGGTATTCATTCATTCATTGAATCCAGCTTATCCCATTGATTCAATGTCTACACCTTAACGCCTTTATTCAATGAAACAAAGTGCAATAATTCATTTATTCCAACAACAAAATAAGACGTTTTGATTCAACGTTTTTAGCTTGTCTCATTCATTCAATGTAACGAGCTTAACTGATTTAATCAATGTATGAAACTGCATTCATTCATTCAATGAATCAAACTACACACTCATTCATTGAAACAGGCGGTAATCATTCATTCATTGAATCCAGCTTATCCCATTGACTCAATGTCTACACCTTAACGCCTTTATTCAATGAAACAAACTGCAATAATTCATTCATTCCAACAACAAAATAAGACGTTTTGATTCAACGTTTTGAGCTTGTCTCATTCATTCAATGTAACGATCTTAACTGATTTATTCAATGTATGAAACTGCATTCATTCATTCAATGAATCAAACTACACTCACTCATTCATTGAAACAAGCGGTATTCATCCATTCATTGAATCCAACTTATCCCATTGATTCAATGTCTACACCTTAACGCCTTTATTCAATGAAACAAACTGCAATAAATCATTTATTCCAGCAACAAAATAAGACGTTTTGATTCAACATTTTGAGCTTGTCATATTCATTCACTGTAACGAGCTAAACTGATTTATTCAATGTATGAAACTGCATTCATTCATTCAATGAATCAAACTACACTCACTCATTCATTGAAACAAGTGGTATTCATTCATTCATTGAATCCAGCTTATCCCATTGATTGAATGTCTACACCTTAACGCCTTTATTCAATGAAACAAACTGCAATAATTCATTTATTCCAACAACAAAATAAGACGTTTTGATTCAACGTTTTGAGCTTTTCTCATTCATTCAATGTAACGAGCTTAACTGATTTATTCAATGTATGAAACTGCATTCATTCATTCAATGAATCAAACTACACTCACTCATTCATTGAAGCAAGCGGTATTCATTCATTCATTAAATCCAGGTTATCCCATTGATTCAATGTCTACACCTTAACGCCTTTATTCAATGAAACAAACTGCAATAATTCATTCATTCCAACAACAAAATAAGACGTTTTGATTCAACGTTTTGAGCTTGTCTCATTCATTCAATGTAACGAGCTTAACTGATTTATTCAATGTATGAAACTGCATTCATTCATAAATGAATCAAACTACACTCACTCATTCATTGAAACAAGCGGTATTCATTCATTCATTGAATCCAGCTTATCCCATTGCTTCAATGTCTACACCTTAACGCCTTTATTCAATGAAACAAACTGCAATAATTCATTTATTCCAACTGCAAAATAAGACGTTTTGATTCAACGTTTTGAGCTTGTCTTATTCATTCAATGTAACGAGCTTAACTGATTGATTCAATGTAAGAAACTGCATTCATTCAGTCAATGAATCAAACTACACTCACTCATTCATTGAAACAAGCGGTATTCATTCATTCATTGAATCCAGCTTATCGCATTGATTCAATGTCTACACCTTAACGCCTTCATTCAATGAAACAAACTGCAATAATTCATTCATTCCAAGAACTAAATAAGACGTTTTGATTCAACGTTTTGAGCTTGTCTCCTTCGTTCAATGTAACGAGCTTAACTGATTTATTCAATTTATGAAACTGCATTCATTCATTCAATGAATCAAACTACACACTCATTCATTGAAACAAGCGGTAATCATTCATTCATTGAATCCAGCTTATCCCATTGACTCAATGTCTACACCTTAACGCCTTTATTCAATGAAACAAACTGCAATAAATCTTTTATTCCAACAACAAAATAAGATGTTTTGATTCAACGTTTTGAGCTTGTCTCATTCATTCAATGTAACGAGCTTAACTGATTTATTCAATGTATGAAACTGCATTCATTCATTCAATG
This sequence comes from Chiloscyllium punctatum, assembly GCF_047496795.1. Taxonomy (NCBI): domain Eukaryota; kingdom Metazoa; phylum Chordata; class Chondrichthyes; order Orectolobiformes; family Hemiscylliidae; genus Chiloscyllium; species Chiloscyllium punctatum. Next base: position 27,276,414 of record NC_092753.1, read on the forward strand.
AATCAAACTACACTCACTCATTCATTGAAGCAAGCGGTATTCATTCATTCATTGAATCCAGCTTATCCCATTCATTCAATGACTACACCTTAATGCCTTCATTCAATTAAACAAACTGCAATAATTCATTCATTCCAAGAACTAAATAAGACGTTTTGATTCAACGTTTTGAGCTTGTCTCATTCATTCAATGTAACGAGCTTAACTGATTTATTCAATGTTTGATACTGCATTCATTCATTCAATGAATCAAACGAAACACTCATTCATTGAAACAAGCGGTATTCATTCATTCATTGAATCGAGCTTATCCCATTGATTCAATGTCTACAACTTAACGCCTTTATTCAATGAAACAAACTGCAATAATTCATTTATTCCAACAGCAAAATAAGACGTTTTGATTCAACGTTTTGAGCTTGTCTCATTCATTCAACGTAACGAGCTTAACTGATTTATTCAATGTATGAAACTGCATTCATTCATTCAATGAATCAAACTACACTCACTCATTCATTGAAACAAGCGGTATTCATTCATTCATTGAATCCAGCTTATCCCATTGATTCAATGTCTACACCTTAACGCCTTTATTCAATGAAACAAACTGCAATAATTCATTCATTCCAACAACAAAATAAGATGTTTTGATTCAACGTTTTGAGCTTGTCTCATTCATTCAATGTAACGAGCTTAACTGATTTATTCAATGTATGAAACTGCATTCATTCATTCAATGAATCAAACTACACTCACTCATTCATTGAAACAAGCGGTATTCATTCATTCATTGAATCCAGCTTATCCCATTGATACAATGTCTACACCTTAACGCCTTTATTCAATGAAGCAAACTGCAATAATTCATTCATTCCAACAACAAAATAAGATGTTTTGATTCAACGTTTTGAGCTTGTCTCATTCATTCAATGTAACGAGCTTAACTGATTTATTCAATGTATGAAACTGCATTCATTCATAAATGAATCAAACTACACTCACTCATTCATTGAAACAAGCGGTATTCATTCATTCATTGAATCCAGCTTATCCCATTGCTTCAATGTCTACACCTTAACGCCTTTATTCAATGAAACAAACTGCAATAATTCATTTATTCCAACAACAAAATAAGACGTTTTGATTCAACGTTTTGAGCTTGTCTCATTCATTCAAAGTAACGATCTTAACTGATTTATTCAATGTATGAAACTGCATTCATTCATTCAATGAATCAAACTACACTCACTCATTCATTGAAACAAGCGGTATTCATTCATTCATTGAATCCAGCTTATCGCATTGATTCAATGTCTACACCTTAACGCCTTCATTCAATGAAACAAACTGCAATAATTCATTCATTCCAAGAACTAAATAAGACGTTTTGATTCAACGTTTTGAGCTTGTCTCCTTCGTTCAATGTAACGAGCTTAACTGATTTATTCAATTTATGAAACTGCATTCATTCATTCAATGAATCAAACTACACACTCATTCATTGAAACAAGCGGTAATCATTCATTCATTGAATCCAGCTTATCCCATTGACTCAATGTCTACACCTTAACGCCTTTATTCAATGAAGCAAACTGCAATAATTCATTCATTCCAACAACAAAATAAGATGTTTTGATTCAACGTTTTGAGCTTGTCTCATTCATTCAATGTAACGAGCTTAACTGATTTATTCAATGTATGAAACTGCATTCATTCATTCAATGAATCAAACTACACTCACTCATTCATTGAAACAAGCGGTATTCATTCATTCATTGAATCCAGCTTATCCCATTGATTCAATGTCTACACCTTAACGCCTTTATTCAATGAAACAAACTGCAATAATTCATATATTCCAACAACAAAATAAGACTTTTCGATTCAACGTTTTGAGCTTGTCTCATTCATTCAATGTAACGAGCTTAACTGATTTATTCAATGTATGAAACTGCATTCATTCATTCAATGAATCAAACTACACTCACTCATTCATTGAAACAAGCGGTATTCATTCATTCATTGAATCCAGCTTATCCCATTGATTCAATGTCTACACCTTAACGCCTTTATTCAATTAAACAAACTGCAATAATTCATTCATTCCAAGAACTAAATAAGACGTTTTGATTCAACGTTTTGAGCTTGTCTCATTCATTCAATGTAACGAGCTTAACTGATTTATTCAATGTATGAAACTGCATTCATTCATTCAATGAATCCAACTACACACTCATTCATTGAAACAAGCGGTATTCATTCATTCATTGAATCCAGCTTATCCCATTGACTCAATGTCTACACCTTAACGCCTTTATTCAATGAAACAAACTGCAATAATTCATTTATTCCAACAACAAAATAAGACGTTTTGATTCAACGTTTTGAGCTTGTCTCATTCATTCAATGTAACGATCTTAACTGATTTATTCAATGTATGAAACTGCATTCATTCATTCAATGAATCAAACTACACTCACTCATTCATTGAAACAAGCGGTATTCATTCATTCATTGAATCCAGCTTATCCCATTGATTCAATGTCTACACCTTAACGCCTTTATTCAATGAAGCAAACTGCAATAATTCATTTATTCCAACAACAAAATAAGACGTTTTGATTCAACGTTTTGAGCTTGTCTCATTCATTCAATGTAACGAGCTTAACTGATTTATTCAATGTTTGATACTGCATTCATTCATTCAATGAATCAAACGAAACACTCATTCATTGAAACAAGCGGTATTCATTCATTCATTGAATCGAGCTTATCCCATTGATTCAATGTCTACAACTTAACGCCTTTATTCAATGAAACAAACTGCAATAATTCATTTATTCCAACAGCAAAATAAGACGTTTTGATTCAACGTTTTGAGCTTGTCTCATTCATTCAACGTAACGAGCTTAACTGATTTATTCAATGTATGAAACTGCATTCATTCATTCAATGAATCAAACTACACTCACTCATTCATTGAAACAAGCGGTATTCATTCATTCATTGAATCCAGCTTATCCCATTGATTCAATGTCTACACCTTAACGCCTTTATTCAATGAAACAAACTGCAATAATTCATTCATTCCAACAACAAAATAAGATGTTTTGATTCAACGTTTTGAGCTTGTCTCATTCATTCAATGTAACGAGCTTAACTGATTTATTCAATGTATGAAACTGCATTCATTCATTCAATGAATCAAACTACACTCACTCATTCATTGAAACAAGCGGTATTCATTCATTCATTGAATCCAGCTTATCCCATTGATACAATGTCTACACCTTAACGCCTTTATTCAATGAAGCAAACTGCAATAATTCATTCATTCCAACAACAAAATAAGATGTTTTGATTCAACGTTTTGAGCTTGTCTCATTCATTCAATGTAACGAGCTTAACTGATTTATTCAATGTATGAAACTGCATTCATTCATAAATGAATCAAACTACACTCACTCATTCATTGAAACAAGCGGTATTCATTCATTCATTGAATCCAGCTTATCCCATTGCTTCAATGTCTACACCTTAACGCCTTTATTCAATGAAACAAACTGCAATAATTCATTTATTCCAACAACAAAATAAGACGTTTTGATTCAACGTTTTGAGCTTGTCTCATTCATTCAAAGTAACGATCTTAACTGATTTATTCAATGTATGAAACTGCATTCATTCATTCAATGAATCAAACTACACTCACTCATTCATTGAAACAAGCGGTATTCATTCATTCATTGAATCCAGCTTATCGCATTGATTCAATGTCTACACCTTAACGCCTTCATTCAATGAAACAAACTGCAATAATTCATTCATTCCAAGAACTAAATAAGACGTTTTGATTCAACGTTTTGAGCTTGTCTCCTTCGTTCAATGTAACGAGCTTAACTGATTTATTCAATTTATGAAACTGCATTCATTCATTCAATGAATCAAACTACACACTCATTCATTGAAACAAGCGGTAATCATTCATTCATTGAATCCAGCTTATCCCATTGACTCAATGTCTACACCTTAACGCCTTTATTCAATGAAGCAAACTGCAATAATTCATTCATTCCAACAACAAAATAAGATGTTTTGATTCAACGTTTTGAGCTTGTCTCATTCATTCAATGTAACGAGCTTAACTGATTTATTCAATGTATGAAACTGCATTCATTCATTCAATGAATCAAACTACACTCACTCATTCATTGAAACAAGCGGTATTCATTCATTCATTGAATCCAGCTTATCCCATTGATTCAATGTCTACACCTTAACGCCTTTATTCAATGAAACAAACTGCAATAATTCATATATTCCAACAACAAAATAAGACTTTTCGATTCAACGTTTTGAGCTTGTCTCATTCATTCAATGTAACGAGCTTAACTGATTTATTCAATGTATGAAACTGCATTCATTCATTCAATGAATCAAACTACACTCACTCATTCATTGAAACAAGCGGTATTCATTCATTCATTGAATCCAGCTTATCCCATTGATTCAATGTCTACACCTTAACGCCTTTATTCAATTAAACAAACTGCAATAATTCATTCATTCCAAGAACTAAATAAGACGTTTTGATTCAACGTTTTGAGCTTGTCTCATTCATTCAATGTAACGAGCTTAACTGATTTATTCAATGTATGAAACTGCATTCATTCATTCAATGAATCAAACTACACTCACTCATTCATTGAAACAAGCGGTATTCATTCATTCATTGAATCCAGCTTATCCCATTGATTCAATGTCTACACCTTAACGCCTTTATTCAATGAAACAAACTGCAATAATTCATATATTCCAACAACAAAATAAGACTTTTCGATTCAACGTTTTGAGCTTGTCTCATTCATTCAATGTAACGAGCTTAACTGATTTATTCAATGTATGAAACTGCATTCATTCATTCAATGAATCAAACTACACTCACTCATTCATTGAAACAAGCGGTATTCATTCATTCATTGAATCCAGCTTATCCCATTGATTCAATGTCTACACCTTAACGCCTTTATTCAATTAAACAAACTGCAATAATTCATTCATTCCAAGAACTAAATAAGACGTTTTGATTCAACGTTTTGAGCTTGTCTCATTCATTCAATGTAACGAGCTTAACTGATTTATTCAATGTATGAAACTGCATTCATTCATTCAATGAATCCAACTACACACTCATTCATTGAAACAAGCGGTAATCATTCATTCATTGAATCCAGCTTATCCCATTGACTCAATGTCTACACCTTAACGCCTTTATTCAATGAAACAAACTGCAATAATTCATTTATTCCAACAACAAAATAAGACGTTTTGATGTTGTGGCCATCACGGAAACATGGATAGATGAGGGACAGGAATGGCTGTTGCAGGTTCCTGGTTACAGATGTTTCAGTAAGATTAGGGACTGTGGTAAAAAAGGAGGGTGGGTGGCATTGCTAATTAGAAATGGTATAACGGCTGCAGAAAGGAAGTTTGAGGGGGATCTGCCTCTGGAGGTAGTATGGGCTGAAGTCAGAAATAGGAAAGGTGCAGTCACCTTGTTGGGTGTGTATTATAGGCCCCCCAATAGCAGCAGAGATGTGGAGAAACAGATTGGGAAACAGATTTTGGAAAGGTGCAGAAGCCACAGGGTCGTAGTCATGGGCGACTTCAACTTCCCAAATATTGATTGGAAGCTCTTTAGATCAAGCAGATTGGATGGGGCGGTGTTTGTGCAGTGTGTCCAGGAAGCTTTTCTAACGCAGTATGTAGATTGTCCAACCAGAGGGGAGGCCATATTGGATTTGGTACTCGGTAACGAACCGGGACAAGTGGTAGGCTTGTTAGTGGGTGAACATTTTGGTGATGGCGACCACAATTCTGTGACTTTCACCTTGGTTATGGAGAGAGATAGGTGCGCACAACAAGGAAGTTTTTACAATTGGGGGAAGGGAAATTACGATGCTGTAAGACAGGATTTGAGGAGCATACGTTGGGAGCATAGGCTGTCAGGGAAGGATGTGGTGGAAATGTGGGACTTTTTCAAGGAGCAGATACGACGTGTCCTTGATATGTATGTACCGATCAGGCAGGAAAGAAATGGTCGTGTGAGGGAGCCTTGGTTGACGAGGGAGGTTGAATGTCTAGTAAAGAGGAAGAAGGAGGCTTACATAAGGTTGAGGAAACAAGGTTCAGACAGAGCAGTGGAGGGATACAGGATAGCCAGAAGGGACCTGAAAAAAGGGATTAGGAGAGCTAAGAGAGGGCATGAAAAATCCCTGGCGGATAGGATCAAGGATAACCCCAAGGCATTCTATGCGTATGTGAGAAACCTGAGAATGACGAGAACGAGGGTAGGTCCGATCAAGGACAGTGGTGGGAGACTGTGTATTGAGTCGGAAGAGATAGGAGAGGTCTTGAACAAGTACTTCTCTTCAGTATTTACGAACGAGAGGGACCGTATTGTTGAAGAGGAGAGTGTGAAACGGACTGATAAGCTAGAAGAGATACCTGTTAGGAAGGAAGATGTGTTGGACATTTTGAACAACTTGAGGATAGACAAGTCCCCCGGGCCTGACGGGATATATCCTAGGATTATGTGGGAAGCAAGAGAGGAAATTGCAGTACCGTTGGCAATGATCTTCTCGTCTTCACTGGTAACTGGGGTGGTACCAGGGGACTGGAGAGTAGCGAATGTTGTGCCCCTGTTCAAAAAAGGGAATAGGGATAACCCCGGGAATTACAGGCCAGTTAGTCTTACTTCTGTGGTAGGCAAAGTAATGGAAAGGGTACTGAGGGATAGGATTTACGAGTATCTGGAAAGACACTGCTTGATTAGGGACAGCCAGCACGGATTTGTGAAGGGTAGGTCTTGCCTTACAAGTCTTATTGAATTCTTCGAGGAGGTGACCAAGCATGTGGATGAGGGTAGAGCAGTGGATGTAGTGTACATGGATTTTAGTAAGGCATTTGATAAGGTTCCCCATGGTAGGCTTATGCGGAAAGTCAGGAGGCATGGGATAGAGGGAAATTTGGCCAATTGGATAGAAAACTGGCTAACCGGTCGAAGTCAGAGAGTGGTGGTAGATGGTAAATATTCAGCATGGAGTCCAGTTACAAGTGGAGTTCCGCAGGGATCAGTTCTGGGTCCTCTGCTGTTTGTAATTTTTATTAATGACTTAGAGGAGGGAGTCGAAGGGTGGGTCAGTAAATTTGCAGATGATACAAAGATAGGTGGAGTTGTGGACAGTGAGGAGGGCTGTTGTCGGCTGCAGAGGGACTTAGATATGATGCAGAGCTGGGCTGAGGAGTGGCAGATGGAGTTCAACCCTGCCAAGTGTGAGGTTGTCCATTTTGGAAGAACAATAAGAATGCGGAATACAGGGTTAATGGTAGGGTTCTTGGTCAGGTGGAGGAACAGAGGGATCTTGGGGTCTATGTACATAGATCTTTGAAGGTTGCCACTCAGGTGGATAGAGTTTGTAAGAAGGCCTATGGAGTATTATCGTTCATTAGCAGAGGGATTGAATTCAAGAGTCGTGAGGTGATGTTGCAGCTGTAAAGGACTTTGGTTAGGCCACATTTGGAGTACTGTGTGCAGTTCTGGTCGCCTCACTTTAGGAAAGAACTGTAATAATTCATTCATTCTAACAACAAAATAAGACGTTTTGATTCAACGTTTTGAGCTTGTCTCATTCATTCAATGTAACGAGCTTAACTGATTTATTCAATGTATGAAACTGCATTCATTCATTCAATGAATCAAACGACACACTCATTCATTGAAACAAGCGGTAATCATTCATTCATTGAATCCAGCTTATCCCATTGATTCAATGTCTACACCTTAACGCCTTTATTCAATGAAACAAACTGCAATAATTCATTTATTCCAACAACAAAATAAGACGTTTTGATTCAACGTTTTGAGCTTGTCTCATTCATTCAATGTAACGATCTTAACTGATTTATTCAATGTATGAAACTGCATTCATTCATTCAATGAATCAAACTACACTCACTCATTCATTGGAACAAGCGGTGATCATTCATTCATTGAATTCATTGATTCAATGTCTACACCTTAACGCCTTTATTCAATGAAACAAACTGCAATAATTCATTTATTCCAACAACAAAATAAGACGTTTTGATTCAACGTTTTGAGCTTGTCTCATTCATTCAATGTAACGATCTTAACTGATTTATTTAATGTATGAAACTGCATTCATTCATTGAATGAATCAAACTACACTCACTCATTCATTGAAACAAGCGGTATTCATTCATTCGTTGAATCCAGCTTATCCCATTCATTCAATGTCAACACATTAACGCCTTTATTCAATGAAGCAAACTGCATTCATTCATTCAAAGAACTATATAAGACGTTTTGATTCAACGTTTTGAGCTTGTCTAATTCATTCAATGTAACGAGCTTAACTGACTGATTCAAAGGATAAAACTGCATTCATTCATTCAATGAATCAAACTAAACTCAATCATTCATTGAAACAAGCGGTATTCATTCATTCATTGAATCCAGCTTATCCCATTGATTCAATGTCTACACCTTAACGCCTTTATTCAATGAAACAAACTGCAATAATTCATTTATTCCAACAACAAAATAAGACGTTTTGATGTTGTGGCCATCACGGAAACATGGATAGATGAGGGACAGGAATGGCTGTTGGAGGTTCCTGGTTACAGATGTTTCAGTAAGATTAGGGACGGTGGTAAAAAAGGAGGGGGGGGTGGCATTGCTAATTAGAAATGGTATAACGGCTGCAGAAAGGAAGTTTGAGGGGGATCTGCCTCTGGAGGTAGTATGGGCTGAAGTCAGAAATAGGAAAGGTGCAGTCACCTTGTTGGGTGTGTATTATAGGCCCCCCAATAGCAGCAGAGATGTGGAGAAACAGATTGGGAAACAGATTTTGGAAAGGTGCAGAAGCCACAGGGTCGTAGTCATGGGCGACTTCAACTTCCCAAATATTGATTGGAAGCTCTTTAGATCAAGTAGATTGGATGGGGCGGTGTTTGTGCAGTGTGTCCAGGAAGCTTTTCTAACGCAGTATGTAGATTGTCCAACCAGAGGGGAGGCCATATTGGATTTGGTACTCGGTAACGAACCGGGACAAGTGGTAGGCTTGTTAGTGGGTGAACATTTTGGTGATGGCGACCACAATTCTGTGACTTTCACCTTGGTTATGGAGAGAGATAGGTGCGCACAACAAGGAAGTTTTTACAATTGGGGGAAGGGAAATTACGATGCTGTAAGACAGGATTTGAGGAGCATACGTTGGGAGCATAGTCTGTCAGGGAAGGATGTGGTGGAAATGTGGGACTTTTTCAAGGAGCAGATACGACGTGTCCTTGATATGTATGTACCGATCAGGCAGGAAAGAAATGGTCGTGTGAGGGAGCCTTGGTTGACGAGGGAGGTTGAATGTCTAGTAAAGAGGAAGAAGGAGGCTTACATAAGGTTGAGGAAACAAGGTTCAGACAGAGCAGTGGAGGGATACAGGATAGCCAGAAGGGACCTGAAAAAAGGGATTAGGAGAGCTAAGAGAGGGCATGAAAAATCCCTGGCGGATAGGATCAAGGATAACCCCAAGGTATTCTATGCGTATGTGAGAAACCTGAGAATGACGAGAACGAGGGTAGGTCCGATCAAGGACAGTGGTGGGAGACTGTGTATTGAGTCGGAAGAGATAGGAGAGGTCTTGAACAAGTACTTCTCTTCAGTATTTACGAACGAGAGGGACCGTATTGTTGAAGAGGAGAGTGTGAAACGGACTGATAAGCTAGAAGAGATACCTGTTAGGAAGGAAGATGTGTTGGACATTTTGAACAACTTGAGGATAGACAAGTCCCCCGGGCCTGACGGGATATATCCTAGGATTATGTGGGAAGCAAGAGAGGAAATTGCAGTACCGTTGGCAATGATCTTCTCGTCTTCACTGGTAACTGGGGTGGTACCAGGGGACTGGAGAGTAGCGAATGTTGTGCCCCTGTTCAAAAAAGGGAATAGGGATAACCCCGGGAATTACAGGCCAGTTAGTCTTACTTCTGTGGTAGGCAAAGTAATGGAAAGGGTACTGAGGGATAGGATTTACGAGTATCTGGAAAGACACTGCTTGATTAGGGACAGCCAGCACGGATTTGTGAAGGGTAGGTCTTGCCTTACAAGTCTTATTGAATTCTTCGAGGAGGTGACCAAGCATGTGGATGAGGGTACAGCAGTGGATGTAGTGTACATGGATTTTAGTAAGGCATTTGATAAGGTTCCCCATGGTAGGCTTATGCGGAAAGTCAGGAGGCATGGGATAGAGGGAAATTTGGCCAATTGGATAGAAAACTGGCTAACCGGTCGAAGTCAGAGAGTGGTGGTAGATGGTAAATATTCAGCATGGAGTCCAGTTACAAGTGGAGTTCCGCAGGGATCAGTTCTGGGTCCTCTGCTGTTTGTAATTTTTATTAATGACTTAGAGGAGGGAGTCGAAGGGTGGGTCAGTAAATTTGCAGATGATACAAAGATTGGGGGAGTTGTGGACAGTGAGGAGGGCTGTTGTCGGCTGCAGAGGGACTTAGATATGATGCAGAGCTGGGCTGAGGAGTGGCAGATGGAGTTCAACCCTGCCAAGTGTGAGGTTGTCCATTTTGGAAGAACAATAAGAATGCGGAATACAGGGTTAATGGTAGGGTTCTTGGTCAGGTGGAGGAACAGAGGGATCTTGGGGTCTATGTACATAGATCTTTGAAGGTTGCCACTCAGGTGGATAGAGTTTGTAAGAAGGCCTATGGAGTATTATCGTTCATTAGCAGAGGGATTGAATTCAAGAGTCGTGAGGTGATGTTGCAGCTGTAAAGGACTTTGGTTAGGCCACATTTGGAGTACTGTGTGCAGTTCTGGTCGCCTCACTTTAGGAAAGAACTGTAATAATTCATTCATTCTAACAACAAAATAAGACGTTTTGATTCAACGTTTTGAGCTTGTCTCATTCATTCAATGTAACGAGCTTAACTGATTTATTCAATGTATGAAACTGCATTCATTCATTCAATGAATCAAACGACACACTCATTCATTGAAACAAGCGGTAATCATTCATTCATTGAATCCAGCTTATCCCATTGATTCAATGTCTACACCTTAACGCCTTTATTCAATGAAACAAACTGCAATAATTCATTTATTCCAACAACAAAATAAGACGTTTTGATTCAACGTTTTGAGCTTGTCTCATTCATTCAATGTAACGAGCTTAACTGATTTATTCAATGTATGAAACTGCATTCATTCATTCAATGAATCAAACTACACTCACTCATTCATTGAAACAAGGGGTATTCATTCATTCATTGAATCCAGCTTATCCCATTCATTCAATTTGTACTCCTTAACGCGTTTATTCAATGAAACAAACTGCAATATTTCATTCATTCCAACAACAAAATAAGACGTTTTGCTTCAACGTTTTGAGCTTGTCTCATTCATTCAATGTAACGGTCTTAACTGATTTATTCAATGTATGAAACTGCATTCATTCATTCAATGAATCAAACTACACTCACTCATTCATTGAAACAAGCGGTGATCATTCATTCATTGAATTCATTGATTCAATGTCTACACCTTAACGCCTTTATTCAATGAAACAAACTGCAATAATTCATTTATTCCAACAACAAAATAAGACGTTTTGATTCAACGTTTTGAGCTTGTCTCATTCATTCAATGTAACGATCTTAACTGATTTATTTAATGTATGAAACTGCATTCATTCATTGAATGAATCAAACTACACTCACTCATTCATTGAAACAAGCGGTATTCATTCATTCGTTGAATCCAGCTTATCCCATTCATTCAATGTCAACACATTAACGCCTTTATTCAATGAAGCAAACTGCATTCATTCATTCAAAGAACTATATAAGACGTTTTGATTCAACGTTTTGAGCTTGTCTAATTCATTCAATGTAACGAGCTTAACTGACTGATTCAAAGGATAAAACTGCATTCATTCATTCAATGAATCAAACTAAACTCAATCATTCATTGAAACAAGCGGTATTCATTCATTCATTGAATCCAGCTTATCCCATTGATTCAATGTCTACACCTTAACGCCTTTATTCAATGAAACAAACTGCAATAATTCATTCATTCCAACAACAAAATAAGACGTTTTGATTCAACGTTTTGAGCTTGTCTCATTCATTCAATGTAACGATCTTAACTGATTTATTCAATGTATGAAACTGCATTCATTCATTCAATGAATCAAACTACACACTCATTCATTGAAACAAGCGGTAATCATTCATTCATTGAATCCAGGTTATGCCATTGACTCAATGTCTACACCTTAACGCCTTTATTCAATGAAGCAAACTGCAATAATTCATTTATTCCAACAACAAAATAAGACGTTTTGATTCAACGTTTTGAGCTTGTCTCATTCTTTCAATGTAACGATCTTAACTGATTTATTCAATGTATGAAACTGCATTCATTCATTCAATGAATCAAACGACACACTCACTCATTGAAACAAGCGGTAATCATTCATTCATTGAATACAGCTTATCCCATTGACTCAATGTCTACACCTTAACGCCTTTATTCAATGAAGCAAAGTGCAATAATTCAATTATTCCAACAACAAAATAAGACGTTTTGATTCAACGTTTTGAGCTTGTCTCATTCATTCAATGTAACGATCTTAACTGATTTATTCAATGTATGAAACTGCATTCATTCATTCAATGAATCAAACGACACACTCACTCATTGAAACAAGCGGTAATCATTCATTCATTGAATCCAGCTTATCCCATTGACTCAATGTCTACACCTTAACGCCTTTATTCAATGAAACAAACTGCAATATTTCATTCATTCCAACAACAAAATAAGACGTTTTGATTCAACGTTTTGAGCTTGTCTCATTCATTCAACGTAACGAGCTTAACTGATTTATTCAATGTATGAAACTGCATTCACTCATTCAATGAATCAAACTACACACTCATTCATTGAAACAAGCGGTAATCATTCATTCATTGAATCCAGCTTATCCCATTGACTCAATGTCTACACCTTAACGCCTTTATTCAATGAAACAAACTGCAATAATTCATTTATTCCAACAACAAAATAAGACGTTTTGATGTTGTGGCCATCACGGAAACATGGATAGATGAGGGACAGGAATGGCTGTTGGAGGTTCCTGGTTACAGATGTTTCAGTAAGATTAGGGACGGTGGTAAAAAAGGAGGGTGGGTGGCATTGCTAATTAGAAATGGTATAACGGCTGCAGAAAGGAAGTTTGAGGGGGATCTGCCTCTGGAGGTAGTATGGGCTGAAGTCAGAAATAGGAAAGGTGCAGTCACCTTATTGGGTGTGTATTATAGGCCCCCCAATAGCAGCAGAGATGTGGAGAAACAGATTGGGAAACAGATTTAGGAAAGGTGCAGAAGCCACGGGGTCGTAGTCATGGGCGACTTCAACTTCCCAAATATTGATTGGAAGCTCTTTAGATCAAGTAGATTGGATGGGGCGGTGTTTGTGCAGTGTGTCCAGGAAGCTTTTCTAACGCAGTATGTAGATTGTCCAACCAGAGGGGAGGCCATATTGGATTTGGTACTCGGTAACGAACCGGGACAAGTGGTAGGCTTGTTAGTGGGTGAACATTTTGGTGATGGCGACCACAATTCTGTGACTTTCACCTTGGTTATGGAGAGAGATAGGTGCGCACAACAAGGAAGTTTTTACAATTGGGGGAAGGGAAATTACGATGCTGTAAGACAGGATTTGAGGAGCATACGTTGGGAGCATAGGCTGTCAGGGAAGGATGTGGTGGAAATGTGGGACTTTTTCAAGGAGCAGATACGACGTGTCCTTGATATGTATGTACCGATCAGGCAGGAAAGAAATGGTCGTGTGAGGGAGCCTTGGTTGACGAGGGAGGTTGAATTTCTAGTAAAGATGAAGATGGAGGCTTACATAAGGTTGAGGAAACAAGGTTCAGACAGAGCAGTGGAGGGATACAGGATAGCCAGAAGGGACCTGAAAAAAGGGATTAGGAGAGCTAAGAGAGGGCATGAAAAATCCCTGGCGGATAGGATCAAGGATAACCCCAAGGCATTCTATGCGTATGTGAGAAACCTGAGAATGACGAGAACGAGGGTAGGTCCGATCAAGGACAGTGGTGGGAGACTGTGTGTTGAGTTGGAAGAGATAGGAGAGGTCTTGAACAAGTACTTCTCTTCAGTATTTACGAACGAGAGGGACCGTATTGTTGAAGAGGAGAGTGTGAAACGGACTGATAAGCTAGAAGAGATACCTGTTAGGAAGGAAGATGTGTTGGACATTTTGAACAACTTGAGGATAGACAAGTCCCCCGGGCCTGACGGGATATATCCTAGGATTATGTGGGAAGCAAGAGAGGAAATTGCAGTACCGTTGGCAATGATCTTCTCGTCTTCACTGGTAACTGGGGTGGTACCAGGGGACTGGAGAGTAGCGAATGTTGTGCCCCTGTTCAAACGTTTTGAGCTTGTCTCATTCATTCAATGTAACGAGCATAACTGATTTATTCAATGTATGAAACTGCATTCATTCATTCAATGAATCAAACTACACTCAACTCATTCATTGAAACAAGCGGTATTCATTCATTCATTGAATCCAGCTTATCCCATTCATTCAATGTCTACACCTTAACGCCTTCATTCAATTAAACAAACTGTAATAATTCATTCATTCCAAGAACTAAATAAGACGTTTTGATTCAACGTTTTGAGCTTGTCTCATTCATTCAATGTAACGAGCTTAACTGATTTATTCAATGTATGAAACTGCATTCATTCATTCAATGAATCAAACTACACTCACTCATTCATTGAAACAAGCGGTATTCATTCATTCATTGAATCCAACTTATCCCATTGATTCAATGTCTACACCTTAACGCCGTTATTCAATGAAAAGAACTGCAATAATTCATTTATTCCAACAACAAAATAAGACGATTTGATTCAAAGTTTTGAGCTTGTCTCATTCATTCAATGTAACGATCTTAACTGATTTATTCAATGTATGAAACTGCATTCATTCATTCAATGAATCGAACTACACTCACTCATTCATTGAAACAAGCGGTATTCATTCATTTATTGAATCCAGCTTATCCCATTGATTCAATGTCTACACCTTAACGCCTTTATTCAATGAAACAAACTGCAATAATTCATTCATTCCAACAACAAAATAAGACGTTTTGATTAAACGTTTTGAGCTTGTCTCATGCATTCACTGTAACGAGCTTAACTGATTTATTCAATGTATGAAACTGCATTCATTCATAAATGAATCAAACTACACTCACTCATTCATTGAAACAAGCGGTATTCATTCATTCATTGAATCCAGCTTATCCCATTGCTTCAATGTCTACACCTTAATGCCTTTATTCAATGAAACAAACTGCAATAATTCATTTATTCCAACAACAAAATAAGACGTTTTGATTCAACGTTTTGAGCTTGTCTCATTCATTCAAAGTAACGATCTTAACTGATTTATTCAATGTATGAAACTGCATTCATTCATTCAATGAATCAAACTACACTCACTCATTCATTGAAACAAGCGGTATTCATTCATTCATTGAATCCAGCTTATCGCATTGATTCAATGTCTACACCTTAACGCCTTCATTCAATGAAACAAACTGCAATAATTCATTCATTCCAAGAACTAAATAAGACGTTTTGATTCAACGTTTTGAGCTTGTCTCATTCATTCAATGTAACGAGCTTAACTGATTTATTCAATTTATGAAACTGCATTCATTCATTCAATGAATCAAACTACACACTCATTCATTGAAACAAGCGGTAATCATTCATTCATTGAATCCAGCTTATCCCATTGACTCAATGTCTACACCTTAACGCCTTTATTCAATGAAACAAACTGCAATAAATCATTTATTCCAACAACAAAATAAGACGTTTTGATTCAACGTTTTGAGCTTGTCTCATTCATTCAATGTAACGAGCTTAACTGATTTATTCAATGTATGAAACTGCATTCATTCATTCAATGAATCAAACTACACTCACTCATTCATTGAAGCAAGCGGTATTCATTCATTCATTGAATCCAGCTTATCCCATTCATTCAATGACTACACCTTAATGCCTTCATTCAATTAAACAAACTGCAATAATTCATTCATTCCAAGAACTAAATAAGACGTTTTGATTCAACGTTTTGAGCTTGTCTCATTCATTCAACGTAACGAGCTTAACTGATTTATTCAATGTATGAAACTGCATTCATTCATTCAATGAATCAAACTACACTCACTCATTCATTGAAACAAGCGGTATTCATTCATTGATTGAATCCAGCTTATCCCATTGATTCAATGTCTACACCTTAACGCCTTTATTCAATGAAACAAACTGCAATAATTCATTCATTCCAACAACAAAATAAGATGTTTTGATTCAACGTTTTGAGCTTGTCTCATTCATTCAATGTAACGAGCTTAACTGATTTATTCAATGTATGAAACTGCATTCATTCATTCAATGAATCAAACTACACTCACTCATTCATTGAAACAAGCGGTATTCATTCATTCATTGAATCCAGCTTATCCCATTGATACAATGTCTACACCTTAACGCCTTTATTCAATGAAGCAAACTGCAATAATTCATTCATTCCAACAACAAAATAAGATGTTTTGATTCAACGTTTTGAGCTTGTCTCATTCATTCAATGTAACGAGCTTAACTGATTTATTCAATGTATGAAACTGCATTCATTCATTCAATGAATCAAACTACACTCACTCATTCATTGAAACAAGCGGTATTCATTCATTCATTGAATCCAGCTTATCCCATTGATTCAATGTCTACACCTTAACGCCTTTATTCAATGAAACAAACTGCAATAATTCATATATTCCAACAACAAAATAAGACTTTTCGATTCAACGTTTTGAGCTTGTCTCATTCATTCAATGTAACGATCTTAACTGATTTATTCAATGTATGAAACTGCATTCATTCATTCAATGAATCAAACTACACTCACTCATTCATTGAAACAAGCGGTATTCATTCATTCATTGAATCCAGCTTATCCCATTGATTTAATGTCTACACCTGACCGCCTTTATTCAATGAAACAAACTGCAATAATTCATTCATTCCAACAACAAAATAAGACGTTTTGATTCAACGTTTTGAGCTTGTCTCATTCATTCAACGTAACGAGCTTAACTGATTTATTCAATGTATGAAACTGCATTCATTCATTCAATGAATCAAACTACACTCACTCATTCATTGAAACAAGCGGTGATCATTCATTCATTGAATTCATTGATTCAATGTCTACACCTTAACGCCTTTATTCAATGAAACAAACTGCAATAATTCATTTATTCCAACAACAAAATAAGACGTTTTGATTCAACGTTTTGAGCTTGTCTCATTCATTCAATGTAACGATCTTAACTGATTTATTTAATGTATGAAACTGCATTCATTCATTGAATGAATCAAACTACACTCACTCATTCATTGAAACAAGCGGTATTCATTCATTCGTTGAATCCAGCTTATCCCATTCATTCAATGTCAACACATTAACGCCTTTATTCAATGAAGCAAACTGCATTCATTCATTCAAAGAACTATATAAGACGTTTTGATTCAACGTTTTGAGCTTGTCTAATTCATTCAATGTAACGAGCTTAACTGACTGATTCAAAGGATAAAACTGCATTCATTCATTCAATGAATCAAACTAAACTCAATCATTCATTGAAACAAGCGGTATTCATTCATTCATTGAATCCAGCTTATCCCATTGATTCAATGTCTACACCTTAACGCCTTTATTCAATGAAACAAACTGCAATAATTCATTCATTCCAACAACAAAATAAGACGTTTTGATTCAACGTTTTGAGCTTGTCTCATTCATTCAATGTAACGATCTTAACTGATTTATTCAATGTATGAAACTGCATTCATTCATTCAATGAATCAAACTACACACTCATTCATTGAAACAAGCGGTAATCATTCATTCATTGAATCCAGGTTATGCCATTGACTCAATGTCTACACCTTAACGCCTTTATTCAATGAAGCAAACTGCAATAATTCATTTATTCCAACAACAAAATAAGACGTTTTGATTCAACGTTTTGAGCTTGTCTCATTCTTTCAATGTAACGATCTTAACTGATTTATTCAATGTATGAAACTGCATTCATTCATTCAATGAATCAAACGACACACTCACTCATTGAAACAAGCGGTAATCATTCATTCATTGAATACAGCTTATCCCATTGACTCAATGTCTACACCTTAACGCCTTTATTCAATGAAGCAAAGTGCAATAATTCAATTATTCCAACAACAAAATAAGACGTTTTGATTCAACGTTTTGAGCTTGTCTCATTCATTCAATGTAACGATCTTAACTGATTTATTCAATGTATGAAACTGCATTCATTCATTCAATGAATCAAACGACACACTCACTCATTGAAACAAGCGGTAATCATTCATTCATTGAATCCAGCTTATCCCATTGACTCAATGTCTACACCTTAACGCCTTTATTCAATGAAACAAACTGCAATATTTCATTCATTCCAACAACAAAATAAGACGTTTTGATTCAACGTTTTGAGCTTGTCTCATTCATTCAACGTAACGAGCTTAACTGATTTATTCAATGTATGAAACTGCATTCACTCATTCAATGAATCAAACTACACACTCATTCATTGAAACAAGCGGTAATCATTCATTCATTGAATCCAGCTTATCCCATTGACTCAATGTCTACACCTTAACGCCTTTATTCAATGAAACAAACTGCAATAATTCATTTATTCCAACAACAAAATAAGACGTTTTGATGTTGTGGCCATCACGGAAACATGGATAGATGAGGGACAGGAATGGCTGTTGGAGGTTCCTGGTTACAGATGTTTCAGTAAGATTAGGGACGGTGGTAAAAAAGGAGGGTGGGTGGCATTGCTAATTAGAAATGGTATAACGGCTGCAGAAAGGAAGTTTGAGGGGGATCTGCCTCTGGAGGTAGTATGGGCTGAAGTCAGAAATAGGAAAGGTGCAGTCACCTTATTGGGTGTGTATTATAGGCCCCCCAATAGCAGCAGAGATGTGGAGAAACAGATTGGGAAACAGATTTAGGAAAGGTGCAGAAGCCACGGGGTCGTAGTCATGGGCGACTTCAACTTCCCAAATATTGATTGGAAGCTCTTTAGATCAAGTAGATTGGATGGGGCGGTGTTTGTGCAGTGTGTCCAGGAAGCTTTTCTAACGCAGTATGTAGATTGTCCAACCAGAGGGGAGGCCATATTGGATTTGGTACTCGGTAACGAACCGGGACAAGTGGTAGGCTTGTTAGTGGGTGAACATTTTGGTGATGGCGACCACAATTCTGTGACTTTCACCTTGGTTATGGAGAGAGATAGGTGCGCACAACAAGGAAGTTTTTACAATTGGGGGAAGGGAAATTACGATGCTGTAAGACAGGATTTGAGGAGCATACGTTGGGAGCATAGGCTGTCAGGGAAGGATGTGGTGGAAATGTGGGACTTTTTCAAGGAGCAGATACGACGTGTCCTTGATATGTATGTACCGATCAGGCAGGAAAGAAATGGTCGTGTGAGGGAGCCTTGGTTGACGAGGGAGGTTGAATTTCTAGTAAAGATGAAGATGGAGGCTTACATAAGGTTGAGGAAACAAGGTTCAGACAGAGCAGTGGAGGGATACAGGATAGCCAGAAGGGACCTGAAAAAAGGGATTAGGAGAGCTAAGAGAGGGCATGAAAAATCCCTGGCGGATAGGATCAAGGATAACCCCAAGGCATTCTATGCGTATGTGAGAAACCTGAGAATGATGAGAACGAGGGTAGGTCCGATCAAGGACGGTGGTGGGAGACTGTGTGTTGAGTTGGAAGAGATAGGAGAGGTCTTGAACAAGTACTTCTCTTCAGTATTTACGAACGAGAGGGACCGTATTGTTGAAGAGGAGAGTGTGAAACGGACTGATAAGCTAGAAGAGATACCTGTTAGGAAGGAAGATGTGTTGGACATTTTGAACAACTTGAGGATAGACAAGTCCCCCGGGCCTGACGGGATATATCCTAGGATTATGTGGGAAGCAAGAGAGGAAATTGCAGTACCGTTGGCAATGATCTTCTCGTCTTCACTGGTAACTGGGGTGGTACCAGGGGACTGGAGAGTAGCGAATGTTGTGCCCCTGTTCAAACGTTTTGAGCTTGTCTCATTCATTCAATGTAACGAGCATAACTGATTTATTCAATGTATGAAACTGCATTCATTCATTCAATGAATCAAACTACACTCAACTCATTCATTGAAACAAGCGGTATTCATTCATTCATTGAATCCAGCTTATCCCATTCATTCAATGTCTACACCTTAACGCCTTCATTCAATTAAACAAACTGTAATAATTCATTCATTCCAAGAACTAAATAAGACGTTTTGATTCAACGTTTTGAGCTTGTCTCATTCATTCAATGTAACGAGCTTAACTGATTTATTCAATGTATGAAACTGCATTCATTCATTCAATGAATCAAACTACACTCACTCATTCATTGAAACAAGCGGTATTCATTCATTCATTGAATCCAACTTATCCCATTGATTCAATGTCTACACCTTAACGCCGTTATTCAATGAAAAGAACTGCAATAATTCATTTATTCCAACAACAAAATAAGACGATTTGATTCAAAGTTTTGAGCTTGTCTCATTCATTCAATGTAACGATCTTAACTGATTTATTCAATGTATGAAACTGCATTCATTCATTCAATGAATCGAACTACACTCACTCATTCATTGAAACAAGCGGTATTCATTCATTTATTGAATCCAGCTTATCCCATTGATTCAATGTCTACACCTTAACGCCTTTATTCAATGAAACAAACTGCAATAATTCATTCATTCCAACAACAAAATAAGACGTTTTGATTAAACGTTTTGAGCTTGTCTCATGCATTCACTGTAACGAGCTTAACTGATTTATTCAATGTATGAAACTGCATTCATTCATAAATGAATCAAACTACACTCACTCATTCATTGAAACAAGCGGTATTCATTCATTCATTGAATCCAGCTTATCCCATTGCTTCAATGTCTACACCTTAACGCCTTTATTCAATGAAACAAACTGCAATAATTCATTTATTCCAACAACAAAATAAGACGTTTTGATTCAACGTTTTGAGCTTGTCTCATTCATTCAAAGTAACGATCTTAACTGATTTATTCAATGTATGAAACTGCATTCATTCATTCAATGAATCAAACTACACTCACTCATTCATTGAAACAAGCGGTATTCATTCATTCATTGAATCCAGCTTATCGCATTGATTCAATGTCTACACCTTAACGCCTTCATTCAATGAAACAAACTGCAATAATTCATTCATTCCAAGAACTAAATAAGACGTTTTGATTCAACGTTTTGAGCTTGTCTCATTCATTCAATGTAACGAGCTTAACTGATTTATTCAATTTATGAAACTGCATTCATTCATTCAATGAATCAAACTACACACTCATTCATTGAAACAAGCGGTAATCATTCATTCATTGAATCCAGCTTATCCCATTGACTCAATGTCTACACCTTAACGCCTTTATTCAATGAAACAAACTGCAATAAATCATTTATTCCAACAACAAAATAAGACGTTTTGATTCAACGTTTTGAGCTTGTCTCATTCATTCAATGTAACGAGCTTAACTGATTTATTCAATGTATGAAACTGCATTCATTCATTCAATGAATCAAACTACACTCACTCATTCATTGAAGCAAGCGGTATTCATTCATTCATTGAATCCAGCTTATCCCATTCATTCAATGACTACACCTTAATGCCTTCATTCAATTAAACAAACTGCAATAATTCATTCATTCCAAGAACTAAATAAGACGTTTTGATTCAACGTTTTGAGCTTGTCTCATTCATTCAATGTAACGAGCTTAACTGATTTATTCAATGTTTGATACTGCATTCATTCATTCAATGAATCAAACGACACACTCATTCATTGAAACAAGCGGTATTCATTCATTCATTGAATCGAGCTTATCCCATTGATTCAATGTCTACAACTTAACGCCTTTATTCAATGAAACAAACTGCAATAATTCATTTATTCCAACAACAAAATAAGACGTTTTGATTCAACGTTTTGAGCTTGTCTCATTCATTCAACGTAACGAGCTTAACTGATTTATTCAATGTATGAAACTGCATTCATTCATTCAATGAATCAAACTACACTCACTCATTCATTGAAACAAGCGGTATTCATTCATTGATTGAATCCAGCTTATCCCATTGATTCAATGTCTACACCTTAACGCCTTTATTCAATGAAACAAACTGCAATAATTCATTCATTCCAACAACAAAATAAGATGTTTTGATTCAACGTTTTGAGCTTGTCTCATTCATTCAATGTAACGAGCTTAACTGATTTATTCAATGTATGAAACTGCATTCATTCATTCAATGAATCAAACTACACTCACTCATTCATTGAAACAAGCGGTATTCATTCATTCATTGAATCCAGCTTATCCCATTGATACAATGTCTACACCTTAACGCCTTTATTCAATGAAGCAAACTGCAATAATTCATTCATTCCAACAACAAAATAAGATGTTTTGATTCAACGTTTTGAGCTTGTCTCATTCATTCAATGTAACGAGCTTAACTGATTTATTCAATGTATGAAACTGCATTCATTCATTCAATGAATCAAACTACACTCACTCATTCATTGAAACAAGCGGTATTCATTCATTCATTGAATCCAGCTTATCCCATTGATTCAATGTCTACACCTTAACGCCTTTATTCAATGAAACAAACTGCAATAATTCATATATTCCAACAACAAAATAAGACTTTTCGATTCAACGTTTTGAGCTTGTCTCATTCATTCAATGTAACGATCTTAACTGATTTATTCAATGTATGAAACTGCATTCATTCATTCAATGAATCAAACTCCACTCACTCATTCATTGAAACAAGCGGTATTCATTCATTCATTGAATCCAGCTTATCCCATTGATTTAATGTCTACACCTGACCGCCTTTATTCAATGAAACAAACTGCAATAATTCATTCATTCCAACAACAAAATAAGACGTTTTGATTCAACGTTTTGAGCTTGTCTCATTCATTCAACGTAACGAGCTTAACTGATTTATTCAATGTATGAAACTGCATTCATTCATTCAATGAATCAAACTACACTCACTCATTCATTGAAACAAGCGGTATTCATTCATTCATTGAATTCATTGATTCAATGTCTACACCTTAACGCCTTTATTCAATGAAACAAACTGCAATAATTCATTCATTCCAACAACAAAATAAGACGTTTTGATTCAACGTTTTGAGCTTGTCTCATTCATTCAATGTAATGATCTTAACTGA
Source organism: Chiloscyllium punctatum (assembly GCF_047496795.1). Taxonomy (NCBI): domain Eukaryota; kingdom Metazoa; phylum Chordata; class Chondrichthyes; order Orectolobiformes; family Hemiscylliidae; genus Chiloscyllium; species Chiloscyllium punctatum. The sequence goes on from NC_092753.1 coordinate 27,300,005, forward strand.
TTTATTCAATGTATGAAACTGCATTCATTCATTCAATGAATCAAACTACACTCACTCATTCATTGAAACAAGCGGTAATCATTCATTCATTGAATTCATTGATTCAATGTCTACACCTTAACGCCTTTATTCAATGAAACAAACTGCAATAATTCATTCAAAGAACTATATAAGACGTTTTGATTCAACGTTTTGAGCTTGTCTCATTCATTCAATGTACCGAGCTTAACTGATTGATTCAAAGGATAAAACTGCATTCATTCATTCAATGAATCAAACTAAACTCAATCATTCATTGAAACAAGCGGTATTCATTCATTCATTGAATCCAGCTTATCCCATTGATTCAATGTCTACACCTTAACGCCTTTATTCAATGAAACAAACTGCAATAATTCATTCATTCCAACAACAAAATAAGACGTTTTGATTCAACGTTTTGAGCTTGTCTCATTCATTCAATGTAACGATCTTAACTGATTTATTCAATGTAAGAAACTGCATTCATTCATTCAATGAATCAAACTACACTCACTCATTCATTGAAACAAGCGGTATTCATTCATTCATTGAATCCAGCTTATCCCATTCATTCAATGTCAACACATTAACGCCTTTATTCAATGAAGCAAACTGCATTCATTCATTCAAAGAACTATATATGACGTTTTGATTCAACGTTTTGAGCTTGTTTCATTCATTCAATGTAACGAGCTTAACTGATTTATTCAATGTATGAAACTGCATTCATTCATTCAATGAATTAAACTGCACTCACTCATTCATTGAAACAAGCGGTATTCATTCATTCATTGAATCCAGCTTATCCCATTCATTCAATGTCTACACCTTAACGCCTTCATTCAATTAAACAAACTGCAATAATTCATTTATTCCAACAACAAAATAAGACGTTTTGATTCAACGTTTTGAGCTTGTCTCATTCATTCAATGTAACGAGCTTAACTGATTTAATCAATGTATGAAACTGCATTCATTCATTCAATGAATCAAACTACACTCACTCATTCATTGAAACAAGCGGTATTCATTCATTCATAGAACATAGAACATAGAAGAATACAGCGCAGTACAGGCCCTTCAGCCCTCGATGTTGCGCCGATCAAAGCCCACCTAACCTACACTAACCCACTATCCTCCATATCCCTATCCAATACCCGCTTAAATACCCATAAAGAGGGAGAGTCCACTACTGCTACTGGCAGGGCATTCCATGAACTTACGACTCGCTGAGTGAAGAACCTACCCCTAACATCAGTCCTATATCTACCCCCCCTTAATTTAAAGCTATGCCCCCTTGTAATAGCTGACTCCATACGTGTAAAAAGGTTCTCACTGTCAAACCTATCTAACCCCCTAATCATCTTGTACACCTCTATCAAATCACCCCTAAACCTTCTTTTCTCCAATGAAAACAACCCCAAGTGCCTCAGCCTTTCCTCATAGGATTTTCCTACCATACCAGGCAACATCCTGGTAAACTTCCTCTGCACCCGTTCCAGTGCCTCCACATCCTTCCTATAGTATGGCGACCAAAACTGCACACAATATTCCAGATGCGGCCGCACCAGAGTCTTATACAACTGCAGCATGACCTCAGGACTCCGGAACTCAATTCCTCTACCAATAAAAGCCAGTACGCCATATGCCTTCTTCACTGCACTATTTACCTGGGTGGCAACTTTCAGAGATCTGTGTACATGGACACCAAGATCCCTCTGCTCTTCCACACTACCAAGTAGTCTACCATTAGCCCAGTAATCCATCTTTTTATTACTCTTTCCAAAGTGAATCACTTCACACTTAGCTACATTGAACTCCATTTGCCACTTTTCTGCCCAGCTCTGCAGCTTCTCTATATCCCGCTGTAACCTGCCATATCCTTCCTCACTGTCTACAACTCCTCCGACTTTCGTATCATCCGCAAACTTGCTCACCCAACCTTCTCACCCTTCCTCCAGGTCATTTATAAAAATGACAAACAGCAATGGTCCCAAAACAGATCCTTGCGGAACAACGCTAGTGACGGCACTCCAAGATGAACCTTTGCCATCAACTACTACCCTCTGTCTTCTTCCAGAGAGCCAATTCCTAATCCAAACCTCCAACTCACCCTCAATGCCATATCTCTGTATTTTCTGCAGTAGCCTACCATGGGGGACCTTATCAAACGCCTTACTAAAATCCATATATACCACATCTACCGCTTTCCCCTCATCTACCTCCTTAGTCACCTTCTCAAAGAATTCAATAAGGTTTGTGAGGCACGACCTGCCCTTCACAAAACCATGCTGACTATCCTTGATCACATCATTCTTATCCAGATGTGCATAAATCCTATCCCTTACAATTCTCTCTCAGACTTTGCCCACAACAGAAGTGAGACTCACTGGCCTATAGTTACTAGGATTATCCCTACTCCCCTTCTTGAACAAGGGAACCACGTTTGCTAGCCTCCAGTCCTCTGGCACTACTCCTGTCGACAAAGAGGACACAAAAATCAAGGCCAATGGCTCTGCAATCTCCTCCCTTGCTTCCCAGAGAATCAAGCTTATCCCATTGATTCAATGTCTACACCTTAACGCCTTTATTCAATGAAACAAACTGCAATAATTCATTCATTCCAACAACAAAATAAGACGTTTTGATTCAACGTTTTGAGCTTGTCTCATTCATTCAATGTAACGATCTTAACTGATTTATTCAATGTATGAAACTGCATTCATTCATTCAATGAATCAAACTACACTCACTCATTCATTGAAACAAGCGGTATTCATTCATTCATTGAATCCAGCTTATCCCATTCATTCAATGTCAACACATTAACGCCTTTATTCAATGAAGCAAACTGCATTCATTCATTCAAAGAACTATATAAGATGTTTTGATTCAACGTTTTGAGCTTGTCTCATTCATTCAATGTAACGAGCTTAACTGATTTATTCAATGTATGAAACTGCATTCATTCATTCAATGAATCAAACTACACTCACTCATTCATTGAAACAAGCGGTATTCATTCATTCATTGAATCCAGCTTATCCCATTGATTCAATGTCTACACCGTAACGCCTTTATTCAATGAAACAAACTGCAATATTTCATTCATTCCAACAACAAAGTAAGACGTTTTGATTCAACGTTTTGAGCTTGTCTCATTCATTCAATGTAACGATCTTAACTGATTTATTCAATGTATGAAACTGCATTCATTCATTCAATGAATCAAACTACACTCACTCATTCATTGAAACAAGCGGTATTCATTCATTCATTGAATCCAGCGTATCCCATTGATTCAATGTCTACACCTTAACGCCTTTCTTCAATGAAACAAACTGCAATAATTCATTTATTCCAACAACAAAATAAGACGTTTTGATTCAACGTTTTGAGCTGGTCTCATTCATTCAATGTAACGATCTTAACTGATTTATTCAATGTATGAAACTGCATTCATTCATTCATTGAATCCAGCTAATCCCATTGACTCAATGTCTACACCTTAACGCCTTTATTCAATGAAACAAACTGCAATAATTCATTCATTCCAACAACAAAATAAGACGTTTTGATTAAACGTTTTGAGGTTGTCTCATTCATTCACTGTAACGAGCTTAACAGATTTATTCAATGTATGAAACTGCATTCATTCAATCAATTAATCAAACTACACTCAACACATTCATTGAAACAAGCGGTATTCATTCATTCATTGAATCCAGCTTATCCCATTCATTCAAGGTCTACACCTTAACGCCTGCATTCAATTAAACAAACTGCAATAATTCTTTCATTCCAAGAACTAAATAAGACGTTTTGATTCAATGTTTTGAGCTTGTCTCATTCATTCAATGTAACGAGCTTAACTGATTTATTCAATGTATGAAACTGCATTCATTCATTAAATGAATCAAACTACACTCATTCATTCATTGAAACAAGCGGTATTCATTCATTCATTGAATCCAGCTTATCCCATTGATTCAATGTCTACACCTTAACGCCTTTATTCAATGAAACAAACTGCAATAATTCATTTATTCCAACAACAAAATAAGACGTTTTGATTCAACGTTTTGAGCTTTTCTCATTCATTCAATGTAACGAGCTTAACTGATTTATTCAATGTATGAAACTGCATTCATTCATTCAATGAATCAAACTGCACTCACTCATTCATTGAAACAAGCGGTATTCATTCATTCATTCATTGAATCCAGCTTATCCCATTGATTCAATGTCTACACCTTAACGCCTTTATTCAATTAAACAAACTGCAATATTTCATTCATTCCAACAACAAAATAAGACGTTTTGATTCAACGTTTTGAGCTTGTCTCATTCATTCAATGTAACCAGCTTAACTGATTTATTCAATGTATGAAAGTGCATTCATTCATTCAATGAATCAAACTACACTCACTCATTCATTGAAACAAGCGGTATTCATTCATTCATTGAATCCAGCTTATCCCATTGATTCAATGTCTACACCTTAACGCCTTTATTCAATGAAACAAACTGCAATAATTCATTCATTCCAACAACAAAATAAGATATTTTGATTCAACGTTTTGAGCTTGTCTCATTCATTCAATGTAACGATCTTAACTGATTTATTCAATGTATGAAACTGCATTCATTCATTCAATGAATCAAACTACACTCACTCCTTCATTGAAACAAGCGGTATTCATTCATTCATTGAATCCAGCTAATCCCATTGATTCAATGTCTACACCTTAACGCCTTCATTCATTCAAAGAACTAAATAAGACGTTTTGATTCAACGTTTTGAGCTTGTCTCATTCATTCAATGTAACGAGCTTAACTGATTTATTCAATGTATGAAACTGCATTCATTCATTCAATTAATCAAACTACACACTCATTCATTGAAACAAGCGGTAATCATTCATTCATTGAATCCAGCTTATCCCATTGACTCAATATCTACACCTTAACGCCTTTATTCAATGAAACAAACTGCAATAATTCATTTATTCCAACAACAAAATAACACGTTTTCATTCAACGTTTTGAGCTTGTCTCATTCATTCAATGTAACGAGCTTAACTGATTTATTCAATGTATGAAACTGCATTCATTCATTCAATTAATCAAACTACACTCACTCATTCATTGAAACAAGCGGTATTCATTCATTCATTGAATCCAGGTTATCCCATTCATTCAATGTCAACACATTAACGCCTTTATTCAATGAAGCAAACTGCATTCATTCATTCATTCAAAGAACGATATAAGACATTTAGATTCAACGTTTTGAGCTTGTCTCATTCATTCAACGTAACGATCTTAACTGATTTATTCAATGTATGAAACTGCATTCATTCATTCAATGAATCAAACTACACTCACTCATTCATTGAAACAAGCAGTATTCATTCATTCATTGAATCCAGATTATCCCATTGATTCAATGTCGACACCTTAACGCCTTTATTCAATGAAACAAACTGCAATAATTCATTCATTCCAACAACAAAATAAGACGTTTTCATTCAACGTTTTGAGATTGTCTCATTCATTCAACGTAGCGAGCTTAACTGATTTATTCAATGTATGAAACTGCATTCATTCATTCAATGAATCAAACTACACTCACTCATTCATTGAAACAAGCGGTATTCATTCATTCATTGAATCCAGGTTATCCCATTCATTCAATGTCAACACATTAACGCCTTTATTCAATGAAGCAAACTGCATTCATTCATTCATTCAAAGAACGATATAAGACCTTTAGATTCAACGTTTTGAGCTTGTCTCATTCATTCAACGTAACGATCTTAACTGATTTATTCGATGTATGAAACTGCATTCATTCATTCAATGAATCAAACTACACTCACTCATTCATTGAAACAAGCGGTATTCATTCATTCATTGAATCCAGCTTTTCCCATTGATTCAATGTCGACACCTTAACGCCTTTATTCAATGAAACAAACTGCAATAATTCATTCATTCCAACAACAAAATAAGACGTTTTGATTCAACGTTTTGAGCTTGTCTCATTCATTCAATGTAACGATCTTAACTGATTTATTCAATGTACGAAACTGCATTCATTCATTCAATGAATCAAACTACACTCACTCATTCATTGAAACAAGCGGTATTCATTCATTCATTGAATCCAGCTTATCCCATTCATTCAATGCCAACACATTAACGCCTTTATTCAATGAAGCAAACGGCATTCATTCATTCAAAGAACTATATAAGACGTTTTGATTCAACGTTTTGAGCTTGTCTCATTCATTCAATGTAACGAGCTTAACTGATTGATTCAAAGGATAAAACTGCATTCATTCATTCAATGAATCAAACTAAACTCAATCATTCTTTGAAACAAGCGGCATTCATTCATTCATTGAATCCAGCTTATCCCATTCATTCAATGTCTACACCTTAACGCCTTCATTCAATTAAACAAACTGCAATAATTCATTCATTCCAAGAACTAAATAAGACGTTTTGATTAAACGTTTTGAGCTTGTCTCATTCATTCAATGTAACGAGCTTAACTGATTTATTCAATGTATGAAACTGCATTCATTCATTCAATGAATCAAACTACACACTCATTCATTGAAACAAGCGGTAATCATTCATTCATTGAATCCAGCTTATCCCATTGACTCAATGTCTACACCTTAACGCCTTTATTCAATGAAACAGACTGCAATAAATCATTTATTCCAACAACAAAATAAGGCATTTTGATGTTGTGGCCATCATGGAAACATGGATAGATGAGGGACAGGAATGGCTGTTGGAGGTTCCTGGTTACAGATGTTACAGTAAGATTAGGGACGGTGGTAAAAAAGGCGGGGGGGGTGGCATTGCTAATTAGAAATGGTATAACGGCTGCAGAAAGGAAGTTTGAGGGGGATCTGCCTCTGGAGGGAGTATGGGCTGAAGTCAGAAATAGGAAAGGTGCAGTCACCTTGTTGGGTGTTTATTATAGGCCCCCCAATAGTAGCAGAGATGTGGAGAAACAGATTGGGAAACAGATTTTGGAAAGGTGCAGAAGCCACAGGGTCGTAGTCATGGGCGACTTCAACTTCCCAAATATTGATTGGAAGCTCTTTAGATCAAGTAGATTGGATGGGGCGGTGTTTGTGCAGTGTGTCCAGGAAGCTTTTCTAACGCAGTATGTAGATTGTCCAACCAGAGGGGAGGCCATATTGGATTTGGTACTCGGTAACGAACCGGGACAAGTGGTGGGCTTGTTAGTGGGTGAACATTTTGGTGATGGCGACCACAATTCTGTGACTTTCACCTTGGTTATGGAGAGAGATAGGTGCGCACAACAAGGAAGTTTTTACAATTGGGGGAAGGGAAATTACGATGCTGTAAGACAGGATTTGAGGAGCATACATTGGGAGCATAGGCTGTCAGGGAAGGATGTGGTGGAAATGTGGGACTTTTTCAAGGAGCAGATACGACGTGTCCTTGATATGTATGTACCGATCAGGCAGGAAAGAAATGGTCGTGTGAGGGAGCCTTGGTTGACGAGGGAGGTTGAATGTCTAGTAAAGAGGAAGAAGGAGGCTTACATAAGGTTGAGGAAACAAGGTTCAGACAGAGCAGTGGAGGGATACAGGATAGCCAGAAGGGACCTGAAAAAAGGGATTAGGAGAGCTAAGAGAGGGCATGAAAAATCCCTGGCGGAAAGGATCAAGGATAACCCCAAGGCATTCTATGCGTATGTGAGAAACCTGAGAATGACGAGAACGAGGGTAGGTCCGATCAAGGACAGTGGTGGGAGACTGTGTATTGAGTCGGAAGAGAGAGGAGAGGTCTTGAACAAGTACTTCTCTTCAGTATTTACGAACGAGAGGGACCGTATTGTTGAAGAGGAGAGTGTGAAACGGACTGATAATCTAGAAGAGATACCTGTTAGGAAGGAAGATGTGTTGGACATTTTGAACAACTTGAGGATAGACAAGTCCCCCGGGCCTGACGGGATATATCCTAGGATTATGTGGGAAGCAAGAGAGGAAATTGCAGTACCGTTGGCAATGATCTTCTCGTCTTCACTGGTAACTGGGGTGGTACCAGGGGACTGGAGAGTAGCGAATGTTGTGCCCCTGTTCAAAAAAGGGAATAGGGATAACCCCGGGAATTACAGGCCAGTTAGTCTTACTTCTGTGGTAGGCAAAGTAATGGAAAGGGTACTGAGGGATAGGATTTACGAGTATCTGGAAAGACACTGCTTGATTAGGGACAGCCAGCACGGATTTGTGAAGGGTAGGTCTTGCCTTACAAGTCTTATTGAATTCTTCGAGGAGGTGACCAAGCATGTGGATGAGGGTACAGCAGTGGATGTAGTGTACATGGATTTTAGTAAGGCATTTGATAAGGTTCCCCATGGTAGGCTTATGCGGAAAATCAGGAGGCATGGGATAGAGGGAAATTTGGCCAATTGGATAGAAAACTGGCTAACCGGTCGAAGTCAGAGAGTGGTGGCAGATGGTAAATATTCAGCATGGAGTCCAGTTACAAGTGGAGTTCCGCAGGGATCAGTTCTGGGTCCTCTGCTGTTTGTAATTTTTATTAATGACTTAGAGGAGGGAGTCGAAGGGTGGGTCAGTAAATTTGCAGATGATACAAAGATAGGTGGAGTTGTGGACAGTGAGGAGGGCTGTTGTCGGCTGCAGAGGGACTTAGATATGATGCAGAGCTGGGCTGAGGAGTGGCAGATGGAGTTCAACCCTGCCAAGTGTGAGGTTGTCCATTTTGGAAGAACAAATAAGAATGCGGAATACAGGGTTAATGGTAGGGTTCTTGGTCAGGTGGAGGAACAGAGGGATCTTGGGGTCTATGTACATAGATCTTTGAAGGTTGCCACTCAGGTGGATAGAGTTTGTAAGAAGGCCTATGGAGTATTATCGTTCATTAGCAGAGGGATTGAATTCAAGAGTCGTGAGGTGATGTTGCAGCTGTAAAGGACTTTGGTTAGGCCACATTTGGAGTACTGTGTGCAGTTCTGGTCGCCTCACTTTAGGGAAGATGGGGAAGCTTTGGAGAGGGTGCAGAGAAGATTTACCAGCATGTTGCCTGGAATGGAGAGTAGGTCGTACGAGGATAGGTTGAGAGTTCTCGGCCTTTTCTCGTTGGAACGGCGAAGGATGAGGGGTGACTTGATAGAGGTTTATAAGATGATCAGAGGAATAGATAGAGTAGACAGTCAGAAACTTTTTCCCCGGGTACAACAGAGTGTTACAAGGGGACATAAATTGAAGGTGAAGGGTGGAAGGTATAGGGGAGATGTCAGGGGTGGGTTCTTTACCCAGAGAGTGGTGGGGGCATGGAATGCGCTGCCCGAGGGAGTGGTAGAGTCAGATTCATTGGCGACCTTTAAGCGGCATTTGGATAGGTACATGGATGGGTGCTTAATCTAGGATAGAAGTTCGGCACAACATCGTGGGCCGAAGGGCCTGTTCTGTGCTGTATTGTCTATTGTTCTATGTTCTATGTTTTGAGCTTGTCTCATTCATTCAATGTAACGATCTTAACTGATTTATTCAATGTATGAAACTGCATTCATTCATTCAATGAATCAAACTACACTCACTCATTCATTGAAACAAGCGGTATTCATTCATTCATTGAATCCAGCTTATCCCATTGATTCAATGTCTACACCTTAACGCCTTTTTTCAATGAAACAAACTGCAATATTTCATTCATTCCAACAACAAAATAAGACGTTTTGATTCAACGTTTTGAGCTTGTCTCATTCATTCAATGTAACGAGCGTAACTGATTTATTCAATGTATGAAAGTGCATTCATTCATTCAATGAATCAAACTACACACTCATTCATTGAAACAAGCGGTTTTCAATCATTCATTGAATCCAGCTTATCCCATTGATTCAATGTCGACACCTTAACGCCTTCATTCATTCAAAGAACTAAATAAGACGTTTTGATTCAACGTTTTGAGCTTGTCTCATTCATTCAATGTAACGAGCTTAACTGATTTATTCAATGTATGAAACTGCATTCATTCATTCAATGAATCAAACTACACTCACTCATTCATTGAAACAAGCGGTATTCATTCATTCATTGAATCCAGCTTATCCCATTCATTCAATGTCTACACCTTAACGCCTTTATTCAATGAAACAAACTGCAATAATTCATTCATTCCAAGAACTAAATAAGACGTTTTGATTCAACGTTTTGAGCTTGTCTCATTCATTCAATGTAACGATCTTAACTGATTTATTCAATGTATGAAACTGCATTCATTCATTCAATGAATCAAACTACACTCACTCATTCATTGAAACAAGCGGTATTCATTCATTCAAGAATCCAGCTTATCCCATTGACTCAATGTCTACACCTTAACGCCTTTATTCAATGAAACAAACTGCAATAATTCATTCATTCCAACAACAAAATAAGACGTTTTGATTCAACGTTTTGAGCTTGTCTCATTCATTCAATGTAACGAGCTTAACTGATTTATTCAATGTATGAAACTGCATTCATTCATTCAATGAATCAAACTACACTCACTCATTCATTGAAACAAGCGGTATTCATTCATTCCTTGAATCCAGCTTATCCCATTGATTCAATGTCTACACCTTAACGCCTTTATTCAATGAAACAAACTGCAATATTTCATTTATTCCAACAACAAAATAAGACGTTTTGATTCAACGTTTTGAGCTTGTCTCATTCATTCAATGTAACGATCTTAACTGATTTATTCAATGTATGAAACTGCATTCATTCATTCAATGAATCAAACTACACTCACTCATTCATTGAAACAAGCGGTATTCATTCATTCATTAAATCCAGGTTATCCCATTGATTCAATGTCTACACCTTAACGCCTTTATTCAATGAAACAAACTGCAATAATTCATTCATTCCAACCACAAAATAAGACGATTTGTTTAAACGTTTTGAGCTTGTCTCATTCATTCACTGTAACGAGCTTAACAGATTTATTCAATGTATGAAACTGCATTCATTCATTCAATGAATCAAAGTACACTCAACTCATTCATTGAAACAAGCGGTATTCATTCATTCATTGAATCCAGCTTATCCCATTCATTCCATGTCTACACCTTAACGCCTTCATTCAATTAAACAAACTGCAATAATTCATTTATTCCAACGACAAAATAAGACGTTTTGATTCAACGTTTTGAGCTTGTCTCAATCATTCACTGTAACGAGCTTAACAGATTCATTCAATGTATGAAACTGCATTCATTCATACATTGAATCCAGCTTATCCCATTCATTCAATGTCTACACCTTAACGCCTTTATTCAATGAAACAAACTGCAATAATTCATTTATTCCAACAGCAAAATAAGACGTTTTGATTCAACGTTTTGAGCTTCTCTCATTCATTCAATGTAACGAGCTTAACTGATTTATTCAATGTATGAAACTGCATTCATTCATTCAATTAATCAAACTACACACTCATTCATTGAAACAAGCGGTAATCATTCATTCATTGAATCCAGCTTATCCCATTGATTCAATGTCTACACCTTAACGCCTTTATTCAATGAAACAAACTGCAATAATTCATTTATTCCAACAGCAAAATAAGACGTTTTGATTCAACGTTTTGAGCTTGTCTCATTCATTCAACGTAACGAGCGTAACTGATTATTCAATGTATGAAACTGCATTCATTCATTCAATGAATCAAACTACACTCACTCATTCATTGAAACAAGCAGTATTCATTCATTCATTGAATGCAGCTTATCCCATTGATTCAATGTCTACTCCTTAACGCCTTTATTCAATGTAACAAACTGCAATAATTCATTCATTCCAACAACAAAATAAGACGTTTTGAATCAACGTTTTGAGCTTGTCTCAGTCATTCAATGTAACGAGCTTAACTGATTTATTCAATGTATGAAACTGCATTCATTCATTCAATGAATCAAACTACACTCACTCATTCATTGAAACAAGCGGTATTCATTCATTCAAGAATCCAGCTTATCCCATTGACTCAATGTCTACACCTTAACGCCTTTATTCAATGAAACAAACTGCAATTAATCATTCAGTCCAACAACAAAATAAGACGTTTTGTTTCAACGTTTTGAGCTTGTCTCAATCATTCACTGTAACAAGCTTAACAGATTCATTCAATGTATGAAACTGCATTCATTCATACATTGAATCCAGCTTATCCCATTCATTCAATGTCTACACCTTAACCCCTTCATTCATTCAAAGAACTAAAGAAGACGTTTTGATTCAACGTTATGAGCTTGTCTCATTCATTCAATGTAACGAGCTTAACTGATTTATTCAATGTATGAAACTGCATTCATTCATTCAATGAATCAAACTACACTCATTCATTCATTGAAACAAGCGGTATTCATTCATTCATTGAATCCAGTTTATCCCATTGATTCAATGTCTACACCTTAACGCCTTTATTCAATGAAACAAACTGCAATAATTCATTTATTCCAACAACAAAATAAGACGTTTTGATTCAACGTTTTGAGCTTGTCTCATTCATTCAATGTAACGAGCTTAACTGATATATTCAATGTATGAAGCTGCATTCATTCATTCAATGAATCAAACTACACTCACTCATTCATTGAAACAAGCGGTATTCATTCATTCATTGAATCCAGCTTTTCCCATTGATTCAATGTCTCCACCTTAACGCCTTTATTCAATGAAACAAACTGCAATAATTCATTCATTCCAAGAACTAAATTAGACGTTTTGATTCAACGTTTTGAGCTTGTCTCATTCATTCAATGTAATGAGCTTAACTGATTTATTCAATGTATGAAACTGCATTCATTCATTCAATGAATCAAACTACACTCATTCATTCATTGAAACAAGCGGTATTCATTCATTCATTGAATCAAGCTAATCCCATTGACTCAATGTCTACACCTTAACGCCTTTATTCAATGAAACAAACTGCAATAATTCTTTCATTCCAACAACAAAATAAGACGTTTTGACTAACCGTTTTGACCTTGTCTCATTCATTCACTGTAACGAGCTTAACAGATTTATTCAATGTATGAAACTGCATTCATTCATTCAATGAATCAAACTACACTCAACTCATTCATTGACACAAGCGGTATTCATTCATTCATTGAATCCAGCTTATCCCATTCATTCAATGTCTACACCTTAACGCCTTCATTCAATTAAACAAACTGCAATAATTCATTTATTCCAAGAACTAAATAAGACGTTTTGATTCAACGTTTTGAGCTTGTCTCATTCATTCAATGTAACGAGCTTAACTGATTTATTCAATGTATGAAACTGCATTCATTCATTCAATGAATCAAACTGCACTCACTCATTCATTGAAACAAGCGGTATTCATTCATTCATTGAATCCAGCTTATCCCATTGATTCAATGTCTACACCTTAACGCCTTTATTCAGTGAAACAAACTGCAAAATTTCATTCATTCCAACAACAAAATAAGACGTTTTGATTCAACGTTTTGAGCTTGTCTCATTCATTCAATGTAACGATCTTAACTGATTTATACAATGTATGAAACTGCATTCATTCATTCAATGAATCAAACTACACTCACTCATTCATTGAAACAAGCGGTATTCATTCATTCATTGAATCCAGGTTATCCCATTGATTCAATGTCTACACCTTAACGCCGTTATTCAATGAAACAAACTGCAATAATTCATTTATTCCAACAACAAAATAAGACGTTTTGATTCAACGTTTTGAGCTTGTCTCATTCATTCAATGTAACGATCTTAACTGATTTATTCAATGTATGAAACTGAATTCATTCATTCATTCAATGAATCAAAGTACACTCAACTCATTCATTGAAACAAGCGGTATTCATTCATTCATTGAATCCAGCTTATCCCATTCATTCAATGTCTACACCTTAACGCCTTCATTCAATGAAACAAACTGCAATAATTCATTTATTCCAACAACAAAATAAGACGTTTTGATTCAACGTTTTGAGCTTGTCTCATTCATTCAATGTAACGATCTTAACTGATTTATTCAATGTATGAAACTGCATTCATTCATTCAATGAATCAAACTACACTCACTCATTCATTGAAACAAGCGGTATTCATTCATTCATAGAACATAGAACATAGAAGAATACAGCGCAGTACAGGCCCTTCAGCCCTCGATGTTGCGCCGATCAAAGCCCACCTAACCTACACTAACCCACTATCCTCCATATCCCTATCCAATGCCCGCTTAAATACCCATAAAGAGGGAGAGTCCACTACTGCTACTGGCAGGGCATTCCATGAACTTACGACTCGCTGAGTGAAGAACCTACCCCTAACATCAGTCCTATATCTACCCCCCCCTTAATTTAAAGCTATGCCCCCTTGTAATAGCTGACTCAATACGTGGAAAAAGGTTCTCACTGTCAACCCTATCTAACCCCCTAATCATCTTGTACACCTCTATCAAATCACCCCTAAACCTTCTTTTCTCCAATGAAAACAACCCCAAGTGCCTCAGCCTTTCCTCATAGGATTTTCCTACCATACCAGGCAACATCCTGGTAAACTTCCTCTGCACCCGTTCCAGTGCCTCCACATCCTTCCTATAGTATGGCGACCAAAACTGCACACAATATTCCAGATGCGGCCACACCAGAGTCTTATACAACTGCAGCATGACCTCAGGACTCCGGAACTCAATTCCTCTACCAATAAAAGCCAGTACGCCATATGCCTTCTTCACTGCACTATTTACCTGGGTGGCAACTTTCAGAGATCTGTGTACATGGACACCAAGATCCCTCTGCTCTTCCACACTACCAAGTAGTCTACCATTAGCCCAGTAATCCATCTTTTTATTACTCTTACCAAAGTGAATCACTTCACACTTAGCTACATTGAACTCCATTTGCCACCTTTCTGCCCAGCTCTGCAGCTTCTCTATATCCCGCTGAAACCTGCCATATCCTTCCTCACTGTCTACAACTCCTCCGACTTTCGTATCATCCGCAAACTTGCTCACCCAACCTTCTAACCCTTTCTCCAGGTCATTTATAAAAATGACAAACAGCAATGGTCCCAAAACAGATCCTTGCGGAACACCGCTAGTGACGGCACTCCAAGATGAACCTTTGCCATCAACTACTACCCTCTGTCTTCTTCCAGAGAGCCAATTCCTAATCCAAACCTCCAACTCACCCTCAATGCCATATCTCTGTATTTTCTGCAGTAGCCTACCATGGGGGACCTTATCAAACGCCTTACTAAAATCCATATATACCACATCTACCGCTTTCCCCTCATCTACCTCCTTAGTCACCTTCTCAAAGAATTCAATAAGGTTTGTGAGGCACGACCTGCCCTTCACAAAACCATGCTGACTATCCTTGATCACATCATTCTTATCCAGATGTGCATAAATCCTATCCCTTACAATTCTCTCTAAGACTTTGCCCACAACAGAAGTGAGACTCACTGACCTATAGTTACTAGGATTATCCCTACTCCCCTTCTTGAACAAGGGAACCACGTTTGCTAGCCTCCAGTCCTCTGGCACTACTCCTGTCGACAAAGAGGACACAAAAATCAAGGCCAATGGCTCTGCAATCTCCTCCCAGGCTTCCCAGAGAATCCAGCTTATCCCATTGATTCAATGTCTACACCTTAACGCCTTTATTCAATTAAACAAACTGCAATAATTCATTTATTCCAACAACAAAATAAGACGTTTTGATTCAACGTTTTGAGCTTGTCTCATTCATTCAATGTAACGAGCTTAACTGATATATTCAATGTATGAAACTGCATTCATTCATACAATGAATCAAACTACACTCACTGATTCATTGGAACAAGCGTTATTCATTCATTCATTGAATCCAGCTTATCCCATTCATTCAATGTCTACACGTTAACGCCTTCATTCAATTAAACAAACTGCAATAATTCATTCATTACAAGAACTAAATAAGACGTTTGGATTCAACGTTTTGAGCTTGTCTCATTCTTTCAATGTAACGATCTTAACTGATTTATTCAATGTATGAAACTGCATTCATTCATTCAATGAATCAAACTACACTCACTCATTCATTGAAACAAGCGGTATTCATTCATTCATTGAATCCAGCTTATCCCATTGACTCAATGTCTACACCTTAACGCCTTTATTCAATGAAACAAACTGCAATAATCCATTTATTCCAAGAACTAAGTAAGACATTTTGATTCAACGTTTTGAGCTTGTCTCATTCATTCACTGTAACGAGCTTAACAGATTTATTCAATGTATGAAACTGCATTCATTCATTCAATGAATCAAACTACACTCAACTCATTCATTGAAACAAGCGGTATTCATTCATTCATTGAATCCAGCTTATCCCATTCATTCAATGTCTCCACCTTAACGCCTTCATTCAATTAAATAAACTGCAATAATTCATTCATTCCAAGAACTAAATAAGACGTTTTGATTCAACGTTTTGAGCTTGTCTCATTCATTCAATGTAACGAGCTTAACTGATTTATTCAATGTATGAAACTGCATTCATTCATTCAATTAATCAAACTACACACTCATTCATTGAAACAAGCGGTAATCATTCATTCATTGAATCCAGCTTATCCCATTGACTCAATGTCTACATCTAAACGCCTTTATTCAATGAAACAAACTGCAATAATTCATTTATTCCAACAGCAAAATAAGACGTTTTGATTCAACGTTTTGAGCTTGTCTCATTCATTCAACGTAACGAGCTTAACTGATTTATTCAATGTATGAAACTGCATTCATTCATTCAATGAATCCAACTACACTCACTCATTCATTGAAACAAGCGGTATTCATTCATTCATTGAATCCAGCTTATCCCATTGATTCAATGTCTACACCTTAACGCCTTTATTCAATGAAACAAACTGCAATAATTCATTTATTCCAACAGCAAAATAAGACGTTTTGATTCAACGTTTTGAGCTTGTCTCATTCATTCAACGTAACGAGCGTAACTGATTATTCAATGTATGAAACTGCATTCATTCATTCAATGAATCACACTACACTCACTCATTCATTGAAACAAGCAGTATTCATTCATTCATTGAATGCAGCTTATCCCATTGATTCAATGTCTACACCTTAACGCCTTTATTCAATGTAACAAACTGCAATAATTCATTCATTCCAACAACAAAATAAGACGTTTTGATTCAACGTTTTGAGCTTGTCTCAGTCATTCAATGTAACGAGCTTAACTGATTTATTCAATGTATGAAACTGCATTCATTCATTCAATGAATCAAACTACACTCACTCATTCATTGAAACAAGCGGTATTCATTCATTCAAGAATCCAGCTTATCCCATTGACTCAATGTCTACACCTTAACGCCTTTATTCAATGAAACAAACTGCAATTAATCATTCAGTCCAACAACAAAATAAGACGTTTTGTTTCAACTTTTTGAGCTTGTCTCAATAATTCACTGTAACGAGCTTAACAGATTCATTCAATGTATGAAACTGCATTCATTCATACATTGAATCCAGCTTATCCCATTCATTCAATGTCTACACCTTAACCCCTTCATTCATTCAAAGAACTAAAGAAGACGTTTTGATTCAACGTTATGAGCTTGTCTCATTCATTCAATGTAACGAGCTTAACTGATTTATTCAATGTATGAAACTGCATTCATTCATTCAATGAATCAAACTACACTCATTCATTCATTGAAACAAGCGGTATTCATTCATTCATTGAATCCAGCTAATCCCATTGACTCAATGTCTACACCTTAACGCCTTTATTCAATGAAACAAACTGCAATAATTCTTTCATTCGAACAACAAAATAAGACGTTTTGACTAACCGTTTTGACCTTGTCTCATTCATTCACTGTAACGAGCTTAACAGATTTATTCAATGTATGAAACTGCATTCATTCATTCAATGAATCAAACTACACTCAACTCATTCATTGACACAAGCGGTATTCATTCATTAATTGAATCCAGCTTATCCCATTCATTCAATGTCTACACCTTAACGCCTTCATTCAATTGAACAAACTGCAATAATTCATTTATTCCAAGAACTAAATAAGACGTTTTGATTCAACGTTTTGAGCTTGTCTCATTCATTCAATGTAACGAGCTTAACTGATTTATTCAATGTATGAAACTGCATTCATTCATTCAATGAATCAAACTACACTCACTCATTCATTGAAACAAGCGGTATTCATTCATTCATTGAATCCAGCTTATCCCATTGATTCAATGTCTACACCTTAACGCCTTTATTCAGTGAAACAAACTGCAATATTTCATTCATTCCAACAACAAAATAAGACGTTTTGATTCAACGTTTTGAGCTTGTCTCATTCATTCAATGTAACAATCTTAACTGATTTATACAATGTATGAAACTGCATTCATTCATTCAATGAATCAAACTACACTCAACTCATTCATTGAAACAAGCGGTATTCATTCATTCATTGAATCCAGCTTATCCCATTCATTCAATGTCTCCACCTTAAAGCCTTCATTCAATTAAACAAACTGCAATAATTCATTTATTCCAACAACAAAATAAGACGTTTTGATTCAACGTTTTGAGCTTGTCTCATTCATTCAATGTAACGAGCTTAACTGATTTATTCAATGTATGAAACAGCATTCATTCATTCAATTAATCAAACTACACACTCATTCATTGAAACAAGCGGTAATCATTCATTCATTGAATCCAGCTTATCCCATTGACTCAATGTCTACATCTTAACGCCTTTATTCAATGAAACAAACTGCAATAATTCATTTATTCCAACAGCAAAATAAGACGTTTTGATTCAACGTTTTGAGCTTGTCTCATTCATTCAACGTAACGAGCTTAACTGATTTATTCAATGTATGAAACTGCATTCATTCATTCGATGAATCCAACTACACTCACTCATTCATTGAAACAAGCGGTATTCATTCATTCATTGAATCCAGCTTATCCCATTGATTCAATGTCTACACCTTAACGCCTTTATTCAATGAAACAAACTGTAATAATTCATTTATTCCAACAGCAAAATAAGACGTTTTGATTCAACGTTTTGAGCTTGTCTCATTCATTCAACGTAACGAGCGTAACTGATTATTCAATGTATGAAACTGCATTCATTCATTCAATGAATCAAACTACACTCACTCATTCATTGAAACAAGCGGTATTCATTCATTCAAGAATCCAGCTTATCCCATTGATTCAATGTCTACATCTGAACGCCTTTATTCAATGTAACAAACTGCAATAATTCATTCATTCCAACAACAAAATAAGACGTTTTGATTCAACGTTTTGAGCTTGTCTCAGTCATTCAATGTAACGAGCTTAACTGATTTATTCAATGTATGAAACTGCATTCATTCATTCAATGAATCAAACTACACTCACTCATTCATTGAAACAAGCGGTATTCATTCATTCAAGAATCCAGCTTATCCCATTGACTCAATGTCTACACCTTAACGCCTTTATTCAATGAAACAAACTGCAATTAATCATTCATTCCAACAACAAAATAAGACGTTTTGATTAACCGTTTTGACCTTGTCTCATTCATTCACTGTAACGAGCTTAACAGATTTATTCAATGTATGAAACTGCATTCATTCATTCAATGAATCAAACTACACTCAAGCATTCATTGACACAAGCGGTATTCATTCATTCATTGAATCCAGCTTATCCCATTCATTCAATGTCTACACCTTAACGCCTTCATTCAATTAAACAAACTGCAATAATTCATTTATTCCAAGAACTAAATAAGACGTTTTGATTCAACGTTTTGAGCTTGTCTCATTCATTCAATGTAACGAGCTTAACTGATTTATTCAATGTATGAAACTGCATTCATTCATTCAATGAATCAAACTACACTCACTCATTCATTGAAACAAGCGGTATTCATTCATTCATTGAATCCAGCTTATCCCATTGATTCAATGTCTACACCTTAACGCCTTTATTCAGTGAAACAAACTGCAATATTTCATTCATTCCAACAACAAAATAAGACGTTTTGATTCAACGTTTTGAGCTTGTCTCATTCATTCAATGTAACGATCTTAACTGATTTATACAATGTATGAAACTGCATTCATTCATTCAATGAATCAAACTACACTCATTCATTCATTGAAACAAGCGGAATTCATTCATTCATTGAATCCAGCTAATCCCATTGACTCAATGTCTACACCTGAACGCCTTTATTCAATGAAACAAACTGCAATAATTCATTCATTCCAAGAACTAAATAAGACGTTTTGATTAAATGTTTTGAGCTTGTCTCATTCATTCACTGTAACTAGCTTAACTGATTTATTCAATGTATGAAACTGCATTCATTCATTCAATGAATCAAAGTACACTCAACTCATTCATTGAAACAAGCGGTATTCATTCATTCATTGAATCCAGCTTATCCCATTCATTCAATGTCTACATCTTAACGCCTTCATTCAATGAAACAAACTGCAATAATTCATTTATTCCAACAACAAAATAAGACGTTTTGATTCAACGTTTTGAGCTTGTCTCATTCATTCAATGTAACGATCTTAACTGATTTATTCAATGTATGAAACTGCATTCATTCATTCAATGAATCAAACTACACTCACTCATTCATTGAAACAAGCGGTATTCATTCATTCATAGAACATAGAACATAGAAGAATACAGCGCAGTACAGGCCCTTCAGCCCTCGATGTTGCGCCGATCAAAGCCCACCTAACCTACACTAACCCACTATCCTCCATATCCCTATCCAATGCCCGCTTAAATACCCATAAAGAGGGAGAGTCCACTACTGCTACTGGCAGGGCATTCCATGAACTTACGACTCGCTGAGTGAAGAACCTACCCCTAACATCAGTCCTATATCTACCCCCCCTTAATTTAAAGCTATGCCCCCTTGTAATAGCTGACTCAATACGTGGAAAAAGGTTCTCACTGTCAACCCTATCTAACCCCCTAATCATCTTGTACACCTCTATCAAATCACCCCTAAACCTTCTTTTCTCCAATGAAAACAACCCCAAGTGCCTCAGCCTTTCCTCATAGGATTTTCCTACCATACCAGGCAACATCCTGGTAAACTTCCTCTGCACCCGTTCCAGTGCCTCCACATCCTTCCTATAGTATGGCGACCAAAACTGCACACAATATTCCAGATGCGGCCGCACCAGAGTCTTATACAACTGCAGCATGACCTCAGGACTCCGGAACTCAATTCCTCTACCAATAAAAGCCAGTACGCCATATGCCTTCTTCACTGCACTATTTACCTGGGTGGCAACTTTCAGAGATCTGTGTACATGGACACCAAGATCCCTCTGCTCTTCCACACTACCAAGTAGTCTACCATTAGCCCAGTAATCCATCTTTTTATTACTCTTACCAAAGTGAATCACTTCACACTTAGCTACATTGAACTCCATTTGCCACCTTTCTGCCCAGCTCTGCAGCTTCTCTATATCCCGCTGTAACCTGCCATATCCTTCCTCACTGTCTACAACTCCTCCGACTTTCGTATCATCCGCAAACTTGCTCACCCAACCTTCTAACCCTTCCTCCAGGTCATTTATAAAAATGACAAACAGCAATGGTCCCAAAACAGATCCTTGCGGAACACCGCTAGTGACGGCACTCCAAGATGAACCTTTGCCATCAACTACTACCCTCTGTCTTCTTCCAGAGAACCAATTCCTAATCCAAACCTCCAACTCACCCTCAATGCCATATCTCTGTATTTTCTGCAGTAGCCTACCATGGGGGACCTTATCAAACGCCTCACTAAAATCCATATATACCACATCTACCGCTTTCCCCTCATCTACCTCCTTAGTCACCTTCTCAAAGAATTCAATAAGGTTTGTGATGCACGACCTGCCCTTCACAAAACCATGCTGTCTATCCTTGATCACATCATTCTTATCCAGATGTGCATAAATCCTATCCCTTACAATTCTCTCTAAGACTTTGCCCACAACAGAAGTGAGACTCACTGACCTATAGTTACTAGGATTATCCCTACTCCCCTTCTTGAACAAGGGAACCACGTTTGCTAGCCTCCAGTCCTCTGGCACTACTCCTGTCGACAAAGAGGACACAAAAATCAAGGCCAATGGCTCTGCAATCTCCTCCCTTGCTTCCCAGAGAATCCAGCTTATCCCATCGATTCAATGTCTACACCTTAACGCCTTTATTCAATTAAACAAACTGCAATAATTCATTTATTCCAACAACAAAATAAGACGTTTTGATTCAACGTTTTGAGCTTGTCTCATTCATTCAATGTAACGAGCTTAACTGATTTATTCAATGTATGAAACTGCATTCATTCATTCAATGAATCAAACTACACTCACTCATTCATTGAAACAAGCGGTATTCATTCATTCATTGAATCCAGCTTATCCCATTGATTCAATGTCTACACCTTAACGCCTTTATTCAATGGAACAAACTGAAATAATTCATTTATTCCAACAACAAAATAAGACGTATTGATTCAACGTTTTGAGCTTGTCTCGTTCATTCAATGTAACGATCTTAACTGATTTATTCAATGTATGAAACTGCATTCATTCATTCAATGAATCAAACTACACTCACTCATTCATTGAAACAAGCGGTATTCATTCATTCATTGAATCCAGCTTATCCCATTGATTCAATGTCTACACCTTAACGCCTTTATTCAATGAAACAAACTGCAATAATTCATTTATTCCAACAACAAAATAAGACGTTTTGATTCAACGTTTTGAGCTTGTCTCATTCATTCAATGTAACGAGCTTAACTGATTTATTCAATGTATGAAACTGCATTCATTCATTCAATGAATCAAACTACACTCACTCATTCATTGAAACAAGCGGTATTCATTCATTCATTGAATCCAGGTTATCCCATTGATTCAACGTCTACATCTGAACGCCTTCATTCAATGAAACAAACTGCAATAATTCATTCATTCCAACAACAAAATAAGACGTTTTGATTCAACGTTTTGAGCTTGTCTCATTCATTCAATGTAACGATCTTAACTGATTTATTCAATATATGAAACTGCATTCATTCATTCAATGAATCAAACTACACTCACTCATTCATTGAAACAAGCGGTAATCATTCATTCATTGAATTCATTGATTCAATGTCTACACCTTAACGCCTTTATTCAATGAAACAAACTGCAATAATTCATTCATTCCAACAACAAAATAAGACGTTTTGATTCAACGTTTTGAGCTTGTCTCATCCATTCAATGTAACGAGCTTAACTGATTTATTCAATGTATGAAACTGCATTAATTCATTCAATGAATCAAACTACACTCACTCATTCATTGAAACAAGCGGTATTCATTCATTCATTGAATCCAGCTTATCCCATTGACTCAATGTCTACACCTTAACGCCTTTATTCAATGAAACAAACTGCGATAATTCATTTATTCCAACAACAAAATAAGACGTTTTGATTCAACGATTTGAGCTTGTCTCATTCATTCAATGTAACGATCTTTACTGATTTATCCAATGTATGAAACTGCATTCATTCATTCAAGGAATCAAACTACACTCACTCATTCATTGAAACAAGCGGTATTCATTCATTCCTTGAATCCAGTTTATCCCATTGATTCAATGTCTACACCTTAACGCCTTTATTCAATTAAACAAACTGCAATAATTCATTCATTCCAAGAACTAAGTAAGGCGTTTTGATTCAACGTTTTGAGCTTGTCTCATTCAGTCACTGTAACGAGCTTAACAGATTTATTCAAAGTATGAAACTGCATTCATTCATTCAATGAATCAAACTACACTCAACTCATTCATTGAAACAAGCGGTATTCATTCATTCATTGAATCCAGCTTATCCCATTCATTCAATGTCTCCACCTTAACGCCTTCATTCAATTAAACAAACTGCAATAATTCATTCATTCCAAGAACTAAATAAGACGTTTTGATTCAACGTTTTGAGCTTGTCTCATTCATTCAATGTAACGAGCTTAACTGATTTATTCAATGTATGAAACTGCATTCATTCATTCAATGAATCAAACTACACTCACTCATTCATTGAAACAAGCGGTATTCATTCATTCATTGAATCCAGCTTATCCCATTCATTCAATGTCTACACCTTAACGCCTTTATTCAATGAAACAAACTGCAATAATTCATTCATTCCAAGAACTAAGTAAGACGTTTTGATTCAACGTTTTGAGCTTGTCTCATTCATTCAATGTAACGAGCTTAACTGCTTTATTCAATGTATGAAACTGCATTCATTCATTCAATGAATCAAACTACACTCACTCATTCATTGAAACAAGCGGTATTCATTCATTCATTGAATCCAGCTTATCCCATTGATTCAATGTCTACACCTTAACGCCTTTATTCAATGAAACAAACTGCAATAATTCATTTATTCCAACAACAAAATAAGACGTTTTGATTCAACGTTTTGAGCTTGTCTCATTCATTCAATGTAACGAGCTTAACTGATTTATTCAATGTATGAAACTGCATTCATTCATTCAATGAATCAAACTACACTCACTCATTCATTGAAACAAGCGGTATTCATTCATTCCTTGAATCCAGTTTATCCCATTGATTCAATGTCTACACCTTAACGCCTTTATTCAATTAAACAAACTGCAATAATTCATTCATTCCAAGAACTAAGTAAGACGTTTTGATTCAACGTTTTGAGCTTGTCTCATTCAGTCACTGTAACGAGCTTAACAGATTTATTCAAAGTATGAAACTGCATTCATTCATTCAATGAATCAAACTACACTCAACTCATTCATTGAAACAAGCGGTATTCATTCATTCATTGAATCCAGCTTATCCCATTCATTCAATGTCTCCACCTTAACGCCTTCATTCAATTAAACAAACTGCAATAATTCATTCATTCCAAGAACTAAATAAGACGTTTTGATTCAACGTTTTGAGCTTGTCTCATTCATTCAATGTGAACGAGCTTAACTGATTTATTCAATGTATGAAACTGCATTCATTCATTCAATTAATCAAACTACACACTCATTCATTGAAACAAGCGGTAATCATTCATTCATTGAATCCAGCTTATCCCATTGACTCAATGTCTACACCTTAACGCCTTTATTCAATGAAACAAACTGCAATAATTCATTTATTCCAACAGCAAATTAAGACGTTTTGATTCAACGTTTTGAGCTTGTCTCATTCATTCAACGTAACGAGTTTAACTGATTTATTCAATGTATGAAACTGCATTCATTCATTCAATGAATCCAACTACACTCACTCATTCATTGAAACAAGCGGTATTCATTCATTCATTGAATCCAGCTTATCCCATTGATTCAATGTCTACACCTTAACGCCTTTATTCAATGAAACAAACTGCAATAATTCATTTATTCCAACAGCAAAATAAGACGTTTTGATTCAACGTTTTGAGCTTGTCTCATTCATTCAACGTAACGAGCGTAACTGATTTATTCAATGTATGAAACTGCATTCATTCATTCAATGAATCAAACTACACTCATTCATTCATTGAAACAAGCGGTATTCATTCATTCATTGAATCCAGCTAATCCCATTGACTCAATGTCTACACCTTAACGCCTTTATTCAATGAAACAAACTGCAATAATTCTTTCATTCCAACAAAAAAATAAGACGTTTTGATTAAACGTTTTGACCTTGTCTCATTCATTCACTGTAACGAGCTTAACTGATTTATTCAATGTATGAAACTGCATTCATTCATTCAATGAATCAAACTACACTCACTCATTCATTTAAACAAGCGGTATTCATTCATTCAAGAATCCAGCTTATCCCATTGACTCAATGTCTACACCTTAACGCCTTTATTCAATGAAACAAACTGCAATTAATCATTCAGTCCAACAACAAAATAAGACGTTTTGTTTCAAAGTTTTGAGCTTGTCTCAATCATTCACTGTAACGAGCTTAACAGATTCATTCAATGTATGAAACTGCATTCATTCATACATTGAATCCAGCTTATCCCATTCATTCAATGTCTACACCTTAACCCCTTCATTCATTCAAAGAACTAAATAAGACGTTTTGATTCAACGTTATGAGCTTGTCTCATTCATTCAATGTAACGAGCTTAACTGATTTATTCAATGTATGAAACTGCATTCATTCATTCAATGAATCCAACTACACTCACTCATTTATTGAAACAAGCGGTATTCATTCATTCATTGAATCCAGCTTATCCCATTGATTCAATGTCTACACCTTAACGCCTTTATTCAATGAAACAAACTGCAATAATTCATTTATTCCAACAGCAAAATAAGACGTTTTGATTCAACGTTTTGAGCTTGTCTCATTCATTCAACGTAACGAGCGTAACTGATTTATTCAATGTATGAAACTGCATTCATTCATTCAATGAATCAAACTACACTCATTCATTCATTGAAACAAGCGGTATTCATTCATTCATTGAATCCAGCTAATCCCATTGACTCAATGTCTACACCTTAACGCCTTTATTCAATGAAACAAACTGCAATAATTCTTTCATTCCAACAACAAAATAAGACGTTTTGATTAAACGTTTTGACCTTGTCTCATTCATTCACTGTAACGAGCTTAACTGATTTATTCAATGTATGAAACTGCATTCATTCATTCAATGAATCAAACTACACTCACTCATTCATTTAAACAAGCGGTATTCATTCATTCAAGAATCCAGCTTATCCCATTGACTCAATGTCTACACCTTAACGCCTTTATTCAATGAAACAAACTGCAATTAATCATTCAGTCCAACAACAAAATAAGACGTTTTGTTTCAACGTTTTGAGCTTGTCTCAATCATTCACTGTAACGAGCTTAACAGATTCATTCAATGTATGAAACTGCATTCATTCATACATTGAATCCAGCTTATCCCATTCATTCAATGTCTACACCTTAACCCCTTCATTCATTCAAAGAACTAAATAAGACGTTTTGATTCAACGTTATGAGCTTGTCTCATTCATTCAATGTAACGAGCTTAACTGATTCATTCAATGAATGAAACTGCATTCATTCATTCAATGAATCAAACTACACTCATTCATTCATTGAAACAAGCGGTATTCATTCATTCATTGAATCCAGCTAATCCCATTGACTCAATGTCTACACCTTAACGCCTTTATTCAATGAAACAAACTGCAATAATTCTTTCATTCCAACAACAAAATAAGACGTTTTGATTAAACGATTTGACCTTGTCTCATTCATTCACTGTAACGGGCTTCACTGATTTATTCAATGTATGAAACTGCATTCATTCATTCAATGAATCAAACTACACTCACTCATTCATTTAAACAAGCGGTATTCATTCATTCATTGAATCCAGCTTATCCCATTGATTCAATGTCTACACCTTAACGCCTTTATTCAGTGAAACAAACTGCAATATTTCATTCATTCCAACAACAAAATAAGACGTTTTGATTCAACGTTTTGAGCTTGTCTCATTCATTCAATGTAACGATCTTAACTGATTTATACAATGTATGAAACTGCATTCATTCATTCAATGAATCAAACTACACTCACTCATTCATTGAAACAAGCGGTATTCTTTCATTCATTGAATCCAGGTTATCCCATTGATTCAATGTCTACCCCTTAACGCCGTTATTCAATGAAACAAACTGCAATAATTCATTTATTCCAACAACAAAATAAGACGTTTTGATTCAACGTTTTGAGCTTGTCTCATTCATTCAATGTAACGATCTTAACTGATTTATTCAATGTATGAAACTGCATTCATTCATTCAATGACTCAAACTACACTCATTCATTCATTGAAACAAGCGGAATTCATTCATTCATTGAATCCAGCTAATCCCATTGACTCAATGTCTACACCTGAACGCCTTTATTCAATTAAACAAACTGCAATAATTCATTCATTCCAACAACAAAATAAGACGTTTTGATTCAACGTTTTGAGCTTGTCTCATTCATTCAATGTAACGATCTTAACTGATTTATTCAATGTATGAAACGGCATTCATTCATTCAATGAATCAAACTACACTCACTCATTCATTGAAACAAGCGGTATTCATTCATTCATAGAACATAGAACATAGAAGATTACAGCGCAGTACAGGCCCTTCAGCCCTCGATGTTGCGCCGATCAAAGCCCACCTAACCTACACTAACCCACTATCCTCCATATACCTATCCAATGCCCGCTTAAATACCCATAAAGGGGGAGAGTCCACTACTGCTACTGGCAGGGCATTCCATGAACTTACGACTCGCTGAGTGAAGAACCTACCCCTAACATCAGTCCTATATCTACCCCCCCTTAATTTAAAGCTATGCCCCCTTGTAATAGCTGACTCCATACGTGGAAAAAGGTTCTCACTGTCAACCCTATCTAACCCCCTAATCATCTTGTACACCTCTATCAAATCAGCCCTAAACCTTCTTTTCTCCAATGAAAACAACCCCAAGTGCCTCAGCCTTTCCTCATAGGATTTTCCTACCATACCAGGCAACATCCTGGTAAACTTCCTCTGCACCCGTTCCAGTGCCTCCACATCCTTCCTATAGTATGGCGACCAAAACTGCACACAATATTCCAGATGCGGCCGCACCAGAGTCTTATACAACTGCAGCATGACCTCAGGACTCCGGAACTCAATTCCTCTACCAATAAAAGCCAGTACGCCATATGCCTTCTTCACTGCACTATTTACCTGGGTGGCAACTTTCAGAGATCTGTGTACATGGACACCAAGATCCCTCTGCTCTTCCACACTACCAAGTAGTCTACCATTAGCCCAGTAATCCATCTTTTTATTACTCTTACCAAAGTGAATCACTTCACACTTAGCTACATTGAACTCCATTTGCCACCTTTCTGCCCAGCTCTGCAGCTTCTCTATATCCCGCTGTAACCTGCCATATCCTTCCTCACTGTCTACAACTCCTCCGACTTTCGTATCATCCGCAAACTTGCTCACCCAACCTTCTAACCCTTCCTCCAGGTCATTTATAAAAATGACAAACAGCAATGGTCCCAAAACAGATCCTTGCGGAACACCGCTAGTGACGGCACTCCAAGATGAACCTTTGCCATCAACTACTACCCTCTGTCTTCTTCCAGAGAACCAATTCCTAATCCAAACCTCCAACTCACCCTCAATGCCATATCTCTGTATTTTCTGCAGTAGCCTACCATGGGGGACCTTATCAAACGCCTTACTAAAATCCATATATACCACATCTACCGCTTTCCCCTCATCTACCTCCTTAGTCACCTTCTCAAAGAATTCAATAAGGTTTGTGATGCACGACCTGCCCTTCACAAAACCATGCTGTCTATCCTTGATCACATCATTCTTATCCAGATGTGCATAAATCCTATCCCTTACGATTCTCTCTAAGACTTTGCCCACAACAGAAGTGAGACTCACTGACCTATAGTTACTAGGATTATCCCTACTCCCCTTCTTGAACAAGGGAACCACGTTTGCTAGCCTCCAGTCCTCTGGCACTACTCCTGTCGACAAAGAGGACACAAAAATCAAGGCCAATGGCTCTGCAATCTCCTCCCTTGCTTCCCAGAGAATCCAGCTTATCCCATTGATTCAATGTCTACACCTTAACGCCTTTATTCAATTAAACAAACTGCAATAATTCATTTATTCCAACAACAAAATAAGACGTTTTGATTCAACGTTTTGAGCTTGTCTCATTCATTCAATGTAACGAGCTTAACTGATTTATTCAATGTATGAAACTGCATTCATTCATTCAATGAATCAAACTACACTCACTCATTCATTGAAACAAGCGGTATTCATTCATTCATTGAATCCAGGTTATCCCATTGATTCAACGTCTACATCTGAACGCCTTCATTCAATTAAACAAACTGCAATAATTCATTCATTCCAACAACAAAATAAGACGTTTTGATTCAACGTTTTGAGCTTGTCTCATTCATTCAATGTAACGATCTTAACTGATTTATTCAATGTATGAAACTGCATTCATTCATTCAATGAATCAAACTACACTCACTCATTCATTGAAACAAGCGGTATTCATTCATTCATTGAATCCAGCTTTTCCCATTGACTCAATGTCTACACCTTAACGCCTTAATTCAATGAAACAAACTGCAATAATTCATTTATTCCAACAACAAAATAAGACGTTTTGATTCAACGTTTTGAGCTTGTCTCATTCATTCAATGTAACGAGCTTAACTGATTTAATCAATGTATGAAACTGCATTCATTCATTCCATGAATCAAACTACACTCACTCATTCATTGAAACAAGCGGTATTCATTCATTCATAGAACATAGAACATAGAAGAATGCAGCGCAGTACAGGCACTTCAGCCCTCGATGTTGCGCCGATCAAAGCCCACCTAACCTACACTAACCCACTATCCTCCATATCCCTATCCAATGCCCGCTTAAATACCCATAAAGAGGGAGAGTCCACTACTGCTACTGGCAGGGCATTCCATGAACTTACGACTCGCTGAGTGAAGAACCTACCCCTAACATCAGTCCTGTATCTACCCCCCCCTTAATTTAAAGCTATGCCCCCTTGAAATAGCTGACTCCATACGTGGAAAAAGGTTCTCACTGTCAACCCTATCTAACCCCCTAATCATCTTGTACACCTCTATCAAATCACCCCTAAACCTTCTTTTCTCCAATGAAAACAACCCCAAGTGCCTCAGCCTTTCCTCATAGGATTTTCCTACCATACCAGGCAACATCCTGGTAAACTTCCTCTGCACCCGTTCCAGTGCCTCCACATCCTTCCTATAGTATGGCGTCCAAAACTGCACACAATATTCCAGATGCGGCCGCACCAGAGTCTTATACAACTGCAGCATGACCTCAGGACTCCGGAACTCAATTCCTCTACCAATAAAAGCCAGTACGCCATATGCCTTCTTCACTGCACTATTTACCTGGGTGGCAACTTTCAGAGATCTGTGTACATGGACACCAAGATCCCTCTACTCTTCCACACTACCAAGTAGTCTACCATTAGCCCAGTAATCCATCTTTTTATTACTCTTACCAAAGTGAATCACTTCACACTTAGCTACATTGAACTCCATTTGCCACCTTTCTGCCCAGCTCTGCAGCTTCTCCATATCCCGCTGTAACCTGCCATATCCTTCCTCACTGTCTACAACTCCTCCGACTTTCGTATCATCCGCAAACTTGCTCACCCAACCTTCTAACCCTTCCTCCAGGTCATTTATAAAAATGACAAACTGCAATGGTCCCAAAACAGATCCTTGCGGAACACCGCTAGTGACGGCACTCCAAGATGAACCTTTGCCATCAACTACTACCCTCTGTCTTCTTCCAGAGAGCCAATTCCTAATCCAAACCTCCAACTCACCCTCAATGCCATATCTCTGTATTTTCTGCAGTAGCCTACCATGGGGGACCTTATCAAACGCCTTATTAAAATCCATATATACCACATCTACCGCTTTCCCCTCATCTACCTCCTTAGTCACCTTCTCAAAGAATTCAATAAGGTTTGTGAGGCACGACCTGCCCTTCACAAAACCATGCTGACTATCCTTGATCACATCATTCTTATCCAGATGTGCATAACTCCTATCCCTTACAATTCTCTCCAAGACTTTGCCCACAACAGAAGTGAGACTCACTGACCTATAGTTACTAGGATTATCCCTACTCCCCTTCTTGAACAAGGGAACCACGTTTGCTAGCCTCCAGTCCTCTGGCACTACTCCTGTCGACAAAGAGGACACAAAAATCAAGGCCAATGGCTCTGCAATCTCCTCCCTGGCTTCCCAGAGAATCCAGCTTATCCCATTGATTCAATGTCTACACCTTAACGCCTTTATTCAATTAAACAAACTGCAATAATTCATTTATTCCAACAACAAAATAAGACGTTTTGATTCAACGTTTTGAGCTTGTCTCATTCATTCAATGTAACGATCTTAACTGATTTATTCAATGTATGAAACTGCATTCATTCATTCAATGAATCAAACTACACTCACTCATTCATTGAAACAAGCGGTAAACATTCATTCATTGAATCCAGCTTATCCCATTCATTCAATGTCTACACCTTAACGCCTTTATTCAATGAAACAAACTGCAATAATTCATTCATTCCAACAACAAAATAAGACGTTTTGATTCAACGTTTTGAGCTTGTCTCATTCATTCAATGTAACGATCTTAACTGATTTATTCAATGTATGAAACTGCATTCATTCATTCAATGAATCAAACTACACTCACTCATTCATTGAAACAAGCGGTATTCATTCATTCATTCAATCCAGCTTATCCCATTGAGTCAATGTCTACACCTTAACGCCTTTATTCAATGGAACAAACTGAAATAATTCATTTATTCCAACAACAAAATAAGACGTTTTGATTCAACGTTTTGAGCTTGTCTCATTCATTCAATGTAACGAGCTTAACTGATTTATTCAATGTATGAAACTGCATTCATTCATACAATGAATCAAACTACACTCACTGATTCATTGAAACAAGCGGTATTCATTCATTCATTGAATCCAGCTTATCCCATTCATTCAATGTCTACACGTTAACGCCTTCATTCAATTAAACAAACTGCAATAATTCATTCATTACAAGAACTAAATAAGACGTTTTGATTCAACGTTTTGAGCTTGTCTCATTCTTTCAATGTAACGAGCTTAACTGATTTATTCAATGTATGAAACTGCATTCATTCATTCAATGAATCAAACTACACTCACTCATTCATTGAAACAAGCGGTATTCATTCATTCATTGAATCCAGCTTATCCCATTGACTCAATGTCTACACCTTAACGCCTTTATTCAATGAAACAAACTGCAATAATCCATTTATTCCAACAACAAAATAGGACGTTTTGATTCAACGATTTGAGCTTGTCTCATTCATTCAATGTAACGATCTTTACTGATTTATTCAATGTAGGAAACTGCATTCATTCATTCAATGAATCAGACTACACTCACTCATTCATTGAAACAAGCGGTATTCATTAATTCATTGAATCCAGCTTATCCCATTGATTCAATGTCTACACCTTAACGCCTTTATTCAATGAAACAAACTGCAATAATTCATTTATTACAACAACAAAATAAGACGTTTTGATTCAATGTTTTGAGCTTGTCTCATTCATTCATCGTAACGAGCTTAACTGATTTATTCAATGCATGAAACTGCATTCATTCATACAATGAATCAAACTACACTCACTCATTCATTGAAACAAGCGGTATTCATTCATTCATTGAATCCAGCTTATCCCATTGATTCAATGTCTACACCTTAACGCCTTTATTCAATGAAACAAACTGCAATTATTCATTTTTTCCAACAACAAAATAAGACGTTTTGATTCAACCTTTTGAGCTTGTCTCATTCATTCAACGTAACGAGCTTAAATGATTTATTCAATGTATGGAACTGCATTCATTCATTCAATGAATCAAACTACAATCACTCATTCATTGAAACAAGCGGTATTCATTCATTCATTGAATCCAGCTTATGCCATTGATTCAATGTCTACACCTTAACGCCTTCATTCAATGAAACAAACTGCAAT
The DNA here is from genome assembly GCF_047496795.1 of Chiloscyllium punctatum. Classification (NCBI taxonomy): domain Eukaryota; kingdom Metazoa; phylum Chordata; class Chondrichthyes; order Orectolobiformes; family Hemiscylliidae; genus Chiloscyllium; species Chiloscyllium punctatum. The sequence goes on from NC_092753.1 coordinate 27,333,861, forward strand.
AATTCATTCAATCCAAGAACTAAATAAGACGTTTTGATTCAACGTTTTGAGCTTGTCTCATTCATTCAATGTAACGATCTTAACTGATTTATTCAATGTTTGAAACTGCATTCATTCATTCAATGAATCAAACTACACTCACTCATTCATTGAAACGAGCGGTATTCATTCATTCATTGAATCCAGCCTATCCCATTGATTCAATGTCTACACCGTTACGCCTTTATTCAATGAAACAAACTGCAATAATTCATTCATTCCAACAACAAAATAAGACGTTTTGATTCAACCTTTTGAGCTTGTCTCATTCATTCAACGTAACGAGCTTAACTGATTTATTCAATGTATGAAACTGCATTCATTCATTCAATGAATCAAACTACACTCACTCATTCATTGAATCAAGAGGTATTCATTCATTCATTGAATCCAGCTTATCCCATTCATTCAATGTCTACACCTTAACGCCTTCACTCAATGAAACAAACTGCAATAATTCATTCAATCCAAGAACTAAATAAGGCGTTTTGATTCAACGTTTTGAGCTTGTCTCATTCATTCAATGTAACGAGCTTAACTGATTTATTCAATGCATGAAACTGCATTCATTCATTCAATGAATCAAACTACACTCACTCATTCATTGAAACAAGCGGTATTCCTTCATTCATGGAGTCCAGCTTATCCCATTCATTCAATGTGAACACCTTAACGCCTTTATTCAATTAAACAATCTGCAATAATTCATTCATTTCAACAACAAAATAAGACGTTTTGATTCAACGTTTTGAGCTTGTCTCATTCATTCAATGTAACGAGCTTAACTGATTTATTCAATGTATGAAACTGCATTCGTTCATACAATGAGTCAGACTACACTCACTCATTCATTGAAACGAGCGGTATTCATTCATTCATTGAATCCAGCTTATCCCTTTCATTCAAAGTCTACACCTTTACGCCTTTATTCAATGAAACAAACTGCAATAATTCATTCATTCCAACAACAAAATAAGACGTTTTGATTCAATGTTTTGAGCTTGTCTCATTCATTCATCGTAACGATCTTAACTGATTTATTCAATGTATGAAACTGCATTCATTCGTTCAATGAATCAAACTACACTCACTCATTCATTGAAACAAGCGGCATTCATTCATTCATTGAATCCAGCTTATCCTATTGATTCAATGTCTACACGTTAACGCCTTTATTCAATGAAACAAACTGCAATAATTCATTCATTCCAACAACAAAATAAAACGTTTTGATTCAATGTTTTGAGCTTGTCTCATTCATTCATCGTAACGAGATAAACTGATTAATTCAATGCATGAAACTGCATTCATCCATTCAATGAATCAAACTACACTCACTCATTCATTGAAACAAGCGGTATTCATTCATTCATTGAATCCAGCTTATCCCATTCATTCAATGTGTACACCTTAACGCCTTCATTCAATGAAACAAACTGCAATAATTCATTTATTCAAACAACAAAATAAGACGTTTTGATTCAACCTTTTGAGCTTGTCTCATTCTTTCAATGTAACGATCTTAACTGATTTATTCAATGTATGAAACTGCATTCATTCATTCAATGAATCAAACTACACTCACTCATTCATTGAAACAAGCGGTATTCATTCATTCATTGAATCCAGCTTATCCCATTGATTCAATGTCTACACCTTAACGCCTTTATTCAATGAAACAAACTGCAATAATTCAGATGATACGAATGATTACCGCTTGTTTCAATGAATGAGTGAGTGTAGTTTGATTCATTGAATGAATGAATGCAGTTTCATACATTGAATAAATCAGTTAAGCTCGTTACATTGAATGAATGAGACAAGCTCAAAACGTTGAATCAAAACGTCTTATTTTGTTGTTGGAATGAATGAGATATTGCAGTTTGTTTCATTGAATAAAGGCATTAAGGTGTAGACATTGAATAAATGGGATAAGCTGGATTCAATGAATGAATGAATACCGCTTGTTTCAATGAATGAGTGAGTGTAGTTTGATTCATTGAATGAATGAATGCAGTTTCATACATTGAATAAATCAGTTAAGATCATTACATTGAATAAATGAGACAAGCTCAAAACTTTGAATCAAAACGCCCTGGTTAGTTCTTTGAATGAATGAATGAATGCAGTTTGTTTCATTGAATGAAGGCGTTAAGGTGTAGACATTGAATCAATGGCATAAGCTGGATTCAATGAATGAATGAATACCGCTTGTTTCAATGAATGAGTGAGTGTAGTTTGATTCATTGAATGAATGAATGCAGTTTCATACATTGAATAAATCAGTTAAGCTACTTACATTGAATGAATGAGACAAGCTCAAATAGTTGATTCAAAACGTCTTATTTTGTTGTTGGAATGAATGAATGAATGCAGTGTGTTCCATTAAATGAAGGCGTTAAGGTGTAGATATTGAATGAATGGGATAAGCTGGATTCAATGAATGAATGAATACCGCTTGTTTCAATGAATGAGTGAGTGTAGTTTGATTCATTGAATGAATGTATGAATGCAATTTTATACTTTCAATAAATCAGTTAAGCTCGTTACATTGAATGAATGAGACAAGCTCAAAACGTTGAATCAAAGCATCTTATTTAGTTCTTTGAATGAATGAATGAATGAAGTGTGTTTCATTGAATGAAAGCGTTAAGGTGTAGACATTGAATGAATGGGATAAGCTGGATTCAATGAATGAATGAATACCACTTGGTTCAATGAATGAGGGAGTGTAGATTGATTCATTGAATGAATGAATGCAGTTTCATCCTTTGAATCAATCAGTTAAGCTCGTTACATTGAATGAATGAGACAAGCTCAAAACGTTAAATCAAAACGTCGTATTTTGTTGTTGGAATAAATGAATTATTGCTGTTGTTTCATTGAATAAAGGCGTTAAGGTGTAGACATTGAATCAATGGGATAGCTGGATTCAATGAATGAATGAATACCGCTTGTTTCACTGAATGTGTTTATTTTCATTCATTGAATGAATGAATGCAGTTTTATACTTTCTATAAATCAGTTAAGCTCGTTACGTTGAATGAATGAGACAAGCTCAAAACTTTGAATGAAAACGTGTTATTTTGTTGTTGGAATGAATGAATTATTGCAGTTGTTTCATTGAATAAAGGCGTTAAGGTGTAGACATTGAATCAATGGGATAAGCTGGATTCAATGAATGAATGAATACCGCTTGTTTCAATGAATGAGTGAGTGTAGTTTGATTCATTGAATGAATGAATGCAGTTTCATACATTGAATAAATCAGTTAAGCTCGTTACATTGAATGAATGAGACAAGCTCAAAACGTTAAATCAAAACGTCGTATTTTGTTGTTGGAATAAATGAATTATTGCTGTTGTTTCATTGAATAAAGGCGTTAAGGTGTAGACATTGAATCAATGGGATAAGCTGGATTCAATGAATGAATGAATACCGCTTGTTTCAATGAATGAGTGAGTGTAGTTTGATTCATTGAATGAATGAATGCAGTTTTATACTTTCTATCAATCAGTTAAGCTCGTTACATTGAATGAATGAGACAAGCACAAAACGTTGAATCAAAACGTCTTATTTGGTTCTTGGAATGAATGAATTATTGCAGTTTGTTTAATAGAATTAAGGCGTTAAGGTGTAGACATTGAATGAATGGGATAAGCTGGATCCAATGAATGAATGAATACCGCTTGTTTCAATGAATGAGTGTGTAGTTCGATTCATTGATTGAATGAATGCAGTTTCTTACATTGAATAAATCAGTTAAGCTCGTTACATTGAATGAATGAGACAAGCTCAAAACATTGAATCAAAACGTTTTATTTTCTTGTTGGAATGATTGAATTATTGCAGTTTGTTTCATTGAATAAAGGCGTTAAGTTGTAGACATTGAATGAATGGGAAAGCTGGATTCATTGAATGAATGAATACCGCTTGTTTTAATGAATGAGTGAGTGTAGTTTGATTCATTGAATGAATGAATGCAGTTTCATACATTGAATAAATCAGTTAAGCTCGTTACATTGAATGAATGAGACAAGCTCAAAACGTTGAATCAAAACGTCTAATTTTGTTGCTGGAATGAATGAATTATTGCAGTGTGTTTCATTGAGTAAAGGCGTTAAGGTGTAGACATTGAATCAATGGGATAAGCTGGATTGAATGAATGAATGAATAACGCTTGTTTCAATGAATTAGTGAGTGCAGTTTGATTCATTGAATGAATGAATGCAGTTTCATACATTGAATAAATGAGTTAAGCTGGTTACACTGAATGAACGAGACAAGCTCAAAACGTTGAATCAAAACGTCTTAGTTAGTTCTTTGAATGAATGCAATATTGCAGTTTGTTTCGTTGAATGAAGGCGTTAAGGTGTAGACATTGAATGAATGGGAAAAGCTGGATTCAATGAATGAATGAATACCGCTTGTTTCAATGAATGAGTGTGTAGTTTGATTCATTGAATGAATGAATGCAGTTTCATACATTGAATAAATCAGTTAAGCTCGTTACATTGAATGAATGAGACAAGCTCAAAACGTTGAATCAAAACGTCTTATTTTGTTGTTGGAATGAATGAGATATTGCAGTTTGTTTCATTGAATAAAGGCATTAAGGTGTAGACATTGAATCAATGGGATAAGCTGGATTCAATGAATAAATGAATACCGCTTGTTTCAATGAATGAGTGAGTGTAGTTTGATTCATTGAATGAATGAATGCAGTTTCATACATTGAATAAATCAGTTAAGCTCGTTACATTGAATGAATGAGACAAGCTCAAAACGTTGAATCAAAGCATCTTATTTAGTTCTTTGAATGAATGAATGAATGCAGCGTGTTTCATTGAATGAAAGCGTTAAGGTGTAGACATTGAATGAATGGGATAAGCTGGATTCAATGAATGAATGAATACCACTTGGTTCAATGAATGAGGGAGTGTAGATTGATTCATTGAATGAATGAATGCAGTTTCATCCTTTGAATCAATCAGTTAAGCTCGTTACATTGAATGAATGAAACAAGCTCAAAACGTTGAATCAAAACGTCTTATTTTGTTGTTGGAATGAATGAATTATTGCAGTTTGTTTCATTGAATAAAGGCGTTAAGGTGTAGACATTGAATCAATGGGATAAGCTGGATTCAATGAATGAATGATTACCGCTTGTTTCAATGAATGAGTGAGTGTAGTTTGATTCATTGAATGAATGAATGCAGTTTTATACTTTCTATAAATCAGTTAAGCTCGTTACATTGAATGAATGAGACAAGCTCAAAACTTTGAATGAAAACGTGTTATTTTGTTGTTGGAATGAATGAATTATTGCAGTTTGTTTAATTGAATGACGGCGCTAGGGTGTAGACATTGAATCAATGGGATAAGCTGGATTCAATGAATGAGTGAATACCGCTTGTTTCAATGAATGAGTGAGTGTAGTTTGATTCATTGAATGAATGAATGCAGTTTCATACATTGAATAAATCAGTTAAGCTCGTTACATTGAATGAATGAGACAAGCTCAAAACGTTAAATCAAAACGTCGTATTTTGTTGTTGGAATAAATGAATTATTGCTGTTGTTTCATTGAATAAAGGTGTTAAGGTGTAGACATTGAATCAATGGGATAAGCTGGATTCAATGAATGAATGATTACCGCTTGTTTCAATGAATCAGTGAGTGTAGTTTGATTCATTGAATGAATGAATGCAGTTTTATCCTTTGAATCAATCAGTTAAGCTCGTTACATTAAATGAATGAGACAAGCTCAATACGTTGAATCAAAACGTCTTATTTAGTTCTTGGAATGAATGAATTATTGCAGTTTGTTTAATTAATGAAGGCGTTAAGGTGTAGACATTGAATCAATGGGATAAGCTGGATTCAATGAATGAATGAATACCGCTTGTTTCAATGAATGAGTGAGTGTAGTTTGATTCATTGAATGAATGAATGCAGTTTCATACATTGAATAAATCTGTTAAGCTCGTTACATTGAATGAATGAGACAAGCTCAAAACGTTGAATCCAAACGTCTTAGTTAGTTCTTTGAATGAATGACTGAATGCAGTTTGTTTCATGGAATGAAGGCGTTAATGTGTAGACATTGAATCAATGGGATAAGCTGGATTCAATGAATGAATGAATACCGCTTGTTTCACTGAATGTGTTTAACTTGATTCATTGAATGAATGAATGCAGTTTTATACTTTCTATAAATCAGTTAAGCTCGTTACATTGAATGAATGAGACAAGCACAAAACGTTGAATCCAAACGTCTTAGTTTGTTCTTTGAATGAATGACTGAATGCAGTTTGTTTTATGGAATTCATTGAATGAATGAATGCAGTTTCTTACATTGAATAATTCAGTTAAGCTCGTTACATTGAATGAATGAGACAAGCTCAAAACATTGAATCAAAACGTTTTATTTTGTAGTTGGAATGAACGAATTATTGCAGTTTGTTTCATTGAATAAAGGCGTTAAGGTGTAGACATTGAATCAATGGGATAAGCTGGATTCAATGAATGAATGAATAAAGCTTGTTTCAATGAATGAGTGAGTGCAGTTTGATTCATTGAATGAATGAATGCAGTTTCATACATTTAATAAATCAGTTAAGCTGGTTACACTGAATGAATGAGACAAGCTCAAAACGTTGAATCAAAACGTCTTAGTTAGTTCTTTGAATGAATGAAATATTGCAGTTTGTTTAATTAATGAAGGCGTTAAGGTGTAGACATTGAATGAATGGGAAAAGCTGGATTCAATGAATGAATGAATACCGCTTGTTTCAATGAATGAGTGTGTAGTTTGATTCATTGAATGAATGAATGCAGTTTCATACATTGAATAAATCAGTTAAGCTCGTTACATTGAATGAATGAGACAAGCTCAAAACGTTGAATCAAAACGTCTTATTTTGTTGTTGGAATGAATGAGATATTGCAGTTTGTTTCATTGAATAAAGGCATTAAGGTGTAGACATTGAATCAATGGGATAAGCTGGATTCAATGAATAAATGAATACCGCTTGTTTCAATGAATGAGTGAGTGTAGTTTGATTCATTGAATGAATGAATGCAGTTTCATACATTGAATAAATCAGTTAAGATCATTACATTGAATAAATGAGACAAGCTCAAAACTTTGAATCAAAACGCCCTGGTTAGTTCTTTGAATGAATGAATGAATGCAGTTTGTTTCATTGAATGAGGGCGTTAAGGTGTAGACATTGAATCAATGGGAAAGCTGGATTCAATGAATGAATGAATACCGCTTGTTTCAATGAATGAGTGGGTGTAGTTTGATTCATTGAATGAATGAATGCAGTTTCATACATTGAATAAATCAGTTAAGCTCGTTACATTGAATGAATGAGACAAGCTCAAAATGTTGATTCAAAACGTCTTATTTTGTTGTTGGAATGAATGAATGAATGCAGTGTGTTCCATTGAATGAAGGCGTTAAGGTGTAGACATTGAATGAATGGGATAAGCTGGATTCAATGAATGAATGAATACCGCTTGTTTCAATGAATGAGTGAGTGTAGTTTGATTCATTGAATGAATGAATGAATGCAGTTTTATACTTTCAATAAATCAGTTAAGCTCGTTACATTGAATGAATGAGACAAGCTCAAAACGTTGAATCAAAGCATCTTATTTAGTTCTTTGAATGAATGAATGAATGCAGCGTGTTTCATTGAATGAAAGCGTTAAGGTGTAGACATTGAATGAATGGGATAAGCTGGATTCAATGAATGAATGAATACCACTTGGTTCAATGAATGAGGGAGTGTAGATTGATTCATTGAATGAATGAATGCAGTTTCATCCTTTGAATCAATCAGTTAAGCTCGTTACATTGAATGAATGAAACAAGCTCAAAACGTTGAATCAAAACGTCTTATTTTGTTGTTGGAATGAATGAATTATTGCAGTTTGTTTCATTGAATAAAGGCGTTAAGGTGTAGACATTGAATCAATGGGATAAGCTGGATTCAATGAATGAATGATTACCGCTTGTTTCAATGAATGAGTGAGTGTAGTTTGATTCATTGAATGAATGAATGCAGTTTTATACTTTCTATAAATCAGTTAAGCTCGTTACATTGAATGAATGAGACAAGCTCAAAACTTTGAATGAAAACGTGTTATTTTGTTGTTGGAATGAATGAATTATTGCAGTTTGTTTAATTGAATGACGGCGTTAAGGTGTAGACATTGAATCAATGGGATAAGCTGGATTCAATGAATGAGTGAATACCGCTTGTTTCAATGAATGAGTGAGTGTAGTTTGATTCATTGAATGAATGAATGCAGTTTCATACATTGAATAAATCAGTTAAGCTCGTTACATTGAATGAATGAGACAAGCTCAAAACGTTAAATCAAAACGTCGTATTTTGTTGTTGGAATAAATGAATTATTGCTGTTGTTTCATTGAATAAAGGTGTTAAGGTGTAGACATTGAATCAATGGGATAAGCTGGATTCAATGAATGAATGATTACCGCTTGTTTCAATGAATCAGTGAGTGTAGTTTGATTCATTGAATGAATGAATGCAGTTTTATCCTTTGAATCAATCAGTTAAGCTCGTTACATTAAATGAATGAGACAAGCTCAATACGTTGAATCAAAACGTCTTATTTAGTTCTTGGAATGAATGAATTATTGCAGTTTGTTTAATTAATGAAGGCGTTAAGGTGTAGACATTGAATCAATGGGATAAGCTGGATTCAATGAATGAATGAATACCGCTTGTTTCAATGAATGAGTGAGTGTAGTTTGATTCATTGAATGAATGAATGCAGTTTCATACATTGAATAAATCTGTTAAGCTCGTTACATTGAATGAATGAGACAAGCTCAAAACGTTGAATCCAAACGTCTTAGTTAGTTCTTTGAATGAATGACTGAATGCAGTTTGTTTCATGGAATGAAGGCGTTAATGTGTAGACATTGAATCAATGGGATAAGCTGGATTCAATGAATGAATGAATACCGCTTGTTTCACTGAATGTGTTTAACTTGATTCATTGAATGAATGAATGCAGTTTTATACTTTCTATAAATCAGTTAAGCTCGTTACATTGAATGAATGAGACAAGCACAAAACGTTGAATCCAAACGTCTTAGTTTGTTCTTTGAATGAATGACTGAATGCAGTTTGTTTTATGGAATGAAGGCGTTAATGTGTAGACATTGAATGAATGGGATAAGCTGGATTCAATGAATGAATGAATACCGCTTGTTTCAATGAATGAGTGAGTGTAGTTTGATTCATTGAATGAATGAATGCAGTTTTATCCTTTGAATCAATCAGTTAAGCTTGTTACATTAAATGAATGAGACAAGCTCAATACGTTGAATCAAAACGTCTTATTTAGTTCTTTGAATGAATGAATTATTGCAGTTTGTTTAATTAATGAAGGCGTTAAGGTGTAGACATTGAATCAATGGGATAAGCTGGATTCAATGAATGAATGAATACCGCTTGTTTCAATGAATGAGTGAGTGTAGTTTGATTCATTGAATGAATGAATGCAGTTTCATACATTGAATAAATCTGTTAAGCTCGTTACATTGAATGAATGAGACAAGCTCAAAACGTTGAATCCAAACGTCTTAGTTAGTTCTTTGAATGAATGACTGAATGCAGTTTGTTTCATGTAATTAAGGCGTTAATGTGTAGACATTGAATGAATGGGATAAGCTGGATTCAATGAATGAATGAATACCGCTTGTTTCACTGAATGTGTTTAACTTGATTCATTGAATGAATGAATGCAGTTTTATACTTTCTATAAATCAGTTAAGCTCGTTACATTGAATGAATGAGACAAGCACAAAACGTTGAATCAAAACGTCTTATTTGGTTCTTGGAATGAATGAATTATTGCAGTTTGTTTAATAGAATTAAGGCGTTAAGGTGTAGACATTGAATGAATGGGATAAGCTGGATCCAATGAATGAATGAATACCGCTTGTTTCAATGAATGAGTGTGTAGTTCGATTCATTGATTGAATGAATGCAGTTTCTTACATTGAATAAATCAGTTAAGCTCGTTACATTGAATGAATGAGACAAGCTCAAAACATTGAATCAAAACGTCTAATTTTGTTGCTGGAATGAATGAATTATTGCAGTGTGTTTCATTGAGTAAAGGCGTTAAGGTGTAGACATTGAATCAATGGGATAAGCTGGATTGACTGAATGAATGAATAACGCTTGTTTCAATGAATGAGTGAGTGCAGTTTGATTCATTGAATGAATGAATGCAGTTTCATACATTTAATAAATCAGTTAAGCTGGTTTCACTGAATGAATGAGACAAGCTCAAAACGTTGAATCAAAACGTCTTAGTTAGTTCTTTGAATGAATGAAATATTGCAGTTTGTTTCGTTGAATGAAGGCGTTAAGGTGTAGACATTGAATGAATGGGAAAAGCTGGATTCAATGAATGAATGAATACCGCTTGTTTCAATGAATGAGTGTGTAGTTTGATTCATTGAATGAATGAATGCAGTTTCATACATTGAATAAATCAGTTAAGCTCGTTACATTGAATGAATGAGACAAGCTCAAAACGTTGAATCAAAACGTCTTATTTTGTTGTTGGAATGAATGAGATATTGCAGTTTGTTTCATTGAATAAAGGCATTAAGGTGCAGACATTGAATCAATGGGATAAGCTGGATTCAATGAATGAATGAATACCGCTTGTTTCAATGAATGAGTGAGTGTAGTTTGATTCATTGAATGAATGAATGCAGTTTCATACATTGAATAAATCAGTTAAGCTCGTTACATTGAATGAATGAGACAAGCTCAAAATGTTGATTCAAAACGTCTTATTTTGTTGTTGGAATGAATGAATGAATGCAGTGTGTTCCATTGAATGAAGGCGTTAAGGTGTAGACATTGAATGAATGGGATAAGCTGGATTCAATGAATGAATGAATACCGCTTGTTTCAATGAATGAGTGAGTGTAGTTTGATTCATTGAATGAATGAATGAATGCAGTTTTATACTTTCAATAAATCAGTTAAGCTCTTTACATTGAATGAATGAGACAAGCTCAAAACGTTGAATCAAAGCATCTTATTTAGTTCTTTGAATGAATGAATGAATGCAGCGTGTTTCATTGAATGAAAGCGTTAAGGTGTAGACATTGAATGAATGGGATAAGCTGGATTCAATGAATGAATGAATACCACTTGTTTCAATGAATGAGTGAGTGTAGTTTGATTCATTGAATGAATGAATTTCAATTTTATACTTTCTATAAATCAGTTAAGCTCGTTACATTGAATGAATGAGACAAGCTCAAAACGTTGAATCAAAACGTCTTATTTTGTTGTTGGAATGAATGAATTATTGCAGTTTGTTACATTGAATAAAGGCGTTAAGGTGTAGACATTGAATGAAAGGGATAAGCTGGATTCAATGAATGAATGAATACCACTTGTTTCAATGAATGAGGGAGTGTAGATTGATTCATTGAATGAATGAATGCAGTTTCATCCTTTGAATCAATCAGTTAAGCTCGTTACATTGAATGAATGAAACAAGCTCAAAACGTTAAATCAAAACGTCGTATTTTGTTGTTGGAATGAATGAATTATTGCAGTTTGTTTCATTGAATGAATGCGTTAAGGTGTAGTCATTGAATCAATGCGACAAGCTGGATTCAATGAATGAGTGAATACCGCTTGTTTCAATGAATGAGTGAGTGTAGTTTGATTCATTGAATGAATGAATGCAGTTTCATACATTGAATAAATCAGTTAAGCTCGTTACATTGAATGAATGAGACAAGCTCAAAACGTTAAATCAAAACGTCGTATTTTGTTGTTGGAATAAATGAATTATTGCTGTTGTTTCATTGAATAAAGGCGTTAAGGTGTAGACATTGAATCAATGGGATAAGCTGGATTCAGTGAATGAATGAATACCGCTTGTTTCAATGAATCAGTGAGTGTAGTTTGATTCATTGAATGAATGAATGCAGTTTTATCCTTTGAATCAATCAGTTAAGCTCGTTACATTAAATGAATGAGACAAGCTCAATACGTTGAATCAAAACGTCTTATTTAGTTCTTGGAATGAATGAATTATTGCAGTTTGTTTAATTAATGAAGGCGTTAAGGTGGAGACATTGAATCAATGGGATAAGCTGGATTCAATGAATGAATGAATACCGCTTGTTTCAATGAATGAGTGAGTGTAGTTTGATTCATTGAATGAATGAATGCAGTTTCATACATTGAATAAATCTGTTAAGCTCGTTACATTGAATGAATGAGACAAGCTCAAAACGTTGAATCCAAACGTCTTAGTTAGTTCTTTGAATGAATGACTGAATGCAGTTTGTTTCATGGAATGAAGGCGTTAATGTGTAGACATTGAATCAATGGGATAAGCTGGATTCAATGAATGAATGAATACCGCTTGTTTCACTGAATGTGTTTAACTTGATTCATTGAATGAATGAATGCAGTTTTATACTTTCTATAAATCAGTTAAGCTCGTTACATTGAATGAATGAGACAAGCACAAAACGTTGAATCCAAACGTCTTAGTTTGTTCTTTGAATGAATGACTGAATGCAGTTTGTTTCATGGAATGAAGGCGTTAATGTGTAGACATTGAATGAATGGGATAAGCTGGATTCAATGAATGAATGAATACCGCTTGTTTCACTGAATGTGTTTAACTTGATTCATTGAATGAATGAATGCAGTTTTATACTTTCTACAAATCAGTTAAGCTCGTTACATTGAATGAATGAGACAAGCACAAAACGTTGAATCAAAACGTCTTATTTGGTTCTTGGAATGAATGAATTATTGCAGTTTGTTTAATAGAATTAAGGCGTTAAGGTGTAGACATTGAATGAATGGGATAAGCTGGATTCAATGAATGAATGAATACCGCTTGCTTCAATGAATGAGTGTGTAGTTCGATTCATTGATTGAATGAATGCAGTTTCTTACATTGAATAAATCAGTTAAGCTCGTTACATTGAATGAATGAGACAAGCTCAAAACATTGAATCAAAACGTTTTATTTTGTTGTTGGAATGAATGAATTATTGCAGTTTGTTTAATAGAATTAAGGCGTTAAGGTGTAGACATTGAATGAATGGGATAAGCTGGATTCAATGAATGAATGAATACCGCTTGTTTCAATGAATGAGTGAGTGTAGTTTGATTCATTGAATGAATGAATGCAGTTTCATACATTGAATAAATCAGTTAAGCTCGTTACATAGAATGAATGAGACAAGCTCAAAAGGTTGAATCAAAACGTCTTATTTTGTTGTTGGAATGAATGAATTATTGCAGTTTGTTTAATTGAATGACGGCGTTAAGGTGTAGACATTGAATCAATGGGATAAGCAGGATTCAATTAATGAATGAATACCGCTTGTTTCACTGAATGTGTTTAGTTTGATTCATTGAATGAATGAATGCAGTTTCATACTTTGAATAAATCAGTTAAGCTCGTTACATTGAATGAATGAGACAAGCTCAAAATGTTGAATCAAAACCTCTTATTTTGTTGTTGGAATGAATGAATGAATGCAGTGTGTTCCATTGAATGAAGGCGTTAAGGTGTAGACATTGAATGAATGGGATAAGCTGGATTCAATGAATGAATGAATACCGCTTGTTTCAATGAATGAGTGAGTGTAGTTTGATTCATTGAATGAATGAATGAATGCAGTTTTATACTTTCAATAAATCAGTAAAGCTCGTTACATTGAATGAATGAGACAAGCTCAAAACGTTGAATCAAAGCATCTTATTTAGTTCTTTGAATAAATGAATGAATGAATGCAGTGTGTTTCATTGAATGAAAGCGTTAAGGTGGAGACATTGAATGAATGGGATAAGGTGGATTCAATGAATGAATGAATACCGCTTGTTTCACAGAATAAGTGAAGGTAGTTTGATTCATTGAATGAATGAATGCAGTTTCATACATTGAATAAATCAGTTAAGCTCGTTACATAGAATGAATGAGACAAGCTCAAAAGGTTGAATCGAAACGTCTTATTTTGTTATTGGAATGAATGAATTATTGCAGTTTGTTTAATTGAATGACGGCGTTAAGGTGTAGACATTGAATCAATGGGATAAGCTGGATTCAATTAATGAATGAATACCGCTTGTTTCACTGAATGTGTTTAGTTTGATTCATTGAATGAATGAATGCAGTTTTATACTTTCAATAAATCAGTTAAGCTCGTTACATTGAATGAATGAGACAAGCTCAAAACGTTGAATGAAAACGTCTTATTTTGTTCTTGGAATGAATGAATTATTGCAGTTTGTTTCATTGAATGAAGGCGTTAAGGTGTAGACATTGAATCAATGGGAAGCTGGATTCAATGAATGAATGAATACCGCTTGTTTCAATGAATGAGTGAGTGTAGTTTGATCCATTGAATGAATGAATGCAGTTTCATACATTGAATAAAGCAGTTAATCTCGTGACATTGAATGAATGAGACAAACTCAAAATGTTGAATCAAAACGTCTAATTTTGTTGTTGGAATGAATGAATTATTGCAGTGTGTTTCATTGAATAAAGGCGTTAAGGTGTAGACATTGAATCAATGGGATAAGCTGGATTCAATGAATTAATGAATACCGCTTGTTTCAATGAATGAGTGAGTGCAGTTTGATTCATTGAATGAATGAATGCAGTTTCATACATTGAATAAATCTGTTAAGCTCGTTACATTGAATGAATGAGACAAGCTCAAAACGTTGAATCCAAACGTCTTAGTTAGTTCTTTGAATGAATGACTGAATGCAGTTTGTTTCATTGAATGAAGGCGTTAATGTGTAGACATTGAATCAATGGGATAAGCTGGATTCAATTAATGAATGAATACCGCTTGTTTCAATGAATGAGTGAGTGTAGTTTGATCCATTGAATGAATGAATGCAGTTTCATACATTGAATAAATCTGTTAAGCTCGTTACATTGAATGAATGAGACAAACTCAAAACGTTGAATCTAAACGTCATATTTTGTTGTTGGAATGAATGAATTATTGCAGTTTGTTTCATTGAATGACGGCGTTAAGGTGTAGACATTGAATCAATGGGATAAGCTGGATTCAATTAATGAATGAATACCGATTGTTTCACTGTATGTGTTTAGTTTGATTCATTGAATGAATGAATGCAGTTTCATACATTGAATAAATCAGTTAAGCTCGTTACATTGAATGAATGAGACAAGCTCAAAACGTTGAATCAAAACCTCTTATTTTGTTGTTGGAATGAATGAATTATTGCAGTATGTTTCATTGAATAAAGGTGTTAAGGTGTAGACATTGAATCAATGGGAAAGCTGGATTCAATGAATGAATGAATACCGCTTGTTTCAATGAATGAGTGAGTGTAGTTTGATTCATTGAATGAATGAATGCAGTTTCATACATTGAATAAATCTGTTAAGCTCGTTACATTGAATGAATGAGACAAGCTCAAAACGTTGAATCCAAACGTCTTAGTTAGTTCTTTGAATGAATGACTGAATGCAGTTTGTTTCATTGAATGAAGGCGTTAATGTGTAGACATTGAATGAATGGGATAAGCTGGATTCAATGAATGAATGAATACCGCTTGTTTCAATGAATGAGTGAGTGTAGTTTGATTCATTGAATGAATGAATGCAGTTTCATACATTGAATAAATCAGTTAAGCTCGTTACATTGAATGAATGAGACAAGCTCAAAATGTTGATTCAAAACGTCTTATTTTGTTGTTGGAATGAATGAATGAATGCAGTGTGTTCCATTGAATGAAGGCGTTAAGGTGTAGACATTGAATGAATGGGATAAGCTGGATTCAATGAATGAATGAATACCGCTTGTTTCAATGAATGAGTGAGTGTAGTTTGATTCATTGAATAAATGAATGAATGCAGTTTTATACTTTCAATAAATCAGTTAAGATCGTTACATTGATTGAATGAGTCAAGCTCAAAACGTTGAATCAAAACGTCTTATTTAGTTCTTGGAATGAATGAATTATTGCAGTTTGTTTAATTGAATAAAGGCGTTAAAGTGTAGACATTGAATGAATGTGATAAGCTGGATTCAATAAATGAATGAATACCGTTTGTTTCAATGAATGATTTGCGTGTAGTTTGATTCATTGAATGAATGAATGCAGTTTCATACATTGAATAAATCTGTTAAACTCGTTACAGTGAATGAATGAGACAAGCTCAAAACGTTGAATCAAAACGTCTTATTTTGTTGTTGGAATGAATGAATTATTGCAGTTTGTTTCATTGAATAAAGGGGTTAAGGTGTAGACATTGAATCAATGGGATAAGCTGGATTCAATGAATGAGTTGAGTGTAGTTTGATTCATTGAATGAATGAATGCAGTTTCATACATTGAATAAATCAGTTAAGCTCGTTACATTGAATGAATGAGACAAGCTCAAAACGTTGAATCAAAACGTCTTAGTTAGTTCTTTGAATGAATGAATGAATGCAGTTTGTTTCATTGAATGAAGGCGTTAAGGTGTAGACATTGAATGAATGGGATATGCTGGATTCAATGAATGAATGAATACCGTTTGTTTCAATGAATGAGTTGTGTGTAGTTTGATTCATTGAATGAATGAATGAAGTTTCATACATTGAATAAATCAGTTAAGCTCGTTACATTGAATGAATGAGACAAGCTCAAAACGTTGAATCAAAACGTCATATTTTGTTGTTGGAATGAATGAATTATTACAGTTTGTTTCATTGAATGACGGCGTTAAGGTGTAGACATTGAATCAATGGGATAATCTGGATTCAATTAATGAATGAATACCGATTGTTTCACTGAATGTGTTTAGTTTGATTCATTGAATGAATGAATGCAGTTTTATACTTTCAATAAATCAGTTAAGCTCGTTACATTGAATGAATGAGACAAGCTCAAAACGTTGAATGAAAAAGTGTTATTTTGTTGTTGGAATGAATAAATTATTGCAGTTTGTTTCATTGAATAAAGGCGTTAACGTGTAGATATTGAATCAAGGGTATAAGCTGGATTCAATGAAAGAATGAATACTGCTTGTTTCACTGAATGAGTGAATGTAGTTTGATTCATTGAATGAATGAATGCAGTTTCATACATTGAATAAATCAGTTAAGCTGGTCACACTGAATGAATGAGACAAGCTCAAAACGTTGAATCAAAACGTCTTAGTTAGTTCTTTGAATGAATGAATGAATGCAGTTTGTTTCATTGAATGAAGGCGTTAAGGTGTAGACATTGAATCAATGGGATAAGCTGGATTCAATGAATGAATGAATACCGGTTGTTTCAATGAATGAGTGAGTGTAGTTTGATTCATTGAATGAATGAATGCAGTTTCATACATTGAATAAATCAGTTAAGCTCGTGACATTGAATGAATGAGACAAGCTCAAAAGGTTGAATCAAAACGTCTTACTTTGTTGTTGGAATGAATGAGATGTTGCAGTTTGTTTCATTGAATAAAGGCATTAAGGTGTAGACATTGAATCAATGGGATAAGCTGGATTCAATGAATGAATGAATACCGGTTGTTTCAATGAATGAGTGAGTGTTGTTTGATTCATTGAATGAATGAATGCAGTTTCATACATTGAATAAATCAGTTAAGCTCGTGACATTGAATGAATGAGACAAGCTCAAAACGTTGAATCAAAACGTCTTATTTTGTTGTTGGAATGAATGAGATGTTGCAGTTTGTTTCATTGAATAAAGGCATTAAGGTGTAGACATTGAATCAATGGGATAAGCTGGATTCAATGAATGAATGAATACCGCTTGTTTCACTGAATGTGTTTAATTTGATTCATTGAATGAATGAATGCAGTTTTATCCTTTGAATCAATCAGTTAAGCTCGTTACTTTGAATGAATGAGACAAGCTCAAAACGTTGAATCAAAACGTCTTATGTAGTTCTTGGAATGAATGAATTATTGCAGTTTGTTTCATTAATGAAGGCGTTAAGGTGTAGACATTGAATGAATGGGATAAGCTGGATTCAATGAATGAATGAATACCGCTTGTTTCAATGAATGAGTGTGTACTTTGATTCATTGATTGAATGAATGCAGTTTCATACATTGAATAAATCAGTTAAGCTCGTTACATTGAATGAATGAGACAAGCTGAAAACGTTGAATGAAAACGTCTTATTTTGTTGTTGGAATGAATGAATTATTGCAGTTTGTTTCATTGAATGAAGGCGTTAAGGTGTAGACATTGAACGAATGTGATAAGCTGGATTTAATGAATAATGAATACCGCTTGTTTCAATGAATGAGTGAGTGTAGTTTGATTCATTGAATGAATGAATGCAGTTTCATACATTGAATAAAGCAGTTAAGCTCGTTACATTGAATGAATGAGACAAGCTCAAAAGGTTGAATCAAAACGTCTTATTTTGTTGTTGGAATGAATGAATTATTGCAGTTTGTTTAATTGAATGACGGCGTTAAGGTGTAGACAGTGAATCAATGGGATAAGCTGGATTCAATTAATGAATGAATACCGCTTGTTTCACTGAATGTGTTTAGTTTGATTCATTGAATGAATGAATGCAGTTTTATACTTTCAATAAATCAGTGAATCTCGTTACATTGAATGAATGAGACAAGCTCAAAACGTTGAATGAAAACGTCTTATTTTGTTCTTGGAATGAATGAATTATTGCAGTTTGTTTCATTGAATAAAGGCGTTAAGGTGTAGACATTGAATCAATGGGATAAGCTGGATTCAATGAATGAATGAATACCGCTTGTTTCAATGAATGAGTGAGTGCAGTTTGATCCATTGAATGAATGAATGCAGTTTCATACATTGAATAAGGCAGTTAAGCTCGTTACATTGAATGAATGACACAAGCTCAAAACGTTGAAGCAAAACGTCATATTTTGTTGTTGGAATGAATGAATTATTGCAGTGTGTTTCATTGAGTAAAGGCGTTAAGGTGTAGACATTGAATCAATGGGATAAGCTGGATTCAATGAATGAATGAATACCGCTTGTTTCAATGAATGAGTGACTGTAGTTTGATTCATTGAATGAATGAATGAAGTTTCATACATTGAATAAATCAGTTAAGCTCGTTACATTGAATGAATGACACAAGCTCAAAACGTTGAATCAAAGCATCTTATTTAGTTCTTTGAATGAATGAATGAATGCAGTGTGTTTCATTGAATGAAGGCGTTATGGTGTAGACATTGAATGAATGGGATAAGCTGTATTCAATGAATGAATGAATACCGCTTGTTTCAATGAATGAGTGAGTGTAGTTTGATACATTAAATGAATGAATGCAGTTTCATACATTGAATAAGGCAGTTAACTCGTTACATTGAATGAATGAGACAAGCTCAAAATGTTGAATCAAAACGTCTAATTTTGTTGTTGGAATGAATGAATTATTGCAGTGTGTTTCATTGAGTAAAGGCGTTAAGGTGTAGACATTGAATCAATGGGATAAGCTGGATTCAATGAATGAATGAATACCGCTTGTTTCAATGAATGAGTGAGTGTAGTTTGATTCATTGACTGAATGAATGCAGTTTTATACTTTCAATAAATCAGTTAAGCTCGTTACATTGAATGAATGAGACAAGCTCAAAACGTTGAATGAAAACGTCTTATTTTGTTCGTGGAATGAATGAATTATTGCAGTTTGTTTCGTTGAATGACGGCATTATGGTGTAGACATTGAATCAATGGGATAAGCTGGATTCAATGAATGAATGAATACCGCTTGTTTCAATGAATGAGTGTGTAGTTTGATTCATTGATTGAATGAATGCAGTTTTATAGTTTCAATAAATCAGTTAAGCTCGTTACATTGAATGAATGAGACAAGCTCAAAACGTTGAATGAAAACGTGTTATTTTGTTGTTGGAATGAATAAATTATTGCAGTTTGTTTCATTGAATGACGGCGTTAAGGTGTAGACATTGAATGAATGGGATAAGCTGGATTTAATTAATAATGAATACCGCTTGTTTCAATGAATGAGTGAGTGTAGTTTGATTCATTTAATGAATGAATGCAGTTTCATACATTGAATAAATCAGTTAAGCTCGTTACATTGAATGAATGAGACAAGCTCAAAAGGTTGAATCAAAACGTCTTATTTTTTTGTTGGAATGAATGAATTATTGCAGTTTGTTTAATTGAATGACGGCGTTATGGTGTAGACATTGAATCAATGGGATAAGCTGGATTCAATTAATGAATGAATACCGCTTGTTTCACTGAATGTGTTTAGTTTGATTCATTGAATGAATGAATGCTGTTTTATACTTTCAATAAATCAGTTAAGCTCGTTACATTGAATGAATGAGACAAGCTCAAAACGTTGAATGAAAACGTCTTATTTTGTTCTTGGAATGAATGAATGAATGCAGTGTGTTTCATTGAATGAAGGCGTTATGGTGTAGACATTGAATGAATGGGATAAGCTGTATTCAATGAATGAATGAATACCGCTTGTTTCAATGAATGAGTGAGTGTAGTTTGATACATTAAATGAATGAATGCAGTTTCATACATTGAATAAATCAGTTAAGCTCGTTACATTGAATGAATGAGACAAGCTCAAAACGATGAATCAAAACGTCTTATTTTGTTGTTGGAATAAATGAATTATTGCAGTTTGATTCATTGAATGAAGGCGTTAAGGTGTAGACATTGAATCAATGGGATAAGCTGGATTCAATGAATGAATGAATACCGCTTGTTTCACTGAATGTGTTTAGTTTGATTCATTGAATGAATGAATGCAGTTTTATACTTTCGATAAATCAGTTAAGCTCGTTACATTGAATGAATGAGACAAGCTCAAAACGTTGAATGAAAACGTCTTATTTTGTTCTTGGAATGAATGAATTATTGCAGTTTGTTTAATTGAATGACGGCGTTAAGGTGTAGACATTGAACGAATGTGATAAGCTGGATTTAATGAATAATGAATACCGCTTGTTTCAATGAATGAGTGAGTGTAGTTTGATTCATTGAATGAATGAATGCAGTTTCATACATTGAATAAATCAGTTAAGCTCGTTACATTGAATGAATGAGACAAGCTCAAAACGATGAATCAAAACGTCTTATTTTGTTGTTGGAATAAATGAATTATTGCAGTTTGTTTCATTGAATAAAGGCGTTAAGGTGTAGACATTGAATCAATGGGATACGCTGGATTCAATGAATGAATGAATACCGCTTGTTTCAATGAATGAGTGAGTGTAGTTTGATTCATTGAATGAATGAATGCAGTTTCATACATTGAATAAATCAGTTAAGCTCGTTACGTTGAATGAATGAGACAAGCTCAAAAGGTTGAATCAAAACGTCTTATTTTGTTGTTGGAATAAATGAATTATTGCAGTTTGTTTCATTGAATAAAGGCGTTAAGGTGTAGACATTGAATGAATGGGATAAGCTGGATTCAATGAATGAATGAATACCGCTTGTTTCAATGAATGAGTGAGTGTAGTTTGATTCATTGAATGAATGAATGCAGTTTCATACAGTGAATAAATCTGTTAAGCTCGTTACAGTGAATGAATGAGACAAGCTCAAAACGTTGAATCAAAACGTCTTATTTTGTTGTTAGAATGAATGAATTATTGCAGTTTGTTTCATTGAATAAAGAGTTAAGGTGTAGACATTGAATCAATGGGATAAGCTGGATTCAATGAATGAATGAATACCGCTTGTTTCAAAGAATGAGTGAGTGTAGTTTGATTTATTGAATGAATGAATGCAGTTTCATACATTGAATAAATCAGTTAAGCTTGTTACATTGAATGAATGAGACCAGCTCAAAAGATTGAATCAAAACGTCTTAGTTAGTTCTTTGAATAAATGAATGAATGCAGATTGGTTCATTGAATGAAGGCGTTAAGGTGTAGACATTGAATGAATGGGATAAGCTGTATTCAATGAATGATTGAATACCGCTTGTTTCAATGAATGAGTGAGGGCAGTTTGATTCATTGAATGAATGAATGCAGTTTCATACATTGAATAAATCAGTTAAGCTCGTTACATTGAATGACTGAGACAAGCTCAAAACGTTGAATGAAAGCGTCTTATTTTGTTGTTGGAATGAATGAATTATTGCAGTTTGTTTAATTGAATGACGGCGTTAAGGTATAGACATTGAATCAATGGGATAATCTGGATTCAATTAATGAATGAATACCGCTTGTTTCACTGAATGTGTTCAGTTTGATTCATTGAATGAATGAATGCAGTTTTATACTTTCAATAAATCAGTTAAGCTCGTTACATTGAATGAATTAGACAAGCTCAAAACGTTGAATGAAAACGTCTTATTTTGTTCTTGGAATGAATGAATTATTGCAGTTTGTTTCATTGAATGAAGGCGTTAAGGTGTAGACATTGAATCAATGGGAAAGCTGGATTCAATGAATGAATGAATACCGCTTGTTTCAATGAATGAGGGAGTGTAGTTTGATTCGTTGAATGAATGAATGCAGTTTCATACATTGAATAAATCAGTTAAGCTCGTTACATTGAATGAATGAGACAAGGTCAAAACGTTGAATCAAAACGTCTAATTTTGTTGTTGGTTTGAATGAATTATTGCAGTGTGTTTCATTGAATAAAGGCGTTAAGGTGTAGACATTGAATCAATGGGATAAGCTGGATTCAATGAATGAATGAATACCGCTTGTTTCAATGAATGAGTGAGTGTAGTTTGATTCATGGAATGAATGAATGAATGCAGTTTTATACTTTCAATAAATCAGTTAAGCTCGTTACATTGAATGAATGAGACAAGCTCAAAACGTTGAATGAAAACGTCTTATTTTGTTCTTGGAATGAATGAATTATTGCAGTTTGTTTCGTTGAATGAAGGCGTTAAGGTGTAGACATTGAATCAATGGGAAGCTGGATTCAATGAATGAATGAATACCGCTTGTTTCAATGAATGAGTGAGTGTAGTTTGATCCATTGAATGAATGAATGCAGTTTCATACATTGAATAAGGCAGTTAAGCTCGTTACATTGAATGAATGAGACAAGCTCACAATGTTTAATCAAAACGTCTAATTTTGTTGTTGGAATGAATGAATTATTGCAGTGTGTTTCATTGAGTAAAGGCGTTAAGGTGTAGACATTGAATCAATGGGATAAGCTGGATTCAATGAATGAATGAATACCGCTTGTTTCAATGAATGAGTGAGTGTAGTTTGATTCATTGACTGAATGAATGCAGTTTTATACTTTCAATAAATCAGTTAAGCTCGTTACATTGAATGAATGAGACAAGCTCAAAACGTTGAATGAAAACGTCTTATTTTGTTCGTGGAATGAATGAATTATTGCAGTTTGTTTCGTTGAATGACGGCATTATGGTGTAGACATTGAATCAATGGGATAAGCTGGATTCAATGTATGAATGAATACCGATTGTTTCACTGAATGTGTTTAGTTTGATTCATTGAATGAATGAATGCAGTTTTATAGTTTCAATAAATCAGTTAAGCTCGTTACATTGAATGAATGAGACAAGTTCAAAACGTTGAATGAAAACGTGTTATTTTGTTGTTGGAATGAATAAATTATTGCAGTTTGTTTCATTGAATGACGGCGTTAAGGTGTAGACATTGAATGAATGGGATAAGCTGGATTTAATTAATAATGAATACCGCTTGTTTCAATGAATGAGTGAGTGTAGTTTGATTCATTGAATGAATGAATGCAGTTTCATACATTGAATAAATCAGTTAAGCTCGTTACATTGAATGAATGAGACAAGCTCAAAAGGTTGAATCAAAACGTCTTATTTTTTTGTTGGAATGAATGAATTATTGCAGTTTGTTTAATTGAATGACGGCGTTATGGTGTAGACATTGAATCAATGGGATAAGCTGGATTCAATTAATGAATGAATACCGCTTGTTTCACTGAATGTGTTTAGTTTGATTCATTGAATGAATGAATGCAGTTTTATACTTTCAATAAATCAGTTAAGCTCGTTACATTGAATGAATGAGACAAGCTCAAAACGTTGAATGAAAACGTCTTATTTTGTTCTTGGAATGAATGAATTATTGCAGTTTGTTTCATTGAATGAAGGCGTTAAGGTGTAGACATTGAATCAATGGGAAGCTGGATTCAATGAATGAATGAATACCGCTTGTTTCAATGAATGAGTGAGTGCAGTTTGATCCATTGAATGAATGAATGCAGTTTCATACATTGAATAAGGCAGTTAAGCTCGTTACATTGAATGAATGACACAAGCTCAAAACGTTGAAGCAAAACGTCATATTTTGTTGTTGGAATGAATGAATTATTGCAGTGTGTTTCATTGAGTAAAGGCGTTAAGGTGTAGACATTGAATCAATGGGATAAGCTGGATTCAATGAATGAATGAATACCGCTTGTTTCAATGAATGAGTGACTGTAGTTTGATTCATTGAATGAATGAATGAAGTTTCATACATTGAATAAATCAGTTAAGCTCGTTACATTGAATGAATGACACAAGCTCAAAACGTTGAATCAAAGCATCTTATTTAGTTCTTTGAATGAATGAATGAATGCAGTGTGTTTCATTGAATGAAGGCGTTATGGTGTAGACATTGAATGAATGGGATAAGCTGTATTCAATGAATGAATGAATACCGCTTGTTTCAATGAATGAGTGAGTGTAGTTTGATACATTAAATGAATGAATGCAGTTTCATACATTGAATAAATCAGATCAGCTCGTTACGTTGAATGAATGAGACAAGCTCAAAACGTTGAATCAAAACGTCTTATTTTGTTGTTGGAATGAATGAATTATTGCAGTTTGTTTCATTGAATAAAGGCGTTAAGGTGTAGACATTGAATCAATGGGATACGCTGGATTCAATGAATGAATGAATACCGCTTGTTTCAATGAATGAGTGAGTGTAGTTTGATTCATTGAATGAATGAATGCAGTTTCATACATTGAATAAATCAGTTAAGCTCGTTACGTTGAATGAATGAGACAAGCTCAAAAGGTTGAATCAAAACGTCTTATTTTGTTGTTGGAATAAATGAATTATTGCAGTTTGTTTCATTGAATAAAGGCGTTAAGGTGTAGACATTGAATGAATGGGATAAGCTGGATTCAATGAATGAATGAATACCGCTTGTTTCAATGAATGAGTGAGTGTAGTTTGATTCATTGAATGAATGAATGCAGTTTCATACAGTGAATAAATCTGTTAAGCTCGTTACAGTGAATGAATGAGACAAGCTCAAAACGTTGAATCAAAACGTCTTATTTTGTTGTTGGAATAAATGAATTATTGCAGTTTGTTTAATTAAATGAAGGCGTTAAGGTGTAGACATTGAATCAATGGCATAAGCTGGATTCAATGAATGAATGAATACCGCTAGTTTCAATGAATGAGTGAGTGTAGTTTGATTCATTGAATGAATGAATGCAGTTTCATACATTGAATAAATCTGTTACGCTCGTTACATTGAATGAATGAGACAAGCTCAAAACGTTGAATCCAAACGTCTTAGTTAGTTCTTTGAATAAATGAATGAATGCAGATTGGTTCATTGAATGAAGGCGTTAAGGTGTAGACATTGAATGAATGGGATAAGCTGTATTCAATGAATGATTGAATACCGCTTGTTTCAATGAATGAGTGAGGGCAGTTTGATTCATTGAATGAATGAATGCAGTTTCATACATTGAATAAATCAGTTAAGCTCGTTACATTGAATGAATGAGACAAGCTCAAAACGTTGAATGAAAGCGTCTTATTTTGTTGTTGGAATGAATGAATTATTGCAGTTTGTTTCGTTGAATGAAGGCGTTAAGGTGTAGACATTGAATCAATGGGAAAGCTGGATTCAATGAATGAATGAATACCGCTTGTTTCAATGAATGAGGGAGTGTAGTTTGATTCGTTGAATGAATGAATGCAGTTTCATACATTGAATAAATCAGTTAAGCTCGTTACATTGAATGAATGAGACAAGGTCAAAACGTTTAATCAAAACGTCTAATTTTGTTGTTGGTTTGAATGAATTATTGCAGTGTGTTTCATTGAATAAAGGCGTTAAGGTGTAGACATTGAATCAATGGGATAAGCTGGATTCAATGAATGAATGAATACCGCTTGTTTCAATGAATGAGTGAGTGTAGTTTGATTCATGGAATGAATGAATGAATGCAGTTTTATACTTTCAATAAATCAGTTAAGCTCGTTACATTGAATGAATGAGACAAGCTCAAAACGTTGAATGAAAACGTCTTATTTTGTTCTTGGAATGAATGAATTATTGCAGTTTGTTTCGTTGAATGAAGGCGTTAAGGTGTAGACATTGAATCAATGGGAAGCTGGATTCAATGAATGAATGAATACCGCTTGTTTCAATGAATGAGTGAGTGTAGTTTGATCCATTGAATGAATGAATGCAGTTTCATACATTGAATAAGGCAGTTAAGCTCGTTACATTGAATGAATGAGACAAGCTCAAAATGTTGAATCAAAACGTCTAATTTTGTTGTTGGAATGAATGAATTATTGCAGTGTGTTTCATTGAGTAAAGGCGTTAAGGTGTAGACATTGAATCATTGGGATAAGCTGGATTCAATGAATGAATGAATACCGCTTGTTTCAATGAATGAGTGAGTGTAGTTTGATTCATTGACTGAATGAATGCAGTTTTATACTTTCAATAAATCAGTTAAGCTCGTTACATTGAATGAATGAGACAAGCTCAAAACGTTGAATGAAAACGTCTTATTTTGTTCGTGGAATGAATGAATTATTGCAGTTTGTTTCGTTGAATGACGGCATTATGGTGTAGACATTGAATCAATGGGATAAGCGTGATTCAATGAATGAATGAATACCGATTGTTTCACTGAATGTGTTTAGTTTGATTCATTGAATGAATGAATGCAGTTTTATAGTTTCAATAAATCAGTTAAGCTCGTTACATTGAATGAATGAGACAAGCTCAAAACGTTGAATGAAAACGTGTTATTTTGTTGTTGGAATGAATAAATTATTGCAGTTTGTTTCATTGAATGACGGCGTTAAGGTGTAGACATTGAATGAATGGGATAAGCTGGATTTAATTAATAATGAATACCGCTTGTTTCAATGAATGAGTGAGTGTAGTTTGATTCATTGAATGAATGAATGCAGTTTCATACATTGAATAAATCAGTTAAGCTCGTTACATTGAATGAATGAGACAAGCTCAAAAGGTTGAATCAAAACGTCTTATTTTTTTGTTGGAATGAATGAATTATTGCAGTTTGTTTAATTGAATGACGGCGTTATGGTGTAGACATTGAATCAATGGGATAAGCTGGATTCAATTAATGAATGAATACCGCTTGTTTCACTGAATGTGTTTAGTTTGATTCATTGAATGAATGAATGCAGTTTTATACTTTCAATAAATCAGTTAAGCTCGTTACATTGAATGAATGAGACAAGCTCAAAACGTTGAATGAAAACGTCTTATTTTGTTCTTGGAATGAATGAATTATTGCAGTTTGTTTCATTGAATGAAGGCGTTAAGGTGTAGACATTGAATCAATGGGAAGCTGGATTCAATGAATGAATGAATACCGCTTGTTTCAATGAATGAGTGAGTGCAGTTTGATCCATTGAATGAATGAATGCAGTTTCATACATTGAATAAGGCAGTTAAGCTCGTTACATTGAATGAATGACACAAGCTCAAAACGTTGAAGCAAAACGTCATATTTTGTTCTTGGAATGAATGAATTATTGCAGTGTGTTTCATTGAGTAAAGGCGTTAAGGTGTAGACATTGAATCAATGGGATAAGCTGGATTCAATGAATGAATGAATACCGCTTGTTTCAATGAATGAGTGACTGTAGTTTGATTCATTGAATGAATGAATGAAGTTTCATACATTGAATAAGGCAGTTAAGCTCGTTACATTGAATGAATGACACAAGCTCAAAACGTTGAATCAAAACGTCATATTTTGTTGTTGGAATGAATGAATTATTGCAGTTTGTTTCATTGAATGAAGGCGTTAAGGTGTAGACATTGAATCAATGGGAAGCTGGATTCAATGAATGAATGAATACCGCTTGTTTCAATGAATGAGTGAGTGCAGTTTGATCCATTGAATGAATGAATGCAGTTTCATACATTGAATAAGGCAGTTAAGCTCGTTACATTGAATGAATGACACAAGCTCAAAACGTTGAATGAAAACGTCTTATTTTGTTGTTGGAATGAATGAATTTTTGCAGTTTGATTCATTGAATGAAGGCGTTAAGGTGTAGACATTGAATCAATGGGATAAGCTGGATTCAATGAATGAATGAATACCGCTTGTTTCACTGAATGTGTTTAGTTTGATTCATTGAATGAATGAATGCAGTTTTATACTTTCGATAAATCAGTTAAGCTCGTTACATTGAATGAATGAGATAAGCTCAGAACGTTGAAACAAAGCATCTTATTTAGTTCTTTGAATGAATGAATGAATGCAGTGTGTTTCATTGAATGAAGGCGTTATGGTGTAGACATTGAATGAATGGGATAAGCTGTATTCAATGAATGAATGAATACCGCTTGTTTCAATGAATGAGTGAGTGTAGTTTGATACATTGAATGAATGAATGCAGTTTCATACATTGAATAAATCAGATCAGCTCGTTACGTTGAATGAATGAGACAAGCTCAAAACGTTGAATCAAAACGTCTTATTTTGTTGTTGGAATAAATGAATTATTGCAGTTTGTTTCATTGAATAAAGGCGTTAAGGTGTAGACATTGAATCAATGGGATACGCTGGATTCAATGAATGAATGAATACCGCTTGTTTCAATGAATGAGTGAGTGTAGTATGATTCATTGAATGAATGAATGCAGTTTCATACATTGAATAAATCAGTTAAGCTCGTTACGTTGAATGAATGAGACAAGCTCAAAAGGTTGAATCAAAACGTCTTATTTTGTTGTTGGAATAAATGAATTATTGCAGTTTGTTTCATTGAATAAAGGCGTTAAGGTGTAGACATTGAATGAATGGGATAAGCTGGATTCAATGAATGAATGAATACCGCTTGTTTCAATGAATGAGTGAGTGCAGTTTGATTCATTGAATGAATGAATGCAGGTTGATACATTGAATAAATCAGTTAAGATCGTTACATTGAATGAATGAGACAAGGACAAAACGTTGAATCAAAACGTCTTATTTTGTTGTTGGAATGAATAAATTATTGCAGTTTGTTTCATTGAATAAAGGCGTTAAGGTGTTCACATTGAATGAACGGGATAACCTGGACTCAATGAATGAATGAATACCGCTTGTTTCAATGAAAGAGTGAGTGTAGTTTGATTCATTGAATGAATGAATGCAGTTTCATGCATTGAATAAATCAGTTAAGCTCGTTACATTGAATGAATGAGACAAGCACAAAACGTTGAATCAAAACTTATTATTTTTTTCTTCGAATGAATGAATTATTGCAGTTTGTTTAATAGAATTAAGGCGTTAAGGTGTAGACATTGAATGAATGGGATAAGCTGGATTCAATGAATGAATGAATACCGCTTGTTTCAATGAATGAGTGAGTGTAGTTTGATTCATTGAATGAATGAATGCAGTTTCATACAGTGAATAAATCTGTTAAGCTCGTTACAGTGAATGAATGAGACAAGCTCAAAACGTTGAATCAAAACGTCTTATTTTGTTGTTAGAATGAATGAATTATTGCAGTTTGTTTCATTGAATAAAGGCGTTAAGGTGTAGACATTGAATCAATGGGATAAGCTGGATTCAATGAATGAATGAATACCGCTTGTTTCAATGAATGAGTGAGTGTAGTTTGATTTATTGAATGAATGAATGCAGTTTCATACATTGAATAAATCAGTTAAGCTCGTTACATTGAATGAATGAGACAAGCTCAAAAGATTGAATCTAAACGTCTTATATAGTTCTTTGAATGAATGAATGAATGCAGTTTGCTTCATTGAATGAAGGCGTTAAGGTGTAGACATTGAATGAATGGGATAAGCTGGATTCAATGAATGAATGAATACCGCTTATTTCAATGAATGAGTGAGTGTAGTTTGATTCATTTAATGAATGAATGCAGTTTCATACATTGAATAAATCAGTTAAGCTCGTTACATTGAATGAATGAGACAAGCTCAAAACGTTGAATCAAAACGTCTTATTTTGTTGTTGGAATGAATGAATTATTGCAGTTTGTTTAATTGAATGACGGCGTTAAGGTGTAGACATTGAATCAATGGGATAAGCTGGATTCAATTAATGAATGAATACCGCTTGTTTCACTGAATGTGTTTAGTTTGATTCATTGAATGAATGAATGCAGTTTTATACATTCAATAAATCAGTTAAGCTCGTTACATTGAATGAATTAGACAAGCTCAAAACGTTGAACGAAAACGTCTTATTTTGTTCTTGGAATGAATGAATTATTGCAGTTTGATTCATTGAATGAAGGCGTTAAGGTGTAGACATTGAATCAATGGGAATGCTGGATTCAATGAATGAATGAATACCGCTTGTTTCAATGAATGAGTGAGTGTAGTTTGATTCATTGAATGAATGAATGAATGCAGTTTTATACTTTCAATAAATCAGTTAAGCTCGTTACATTGAATGAATGAGATAAGCTCAGAACGTTGAATCAAAGCATCTTATTTAGTTCTTTGTATGAATGAATGAATGCATTGTGTTTCATTGAATGAAGGCGTTACGGTGTAGACATTGAATGAATGGGATAAGCTGTATTCAATGAATGAATGAATACCGCTAGTTTCAATGAATGAGTGAGTGTAGTTTGATACATTGAATGAATGAATGCAGTTTCATACATTGAATAAATCAGTTAAGCTCGTTACGTTGAATGAATGAGACAAGTTCAAAAGGTTGAATCAAAACGTCTTATTTTGTTGTTGGAATAAATGAATTATTGCAGTTTGTTTCATTGAATGACGGCGTTAAGGTGTAGACATTGAATGAATGTGATAAGCTGGATTTAATTAATAATGAATACCGCTTGTTTCAATGAATGAGTGAGTGTAGTTTGATTCATTGAGACAAGCTCAAAAGGTTGAATCAAAACGTCTTATTTTTTTGTTGGAATGAATGAATTATTGCAGTTTGTTTCATTGAGTAAAGGCGTTAAGGTGTAGACATTGAATCAATGGGATAAGCTGGATTCAATTAATGAATGAATACCGCTTGTTTCACTGAATGAGTGAGTGTAGTTTGATTCATTGAATGAATGAATGAAGTTTCATACATTGAATAAATCAGTTAAGCTCGTTACATTGAATGAATGACACAAGCTCAAAACGTTGAATCAAAACGTCATATTTTGTTGTTGAAATGAATGAATTATTGCAGTTTGTTTCATTGAATGAAGGCGTTAAGGTGTAGACATTGAATCAATGGGAAGCTGGATTCAATGAATGAATGAATACCGCTTGTTTCAATGAATGAGTGAGTGCAGTTTGATCCATTGAATGAATGAATGCAGTTTCATACATTGAATAAGGCAGTTAAGCTCGTTACATTGAATGAATGAGACAAGCTCAAAATGTTGAATCAAAACGTCTAATTTTGTTGTTGGAATGAATGAATTATTGCAGTGTGTTTCATTGAGTAAAGGCGTTAAGACATGAATCAATGGGATAAGCTGGATTCAATGAATGAATGAATACCGCTTGTTTCAATGAATGAGTGAGTGCAGTTTGATCCATTGAATGAATGAATGCAGTTTCATACATTGAATAAGGCAGTTAAGCTCGTTACATTGAATGAATGAGACAAGCTCAAAATGTTGAATCAAAACGTCTAATTTTGTTGTTGGAATGAATGAATTATTGCAGTGTGTTTCATTGAGTAAAGGCGTTAAGGTGTAGACATTGAATCAATGGGATAAGCTGGATTCAATGAATGAATGAATACTGCTTGTTTCAATGAATGAGTGAGTGTAGTTTGATTCATTGAATGAATGAATGAAGTTTCATACATTGAATAAATCAGTTAAGCTCGTTACATTGAATGAATGACACAAGCTCAAAACGTTGAATCAAAACGTCATATTTTGTTGTTGGAATGAATGAATTATTACAGTTTGTTTCATTGAATGACGGCATTAAGGTGTAGACATTGAATCAATGGGATAAGCTGGATTCAATTAATGAATGAATACCGATTGTTTCACTGAATGTGTTTAGTTTGATTCATTGAATGAATGAATGCAGTTTCATACATTGAATAAATCAGTTAAGATCGTTACATTGAATAAATTAGACGAGCTCAAAACTTTGAATCAAAACGTCTTAGTTAGTTCTTGGAATGAATGAATGATTGCAGTTTGTTTAATTGAATAAAGGCGTTAAGCTGTAGACATTGAATCAATGGGATAAGCTGGATTCAATGAATGAATGAATACCACTTGTTTCAATGAATGAGTGAGTGTAGTTTGATTCATTGAATGAATGAATGCAGTTTCATACATTGAATAAATCAGTTAAGCTCGTTACGTTGAATGAATGAGACAAGCTCAAAAGGTTGAATCAAAACGTCTTATTTTGTTGTTGGAATAAATGAATTATTGCAGTTTGTTTCATTGAATAAAGGCGTTAAGGTGTAGACATTGAATCAAAGGGATAAGCTGGATTCAATGAATGAATGAATACCGCTTGTTTCAATGAATGAGTGAGTGTAGTTTGATTCATTGAATGAATGAATGCAGTTTCATACATTGAATAAATCAGTTAAGATCGTTACATTGAATGAATGAGACAAGCTCAAAACGTTGAATCAAAACGTCTTATTTAGTTCTTGGATTGAATGAATTATTGCAGTTTGTTTCATTGAATGAAGGCGGTAAGGTGTAGACATTGAATCAATGAATTCAATGAATGAATGATTACCGCTTGTTTCAATGAATGAGTGAGTGTAGTTTGATTCATTGAATGAATGAATGCAGTTTCATACATTGAATAAATCAGTTAAATTCGTTACATTGAATGAATGAGACAAGGACAAAACGTTGAATCAAAACGTCTGATTTTATTGTTGGAATGAATGAATTATTGCAGTTTGTTTCATTGAATAAAGGCGTTAAGGTGTTCACATTGAATGAACGGGATAAGCTGGACTCAATGAATGAATGAATACCGCTTGTTTCAATGAAAGAGTGAGTGTAGTTTGATTCATTGAATGAATGAATGCAGTTTCATGCATTGAATAAATCAGATAAGCTCGTTACATTGAATGAATGAGACAAGCTCAAAACGTTGAATCAAAACGTCTTATTTTGTTGTTGGAATAAATGAATTATTGCAGTGTGTTTCATTGAATAAAGGCGTTAAGGTGTAGACATTGAATGAATGGGATAAGCTGGATTCAATGAATGAATGAATACCGCTTGTTTCAATGAATGAGTGAGTGCAGTTTGATTCATTGAATGAATGAATGCAGTTTCATGCTTTGAATAAATCAGTTAAGCTCGTTATGTTGAATGAATGAGACAAGCTCAAAACGTTGAATCAAAACGTCTTATTTTGTTGTTGGAATGAATGAATTATTGCAGTCTGTTTCATTGAATAAAGGCGTTAAGGTGTAGACATTGAATCAATGGGATACGCAGGATTCAATGAATGAATGAATACCGCTTGTTTCAATGAATGAGTGAGTGTAGTTTGATTCATTGAATGACTGAATGCAGTTTCATACATTGAATAAATCAGTTAAGCTTGTTACGTTGAATGAATGTGAGAAGCTCAAAAGGTTGAATCAAAACGTCTTATTTTGTTGTTGGAATAAATGGATTATTGCAGTTTGTTTCATTGAATAAAGGCGTTAAGGTGTAGACATTGAATCAATGGGATAAGCTGGATTCAATGAATGAATGAATACCGCTTGTTTCACTGAATGTGTTTAGTTTGATTCATTGAATGAATGAATGAATGCAGTTTTATACTTTCAATAAATCAGTTAAGCTCGTTACATTGAATGAATGAGACAAGCTCAAAACGTTGAATGAAAACGTCTTATTTTGTTCTTGGAGTGAATGAATTATTGCAGTTTGTGTCATTGAATAAAGGCTTTAAGGTGTAGACATTGAATGAATGGGATAAGCTGGATTCAATGAATGAATGAATACCGCTTGTTTCACTGAATGTGTTTAGTTTGATTCATTGAATGAATGAATGCAGTTCTATACTTTCTATAAATCAGTTAAGCTCATTACATTGAATGAATGAGACAAGCTCAAAACGTTGAATCCAAACGTCTTAGTTAGTTCTTTGAATGAATGAATGAATACAGTTTGTTTCATTGAATGAAGGCGTTAATGTGTAGACATTGAATGAATGGGATAAGCTGGATTCAATGAATGAATGAATACCGCTTGTTTCAATGAATGAGTGAGTGTAGTTTGATTCATTTAATGAATGAATGCAGTTTCATACATTGAATAAATCAGTTAAGCTCGTAACATTGAATGAATGAGACAAGCTCAAAACGTTGAATCAAAACGTCTTAGTTAGTTCTTTGAATGAATGAATGAATGCAGTGTGTTTCGTTGAATGAAGGCGTTAAGGTTTAGACATTGAATGAATGGGATAAGCTGGATTCAATGAATGAATGAATACCGCTTGTTTCAATGAATGAGTGTGTAGTTCGATTCATTGAATGAATGAATGCAGTTTCATACATTGAATAAATCTGTTAAGTTCGTTACATTGAATGAATGAGACAAGCTCAAAACATTGAATCAAAACGTCTTATTTTGTTGTTGGAATGATTGAATTATTGCAGTGTGTTTCATTGAGTAAAGGCGTTAAGGTGTAGACATTGAATCAATGGCATAAGCTGGATTCAATGAATGAATGAATACCGCTTGTTTCAATGAATGAGTGAGTGCAGTTTGATTCATTGAATGAATGAATGCAGTTTCATACATTTAATAAATCAGTTAAGCTAGTTACATTGAATGAATGAGACAAGCTCAAAACGTTGAATGAAAACGTGTTATTTTGTTGTTGGAATGAATGAATTATTGCAGTTCGTTTCATTGAATAAAGGCGTTAAGGTGTAGACATTGAATCAATGGCATAAGCTGGATTCAATGAATGAATGAATACCGTTTGTTTCAATGAATGTGTTTAGTTTGATTCATTCAATGAATGAATGCAGTATTATACTTTTTATAAATCAGTGAAGCTCGTTACATAGAATGAATGAGACAAGCTCAAAACGTTGAATCAAAACGTCTTATTTTGTTGTTGGAATGAATGAATTATTGCACTTTGTTTCATTGAATAAAGGCGTTAAGGTGTAGACATTGAATGAATGGGATAAGCTGGATTCAATGAATGAATGAATACCGCTTGTTTCACTGAATGTGTTTAGTTTGATTCATTGAATGAATGAATGCAGTTTTATACTTTCAATAAATCAGTTAAGCTCGTTACATTGAATGAATGAGACAAGCTCAAAACGTTGAATGAAAACGTCTTATTTTGTTCTTGGAATGAATGAATTATTGCAGTTTGTTTCATTGAATAAAGGCGTTAAGGTGTAGACATTAAATCCATGGGATAAGCTGGATTCAAGCATTGAAACAAGCGGTATTCATTCATTCATTGAATCCAGCTTATCCCATTCATTCAATGTCTACACCTTAACGCCGTCATTCAATTAAACAAACTGCAAGAATTCATTCATTCCAACAACAAAATAAGACGCTTTGATTCAACGTTTTGAGCTTGTCTCATTCATTCAACGTAACGAACTTAACTGATTTAATAAATGTATGAAACTGCATTCATTCATTCAATGAATCAAACTACACTCACTCATTCATTGAAACAAGTGGTATTCATTCATTCATTGAATCCAGCTTATCCCATTGATTCAATGTCTACACCTTAACGCCGTCATTCAATTAAACAAACTGCAAGAATTCATTCATTCCAACAACAAAATAAGACGTTTTGATTCAACGTTTTGAGCTTGTCTCATTCATTCAACGTAACGAACTTAACTGATTTAATAAATGTATGAAACTGCATTCATTCATTCAATGAATCAAACTACACTCACTCATTCATTGAAACAAGTGGTATTCATTCATTCATTGAATCCAGCTTATCCCATTGATTCAATGTCTACACCTTAACGCCTTTATTCAATGAAACAAACTGCAATAATTCATTTATTCCAACAACAAAATAAGACGTTTTGATTCAACGTTTTGAGCTTGTCTCATTCATTCAATGTAACGAGCTTAACTGATTTATTCAATGCATGAAACTGCATTCATTCATTCAATGAATCAAACTACACCACTCATTCATTGAAACAAGCGGTATTCATTCATTCATTGAATCCAGCTTTTCCCATTGATTCAATGTCTACACCTTAACGCCTTTATTCAATGAAACAAACTGCAATAATTCATTCATTCCAACAACAAAATAAGACGTTTTGATTCAACCTTTTGAGCTTGTCTCATTCATTCAATGTAACGATCTTAACTGATTTATTCAATGTATGAAACTGCATTCATTCATTCAATGAATCAAACTACACTCACTCATTCATTGAAACAAGCGGTATTCATTCATTCATTGAATCCAGCTTATCCCATTGATTCAATGTCTACACCTTAACGCCTTTATTCAATGAAACAAACTGCAATAATTCATTCAATCCAACAACAAAATAAGACGTTTTGATTCAACCTTTTGAGCTTATCCCATTCATTCAATGTCTACACCTTAACGCCTTCATTCAATGAAACAAACTGCAATAATTCATTCATTCCAAGACCTAAATAAGACGTTTTGATTCAACGTTTTGAGCTTGTCTCATTCATTCAATGTAACGATCTTAACTGATTTATTCAATGCATGAAACTGCATTCATTCATTCAATGAATCAAACTACACTCACTCATTCATTGAAACAAGCGGTATTCATTCATTCATTGAATCCAGCCTATCCCATTGATACAATGTCTACACCTTAACGCCTTTATTCAATGATACAAACTGCAATATTTCATTCATTCCAACAACAAAATAAGACGTTTTGTTTCAACGTTTTGAGCTTGTCTCATTCATTCACTGTAATGAGCTTAACAGATTTATTTCATGTATGAAACTGCATTCATTCATACATTGAATCCAGCTTATCCCATTCATTCAATGTCTACACCTTAACGCCTTCATTCATTCAAAGAACTAAATAAGACGTTTTGATTCAACGTTTTGAGCTTGTCTCATTCATTCAACGTAACGAGTTTAACTGATTTCTTCAATGTATGAAACTGCATTCATTCATTCAATGAATCAAACTACACTCACTCATTCTTTGAAACAAGCGGTATTCATTCATTCATTGAATCCAGCTTATCCCATTCATTCAAT
Source organism: Chiloscyllium punctatum (assembly GCF_047496795.1). Classification (NCBI taxonomy): domain Eukaryota; kingdom Metazoa; phylum Chordata; class Chondrichthyes; order Orectolobiformes; family Hemiscylliidae; genus Chiloscyllium; species Chiloscyllium punctatum. Next base: position 27,371,426 of record NC_092753.1, read on the forward strand.
GTCTACACCTTAACGCCTTTATTCAATGAAACAAACTGCAATAATTCATTCATTCCATCAACAAAATAAAACGTTTTGTTTCAACGTTTTGAGCTTGTCTCATTCATTCACTGTACCGAGCTTAACAGATTTATTTCATGTATGAAACTGCATTCATTCATATTTTGAATCCAGCTTATCCCATTCATTCAATGTCTACACCTTAACGCCTTCATTCATTCAAAGAACTAAATAAGACGTTTTGATTCAACGTTTTGAGCTTGTCTCATTCATTCAATGTAACGAGCTTAACTGATTTATTCAATGTATGAAACTGCATTCATTCATTCAATGAATCAAACTACACTCACTCATTAATTGAAACAAGCGGTATTCATTCATTCATTGAATCCAGCTTATCCCATTCATTCAATGTCTACTCTTTAACGCTTTTATTCAATGAAACAAACTGCAATATTTCATTCATTCCAACAACAAAATAAGACGTTTTCATTCAACGTTTTGAGATTGTCTCATTCATTCAACGTAACGAGCTGAACTGATTTATTCAATGCATGAAACTGCATTCATTCATTCAATGAATCAAACTACACTCACTCATTCATTGAAACAAGCGGTATTCATTCATTCATTGAATCCAGCTTATCCCATTGATTCAATGTCTACACCTTAACGCCTTCATTCAATGAAACAAACTGCAATAATTCATTCATTCCAACAACAAAATAAGACGTTTTGATTCAACCTTTTGAGCTTGTCTCATTCGTTCACTGTACCGAGCTTAACAGATTTATTTCATGTATGAAACTGCATTCATTCATACATTGAATCCAGCTTATCCCAATCATTCAATGTCTACACCTTAACGCCTTCATTCATTCAAAGAACTAAAGAAGACGTTTTGATTCAACGTTTTGAGCTTGTCTCATTCATTCAATGTAACGAGCTTAACTGATTTATTCAATGTATGAAACTGCATTCATTCATTCAATGAATCAAACTACACTCACTCATTCATTGAAACAAGTGTTATTCATTCATACATTGAAATCAGCTTATCCCATTGATTCAATGTCTACACCTTAACGCCTTTATTCAATGAAACAAACTGCAATAATTCATTCATTCCATCAACAAAATAAGACGTTTTGTTACAACGTTTTGAACTTGTCTCATTCATTCACTGTACCCAGCTTAACAGATTTATTTCATTTATGAAACTGCATTCATTCATACCTTGAATCCAGCTTATCCCATTCATTCAATGTCTACACCTTAACGCCTTCATTCATTCAAAGAACTAAATAAGACGTTTTGATTCAACGTTTTGAGCTTGTCTCATTCATTCAACGTAACGAGTTTAACTGATTTATTCAATGTATGAAACTGCATTCATTCATTCAATGAATCAAACTACACTCACTCATTCATTGAAACAAGTGTTATTCATTCATTCATTGAATCCAGCTTATCCCATTCATTCAATGTCTACACCTTAACGCCTTAATTCTATTAAACAAACTGCAATAATTCATTCATTCCAAGACCAAAATAATAAGTTTTGATTCAACGTTTTGAGCTTGTCTCATTCATTCAATGTAATGAGTTTAACTGATTTATTCAATGCATGAAACTGCATTCATTCATTCAATGAATCAAACTACACACACTCATTCAGTGAATCAAGCGTCATTCATTCATTCATTGAATCCAGCTTATCCCATTCTTTCAATGTCTACACCTTAACGCCTTCATTCAAAGAAACAAACTGCAATAATTCATTCAATCCAAGAACTAAATAAGACGTTTTGATTCAACGTTTTGAGCTCGTCTCATTCATTCAATGTAACGAGCATAACTGATTTATTCAATGTATGAAACTGCATTCATTCATTCAATGAATCAAACTACACTCACTTATTCATTGAAACAAGTGTTATTCATTCATTCATTGAATCCAGCTTATCCCATTGATTCAATGTCGACACCTTAACGCCTTTATTCAATGAAACAAACTGCAATAATTCATTTATTCCAAGAACAAAATAAGACGTTTTGATTCAACGTTTTGAGCTTGTCTCATTCATTCAATGTAATGAGTTTAACTGATTTATTCAATGTATGAAACTGCATTCATTCATTCAATGAATCAATCTACACTCACTCATTCATTGAAACAAGCGGTTTTCATTCATTCATTGAATCCAGCTTATCCCATTGATTCAATGTCTACACCTTATCGCCTTTATTGAATGAAACAAACTACAATAATTCATTTATTCCAACAACAAAATAAGACGTTTTGATTCAACGTTTTGAGCTTGTCTCATTCATTCAATGTAACGATCTTAACTGATTTATTCAAAGCATGAAACTGCATTCATTCATTCAATGAATCAAACTACACTCACTCATTCATTGAAACAAGCGGTATTCATTCATTCATTGAATCCAGCTTATCCCATTGATTCAATGTCTACACCTTAACGCCTTCATTGAATGACACAAACTGCAATAATTCATTCATTCCAACAACAAAATAAGACGTTTTGATTCAACGTTTTGAGCTTGTCTCATTCATTCAATGTAACGAGCTTAACTGATTTATTCAATGCATGAAACTGCATTCATTCATTCAATGAATCAAACTACACTCACTCATTCATTGAAACAAGCGGTATTCATTCATTCATTGAATCCAGCTTATCCCATTCATTCAGTGTCTACTCTTTAACGCTTATATTCAATGAAACAAACTGCAATAATTCATTCATTCCATCAACAAAATAAGACGTTTTGTTTCAACGTTTTGAGCTCGTCTCATTCATTCACTGTACCGAGCTTAACAGATTTATTTCATGTATGAAACTGCATTCATTCATACATTGAATCCAGCTTATCCCATTCATTCAATGTCTACACCTTAACGCCTTCATTCATTCAAAGAACTAAATAAGACGTTTTGATTCAACGTTTTGAGCTTGTCTCATTCATTCAACGTAACGAGTTTAACTGATTTATTCAATGTATGAAACTGCATTCATTCATTCAATGAATCAAACTACACTCACTCATTCATTGAAACAAGCGGTATTCATTCATTCATTGAATCCAGCTTATCCCATTGATTCAATGTCTACACCTTAACGCCTTTATTGAATGAAACAAACTGCAATAATTCATTCATTCCAACAACAAAATAAGACGTTTTGATTCAACGTTTTGAGCTTGTCTCATTCATTCAATGTAACGAGCTTAACTGATTTATTCAATGCATGAAACTGCATTCATTCATTCAATGAATCAAACTACACTCACGCATTCATTGAAACAAGCGGTATTCATTCATTCATTGAATCCAGCTTATCCCATTGATTCAATGTCTACACCTTAACGCCTTTATTCAATGAAACAAACTGCAATAATTCATTCATTCCATCAACAAAATAAGACGTTTTGATTCAACGTTTTGAGCTTGTCTGATTCATTCAATGTAACGTTCTTATCTGATTTAATCAATGTATGAAACTGCATTCATTCAGTCAATGAATCAATACACATTCACTCATTCATTGAAACAAGCGGTTTCCATTCATTCATTGAATCCAGCTAATCCCATTGATTCAATGTCTGCACCTTAACTCCTTTATTCAATGAAACAAACTGCAATAATTCATTTATTCCAACAACAAAATAAGACGTTTTGATTCAACGTTTTGAGCTTGTCTCATTCATTCAATGTAACGATCTTAACTGATTTAATCAATGTATGAAGCTGCATTCATTCAGTCAATGAATCAATACACACTCACTCATTCATTAAAACAAGCGGTATTCATTCATTCATTGAATCCAGCTTATCCCATTGATTCAATGTCTACACCTTAACGCCTTTATTCAATGAAACAAACTGCAATAATTCATTCATTCCATCAACAAAATAAGACGTTTTGTTTCAACGTTTTGAGCTCGTCTCATTCATTCACTGTACCGAGCTTAACAGATTTATTTCATGTATGAAACTGCATTCATTCATACATTGAATCCAGCTTATCCCATTCATTCAATGTCTACACCTTAACGCCTTCATTCATTCAAAGAACTAAATAAGACGTGTTGATTCAACGTTTTGAGCTTGTCTCATTCATTCAATGTAACGAGCTTAACTGATTTATTCAATGTATGAAACTGCATTCATTCATTCAATAAATCAATCTACACTCACTCATTCATTGAAACAAGCGGTATTCATTCATTCATTGAATCCAGCTAATTCCATCGATTCAATGTCTACACCTTAACGCCTTTATTCAATGAAACAAACTGCAATAACTCATTTATTCCAACAACAAAATAAGACGTTTTGATTCAACGTTTTGAGCTTGTCTCATTCATTCAATGTAACGAGCTTAACTGATTTATTCAATGTATGAAACTGCATTCATTCATGCAATGAATCAAACTACACTCACTCATTCATTGAAACAAGCGGTATTCATTCATTCATTGAATTCAGCTTATTCCATTGATTCAATGTCTACACCTAAACGCCTTTATTCAATGAAACAAACTGCAATAATTCATTCATTCCATCAACAAAATAAGACGTTTTGTTTCAACGTTTTTTTGCTCGTCTCATTCATTCACTGTACCGAGCTTAACAGATTTATTTCATGTATGAAACTGCATTCATTCATACATTGAATCCAGCTTATCCCATTTATTCAATGTCTACACCTTAACGCCTTCATTCATTCAAAGAACTAAATAAGACGTTTTGATTCAACGTTTTGAGCTTGTCTCATTCATTTAACGTAACGAGCTTAACAGATTTAGTCAATGTATGAAACTGCATTCATTCATTCAATGAATCAAACTACACTCACTCATTCATTGAAACAAGCAGTATTCATTCATTCATTGAATCCAAATTATTCCATTGATTCAATGTCTACACCTTAACGCCTTTATTCAATGAAACAAACTGCAATATTTCATTCATTCCAACAACAAAATAAGACGTTTTGATTCAACGTTTTGAGCTTGTCTCATTCATTCAATGTAATGATCTTAACTGATTTAATCAATGTATGAAACTGCATTCATTCATTCAATGAATCAATCTACACTCACCCATTCATTGAAACAAGCGGTTTTCATTCATTCATTGAATCCAGCTTATCCCATTGATTCAATGTCTACACCTTAACGCCTTTATTGAATGAAACAAACTGCAATAATTCATTTATTCCAACAACAAAATAAGACGTTTTGATTCAACGTTTTGAGCTTGTCTCATTCATTCAATGTAACGAGTTTAACTGATTTATTCAATGTATGAAACTGCATTCATTCATTCAATGAATCAAACTACACTCACTCATTCATTGAAACAAGCGGTATTCATTCATTCATTGAATCCAGCTTATCCCATTGATTCAATGTCTACACCTTAACGCCTTTATTGAATGAAACAAACTGCAATAATTCATTTATTCCAACAACAAAATAAGACGTTTTGATTCAACGTTTTGAGCTTGTCTCATTCATTCAATGTAACGAGCTTAACTGATTTATTCAATGCATGAAACTGCATTCATTCATTCAATGAATCAAACTACACTCACGCATTCATTGAAACAAGCGGTATTCATTCATTCATTGAATCCAGCTTATCCCATTGATTCAGTGTCTACTCCTTAACGCTTTTATACAATGAAACAAACTGCAATAATTCATTCATTCCATCAACAAAATGAGACGTTTTGTTTCAACGTTTTGAGCTCGTCTCATTCATTCACTGGTACCGAGCTTAACAGATTTATTTCATGTATGAAACTGCATTCATTCATACATTGAATCCAGCTTATCCCATTCATTCAATGTCTACACCTTAACGCCTTCATTCATTCAAAGAACTAAATAAGACGTTTTGATTCAACGTTTTGAGCTTGTCTCATTCATTCAACGTAACGAGTTTAACTGATTTATTCAATGTATGAAACTGCATTCATTCATTCAATGAATCAAACTACACTCACGCATTCATTGAAACAAGCGGTATTCATTCATTCATTGAATCCAGTTTATCCCATTGATTCAATGTCTACACCTTAACGCCTTTATTCAATGAAACAAACTGCAATAATTCATTCATTCCATCAACAAAATAAGACGTTTTGTTTCAACGTTTTGAGCTCGTCTCATTCATTCACTGTACCGAGCTGAACGGATTTATTTCATGTATGAAACTGCATTCATTCATACATTGAATCCAGCTTATCCCATTCATTCAATGTCTACACCTTAACGCCTTCATTCATTCAAAGAACTAAATAAGACGTTTTGATTCAACGTTTTGAGCTTGTCTCATTCATTCAATGTAACGAGCTTAACTGATTTATTCAATGTATGAAACTGCATTCATTCATTCAATGAATCAATCTACACTCACTCATTCATTGAAACAAGCGGTATTCATTCATTCATTGAATCCAGCTAATTCCATCGATTCAATGTCTACACCTTAACGCCTTTATTCAATGAAACAAACTGCAATAACTCATTTATTCCAACAACAAAATAAGACGTTTTGATTCAACGTTTTGAGCTTGTCTCATTCATTCAATGTAACGAGCTTAACTGATTTATTCAATGTATGAAACAGCATTCATTCATTCAATGAATCAAACTACATTCACTCATTCATTGAAACAAGCGGTATTCATTCATTCATTGAATTCAGCTTATTCCATTGATTCAATGGCTACACCTAAACGCCTTTATTCAATGAAACAAACTGCAATAATTCATTCATTCCATCAACAAAATAAGACGTTTTGTTTCAACGTTTTTTTGCTCGTCTCATTCATTCACTGTACCGAGCTTAACAGATTTATTTCATGTATGAAACTGCATTCATTCATACATTGAATCCAGCTTATCCCATTCATTCAATGTCTTCACCTTAACGCCTTCATTCATTCAAAGAACTAAATAAGACGTTTTGATTCAACGTTTTGAGCTTGTCTCATTCATTTAACGTAACGAGCTTAACTGATTTATTCAATGTATGAAACTGCATTCATTCATTCAATGAATCAAACGACACTCACTCATTCATTGAAACAAGCAGTATTCATTCATTCATTGAATCCAGCTTATCCCATTGATTCAATGTCTACACCTTAACGCCTTTATTGAATGAAACAAACTGCAATAATTCATTTATTCCAACAACAAAATAAGACGTTTTGATTCAACGTTTTGAGCTTGTCTCATTCATTCAATGTAACGAGCTTAACAGATTTATTCAATGTATGAAACTGCATACATTCATTCAATGAATCAAACTACACTCACTCATTCATTGAAACAAGCGGTATTCATTCATTCATTGAATCCAGCTTATCCCATTGATTCAATGTCTACTCTTTAACGCTTTTATTCAATGAAACAAACTGCAATATTTCATTCATTCCAACAACAAAATAAGACGTTTTGATTCAACGTTTTGAGCTTGTCTCAAACATTCAACGTAACGAGCTTAACTGATTTATTCAATGTATGAAACTGCATTCATTCATTCAATGAATCAAACTACACTCACTCATTCATTGAAACAAGCGGTATTCATTCATTCATTGAATCCAGCTTATCCCATTGATTCAATGTCTACAACTTAACGCTTTTATTCAATGAAACAAACTGCAATATTTCATTCATTCCAACAACAAAATAAGACGTTTTGATTCAACGTTTTGAGCTCGTCTTATTCATTCATTGTAACGAGCTTAACTGATTTAATCAATGTATGAAACTGTATTCATTCATTCATTGAATCAAACTACACTCACTCATTCATTGAAACAAGCGGTATTCATTCATTCATTGAATCCAGCTTATTCCATTGATTCAATGTCTACACCTTAACGCCTTTATTCAATGAAACAAACTGCAATAATTCATTTATTCCAACAACAAAATAAGACGTTTTGATTCAACGTTTTGAGCTTGTCTCATTCATTCAATGTAACGATCTTAACTGATTTAATCAATGTATGAAGCTGCATTCATTCAGTCAATGAATCAATACACACTCACTCATTCATTGAAACAAGCGGTATTCATTCATTCATTGAATCCAGCTTATCCCATTCATTCAATGTCTACACCTTAACGCCTTTATTCAATGAAACAAACTGCAATAATTCATTTATTCCAAGAACAAAATAAGACGTTTTGTTTCAACGTTTTGAGCTCGTCACATTCATTCACTGTACCGAGCTTAACAGATTTATTTCATGTATGAAACTGCATTCATTCATACATTGAAACCAGCTTATCCCATTCATTCAATGTCTACACCTTAACGCCTTCATTCATTCAAAGAACTAAATAAGACGTTTTGATTCAACGTTTTGAGCTTGTCTCATTCATTCAACGTAACGAGTTTAACTGATTTAATCAATGTATGAAACTGCATTCATTCATTCATTGAATCAAACTACACTCACTCATTCATTGAAACAAGCGGTATTCATTCATTCATTGAATCCAGCTTATTCCATTGATTCAATGTATACACCTTAACGCCTTTATTCAATGAAACAAACTGCAATAATTCATTTATTCCAACAACAAAATAAGACGTTTTGATTCAACGTTTTCAGCTTGTCTCATTCATTCAACGTAACGAGTTTAACTGATTTATTCAATGTATGAAACTGCATTCATTCATTCAATGAATCAAACTACACTCACTCATTCATTGAAACAAGCGGTATTCATTCATTCATTGAATCCAGCTTATTCCATTGATTCAATGTATACACCTTAACGCCTTTATTCAATGAAACAAACTGCAATAATTCATTTATTCCAACAACAAAATAAGACGTTTTGATTCAACGTTTTCAGCTTGTCTCATTCATTCAATGTAACGAGTTTAACTGATTTATTCAATGTATGAAACTGCATTCATTCATTCAATGAATCAAACTACACTCACTCATTCATTGAAACAAGCGGTATTCATTCATTCATTGAATCCAGCTTATCCCATTGATTCAATGTCTACACCTTAACGCCTTTATTGAATGAAACAAACTGCAATAATTCATTTATTCCAACAACAAAATAAGACGTTTTGATTCAACGTTTTGAGCTTGTCTCATTCATTCAATGTAACGAGCTTAACTGATTTATTCAATGCATGAAACTGCATTCATTCATTCAATGAATCAAACTACACTCACGCATTCATTGAAACAAGCGGTATTCATTCATTCATTGAATCCAGCTTATCCCATTGATTCAGTGTCTACTCCTTAACGCTTTTATACAATGAAACAAACTGCAATAATTCATTCATTCCATCAACAAAATGAGACGTTTTGTTTCAACGTTTTGAGCTCGTCTCATTCATTCACTGGTACCGAGCTTAACAGATTTATTTCATGTATGAAACTGCATTCATTCATACATTGAATCCAGCTTATCCCATTCATTCAATGTCTACACCTTAACGCCTTCATTCATTCAAAGAACTAAATAAGACGTTTTGATTCAACGTTTTGAGCTTGTCTCATTCATTCAACGTAACGAGTTTAACTGATTTATTCAATGTATGAAACTGCATTCATTCATTCAATGAATCAAACTACACTCACGCATTCATTGAAACAAGCGGTATTCATTCATTCATTGAATCCAGTTTATCCCATTGATTCAATGTCTACACCTTAACGCCTTTATTCAATGAAACAAACTGCAATAATTCATTCATTCCATCAACAAAATAAGACGTTTTGTTTCAACGTTTTGAGCTCGTCTCATTCATTCACTGTACCGAGCTGAACGGATTTATTTCATGTATGAAACTGCATTCATTCATACATTGAATCCAGCTTATCCCATTCATTCAATGTCTACACCTTAACGCCTTCATTCATTCAAAGAACTAAATAAGACGTTTTGATTCAACGTTTTGAGCTTGTCTCATTCATTCAATGTAACGAGCTTAACTGATTTATTCAATGTATGAAACTGCATTCATTCATTCAATGAATCAATCTACACTCACTCATTCATTGAAACAAGCGGTATTCATTCATTCATTGAATCCAGCTAATTCCATCGATTCAATGTCTACACCTTAACGCCTTTATTCAATGAAACAAACTGCAATAACTCATTTATTCCAACAACAAAATAAGACGTTTTGATTCAACGTTTTGAGCTTGTCTCATTCATTCAATGTAACGAGCTTAACTGATTTATTCAATGTATGAAACAGCATTCATTCATTCAATGAATCAAACTACATTCACTCATTCATTGAAACAAGCGGTATTCATTCATTCATTGAATTCAGCTTATTCCATTGATTCAATGGCTACACCTAAACGCCTTTATTCAATGAAACAAACTGCAATAATTCATTCATTCCATCAACAAAATAAGACGTTTTGTTTCAACGTTTTTTTGCTCGTCTCATTCATTCACTGTACCGAGCTTAACAGATTTATTTCATGTATGAAACTGCATTCATTCATACATTGAATCCAGCTTATCCCATTCATTCAATGTCTTCACCTTAACGCCTTCATTCATTCAAAGAACTAAATAAGACGTTTTGATTCAACGTTTTGAGCTTGTCTCATTCATTTAACGTAACGAGCTTAACTGATTTATTCAATGTATGAAACTGCATTCATTCATTCAATGAATCAAACGACACTCACTCATTCATTGAAACAAGCAGTATTCATTCATTCATTGAATCCAGCTTATCCCATTGATTCAATGTCTACACCTTAACGCCTTTATTGAATGAAACAAACTGCAATAATTCATTTATTCCAACAACAAAATAAGACGTTTTGATTCAACGTTTTGAGCTTGTCTCATTCATTCAATGTAACGAGCTTAACAGATTTATTCAATGTATGAAACTGCATACATTCATTCAATGAATCAAACTACACTCACTCATTCATTGAAACAAGCGGTATTCATTCATTCATTGAATCCAGCTTATCCCATTGATTCAATGTCTACTCTTTAACGCTTTTATTCAATGAAACAAACTGCAATATTTCATTCATTCCAACAACAAAATAAGACGTTTTGATTCAACGTTTTGAGCTTGTCTCAAACATTCAACGTAACGAGCTTAACTGATTTATTCAATGTATGAAACTGCATTCATTCATTCAATGAATCAAACTACACTCACTCATTCATTGAAACAAGCGGTATTCATTCATTCATTGAATCCAGCTTATCCCATTGATTCAATGTCTACAACTTAACGCTTTTATTCAATGAAACAAACTGCAATATTTCATTCATTCCAACAACAAAATAAGACGTTTTGATTCAACGTTTTGAGCTCGTCTTATTCATTCATTGTAACGAGCTTAACTGATTTAATCAATGTATGAAACTGTATTCATTCATTCATTGAATCAAACTACACTCACTCATTCATTGAAACAAGCGGTATTCATTCATTCATTGAATCCAGCTTATTCCATTGATTCAATGTCTACACCTTAACGCCTTTATTCAATGAAACAAACTGCAATAATTCATTTATTCCAACAACAAAATAAGACGTTTTGATTCAACGTTTTGAGCTTGTCTCATTCATTCAATGTAACGATCTTAACTGATTTAATCAATGTATGAAGCTGCATTCATTCAGTCAATGAATCAATACACACTCACTCATTCATTGAAACAAGCGGTATTCATTCATTCATTGAATCCAGCTTATCCCATTCATTCAATGTCTACACCTTAACGCCTTTATTCAATGAAACAAACTGCAATAATTCATTTATTCCAAGAACAAAATAAGACGTTTTGTTTCAACGTTTTGAGCTCGTCACATTCATTCACTGTACCGAGCTTAACAGATTTATTTCATGTATGAAACTGCATTCATTCATACATTGAAACCAGCTTATCCCATTCATTCAATGTCTACACCTTAACGCCTTCATTCATTCAAAGAACTAAATAAGACGTTTTGATTCAACGTTTTGAGCTTGTCTCATTCATTCAACGTAACGAGTTTAACTGATTTAATCAATGTATGAAACTGCATTCATTCATTCATTGAATCAAACTACACTCACTCATTCATTGAAACAAGCGGTATTCATTCATTCATTGAATCCAGCTTATTCCATTGATTCAATGTATACACCTTAACGCCTTTATTCAATGAAACAAACTGCAATAATTCATTTATTCCAACAACAAAATAAGACGTTTTGATTCAACGTTTTCAGCTTGTCTCATTCATTCAACGTAACGAGTTTAACTGATTTATTCAATGTATGAAACTGCATTCATTCATTCAATGAATCAAACTACACTCACTCATTCATTGAAACAAGCGGTATTCATTCATTCATTGAATCCAGCTTATCCCATTGATTCAATGTCTACACCTTAACGCCTTTATACAATGAAACAAACTGCAATAATTCATTCATTCCATCAACAAAATAAGACGTTTTGTTTCAACGTTTTGAGCTCGTCTCATTCATTCACTGGTACCGAGCTTAACAGATTTATTTCATGTATGAAACTGCATTCATTCATACATTGAATCCAGCTTATCCCATTCATTCAATGTCTACACCTTAACGCCTTCATTCATTCAAAGAACTAAATAAGACGTTTTGATTCAACGTTTTGAGCTTGTCTCATTCATTCAACGTAACGAGTTTAACTGATTTATTCAATGTATGAAACTGCATTCATTCATTCAATGAATCAAACTACACTCACTCATTCATTGAAACAAGCGGTATTCATTCATTCATTGAATCCAGCTTAACCCATTGATTCAATGTCTACACCTTAACGCCTTTATTGAATGAAACAAACTGCAATAATTCATTTATTCCAACAACAAAATAAGACGTTTTGATTCAACGTTTTCAGCTTGTCTCATTCATTCAATGTAACGAGCTTAACTGATTTATTCAATGCATGAAACTGCATTCATTCATTCAATGAATCAAACTACACTCACGCATTCATTGAAACAAGCGGTATTCATTCATTCATTGAATCCAGCTTATCCCATTGATTCAATGTCTACACCTTAACGCCTTTATTCAATGAAACAAACTGCAATAATTCATTCATTCCATCAACAAAATAAGACGTTTTGTTTCAACGTTTTGAGCTCGTCTCATTCATTCACTGTACCGAGCTTAACAGATTTATTTCATGTATGAAACTGCATTCATTCATACAGTGAATCCAGCTTTTCCCATTCATTCAATGTCTACACCTTAACGCCTTCATTCATTCAAAGAACTAAATAAGACGTTTTGATTCAACGTTTTGAGCTTGTCTCATTCATTCAATGTAACGAGCTTAACAGATTTATTCAATGTATGAAACTGCATTCATTCATTCAATGAATCAAACTACACTCACTCATTCATTGAAACAAGTGTTATTCATTCATTCATTGAATCCAGCTTATCCCATTCATTCAATGTCTACACCTAAACGCCTTTATTCAATGAAACAAACTGCAATAATTCATTCATTCCATCAACAAAATAAGACGTTTTGTTTCAACGTTTTGAGCTCGTCTCATTCATTCACTGTACCGAGCTTAACGGATTTATTTCATGTATGAAACTGCATTCATTCATACATTGAATCCAGCTTATCCCATTCATTCAATGTCTACACCTTAACGCCTTCATTCATTCAAAGAACTAAATAAGACGTTTTGATTCAACGTTTTGAGCTTGTCTCATTCATTCAATGTAACGAGCTTAACTGATTTATTCAATGTATGAAACTGCATTCATTCATTCAATGAATCAATCTACACTCACTCATTCATTGAAACAAGCGGTATTCATTCATTCATTGAATCCAGCTAATTCCATCGATTCAATGTCTACACCTTAACGCCTTTATTCAATGAAACAAACTGCAATAACTCATTTATTCCAACAACAAAATAAGACGTTTTGATTCAACGTTTTGAGCTTGTCTCATTCATTCAATGTAACGAGCTTAACTGATTTATTCAATGTATGAAACAGCATTCATTCATTCAATGAATCAAACTACATTCACTCATTCATTGAAACAAGCGGTATTCATTCATTCATTGAATTCAGCTTATTCCATTGATTCAATGGCTACACCTAAACGCCTTTATTCAATGAAACAAACTGCAATAATTCATTCATTCCATCAACAAAATAAGACGTTTTGTTTCAACGTTTTTTTGCTCGTCTCATTCATTCACTGTACCGAGCTTAACAGATTTATTTCATGTATGAAACTGCATTCATTCATACATTGAATCCAGCTTATCCCATTCATTCAATGTCTTCACCTTAACGCCTTCATTCATTCAAAGAACTAAATAAGACGTTTTGATTCAACGTTTTGAGCTTGTCTCATTCATTTAACGTAACGAGCTTAACAGATTTATTCAATGTATGAAACTGCATTCATTCATTCAATGAATCAAACTACACTCACTCATTCATTGAAACAAGCGGTATTCATTCATTCATTGAATCCAGCTTATCCCATTGATTCAATGTCTACTCTTTAACGCTTTTATTCAATGAAACAAACTGCAATATTTCATTCATTCCAACAACAAAATAAGACGTTTTGATTCAACGTTTTGAGCTTGCCTCAAACATTCAACGTAACGAGCTTAACTGATTTATTCAATGTATGAAACTGCATTCATTCATTCAATGAAACAAACTACACTCACTCATTCATTGAAACAAGCGGTATTCATTCATTCATTGAATCCACCTTATCCCATTGATTCAATGTCTACACCTTAACGCCTTTATTCAATGAAACAAACTGCAATAATTCATTTATTCCAAGAACAAAATAAGACGTTTTAATTCAACGTTTTGAGCTTGTCTCATTCATTCAACGTAACGAGCTTAACTGATTTATTCAATGTATGAAACTGCATTCATTCATTCAATGAAACAAACTACACTCACTCATTCATTGAAACAAGCGGTATTCATTCATTCATTGAATCCACCTTATCCCATTGATTCAATGTCTACACCTTAACGCCTTTATTCAATGAAAGAAACTGCAATAATTCATTTATTCCATCAACAAAATAAGACGCTTTGATTCAACGTTTTGAGCTCGTCTTATTCATTCAATGTAACGAGCTTAACTGATTTAATCAATGTATGAAACTGCATTCATTCATTCATTGAATCAAACTACACTCACTCATTCATTGAAACAAGCGGTATTCATTCATTCATTGAATCCAGCTTATTCCATTGATTCAATGTCTACACCTTAACGCCTTTATTCAATGAAACAAACTGCAATAATTCATTTATTCCAACAACAAAATAAGACGTTTTGATTCAACGTTTTGAGCTTGTCTCATTCATTTAACGTAACGAGCTTAACTGATTTATTCAATGTATGAAACTGCATTCATTCAGTCAATGAATCAATACACACTCCCTCATTCATTGAAACAAGCGGTATTCATTCATTCATTGAATCCAGCTTATCCCATTCATTCAATGTCTACACCTAAACGCCTTTATTCAATGAAACAAATTGCAATAATTCATTCATTCCATCAACAAAATAAGACGTTTTGTTTCAACGTTTTGAGCTCGTCTCATTCATTCACTGTACCGAGCTTAACAGATTTATTTCATGTATGAAACTGCATTCATTCATACATTGAGTCCAGTTTATCCCATTCATTCAATGTCTACTCTTTAACGCTTTTATTCAATGAAACATTCAATGTAACGAGCTTAACTGATTTATTCAATGTATGAAACTGCATTCATTCATTCAATGAATCAAACTACACTCACTCATTCATTGAAACAAGTGTTATTCATTCATACATTGAATCCAGCTTATCCCATTGATTCAATGTCTACTCTTTAACGCTTTTATTCAATGAAACAAACTGCAATATTTCATTCATTCCAACAAAAAAATAAGACGTTTTGATTCAACGTTTTGAGCTTGTCTCATTCATTCAACGTAACGAGCTTAACTGATTTATTCAATGTATAAAACTGCATTCATTCATTCAATGAATCAAACTATACTCACTCATTCATTGAAACAAGCGGTATTCATTCATTCATTGAATCCAGCTTATCCCATTCATTCAATGTCTACACCTAAACGCCTTTATTCAATGAAACAAACTGCAATAATTCATTCATTCCATCAACAAACTAAGACGTTTTGTTTCAACGTTTTGAGCTCGTTTCATTCATTCACTGTACCGAGCTTAACAGATTTATTTCATGTATGAAACTGCATTCATTCATACATTGAATCCAGCTTATCCCATTCATTCAATGTCTACACCTTAACGCCTTCATTCATTCAAAGAACTAAATAAGACGTTTTGATTCAACGTTTTGAGCTTGTCTGATTCATTCAATATAACGAGCTTAACTGATTTATTCAATGTATGAAACTGCATTCATTCATTCAATGAATCAATCTACACTCACTCATTCATTGAAACAAGCGGTTTTCATTCATTCATTGAATCCAGCTTATCCCATTGATTCAATGTCTACACCTTAACGCCTTTATTGAATGAAACAAACTGCAATAATTCATTCATTCCAACAACAAAATAAGACGTTTTGATTCAACGTTTTGAGCTTGTCTCATTCATTCAATGTAACGAGCTTAACTGATTTATTCAATGCATGAAACTGCATTCCTTCATTCAATGAATCAAACTACACTCACTCATTCATTGAAACAAGTGTTATTCATTCATTCATTGAATCCAGCTTATCCCATTGATTCAACGTTTTTTTGCTCCTCTCATTCATTCACTGTACCGAGCTTAACAGATTTATTTCATGTATGAAACTGCATTCATTCATACATTGAATCCAGCTTATCCCATTCATTCAATGTCTACACCTTAACGCCTTCATTCATTCAAAGAACTAAATAAGACGTTTTGATTCAACGTTTTGAGCTTGTCTCATTCATTCAATGTAACGAGCTTAACTGATTTATTCAATGTATGAAACTGCATTCATTCATTCATTGAATCAAACTACACTCACTCATTTATTGAAACAAGCGGTATTCATTCATTCATTGAATCCAGCTTATTCCATTGATTCAATGTCTACACCTTAACGCCTTTATTCAATGAAACAAACTGCAATAATTCATTTATTCCAACCACAAAATAAGACGTTTTGATTCAACGTTTTGAGCTTGTCTCATTCATTCAATGTAACGTGCTTAACTGATTTATTCAATGTATGAAACTGCATTCGTTCATTCAATGAATCAAACTACACTCACTCATTCATTGAAACAAGCAGTATTCATTCATTCATTGAATCCAGCTAATTCCATCGATTCAATGTCTACACCTTAACGCCTTTATTCAATGAAACAAACTGCAATAATTCATTTATTCCAACAACAAAATAAGACGTTTTGATTCAACGTTTTGAGCTAGTCTTATTCATTCAATGTAACGAACTTAACTGATTTAATCAATGTATGAAACTGCATTCATTCATTCATTCATTGAATCAAACTACACTCACTCATTCATTGAAACAAGCGGTATTCATTCATTCATTGAATCCAGCTAATTCCATCGATTCAATGTCTACACCTTAACGCCTTTATTCAATGAAACAAACTGCAATAATTCATTTATTCCAACAACAAAATAAGACGTTTTGATTCAACGTTTTGAGCTTGTCTCATTCATTCAATGTAACGAGCTTAACTGATTTATTCAATGTATGAAACTGCATTCATTCATTCAATGAATCAAACTACACTCACTCCTTCATTGAAACAAGCGGTATTCATTCATTCATTGAAACCAGCTTATCCCTTCGATTCAATGTCTACACCTTAACGCCTTTATTCATTTAAAGAACTAAATAAGACGTTTTGATTCAACGTTTTGAGCTTGTCTCAGTCATTCAATGTAACGAGCTTAACTGATTTATTCAATGTATGAAACTGCATTCATTCATTCAATGAATCAAACTACACTCACTCATTCATTGAAACAAGCGGTTTTCATTCATTCATTGAATCCAGCTTATCCCATCGATTCAATGTCTACACCTTAACGCCTTTATTCAATGAAACAAACTGCAATAATTCATTTATTCCAACAACAAAATAAGACGTTTTGATTCAACGTTTTGAGCTTGTCTCATTCATTCAATGTAACGATCTTAACTGATTTAATCAATGTATGAAGCTGCATTCATTCAGTCAATGAATCAATACACACTCACTCATTCATTGAAACAAGCGGTATTCATTCATTCATTGAATCCAGCTTATCCCATTCATTCAATGTCTACACCTTAACGCCTTTATTCAATGAAACAAACTGCAATAATTCATTTATTCCAAGAACAAAATAAGACGTTTTGTTTCAACGTTTTGAGCTCGTCACATTCATTCACTGTACCGAGCTTAACAGATTTATTTCATGTATGAAACTGCATTCATTCATACATTGAAACCAGCTTATCCCATTCATTCAATGTCTACACCTTAACGCCTTCATTCATTCAAAGAACTAAATAAGACGTTTTGATTCAACGTTTTGAGCTTGTCTCATTCATTCAACGTAACAAGTTTAACTGATTTAATCAATGTATGAAACTGCATTCATTCATTCATTGAATCAAACTACACTCACTCATTCATTGAAACAAGCGGTATTCATTCATTCATTGAATCCAGCTTATTCCATTGATTCAATGTCTACACCTTAACGCCTTTATTGAATGAAACAAACTGCAATAATTCATTTATTCCAACAACAAAATAAGACGTTTTGATTCAACGTTTTCAGCTTGTCTCATTCATTCAATGTAACGATCTTAACTGATTTATTCAATGTATGAAACTGCATTCATTCATTCAATGAATCAAACTACACTCACTCATTCATTGAAACAAGCGGTATTCATTCATTCATTGAATCCAGCTTATCCCATTGATTCAATGTCTACACCTTAACGCCTTTATTCAATGAAACATACTGCAATAATTCATTCATTCCAACAACAAAATAAGACGTTTTGATTCAACGTTTTGAGCTTGTCTCATTCATTTAACGTAACGAGCTTAACTGATTTATTCAATGTATGAAACTGCATTCATTCATTCAATGAATCAAACTACACTCACTCATTCATTGAAACAAGCGGTATTCATTCATTCATTGAATTCAGCTTATTCCATTGATTCAATGTCTACACCTAAACGCCTTTATTCAATGAAACAAACTGCAATAATTCATTCATTAAATCAACAAAATAAGACGTTTTGTTTCAACGTTTTTTTTGCTCGTCTCATTCATTCACTGTACCGAGCTTAACAGATTTATTTCATGTATGAAACTGCATTCATTCATACATTGAATCCAGCTTATCCCATTCATTCAATGTCTACACCTTAACGCCTTCATTCATTCAAAGAACTAAATAAGACGTTTTGATTCAACGTTTTGAGCTTGTCTCATTCATTTAACGTAACGAGCTTAACTGATTTATTCAATGTATGAAACTGCATTCATTCATTCAATGAATCAAACTACACTCACTCATTCATTGAAACAAGCAGTATTCGTTCATTCATTGAATCCAGCTTATTCCATTGATTCAATGTCTACACCTTAACGCCTTTATTCAATGAAACAAACTGCAATAATTCATTTATTCCAACAACAAAATAAGACGTTTTGATTCAACGTTTTGAGCTTGTCTCATTCATTCAATGTAACGATCTTAACTGATTTAATCAATGTATGAAACTGCATTCATTCATTCAATGAATCAATCTACACTCACTCATTCATTGAAACAAGCGGTATTCATTCATTCATTGAATCCAGCTTATCCCATTGATTCAATGTCTACACCTTAACGCCTTTATTCAATGAAACATACTGCAATAATTCATTCATTCCAACAACAAAATAAGACGTTTTGTTTCAACGTTTTGAGCTTGTCTCATTCATTCACTGTAATGAGTTTAACAGATTTATTTCATGTATGAAACTGCATTCATTCATACATTGAATCCAGCTTATCCCATTCATTCAATGTCTACACCTTAACGCCTTTATTGAATGAAACAAACTGCAATCATTCATTTATTCCAACAACAAAATAAGACGTTTTGATTCAACGTTTTGAGCTTGTCTCATTCATTCAATGTAACGAGCTTAACTGATTTATTCAATGTATGAAACTGCATTCATTCATTCAATGAATCAACCTACACTCACTCATTCATTGAAACAAGCGGTATTCATTCATTCATTGAATCCAGCTTATCCCATTGATTCAATGTCTACACCTTAACGCCTTTATTGAATGAAACAAACTGCAATAATTCATTCTTTCCAAGAACAAAATAAGACGTTTTGATTCAACGTTTTGAGCTTGTCTCATTCATTCAATGTAACGAGCTTAACAGATTTAGTCAATGCATGAAACTGAAATTCATTCATTCAATGAATCAAACTACACTCACTCATTCATTGAAACAAGCGGTATTCATTCATTCATTGAATCCAGCTTATCCCATTCATTCAATGTCTACACCTTAACGCCTTTATTCAATGAAAGAAACTGCAATAATTCATTTATTCCAACAACCAAATAAGACGTGTTGATTCAACGTTTTGAGCTTGTCTCATTCATTCAATGTAACGAGCTTAACTGATTTAATCAGTGTATGAAACTGCATTCGTTCATTCATTGAATCAAACTACACTCACTCATTCATTGAATCCAGCTTATCCCATTGATTCAATGTCTGCACCTTAACGCCTTTATTCAATGAAAGACACTGCAATAATTCATTTATTCCAACAACAAAATAAGACGTTTTGATTCAACGTTTTGAGCTCGTCTCATTCATTCAATGTAACGAGTTTAACTGATTTATTCAATGTATGAAACTGCATTCATTCATTCAATGAATCAAACTACACTCACTCATTCATTGAAACAAGCGGTATTCATTCATTCATTGAATCCTGCTTATCCCATTGATTCAATGTCTACACCTTAACGCCTTTATTGAATGAAACAAACTGCAATAAATCATTCATTCCAACAACAAAATAAGACGTTTTGATTCAACGTTGTGAGCTTGTCTCATTCATTCAATGTAACGAGCTTTACTGATTTATTCAATGCATGAAACTGCATTCATTCATTCAATGAATCAAACTACACGCACTCATTCATTGAAACAAGCGGTATTCATTCATTCATTGAAACCAGCTTATCCCATTGATTCAATGTCTACACCTTAACGCCTTTATTCAATGAAACAAACTGCAATAATTCATTCAATCCAAGAACTAAATAAGACGTTTTGATTCAACATTTTGAGCTTGTCTCATTCATTCAATGTAACGATCTTAACTGATTTATTCAAAGCATGAAACTGCATTCATTCATTCAATGAATCAAACTACACTCACTCATTCATTGAAACAAGCGGTATTCATTCATTCATTGAATCCAGCTTATCCCATTGATTCAATGTCTACACCTTAACGCCTTTATTCAATGAAACAAACTGCAATAATTCATTTATTCCAAGAACAAAATAAGACGTTTTAATTCAACGTTTTGAGCTTGTCTCATTCATTCAACGTAACGAGCTTAACTGATTTATTCAATGTATGAAACTGCATTCATTCATTCAATGAAACAAACTACACTCACTCATTCATTGAAACAAGCGGTATTCATTCATTCATTGAATCCACCTTATCCCATTGATTCAATGTCTACACCTTAACGCCTTTATTCAATGAAAGAAACTGCAATAATTCATTTATTCCATCAACAAAATAAGACGCTTTGATTCAACGTTTTGAGCTCGTCTTATTCATTCAATGTAACGAGCTTAACTGATTTAATCAATGTATGAAACTGCATTCATTCATTCATTGAATCAAACTACACTCACTCATTCATTGAAACAAGTGTTATTCATTCATACATTGAATCCAGCTTATCCCATTGATTCAATGTCTACTCTTTAACGCTTTTATTCAATGAAACAAACTGCAATATTTCATTCATTCCAACAAAAAAATAAGACGTTTTGATTCAACGTTTTGAGCTTGTCTCATTCATTCAACGTAACGAGCTTAACTGATTTATTCAATGTATAAAACTGCATTCATTCATTCAATGAATCAAACTATACTCACTCATTCATTGAAACAAGCGGTATTCATTCATTCATTGAATCCAGCTTATCCCATTCATTCAATGTCTACACCTAAACGCCTTTATTCAATGAAACAAACTGCAATAATTCATTCATTCCATCAACAAACTAAGACGTTTTGTTTCAACGTTTTGAGCTCGTTTCATTCATTCACTGTACCGAGCTTAACAGATTTATTTCATGTATGAAACTGCATTCATTCATACATTGAATCCAGCTTATCCCATTCATTCAATGTCTACACCTTAACGCCTTCATTCATTCAAAGAACTAAATAAGACGTTTTGATTCAACGTTTTGAGCTTGTCTGATTCATTCAATGTAACGAGCTTAACTGATTTATTCAATGTATGAAACTGCATTCATTCATTCAATGAATCAATCTACACTCACTCATTCATTGAAACAAGCGGTTTTCATTCATTCATTGAATCCAGCTTATCCCATTGATTCAATGTCTACACCTTAACGCCTTTATTGAATGAAACAAACTGCAATAATTCATTCATTCCAACAACAAAATAAGACGTTTTGATTCAACGTTTTGAGCTTGTCTCATTCATTCAATGTAACGAGCTTAACTGATTTATTCAATGCATGAAACTGCATTCCTTCATTCAATGAATCAAACTACACTCACTCATTCATTGAAACAAGTGTTATTCATTCATTCATTGAATCCAGCTTATCCCATTGATTCAACGTTTTTTTGCTCCTCTCATTCATTCACTGTACCGAGCTTAACAGATTTATTTCATGTATGAAACTGCATTCATTCATACATTGAATCCAGCTTATCCCATTCATTCAATGTCTACACCTTAACGCCGTCATTCATTCAAAGAACTAAATAAGACGTTTTGATTCAACGTTTTGAGCTTGTCTCATTCATTCAATGTAACGAGCTTAACTGATTTATTCAATGTATGAAACTGCATTCATTCATTCAATGAATCAAACTACACTCACTCATTCATTGAAACAAGTGTTATTCATTCATTCATTGAATCCAGCTTATCCCATTGATTCAATGTCTACTCTTTAACGCTTTTATTCAATGAAACAAACTGCAATATTTCATTCATTCCAACAACAAAATAAGACGTTTTGATTCAACGTTTTGAGCTTGTCTCATTCATTCAACGTAACGAGCTTAACTGATTTATTCAATGTATGAAACTGCATTCATTCATTCAATGAATCAAACTACACTCACTCATTCATTGAAACAAGCGGTATTCATTCATTCATTGAATCCAGCTTATCCATTTGATTCAATGTCTACACCTTAACGCCTTTATTCAATGAAAGAAACTGCAATAATTCATTTATTCCAACAACAAAATAAGACGTTTTGATTCAACGTTTTGAGCTCGTCTTATTCGTTCAATGTAACGAGCTTAACTGATTTAATCAATGTATGAAACTGCATTCATTCATTCATTGAATCAAACTACACTCACTCATTTATTGAAACAAGCGGTATTCATTCATTCATTGAATCCAGCTTATTCCATTGATTCAATGTCTACACCTTAACGCCTTTATTCAATGAAACAAACTGCAATAATTCATTTATTCCAACCACAAAATAAGACGTTTTGATTCAACGTTTTGAGCTTGTCTCATTCATTCAATGTAACGTGCTTAACTGATTTATTCAATGTATGAAACTGCATTCGTTCATTCAATGAATCAAACTACACTCACTCATTCATTGAAACAAGCGGTATTCATTCATTCATTGAATCCAGCTAATTCCATCGATTCAATGTCTACACCTTAACGCCTTTATTCAATGAAACAAACTGCAATAATTCACTTATTCCAACAACAAAATAAGACGTTTTGATTCAACGTTTTGAGCTAGTCTTATTCATTCAATGTAACGAACTTAACTGATTTAATCAATGTATGAAACTGCATTCATTCATTCATTCATTGAATCAAACTACACTCACTCATTCATTGAAACAAGCGGTATTCATTCATTCATTGAATCCAGCTAATTCCATCGATTCAATGTCTACACCTTAACGCCTTTATTCAATGAAACAAACTGCAATAATTCATTTATTCCAACAACAAAATAAGACGTTTTGATTCAACGTTTTGAGCTTGTCTCATTCATTCAATGTAACGAGCTTAACTGATTTATTCAATGTATGAAACTGCATTCATTCATTCAATGAATCAAACTACACTCACTCCTTCATTGAAACAAGCGGTATTCATTCATTCATTGAAACCAGCTTATCCCATCGATTCAATGTCTACACCTTAACGCCTTTATTCATTTAAAGAACTAAATAAGACGTTTTGATTCAACGTTTTGAGCTTGTCTCAGTCATTCAATGTAACGAGCTTAACTGATTTATTCAATGTATGAAACTGCATTCATTCATTCAATGAATCAAACTACACTCACTCATTCATTGAAACAAGCGGTTTTCATTCATTCATTGAATCCAGCTTATCCCATCGATTCAATGTCTACACCTTAACGCCTTTATTCAATGAAACAAACTGCAATAATTCATTTATTCCAACAACAAAATAAGACGTTTTGATTCAACGTTTTGAGCTTGTCTCATTCATTCAATGGAACGATCTTAACTGATTTAATCAATGTATGAAACTGCATTCATTCATTCAATGAATCAATCTACACTCACTCATTCATTGAAACAAGCGGTTTTCATTCATTCATTGAATCCAGCTTATCCCATCGATTCAATGTCTACACCTTAACGCCTTTATTGAATGAAACAAACTGCAATAATTCATTCATTCCAACAACAAAATAAGACGTTTTGATTCAACGTTTTGAGCTTGTCTCATTCATTTAAAATAACGAGCTTAACTGATTTATTCAATGTATGAAACTGCATTCGTTCATTCAATGAATCAAACTACACTCACTCATTCATTGAAACAAGCGGTATTCATTCATTCATTGAATCCAGCTAATTCCATCGATTCAATGTCTACACCTTAACGCCTTTATTCAATGAAACAAACTGCAATAATTCACTTATTCCAACAACAAAATAAGACGTTTTGATTCAACGTTTTGAGCTAGTCTTATTCATTCAATGTAACGAACTTAACTGATTTAATCAATGTATGAAACTGCATTCATTCATTCATTCATTGAATCAAACTACACTCACTCATTCATTGAAACAAGCGGTATTCATTCATTCATTGAATCCAGCTAATTCCATCGATTCAATGTCTACACCTTAACGCCTTTATTCAATGAAACAAACTGCAATAATTCATTTATTCCAACAACAAAATAAGACGTTTTGATTCAACGTTTTGAGCTTGTCTCATTCATTCAATGTAACGAGCTTAACTGATTTATTCAATGTATGAAACTGCATTCATTCATTCAATGAATCAAACTACACTCACTCCTTCATTGAAACAAGCGGTATTCATTCATTCATTGAAACCAGCTTATCCCATCGATTCAATGTCTACACCTTAACGCCTTTATTCATTTAAAGAACTAAATAAGACGTTTTGATTCAACGTTTTGAGCTTGTCTCAGTCATTCAATGTAACGAGCTTAACTGATTTATTCAATGTATGAAACTGCATTCATTCATTCAATGAATCAAACTACACTCACTCATTCATTGAAACAAGCGGTTTTCATTCATTCATTGAATCCAGCTTATCCCATCGATTCAATGTCTACACCTTAACGCCTTTATTCAATGAAACAAACTGCAATAATTCATTTATTCCAACAACAAAATAAGACGTTTTGATTCAACGTTTTGAGCTTGTCTCATTCATTCAATGGAACGATCTTAACTGATTTAATCAATGTATGAAACTGCATTCATTCATTCAATGAATCAATCTACACTCACTCATTCATTGAAACAAGCGGTTTTCATTCATTCATTGAATCCAGCTTATCCCATCGATTCAATGTCTACACCTTAACGCCTTTATTGAATGAAACAAACTGCAATAATTCATTCATTCCAACAACAAAATAAGACGTTTTGATTCAACGTTTTGAGCTTGTCTCATTCATTCAACGTAACGAGCTTAACTGATCTATTCAATGTACGAAACTGCATTCATTCATCCAATGAATCAAACTACACTCACTCATTCATTGAAACAAGCGATATTCATTCATTCATTGAATCCAGCTTATCCCATTGATTCAATGTCTACACCTTAACGCCTTTATTCAATGAACGAAACTGCAATAATTCATTTATTCCAACAACAAAATAAGACGTTTTGATTCAACGTTTTGAGCTCGTCTTATTCATTCAATGTAACGAGCTTAACTGATTTATTCAATGCATGAAACTGCATTCATTCATTCAATGAATCAAACTACACGCACTCATTCATTGAAACAAGCGGTATTCATTCATTCATTGAATCCAGCTTATCCCATTGATTCAATGTCTACACCTTAACGCCTTTATTCAATGAACGAAACTGCAATAATTCATTTATTCCAACAACAAAATAAGACGTTTTGATTCAACGTTTTGAGCTCGTCTTATTCATTAAATGTAACGAGCTTAACTGATTTAATCAATGTATGAAACTGCATTCATTCATTCAATGAATCAAACTACACTCACTCATTCATTGAAACAAGCGGTATTCATTCATTCATTGAATCCTGCTTATCCCATTGATTCAATGTCTACACCTTAACGCCTTTATTGAATGAAACAAACTGCAATAAATCATTCATTCCAAGAACAAAATAAGACGTTTTGATTCAACGTTGTGAGCTTGTCTCATTCATTCAATGTAACGAGCTTAACTGATTTATTCAATGCATGAAACTGCATTCATTCATTCAATGAATCAAACTACACGCACTCATTCATTGAAACAAGCGGTATTCATTCATTCATTGAATCCACCTTATCCCATTGATTCAATGTCTACACCTTAACGCCTTTATTCAATGAAAGAAACTGCAATAATTCATTTATTCCAACAACCAAATAAGACGTGTTGATTCAACGTTTTGAGCTTGTCTCATTCATTCAATGTAACGAGCTTAACTGATTTAATCAGTGTATGAAACTGCATTCGTTCATTCATTGAATCAAACTACACTCACTCATTCATTGAAACAAGCGGTATTCATTCATTCATTGAATCCAGCTTATTCCATTGATTCAATGTCTACACCTTAACGCCTTTATTCAATGAAACAAACTGCAATAATTCATTTATTCCAACAACAAAATAAGACGTTTTGATTCAACGTTTTCAGCTTGTCTCATTCATTCAATGTAACGATCTTAACTGATTTAATCAATGTATGAACCTGCATTCATTCATTCAATGAATCAATCTACACTCACTCATTCATTGAAACAAGCGGTTTTCATTCATTCATTGAATCCAGCTTATCCCATTGACTCAATGTCTACACCTTAACGCCTTTATTCAATGATACAAACTGCAATATTTCATTCATTCCAACAACAAAATAAGACGTTTTGTTTCAACGTTTTGAGCTTGTCTCATTCATTCACTGTAATGAGTTTAACAGATTTATTTCATGTATGAAACTGCATTCATTCATACATTGAATCCAGCTTATCCCATTCATTCAATGTCTACACCTTAATGCCTTTATTGAATGAAACAAACTGCAATCATTCATTTATTCCAACAACAAAATAAGACGTTTTGATTCAACGTTTTGAGCTTGTCTCATTCATTCAATGTAACGAGCTTAACTGATTTATTCAATGTATGAAACTGCATTCATTCATTCAATGAATCAACCTACACTCACTCATTCATTGAAACAAGCGGTATTCATTCATTCATTGAATCCAGCTTATCCCATTGATTCAATGTCTACACCTTAACGCCTTTATTGAATGAAACAAACTGCAATAATTCATTCTTTCCAAGAACAAAATAAGACGTTTTGATTCAACGTTTTGAGCTTGTCTCATTCATTCAATGTAACGAGCATAACAGATTTAGTCAATGCATGAAACTGAAATTCATTCATTCAATGAATCAAACTACACTCACTCATTCATTGAAACAAGCGGTATTCATTCATTCATTGAATCCAGCTTATCCCATTCATTCAATGTCTACACCTTAACGCCTTTATTCAATGAAAGAAACTGCAATAATTCATTTATTCCAACAACCAAATAAGACGTGTTGATTCAACGTTTTGAGCTTGTCTCATTCATTCAATGTAACGAGCTTAACTGATTTAATCAGTGTATGAAACTGCATTCGTTCATTCATTGAATCAAACTACACTCACTCATTCATTGAATCCAGCTTATCCCATTGATTCAATGTCTGCACCTTAACGCCTTTATTCAATGAAAGACACTGCAATAATTCATTTATTCCAACAACAAAATAAGACGTTTTGATTCAACGTTTTGAGCTCGTCTCATTCATTCAATGTAACGAGTTTAACTGATTTATTCAATGTATGAAACTGCATTCATTCATTCAATGAATCAAACTACACTCTCTCATTCATTGAAACAAGCGGTATTCATTCATTCATTGAATCCTGCTTATCCCATTGATTCAATGTCTACACCTTAACGCCTTTATTGAATGAAACAAACTGCAATAAATCATCATTCCAAGAACAAAATAAGACGTTTTGATTCAACGTTGTGAGCTTGTCTCATTCATTCAATGTAACGAGCTTAACTGATTTATTCAATGCATGAAACTGCATTCATTCATTCAATGAATCAAACTACACGCACTCATTCATTGAAACAAGCGGTATTCATTCATTCATTGCTTATCCCATTGATTCAATGTCTACACCTTAACGCCTTTATTCAATGAAACAAACTGCAATAATTCATTCAATCCAAGAACTAAATAAGACGTTTTGATTCAACATTTTGAGCTTGTCTCATTCATTCAATGTAACGATCTTAACTGATTTATTCAAAGCATGAAACTGCATTCATTCATTCAATGAATCAAACTACACGCACTCATTCATTGAAACAAGCGGTATTCATTCATTCATTGAATCCAGCTTATCCCATTGATTCAATGTCTACACCTTAACGCCTTTATTCAATGAAACAAACTGCAATAATTCATTTATTCCAAGAACAAAATAAGACGTTTTAATTCAACGTTTTGAGCTTGTCTCATTCATTCAACGTAACGAGCTTAACTGATTTATTCAATGTATGAAACTGCATTCATTCATTCAATGAATCAAACTACACTCACTCATTCATTGAAACAAGCGGTATTCATTCATGCATTGAATCCACCTTATCCCATTGATTCAATGTCTACACCTTAACGCCTTTATTCAATGAAAGAAACTGCAATAATTCATTTATTCCAACAACCAAATAAGACGTGTTGATTCAACGTTTTGAGCTTGTCTCATTCATTCAATGTAACGAGCTTAACTGAATTAATCAGTGTATGAAACTGCATTCGTTCATTCATTGAATCAAACTACACTCACTCATTCATTGAAACAAGCGGTATTCATTCATTCATTGAATCCTGCTTATCCCATTGATTCAATGTCTACACCTTAACGCCTTTATTGAATGAAACAAACTGCAATAATTCATTCATTCCAAGAACAAAATAAGACGTTTTGATTCAACGTTTTGAGCTTGTCTCATTCATTCAATGTAACGAGCTTAACTGATTTATTCAATGTATGAAACTGCATTCATTCATTCAATGAATCATACTACACTCACCCATTCATTGAGACAAGCGGTATTCATTCATTCATTGAATCCAGCTTATCCCATTGATTCAATGTCTACGCCTTAACGCCTTTATTCAATGAAACAAACTGCAATAATTCATGCTTTCCAACAACAAAATAAGACGTTTTGATTCAACGTTTTGAGCTCGTCTCATTCATTCAATGTAACGATCTTAACTGAGTTATTCAATGTATGAAACTGCATTCATTCATTCAATGAATCAATCTGCATTCACTCATTCATTGAAACAAGCGGTATTCATTCATTCATTGAATCCAGCTTATCCCATTGATTCAATGTCTACACCTTAACGCCTTTATTCAATGAAAGACACTGCAATAATTCATTTATTCCAACAACAAAATAAGACGTTTTGATTCAACGTATTGAGCTCGTCTCATTCATTCAATGTAACGATCTTAACTGATTTATTCAATGTATGAAACTGCATTCATTCATTCAAAGAATCAATCTACACTCACTCATTCATTGAAACAAGCGGTATTCATTCATTCATTGAATCCTGCTTATCCCATTGATTCAATGTCTACACCTTAACGCCTTTATTGAATGAAACAAACTGCAATAATTCATTTATTCCAAGAACAAAATAAGACGTTTTAATTCAACGTTTTGAGCTTGTCTCATTCATTCAATGTAACGATCTTAACTGATGTATTCAATGTATGAAACTGCATTCATTCATTCAATGAATCAAACTACACTCACTCATTCATTGAAACCAGCGGTATTCATTCATTCATTGAATCCAGCTTATCCCATTGATTCAATGTCTACACCTTAACACCTTGATTGAATGAAACAAACTGCAATAATTCATTTATTCCAACAACAAAATAAGACGTTTTGATTCAACGTTTTGAGCTTGTCTCATTCATTCAATGTAACGAGCTTAACTGATTTATTCAATGTATGAACCTGCATTCATTCATTCAATGAATCAATCTACACTCACTCATTCATTGAAACAAGCGGTATTCATTCATTCATTGAATCCAGCTTATCCCATTGTCTCAATGTCTACACCTTAACGCCTTTATTCAATGATACAAACTGCAATATTTCATTCATTCCAACAACAAAATAAGACGTTTTGTTTCAACGTTTTGAGCTTGTCTCATTCATTCACTGTAATGAGCTTAACAGATTTATTTCATGTATGAAACTGCATTCATTCATACATTGAATCCAGCTTATCCCATTCATTCAATGTCTACACGTTAACGCCTTTATTGAATGAAACAAACTGCAATAATTCATTTATTCCAAGAACAAAATAAGACGTTTTAATTCAACGTTTTGAGCTTGTCTCATTCATTCAATGTAACGAGCTTAACTGATTTATTCAATGTATGAAACTGCATTCATTCATTCAATGAATCAAACTACACTCACTCATTCATTGAAACAAGCGGTATTCATTCATTCATTGAAACCAGCTTATCCCATTGATTCAATGTCTACACCTTAACGGCTTCATTCAATGTAACAAACTGCAATAATTCATTCAATCCAAGAACTAAACAAGACGTTTTGATTCAACGTTTTGAGCTTGTCCCATTCATTCACTGTAATGAGCTTAACAGATTTATTTCATGTTTGAAACTGCATTCATTCATACATTGAATCCAGCTTATCCCATTCATTCAATGTCTACACCTTAACGCCTTCATTCATTCAAAGAACTAAATAAGACGTTTTGATTCAACGTTTTGAGCTTGTCTCATTCATTCAATGTAACGAGCTTCACTGATTTATTCAATGTATGAAACTGCATTCATTCATACATTGGATCCAGCTTATCCCATTCATTCAATGTCTACACCTTAACGCCTTCATTCATTCAAAGAACTAAATAAGACGTTTTGATTCAACGTTTTGAGCTTGTCTCATTCATTCAATGTAACGATCTTAACTGATTTAATCAATGTATGAAACTGCATTCATTCATTCAATGAATCAATCTACACTCACTCATTCATTGAAACAAGCGGTTTTCATTCATTCATTGAATCCTGCTTATCCCATTGATTCAATGTCTACACCTTAACGCCTTTATTGAATGAAACAAACTGCAATAATTCATTTATTCCAACAACAAAATAAGACGTTTTGATTCAACGTTTTGAGCTTGTCTCATTCATTCAATGTAACGATCTTAACTGATGTATTCAATGTATGAAACTGCATTCATTCATTCAATGAATCAAACTACACTCACTCATTCATTGAAACCAGCGGTATTCATTCATTCATTGAATCCAGCTTATCCCATTGATTCAATGTCTACACCTTAACACCTTGATTGAATGAAACAAACTGCAATAATTCATTTATTCCAACAACAAAATAAGACGTTTTGATTCAACGTTTTGAGCTTGTCTCATTCATTCAATGTAACGAGCTTAACTGATTTATTCAATGTATGAACCTGCATTCATTCATTCAATGAATCAATCTACACTCACTCATTCATTGAAACAAGCGGTATTCATTCATTCATTGAATCCAGCTTATCCCATTGTCTCAATGTCTACACCTTAACGCCTTTATTCAATGATACAAACTGCAATATTTCATTCATTCCAACAACAAAATAAGACGTTTTGTTTCAACGTTTTGAGCTTGTCTCATTCATTCACTGTAATGAGCTTAACAGATTTATTTCATGTATGAAACTGCATTCATTCATACATTGAATCCAGCTTATCCCATTCATTCAATGTCTACACGTTAACGCCTTTATTGAATGAAACAAACTGCAATAATTCATTTATTCCAAGAACAAAATAAGACGTTTTAATTCAACGTTTTGAGCTTGTCTCATTCATTCAATGTAACGAGCTTAACTGATTTATTCAATGTATGAAACTGCATTCATTCATTCAATGAATCAAACTACACTCACTCATTCATTGAAACAAGCGGTATTCATTCATTCATTGAAACCAGCTTATCCCATTGATTCAATGTCTACACCTTAACGGCTTCATTCAATGTAACAAACTGCAATAATTCATTCAATCCAAGAACTAAACAAGACGTTTTGATTCAACATTTTGAGCTTGTCTCATTCATTCAATGTAACGATCTTAACTGATTTATTCAAAGCATGAAACTGCATTCATTCATTCAATGAATCAAACTACACTCACTCATTCATTGAAACAAGCGGTATTCATTCATTCATTGAATCCAGCTTATCCCATTGATTCAATGTCTACACCTTAACGCCTTTATTCAATGAAACAAACTGCAATAATTCATTTATTCCAAGAACAAAATAAGACGTTTTAATTGAACGTTTTGAGCTTGTCTCATT
Source organism: Chiloscyllium punctatum (assembly GCF_047496795.1). Taxonomy (NCBI): domain Eukaryota; kingdom Metazoa; phylum Chordata; class Chondrichthyes; order Orectolobiformes; family Hemiscylliidae; genus Chiloscyllium; species Chiloscyllium punctatum. The sequence continues at coordinate 27,404,855 of NC_092753.1, forward strand.
CATTCAATGTAACGAACTTAACTGATTTATTCAATGTATGAAACTGCATTCATTCATTCAATGAATCCAACTACACTCACTCATTCATTGAAACAAGCGGTATTCATTCATTCATTGAATCCAGCTTATCCCATTGATTCCATGTCTACACCTTAATGCCTTTATTCAATGAAACATACTGCAATAATTCATTCATTCCAACAACAAAATAAGACGTGTTCATTCAACGTTTTGAGCTCGTCTCATTCATTCACTGTACCGAGCTTAACAGATTTATTTCATGTATGAAACTGCATTCATTCATACATTGAATCCAGCTTATCCCATTCATTCAATGTCTACACCTTAACGCCTTCATTCATTCAAAGAACTAAATAAGACGTTTTGATTCAACGTTTTGAGCTTATCTCATTCATTCAATGTAACGAGCTTAACTGATTTATTCAATGTATGAAACTGCTTTAATTCATTCAATGAATCAAACTACACTCACTCATTCATTGAAACAAGTGTTGTTCATTCATTCATTGAATCCAGCTTATCCCATTGATTCAATGTCTACTCTTTAACGCTTTTATTGAATGAAACAAACTGCAATATTTCATTCATTCCAACAACAAAATAAGACGTTTTGATTCAACGTTTTGAGCTTGTCTCATTCATTCAATGTAACGATCTTAACTGATTTATTCAATGTATGAAACTGCATTCATTCATTCAATGAATCAAACTACACTCACTCATTCATTGAAACAAGCGGTATTCATTCATTCATTGAATCCAGCTTATTCCATTGATTCAATGTCTACACCTTAACGCCTTTATTCAATGAAATAAACTGCAATAATTCATGCTTTCCAACAACAAAATAAGACGTTTTGATTCAACGTTTTGAGCTTGTCTCATTCATTCAATGTAACGAGCTTAACTGATTTATTCAATGTATGAACCTGCATTCATTCATTCAATGAATCAATCTACACTCACTCATTCATTGAAACAAGCGGTATTCATTCATTCATTGAATCCAGCTTATCCCATTGTCTCAATGTCTACACCTTAACGCCTTTATTCAATGATACAAACTGCAATATTTCATTCATTCCAACAACAAAATAAGACGTTTTGTTTCAACGTTTTGAGCTTGTCTCATTCATTCACTGTAATGAGCTTAACAGATTTATTTCATGTATGAAACTGCATTCATTCATACATTGAATCCAGCTTATCCCATTCATTCAATGTCTACACGTTAACGCCTTTATTGAATGAAACAAACTGCAATAATTCATTTATTCCAAGAACAAAATAAGACGTTTTAATTCAACGTTTTGAGCTTGTCTCATTCATTCAATGTAACGAGCTTAACTGATTTATTCAATGTATGAAACTGCATTCATTCATTCAATGAATCAAACTACACTCACTCATTCATTGAAACAAGCGGTATTCATTCATTCATTGAAACCAGCTTATCCCATTGATTCAATGTCTACACCTTAACGGCTTCATTCAATGAAACAAACTGCAATAATTCATTCAATCCAAGAACTAAATAAGACGTTTTGATTCAACATTTTGAGCTTGTCTCATTCATTCAATGTAACGATCTTAACTGATTTATTCAAAGCATGAAACTGCATTCATTCATTCAATGAATCAAACTACACTCACTCATTCATTGAAACAAGCGGTATTCATTCATTCATTGAATCCAGCTTATCCCATTGATTCAATGTCTACACGTTAACGCCTTTATTCAATGAAACAATATGCAATAATTCATTTATTCCAAGAACAAAATAAGACGTTTTAATTCAACTTCTGGAGCTTGTCTCATTCATTCAATGTAACGAGCTTAACTGATTTATTCCATGTATGAAACTGCATTCATTCATTCAATGAATCAAACTACACTCACTCATTCAATGAAGCAAGCAGTATTCATTCATTTATTGAATCCAGCTTATCGCATTGATTCAATGACTACACCCTAACGCCTTTATTCAATGAAACAAACTGCAATAATTCATTCATTCCAACAACAAAATAAGACGTTTTGATTCAACGTTTTGAGCTTGTCCCATTCATTCACTGTAATGAGCTTAACAGATTTATTTCATGTTTGAAACTGCATTCATTCATACATTGAATCCAGCTTATCCCATTCATTCAATGTCTACACCTTAACGCCTTCATTCATTCAAAGAACTAAATAAGACGTTTTGATTCAACGTTTTGAGCTTGTCTCATTCATTCAATGTAACGAGCTTCACTGATTTATTCAATGTATGAAACTGCATTCATTCATACATTGGATCCAGCTTATCCCATTCATTCAATGTCTACACCTTAACGCCTTCATTCATTCAAAGAACTAAATAAGACGTTTTGATTCAACGTTTTGAGCTTGTCTCATTCATTCAATGTAACGATCTTAACTGATTTAATCAATGTATGAAACTGCATTCATTCATTCAATGAATCAATCTACACTCACTCATTCATTGAAACAAGCGGTTTTCATTCATTCATTGAATCCTGCTTATCCCATTGATTCAATGTCTACACCTTAACGCCTTTATTGAATGAAACAAACTGCAATAATTCATTTATTCCAACAACAAAATAAGACGTTTTGATTCAACGTTTTGAGCTTGTCTCATTCATTCAATGTAACGATCTTAACTGATGTATTCAATGTATGAAACTGCATTCATTCATTCAATGAATCAAACTACACTCACTCATTCATTGAAACCAGCGGTATTCATTCATTCATTGAATCCAGCTTATCCCATTGATTCAATGTCTACACCTTAACACCTTGATTGAATGAAACAAACTGCAATAATTCATTTATTCCAACAACAAAATAAGACGTTTTGATTCAACGTTTTGAGCTTGTCTCATTCATTCAATGTAACGAGCTTAACTGATTTATTCAATGTATGAACCTGCATTCATTCATTCAATGAATCAATCTACACTCACTCATTCATTGAAACAAGCGGTATTCATTCATTCATTGAATCCAGCTTATCCCATTGTCTCAATGTCTACACCTTAACGCCTTTATTCAATGATACAAACTGCAATATTTCATTCATTCCAACAACAAAATAAGACGTTTTGTTTCAACGTTTTGAGCTTGTCTCATTCATTCACTGTAATGAGCTTAACAGATTTATTTCATGTATGAAACTGCATTCATTCATACATTGAATCCAGCTTATCCCATTCATTCAATGTCTACACGTTAACGCCTTTATTGAATGAAACAAACTGCAATAATTCATTTATTCCAAGAACAAAATAAGACGTTTTAATTCAACGTTTTGAGCTTGTCTCATTCATTCAATGTAACGAGCTTAACTGATTTATTCAATGTATGAAACTGCATTCATTCATTCAATGAATCAAACTACACTCACTCATTCATTGAAACAAGCGGTATTCATTCATTCATTGAAACCAGCTTATCCCATTGATTCAATGTCTACACCTTAACGGCTTCATTCAATGTAACAAACTGCAATAATTCATTCAATCCAAGAACTAAACAAGACGTTTTGATTCAACATTTTGAGCTTGTCTCATTCATTCAATGTAACGATCTTAACTGATTTATTCAAAGCATGAAACTGCATTCATTCATTCAATGAATCAAACTACACTCACTCATTCATTGAAACAAGCGGTATTCATTCATTCATTGAATCCAGCTTATCCCATTGATTCAATGTCTACACCTTAACGCCTTTATTCAATGAAACAAACTGCAATAATTCATTTATTCCAAGAACAAAATAAGACGTTTTAATTGAACGTTTTGAGCTTGTCTCATTCATTCAATGTAACGAACTTAACTGATTTATTCAATGTATGAAACTGCATTCATTCATTCATTCAATGAATCAAACTACACTCACTCATTCATTGAAACAAGCGGTATTCATTCATTCATTGAATCCAGCTTATCCCATTGATTCAATGTCTACACGTTAACGCCTTTATTCAATGAAACAAACTGCAATACTTCATTCATTCCAACAACAAAATAAGACGTTTTGATTCAACGTTTTGAGCTTGTCTCATTCATTCAACGTAACGATCTTAACTGATTTATTCAATGTATGAACCTGCATTCATTCATTCAATGAATCCAACTACACTCACTCATTCATTGAAACAAGCGGTATTCATTCATTCATTGAATCCAGCTTATCCCATTGATTCAATGTCTACACCTTAACGCCTTTATTCAATGAAACAAACTGCAATAATTCATGATTTCCAACAACAAAATAAGACGTTTTGATTCAACGTTTTGAGCTTGTCTCATTCATTCAATGTAACGAGCTTAACTGATTTATTCAATGTATGAAACTGCATTCATTCATTCAATGAATCCAACTACACTCACTCATTCATTGAAACAAGCGGTATTCATTCATTCATTGAATCCAGCTTATCCCATTGATTCCATGTCTACACCTTAATGCCTTTATTCAATGAAACATACTGCAATAATTCATTCATTCCAACAACAAAATAAGACGTGTTCATTCAACGTTTTGAGCTCGTCTCATTCATTCACTGTACCGAGCTTAACAGATTTATTTCATGTATGAAACTGCATTCATTCATACATTGAATCCAGCTTATCCCATTCATTCAATGTCTACACCTTAACGCCTTCATTCATTCAAAGAACTAAATAAGACGTTTTGATTCAACGTTTTGAGCTTATCTCATTCATTCAATGTAACGAGCTTAACTGATTTATTCAATGTATGAAACTGCTTTAATTCATTCAATGAATCAAACTACACTCACTCATTCATTGAAACAAGTGTTGTTCATTCATTCATTGAATCCAGCTTATCCCATTGATTCAATGTCTACTCTTTAACGCTTTTATTGAATGAAACAAACTGCAATATTTCATTCATTCCAACAACAAAATAAGACGTTTTGATTCAACGTTTTGAGCTTGTCTCATTCATTCAATGTAACGATCTTAACTGATTTATTCAATGTATGAAACTGCATTCATTCATTCAATGAATCAAACTACACTCACTCATTCATTGAAACAAGCGGTATTCATTCATTCATTGAATCCAGCTTATTCCATTGATTCAATGTCTACACCTTAACGCCTTTATTCAATGAAATAAACTGCAATAATTCATGCTTTCCAACAACAAAATAAGACGTTTTGATTCAACGTTTTGAGCTTGTCTCATTCATTCAATGTAACGAGTTTAACTGATTTATTCAATGTATGAAACTGCATTCATTCATTCAATGAATCAAACTACACACTCATTCATTGAAACAAGCGGTATTCATTCAATCATTGAATCCTGCTTATCCCATTGATTCAATGTCTACTCTTTAACGCTTTTATTCAATGAAACAGACTGCAATATTTCATTCATTCCAACAACAAAATAAGACGTTTTGATTCAACGTTTTGAGCTTGTCTCATTCATTCAATGTAACGAGTTTAACTGATTTATTCAATGTATGAAACTGCATTCATTCATTCAATGAATCAAACTACACTCACCCGTTCATTGAAACAAGCGGTATTCATTCAATCATTGAATCCAGCTTATCCCATTGATTCAATGTCTACTCTTTAACGCTTTTATTCAATGAAACAAACTGTAATATTTCATTCATTCCAACAACAAAATAAGACGTTTTGATTCAACGTTTTGAGCTTGTCTCATTCATTCAATGTAACGAGTTTAACTGATTTATTCAATGTATGAAACTGCATTCATTTATTCAATGAATCAAACTACACTCACTCATTCATTGAAACAAGCGGTATTCATTCAATCATTGAATCCTGCTTATGAATGAATGCAGTGTGTTTCATTGAATGAAGGCGTTATGGTGTAGACATTGAATGAATGGGATAAGCTGTATTCAATGAATGAATGAATACCGCTTGTTTCAATGAATGAGTGAGTGTAGTTTGATACATTGAATGAATGAATGCAGTTTCATACATTGAATAAATCAGATCAGCTCGTTACGTTGAATGAATGAGACAAGCTCAAAACGTTGAATCAAAACGTCTTATTTTGTTGTTGGAATAAATGAATTATTGCAGTTTGTTTCATTGAATAAAGGCGTTAAGGTGTAGACATTGAATCAATGGGATACGCTGGATTCAATGAATGAATGAATACCGCTTGTTTCAATGAATGAGTGAGTGTAGTATGATTCATTGAATGAATGAATGCAGTTTCATACATTGAATAAATCAGTTAAGCTCGTTACGTTGAATGAATGAGACAAGCTCAAAAGGTTGAATCAAAACGTCTTATTTTGTTGTTGGAATAAATGAATTATTGCAGTTTGTTTCATTGAATAAAGGCGTTAAGGTGTAGACATTGAATGAATGGGATAAGCTGGATTCAATGAATGAATGAATACCGCTTGTTTCAATGAATGAGTGAGTGCAGTTTGATTCATTGAATGAATGAATGCAGGTTGATACATTGAATAAATCAGTTAAGATCGTTACATTGAATGAATGAGACAAGGACAAAACGTTGAATCAAAACGTCTTATTTTGTTGTTGGAATGAATAAATTATTGCAGTTTGTTTCATTGAATAAAGGCGTTAAGGTGTTCACATTGAATGAACGGGATAACCTGGACTCAATGAATGAATGAATACCGCTTGTTTCAATGAAAGAGTGAGTGTAGTTTGATTCATTGAATGAATGAATGCAGTTTCATGCATTGAATAAATCAGTTAAGCTCGTTACATTGAATGAATGAGACAAGCACAAAACGTTGAATCAAAACTTATTATTTTTTTCTTCGAATGAATGAATTATTGCAGTTTGTTTAATAGAATTAAGGCGTTAAGGTGTAGACATTGAATGAATGGGATAAGCTGGATTCAATGAATGAATGAATACCGCTTGTTTCAATGAATGAGTGAGTGTAGTTTGATTCATTGAATGAATGAATGCAGTTTCATACAGTGAATAAATCTGTTAAGCTCGTTACAGTGAATGAATGAGACAAGCTCAAAACGTTGAATCAAAACGTCTTATTTTGTTGTTAGAATGAATGAATTATTGCAGTTTGTTTCATTGAATAAAGGAGTTAAGGTGTAGACATTGAATCAATGGGATAAGCTGGATTCAATGAATGAATGAATACCGCTTGTTTCAATGAATGAGTGAGTGTAGTTTGATTTATTGAATGAATGAATGCAGTTTCATACATTGAATAAATCAGTTAAGCTCGTTACATTGAATGAATGAGACAAGCTCAAAAGATTGAATCTAAACGTCTTATATAGTTCTTTGAATGAATGAATGAATGCAGTTTGCTTCATTGAATGAAGGCGTTAAGGTGTAGACATTGAATGAATGGGATAAGCTGGATTCAATGAATGAATGAATACCGCTTATTTCAATGAATGAGTGAGTGTAGTTTGATTCATTTAATGAATGAATGCAGTTTCATACATTGAATAAATCAGTTAAGCTCGTTACATTGAATGAATGAGACAAGCTCAAAACGTTGAATCAAAACGTCTTATTTTGTTGTTGGAATGAATGAATTATTGCAGTTTGTTTAATTGAATGACGGCGTTAAGGTGTAGACATTGAATCAATGGGATAAGCTGGATTCAATTAATGAATGAATACCGCTTGTTTCACTGAATGTGTTTAGTTTGATTCATTGAATGAATGAATGCAGTTTTATACATTCAATAAATCAGTTAAGCTCGTTACATTGAATGAATTAGACAAGCTCAAAACGTTGAACGAAAACGTCTTATTTTGTTCTTGGAATGAATGAATTATTGCAGTTTGATTCATTGAATGAAGGCGTTAAGGTGTAGACATTGAATCAATGGGAATGCTGGATTCAATGAATGAATGAATACCGCTTGTTTCAATGAATGAGTGAGTGTAGTTTGATTCATTGAATGAATGAATGAATGCAGTTTTATACTTTCAATAAATCAGTTAAGCTCGTTACATTGAATGAATGAGATAAGCTCAGAACGTTGAATCAAAGCATCTTATTTAGTTCTTTGTATGAATGAATGAATGCATTGTGTTTCATTGAATGAAGGCGTTACGGTGTAGACATTGAATGAATGGGATAAGCTGTATTCAATGAATGAATGAATACCGCTAGTTTCAATGAATGAGTGAGTGTAGTTTGATACATTGAATGAATGAATGCAGTTTCATACATTGAATAAATCAGTTAAGCTCGTTACGTTGAATGAATGAGACAAGTTCAAAAGGTTGAATCAAAACGTCTTATTTTGTTGTTGGAATAAATGAATTATTGCAGTTTGTTTCATTGAATGACGGCGTTAAGGTGTAGACATTGAATGAATGTGATAAGCTGGATTTAATTAATAATGAATACCGCTTGTTTCAATGAATGAGTGAGTGTAGTTTGATTCATTGAGACAAGCTCAAAAGGTTGAATCAAAACGTCTTATTTTTTTGTTGGAATGAATGAATTATTGCAGTTTGTTTCATTGAGTAAAGGCGTTAAGGTGTAGACATTGAATCAATGGGATAAGCTGGATTCAATTAATGAATGAATACCGCTTGTTTCACTGAATGAGTGAGTGTAGTTTGATTCATTGAATGAATGAATGAAGTTTCATACATTGAATAAATCAGTTAAGCTCGTTACATTGAATGAATGACACAAGCTCAAAACGTTGAATCAAAACGTCATATTTTGTTGTTGAAATGAATGAATTATTGCAGTTTGTTTCATTGAATGAAGGCGTTAAGGTGTAGACATTGAATCAATGGGAAGCTGGATTCAATGAATGAATGAATACCGCTTGTTTCAATGAATGAGTGAGTGCAGTTTGATCCATTGAATGAATGAATGCAGTTTCATACATTGAATAAGGCAGTTAAGCTCGTTACATTGAATGAATGAGACAAGCTCAAAATGTTGAATCAAAACGTCTAATTTTGTTGTTGGAATGAATGAATTATTGCAGTGTGTTTCATTGAGTAAAGGCGTTAAGACATGAATCAATGGGATAAGCTGGATTCAATGAATGAATGAATACCGCTTGTTTCAATGAATGAGTGAGTGCAGTTTGATCCATTGAATGAATGAATGCAGTTTCATACATTGAATAAGGCAGTTAAGCTCGTTACATTGAATGAATGAGACAAGCTCAAAATGTTGAATCAAAACGTCTAATTTTGTTGTTGGAATGAATGAATTATTGCAGTGTGTTTCATTGAGTAAAGGCGTTAAGGTGTAGACATTGAATCAATGGGATAAGCTGGATTCAATGAATGAAAGAATACTGCTTGTTTCAATGAATGAGTGAGTGTAGTTTGATTCATTGAATGAATGAATGAAGTTTCATACATTGAATAAATCAGTTAAGCTCGTTACATTGAATGAATGACACAAGCTCAAAACGTTGAATCAAAACGTCATATTTTGTTGTTGGAATGAATGAATTATTACAGTTTGTTTCATTGAATGACGGCATTAAGGTGTAGACATTGAATCAATGGGATAAGCTGGATTCAATTAATGAATGAATACCGATTGTTTCACTGAATGTGTTTAGTTTGATTCATTGAATGAATGAATGCAGTTTCATACATTGAATAAATCAGTTAAGATCGTTACATTGAATAAATTAGACGAGCTCAAAACTTTGAATCAAAACGTCTTAGTTAGTTCTTGGAATGAATGAATGATTGCAGTTTGTTTAATTGAATAAAGGCGTTAAGCTGTAGACATTGAATCAATGGGATAAGCTGGATTCAATGAATGAATGAATACCACTTGTTTCAATGAATGAGTGAGTGTAGTTTGATTCATTGAATGAATGAATGCAGTTTCATACATTGAATAAATCAGTTAAGCTCGTTACGTTGAATGAATGAGACAAGCTCAAAAGGTTGAATCAAAACGTCTTATTTTGTTGTTGGAATAAATGAATTATTGCAGTTTGTTTCATTGAATAAAGGCGTTAAGGTGTAGACATTGAATCAATGGGATAAGCTGGATTCAATGAATGAATGAATACCGCTTGTTTCAATGAATGAGTGAGTGTAGTTTGATTCATTGAATGAATGAATGCAGTTTCATACATTGAATAAATCAGTTAAGATCGTTACATTGAATGAATGAGACAAGCTCAAAACGTTGAATCAAAACGTCTTATTTAGTTCTTGGATTGAATGAATTATTGCAGTTTGTTTCATTGAATGAAGGCGGTAAGGTGTAGACATTGAATCAATGAATTCAATGAATGAATGATTACCGCTTGTTTCAATGAATGAGTGAGTGTAGTTTGATTCATTGAATGAATGAATGCAGTTTCATACATTGAATAAATCAGTTAAGCTCGTTACATTGAATGAATTAGACAAGCTCAAAACGTTGAACGAAAACGTCTTATTTTGTTCTTGGAATGAATGAATTATTGCAGTTTGATTCATTGAATGAAGGCGTTAAGGTGTAGCCATTGAATCAATGGGAATGCTGGATTCAATGAATGAATGAATACCGCTTGTTTCAATGAATGAGTGAGTGTAGTTTGATTCATTGAATGAATGAATGAATGCAGTTTTATACTTTCAATAAATCAGTTAAGCTCGTTACATTGAATGAATGAGATAAGCTCAGAACGTTGAATCAAAGCATCTTATTTAGTTCTTTGTATGAATGAATGAATGCATTGTGTTTCATTGAATGAAGGCGTTACGGTGTAGACATTGAATGAATGGGATAAGCTGTATTCAATGAATGAATGAATACCGCTAGTTTCAATGAATGAGTGAGTGTAGTTTGATACATTGAATGAATGAATGCAGTTTCATACATTGAATAAATCAGTTAAGCTCGTTACGTTGAATGAATGAGACAAGTTCAAAAGGTTGAATCAAAACGTCTTATTTTGTTGTTGGAATAAATGAATTATTGCAGTTTGTTTCATTGAATGACGGCGTTAAGGTGTAGACATTGAATGAATGTGATAAGCTGGATTTAATTAATAATGAATACCGCTTGTTTCAATGAATGAGTGAGTGTAGTTTGATTCATTGAGACAAGCTCAAAAGGTTGAATCAAAACGTCTTATTTTTTTGTTGGAATGAATGAATTATTGCAGTTTGTTTCATTGAGTAAAGGCGTTAAGGTGTAGACATTGAATCAATGGGATGAGCTGGATTCAATTAATGAATGAATACCGCTTGTTTCACTGAATGAGTGAGTGTAGTTTGATTCATTGAATGAATGAATGAAGTTTCATACATTGAATAAATCAGTTAAGCTCGTTACATTGAATGAATGACACAAGCTCAAAACGTTGAATCAAAACGTCATATTTTGTTGTTGAAATGAATGAATTATTGCAGTTTGTTTCATTGAATGAAGGCGTTAAGGTGTAGACATTGAATCAATGGGAAGCTGGATTCAATGAATGAATGAATACCGCTTGTTTCAATGAATGAGTGAGTGCAGTTTGATCCATTGAATGAATGAATGCAGTTTCATACATTGAATAAGGCAGTTAAGCTCGTTACATTGAATGAATGAGACAAGCTCAAAATGTTGAATCAAAACGTCTAATTTTGTTGTTGGAATGAATGAATTATTGCAGTGTGTTTCATTGAGTAAAGGCGTTAAGACATGAATCAATGGGATAAGCTGGATTCAATGAATGAATGAATACCGCTTGTTTCAATGAATGAGTGAGTGCAGTTTGATCCATTGAATGAATGAATGCAGTTTCATACATTGAATAAGGCAGTTAAGCTCGTTACATTGAATGAATGAGACAAGCTCAAAATGTTGAATCAAAACGTCTAATTTTGTTGTTGGAATGAATGAATTATTGCAGTGTGTTTCATTGAGTAAAGGCGTTAAGGTGTAGACATTGAATCAATGGGATAAGCTGGATTCAATGAATGAAAGAATACTGCTTGTTTCAATGAATGAGTGAGTGTAGTTTGATTCATTGAATGAATGAATGAAGTTTCATACATTGAATAAATCAGTTAAGCTCGTTACATTGAATGAATGACACAAGCTCAAAACGTTGAATCAAAACGTCATATTTTGTTGTTGGAATGAATGAATTATTACAGTTTGTTTCATTGAATGACGGCATTAAGGTGTAGACATTGAATCAATGGGATAAGCTGGATTCAATTAATGAATGAATACCGATTGTTTCACTGAATGTGTTTAGTTTGATTCATTGAATGAATGAATGCAGTTTCATACATTGAATAAATCAGTTAAGATCGTTACATTGAATAAATTAGACGAGCTCAAAACTTTGAATCAAAACGTCTTAGTTAGTTCTTGGAATGAATGAATGATTGCAGTTTGTTTAATTGAATAAAGGCGTTAAGCTGTAGACATTGAATCAATGGGATAAGCTGGATTCAATGAATGAATGAATACCACTTGTTTCAATGAATGAGTGAGTGTAGTTTGATTCATTGAATGAATGAATGCAGTTTCATACATTGAATAAATCAGTTAAGCTCGTTACGTTGAATGAATGAGACAAGCTCAAAAGGTTGAATCAAAACGTCTTATTTTGTTGTTGGAATAAATGAATTATTGCAGTTTGTTTCATTGAATAAAGGCGTTAAGGTGTAGACATTGAATCAATGGGATAAGCTGGATTCAATGAATGAATGAATACCGCTTGTTTCAATGAATGAGTGAGTGTAGTTTGATTCATTGAATGAATGAATGCAGTTTCATACATTGAATAAATCAGTTAAGATCGTTACATTGAATGAATGAGACAAGCTCAAAACGTTGAATCAAAACGTCTTATTTAGTTCTTGGATTGAATGAATTATTGCAGTTTGTTTCATTGAATGAAGGCGGTAAGGTGTAGACATTGAATCAATGAATTCAATGAATGAATGATTACCGCTTGTTTCAATGAATGAGTGAGTGTAGTTTGATTCATTGAATGAATGAATGCAGTTTCATACATTGAATAAATCAGTTAAGATCGTTACATTGAATGAATGAGACAAGCTCAAAACGTTGAATCAAAATGTCTTATTTTGTTGTTGGAATAAATGAATTATTGCAGTTTGTTTCATTGAATAAAGGTGTTAAGGTGTAGACATTGAATCAATGGGATAAGCTGGATTCAATGAATGAATGAATACCGCTTGTTTCAATGAATGAGTGAGTGTAGTTTGATTCATTGAATGAATGAATGCAGTTTCATACATTGAATAAATCAGTTAAGATCGTTACATTGAATGAATGAGACAAGCTCAAAACGTTGAATCAAAACGTCTTATTTAGTTCTTGGATTGAATGAATTATTGCAGTTTGTTTCATTGAATGAAGGCGGTAAGGTGTAGATATTGAATGAATGGGATTAGCTGGATTCAATGAATGAATGAATACTGCTTGTTTCAATGAATGAGTGAGTGTAGTTTGATTCATTGAATGAATGAATGCAGTTTCATACATTGAATAAATCAGTTAAATTCGTTACATTGAATGAATGAGACAAGGACAAAACGTTGAATCAAAACGTCTGATTTTATTGTTGGAATGAATGAATTATTGCAGTTTGTTTCATTGAATAAAGGCGTTAAGGTGTTCACATTGAATGAACGGGATAAGCTGGACTCAATGAATGAATGAATACCGCTTGTTTCAATGAAAGAGTGAGTGTAGTTTGATTCATTGAATGAATGAATGCAGTTTCATGCATTGAATAAATCAGATAAGCTCGTTACATTGAATGAATGAGACAAGCTCAAAACGTTGAATCAAAACGTCTTATTTTGTTGTTGGAATAAATGAATTATTGCAGTGTGTTTCATTGAATAAAGGCATTAAGGTGTAGACATTGAATGAATGGGATAAGCTGGATTCAATGAATGAATGAATACCGCTTGTTTCAATGAATGAGTGAGTGCAGTTTGATTCATTGAATGAATGAATGCAGTTTCATGCTTTGAATAAATCAGTTAAGCTCGTTATGTTGAATGAATGAGACAAGCTCAAAACGTTGAATCAAAACGTCTTATTTTGTTGTTGGAATGAATGACTTATTGCAGTCTGTTTCATTGAATAAAGGCGTTAAGGTGTAGACATTGAATCAATGGGATAAGCTGGATTCAATGAATGAATGAATACCGCTTGTTTCAATGAATGAGTGAGTGTAGTTTGATTCATTGAATGACTGAATGCAGTTTCATACACTGAATAAATCAGTTAAGCTTGTTACGTTGAATGAATGTGAGAAGCTCAAAAGGTTGAATCAAAACGTCTTATTTTGTTGTTGGAATAAATGGATTATTGCAGTTTGTTTCATTGAATAAAGGCGTTAAGGTGTAGACATTGAATCAATGGGATAAGCTGGATTCAATGAATGAATGAATACCGCTTGTTTCACTGAATGTGTTTAGTTTGATTCATTGAATGAATGAATGAATGCAGTTTTATACTTTCAATAAATCAGTTAAGCTCGTTACATTGAATGAATGAGACAAGCTCAAAACGTTGAATGAAAACGTCTTATTTTGTTCTTGGAGTGAATGAATTATTGCAGTTTGTGTCATTGAATAAAGGCTTTAAGGTGTAGACATTGAATGAATGGGATAAGCTGGATTCAATGAATGAATGAACACCGCTTGTTTCACTGAATGTGTTTAGTTTGATTCATTGAATGAATGAATGCAGTTCTATACTTTGTATAAATCAGTTAAGCTCATTACATTGAATGAATGAGACAAGCACAAAACGTTGAATCAAAACTTATTATTTTGGTCTTGGAATGAATGAATTATTGCAGTTTGTTTAATAGAATTAAGGCGTTAAGGTGTAGACATTGAATGAATGGGATAAGCTGGATTCAATGAATGAATGAATACCGCTTGTTTCAATGAATGAGTGAGTGTAGTTTGATTCATTGAATGAATGAATGCAGTTTCATGCATTGAATAAATGATTTCAGCTCGTTACGTTGAATGAATGAGACAAGCTCAAAACGTTGAATCAAAACGTCTTATTTTGTTGTTGGAATGAATGAAATATTGCAGTTTGTTTCATTGAATAAAAGCGTTAAAGAGTAGACATTGAATGAATGGGATAAGCTGGATTCAATGAATGAATGAATACCGCTAGTTTCAATGAATGAGTGAGTGTAGTTTGATTCATTGAATGAATGAATGCAGTTTCATACATTGAATAAATCAGTTGAGATCGTTACATTGAATGAATGAGACAAGCTCAAAACGGTGAATGAAAACGTCTCATTTAGTTCTTGGAAAGAATGAATTATTGCAGTTTGTTCAATTGAGTGAAGGCGTTAAGGTGTAGACATTGAATGAATGGGATAAGCTGGATTCAATGAATGAATGAATACCGCTTGTTTCAATGAATGAGTGAGTGTAGTTTGATTCATTGAATGAATGAATGCAGTTTCATACATTGAATAAATCAGTTAAGATCGTTACATTGAATGAATGAGACAAGCTCAAAACGTTGAATCAAAACGTCTTATTTAGTTCTTGGATTGAATGAATTATTGCAGTTTGTTTCATTGAATGAAGGCGGTAAGGTGTAGATATTGAATGAATGGGATTAGCTGGATTCAATGAATGAATGAATACTGCTTGTTTCAATGAATGAGTGAGTGTAGTTTGATTCATTGAATGAATGAATGCAGTTTCATACATTGAATAAATCAGTTAAATTCGTTACATTGAATGAATGAGACAAGGACAAAACGTTGAATCAAAACGTCTGATTTTATTGTTGGAATGAATGAATTATTGCAGTTTGTTTCATTGAATAAAGGCGTTAAGGTGTAGACATTGAATCAATGGGATACGCAGGATTCAATGAATGAATGAATACCGCTTGTTTCAATGAATGAGTGAGTGTAGTTTGATTCATTGAATGACTGAATGCAGTTTCATACATTGAATAAATCAGTTAAGCTTGTTACGTTGAATGAATGTGAGAAGCTCAAAAGGTTGAATCAAAACGTCTTATTTTGTTGTTGGAATAAATGGATTATTGCAGTTTGTTTCATTGAATAAAGGCGTTAAGGTGTAGACATTGAATCAATGGGATAAGCTGGATTCAATGAATGAATGAATACCGCTTGTTTCACTGAATGTGTTTAGTTTGATTCATTGAATGAATGAATGAATGCAGTTTTATACTTTCAATAAATCAGTTAAGCTCGTTACATTGAATGAATGAGACAAGCTCAAAACGTTGAATGAAAACGTCTTATTTTGTTCTTGGAGTGAATGAATTATTGCAGTTTGTGTCATTGAATAAAGGCTTTAAGGTGTAGACATTGAATGAATGGGATAAGCTGGATTCAATGAATGAATGAATACCGCTTGTTTCACTGAATGTGTTTAGTTTGATTCATTGAATGAATGAATGCAGTTCTATACTTTCTATAAATCAGTTAAGCTCATTACATTGAATGAATGAGACAAGCACAAAACGTTGAATCAAAACTTATTATTTTGGTCTTGGAATGAATGAATTATTGCAGTTTGTTTAATAGAATTAAGGCGTTAAGGTGTAGACATTGAATGAATGGGATAAGCTGGATTCAATGAATGAATGAATACCGCTTGTTTCAATGAATGAGTGAGTGTAGTTTGATTCATTGAATGAATGAATGCAGTTTCATGCATTGATTAAATGATTTCAGCTCGTTACGTTGAATGAATGAGACAAGCTCAAAACGTTGAATCAAAACGTCTTATTTTGTTGTTGGAATGAATGAAATATTGCAGTTTGTTTCATTGAATAAAAGCGTTAAAGAGTAGACATTGTATGAATGGGATAAGCTGGATTCAATGAATGAATGAATACCGCTAGTTTCAATGAATGAGTGAGTGTAGTTTGATTCATTGAATGAATGAATGCAGTTTCATACATTGAATAAATCAGTTGAGATCGTTACATTGAATGAATGAGACAAGCTCAAAACGTTGAATGAAAACGTCTCATTTAGTTCTTGGAAAGAATGAATTATTGCAGTTTGTTCAATTGAGTGAAGGCGTTAAGGTGTAGACATTGAATGAATGGGATAAGCTGGATTCAATGAATGAATGAATACCGCTTGTTTCAATGAATGAGTGAGTGTAGTTTGATTCATTGAATGAATGAATGCAGTTTTATCCTTTGAATCAATCAGTTAAGCTCGTTACATTGAATGAATGAGACAAGCTCAAAACGTTGAATCTAAACGTCTTATATAGTTCTTTGAATGAATGAGTGAATGCAGTTTGCTTCATTGAATAAAGGCGTTAATGTGTTGACATTGAATGAATGGGATAAGCTGGATTCAATGAATGAATGAATACCGCTTGTTTCAATGAATGAGTGAGTGTAGTTTGATTCATTGAATGAATGAATGCAGTTTCATACATTGAAAAAATCAGTTAAGATCGTTACATTGAATAAATGAGACGAGCTCAAAGCTTTGAATCAAAACGTCTTAGTTAGTTCTTGGAATGAATGAATTATTGCAGTTTGTTTAATTGAATAAAGGCGTTAAGCTGTAGACATTGAATCAATGGGATAAGCTGGATTCAATGAATGAATGAATACCACTTGTTTCAATGAATGAGTGAGTGTAGTTTGATTCATTGAATGAATGAATGCAGTTTCATACATTGAATAAATCAGTTAAGCTCGTTACATTGAATGAATGAGACAAGCTCAAAACGTTGAATCCAAACGTCTTAGTTAGTTCTTTGAATGAATGAATGAATACAGTTTGTTTCATTGAATGAAGGCGTTAATGTGTAGACATTGAATGAATGGGATAAGCTGGATTCAATGAATGAATGAATACCGCTTGTTTCAATGAATGAGTGAGTGTAGTTTGATTCATTTAATGAATGAATGCAGTTTCATACATTGAATAAATCAGTTAAGCTCGTAACATTGAATGAATGAGACAAGCTCAAAACGTTGAATCAAAACGTCTTAGTTAGTTCTTTGAATGAATGAATGAATGCAGTGTGTTTCGTTGAATGAAGGCGTTAAGGTTTAGACATTGAATGAATGGGATAAGCTGGATTCAATGAATGAATGAATACCGCTTGTTTCAATGAATGAGTGTGTAGTTCGATTCATTGAATGAATGAATGCAGTTTCATACATTGAATAAATCTGTTAAGTTCGTTACATTGAATGAATGAGACAAGCTCAAAACGTTGAATGAAAACGTGTTATTTTGTTGTTGGAATGAATGAATTATTGCAGTTCGTTTCATTGAATAAAGGCGTTAAGGTGTAGACATTGAATCAATGGCATAAGCTGGATTCAATGAATGAATGAATACCGTTTGTTTCAATGAATGTGTTTAGTTTGATTCATTCAATGAATGAATGCAGTATTATACTTTTTATAAATCAGTGAAGCTCGTTACATAGAATGAATGAGACAAGCTCAAAACGTTGAATCAAAACGTCTTATTTTGTTGTTGGAATGAATGAATTATTGCACTTTGTTTCATTGAATAAAGGCGTTAAGGTGTAGACATTGAATGAATGGGATAAGCTGGATTCAATGAATGAATGAATACCGCTTGTTTCACTGAATGTGTTTAGTTTGATTCATTGAATGAATGAATGCAGTTTTATACTTTCAATAAATCAGTTAAGCTCGTTACATTGAATGAATGAGACAAGCTCAAAACGTTGAATGAAAACGTCTTATTTTGTTCTTGGAATGAATGAATTATTGCAGTTTGTTTCATTGAATAAAGGCGTTAAGGTGTAGACATTAAATCCATGGGATAAGCTGGATTCAAGCATTGAAACAAGCGGTATTCATTCATTCATTGAATCCAGCTTATCCCATTCATTCAATGTCTACACCTTAACGCCGTCATTCAATTAAACAAACTGCAAGAATTCATTCATTCCAACAACAAAATAAGACGCTTTGATTCAACGTTTTGAGCTTGTCTCATTCATTCAACGTAACGAACTTAACTGATTTAATAAATGTATGAAACTGCATTCATTCATTCAATGAATCAAACTACACTCACTCATTCATTGAAACAAGTGGTATTCATTCATTCATTGAATCCAGCTTATCCCATTGATTCAATGTCTACACCTTAACGCCGTCATTCAATTAAACAAACTGCAAGAATTCATTCATTCCAACAACAAAATAAGACGTTTTGATTCAACGTTTTGAGCTTGTCTCATTCATTCAACGTAACGAACTTAACTGATTTAATAAATGTATGAAACTGCATTCATTCATTCAATGAATCAAACTACACTCACTCATTCATTGAAACAAGTGGTATTCATTCATTCATTGAATCCAGCTTATCCCATTGATTCAATGTCTACACCTTAACGCCTTTATTCAATGAAACAAACTGCAATAATTCATTTATTCCAACAACAAAATAAGACGTTTTGATTCAACGTTTTGAGCTTGTCTCATTCATTCAATGTAACGAGCTTAACTGATTTATTCAATGCATGAAACTGCATTCATTCATTCAATGAATCAAACTACACCACTCATTCATTGAAACAAGCGGTATTCATTCATTCATTGAATCCAGCTTATCCCATTGATTCAATGTCTACACCTTAACGCCTTTATTCAATGAAACAAACTGCAATAATTCATTCAATCCAACAACAAAATAAGACGTTTTGATTCAACCTTTTGAGCTTATCCCATTCATTCAATGTCTACACCTTAACGCCTTCATTCAATGAAACAAACTGCAATAATTCATTCATTCCAAGACCTAAATAAGACGTTTTGATTCAACGTTTTGAGCTTGTCTCATTCATTCAATGTAACGATCTTAACTGATTTATTCAATGCATGAAACTGCATTCATTCATTCAATGAATCAAACTACACTCACTCATTCATTGAAACAAGCGGTATTCATTCATTCATTGAATCCAGCCTATCCCATTGATACAATGTCTACACCTTAACGCCTTTATTCAATGATACAAACTGCAATATTTCATTCATTCCAACAACAAAATAAGACGTTTTGTTTCAACGTTTTGAGCTTGTCTCATTCATTCACTGTAATGAGCTTAACAGATTTATTTCATGTATGAAACTGCATTCATTCATACATTGAATCCAGCTTATCCCATTCATTCAATGTCTACACCTTAACGCCTTCATTCATTCAAAGAACTAAATAAGACGTTTTGATTCAACGTTTTGAGCTTGTCTCATTCATTCAACGTAACGAGTTTAACTGATTTCTTCAATGTATGAAACTGCATTCATTCATTCAATGAATCAAACTACACTCACTCATTCTTTGAAACAAGCGGTATTCATTCATTCATTGAATCCAGCTTATCCCATTCATTCAATGTCTACACCTTAACGCCTTTATTCAATGAAACAAACTGCAATAATTCATTCATTCCATCAACAAAATAAAACGTTTTGTTTCAACGTTTTGAGCTTGTCTCATTCATTCACTGTACCGAGCTTAACAGATTTATTTCATGTATGAAACTGCATTCATTCATATTTTGAATCCAGCTTATCCCATTCATTCAATGTCTACACCTTAACGCCTTCATTCATTCAAAGAACTAAGTAAGACGTTTTGATTCAACGTTTTGAGCTTGTCTCATTCATTCAATGTAACGAGCTTAACTGATTTATTCAATGTATGAAACTGCATTCATTCATTCAATGAATCAAACTACACTCACTCATTAATTGAAACAAGCGGTATTCATTCATTCATTGAATCCAGCTTATCCCATTCATTCAATGTCTACTCTTTAACGCTTTTATTCAATGAAACAAACTGCAATATTTCATTCATTCCAACAACAAAATAAGACGTTTTCATTCAACGTTTTGAGATTGTCTCATTCATTCAACGTAACGAGCTGAACTGATTTATTCAATGCATGAAACTGCATTCATTCATTCAATGAATCAAACTACACTCACTCATTCATTGAAACAAGCGGTATTCATTCATTCATTGAATCCAGCTTATCCCATTGATTCAATGTCTACACCTTAACGCCTTCATTCAATGAAACAAACTGCAATAATTCATTCATTCCAACAACAAAATAAGACGTTTTGATTCAACCTTTTGAGCTTGTCTCATTCGTTCACTGTACCGAGCTTAACAGATTTATTTCATGTATGAAACTGCATTCATTCATACATTGAATCCAGCTTATCCCAATCATTCAATGTCTACACCTTAACGCCTTCATTCATTCAAAGAACTAAAGAAGACGTTTTGATTCAACGTTTTGAGCTTGTCTCATTCATTCAATGTAACGAGCTTAATTGATTTATTCAATGTATGAAACTGCATTCATTCATTCAATGAATCAAACTACACTCACTCATTCATTGAAACAAGTGTTATTCATTCATACATTGAAATCAGCTTATCCCATTGATTCAATGTCTACACCTTAACGCCTTTATTCAATGAAACAAACTGCAATAATTCATTCATTCCATCAACAAAATAAGACGTTTTGTTACAACGTTTTGAACTTGTCTCATTCATTCACTGTACCCAGCTTAACAGATTTATTTCATTTATGAAACTGCATTCATTCATACCTTGAATCCAGCTTATCCCATTCATTCAATGTCTACACCTTAACGCCTTCATTCATTCAAAGAACTAAATAAGACGTTTTGATTCAACGTTTTGAGCTTGTCTCATTCATTCAACGTAACGAGTTTAACTGATTTATTCAATGTATGAAACTGCATTCATTCATTCAATGAAACAAACTACACTCACTCATTCATTGAAACAAGTGTTATTCATTCATTCATTGAATCCAGCTTATCCCATTCATTCAATGTCTACACCTTAACGCCTTAATTCTATTAAACAAACTGCAATAATTCATTCATTCCAAGACCAAAATAATAAGTTTTGATTCAACGTTTTGAGCTTGTCTCATTCATTCAATGTAATGAGTTTAACTGATTTATTCAATGCATGAAACTGCATTCATTCATTCAATGAATCAAACTACACACACTCATTCAGTGAATCAAGCGTCATTCATTCATTCATTGAATCCAGCTTATCCCATTCTTTCAATGTCTACACCTTAACGCCTTCATTCAAAGAAACAAACTGCAATATTTCATTCAATCCAAGAACTAAATAAGACGTTTTGATTCAACGTTTTGAGCTCGTCTCATTCATTCAATGTAACGAGCTTAACTGATTTATTCAATGTATGAAACTGCATTCATTCATTCAATGAATCAAACTACACTCACTTATTCATTGAAACAAGTGTTATTCATTCATTCATTGAATCCAGCTTATCCCATTGATTCAATGTCGACACCTTAACGCCTTTATTCAATGAAACAAACTGCAATAATTCATTTATTCCAAGAACAAAATAAGACGTTTTGATTCAACGTTTTGAGCTTGTCTCTTTCATTCAATGTAATGAGTTTAACTGATTTATTCAATGTATGAAACTGCATTCATTCATTCAATGAATCAATCTACACTCACTCATTCATTGAAACAAGCGGTTTTCATTCATTCATTGAATCCAGCTTATCCCATTGATTCAATGTCTACACCTTATCGCCTTTATTGAATGAAACAAACTACAATAATTCATTTATTCCAACAACAAAATAAGACGTTTTGATTCAACGTTTTGAGCTTGTCTCATTCATTCAATGTAACGATCTTAACTGATTTATTCAAAGCATGAAACTGCATTCATTCATTCAATGAATCAAACTACACTCACTCATTCATTGAAACAAGCGGTATTCATTCATTCATTGAATCCAGCTTATCCCATTGATTCAATGTCTACACCTTAACGCCTTTATTGAATGACACAAACTGCAATAATTCATTCATTCCAACAACAAAATAAGACGTTTTGATTCAACGTTTTGAGCTTGTCTCATTCATTCAATGTAACGAGCTTAACTGATTTATTCAATGCATGAAACTGCATTCATTCATTCAATGAATCAAACTACACTCACTCATTCATTGAAACAAGCGGTATTCATTCATTCATTGAATCCAGCTTATCCCATTCATTCAGTGTCTACTCTTTAACGCTTATATTCAATGAAACAAACTGCAATAATTCATTCATTCCATCAACAAAATAAGACGTTTTGTTTCAACGTTTTGAGCTCGTCTCATTCATTCACTGTACCGAGCTTAACAGATTTATTTCATGTATGAAACTGCATTCATTCATACATTGAATCCAGCTTATCCCATTCATTCAATGTCTACACCTTAACGCCTTCATTCATTCAAAGAACTAAATAAGACGTTTTGATTCAACGTTTTGAGCTTGTCTCATTCATTCAACGTAACGAGTTTAACTGATTTATTCAATGTATGAAACTGCATTCATTCATTCAATGAATCAAACTACACTCACTCATTCATTGAAACAAGCGGTGTTCATTCATTCATTGAATCCAGCTTATCCCATTGATTCAATGTCTACACCTTAACGCCTTTATTGAATGAAACAAACTGCAATAATTCATTCATTCCAACAACAAAATAAGACGTTTTGATTCAACGTTTTGAGCTTGTCTCATTCATTCAACGTAACGAGTTTAACTGATTTATTCAATGTATGAAACTGCATTCGTTCATTCAATGAATCAAACTACACTCACTCATTCATTGAAACAAGCGGTATTCATTCATTCATTGAATCCAGCTTATCCCATTGATTCAATGTCTACACCTTAACGCCTTTATTCAATGAAACAAACTGCAATAATTCATTCATTCCAACAACAAAATAAGACGTTTTGATTCAACGTTTTGAGCTTGTCTCATTCATTCAATGTAACGAGCTTAACTGATTTATTCAATGCATGAAACTGCATTCATTCATTCAATGAATCAAACTACACTCACGCATTCATTGAAACAAGCGGTATTCATTCATTCATTGAATCCAGCTTATCCCATTGATTCAATGTCTACACCTTAACGCCTTTATTCAATGAAACAAACTGCAATAATTCATTCATTCCATCAACAAAATAAGACGTTTTGATTCAACGTTTTGAGCTTGTCTGATTCATTCAATGTAACGTTCTTATCTGATTTAATCAATGTATGAAACTGCATTCATTCAGTCAATGAATCAATACACATTCACTCATTCATTGAAACAAGCGGTTTCCATTCATTCATTGAATCCAGCTTATCCCATTGATTCAATGTCTACACCTTAACTCCTTTATTCAATGAAACAAACTGCAATAATTCATTTATTCCAACAACAAAATAAGACGTTTTGATTCAACGTTTTGAGCTTGTCTCATTCATTCAATGTAACGATCTTAACTGATTTAATCAATGTATGAAGCTGCATTCATTCAGTCAATGAATCAATACACACTCACTCATTCATTAAAACAAGCGGTATTCATTCATTCATTGAATCCAGCTTATCCCATTGATTCAATGTCTACACCTTAACGCCTTTATTCAATGAAACAAACTGCAATAATTCATTCATTCCATCAACAAAATAAGACGTTTTGTTTCAACGTTTTGAGCTCGTCTCATTCATTCACTGTACCGAGCTTAACAGATTTATTTCATGTATGAAACTGCATTCATTCATACATTGAATCCAGCTTATCCCATTCATTCAATGTCTACACCTTAACGCCTTCATTCATTCAAAGAACTAAATAAGACGTGTTGATTCAACGTTTTGAGCTTGTCTCATTCATTCAATGTAACGAGCTTAACTGATTTATTCAATGTATGAAACTGCATTCATTCATTCAATAAATCAATCTACACTCACTCATTCATTGAAACAAGCGGTTTTCATTCATTCATTGAATCCAGCTTATCCCATTGATTCAATGTCTACACCTTAACGCCTTTATTGAATGAAACAAACTGCAATAATTCATTCATTCCAACAACAAAATAAGACGTTTTGATTCAACGTTTTGAGCTTGTCTCATTCATTCAATGTAACGAGCTTAACTGATTTATTCAATGCATGAAACTGCATTCCTTCATTCAATGAATCAAACTACACTCACTCATTCATTGAAACAAGTGTTATTCATTCATTCATTGAATCCAGCTTATCCCATTGATTCAACGTTTTTTTGCTCCTCTCATTCATTCACTGTACCGAGCTTAACAGATTTATTTCATGTATGAAACTGCATTCATTCATACATTGAATCCAGCTTATCCCATTCATTCAATGTCTACACCTTAACGCCTTCATTCATTCAAAGAACTAAATAAGACGTTTTGATTCAACGTTTTGAGCTTGTCTCATTCATTCAATGTAACGAGCTTAACTGATTTATTCAATGTATGAAACTGCATTCATTCATTCAATGAATCAAACTACACTCACTCATTCATTGAAACAAGTGTTATTCATTCATTCATTGAATCCAGCTTATCCCATTGATTCAATGTCTACTCTTTAACGCTTTTATTCAATGAAACAAACTGCAATATTTCATTCATTCCAACAACAAAATAAGACGTTTTGATTCAACGTTTTGAGCTTGTCTCATTCATTCAACGTAACGAGCTTAACTGATTTATTCAATGTATGAAACTGCATTCATTCATTCAATGAATCAAACTACACTCACTCATTCATTGAAACAAGCGGTATTCATTCATTCATTGAATCCAGCTTATCCATTTGATTCAATGTCTACACCTTAACGCCTTTATTCAATGAAAGAAACTGCAATAATTCATTTATTCCAACAACAAAATAAGACGTTTTGATTCAACGTTTTGAGCTCGTCTTATTCGTTCAATGTAACGAGCTTAACTGATTTAATCAATGTATGAAACTGCATTCATTCATTCATTGAATCAAACTACACTCACTCATTCATTGAAACAAGCGGTATTCATTCATTCATTGAATCCAGCTTATCCCATTGATTCAATGTCTACTCTTTAACGCTTTTATTCAATGAAACAAACTGCAATATTTCATTCATTCCAACAACAAAATAAGACGTTTTGATTCAACGTTTTGAGCTTGTCTCATTCATTCAACGTAACGAGCTTAACTGATTTATTCAATGTATGAAACTGCATTCATTCATTCAATGAATCAAACTACACTCACTCATTCATTGAAACAAGCGGTATTCATTCATTCATTGAATCCAGCTTATCCATTTGATTCAATGTCTACACCTTAACGCCTTTATTCAATGAAAGAAACTGCAATAATTCATTTATTCCAACAACAAAATAAGACGTTTTGATTCAACGTTTTGAGCTCGTCTTATTCGTTCAATGTAACGAGCTTAACTGATTTAATCAATGTATGAAACTGCATTCATTCATTCATTGAATCAAACTACACTCACTCATTCATTGAAACAAGCGGTATTCATTCATTCATTGAATCCAGCTTATTCCATTGATTCAATGTCTACACCTTAACGCCTTTATTCAATGAAACAAACTGCAATAATTCATTTATTCCAACCACAAAATAAGACGTTTTGATTCAACGTTTTGAGCTTGTCTCATTCATTCAATGTAACGTGCTTAACTGATTTATTCAATGTATGAAACTGCATTCGTTCATTCAATGAATCAAACTACACTCACTCATTCATTGAAACAAGCGGTATTCATTCATTCATTGAATCCAGCTAATTCCATCGATTCAATGTCTACACCTTAACGCCTTTATTCAATGAAACAAACTGCAATAATTCACTTATTCCAACAACAAAATAAGACGTTTTGATTCAACGTTTTGAGCTAGTCTTATTCATTCAATGTAACGAACTTAACTGATTTAATCAATGTATGAAACTGCATTCATTCATTCATTCATTGAATCAAACTACACTCACTCATTCATTGAAACAAGCGGTATTCATTCATTCATTGAATCCAGCTAATTCCATCGATTCAATGTCTACACCTTAACGCCTTTATTCAATGAAACAAACTGCAATAATTCATTTATTCCAACAACAAAATAAGACGTTTTGATTCAACGTTTTGAGCTTGTCTCATTCATTCAATGTAACGAGCTTAACTGATTTATTCAATGTATGAAACTGCATTCATTCATTCAATGAATCAAACTACACTCACTCCTTCATTGAAACAAGCGGTATTCATTCATTCATTGAAACCAGCTTATCCCATCGATTCAATGTCTACACCTTAACGCCTTTATTCATTTAAAGAACTAAATAAGACGTTTTGATTCAACGTTTTGAGCTTGTCTCAGTCATTCAATGTAACGAGCTTAACTGATTTATTCAATGTATGAAACTGCATTCATTCATTCAATGAATCAAACTACACTCACTCATTCATTGAAACAAGCGGTTTTCATTCATTCATTGAATCCAGCTTATCCCATCGATTCAATGTCTACACCTTAACGCCTTTATTCAATGAAACAAACTGCAATAATTCATTTATTCCAACAACAAAATAAGACGTTTTGATTCAACGTTTTGAGCTTGTCTCATTCATTCAATGGAACGATCTTAACTGATTTAATCAATGTATGAAACTGCATTCATTCATTCAATGAATCAATCTACACTCACTCATTCATTGAAACAAGCGGTTTTCATTCATTCATTGAATCCAGCTTATCCCATCGATTCAATGTCTACACCTTAACGCCTTTATTGAATGAAACAAACTGCAATAATTCATTCATTCCAACAACAAAATAAGACGTTTTGATTCAACGTTTTGAGCTTGTCTCATTCATTTAAAATAACGAGCTTAACTGATTTATTCAATGTAGGAAACAGCATTCATTCATTCAATGAATCAAACTACACTCACTCATTCATTGAAACAAGCGGTATTCATTCATTCATTGAATCCAGCTTATCCCATTCATTCAATGTCCACACCTAAACGCCTTTATTCAATGAAACAAACTGCAATAATTCAATCATTCCATCAACAAAATAAGACGTTTTGTTTCAACGTTTTGAGCTCGTCTCATTCATTCACTGTACCTAGCTTAACAGATTTATTTCATGTATGAAACTGCATTCATTCATACATTGAATCCAGCTTAGCCATTCATTCAATGTCTACACCATAACGCCTTCATTCATTCAAAGAACTAAATAAGACGTTTTGATTCAACGTTTTGAGCTTGTCTCATTCATTCAATGTAACGAGCTTAACTGATTTATTCAATGTATGAAACTGCTTTCATTCATTCAATGAATCAAACTACACTCACTCATTCATTGAAACAAGTGTTATTCATTCATTCATTGAATCCAGCTTATCCCATTGATTCAATGTCTACTCTTTAACGCTTTTATTCAATTAAAAACAAACTGCAATATTTCATTCATTCCAACAACAAAATAAGACGTTTTGATTCAACGTTTTGAGCTTGTCTCATTCATTCAACGTAACGAGCTTAACTGATCTATTCAATGTACGAAACTGCATTCATTCATCCAATGAATCAAACTACACTCACTCATTCATTGAAACAAGCGATATTCATTCATTCATTGAATCCAGCTTATCCCATTGATTCAATGTCTACACCTTAACGCCTTTATTCAATGAACGAAACTGCAATAATTCATTTATTCCAACAACAAAATAAGACGTTTTGATTCAACGTTTTGAGCTCGTCTTATTCATTCAATGTAACGAGCTTAACTGATTTATTCAATGCATGAAACTGCATTCATTCATTCAATGAATCAAACTACACTCACTCATTCATTGAAACAAGCGGTATTCATTCATTCATTGAATCCAGCTTATCCCATTGATTCAATGTCTACACCTTAACGCCTTTATTCAATGAACGAAACTGCAATAATTCATTTATTCCAACAACAAAATAAGACGTTTTGATTCAACGTTTTGAGCTCGTCTTATTCATTAAATGTAACGAGCTTAACTGATTTAATCAATGTATGAAACTGCATTCATTCATTCAATGAATCAAACTACACTCACTCATTCATTGAAACAAGCGGTATTCATTCATTCATTGAATCCTGCTTATCCCATTGATTCAATGTCTACACCTTAACGCCTTTATTGAATGAAACAAACTGCAATAAATCATTCATTCCAAGAACAAAATAAGACGTTTTGATTCAACGTTGTGAGCTTGTCTCATTCATTCAATGTAACGAGCTTAACTGATTTATTCAATGCATGAAACTGCATTCATTCATTCAATGAATCAAACTACACGCACTCATTCATTGAAACAAGCGGTATTCATTCATTCATTGAATCCACCTTATCCCATTGATTCAATGTCTACACCTTAACGCCTTTATTCAATGAAAGAAACTGCAATAATTCATTTATTCCAACAACCAAATAAGACGTGTTGATTCAACGTTTTGAGCTTGTCTCATTCATTCAATGTAACGAGCTTAACTGATTTAATCAGTGTATGAAACTGCATTCGTTCATTCATTGAATCAAACTACACTCACTCATTCATTGAAACAAGCGGTATTCATTCATTCATTGAATCCAGCTTATTCCATTGATTCAATGTCTACACCTTAACGCCTTTATTCAATGAAACAAACTGCAATAATTCATTTATTCCAACAACAAAATAAGACGTTTTGATTCAACGTTTTCAGCTTGTCTCATTCATTCAATGTAACGATCTTAACTGATTTAATCAATGTATGAAACTGCATTCATTCATTCAATGAATCAATCTACACTCACTCATTCATTGAAACAAGCGGTTTTCATTCATTCATTGAATCCAGCTTATCCCATTGACTCAATGTCTACACCTTAACGCCTTTATTCAATGATACAAACTGCAATATTTCATTCATTCCAACAACAAAATAAGACGTTTTGTTTCAACGTTTTGAGCTTGTCTCATTCATTCACTGTAATGAGTTTAACAGATTTATTTCATGTATGAAACTGCATTCATTCATACATTGAATCCAGCTTATCCCATTCATTCAATGTCTACACCTTAATGCCTTTATTCAATGAAACAAACTGCAATCATTCATTTATTCCAACAACAAAATAAGACGTTTTGATTCAACGTTTTGAGCTTGTCTCATTCATTCAATGTAACGAGCTTAACTGATTTATTCAATGTATGAAACTGCATTCATTCATTCAATGAATCAACCTACACTCACTCATTCATTGAAACAAGCGGTATTCATTCATTCATTGAATCCAGCTTATCCCATTGATTCAATGTCTACACCTTAACGCCTTTATTGAATGAAACAAACTGCAATAATTCATTCTTTCCAAGAACAAAATAAGACGTTTTGATTCAACGTTTTGAGCTTGTCTCATTCATTCAATGTAACGAGCATAACAGATTTAGTCAATGCATGAAACTGAAATTCATTCATTCAATGAATCAAACTACACTCACTCATTCATTGAAACAAGCGGTATTCATTCATTCATTGAATCCAGCTTATCCCATTCATTCAATGTCTACACCTTAACGCCTTTATTCAATGAAAGAAACTGCAATAATTCATTTATTCCAACAACCAAATAAGACGTGTTGATTCAACGTTTTGAGCTTGTCTCATTCATTCAATGTAACGAGCTTAACTGATTTAATCAGTGTATGAAACTGCATTCGTTCATTCATTGAATCAAACTACACTCACTCATTCATTGAATCCAGCTTATCCCATTGATTCAATGTCTGCACCTTAACGCCTTTATTCAATGAAAGACACTGCAATAATTCATTTATTCCAACAACAAAATAAGACGTTTTGATTCAACGTTTGGAGCTCGTCTCATTCATTCAATGTAACGAGTTTAACTGATTTATTCAATGTATGAAACTGCATTCATTCATTCAATGAATCAAACTACACTCTCTCATTCATTGAAACAAGCGGTATTCATTCATTCATTGAATCCTGCTTATCCCATTGATTCAATGTCTACACCTTAACGCCTTTATTGAATGAAACAAACTGCAATAAATCATCATTCCAAGAACAAAATAAGACGTTTTGATTCAACGTTGTGAGCTTGTCTCATTCATTCAATGTAACGAGCTTAACTGATTTATTCAATGCATGAAACTGCATTCATTCATTCAATGAATCAAACTACACGCACTCATTCATTGAAACAAGCGGTATTCATTCATTCATTGCTTATCCCATTGATTCAATGTCTACACCTTAACGCCTTTATTCAATGAAACAAACTGCAATAATTCATTCAATCCAAGAACTAAATAAGACGTTTTGATTCAACATTTTGAGCTTGTCTCATTCATTCAATGTAACGATCTTAACTGATTTATTCAAAGCATGAAACTGCATTCATTCATTCAATGAATCAAACTACACGCACTCATTCATTGAAACAAGCGGTATTCATTCATTCATTGAATCCAGCTTATCCCATTGATTCAATGTCTACACCTTAACGCCTTTATTCAATGAAACAAACTGCAATAATTCATTTATTCCAAGAACAAAATAAGACGTTTTAATTCAACGTTTTGAGCTTGTCTCATTCATTCAACGTAACGAGCTTAACTGATTTATTCAATGTATGAAACTGCATTCATTCATTCAATGAATCAAACTACACTCACTCATTCATTGAAACAAGCGGTATTCATTCATGCATTGAATCCACCTTATCCCATTGATTCAATGTCTACACCTTAACGCCTTTATTCAATGAAAGAAACTGCAATAATTCATTTATTCCAACAACCAAATAAGACGTGTTGATTCAACGTTTTGAGCTTGTCTCATTCATTCAATGTAACGAGCTTAACTGAATTAATCAGTGTATGAAACTGCATTCGTTCATTCATTGAATCAAACTACACTCACTCATTCATTGAAACAAGCGGTATTCATTCATTCATTGAATCCTGCTTATCCCATTGATTCAATGTCTACACCTTAACGCCTTTATTGAATGAAACAAACTGCAATAATTCATTCATTCCAAGAACAAAATAAGACGTTTTGATTCAACGTTTTGAGCTTGTCTCATTCATTCAATGTAACGAGCTTAACTGATTTATTCAATGCATGAAACTGCATTCATTCATTCAATGAATCATACTACACTCACCCATTCATTGAGACAAGCGGTATTCATTCATTCATTGAATCCAGCTTATCCCATTGATTCAATGTCTACACCTTAACGCCTTTATTCAATGAAACAAACTGCAATAATTCATGCTTTCCAACAACAAAATAAGACGTTTTGATTCAACGTTTTGAGCTCGTCTCATTCATTCAATGTAACGATCTTAACTGAGTTATTCAATGTATGAAACTGCATTCATTCATTCAATGAATCAATCTGCATTCACTCATTCATTGAAACAAGCGGTATTCATTCATTCATTGAATCCAGCTTATCCCATTGATTCAATGTCTACACCTTAACGCCTTTATTCAATGAAAGACACTGCAATAATTCATTTATTCCAACAACAAAATAAGACGTTTTGATTCAACGTATTGAGCTCGTCTCATTCATTCAATGTAACGATCTTAACTGATTTATTCAATGTATGAAACTGCATTCATTCATTCAAAGAATCAATCTACACTCACTCATTCATTGAAACAAGCGGTATTCATTCATTCATTGAATCCTGCTTATCCCATTGATTCAATGTCTACACCTTAACGCCTTTATTGAATGAAACAAACTGCAATAATTCATTTATTCCAAGAACAAAATAAGACGTTTTAATTCAACGTTTTGAGCTTGTCTCATTCATTCAATGTAACGATCTTAACTGATGTATTCAATGTATGAAACTGCATTCATTCATTCAATGAATCAAACTACACTCACTCATTCATTGAAACCAGCGGTATTCATTCATTCATTGAATCCAGCTTATCCCATTGATTCAATGTCTACACCTTAACACCTTGATTGAATGAAACAAACTGCAATAATTCATTTATTCCAACAACAAAATAAGACGTTTTGATTCAACGTTTTGAGCTTGTCTCATTCATTCAATGTAACGAGCTTAACTGATTTATTCAATGTATGAACCTGCATTCATTCATTCAATGAATCAATCTACACTCACTCATTCATTGAAACAAGCGGTATTCATTCATTCATTGAATCCAGCTTATCCCATTGTCTCAATGTCTACACCCTAACGCCTTTATTCAATGATACAAACTGCAATATTTCATTCATTCCAACAACAAAATAAGACGTTTTGTTTCAACGTTTTGAGCTTGTCTCATTCATTCACTGTAATGAGCTTAACAGATTTATTTCATGTATGAAACTGCATTCATTCATACATTGAATCCAGCTTATCCCATTCATTCAATGTCTACACGTTAACGCCTTTATTGAATGAAACAAACTGCAATAATTCATTTATTCCAAGAACAAAATAAGACGTTTTAATTCAACGTTTTGAGCTTGTCTCATTCATTCAATGTAACGAGCTTAACTGATTTATTCAATGTATGAAACTGCATTCATTCATTCAATGAATCAAACTACACTCACTCATTCATTGAAACAAGCGGTATTCATTCATTCATTGAAACCAGCTTATCCCATTGATTCAATGTCTACACGTTAACGCCTTTATTCAATGAAACAATATGCAATAATTCATTTATTCCAAGAACAAAATAAGACGTTTTAATTCAACTTCTGGAGCTTGTCTCATTCATTCAATGTAACGAGCTTAACTGATTTATTCCATGTATGAAACTGCATTCATTCATTCAATGAATCAAACTACACTCACTCATTCAATGAAGCAAGCAGTATTCATTCATTTATTGAATCCAGCTTATCGCATTGATTCAATGACTACACCCTAACGCCTTTATTCAATGAAACAAACTGCAATAATTCATTCATTCCAACAACAAAATAAGACGTTTTGATTCAACGTTTTGAGCTTGTCCCATTCATTCACTGTAATGAGCTTAACAGATTTATTTCATGTTTGAAACTGCATTCATTCATACATTGGATCCAGCTTATCCCATTCATTCAATGTCTACACCTTAACGCCTTCATTCATTCAAAGAACTAAATAAGACGTTTTGATTCAACGTTTTGAGCTTATCTCATTCATTCAATGTAACGAGCTTAACTGATTTAATCAGTGTATGAAACTGCATTCGTTCATTCATTGAATCAAACTACACTCACTCATTCATTGAATCCAGCTTATCCCATTGATTCAATGTCTGCACCTTAACGCCTTTATTCAATGAAAGACACTGCAATAATTCATTTATTCCAACAACAAAATAAGACGTTTTGATTCAACGTTTTGAGCTCGTCTCATTCATTCAATGTAACGAGTTTAACTGATTTATTCAATGTATGAAACTGCATTCATTCATTCAATGAATCAAACTACACTCTCTCATTCATTGAAACAAGCGGTATTCATTCATTCATTGAATCCTGCTTATCCCATTGATTCAATGTCTACACCTTAACGCCTTTATTGAATGAAACAAACTGCAATAAATCATCATTCCAAGAACAAAATAAGACGTTTTGATTCAACGTTGTGAGCTTGTCTCATTCATTCAATGTAACGAGCTTAACTGATTTATTCAATGCATGAAACTGCATTCATTCATTCAATGAATCAAACTACACGCACTCATTCATTGAAACAAGCGGTATTCATTCATTCATTGCTTATCCCATTGATTCAATGTCTACACCTTAACGCCTTTATTCAATGAAACAAACTGCAATAATTCATTCAATCCAAGAACTAAATAAGACGTTTTGATTCAACATTTTGAGCTTGTCTCATTCATTCAATGTAACGATCTTAACTGATTTATTCAAAGCATGAAACTGCATTCATTCATTCAATGAATCAAACTACACGCACTCATTCATTGAAACAAGCGGTATTCATTCATTCATTGAATCCAGCTTATCCCATTGATTCAATGTCTACACCTTAACGCCTTTATTCAATGAAACAAACTGCAATAATTCATTTATTCCAAGAACAAAATAAGACGTTTTAATTCAACGTTTTGAGCTTGTCTCATTCATTCAACGTAACGAGCTTAACTGATTTATTCAATGTATGAAACTGCATTCATTCATTCAATGAATCAAACTACACTCACTCATTCATTGAAACAAGCGGTATTCATTCATGCATTGAATCCACCTTATCCCATTGATTCAATGTCTACACCTTAACGCCTTTATTCAATGAAAGAAACTGCAATAATTCATTTATTCCAACAACCAAATAAGACGTGTTGATTCAACGTTTTGAGCTTGTCTCATTCATTCAATGTAACGAGCTTAACTGAATTAATCAGTGTATGAAACTGCATTCGTTCATTCATTGAATCAAACTACACTCACTCATTCATTGAAACAAGCGGTATTCATTCATTCATTGAATCCTGCTTATCCCATTGATTCAATGTCTACACCTTAACGCCTTTATTGAATGAAACAAACTGCAATAATTCATTCATTCCAAGAACAAAATAAGACGTTTTGATTCAACGTTTTGAGCTTGTCTCATTCATTCAATGTAACGAGCTTAACTGATTTATTCAATGCATGAAACTGCATTCATTCATTCAATGAATCATACTACACTCACCCATTCATTGAGACAAGCGGTATTCATTCATTCATTGAATCCAGCTTATCCCATTGATTCAATGTCTACACCTTAACGCCTTTATTCAATGAAACAAACTGCAATAATTCATGCTTTCCAACAACAAAATAAGACGTTTTGATTCAACGTTTTGAGCTCGTCTCATTCATTCAATGTAACGATCTTAACTGAGTTATTCAATGTATGAAACTGCATTCATTCATTCAATGAATCAATCTGCATTCACTCATTCATTGAAACAAGCGGTATTCATTCATTCATTGAATCCAGCTTATCCCATTGATTCAATGTCTACACCTTAACGCCTTTATTCAATGAAAGACACTGCAATAATTCATTTATTCCAACAACAAAATAAGACGTTTTGATTCAACGTATTGAGCTCGTCTCATTCATTCAATGTAACGATCTTAACTGATTTATTCAATGTATGAAACTGCATTCATTCATTCAAAGAATCAATCTACACTCACTCATTCATTGAAACAAGCGGTATTCATTCATTCATTGAATCCTGCTTATCCCATTGATTCAATGTCTACACCTTAACGCCTTTATTGAATGAAACAAACTGCAATAATTCATTTATTCCAAGAACAAAATAAGACGTTTTAATTCAACGTTTTGAGCTTGTCTCATTCATTCAATGTAACGATCTTAACTGATGTATTCAATGTATGAAACTGCATTCATTCATTCAATGAATCAAACTACACTCACTCATTCATTGAAACCAGCGGTATTCATTCATTCATTGAATCCAGCTTATCCCATTGATTCAATGTCTACACCTTAACACCTTGATTGAATGAAACAAACTGCAATAATTCATTTATTCCAACAACAAAATAAGACGTTTTGATTCAACGTTTTGAGCTTGTCTCATTCATTCAATGTAACGAGCTTAACTGATTTATTCAATGTATGAACCTGCATTCATTCATTCAATGAATCAATCTACACTCACTCATTCATTGAAACAAGCGGTATTCATTCATTCATTGAATCCAGCTTATCCCATTGTCTCAATGTCTACACCCTAACGCCTTTATTCAATGATACAAACTGCAATATTTCATTCATTCCAACAACAAAATAAGACGTTTTGTTTCAACGTTTTGAGCTTGTCTCATTCATTCACTGTAATGAGCTTAACAGATTTATTTCATGTATGAAACTGCATTCATTCATACATTGAATCCAGCTTATCCCATTCATTCAATGTCTACACGTTAACGCCTTTATTGAATGAAACAAACTGCAATAATTCATTTATTCCAAGAACAAAATAAGACGTTTTAATTCAACGTTTTGAGCTTGTCTCATTCATTCAATGTAACGAGCTTAACTGATTTATTCAATGTATGAAACTGCATTCATTCATTCAATGAATCAAACTACACTCACTCATTCATTGAAACAAGCGGTATTCATTCATTCATTGAAACCAGCTTATCCCATTGATTCAATGTCTACACGTTAACGCCTTTATTCAATGAAACAATATGCAATAATTCATTTATTCCAAGAACAAAATAAGACGTTTTAATTCAACTTCTGGAGCTTGTCTCATTCATTCAATGTAACGAGCTTAACTGATTTATTCCATGTATGAAACTGCATTCATTCATTCAATGAATCAAACTACACTCACTCATTCAATGAAGCAAGCAGTATTCATTCATTTATTGAATCCAGCTTATCGCATTGATTCAATGACTACACCCTAACGCCTTTATTCAATGAAACAAACTGCAATAATTCATTCATTCCAACAACAAAATAAGACGTTTTGATTCAACGTTTTGAGCTTGTCCCATTCATTCACTGTAATGAGCTTAACAGATTTATTTCATGTTTGAAACTGCATTCATTCATACATTGGATCCAGCTTATCCCATTCATTCAATGTCTACACCTTAACGCCTTCATTCATTCAAAGAACTAAATAAGACGTTTTGATTCAACGTTTTGAGCTTGTCTCATTCATTCAATGTAACGAGCTTCACTGATTTATTCAATGTATGAAACTGCATTCATTCATACATTGGATCCAGCTTATCCCATTCATTCAATGTCTACACCTTAACGCCTTCATTCATTCAAAGAACTAAATAAGACGTTTTGATTCAACGTTTTGAGCTTGTCTCATTCATTCAATGTAACGATCTTAACTGATTTAATCAATGTATGAAACTGCATTCATTCATTCAATGAATCAATCTACACTCACTCATTCATTGAAACAAGCGGTTTTCATTCATTCATTGAATCCTGCTTATCCCATTGATTCAATGTCTACACCTTAACGCCTTTATTGAATGAAACAAACTGCAATAATTCATTTATTCCAACAACAAAATAAGACGTTTTGATTCAACGTTTTGAGCTTGTCTCATTCATTCAATGTAACGATCTTAACTGATGTATTCAATGTATGAAACTGCATTCATTCATTCAATGAATCAAACTACACTCACTCATTCATTGAAACCAGCGGTATTCATTCATTCATTGAATCCAGCTTATCCCATTGATTCAATGTCTACACCTTAACACCTTGATTGAATGAAACAAACTGCAATAATTCATTTATTCCAACAACAAAATAAGACGTTTTGATTCAACGTTTTGAGCTTGTCTCATTCATTCAATGTAACGAGCTTAACTGATTTATTCAATGTATGAACCTGCATTCATTCATTCAATGAATCAATCTACACTCACTCATTCATTGAAACAAGCGGTATTCATTCATTCATTGAATCCAGCTTATCCCATTGTCTCAATGTCTACACCTTAACGCCTTTATTCAATGATACAAACTGCAATATTTCATTCATTCCAACAACAAAATAAGACGTTTTGTTTCAACGTTTTGAGCTTGTCTCATTCATTCACTGTAATGAGCTTAACAGATTTATTTCATGTATGAAACTGCATTCATTCATACATTGAATCCAGCTTATCCCATTCATTCAATGTCTACACGTTAACGCCTTTATTGAATGAAACAAACTGCAATAATTCATTTATTCCAAGAACAAAATAAGACGTTTTAATTCAACGTTTTGAGCTTGTCTCATTCATTCAATGTAACGAGCTTAACTGATTTATTCAATGTATGAAACTGCATTCATTCATTCAATGAATCAAACTACACTCACTCATTCATTGAAACAAGCGGTATTCATTCATTCATTGAAACCAGCTTATCCCATTGATTCAATGTCTACACCTTAACGGCTTCATTCAATGTAACAAACTGCAATAATTCATTCAATCC
This sequence comes from Chiloscyllium punctatum, assembly GCF_047496795.1. Lineage (NCBI taxonomy): Eukaryota > Metazoa > Chordata > Chondrichthyes > Orectolobiformes > Hemiscylliidae > Chiloscyllium > Chiloscyllium punctatum. Next base: position 27,443,894 of record NC_092753.1, read on the forward strand.
AAGAACTAAACAAGACGTTTTGATTCAACATTTTGAGCTTGTCTCATTCATTCAATGTAACGATCTTAACTGATTTATTCAAAGCATGAAACTGCATTCATTCATTCAATGAATCAAACTACACTCACTCATTCATTGAAACAAGCGGTATTCATTCATTCATTGAATCCAGCTTATCCCATTGATTCAATGTCTACACCTTAACGCCTTTATTCAATGAAACAAACTGCAATAATTCATTTATTCCAAGAACAAAATAAGACGTTTTAATTGAACGTTTTGAGCTTGTCTCATTCATTCAATGTAACGAACTTAACTGATTTATTCAATGTATGAAACTGCATTCATTCATTCATTCAATGAATCAAACTACACTCACTCATTCATTGAAACAAGCGGTATTCATTCATTCATTGAATCCAGCTTATCCCATTGATTCAATGTCTACACGTTAACGCCTTTATTCAATGAAACAAACTGCAATACTTCATTCATTCCAACAACAAAATAAGACGTTTTGATTCAACGTTTTGAGCTTGTCTCATTCATTCAACGTAACGATCTTAACTGATTTATTCAATGTATGAACCTGCATTCATTCATTCAATGAATCCAACTACACTCACTCATTCATTGAAACAAGCGGTATTCATTCATTCATTGAATCCAGCTTATCCCATTGATTCAATGTCTACACCTTAACGCCTTTATTCAATGAAACAAACTGCAATAATTCATGATTTCCAACAACAAAATAAGACGTTTTGATTCAACGTTTTGAGCTTGTCTCATTCATTCAATGTAACGAGCTTAACTGATTTATTCAATGTATGAAACTGCATTCATTCATTCAATGAATCCAACTACACTCACTCATTCATTGAAACAAGCGGTATTCATTCATTCATTGAATCCAGCTTATCCCATTGATTCCATGTCTACACCTTAATGCCTTTATTCAATGAAACATACTGCAATAATTCATTCATTCCAACAACAAAATAAGACGTGTTCATTCAACGTTTTGAGCTCGTCTCATTCATTCACTGTACCGAGCTTAACAGATTTATTTCATGTATGAAACTGCATTCATTCATACATTGAATCCAGCTTATCCCATTCATTCAATGTCTACACCTTAACGCCTTCATTCATTCAAAGAACTAAATAAGACGTTTTGATTCAACGTTTTGAGCTTATCTCATTCATTCAATGTAACGAGCTTAACTGATTTATTCAATGTATGAAACTGCTTTAATTCATTCAATGAATCAAACTACACTCACTCATTCATTGAAACAAGTGTTGTTCATTCATTCATTGAATCCAGCTTATCCCATTGATTCAATGTCTACTCTTTAACGCTTTTATTGAATGAAACAAACTGCAATATTTCATTCATTCCAACAACAAAATAAGACGTTTTGATTCAACGTTTTGAGCTTGTCTCATTCATTCAATGTAACGATCTTAACTGATTTATTCAATGTATGAAACTGCATTCATTCATTCAATGAATCAAACTACACTCACTCATTCATTGAAACAAGCGGTATTCATTCATTCATTGAATCCAGCTTATTCCATTGATTCAATGTCTACACCTTAACGCCTTTATTCAATGAAATAAACTGCAATAATTCATGCTTTCCAACAACAAAATAAGACGTTTTGATTCAACGTTTTGAGCTTGACTCATTCATTCAATGTAACGAGCTTAACTGATTTATTCAATGTATGAACCTGCATTCATTCATTCAATGAATCAATCTACACTCACTCATTCATTGAAACAAGCGGTATTCATTCATTCATTGAATCCAGCTTATCCCATTGTCTCAATGTCTACACCTTAACGCCTTTATTCAATGATACAAACTGCAATATTTCATTCATTCCAACAACAAAATAAGACGTTTTGTTTCAACGTTTTGAGCTTGTCTCATTCATTCACTGTAATGAGCTTAACAGATTTATTTCATGTATGAAACTGCATTCATTCATACATTGAATCCAGCTTATCCCATTCATTCAATGTCTACACGTTAACGCCTTTATTGAATGAAACAAACTGCAATAATTCATTTATTCCAAGAACAAAATAAGACGTTTTAATTCAACGTTTTGAGCTTGTCTCATTCATTCAATGTAACGAGCTTAACTGATTTATTCAATGTATGAAACTGCATTCATTCATTCAATGAATCAAACTACACTCACTCATTCATTGAAACAAGCGGTATTCATTCATTCATTGAAACCAGCTTATCCCATTGATTCAATGTCTACACCTTAACGGCTTCATTCAATGAAACAAACTGCAATAATTCATTCAATCCAAGAACTAAATAAGACGTTTTGATTCAACATTTTGAGCTTGTCTCATTCATTCAATGTAACGATCTTAACTGATTTATTCAAAGCATGAAACTGCATTCATTCATTCAATGAATCAAACTACACTCACTCATTCATTGAAACAAGCGGTATTCATTCATTCATTGAATCCAGCTTATCCCATTGATTCAATGTCTACACGTTAACGCCTTTATTCAATGAAACAATATGCAATAATTCATTTATTCCAAGAACAAAATAAGACGTTTTAATTCAACTTCTGGAGCTTGTCTCATTCATTCAATGTAACGAGCTTAACTGATTTATTCCATGTATGAAACTGCATTCATTCATTCAATGAATCAAACTACACTCACTCATTCAATGAAGCAAGCAGTATTCATTCATTTATTGAATCCAGCTTATCGCATTGATTCAATGACTACACCCTAACGCCTTTATTCAATGAAACAAACTGCAATAATTCATTCATTCCAACAACAAAATAAGACGTTTTGATTCAACGTTTTGAGCTTGTCCCATTCATTCACTGTAATGAGCTTAACAGATTTATTTCATGTTTGAAACTGCATTCATTCATACATTGAATCCAGCTTATCCCATTCATTCAATGTCTACACCTTAACGCCTTCATTCATTCAAAGAACTAAATAAGACGTTTTGATTCAACGTTTTGAGCTTGTCTCATTCATTCAATGTAACGAGCTTCACTGATTTATTCAATGTATGAAACTGCATTCATTCATACATTGGATCCAGCTTATCCCATTCATTCAATGTCTACACCTTAACGCCTTCATTCATTCAAAGAACTAAATAAGACGTTTTGATTCAACGTTTTGAGCTTGTCTCATTCATTCAATGTAACGATCTTAACTGATTTAATCAATGTATGAAACTGCATTCATTCATTCAATGAATCAATCTACACTCACTCATTCATTGAAACAAGCGGTTTTCATTCATTCATTGAATCCTGCTTATCCCATTGATTCAATGTCTACACCTTAACGCCTTTATTGAATGAAACAAACTGCAATAATTCATTTATTCCAACAACAAAATAAGACGTTTTGATTCAACGTTTTGAGCTTGTCTCATTCATTCAATGTAACGATCTTAACTGATGTATTCAATGTATGAAACTGCATTCATTCATTCAATGAATCAAACTACACTCACTCATTCATTGAAACCAGCGGTATTCATTCATTCATTGAATCCAGCTTATCCCATTGATTCAATGTCTACACCTTAACACCTTGATTGAATGAAACAAACTGCAATAATTCATTTATTCCAACAACAAAATAAGACGTTTTGATTCAACGTTTTGAGCTTGTCTCATTCATTCAATGTAACGAGCTTAACTGATTTATTCAATGTATGAACCTGCATTCATTCATTCAATGAATCAATCTACACTCACTCATTCATTGAAACAAGCGGTATTCATTCATTCATTGAATCCAGCTTATCCCATTGTCTCAATGTCTACACCTTAACGCCTTTATTCAATGATACAAACTGCAATATTTCATTCATTCCAACAACAAAATAAGACGTTTTGTTTCAACGTTTTGAGCTTGTCTCATTCATTCACTGTAATGAGCTTAACAGATTTATTTCATGTATGAAACTGCATTCATTCATACATTGAATCCAGCTTATCCCATTCATTCAATGTCTACACGTTAACGCCTTTATTGAATGAAACAAACTGCAATAATTCATTTATTCCAAGAACAAAATAAGACGTTTTAATTCAACGTTTTGAGCTTGTCTCATTCATTCAATGTAACGAGCTTAACTGATTTATTCAATGTATGAAACTGCATTCATTCATTCAATGAATCAAACTACACTCACTCATTCATTGAAACAAGCGGTATTCATTCATTCATTGAAACCAGCTTATCCCATTGATTCAATGTCTACACCTTAACGGCTTCATTCAATGTAACAAACTGCAATAATTCATTCAATCCAAGAACTAAACAAGACGTTTTGATTCAACATTTTGAGCTTGTCTCATTCATTCAATGTAACGATCTTAACTGATTTATTCAAAGCATGAAACTGCATTCATTCATTCAATGAATCAAACTACACTCACTCATTCATTGAAACAAGCGGTATTCATTCATTCATTGAATCCAGCTTATCCCATTGATTCAATGTCTACACCTTAACGCCTTTATTCAATGAAACAAACTGCAATAATTCATTTATTCCAAGAACAAAATAAGACGTTTTAATTGAACGTTTTGAGCTTGTCTCATTCATTCAATGTAACGAACTTAACTGATTTATTCAATGTATGAAACTGCATTCATTCATTCATTCAATGAATCAAACTACACTCACTCATTCATTGAAACAAGCGGTATTCATTCATTCATTGAATCCAGCTTATCCCATTGATTCAATGTCTACACGTTAACGCCTTTATTCAATGAAACAAACTGCAATACTTCATTCATTCCAACAACAAAATAAGACGTTTTGATTCAACGTTTTGAGCTTGTCTCATTCATTCAACGTAACGATCTTAACTGATTTATTCAATGTATGAACCTGCATTCATTCATTCAATGAATCCAACTACACTCACTCATTCATTGAAACAAGCGGTATTCATTCATTCATTGAATCCAGCTTATCCCATTGATTCAATGTCTACACCTTAACGCCTTTATTCAATGAAACAAACTGCAATAATTCATGATTTCCAACAACAAAATAAGACGTTTTGATTCAACGTTTTGAGCTTGTCTCATTCATTCAATGTAACGAGCTTAACTGATTTATTCAATGTATGAAACTGCATTCATTCATTCAATGAATCCAACTACACTCACTCATTCATTGAAACAAGCGGTATTCATTCATTCATTGAATCCAGCTTATCCCATTGATTCCATGTCTACACCTTAATGCCTTTATTCAATGAAACATACTGCAATAATTCATTCATTCCAACAACAAAATAAGACGTGTTCATTCAACGTTTTGAGCTCGTCTCATTCATTCACTGTACCGAGCTTAACAGATTTATTTCATGTATGAAACTGCATTCATTCATACATTGAATCCAGCTTATCCCATTCATTCAATGTCTACACCTTAACGCCTTCATTCATTCAAAGAACTAAATAAGACGTTTTGATTCAACGTTTTGAGCTTATCTCATTCATTCAATGTAACGAGCTTAACTGATTTATTCAATGTATGAAACTGCTTTAATTCATTCAATGAATCAAACTACACTCACTCATTCATTGAAACAAGTGTTGTTCATTCATTCATTGAATCCAGCTTATCCCATTGATTCAATGTCTACTCTTTAACGCTTTTATTGAATGAAACAAACTGCAATATTTCATTCATTCCAACAACAAAATAAGACGTTTTGATTCAACGTTTTGAGCTTGTCTCATTCATTCAATGTAACGATCTTAACTGATTTATTCAATGTATGAAACTGCATTCATTCATTCAATGAATCAAACTACACTCACTCATTCATTGAAACAAGCGGTATTCATTCATTCATTGAATCCAGCTTATTCCATTGATTCAATGTCTACACCTTAACGCCTTTATTCAATGAAATAAACTGCAATAATTCATGCTTTCCAACAACAAAATAAGACGTTTTGATTCAACGTTTTGAGCTTGTCTCATTCATTCAATGTAACGAGTTTAACTGATTTATTCAATGTATGAAACTGCATTCATTCATTCAATGAATCAAACTACACACTCATTCATTGAAACAAGCGGTATTCATTCAATCATTGAATCCTGCTTATCCCATTGATTCAATGTCTACTCTTTAACGCTTTTATTCAATGAAACAGACTGCAATATTTCATTCATTCCAACAACAAAATAAGACGTTTTGATTCAACGTTTTGAGCTTGTCTCATTCATTCAATGTAACGAGTTTAACTGATTTATTCAATGTATGAAACTGCATTCATTCATTCAATGAATCAAACTACACTCACCCGTTCATTGAAACAAGCGGTATTCATTCAATCATTGAATCCAGCTTATCCCATTGATTCAATGTCTACTCTTTAACGCTTTTATTCAATGAAACAAACTGTAATATTTCATTCATTCCAACAACAAAATAAGACGTTTTGATTCAACGTTTTGAGCTTGTCTCATTCATTCAATGTAACGAGTTTAACTCATTTATTCAATGTATGAAACTGCATTCATTCATTCAATGAATCAAACTACACTCACTCATTCATTGAAACAAGCGGTATTCATTCAATCATTGAATCCTGCTTATCCCATTGATTCAATGTCTACTCTTTAACGCTTTTATTCAATGAAACAAACTGCAATATTTCATTCATTCCAACAACAAAATAAGACGTTTTGATTCAACGTTTTGAGCTTGTCTCATTCATTCAATGTAACGAGTTTAACTGATTTATTCAATGTATGAAACTGCATTCATTCATTCAATGAATCAAACTACACTCACTCATTCATTGAAACAAGCGGTATTCATTCAATCATTGAATCCTGCTTATCCCATTGATTCAATGTCTACACCTTAACGCCTTTGTTGAATGAAACAAACTGCAATCAATCATTCATTCCAAGAACAAAATAAGACGTTTTAATTCAACGTTTTGAGCTTGTCTCATTCATTCAACGTAACGAGCTTAACTGATTTATTCAATGTATGAAACTGCATTCATTCATTCAATGAATCAAACTACACTCACTTATTCATTGAAACAAGCGGTATTCATTCATTCATTGAATCCAGCTTATCCCATTGATTCAATGTCTACACGTTAACGCCTTTTTTCAATGAAACAAACTGCACTAATTCATTTATTCCAAGAACAAAATAAGACGTTTTAATTCAACTTTTTGAACTTGTCTCATTCATTCAATGTAACGAGCTTAACTGATTTATTCAATGTATGAAACTGCATTCATTCATTCAATGAATCAAACTTCACTCACTCATTCATTGAAACAAGCGGTATTCATTCATTCATTGAATCCAGCTTATCCCATTGATTCAATGTCTACTCTTTAACGCTTTTATTCAATGAAACAAACTGCAATATTTCATTCATTCCAACAACAAAATAAGACGTTTTGATTCAACGTTTTGAGCTTGTCTCATTCATTCAATGTAACGAGCTTAACTGATTTATTCAATGTATGAAACTGCATTCATTCATTCAATGAATCAAACTACACTCACTCATTCATTGAAACAAGCGGTATTCATTCATTCATTGAATCCAGCTTATCCCATTGATTCAATGTCTACACCTTAACGCCTTTATTCAATGAAACATACTGCAATAATTCATTCATTCCAACAACAAAATAAGACGTTTTCATTCAACGTTTTGAGCTCGTCTCATTCATTCAATGTAACGAGTTTAACTGATATATTCAAAGTATGAAACTGCATTCATTCATTCAATGAATCAAACTACACTCACTCATTCATTGAAACAAGCGGTATTCATTCATTCATTGAATCCAGCTTAACCCATTGATTCAATGTCTACACCTTAACGCCTTTATTCAATGAAACAAACTGCAATAATTCATTTATTCCAAGAACAAAATAAGACGTTTTAATTCAACGTTTTGAGCTTGTCTCATTCATTCAACGTAACGAGCTTAACTGATTTATTCCATGTATGAAACTGCATTCATTCATTCAATGAATCAAACTACACTCACTCATTCAATGAAACAAGCGATATTCATTCATTCATTGAATCCAGCTTATCGCATTGATTCAATGACTACACCCTAACGCCTTTATTCAATGAACCAAACTGCAATAATTCATTCATTCCAACAACAAAATAAGACGTTTTGATTGAACGTTTTGAGCTTGTCTCATTCATTCAACGTAACGATCTTAACTGATTTATTCAATGTATGAAACTGCATTCATTCATTCAATGAATCAAACTACACTCACTCATTCATTGAAACAAGCGGTATTCATTCATTCATTGAATCCAGCTTATCCCATTCATTCAATGTCTACACCTAAACGCCTTTATTCAATGAAACAAACTGCAATAATTCATTCATTCCATCAACAAAATAAGACGTTTTGTTTCAACGTTTTGAGCTCATCTCATTCATTCACTGTACCGAGCTTAACAGATTTATTTCATGTATGAAACTGCATTCATTCATACATTGAATCCAGCTTATCCCATTCATTCAATGTCTACACCTTAACGCCTTCATTCATTCAAAGAACTAAATAAGACGTTTTGATTCAACGTTTTGAGCTTGTCTCATTCATTCAATGTAACGAGCTTAACTGATTTATTCAATGTATGAAACTGCATTCATTCATTCAATGAATCCAACTACACTCACTCATTCAATGAAACAAGCGGTATTCATTCATTCATTGAATCCAGCTTGTCGCATTGATTCAATGACTACACCCTAACGCCTTTATTCAATGAAACAAACTGCAATACTTCATTCATTCCAACAACAAAATAAGACGTTTTGATTCAACGTTTTGAGTTTGTCTCATTCATTCAACGTAACGTTCTTAACTGATTTATTCAATGTATGAACCTGCATTCATTCATTCAATGAATCCAACTACACTCACTCATTCATTGAAACAAGCGGTATTCATTCATTCATTGAATCCAGCTTATCCCATTGATTCAATGTCTACACCTTAACGCCTTTATTCAATGAAACAAACTGCAATAATTCATTTATTCCAACAACAAAATAAGACGTTTTGATTCAAAGTTTTGAGCTTGTCTCATTCATTCAATGTAACGAGCTTAACTGATTTATTCAATGTATGAAACTGCATTAATTCATTCATTGAATCAAACTACACTCACTCATTCATTGAAACAAGCGGTATTCATTCATTCATTGAATCCAGCTTGTCGCATTGATTCAATGACTACACCCTAACGCCTTTATTCAATGAAACAAACTGCAATACTTCATTCATTCCAACAACAAAATAAGACGTTTTGATTCAACGTTTTGAGTTTGTCTCATTCATTCAACGTAACGTTCTTAACTGATTTATTCAATGTATGAACCTGCATTCATTCATTCAATGAATCCAACTACACTCACTCATTCATTGAAACAAGCGGTATTCATTCATTCATTGAATCCAGCTTATCCCATTGATTCAATGTCTACACCTTAACGCCTTTATTGAATGAAACAAACTACAATAATTCATTTATTCCAACAACAAAATAAGACGTTTTGATTCAACGTTTTGAGCTTGTCTCATTCATTCAATGTAACGAGCTTAACTGATTTATTCAATGTATGAAACTGCATTCATTCATTCAATGAATCAAACTACACTCACTCATTCATTGAAACAAGCGGTATTCATTCATTCATTGAATCTAGCTTATCCCATTGATTCAATGTCTACACCTTAACGCCTTTTTTCAATGAAAGAAACTGCAATAATCCATTTATTCCAACAACCAAATAAGACGTTTTGATTCAACGTTTTGAGCTTGTCTCATTCATTCAATGTAACGAGCTTAACTGATTTACTCAGTGTATGAAACTGCATTCATTCATTCAATGAATCAAACTACACTCACTCATTCATTGAAACAAGCGGTATTCATTCAATCATTGAATCCTGCTTATCCCATTGATTCAATGTCTACACCTTAACGCCTTTATTGAATGAAACAAACTGCAATCAATCATTCATTCCAAGAACAAAATAAGACGTTTTAATTCAACGTGTTGAGCTTGTCTCATTCATTCAATGTAACGAGCTTAACTGATTTATTCAATGTATGAAACTGCATTCATTCATTCAATGAATCAAACTACACTCACTCATTCATTGAAACAAGCGGTATTCATTCATTCATTGAATCCAGCTTATCCCATTGATTCAATGTCTACACGTTAACGCCTTTATTCAATGAAACAAACTGCACTAATTCATTTATTCCAAGAACAAAATAAGACGTTTTAATTCAACGTTTTGAGCTCGTCTCATTCATTCAATGTAACGAGTTTAACTGATTTATTCAATGTATGAAACTGCATTCATTCATTCAATGAATCAAACTACACTCACTCATTCATTGAAACAAGCGGTATACATTCAATCATTGAATCCTGCTTATCCCATTGATTCATGTCTACACCTTAACGCCTTTATTGAATGAAACAAACTGCAATCAATCATTCATTCCAAGAACAAAATAAGACGTTTTAATTCAACGTTTTGAGCTTGTCTCATTCATTCAATGTAACGAGCTTAACTGATTTATTCAATGTATGAAACTGCATTCATTCATTCAATGAATCAAACTACACTCACTCATTCATTGAAACAAGCGGTATTCATTCATTCATTGAATCCAGCTTATCCCATTGATTCAATGTCTACACGTTAACGCCTTTATTCAATGAAACAAACTGCACTAATTCATTTATTCCAAGAACAAAATAAGACGTTTTAATTCAACTTTTTGAGCTTGTCTCATTCATTCAATGTAACGAGCTTAACTGATTTATTCAATGTATGAACCTGCATTCATTCATTCAATGAATCAATCTACACTCACTCATTCATTGAAACAAGCGGTATTCATTCATTCATTGAATCCAGCTTATCCCATTGTCTCAATGTCTACACCTTAACGCCTTTATTCAATGATACAAACTGCAATATTTCATTCATTCCAACAACAAAATAAGACGTTTTGTTTCAACGTTTTGAGCTTGTCTCATTCATTCACTGTAATGAGCTTAACAGATTTATTTCATGTATGAAACTGCATTCATTCATACATTGAATCCAGCTTATCCCATTCATTCAATGTCTACACGTTAACGCCTTTATTGAATGAAACAAACTGCAATAATTCATTTATTCCAAGAACAAAATAAGACGTTTTAATTCAACGTTTTGAGCTTGTCTCATTCATTCAATGTAACGAGCTTAACTGATTTATTCAATGTATGAAACTGCATTCATTCATTCAATGAATCAAACTACACTCACTCATTCATTGAAACAAGCGGTATTCATTCATTCATTGAAACCAGCTTATCCCATTGATTCAATGTCTACACCTTAACGGCTTCATTCAATGTAACAAACTGCAATAATTCATTCAATCCAAGAACTAAACAAGACGTTTTGATTCAACATTTTGAGCTTGTCTCATTCATTCAATGTAACGATCTTAACTGATTTATTCAAAGCATGAAACTGCATTCATTCATTCAATGAATCAAACTACACTCACTCATTCATTGAAACAAGCGGTATTCATTCATTCATTGAATCCAGCTTATCCCATTGATTCAATGTCTACACCTTAACGCCTTTATTCAATGAAACAAACTGCAATAATTCATTTATTCCAAGAACAAAATAAGACGTTTTAATTGAACGTTTTGAGCTTGTCTCATTCATTCAATGTAACGAACTTAACTGATTTATTCAATGTATGAAACTGCATTCATTCATTCATTCAATGAATCAAACTACACTCACTCATTCATTGAAACAAGCGGTATTCATTCATTCATTGAATCCAGCTTATCCCATTGATTCAATGTCTACACGTTAACGCCTTTATTCAATGAAACAAACTGCAATACTTCATTCATTCCAACAACAAAATAAGACGTTTTGATTCAACGTTTTGAGCTTGTCTCATTCATTCAACGTAACGATCTTAACTGATTTATTCAATGTATGAACCTGCATTCATTCATTCAATGAATCCAACTACACTCACTCATTCATTGAAACAAGCGGTATTCATTCATTCATTGAATCCAGCTTATCCCATTGATTCAATGTCTACACCTTAACGCCTTTATTCAATGAAACAAACTGCAATAATTCATGATTTCCAACAACAAAATAAGACGTTTTGATTCAACGTTTTGAGCTTGTCTCATTCATTCAATGTAACGAGCTTAACTGATTTATTCAATGTATGAAACTGCATTCATTCATTCAATGAATCCAACTACACTCACTCATTCATTGAAACAAGCGGTATTCATTCATTCATTGAATCCAGCTTATCCCATTGATTCCATGTCTACACCTTAATGCCTTTATTCAATGAAACATACTGCAATAATTCATTCATTCCAACAACAAAATAAGACGTGTTCATTCAACGTTTTGAGCTCGTCTCATTCATTCACTGTACCGAGCTTAACAGATTTATTTCATGTATGAAACTGCATTCATTCATACATTGAATCCAGCTTATCCCATTCATTCAATGTCTACACCTTAACGCCTTCATTCATTCAAAGAACTAAATAAGACGTTTTGATTCAACGTTTTGAGCTTATCTCATTCATTCAATGTAACGAGCTTAACTGATTTATTCAATGTATGAAACTGCTTTAATTCATTCAATGAATCAAACTACACTCACTCATTCATTGAAACAAGTGTTGTTCATTCATTCATTGAATCCAGCTTATCCCATTGATTCAATGTCTACTCTTTAACGCTTTTATTGAATGAAACAAACTGCAATATTTCATTCATTCCAACAACAAAATAAGACGTTTTGATTCAACGTTTTGAGCTTCTCTCATTCATTCAATGTAACGATCTTAACTGATTTATTCAATGTATGAAACTGCATTCATTCATTCAATGAATCAAACTACACTCACTCATTCATTGAAACAAGCGGTATTCATTCATTCATTGAATCCAGCTTATTCCATTGATTCAATGTCTACACCTTAACGCCTTTATTCAATGAAATAAACTGCAATAATTCATGCTTTCCAACAACAAAATAAGACGTTTTGATTCAACGTTTTGAGCTTGTCTCATTCATTCAATGTAACGAGCTTAACTGATTTATTCAATGTATGAACCTGCATTCATTCATTCAATGAATCAATCTACACTCACTCATTCATTGAAACAAGCGGTATTCATTCATTCATTGAATCCAGCTTATCCCATTGTCTCAATGTCTACACCTTAACGCCTTTATTCAATGATACAAACTGCAATATTTCATTCATTCCAACAACAAAATAAGACGTTTTGTTTCAACGTTTTGAGCTTGTCTCATTCATTCACTGTAATGAGCTTAACAGATTTATTTCATGTATGAAACTGCATTCATTCATACATTGAATCCAGCTTATCCCATTCATTCAATGTCTACACGTTAACGCCTTTATTGAATGAAACAAACTGCAATAATTCATTTATTCCAAGAACAAAATAAGACGTTTTAATTCAACGTTTTGAGCTTGTCTCATTCATTCAATGTAACGAGCTTAACTGATTTATTCAATGTATGAAACTGCATTCATTCATTCAATGAATCAAACTACACTCACTCATTCATTGAAACAAGCGGTATTCATTCATTCATTGAAACCAGCTTATCCCATTGATTCAATGTCTACACCTTAACGGCTTCATTCAATGAAACAAACTGCAATAATTCATTCAATCCAAGAACTAAATAAGACGTTTTGATTCAACATTTTGAGCTTGTCTCATTCATTCAATGTAACGATCTTAACTGATTTATTCAAAGCATGAAACTGCATTCATTCATTCAATGAATCAAACTACACTCACTCATTCATTGAAACAAGCGGTATTCATTCATTCATTGAATCCAGCTTATCCCATTGATTCAATGTCTACACGTTAACGCCTTTATTCAATGAAACAATATGCAATAATTCATTTATTCCAAGAACAAAATAAGACGTTTTAATTCAACTTCTGGAGCTTGTCTCATTCATTCAATGTAACGAGCTTAACTGATTTATTCCATGTATGAAACTGCATTCATTCATTCAATGAATCAAACTACACTCACTCATTCAATGAAGCAAGCAGTATTCATTCATTTATTGAATCCAGCTTATCGCATTGATTCAATGACTACACCCTAACGCCTTTATTCAATGAAACAAACTGCAATAATTCATTCATTCCAACAACAAAATAAGACGTTTTGATTCAACGTTTTGAGCTTGTCCCATTCATTCACTGTAATGAGCTTAACAGATTTATTTCATGTTTGAAACTGCATTCATTCATACATTGAATCCAGCTTATCCCATTCATTCAATGTCTACACCTTAACGCCTTCATTCATTCAAAGAACTAAATAAGACGTTTTGATTCAACGTTTTGAGCTTGTCTCATTCATTCAATGTAACGAGCTTCACTGATTTATTCAATGTATGAAACTGCATTCATTCATACATTGGATCCAGCTTATCCCATTCATTCAATGTCTACACCTTAACGCCTTCATTCATTCAAAGAACTAAATAAGACGTTTTGATTCAACGTTTTGAGCTTGTCTCATTCATTCAATGTAACGATCTTAACTGATTTAATCAATGTATGAAACTGCATTCATTCATTCAATGAATCAATCTACACTCACTCATTCATTGAAACAAGCGGTTTTCATTCATTCATTGAATCCTGCTTATCCCATTGATTCAATGTCTACACCTTAACGCCTTTATTGAATGAAACAAACTGCAATAATTCATTTATTCCAACAACAAAATAAGACGTTTTGATTCAACGTTTTGAGCTTGTCTCATTCATTCAATGTAACGATCTTAACTGATGTATTCAATGTATGAAACTGCATTCATTCATTCAATGAATCAAACTACACTCACTCATTCATTGAAACCAGCGGTATTCATTCATTCATTGAATCCAGCTTATCCCATTGATTCAATGTCTACACCTTAACACCTTGATTGAATGAAACAAACTGCAATAATTCATTTATTCCAACAACAAAATAAGACGTTTTGATTCAACGTTTTGAGCTTGTCTCATTCATTCAATGTAACGAGCTTAACTGATTTATTCAATGTATGAACCTGCATTCATTCATTCAATGAATCAATCTACACTCACTCATTCATTGAAACAAGCGGTATTCATTCATTCATTGAATCCAGCTTATCCCATTGTCTCAATGTCTACACCTTAACGCCTTTATTCAATGATACAAACTGCAATATTTCATTCATTCCAACAACAAAATAAGACGTTTTGTTTCAACGTTTTGAGCTTGTCTCATTCATTCACTGTAATGAGCTTAACAGATTTATTTCATGTATGAAACTGCATTCATTCATACATTGAATCCAGCTAATCCCATTCATTCAATGTCTACACGTTAACGCCTTTATTGAATGAAACAAACTGCAATAATTCATTTATTCCAAGAACAAAATAAGACGTTTTAATTCAACGTTTTGAGCTTGTCTCATTCATTCAATGTAACGAGCTTAACTGATTTATTCAATGTATGAAACTGCATTCATTCATTCAATGAATCAAACTACACTCACTCATTCATTAAAACAAGCGGTATTCATTCATTCATTGAAACCAGCTTATCCCATTGATTCAAAATCTACACCTTAACGGCTTCATTCAATGTAACAAACTGCAATATTTCATTCAATCCAAGAACTAAACAAGACGTTTTGATTCAACATTTTGAGCTTGTCTCATTCATTCAATGTAACGATCTTAACTGATTTATTCAAAGCATGAAACTGCATTCATTCATTCAATGAATCAAACTACACTCACTCATTCATTGAAACAAGCGGTATTCATTCATTCATTGAATCCAGCTTATCCCATTGATTCAATGTCTACACCTTAACGCCTTTATTCAATGAAACAAACTGCAATAATTCATTTATTCCAAGAACAAAATAAGACGTTTTAATTGAACGTTTTGAGCTTGTCTCATTCATTCAATGTAACGAACTTAACTGATTTATTCAATGTATGAAACTGCATTCATTCATTCATTCAATGAATCAAACTACACTCACTCATTCATTGAAACAAGCGGTATTCATTCATTCATTGAATCCAGCTTATCCCATTGATTCAATGTCTACACGTTAACGCCTTTATTCAATGAAACAAACTGCAATACTTCATTCATTCCAACAACAAAATAAGACGTTTTGATTCAACGTTTTGAGCTTGTCTCATTCATTCAACGTAACGATCTTAACTGATTTATTCAATGTATGAACCTGCATTCATTCATTCAATGAATCCAACTACACTCACTCATTCATTGAAACAAGCGGTATTCATTCATTCATTGAATCCAGCTTATCCCATTGATTCAATGTCTACACCTTAACGCCTTTATTCAATGAAACAAACTGCAATAATTCATGATTTCCAACAACAAAATAAGACGTTTTGATTCAACGTTTTGAGCTTGTCTCATTCATTCAATGTAACGAGCTTAACTGATTTATTCAATGTATGAAACTGCATTCATTCATTCAATGAATCCAACTACACTCACTCATTCATTGAAACAAGCGGTATTCATTCATTCATTGAATCCAGCTTATCCCATTGATTCCATGTCTACACCTTAATGCCTTTATTCAATGAAACATACTGCAATAATTCATTCATTCCAACAACAAAATAAGACGTGTTCATTCAACGTTTTGAGCTCGTCTCATTCATTCACTGTACCGAGCTTAACAGATTTATTTCATGTATGAAACTGCATTCATTCATACATTGAATCCAGCTTATCCCATTCATTCAATGTCTACACCTTAACGCCTTCATTCATTCAAAGAACTAAATAAGACGTTTTGATTCAACGTTTTGAGCTTATCTCATTCATTCAATGTAACGAGCTTAACTGATTTATTCAATGTATGAAACTGCTTTAATTCATTCAATGAATCAAACTACACTCACTCATTCATTGAAACAAGTGTTGTTCATTCATTCATTGAATCCAGCTTATCCCATTGATTCAATGTCTACTCTTTAACGCTTTTATTGAATGAAACAAACTGCAATATTTCATTCATTCCAACAACAAAATAAGACGTTTTGATTCAACGTTTTGAGCTTCTCTCATTCATTCAATGTAACGATCTTAACTGATTTATTCAATGTATGAAACTGCATTCATTCATTCAATGAATCAAACTACACTCACTCATTCATTGAAACAAGCGGTATTCATTCATTCATTGAATCCAGCTTATTCCATTGATTCAATGTCTACACCTTAACGCCTTTATTCAATGAAATAAACTGCAATAATTCATGCTTTCCAACAACAAAATAAGACGTTTTGATTCAACGTTTTGAGCTTGTCTCATTCATTCAATGTAACGAGTTTAACTGATTTATTCAATGTATGAAACTGCATTCATTCATTCAATGAATCAAACTACACACTCATTCATTGAAACAAGCGGTATTCATTCAATCATTGAATCCTGCTTATCCCATTGATTCAATGTCTACTCTTTAACGCTTTTATTCAATGAAACAGACTGCAATATTTCATTCATTCCAACAACAAAATAAGACGTTTTGATTCAACGTTTTGAGCTTGTCTCATTCATTCAATGTAACGAGTTTAACTGATTTATTCAATGTATGAAACTGCATTCATTCATTCAATGAATCAAACTACACTCACCCGTTCATTGAAACAAGCGGTATTCATTCAATCATTGAATCCAGCTTATCCCATTGATTCAATGTCTACTCTTTAACGCTTTTATTCAATGAAACAAACTGTAATATTTCATTCATTCCAACAACAAAATAAGACGTTTTGATTCAACGTTTTGAGCTTGTCTCATTCATTCAATGTAACGAGTTTAACTGATTTATTCAATGTATGAAACTGCATTCATTCATTCAATGAATCAAACTACACTCACTCATTCATTGAAACAAGCGGTATTCATTCAATCATTGAATCCTGCTTATCCCATTGATTCAATGTCTACTCTTTAACGCTTTTATTCAATGAAACAAACTGCAATATTTCATTCATTCCAACAACAAAATAAGACGTTTTGATTCAACGTTTTTAGCTTGTCTCATTCATTCAATGTAACGAGTTTAACTGATTTATTCAATGTATGAAACTGCATTCATTCATTCAATGAATCAAACTACACTCACTCATTCATTGAAACAAGCGGTATTCATTCAATCATTGAATCCTGCTTATCCCATTGATTCAATGTCTACACCTTAACGCCTTTATTGAATGAAACAAACTGCAATCAATCATTCATTCCAAGAACAAAATAAGACGTTTTAATTCAACGTTTTGAGCTTGTCTCATTCATTCAATGTAACGAGCTTAACTGATTTATTCAATGTATGAAACTGCATTCATTCATTCAATGAATCAAACTACACTCACTTATTCATTGAAACAAGCGGTATTCATTCATTCATTGAATCCAGCTTATCCCATTGATTCAATGTCTACACGTTAACGCCTTTTTTCAATGAAACAAACTGCACTAATTCATTTATTCCAAGAACAAAATAAGACGTTTTAATTCAACTTTTTGAACTTGTCTCATTCATTCAATGTAACGAGCTTAACTGATTTATTCAATGTATGAAACTGCATTCATTCATTCAATGAATCAAACTTCACTCACTCATTCATTGAAACAAGCGGTATTCATTCATTCATTGAATCCAGCTTATCCCATTGATTCAATGTCTACTCTTTAACGCTTTTATTCAATGAAACAAACTGCAATATTTCATTCATTCCAACAACAAAATAAGACGTTTTGATTCAACGTTTTGAGCTTGTCTCATTCATTCAATGTAACGAGCTTAACTGATTTATTCAATGTATGAAACTGCATTCATTCATTCAATGAATCAAACTACACTCACTCATTCATTGAAACAAGCGGTATTCATTCATTCATTGAATCCAGCTTATCCCATTGATTCAATGTCTACACCTTAACGCCTTTATTCAATGAAACATACTGCAATAATTCATTCATTCCAACAACAAAATAAGACGTTTTCATTCAACGTTTTGAGCTCGTCTCATTCATTCAATGTAACGAGTTTAACTGATATATTCAAAGTATGAAACTGCATTCATTCATTCAATGAATCAAACTACACTCACTCATTCATTGAAACAAGCGGTATTCATTCATTCATTGAATCCAGCTTAACCCATTGATTCAATGTCTACACCTTAACGCCTTTATTCAATGAAACAAACTGCAATAATTCATTTATTCCAAGAACAAAATAAGACGTTTTAATTCAACGTTTTGAGCTTGTCTCATTCATTCAACGTAACGAGCTTAACTGATTTATTCCATGTATGAAACTGCATTCATTCATTCAATGAATCAAACTACACTCACTCATTCAATGAAACAAGCGATATTCATTCATTCATTGAATCCAGCTTATCGCATTGATTCAATGACTACACCCTAACGCCTTTATTCAATGAACCAAACTGCAATAATTCATTCATTCCAACAACAAAATAAGACGTTTTGATTGAACGTTTTGAGCTTGTCTCATTCATTCAACGTAACGATCTTAACTGATTTATTCAATGTATGAAACTGCATTCATTCATTCAATGAATCAAACTACACTCACTCATTCATTGAAACAAGCGGTATTCATTCATTCATTGAATCCAGCTTATCCCATTCATTCAATGTCTACACCTAAACGCCTTTATTCAATGAAACAAACTGCAATAATTCATTCATTCCATCAACAAAATAAGACGTTTTGTTTCAACGTTTTGAGCTCATCTCATTCATTCACTGTACCGAGCTTAACAGATTTATTTCATGTATGAAACTGCATTCATTCATACATTGAATCCAGCTTATCCCATTCATTCAATGTCTACACCTTAACGCCTTCATTCATTCAAAGAACTAAATAAGACGTTTTGATTCAACGTTTTGAGCTTGTCTCATTCATTCAATGTAACGAGCTTAACTGATTTATTCAATGTATGAAACTGCATTCATTCATTCAATGAATCCAACTACACTCACTCATTCAATGAAACAAGCGGTATTCATTCATTCATTGAATCCAGCTTGTCGCATTGATTCAATAACTACACCCTAACGCCTTTATTCAATGAAACAAACTGCAATACTTCATTCATTCCAACAACAAAATAAGTCGTTTTGATTCAACGTTTTGAGTTTGTCTCATTCATTCAACGTAACGTTCTTAACTGATTTATTCAATGTATGAACCTGCATTCATTCATTCAATGAATCCAACTACACTCACTCATTCATTGAAACAAGCGGTATTCATTCATTCATTGAATCCAGCTTATCCCATTGATTCAATGTCTACACCTTAACGCCTTTATTCAATGAAACAAACTGCAATAATTCATTTATTCCAACAACAAAATAAGACGTTTTGATTCAAAGTTTTGAGCTTGTCTCATTCATTCAATGTAACGAGCTTAACTGATTTATTCAATGTATGAAACTGCATTAATTCATTCATTGAATCAAACTACACTCACTCATTCATTGAAACAAGCGGTATTCATTCATTCATTGAATCCAGCTTGTCGCATTGATTCAATGACTACACCCTAACGCCTTTATTCAATGAAACAAACTGCAATACTTCATTCATTCCAACAACAAAATAAGACGTTTTGATTCAACGTTTTGAGTTTGTCTCATTCATTCAACGTAACGTTCTTAACTGATTTATTCAATGTATGAACCTGCATTCATTCATTCAATGAATCCAACTACACTCACTCATTCATTGAAACAAGCGGTATTCATTCATTCATTGAATCCAGCTTATCCCATTGATTCAATGTCTACACCTTAACGCCTTTATTGAATGAAACAAACTACAATAATTCATTTATTCCAACAACAAAATAAGACGTTTTGATTCAACGTTTTGAGCTTGTCTCATTCATTCAATGTAACGAGCTTAACTGATTTATTCAATGTATGAAACTGCATTCATTCATTCAATGAATCAAACTACACTCACTCATTCATTGAAACAAGCGGTATTCATTCATTCATTGAATCTAGCTTATCCCATTGATTCAATGTCTACACCTTAACGCCTTTTTTCAATGAAAGAAACTGCAATAATCCATTTATTCCAACAACCAAATAAGACGTTTTGATTCAACGTTTTGAGCTTGTCTCATTCATTCAATGTAACGAGCTTAACTGATTTACTCAGTGTATGAAACTGCATTCATTCATTCAATGAATCAAACTACACTCACTCATTCATTGAAACAAGCGGTATTCATTCAATCATTGAATCCTGCTTATCCCATTGATTCAATGTCTACACCTTAACGCCTTTATTGAATGAAACAAACTGCAATCAATCATTCATTCCAAGAACAAAATAAGACGTTTTAATTCAACGTTTTGAGCTTGTCTCATTCATTCAATGTAACGAGCTTAACTGATTTATTCAATGTATGAAACTGCATTCATTCATTCAATGAATCAAACTACACTCACTCATTCATTGAAACAAGCGGTATTCATTCATTCATTGAATCCAGCTTATCCCATTGATTCAATGTCTACACGTTAACGCCTTTATTCAATGAAACAAACTGCACTAATTCATTTATTCCAAGAACAAAATAAGACGTTTTAATTCAACGTTTTGAGCTCGTCTCATTCATTCAATGTAACGAGTTTAACTGATTTATTCAATGTATGAAACTGCATTCATTCATTCAATGAATCAAACTACACTCACTCATTCATTGAAACAAGCGGTATTCATTCAATCATTGAATCCTGCTTATCCCATTGATTCAATGTCTACACCTTAACGCCTTTATTGAATGAAACAAACTGCAATCAATCATTCATTCCAAGAACAAAATAAGACGTTTTAATTCAACGTTTTGAGCTTGTCTCATTCATTCAATGTAACGAGCTTAACTGATTTATTCAATGTATGAAACTGCATTCATTCATTCAATGAATCAAACTACACTCACTCATTCATTGAAACAAGCGGTATTCATTCATTCATTGAATCCAGCTTATCCCATTGATTCAATGTCTACACGTTAACGCCTTTATTCAATGAAACAAACTGCACTAATTCATTTATTCCAAGAACAAAATAAGACGTTTTAATTCAACTTTTTGAGCTTGTCTCATTCATTCAATGTAACGAGCTTAACTGATTTATTCAATGTATGAAACTGCATTCATTCATTCAATGAATCAAACTACACTCACTCATTCATTGAAACAAGCGGTATTCATTCATTCATTGAATCCAGCTTATCCCATTGATTCAATGTCTACACCTTAACGCCTTTATTCAATGAAACATACTGCAATAATTCATTCATTCCAACAACAAAATAAGACGTTTTCATTCAACGTTTTGAGCTCGTCTCATTCATTCAATGTAACGAGTTTAACTGATTTATTCAATGTATGAAACTGCATTCATTCATTCAATGAATCAAACTACACTCACTCATTCAATGAAACAAGCGATATTCATTCATTCATTGAATCCAGCTTATCGCATTGATTCAATATCTACACCCTAACGCCTTTATTGAATGAAACAAACTGCAATCAATCATTCATTCCAAGAACAAAATAAGACGTTTTGATTCAACGTTTTGAGCTTGTCTCATTCATTCAATGTAACGAGCTTAACTGATTTATTCAATGTATGAAACTGCATTCATTCATTCAATGAATCCAACTACACTCACTCATTCAATGAAACAAGCGGTATTCATTCATTCATTGAATCCAGCTTGTCGCATTGATTCAATGACTACACCCTAACGCCTTTATTCAATGAAACAAACTGCAATACTTCATTCATTCCAACAACAAAATAAGACGTTTTGATTCAACGTTTTGAGCTTGTCTCATTCATTCAACGTAACGATCTTAACTGATTTATTCAATGTATGAACCTGCATTCATTCATTCAATGAATCCAACTACACTCACTCATTCATTGAAACAAGCGGTATTCATTCATTCATTGAATCCAGCTTATCCCATTGATTCAATGTCTACACCTTAACGCCTTTATTCAATGAAACAAACTGCAATAATTCATTTATTCCAACAACAAAATAAGACGTTTTGATTCAAAGTTTTGAGCTTGTCTCATTCATTCAATGTAACGAGCTTAACTGATTTATTCAATGTATGAAACTGCATTAATTCATTCATTGAATCAAACTACACTCACTCATTCATTGAAGCAAGCGGTATTCATTCATTCATTGAATCCAGCTTATTCCATCGATTCAATGTCTACACCTTAACGCCTTTATTCAATGAAACAAACTGCAATAATTCATTTATTCCAACAACAAAATAAGACGTTTTGATTCAACGTTTTGAGCTTGTCTCATTCATTCAATGTAACGATCTTAACTGATTTATTCAATGTATGAAACTGCATTCATTCATTCAATGAATCAAACTACACTCACTCATTCATTGAAACAAGCGGTATTCATTCATTCATTGAATCCAGCTTATCCCATTGATTCAATGTCTACACCTTAACGCCTTTATTGAATGAAACAAACTACAATAATTCATTTATTCCAACAACAAATTAAGACGTTTTGATTCAACGTTTTGAGCTTGTCTCATTCATTCAATGTAACGAGCTTAACTGATTTATTCAATGTATGAAACTGCATTCATTCATTCAATGAATCAAACTACACTCACTCATTCATTGAAACAAGCGGTATTCATTCATTGAATCCAGCTTATCCCATTGATTCAATGTCTACACCTTAACGCCTTTTTTCAATGAAAGAAACTGCAATAATCCATTTATTCCAACAACCAAATAAGACGTTTTGATTCAACGTTTTGAGCTTGTCTCATTCATTCAATATAACGAGCTTAACTGATTTACTCAGTGTATGAAACTGCATTCGTTCATTCATTGAATCAAACTACACTCACTCATTCATTGAAACAAGCGGTATTCATTCATTCATTGAATCCAGCTTATCCCATTGATTCAATGTCTACACGTTAACGCCTTTATTCAATGAAACAAACTGCACTAATTCATTTATTCCAAGAACAAAATAAGACGTTTTAATTCAACTTTTTGAGCTTGTCTCATTCATTCAATGTAACGAGCTTAACTGATTTATTCAATGTATGAAACTGCATTCATTCATTCAATGAATCAAACTACACTCACTCATTCATTGAAACAAGCGGTATTCATTCATTCATTGAATCCAGCTTATCCCATTGATTCAATGTCTACACCTTAACGCCTTTATTCAATGAAACATACTGCAATAATTCATTCATTCCAACAACAAAATAAGACGTTTTCATTCAACGTTTTGAGCTAGTCTCATTCATTCAATGTAACGAGCTTAACTGATTTATTCAATGTATGAAACTGCATTCATTCATTCAATGAATCAAACTACACTCACTCATTCAATGAAACAAGCTGTATTCATTCATTCATTGAATCCAGCTTATCCCATTGATTCAATGTCTACACCTTAACGCCTTTATTCAATGAAACATACTGCAATAATTCATTCATTCCAACAACAAAATAAGACGTTTTCATTCAACGTTTTGAGCTCGTCTCATTCATTCAATGTAACGAGTTTAACTGATTTATTCAATGTATGAAACTGCATTCATTCATTCAATGAATCAAACTACACTCACTCATTCAATGAAACAAGCGATATTCATTCATTCATTGAATCCAGCTTATCGCATTGATTCAATATCTACACCTTAACGTCTTTATTCAATGAAACAAACTGCAATAATTCATTTATTCCAAGAACAAAATAAGACGTTTTAATTCAACGTTTTGAGCTAGTCTCATTCATTCAATGTAACGAGCTTAACTGATTTATTCAATGTATGAAACTGCATTCATTCATTCAATGAATCAAACTACACTCACTCATTCAATGAAACAAGCGATATTCATTCATTCATTGAATCCAGCTTATCGCATTGATTCAATGACTACACCCTAACGCCTTTATTGAATGAAACAAACTGCAATCAATCATTCATTCCAAGAACAAATTAAGACGTTTTGATTCAACGTTTTGAGCTTGTCTCATTCATTCAATGTAACGAGCTTAACTGATTTATTCAATGTATGAAACTGCATTCATTCATTCAATGAATCAAACTACACTCACTCATTCAATAAAACAAGCGATATTCATTCATTCATTGAATCCAGCTTATCGCATTGATTCAATGACTACACCCTAACGCCTTTATTGAATGAAACAAACTGCAATCAATCATTCATTCCAAGAACAAAATAAGACGTTTTGATTCAACGTTTTGAGCTTGTCTCATTCATTCAATGTAACGAGCTTAACTGATTTATTCAATGTATGAAACTGCATTCATTCATTCAATGAATCAAACTACACTCACTCATTCATTGAAACAAGCGGTATTCATTCATTCATTGAATGCAGCTTATCCCATTCATTCAATGTCTACACCTAAACGCCTTTATTCAATGAAACAAACTGCAATAATTCATTCATTCCATCAACAAAATAAGACGTTTTGTTTCAACGTTTTGATCTCATCTCATTCATTCACTGTACCGAGCTTAACAGATTTATTTCATGTATGAAACTGCATTCATTCATACATTGAATCCAGCTTATCCCATTCATTCAATGTCTACACCTTAACGCCTTCATTCATTCAAAGAACTAAATAAGACGTTTTGATTCAACGTTTTGAGCTTGTCTCATTCATTCAATGTAACGAGCTTAACTGATTTATTCAATGTATGAAACTGCATTCATTCATTCAATGAATCCAACTACACTCACTCATTCAATGAAAAAAGCGGTATTCATTCATTCATTGAATCCAGCTTGTCGCATTGATTCAATGACTACACCCTAACGCCTTTATTCAATGAAACAAACTGCAATACTTCATTCATTCCAACAACAAAATAAGACGTTTTGATTCAACGTTTTGAGCTTGTCTCATTCATTCAACGTAACGATCTTAACTGATTTATTCAATGTATGAACCTGCATTCATTCATTCAATGAATCCAACTACACTCACTCATTCATTGAAACAAGCGGTATTCATTCATTCATTGAATCCAGCTTATCCCATTGATTCAATGTCTACACCTTAACGCCTTTATTCAATGAAACAAACTGCAATAATTCATTTATTCCAACAACAAAATAAGACGTTTTGATTCAAAGTTTTGAGCTTGTCTCATTCATTCAATGTAACGAGCTTAACTGATTTATTCAATGTATGAAACTGCATTAATTCATTCATTGAATCAAACTACACTCACTCATTCATTGAAACAAGCGGTATTCATTCATTCATTGAATCCAGCTTATTCCATCGATTCAATGTCTACACCTTAACGCCTTTATTCAATGAAACAAACTGCAATAATTCATTTATTCCAACAACAAAATAAGACGTTTTGATTCAACGTTTTGAGCTTGTCTCATTCATTCAATGTAACGATCTTAACTGATTTATTCAATGTATGAAACTGCATTCATTCATTCAATGAATCAAACTACACTCACTCATTCATTGAAACAAGCGGTATTCATTCATTCATTGAATCCAGCTTATCCCATTGATTCAATGTCTACACCTTAACGCCTTTATTGAATGAAACAAACTACAATAATTCATTTATTCCAACAACAAAATAAGACGTTTTGATTCAACGTTTTGAGCTTGTCTCATTCATTCAATGTAACGAGCTTAACTGATTTATTCAATGTATGAAACTGCATTCATTCATTCAATGAATCAAACTACACTCACTCATTCATTGAAACAAGCGGTATTCATTCATTCATTGAATCCAGCTTATCCCATTGATTCAATGTCTACACCTTAACGCCTTTTTTCAATGAAAGAAACTGCAATAATCCATTTATTCCAACAACCAAATAAGACGTTTTGATTCAACGTTTTGAGCTTGTCTCATTCATTCAATGTAACGATCTTAACTGATTTATTCAATGTATGAAACTGCATTCATTCATTCAATGAATCAAACTACACTCACTCATTCATTGAAACAAGCGGTATTCATTCATTCATTGAATCCAGCTTATCGCATTGATTCAATGACTACACCCTAACGCCTTTATTGAATGAAACAAACTGCAATCAATCATTCATTCCAAGAACAAAATAAGACGTTTTGATTCAACGTTTTGAGCTTGTCTCATTCATTCAATGTAACGAGCTTAACTGATTTATTCAATGTATGAAACTGCATTCATTCATTCAATGAATCAAACTACACTCACTCATTCAATAAAACAAGCGATATTCATTCATTCATTGAATCCAGCTTATCGCATTGATTCAATGACTACACCCTAACGCCTTTATTGAATGAAACAAACTGCAATCAATCATTCATTCCAAGAACAAAATAAGACGTTTTGATTCAACGTTTTGAGCTTGTCTCATTCATTCAATGTAACGAGCTTAACTGATTTATTCAATGTATGAAACTGCATTCATTCATTCAATGAATCAAACTACACTCACTCATTCATTGAAACAAGCGGTATTCATTCATTCATTGAATCCAGCTTATCCCATTCATTCAATGTCTACACCTAAACGCCTTTATTCAATGAAACAAACTGCAATAATTCATTGATTCCATCAACAAAATAAGACGTTTTGTTTCAACGTTTTGAGCTCATCTCATTCATTCACTGTACCGAGCTTAACAGATTTATTTCATGTATGAAACTGCATTCATTCATACATTGAATCCAGCTTATCCCATTCATTCAATGTCTACACCTTAACGCCTTCATTCATTCAAAGAACTAAATAAGACGTTTTGATTCAACGTTTTGAGCTTGTCTCATTCATTCAATGTAACGAGCTTAACTGATTTATTCAATGTATGAAACTGCATTCATTCATTCAATGAATCCAACTACACTCACTCATTCAATGAAACAAGCGGTATTCATTCATTCATTGAATCCAGCTTGTCGCATTGATTCAATGACTACACCCTAACGCCTTTATTCAATGAAACAAACTGCAATACTTCATTCATTCCAACAACAAAATAAGACGTTTTGATTCAACGTTTTGAGCTTGTCTCATTCATTCAACGTAACGATCTTAACTGATTTATTCAATGTATGAACCTGCATTCATTCATTCAATGAATCCAACTACACTCACTCATTCATTGAAACAAGCGGTATTCATTCATTCATTGAATCCAGCTTATCCCATTGATTAAATGTCTACACCTTAACGCCTTTATTGAATGAAACAAACTACAATAATTCATTTATTCCAACAACAAAATTAAGACGTTTTGATTCAACGTTTTGAGCTTGTCTCATTCATTCAATGTAACGAGCTTAACTGATTTATTCAATGTATGAAACTGCATTCATTCATTCAATGAATCAAACTACACTCACTCATTCATTGAAACAAGCGGTATTCATTCATTCATTGAATCCAGCTTATCCCATTGATTCAATGTCTACACCTTAACGCCTTTTTTCAATGAAAGAAACTGCAATAATCCATTTATTCCAACAACCAAATAAGACGTTTTGATTCAACGTTTTGAGCTTGTCTCATTCATTCAATGTAACGAGCTTAACTGATTTACTCAGTGTATGAAACTGCATTCATTCATTCAATGAATCAAACTACACTCACTCATTCATTGAAACAAGCGGTATTCATTCAATCATTGAATCCTGCTTATCCCATTGATTCAATGTCTACACCTTAACGCCTTTATTGAATGAAACAAACTGCAATCAATCATTCATTCCAAGAACAAAATAAGACGTTTTAATTCAACGTTTTGAGCTTGTCTCATTCATTCAATGTAACGAGCTTAACTGATTTATTCAATGTATGAAACTGCATTCATTCATTCAATGAATCAAACTACACTCACTCATTCATTGAAACAAGCGGTATTCATTCATTCATTGAATCCAGCTTATCCCATTGATTCAATGTCTACACGTTAACGCCTTTATTCAATGAAACAAACTGCACTAATTCATTTATTCCAAGAACAAAATAAGACGTTTTAATTCAACGTTTTGAGCTCGTCTCATTCATTCAATGTAACGAGTTTAACTGATTTATTCAATGTATGAAACTGCATTCATTCATTCAATGAATCAAACTACACTCACTCATTCATTGAAACAAGCGGTATTCATTCAATCATTGAATCCTGCTTATCCCATTGATTCAATGTCTACACCTTAACGCCTTTATTGAATGAAACAAACTGCAATCAATCATTCATTCCAAGAACAAAATAAGACGTTTTAATTCAACGTTTTGAGCTTGTCTCATTCATTCAATGTAACGAGCTTAACTGATTTATTCAATGTATGAAACTGCATTCATTCATTCAATGAATCAAACTACACTCACTCATTCATTGAAACAAGCGGTATTCATTCATTCATTGAATCCAGCTTATCCCATTGATTCAATGTCTACACGTTAACGCCTTTATTCAATGAAACAAACTGCACTAATTCATTTATTCCAAGAACAAAATAAGACGTTTTAATTCAACTTTTTGAGCTTGTCTCATTCATTCAATGTAACGAGCTTAACTGATTTATTCAATGTATGAAACTGCATTCATTCATTCAATGAATCAAACTACACTCACTCATTCATTGAAACAAGCGGTATTCATTCATTCATTGAATCCAGCTTATCCCATTGATTCAATGTCTACACCTTAACGCTTTTATTCAATGAAACATACTGCAATAATTCATTCATTCCAACAACAAAATAAGACGTTTTCATTCAACGTTTTGAGCTCGTCTCATTCATTCAATGTAACGAGTTTAACTGATTTATTCAATGTATGAAACTGCATTCATTCATTCAATGAATCAAACTACACTCACTCATTCAATGAAACAAGCGATATTCATTCATTCATTGAATCCAGCTTATCGCATTGATTCAATATCTACACCCTAACGCCTTTATTGAATGAAACAAACTGCAATCAATCATTCATTCCAAGAACAAAATAAGACGTTTTGATTCAACGTTTTGAGCTTGTCTCATTCATTCAATGTAACGAGCTTAACTGATTTATTCAATGTATGAAACTGCATTCATTCATTCAATGAATCCAACTACACTCACTCATTCAATGAAACAAGCGGTATTCATTCATTCATTGAATCCAGCTTGTCGCATTGATTCAATGACTACACCCTAACGCCTTTATTCAATGAAACAAACTGCAATACTTCATTCATTCCAACAACAAAATAAGACGTTTTGATTCAACGTTTTGAGCTTGTCTCATTCATTCAACGTAACGATCTTAACTGATTTATTCAATGTATGAACCTGCATTCATTCATTCAATGAATCCAACTACACTCACTCATTCATTGAAACAAGCGGTATTCATTCATTCATTGAATCCAGCTTATCCCATTGATTCAATGTCTACACCTTAACGCCTTTATTCAATGAAACAAACTGCAATAATTCATTTATTCCAACAACAAAATAAGACGTTTTGATTCAAAGTTTTGAGCTTGTCTCATTCATTCAATGTAACGAGCTTAACTGATTTATTCAATGTATGAAACTGCATTAATTCATTCATTGAATCAAACTACACTCACTCATTCATTGAAGCAAGCGGTATTCATTCATTCATTGAATCCAGCTTATTCCATCGATTCAATGTCTACACCTTAACGCCTTTATTCAATGAAACAAACTGCAATAATTCATTTATTCCAACAACAAAATAAGACGTTTTGATTCAACGTTTTGAGCTTGTCTCATTCATTCAATGTAACGATCTTAACTGATTTATTCAATGTATGAAACTGCATTCATGCATTCAATGAATCAAACTACACTCACTCATTCATTGAAACAAGCGGTATTCATTCATTCATTGAATCCAGCTTATCCCATTGATTCAATGTCTACACCTTAACGCCTTTATTGAATGAAACAAACTACAATAATTCATTTATTCCAACAACAAATTAAGACGTTTTGATTCAACGTTTTGAGCTTGTCTCATTCATTCAATGTAACGAGCTTAACTGATTTATTCAATGTATGAAACTGCATTCATTCATTCAATGAATCAAACTACACTCACTCATTCATTGAAACAAGCGGTATTCATTCATTGAATCCAGCTTATCCCATTGATTCAATGTCTACACCTTAACGCCTTTTTTCAATGAAAGAAACTGCAATAATCCATTTATTCCAACAACCAAATAAGACGTTTTGATTCAACGTTTTGAGCTTGTCTCATTCATTCAATATAACGAGCTTAACTGATTTACTCAGTGTATGAAACTGCATTCGTTCATTCATTGAATCAAACTACACTCACTCATTCATTGAAACAAGCGGTATTCATTCATTCATTGAATCCAGCTTATCCCATTGATTCAATGTCTACACGTTAACGCCTTTATTCAATGAAACAAACTGCACTAATTCATTTATTCCAAGAACAAAATAAGACGTTTTAATTCAACTTTTTGAGCTTGTCTCATTCATTCAATGTAACGAGCTTAACTGATTTATTCAATGTATGAAACTGCATTCATTCATTCAATGAATCAAACTACACTCACTCATTCATTGAAACAAGCGGTATTCATTCATTCATTGAATCCAGCTTATCCCATTGATTCAATGTCTACACCTTAACGCCTTTATTCAATGAAACATACTGCAATAATTCATTCATTCCAACAACAAAATAAGACGTTTTCATTCAACGTTTTGAGCTAGTCTCATTCATTCAATGTAACGAGCTTAACTGATTTATTCAATGTATGAAACTGCATTCATTCATTCAATGAATCAAACTACACTCACTCATTCAATGAAACAAGCTGTATTCATTCATTCATTGAATCCAGCTTATCCCATTGATTCAATGTCTACACCTTAACGCCTTTATTCAATGAAACATACTGCAATAATTCATTCATTCCAACAACAAAATAAGACGTTTTCATTCAACGTTTTGAGCTCGTCTCATTCATTCAATGTAACGAGTTTAACTGATTTATTCAATGTATGAAACTGCATTCATTCATTCAATGAATCAAACTACACTCACTCATTCAATGAAACAAGCGATATTCATTCATTCATTGAATCCAGCTTATCGCATTGATTCAATATCTACACCTTAACGTCTTTATTCAATGAAACAAACTGCAATAATTCATTTATTCCAAGAACAAAATAAGACGTTTTAATTCAACGTTTTGAGCTAGTCTCATTCATTCAATGTAACGAGCTTAACTGATTTATTCAATGTATGAAACTGCATTCATTCATTCAATGAATCAAACTACACTCACTCATTCAATGAAACAAGCGATATTCATTCATTCATTGAATCCAGCTTATCGCATTGATTCAATGACTACACCCTAACGCCTTTATTGAATGAAACAAACTGCAATCAATCATTCATTCCAAGAACAAATTAAGACGTTTTGATTCAACGTTTTGAGCTTGTCTCATTCATTCAATGTAACGAGCTTAACTGATTTATTCAATGTATGAAACTGCATTCATTCATTCAATGAATCAAACTACACTCACTCATTCAATAAAACAAGCGATATTCATTCATTCATTGAATCCAGCTTATCGCATTGATTCAATGACTACACCCGAACGCCTTTATTGAATGAAACAAACTGCAATCAATCATTCATTCCAAGAACAAAATAAGACGTTTTGATTCAACGTTTTGAGCTTGTCTCATTCATTCAATGTAACGAGCTTAACTGATTTATTCAATGTATGAAACTGCATTCATTCATTCAATGAATCAAACTACACTCACTCATTCATTGAAACAAGCGGTATTCATTCATTCATTGAATGCAGCTTATCCCATTCATTCAATGTCTACACCTAAACGCCTTTATTCAATGAAACAAACTGCAATAATTCATTCATTCCATCAACAAAATAAGACGTTTTGTTTCAACGTTTTGATCTCATCTCATTCATTCACTGTACCGAGCTTAACAGATTTATTTCATGTATGAAACTGCATTCATTCATACATTGAATCCAGCTTATCCCATTCATTCAATGTCTACACCTTAACGCCTTCATTCATTCAAAGAACTAAATAAGACGTTTTGATTCAACGTTTTGAGCTTGTCTCATTCATTCAATGTAACGAGCTTAACTGATTTATTCAATGTATGAAACTGCATTCATTCATTCAATGAATCCAACTACACTCACTCATTCAATGAAACAAGCGGTATTCATTCATTCATTGAATCCAGCTTGTCGCATTGATTCAATGACTACACCCTAACGCCTTTATTCAATGAAACAAACTGCAATACTTCATTCATTCCAACAACAAAATAAGACGTTTTGATTCAACGTTTTGAGCTTGTCTCATTCATTCAACGTAACGATCTTAACTGATTTATTCAATGTATGAACCTGCATTCATTCATTCAATGAATCCAACTACACTCACTCATTCATTGAAACAAGCGGTATTCATTCATTCATTGAATCCAGCTTATCCCATTGATTCAATGTCTACACCTTAACGCCTTTATTCAATGAAACAAACTGCAATAATTCATTTATTCCAACAACAAAATAAGACGTTTTGATTCAAAGTTTTGAGCTTGTCTCATTCATTCAATGTAACGAGCTTAACTGATTTATTCAATGTATGAAACTGCATTAATTCATTCATTGAATCAAACTACACTCACTCATTCATTGAAACAAGCGGTATTCATTCATTCATTGAATCCAGCTTATTCCATCGATTCAATGTCTACACCTTAACGCCTTTATTCAATGAAACAAACTGCAATAATTCATTTATTCCAACAACAAAATAAGACGTTTTGATTCAACGTTTTGAGCTTGTCTCATTCATTCAATGTAACGATCTTAACTGATTTATTCAATGTATGAAACTGCATTCATTCATTCAATGAATCAAACTACACTCACTCATTCATTGAAACAAGCGGTATTCATTCATTCATTGAATCCAGCTTATCCCATTGATTCAATGTCTACACCTTAACGCCTTTATTGAATGAAACAAACTACAATAATTCATTTATTCCAACAACAAAATAAGACGTTTTGATTCAACGTTTTGAGCTTGTCTCATTCATTCAATGTAACGAGCTTAACTGATTTATTCAATGTATGAAACTGCATTCATTCATTCAATGAATCAAACTACACTCACTCATTCATTGAAACAAGCGGTATTCATTCATTCATTGAATCCAGCTTATCCCATTGATTCAATGTCTACACCTTAACGCCTTTTTTCAATGAAAGAAACTGCAATAATCCATTTATTCCAACAACCAAATAAGACGTTTTGATTCAACGTTTTGAGCTTGTCTCATTCATTCAATGTAACGATCTTAACTGATTTATTCAATGTATGAAACTGCATTCATTCATTCAATGAATCAAACTACACTCACTCATTCATTGAAACAAGCGGTATTCATTCATTCATTGAATCCAGCTTATCGCATTGATTCAATGACTACACCCTAACGCCTTTATTGAATGAAACAAACTGCAATCAATCATTCATTCCAAGAACAAAATAAGACGTTTTGATTCAACGTTTTGAGCTTGTCTCATTCATTCAATGTAACGAGCTTAACTGATTTATTCAATGTATGAAACTGCATTCATTCATTCAATGAATCAAACTACACTCACTCATTCAATAAAACAAGCGATATTCATTCATTCATTGAATCCAGCTTATCGCATTGATTCAATGACTACACCCTAACGCCTTTATTGAATGAAACAAACTGCAATCAATCATTCATTCCAAGAACAAAATAAGACGTTTTGATTCAACGTTTTGAGCTTGTCTCATTCATTCAATGTAACGAGCTTAACTGATTTATTCAATGTATGAAACTGCATTCATTCATTCAATGAATCAAACTACACTCACTCATTCATTGAAACAAGCGGTATTCATTCATTCATTGAATCCAGCTTATCCCATTCATTCAATGTCTACACCTAAACGCCTTTATTCAATGAAACAAACTGCAATAATTCATTGATTCCATCAACAAAATAAGACGTTTTGTTTCAACGTTTTGAGCTCATCTCATTCATTCACTGTACCGAGCTTAACAGATTTATTTCATGTATGAAACTGCATTCATTCATACATTGAATCCAGCTTATCCCATTCATTCAATGTCTACACCTTAACGCCTTCATTCATTCAAAGAACTAAATAAGACGTTTTGATTCAACGTTTTGAGCTTGTCTCATTCATTCAATGTAACGAGCTTAACTGATTTATTCAATGTATGAAACTGCATTCATTCATTCAATGAATCCAACTACACTCACTCATTCAATGAAACAAGCGGTATTCATTCATTCATTGAATCCAGCTTGTCGCATTGATTCAATGACTACACCCTAACGCCTTTATTCAATGAAACAAACTGCAATACTTCATTCATTCCAACAACAAAATAAGACGTTTTGATTCAACGTTTTGAGCTTGTCTCATTCATTCAACGTAACGATCTTAACTGATTTATTCAATGTATGAACCTGCATTCATTCATTCAATGAATCCAACTACACTCACTCATTCATTGAAACAAGCGGTATTCATTCATTCATTGAATCCAGCTTATCCCATTGATTAAATGTCTACACCTTAACGCCTTTATTGAATGAAACAAACTACAATAATTCATTTATTCCAACAACAAATTAAGACGTTTTGATTCACCGTTTTGAGCTTGTCTCATTCATTCAATGTAACAAGCTTAACTGATTTATTCAATGTATGAAACTGCATTCATTCATTCAATGAATCAAACTACACTCACTCATTCATTGAAACAAGCGGTATTCATTCATTCATTGAATCCAGCTTATCCCATTGATTCAATGTCTACACCTTAACGCCTTTTTTCAATGAAAGAAACTGCAATAATCCATTTATTCCAACAACCAAATAAGACGTTTTGATTCAACGTTTTGAGCTTGTCTCATTCATTCAATGTAACGAGCTTAACTGATTTACTCAGTGTATGAAACTGCATTCGTTCATTCATTGAATCAAACTACACTCACTCATTCATTGAAACAAGCGGTATTCATTCATTCATTGAATCCAGCTTATCCCATTGATTCAATGTCTACACGTTAACGCCTTTATTCAATGAAACAAACTGCACTAATTCATTTATTCCAAGAACAAAATAAGACGTTTTAATTCAACTTTTTGAGCTTGTCTCATTCATTCAATGTAACGAGCTTAACTGATTTATTCAATGTATGAAACTGCATTCATTCATTCAATGAATCAAACTACACTCACTCATTCATTGAAACAAGCGGTATTCATTCATTCATTGAATCCAGCTTATCCCATTGATTCAATGTCTACACCTTAACGCCTTTATTCAATGAAACATACTGCAATAATTCATTCATTCCAACAACAAAATAAGACGTTTTCATTCAACGTTTTGAGCTAGTCTCATTCATTCAATGTAACGAGCTTAACTGATTTATTCAATGTATGAAACTGCATTCATTCATTCAATGAATCAAACTACACTCACTCATTCAATGAAACAAGCGGTATTCATTCATTCATTGAATCCAGCTTATCCCATTGATTCAATGTCTACACCTTAACGCCTTTATTCAATGAAACATACTGCAATAATTCATTCATTCCAACAACAAAATAAGACGTTTTGATTCAACGTTTTGAGCTTGTCTCATTCATTCAATGTAACGAGTTTAACTGATTTATTCAATGTATGAAACTGCATTCATTCATTCAATGAATCAAACTACACTCACTCATTCATTGAAACAAGCGGTATTCATTCAATCATTGAATCCTGCTTATCCCATTGATTCAATGTCTACTCTTTAACGCTTTTATTCAATGAAACAAACTGCAATATTTCATTCATTCCAACAACAAAATAAGACGTATTGATTCAACGTTTTGAGCTTGTCTCATTCATTCAATGTAACGAGTTTAACTGATTTATTCAATGTATGAAACTGCATTCATTCATTCAATGAATCAAACTACACTCACTCATTCATTGAAACAAGCGGTATACATTCAATCATTGAATCCTGCTTATCCCATTGATTCATGTCTACACCTTAACGCCTTTATTCAATGAAACATACTGCAATAATTCATTCATTCCAACAACAAAATAAGACGTTTTCATTCAACGTTTTGAGCTCGTCTCATTCATTCAATGTAACGAGTTTAACTGATATATTCAATGTATGAAACTGCATTCATTCATTCAATGAATCAAACTACACTCACTCATTCATTGAAACAAGCGGTATTCATTCATTCATTGAATCCTGCTTATCCCATTGATTCAATGTCTACACCTTAACGTCTTTATTCAATGAAACAAACTGCAATAATTCATTTATTCCAAGAACAAAATAAGACGTTTTAATTCAACGTTTTGAGCTTGTCTCATTCATTCAATGTAACGAGCTTAACTGATTTATTCAATGTATGAAACTGCATTCATTCATTCAATGAATCAAACTACACTCACTCATTCAATGAAACAAGCGATATTCATTCATTCATTGAATCCAGCTTATCGCATTGATTCAATGACTACACCCTAACGCCTTTATTCAATGAACCAAACTGCAATAATTCATTCATTCCAACAACAAAATAAGACGTTTTGATTGAACGTTTTGAGCTTGTCTCATTCATTCAACGTAACGATCTTAAAAGATTTATTCAATGTATGAACCTGCATTCATTCATTCAATGAATCAAACTACACTCACTCATTCATTGAAACAAGCGGTATTCATTCATTCATTGAATCCAGCTTATCCCATTCATTCAATGTCTACACCTAAACGCCTTTATTCAATGAAACAAACTGCAATAATTCATTCATTCCATCAACAAAATAAGACGTTTTGTTTCAACGTTTTGAGCTCATCTCATTCATTCACTGTACCGAGCTTAACAGATTTATTTCATGTATGAAACTGCATTCATTCATACATTGAATCCAGCTTATCCCATTCATTCAATGTCTACACCTTAACGCCTTCATTCATTCAAAGAACTAAATAAGACGTTTTGATTCAACGTTTTGAGCTTGTCTCATTCATTCAATGTAACGAGCTTAACTGATTTATTCAATGTATGAAACTGCATTCATTCATTCAATGAATCCAACTACACTCACTCATTCAATGAAACAAGCGGTATTCATTCATTCATTGAATCCAGCTTGTCGCATTGATTCAATGACTACACCCTAACGCCTTTATTCAATGAAACAAACTGCAATACTTCATTCATTCCAACAACAAAATAAGACGTTTTGATTCAACGTTTTGAGCTTGTCTCATTCATTCAACGTAACGATCTTAACTGATTTATTCAATGTATGAACCTGCATTCATTCATTCAATGAATCCAACTACACTCACTCATTCATTGAAACAAGCGGTATTCATTCATTCATTGAATCCAGCTTATCCCATTGATTCAATGTCTACACCTTAACGCCTTTATTCAATGAAACAAACTGCAATAATTCATTTATTCCAACAACAAAATAAGACGTTTTGATTCAAAGTTTTGAGCTTGTCTCATTCATTCAATGTAACGAGCTTAACTGATTTATTCAATGTATGAAACTGCATTCATTCATTCAATGAATCAAACTACACTCACTCATTCATTGAAACAAGCGGTATTCATTCATTCATTGAATCCAGCTTATTCCATCGATTCAATGTCTACACCTTAACGCCTTTATTCAATGAAACAAACTGCAATAATTCATTTATTCCAACAACAAAATAAGACGTTTTGATTCAACGTTTTGAGCTTGTCTCATTCATTCAATGTAACGATCTTAACTGATTTATTCAATGTATGAAACTGCATTCATTCATTCAATGAATCAAACTACACTCACTCATTCATTG
Source organism: Chiloscyllium punctatum (assembly GCF_047496795.1). Classification (NCBI taxonomy): domain Eukaryota; kingdom Metazoa; phylum Chordata; class Chondrichthyes; order Orectolobiformes; family Hemiscylliidae; genus Chiloscyllium; species Chiloscyllium punctatum. The sequence continues at coordinate 27,483,305 of NC_092753.1, forward strand.
AAACAAGCGGTATTCATTCATTCATTGAATCCAGCTTATTCCATCGATTCAATGTCTACACCTTAACGCCTTTATTCAATGAAACAAACTGCAATAATTCATTTATTCCAACAACAAAATAAGACGTTTTGATTCAACGTTTTGAGCTTGTCTCATTCATTCAATGTAACGATCTTAACTGATTTATTCAATGTATGAAACTGCATTCATTCATTCAATGAATCAAACTACACTCACTCATTCATTGAAACAAGCGGTATTCATTCATTCATTGAATCCAGCTTATCCCATTGATTCAATGTCTACACCTTAACGCCTTTATTGAATGAAACAAACTACAATAATTCATTTATTCCAACAACAAAATAAGACGTTTTGATTCAACGTTTTGAGCTTGTCTCATTCATTCAATGTAACGAGCTTAACTGATTTATTCAATGTATGAAACTGCATTCATTCATTCAATGAATCAAACTACACTCACTCATTCATTGAAACAAGCGGTATTCATTCATTCATTGAATCCAGCTTATCCCATTGATTCAATGTCTACACCTTAACGCCTTTTTTCAATGAAAGAAACTGCAATAATCCATTTATTCCAACAACCAAATAAGACGTTTTGATTCAACGTTTTGAGCTTGTCTCATTCATTCAATGTAACGATCTTAACTGATTTATTCAATGTATGAAACTGCATTCATTCATTCAATGAATCAAACTACACTCACTCATTCATTGAAACAAGCGGTATTCATTCATTCATTGAATCCAGCTTATCGCATTGATTCAATGACTACACCCAAACGCCTTTATTGAATGAAACAAACTGCAATCAATCATTCATTCCAAGAACAAAATAAGACGTTTTGATTCAACGTTTTGAGCTTGTCTCATTCATTCAATGTAACGAGCTTAACTGATTTATTCAATGTATGAAACTGCATTCATTCATTCAATGAATCAAACTACACTCACTCATTCATTGAAACAAGCGGTATTCATTCATTCATTGAATCCAGCTTATCCCATTCATTCAATGTCTACACCTAAACGCCTTTATTCAATGAAACAAACTGCAATAATTCATTCATTCCATCAACAAAATAAGACGTTTTGTTTCAACGTTTTGAGCTCATCTCATTCATTCACTGTACCGAGCTTAACAGATTTATTTCATGTATGAAACTGCATTCATTCATACATTGAATCCAGCTTATCCCATTCATTCAATGTCTACACCTTAACGCCTTCATTCATTCAAAGAACTAAATAAGACGTTTTGATTCAACGTTTTGAGCTTGTCTGATTCATTCAATGTAACGAGCTTAACTGATTTATTCAATGTATGAAACTGCATTCATTCATTCAATGAATCCAACTACACTCACTCATTCAATGAAACAAGCGGTATTCATTCATTCATTGAATCCAGCTTGTCGCATTGATTCAATGACTACACCCTAACGCCTTTATTCAATGAAACAAACTGCAATACTTCATTCATTCCAACAACAAAATAAGACGTTTTGATTCAACGTTTTGAGCTTGTCTCATTCATTCAACGTAACGATCTTAACTGATTTATTCAATGTATGAACCTGCATTCATTCATTCAATGAATCCAACTACACTCACTCATTCATTGAAACAAGCGGTATTCATTCATTCATTGAATCCAGCTTATCCCATTGATTCAATGTCTACACCTTAACGCCTTTATTCAATGAAACAAACTGCAATAATTCATTTATTCCAACAACAAAATAAGACGTTTTGATTCAACGTTTTGAGCTTGTCTCATTCATTCAATGTAACGATCTTAACTGATTTATTCAATGTATGAAACTGCATTCATTCATTCAATGAATCAAACTACACTCACTCATTCATTGAAACAAGCGGTATTCATTCATTCATTGAATCCAGCTTATCCCATTGATTCAATGTCTACATCTTAACGCCTTTATTGAATGAAACAAACTACAATAATTCATTTATTCCAACAACAAATTAAGACGTTTTGATTCAACTTTTTGAGCTTGTCTCATTCATTCAATGTAACGAGCTTAACTGATTTATTCAATGTATGAAACTGCATTCATTCATTCAATGAATCAAACTACACTCACTCATTCATTGAAACAAGCGGTATTCATTCATTCATTGAATCCAGCTTATCCCATTGATTCAATGTCTACACCTTAACGCCTTTATTCAATGAAACATACTGCAATAATTCATTCATTCCAACAACAAAATAAGACGTTTTCATTCAACGTTTTGAGCTAGTCTCATTCATTCAATGTAACGAGCTTAACTGATTTATTCAATGTATGAAACTGCATTCATTCATTCAATGAATCAAACTACACTCACTCATTCAATGAAACAAGCTGTATTCATTCATTCATTGAATCCAGCTTATCCCATTGATTCAATGTCTACACCTTAACGCCTTTATTCAATGAAACATACTGCAATAATTCATTCATTCCAACAACAAAATAAGACGTTTTCATTCAACGTTTTGAGCTCGTCTCATTCATTCAATGTAACGAGTTTAACTGATTTATTCAATGTATGAAACTGCATCCATTCATTCAATGAATCAAACTACACTCACTCATTCAATGAAACAAGCGATATTCATTCATTCATTGAATCCAGCTTATCGCATTGATTCAATATCTACACCTTAACGTCTTTATTCAATGAAACAAACTGCAATAATTCATTTATTCCAAGAACAAAATAAGACGTTTTAATTCAACGTTTTGAGCTAGTCTCATTCATTCAATGTAACGAGCTTAACTGATTTATTCAATGTATGAAACTGCATTCATTCATTCAATGAATCAAACTACACTCACTCATTCAATGAAACAAGCGATATTCATTCATTCATTGAATCCAGCTTATCGCATTGATTCAATGACTACACCCTAACGCCTTTATTGAATGAAACAAACTGCAATCAATCATTCATTCCAAGAACAAATTAAGACGTTTTGATTCAACGTTTTGAGCTTGTCTCATTCATTCAATGTAACGAGCTTAACTGATTTATTCAATGTATGAAACTGCATTCATTCATTCAATGAATCAAACTACACTCACTCATTCAATAAAACAAGCGATATTCATTCATTCATTGAATCCAGCTTATCGCATTGATTCAATGACTACACCCTAACGCCTTTATTGAATGAAACAAACTGCAATCAATCATTCATTCCAAGAACAAAATAAGACGTTTTGATTCAACGTTTTGAGCTTGTCTCATTCATTCAATGTAACGAGCTTAACTGATTTATTCAATGTATGAAACTGCATTCATTCATTCAATGAATCAAACTACACTCACTCATTCATTGAAACAAGCGGTATTCATTCATTCATTGAATGCAGCTTATCCCATTCATTCAATGTCTACACCTAAACGCCTTTATTCAATGAAACAAACTGCAATAATTCATTCATTCCATCAACAAAATAAGACGTTTTGTTTCAACGTTTTGATCTCATCTCATTCATTCACTGTACCGAGCTTAACAGATTTATTTCATGTATGAAACTGCATTCATTCATACATTGAATCCAGCTTATCCCATTCATTCAATGTCTACACCTTAACGCCTTCATTCATTCAAAGAACTAAATAAGACGTTTTGATTCAACGTTTTGAGCTTGTCTCATTCATTCAATGTAACGAGCTTAACTGATTTATTCAATGTATGAAACTGCATTCATTCATTCAATGAATCCAACTACACTCACTCATTCAATGAAACAAGCGGTATTCATTCATTCATTGAATCCAGCTTGTCGCATTGATTCAATGACTACACCCTAACGCCTTTATTCAATGAAACAAACTGCAATACTTCATTCATTCCAACAACAAAATAAGACGTTTTGATTCAACGTTTTGAGCTTGTCTCATTCATTCAACGTAACGATCTTAACTGATTTATTCAATGTATGAACCTGCATTCATTCATTCAATGAATCCAACTACACTCACTCATTCATTGAAACAAGCGGTATTCATTCATTCATTGAATCCAGCTTATCCCATTGATTCAATGTCTACACCTTAACGCCTTTATTCAATGAAACAAACTGCAATAATTCATTTATTCCAACAACAAAATAAGACGTTTTGATTCAAAGTTTTGAGCTTGTCTCATTCATTCAATGTAACGAGCTTAACTGATTTATTCAATGTATGAAACTGCATTAATTCATTCATTGAATCAAACTACACTCACTCATTCATTGAAACAAGCGGTATTCATTCATTCATTGAATCCAGCTTATTCCATCGATTCAATGTCTACACCTTAACGCCTTTATTCAATGAAACAAACTGCAATAATTCATTTATTCCAACAACAAAATAAGACGTTTTGATTCAACGTTTTGAGCTTGTCTCATTCATTCAATGTAACGATCTTAACTGATTTATTCAATGTATGAAACTGCATTCATTCATTCAATGAATCAAACTACACTCACTCATTCATTGAAACAAGCGGTATTCATTCATTCATTGAATCCAGCTTATCCCATTGATTCAATGTCTACACCTTAACGCCTTTATTGAATGAAACAAACTACAATAATTCATTTATTCCAACAACAAAATAAGACGTTTTGATTCAACGTTTTGAGCTTGTCTCATTCATTCAATGTAACGAGCTTAACTGATTTATTCAATGTATGAAACTGCATTCATTCATTCAATGAATCAAACTACACTCACTCATTCATTGAAACAAGCGGTATTCATTCATTCATTGAATCCAGCTTATCCCATTGATTCAATGTCTACACCTTAACGCCTTTTTTCAATGAAAGAAACTGCAATAATCCATTTATTCCAACAACCAAATAAGACGTTTTGATTCAACGTTTTGAGCTTGTCTCATTCATTCAATGTAACGATCTTAACTGATTTATTCAATGTATGAAACTGCATTCATTCATTCAATGAATCAAACTACACTCACTCATTCATTGAAACAAGCGGTATTCATTCATTCATTGAATCCAGCTTATCGCATTGATTCAATGACTACACCCTAACGCCTTTATTGAATGAAACAAACTGCAATCAATCATTCATTCCAAGAACAAAATAAGACGTTTTGATTCAACGTTTTGAGCTTGTCTCATTCATTCAATGTAACGAGCTTAACTGATTTATTCAATGTATGAAACTGCATTCATTCATTCAATGAATCAAACTACACTCACTCATTCAATAAAACAAGCGATATTCATTCATTCATTGAATCCAGCTTATCGCATTGATTCAATGACTACACCCTAACGCCTTTATTGAATGAAACAAACTGCAATCAATCATTCATTCCAAGAACAAAATAAGACGTTTTGATTCAACGTTTTGAGCTTGTCTCATTCATTCAATGTAACGAGCTTAACTGATTTATTCAATGTATGAAACTGCATTCATTCATTCAATGAATCAAACTACACTCACTCATTCATTGAAACAAGCGGTATTCATTCATTCATTGAATCCAGCTTATCCCATTCATTCAATGTCTACACCTAAACGCCTTTATTCAATGAAACAAACTGCAATAATTCATTGATTCCATCAACAAAATAAGACGTTTTGTTTCAACGTTTTGAGCTCATCTCATTCATTCACTGTACCGAGCTTAACAGATTTATTTCATGTATGAAACTGCATTCATTCATACATTGAATCCAGCTTATCCCATTCATTCAATGTCTACACCTTAACGCCTTCATTCATTCAAAGAACTAAATAAGACGTTTTGATTCAACGTTTTGAGCTTGTCTGATTCATTCAATGTAACGAGCTTAACTGATTTATTCAATGTATGAAACTGCATTCATTCATTCAATGAATCCAACTACACTCACTCATTCAATGAAACAAGCGGTATTCATTCATTCATTGAATCCAGCTTGTCGCATTGATTCAATGACTACACCCTAACGCCTTTATTCAATGAAACAAACTGCAATACTTCATTCATTCCAACAACAAAATAAGACGTTTTGATTCAACGTTTTGAGCTTGTCTCATTCATTCAACGTAACGATCTTAACTGATTTATTCAATGTATGAACCTGCATTCATTCATTCAATGAATCCAACTACACTCACTCATTCATTGAAACAAGCGGTATTCATTCATTCATTGAATCCAGCTTATCCCATTGATTAAATGTCTACACCTTAACGCCTTTATTGACTGAAACAAACTACAATAATTCATTTATTCCAACAACAAATTAAGACGTTTTGATTCACCGTTTTGAGCTTGTCTCATTCATTCAATGTAACGAGCTTAACTGATTTATTCAATGTATGAAACTGCATTCATTCATTCAATGAATCAAACTACACTCACTCATTCA